>NC_064645.1:159391758-160652592 GCF_023864345.2 Schistocerca serialis cubense
CATGAAAATGCATTACAGAATCACGAAGCAGCCATAAAAGAACTGCAAATTATTGTTCATGAAAATCATGAGACCTTGCAAGCTAAAACTGACTCGGTTGCATCTACCGATTCAGTTACGCAACTTGCAAAAACTCAGGAAAACTTAAAGGACACAGTAGATACGATTTCAACACAAATGGACAGTCTGAAACTTGGTTCAGAAAAACACACAGAGGAAATAATTTCACTATCGGATAAAGTAGCCGAACTTTCAGAACAGTTCACTAACTTATCTACAAAGGTAGATGATCTGAATGACACAAGACCTGTAGCCTTCACAGACACTGAAGAGTATGAACAAATAAGAAAATTCAAACAAAATCAAAATCAAATCAATACACAGTACAAAAGAGAAATCCGGGAAGTACAAGATCAGTTGGCACAAGTAATACAAGAATTACATATTTCAGAGGACACTCGCGCTCCAGTACGGGAAGAGGGACTTAGAAATACGGAAAAGTCACAAAATAATAAAACAGGGCATTTCGGAAATTATGAAAGAAATTGGCAAGGTGCACTGAATTTTGAGATGGAACCGCCGAAACGACGTAACAATGAGCGACATACGACTCGCCGACATGATGATTTTGACTATAAGCTGTTCATTACTACACGTAAATTCAAAACATTTAAGAATTCTGGCAACGAAATTCATCCACAAGCATGGCTCCATCAATTCTCTCATTGTTTTACTCCCAACTGGTCGTTAGAACATAGATTAGAATTTATGTGTGGCTATTTAGAGAATGAACCAGCTGTAAGAATGCGATCGGTGATTCACGATTGTCACAGTGAAGGAGAATTTTATCATACCTTCCTCTCAGCATATTGGTCTCAAGCTACACAAGACCGAGTAAAACATAGCATCATGATGATGAAACACTTTGAACAATCTGAATTTTCCTGTCTTGTCAAATATTTTGAAGACATGTTGCATAAGAATCAATATCTTTCAAACCCATACAGCCCTTCAGAACTCATCCGCATTTGCTTAATGAAATTGCCTTAACATTTAAGAAATATTATTTTGGCAGGACATTGCAAAGACGACATTGAAGCTTTTCAGGGACTCTTACAAGAATTAGAAATTGACACTGATAATCGCGGAACGCGAAAACTGGAACACATCAATTACAGGTCACATCCGTCGCAATTCCGCGATGAAAGAAATAATAACTGGACACAACAAGGCTATTCTCACAACACAAATCGTGACCAAAACAGACACCACCCGTATGACAACCGTTGGCAGAGTAGTAATAACTACAGGGAAAGATCACCTCTCCACGGTAATGACTATCACAGAGACAATCAGAGAAACAGACAATATGGGAACCAAAATAAATATTATCAAGGGAGACAGAATAACTTCAGACGCAACAGTTCAGTGCACAGTTACGATTCAGGGAGAAATTCTCCACCACGTGACCGACAAGAAAGAAACTATGTAAACTACCGACAAAACGACAGACCTGAATTCCATCAGAACTGGCGGGATTCAAACAGAGCAGGGCACTCTCGACAAGGTGAATTTGTAGAAGTTAGGTCTCCTAATCCCAATAACGGCCCGTGCCAACAAAGAAATAGACAATGACTGGCACCGGCAGGCAGCCACGTGCGCCGGCAGGGCTTGAGAAAAATAACACAAGCTAACCTTGAGAAAAATTCCAGTGTTCCTTAGCGACATAACCACATGATACTTGCGTTGAAGTTGAAACTCTGCGTACTAGGAAGAGTAAAGGTTTACACCACATTTCACATGTAAAACCGTTTATTGAAAGATAATCTGCTTTTTAACTTTACCTTTGCCATATAACTTTTCACTTTACATTACCAGTATGCTTTGTCAGACTTAGAATCTGTTAACATGCAACAATGTTTGAAGTTAAATATCCAGTCAAGAACCAAGTGAACTTATTGAGACAGAAATTACGAATGCATTGTTATAGTGAACAGATGTCACAGTGTTATTGTGTGTGTACATTCTTACTTGTTAGTTGCACGATTACGTAACGACTATAAGGCTTACATACTTAGAACATATACTGGTACTGATAATGAGATTTTAATGCAACATTTTGGTTTACTTGAAATACATTCTTGATTTAAAGTACATTCTGTGAGATACCAGACGACACAGTGGTTAGTTTATGTGACAGCTACACGATTGTATCACGACGCTACTAATGAATGATAATTTACAATGTTGCTTTTGCGGCGTTTCTGTTTCATATCTGCATAGTTTTTCTGAATTATTCTGGAAAGTAAAACATGTTTTAGTAGTAACTTTTGTGGTATAGCTACAATGAGACAGCCTTTTCCGTGGCACAACAATACGTTACAGCACAGTACTTTCTTCATCATGGCAATAAGCGTAATATTTAAGATATCTATTCGCAAAACATTTCACTTTTGTTTATCATGAGGTAAGTACATTGGCTTCTGCAGAACTTAGCTTTTGGAGGACGATAACTACGACACTTCCACAGAGATTATCTTACAACAAGACGCACAGTTTAGCGCTACAGTACATGTATTTGAGTGATTTATTTCGTACTTAAAACATTTATTTTTAAAGATATTTGAAGTACAATGATACAAAGGTTTTCCATGATACATTTCATTCCATTGCTGTAATCTGTAACACCTGAGGGTATTATTCATTAATCCCCAGTGGGGTACACGCTTACTTTGTGTACCATGTGTCTGGCAAGCACAAGGAGCCCTAGCTAATATGGTATTTGCTTATACAACTTTACACATCGGTGCCATATATCTCTAACACATAATTACACAGCTATCTGATCATTTAACTGAGAGAGACAAACATTTTTTTACTACATCAGTGACAGATGTTTATGTAATTACACAGTTGGATAACTTCACACTTATGAAATTGCATTTTGTATGTACTTTGTGAACTCTTCATATTTTTTCAGAACCATTGTGATTCCATGAGAGCTTTGAATGATGTATTTGGTACGACATTATGATTTTTAAGGAATGTTTGAGGTAGATGACACTATTGAAATGAGCAGAGAATCTTTTTTAGGGTTTGAAATTATTGCAGAAAGCTATGACATTTTTGAGATTGGACTGAGGTGTTATGATATTATTACGACGATGATGTGTATTATGTTGTTGAGGAATGTTTATTATGATATGCATTTATTATGATGAAATATTGAAGAAGTGTCGACGAATATGTATATGTGTAATAAGGTAATGAATAATGAGTAGTGGTTAGGGATTCTGACTTGTGAAAAAGGATGTTGGAAACCAAGAATCGTACTTTAAGAGTTATGAAATGTGTGTAAATGCGCGAATGTACCACAACGCCGACGAAATTTTTTTTGACACTGTTATATTTATAGGATTTTGTTTCTACACATTTGTAACGCAAATTCTCAACCTGTGAATTTTTTTATATGAGACTGCCACTGTAGCAGAAACTGCTGTCGTAAATATTTCAGTAAGAAAGGTAAGTGACCTTGACGTAATGCGTTTTGGGCACCCAGCTGAGAGGTAGTCGTCTGACAAAAGAAAGCCATTAGGTGCAAAAAAAAAAAAAAAAAAAAAAAAAAGAGGCCATTATCCTCGCTATTGACATTTCTTTGTCGAAAGCATCACAAATCGACACGCTAAAACTTGAAAACATATGATAACACTGTGGCACTCTTAATTTATGATATTTACTAAAATGCCTATTGAAATGATGAGCTACATTTTACATCTATTGTCTTTCTAGTTGAGAGATTGCTCATTTTGTTTAATATCTGTCTCCAGCTGTGTTGCAGCATTGGTTTTATAAAATAAACTTAAATGCATCTGCTAATGTGAACACTTTGTGTCAACAGATCTATTAAATAATTATTTTCTGATCCACATTCTTCGAAAAAGGAGCTCTTGGAATGGAAAGAACAATAAGAAGGGATTAATAACAGTAACTGCATATATAATTTTCTTTTCAAGTACTTGGTAATTTTTTATAGAATTAGTTTTTGTGGTGCACTACTTTAATGACAGATATTAAGATGTGAACAGACATTTCCCTTATCTGCGTTGTTGTCTTTAGTGTACTATTCTTTCTGCTTGAGCTATGTCATGTTTAGATAGAAGTCATGGCATTTGCTGCTGCTGCTTGCGAGACATAGTGCTACTAAATTTCACCTTACATTACTCTGTTAAGCCAGTTTTACTACGAATTTATTTTTCTTCTTTGCTGCACATTGCCTTATATTAGTTGTAATATTGCATTTGCTTTGCTAATTTATGCTGCTTGCTTTGCCATTTGTATTTTTTATCATTGCTGTTTGTGTTAATTGTTTTGTGCTGCTGCATTGCCTCGTTCCTTAGTTTAGCAACTGAGTCCAGTAGATTTAAGTTAGCTTAAGATGGGGTAGGCTATATAAGAGAATGACTTGCGATGTATTGGAAGAAATGCATTGAGAAGTTATACGAAAAAAGTACAGAAAGCAGATATAGATAGGACTTTTTGGGACTAATGATGAACGAAGGGAGAGCTCCAAGAAAAAAAAGGTTTTGTTTGCAAAATACTGCAGTACCAAATGTTACACTGAAAACAAACCCTGTCCTTTCACCCTGTGTTATTCTGCTATGTGTTTGTGTACTCTTGTATATTTGTGTTTTTCCTGTCTTTATGTGTTTAGCTAATAAGATTTATGTTGTAGAATTTTTCAAATTCTACGTTATTTTCTTCGTAAAGATGTTTAGACATTATTTATTCTGTTTTCTTTTGATGCTCATGGTGATGTTTCGAAAGTCATTATGATCTTTTATGTATGTACTTATGTCATAATTCTTGTAACACTGATGTACATGTTTATTTCTATTCTTTTGAAAAGCCTGTTTTACTACAAATGTTATCTGTATTGTTATGTTCTTGAATGATTTATTTTGCACCTTTGTAATTGTATTCTTATGTTGTAAGTTTATAATTTTAATTGACACCAGTTCATCAAATTAAGTAACTTGTAAGTTACATTTCACTGCACATTTCAGTTGGTCATAGTATATGCACAATATGTGAGAAGTTGGGACTGTTAATGCTTGCACGTGTGTTAATAATTCAGCAAGGGACTGGATAACTGCATTGCTGGTTTTAAGGACAATTCCAAAATCTTTGTGAGTGCACAAGTGGTGGTCATGGACTTGCTATATTATCCGCAAGACTCTTCAATGGTGATTGTGCACCCGCACAGTCACATCAGTTGGCTGCTGGCCATCTCTACAAGGACTACAGTGGGTCTGCATCTTTGATGACCCACTAATACCATTATTTCTACAAGGACGACAGTGGGTCTACACCTTTGCTGACTCACCAGTACCATTGTTTCTACAAGGACTGCAGTGGGTCTGCACCTCTGGTGGCCCACCAATACCACAATCTCTACCAGGACTACAGTGGGTCTGCACCTCTGGTGGCCCACCAATACCATAATCTCTACCAGGATTACAGTGGGTCTGCTCTGTGATGACCTACCTACCAATAGTCTTCAAAATCTCGAATGACTCTGTTGTGGGTTTGCTCTGTTGTGGCCCATTACCTGTCTGCATGTCAAAAGTCAGCACTGTCTTTTCGTTGGAAGGACAACACTACTTCTTCAAGACTGCATGGAAATCCACTACTTCCGTGTGCATTTTCTTCTACTGCTCAGACTTCGAGAAAAACACTGCTATTTTACTGTGATGAACGATCAGGACCGTCTTTATGGACTGTGAGAAAATTTTAGCTTTTGACCAACATTGTATCAATAAGTGTGTGTATTTGATTTCTTCGTTACTGTAATTATGAAAAATTTTATCAAATCTTCATTGGCCACTGCCCAAAATAATTTGTATTTTTTTTTTTTTTTTTTTTTTTTTTTTTTTTGTGGGGAGCATGAGGGCTATTTAAGTAGGCTATTTATGTTTTCTTATTGGCAACGTTACATAGCGCTCTGTATGAAAATCACTGGCTGTGCTGTGTGCAGTTTGTGGCTAGTTTGCATTGTTGTCTGCCATTGTAGTGTTGGGCAGCGGCAGCTGGATGTGAACAGCGCGTAGCGTTGCGCAGTTGGACGTGAGCCGCCAGCAGTGGTGGATGTGGGGAGAGAAATGGCGGAGTTTTGAAATTTGTAAGACTGGATGTCATGAACTGCTATGTATATTATGAGGTTTCAACACTATTAAGGTAAATACATTGTTTGTTCTCTATTAAAATATTTCATTTGTTAACTATGCCTATCAGTAGTTAGTGCCTTCCATAGTTTGAATCTTTTATTTAGCTGGCAGTAGTGGCGCTCGCTGTATTGCAGTAGTTCGAGTAACGAAGCTTTTTGTGAGGTAAGTGATTTGTGAAAGGTATAGGTTAATGTTAGTCAGGGCCATTCTTTTGTAGGGATTTTTTGAAAGTCAGATTGCGTTGCGCCAAAAAATGTTGTGTGTCAGTTTAAGCACAGTCATGTATAATTGTTGAAACGTGAAAGGGATGATTGGGACGAATATCATCAAAACTGTGTTATTTTAACGTTTGATGTCTCTAGAAACCATGCTCTGCTTTTGTAAAATACACACCTTGCACCACATAGTTACAGTATTTTCGCTTCCGTTTCAATACTACACAATATACACCACTAGAGGATGTGAAAGAGACGTCTCACCCTTCAGAAATAAATTCACGGAGAACATGTTTGCAAAATAGTACGACTGGGAGACTCCGAAGAGTCCCTCAGCAGACTGACTGAATGAGTCTTCTCACCTCTACACAAAATGTCCTCTTTCCACGCCTTGTATGCGAGTTGAGTCTTAAGCGTATATGTTTGGGAGAGGTGACTGTAATTGGTTGGTTGGCTTATGTAAGAGTTACGTCCATGTGAGCGTAGGAAGATGGCGAAAATAGGTGCCGGTGCATAGCCTGACGTCGCCATCTGACGGACGGATGATCATGGACAGTGTCACATGCACTCACTTCATCGGACATTGTGGAGAGTTTTGGAATTTAACCAGGATATTTCCTTAAGGTCTGGTCTTGAGCAGTGTTCAGCCATCCACCCGCCCTTCACTTATCGACCAAATAGTCCCGGTGAAATTCCTTCATTTGCCAGGTTTGGAACTTGCTAACTCCGAGTCGAGTACAATAACATCGGCGTGCGTAAGCGATTCAGCCTATCGAGATGTGTGCAATGTGCAAATGTGGCATGCCGCGCGGGATTAGCCGAGCGGTCTTAGGCGTTGCAGTCATGGACTGTGCGGCTGGTCCCGGCGGGGGTTCAAGTCCTGCCTCGGTCATGGGTTTGTGTGTTTGTCCTTAGGTCTAATTTAGGTTAAGTAGTGTGTAAGATTAAGGACTGATGACCTTAGCAGTTAAGGCCCAAAAGATTTCTAATGTGGCATGATGACAATTTGATGGCTCATGAGAACTGATTGCTTTTGAGTATGAATTCCATTTTATTGGCCCTGTAATAACTAGAAGATATTTTTAAATAAACTAATAGTATTATAAGATATAAATGAAGGTCGTTCGCAGGAATGTGACAGTAAGACAGATCAAAAAATGTTATTTATGCACGAGTACTGAGTACGCTTGTAAATGACTACGCCTATTCACAAACAGCACTACAGTTTTATAACGATATTTTCTTGCGAGAGCTTTCTTGACACTCAATATGATTCGTTGCAAATTCTGATATGGCGTGACCCTTCTACAAAGAACAGTGAGGATTTATGGTGTCGCTTAATCCATCGATGTTACAATTGGAACCCGTATTAAATACAGCGAGGTTGGGAACCGAATAATGGGGAAGGCAAACGCCATATCACTATTAATTTGTAGAATTTTTGGTAGGTGCAAATACTATGCGAACAAAGGGACTTACGTGGGTACATTTCAAACGTTTGTGGTCATTAATTACTCGAACTGTGATCAGTAGTTACTCGAACTGGTTGTAGAAAGTGAAAAAAAGAAAGAACTAAGTATTTCCGATAAGGTTCATTTTTCCAGTACAAGATAGTTAGAAGGATAACTACATGCCATAAATGTGCTTCGTTTCTTGAAACTTAACAATAATTCATTAACTTTTAGCAGTTAATTGCTGCGTAGTAAAAGCAGGAAAAACCTGTGTAAGTAAACCAGAAATTATCTGCACTGGTGTCGTGTCTTGACTTTAGGAAACGACATACGTGCGAGTTGAAGCCCTCTGCAGTTTCCACATGTGTGCCTATTATGTGGCTTCATTAGGAAATTTGCTTGGCACATCGTAATAATTGACAGAAAGTTATCGAGTAACGCAGAAGTGATTTCTCGCATTCCCAAGGTAGTGTTATAGGCCCTTCGCTGTTCCTGATGTATATAAACGATTTGGGAGACAATCTGAGCAGTCGTCTTCGGTTGTTTGCAGATGACGCTGTCGTTTATCGACTAATAAAGTCATCAGAATATCAAAATAAACTGCAACACGATTTAGAAAAGATATCTGAATGGTGCGAAAAGTGACAGTTGATCCTAAATAACGAAAAGTGTGAGGTCATCCACATGAGTCCTGAAAGGAACTCGTTAAACTTCGGTTACACGATAAATCAGTCTAATTTAAAAGCCGTAAATTCAACTAAATGTCTAGGTATTACAACTAGGAACAAATTAAATTGGAAGGAACACGTAGAAAATGTTGTGGGGAAGGCTAACCAAAGACTGCGTTTTATTGGCAGGACACTTAGAAATTGTAACAGACCTACCAAGGAGACTGCCTACACTACGCTTGTCCGTCCTCTTTTAGAATACTGCTGCGCAGTGTGGGATCCTTACCAGACAGGACTGACGGAGTACATCGAAAAAGTTCAAAGATGGCAGCACGTTTCGTATTATCGCGAAATATGGGAGAGAGTGTCACAGAAATGATACAGGATTTGGGTTGGGCATCAGTAAAAAAAAAAGGCGTTTTTCGTTGCGACAGAAACTTCTCACGAAATTCCAATCACTAACTTTATCCTCCGAATGCGAAAATATTTTGTTGACACCAACCTACATAGGGAAGAACGATCACCACGATAAAATAAGAGAAATCAGAGTTCGTACTGAAAGATATAGGTGTTCATTCTTTCCGCGCGCTACACGACATTGGAATAATAGAGAATTGTGAAGGTGGTTCGATGAATCCTCTGCCAGGCACTTAAATGTGATTTGCAGAGTATCCATGTAGATGTAGATGTAGAAGTGATGGACAGTGTGACATCTGGTAAAGCATCTACAAGACTTGAAACTGGAACAACAAACAGGGAAAATTGTGGAGCAGACAAAAAATAAAATTCTGATTTTACATTGTGAAAGTATAGTTTCCTGTGACCTTTGTGAAATCGTGCAACAAAGGCGTCTTGCAACAAATGACGGTCGGGTCTCCAAAATTTATTCATCTATCTCCGGATAAGCTTCTAAAGGCACGTTTATGTAATTAAAACATTTTTCCTTCGGAAACAACAAAATTACAGCGATTAAATGGTTCCCACATGTGGACAGATAATCGTAAATCAGCGTATTATGTGTCAGTGTCATGAAAAACGGGGAGGAGTTTCATAATTGCACGCTGTAGCTCTCCTTATCGCACATACCATCGCGAAAGTTCGGGGTGTGATGTAGTGAACGAAATATCTAATTAAACCGCGGGCTGCGAGAGAGACTGAACACACCCTTCGCAACACGGAATTTGAGGGTGGAGTATGACGTAATAAGCGGAATATCTAATTAAACAGGCACTGGAAATATTTTAGCTCTGCTGTTGTTTGCACAAGACATAGGCGCGCAAGGAAGATAATCTCGTCAAAAAATTGTTATGAACGACGGAAAGATCTGGTGCAAGGACTGACTCGTCTCTCTTGGACTGACTCTCAGCCCATATTCTGCGCTCATTCCACCCAACACATCCTGTAATTCTTCTTCAATTTCACTGAGGATTCCGATCTCATCAGCGAATGTTATCACTGATATTTTTTTACCATGAATTTTAATCTTACTCTTGAACTGTTCTTTTATTTGCATCTTCGCTTCTTCGATGCTCAGATTCAGCACTAGTGGCGAAGGACTGTGTCGCTGACTTACACCCTTTTTAATCAGAGCACTTCCTTCCGGTCTTTCAGTCTCACTTTTCCCTCTTGTTTCTTGTACATAGAGTGTGTTACCCGTCTTTCGCTTTAGCTCACCCTGATTTTCTCAAAATTTCCAGCATTCTGCGCCATGTTTCATTGTCGAACGGTATTCCTAGCTCGAAAAACACTCCAAACTTGTCTTGATTTTTCTTAAGTCTTGCTTCCATTCTCAAACGTAAAGTCACGTCTGACTCCCAGGTATCTTTACTTTTCCTAAAGCCAAACTGATTGTCATCTAAAAGGGCCTAATTCTTTTTGCATTCTTTTGTATAATATTCTTGTCAGCAACTTGGATACATGAGCCGTTAAGCTGATGTGCGATAGTTCTCGTGTTTACCTCTCTTACTGTCTTCGGGTTTATGTGGATGATACTTTAATGAAATCATAATTAAATCGACACCGTAGCTGAAAACAGGCGTTGATATACATCATTGTGGACATGTTGAAAATGTGTGGCCCGACCAGGACTCGATCACGGGATCTCCTGCTTACATGGCAGACGCTGATTGTATGTCTTCAGCCTCATACATTCTACATAACTAACTGAACAGTCGGTTGGTTGCTACTCCCTCAATAATTTCAGAAAAGCCGAAGGAATATTATCTGTCCATTTTGCCTCATTTAATCGCAAGTCCTACAAACCTCGTTTAAATTCTAGCTCTAACACTGTATCCATTGTGCATCTGCACAAATGGAAAGAAATTTCAACACCAGAAAGTAATTCATGTAGAGCTATGAAATTTCGGGAATACATTTGTCTAGGTGATACATTTATCATAGCAAGATCACAGGTTAATGTAAACTCGAGATAAGCCATTGCAAATTGTGATACACTAATAATTGGTGTACCCACCAGAATGTTGCAACAAGCACATAAACGTGAGTGCATTTTGTTGTACAGGTGTTGGATTTCAGTTGTGGGATGGAGTCCCATGCCTGTTGCCTGTTGCACTTTGTCTGTCAGCACATGTACCGTTAATACTGTTTGTGAATGGCGCTGGGGTAGTCCGGTGATGTCCCATATGTGCCCGATTGGAGACAGATCTGGTGATCGATCAGGCCAAGTCAACAAGTCGACAATCTGTAGAGCATGTTGGGTTACGACAGCGGCATGTAAGTGTGCGTTATCCTGTTGGAAAACGCCAATATGACGTAGAGATTTGCAGTCAGAGTGCGTAGGATAACCTCGAGAATGCTTCTGCTGTCACACGATATCGTACCCCAGAGCATAATTCCAAGTGCAGGTCAAACGTGTCTAGCACCCAGAAAGGTTGGTTGAAGTCCCTCATCTGGCCTCCTTCTAACGAACAGAAGGCCATCACTAGCACCGAAGAAGAAACAACTTTCATCAGGAAACACAACAGACCTACACCCTACTCTCCAATGAGCTCTTGCTTGACACTCCCGAAGTCGCAAACGGTAGGTTTTGGATCAGTGGAATACACGCTACAGGACGTCTGCCCCAGAGTTGTCCTTGAAATATTCTATTTCTATTAGTTCGCTGTGGCACTTTGGTGTCAACTTCTGTTGAAACTGGTGCTGCAGATGCAGTACGGTGCGCCAGAGCCACACGCCGAACATGATGGCTCCCCTCTCGGTCTTCTTGCGTCTGCACAGTCCCGTGACAACCGCTGCCAGCAGTCATAGACAGTGGCTACATTTCTAGCAAGTCCTTTTGAAACAGAAGGAATATCTAACCTCTCGTAGCCTTAGTCCACCTCCTCGTTCAAACTTAGTGAGCTGTCGATAATGGCGTTTGTTATCGTCGTCTCTAAGGCATTCTTGACTAACATGAACTCACCACGTCCAATTTCAAAGGCAACTAACACTCACGATCGTTACAGCGTTTATTTAAAGAAAGCCTGTTTCGCGCCATCGCAGTCTTAGGGACTGGCGTCAAATTTGAATACACATCATCTTTCAAATGTAAAAAACACATCTGCCAACTTTCGTTTACGTCTCACAACTCTTTCTTGGTTTTGTGATTTCTTCTTCCATCTTTGTACAGGGCTATTACAAATGATTGAAGCGATTTCATAAATTAACTGTAGCTCCATTCATTGACATATGGTCACGACACACTACAGATACGTAGAAAAACTCATAAAGTTTTGTTCGGCTGAAGCCGCACTTCAGGTTTCTGCCGCCAGAGCGCTCGAGAGCGCAGTGAGACAAAATGGCGACAGGAGCCGAGAAAGCGTATGTCATGCTTGAAATGCACTCACATCAGTCAGTCATAACAGTGCAACGACACTTCAGGACGAAGTTCAACAAAGATCCACCAACTGCTAACTCCATTCGGCGATTGTATGCGCAGTTTAAAGCTTCTGGATGCCTCTGTAATGGGAAATCAACGGGTCGGCCTGCAGTGAGCGAAGAAACGGTTGAACACGTGTATCTGGACATGCTGGAAAATTGGCTCATGCCACAACTGGAGACCGACAGCGCCGACTACATCTTTCAACAGGATGGTGCTCCACCGCACTTCCATCATGATGTTCCGCATTTATTAAAGAGGAGATTGGAAAACCGATGGATCGGTCGTGGTGGAGATCATGATCAGCATTTCATGTCATGGGCTCCACGCTCTCCCGACTTAACCCCATGCGATTTCTTTCTGTGGGGTTATGTGAAAGATTCAGTGTTTAAACCTCCTCTACCAAGAAACGTGCCACAACTGCGAGCTCGCATCAACGATGCTTTCGAACTCATTGATGGGGACATGCCGCGCCGAGTGTGGGAGGAACTTGACTACCGGCTTGATGTCTGCCGAATCATTAAAGGGGCACATATCGAACATTTGTGAATGCCTAAAAAAACTTTTTGAGTTTTTGTATGTGTGTGCAAAGCATTGTGAAAATATCTCAAATAATAAAGTTATTGTAGAGCTGTGAAATCGCTTCAATCATTTGTGATAACCCTGTATATAGAATTCCAATTGCTCCTGAATCACGTCATCCAGGAAGTTCCCCGCTTAGTAGAGGCCTTATTTTATATGAAAGATAAACATGGGCAAAAGATCCGTTTTAAAATAGTGGCACGTTTCTGAACACTTGGGACTCGTATGTGCAACAGGACCTTCATTTAAGTAATTCTGATCTGGAAACACTTACATGAAACCCAACATTAAGATCAGCTGGTGGCGCCGAAGTAGTGCTGGCTCTGCCTCAACGGATAAGCTACAACTGAATCTGCCCCTTAATTTTTTTCTTCAATCTGAAATCCTGATCGAACTGAACTAACAGAAGAGAGGGAGAAGTTTCAGCTTCCAGGGAAAAGCTGCTTCATCACTAGATTGTATGGTCATCGTGAGACCCTCAAAGGTTTGCTAAACAAGTTCCAGCAGACTCGCTACAAGAAAGGCGCTGTGGATAGCGCACGCACTTACCTCCACTGTTCTCAGATTGATGTAGCAATACAAGGATAATGACATCCTGTTTCTTCCAGCCAACATCTTAAGTAATTGTCACGAAGACAAAAGTATCGAAATTTCTTCCTGTACTCTAGTCTCCGAATGGAAGAAGAACCCATGGAGGTCGCCTATCAATTTTATTTTATTTTTAATTTTTTATTTTGGTATTCTCGTTTAATGTTCAAATACAATTCATTCTGCCCTACCTACCGAAAAGGGTAGTAGCTTCAGCAAATTTTTTTGTTAGTGGGGCACGTGACCTGCTGATATGCCTACTGTGCCCCGTTGTCGGTAGCCAATAGGGTGCGTGGGAGGGGAATCCCATTTGAACTGCTGCTTGAAGCCTGGTGGGTCGGTTCTAGGCTTGACGTTCTCTCTGCCACTGTCTTCCCACTAGCAGTGACGAGGTTCCTGCCCTAATCCTGCGTTGCGGATTTTGTTCCGACATCAAAATTAACATTTGATCAACGACATGATTGAGCAATACCTAACAAAGTAACGTAGGCGAGCTCACTCGTATTCCGAGGTAGGAATAAACTTCCTTTAAGGTCAGAAAAATGTGCACTTCATAATTTTATAATTCAACCCCCCCCCCCCCCCCCCCAATATAGGGTGCCTACACCACGCCAATCCTGACCAGGTCCTCTCTACACCTCTACAGGAGTAACGATTCTGGAAATCTTAAATCTTTCAACACCTGTAGCACACTTAGGTGACAAAAGTCTTGGGATACCAATATGCACATAAACGGACGGCGGAAGCATAAAAGGGCAGTTAATTGGTGGAGCTGTCGTTTGTACTCAGGCGATTCATGTGAAAAGGTCCCGATATGATTGTCGCCGCACGATTGGAATTAAGAGACTTTGAACGCAGAATGGTAGTGTGAGCTAGGTGCATTGCACATTCCATCGTTAGGAAATTCAATACGCCGAGATCCACAGTGTCAAGTGTGTGCCGAGAATATCAGATTTGGGGCATTACCTCTCACTAGAAGGTATCAGATAGATTATATAATGGTAAGACAGAGATTCAGGAACCAGGTTTTAAATTATAAGACATTTCCAGGGGCAGAAGTGGACTCTGACCACAATTTATTGGTTATGAACTGTAGATTAAAACTGAAGAAACTGCAAAAAGGTGGGAATTTAAGGAGATGGGACCTGAATAAACTGACTAAACCTTAGGTTGTACAGAGTTTCAAGGAGAGAATAAGGGAACAATTGACAGGAATGGGGGAAAGACATACAGTAGAAGAAGAATGGGTAGCTTTGAGGGATGAAGCAGTGAAGGTAGCAGAGGAACAAGTAAGTAAAAAGACGAAGGCTAGTAGAAATCCATGGGTAAAAGAAGAAATATTGAATTTAATTGATGAAAGGAGAAAATATAAAAATTCAGTAAATGTTGCAGGCAAAAAGGAATACATACGTCACAAAAATGAGACTGACAGGATGTGCAAAATGGCTAAGCAGGGACGGCTAGAGGACAAATGTAAGGATGTAAAGTCTTAAAAAGTCTCGACCACGATGTGGACTGCCTGCCAAGGAAGATGCAAGCATATTAGAATGAAAACGGGTGCCAAATGTTAACCATCACTAGATTTTAATGTATATAGCTGGATCAACGATTTCGAACAGAATGTCTCTCACAGGAATCTGTTTGTTTGTTCGACAAGACTTATACTTTATTCCCTGCCCAACTTGAATGTAGGCCTACAAACGTTCCTAGATGTGTAAACCGTGTGTCCAAAAAGTTCCTGATATGTAACCGACGTCAGCGCACTAATTCTGGTGACAGCTTGATTTAACAACAGGTACGCTTTCGAGCAGTCAGTTATGAGCAGGCAAAGTTAAGTACAAGGTGCATTCAAGTTCTAAGGCCTCCGATTTTTTTTCTCCGGACTGGAAAGAGATAGAAACATGCGCATTGTTTTAAAATGAGGCCGCGTTCATTGTCAATACGTCCCAGAGATGGCAGCACCGTATGTCAGATGGAATTTTACCCCCAGCGGCGAGAATGAGAACTGTTTAAAATAATTAAAATGGCGACGTTTTCCTTACTTGAACAGCGTGCAATCACTCGTTTTCTGAATTTGCTTGGTGTGAAACCAATTGAAATTCATCGACAGTTGAAGGAGACATGTGGTGATGGAGTTATGGATGTGTCGAAAGTGCGTTCATGGGTGCGACAGTTTAATGAAGGCAGAACATCGTGTGACAACAAACCGAAACAACCTTGGGCTCGCACAAGCCGGTCTGACGACACGATCGAGAAAGTGGACAGAATTGTTTTGGGGGATCGCCGAATGACTGTTGAACAGATCGCCTCCAGAGTTGGCATTTCTGTGGGTTCTGTGCACACAATCCTGCATGACGACCTGAAAATGCTAAAAGTGTCATCCAGGTGGGTGCCACGAATGCTGACGGACGACCACATGGGTGCCCATGTGGCATGTTGCCAAGCAATGTTGACGCGCAACGACAGCATGAATGGGACTTTCTTTTCGTCGGTTGTGACAATGGAAGAGACGTGGATGCCATTTTTCAGTCCAGAAACAAAGCGTCAGTCAGCTCAATAGAAGCACACAGATTCACTGCCACCAGTGCTGAAAAAATGATGGCGTCCACGATCTGGGACAGCGCGGGCGTAATCCTTACCCATTGCATTCCAAAGGGCACTACGGTAAAAGGTGAATCCTACGAAAAATTTTTGAAGAACAAATTCCTTCCTGCACTGCAACAAAAACGTCCGGGAAGGGCTGCGCGTGTGCTGTTTCACCAAGACAACGCACTCGCACATCGAGCTAACGTTACGCAACAGTTTCTTCGTGATAACAACTTTGAAGTGATTTCTCATGCTCCCTACTCACCTGACCTGGCTCATAGTGACTTTTGGCTTTTTCAGACAATGAAAGACACTCTCCGTGGCCGCACATTCACCAGCCGTGCTGCTATTGCCTCAGCGATTTTCCAGTGGTCAAAACAGACTCCTAAAGAAGCCTTCGTCGCTGCCATGGAATCATGGCGTCAGCGTTGTGAAAAATGTGTACGTCTGCAGGGCGATTACGTCGAGAAGTAACGCCAGTTTCATCGATTTCGGGCGAGTAGTTAATTAGAAAAAAAATCGGAGGCCTTAGAACTTGAATGCACCTCGTAGTGGCCGTACGACCGTAGTGTGTGCAATCTGTTGTGTCACAAATCGAAATGGAATAGTATTGACCCGTGTGCGGCTCGCGTTTTTGCCGTTCATAACTTGACGTCATGTAATAGCGGTAGTGGCGCCTCGATTCCTTCTTGTGTTAATGGTGCCACTGAGCTGCTAGTATTGTTTATCCGTGAGTGACAACAGCAGCGGTTATCCATAACCAGTACTTTGGTAGTATCTTTGGTGCCACGGCTAGTATTTCGGGGTCGTCGTGTGTGTCAGGCAGTTCGGACTTTGGACAGAGCAGCAAAGAGTTCCGCAGCGCAATAGCAGGCCGCGACAACTGGCGGCGTGCAGGCACTGTCGGATTGAGGGGCTGTAGCCGACGACCGAACCCAGGACGTTTGAAGTTGAGTGAACCGTGTCCAGTACTGAAACTTCCACTGTTTGAGATCTCGCTGTTGTTTGCGTGTTGCTGAACCCAGGGTCAGTGAGACCAGCTGCAACAAGTGGAGTCTGTCAGGTTGGTGGAAGCTATTAGCCTCCTTCTACTCCTTGATGTTAGTTTGGACTTAGTATTATTCTTATTAGTGACGTGCAACCAGCGGTATTTTCTGCCTTGTTGCCGCAAACGCCCCAGTTACCTGCCCTGGAGGTTAGCGTACTTTTTCCGGCACTGTACTTTTCCTCGTCGTGTCGATGCTGTCCGACACGGCGTGTAGTTCGACAGCCTCTAGAATTGTACTGCGCATATGTTTTGGGAGGTCTACCATGGTTTTAGTGTTTCCTTCGGTCGTGGGTGTTTTTCTGAAGACGTAGTACTGTCCGTCTCTTCGCTCTTGCCTAAAAATATTCCATCGTTGTACCGGTGATCGGATGGTTAGTCGGTCGGTCGGCGGTTAAGCCACCCCCAGTGTGAGTTGCCATCCTGTTACATGAGTACAACTCTTGGCTGCCTGTCTCGTCACTTACACAGCTGTAGTCACCTTCCTCAGGTCAATCCAGGGAGCACTGTCTGTGGATCACTCTGACTTATTCGGACAAGTTATCATAATTGTTTAAGATTTGCCCTAATGTTTTGACATGTTATTGCCTTCCCCATTTGTAATTCCGGCCTTCAGCCATTAATTGTTTGTAACACTTCTTGAGGCCTTTCAATTTCTCTTACCAAGGCCTGCAGCCATCACTATAGCCTGTTACAGTTCGTTAAGATAGTTTTAAAAAGGTTTTAGTATTTTTAGAGTGCAGTTGTCCACTTGATTTGTAATTCAGGCCTTCATCCCTTGTGTATTCTGAAATTGCTTGTGACCTGCAGCCCACGAATAATTTTCAACATTCTTAATCAGGCCTTCAGCCGTTGATTGTGTGTAACATTGTTTGTGGCCTTCAGCTGGCCAATAATTTCCATTTTTTTCTTAATAAGGCCTTCAGCCGTGTATAGCTTGTTTCTGTTTTGATGGTTAAGAAGAGAATATCTTAGTATTGTTAATGTGTAACTACCTTCCTCACTTAGAATTCAGGCCTTCAACCGTTGTGTATTCTGAAATTGCTGCTGGCCTTCAGACGTTGATTGTTTCTAACATTGCTTGTGGCTTTCAGCCGACAAATAGTTTCAACTCAGTCTTGATGAGGCCTTCAGCCGTCGCTATAACTTGTTACAGTTATTAAGATTGTTCAAAAGGTTTTTGCTATTTTTAACATGTAAATGTCCACCTTATTGGTAATTCAGGCCATCAGCCGTTGCGTGTTTTTGAAATTGCTTCTGGACTTCAGCCGACGAATAATTTTGAACCTTCTTAATTAGGCATGCAGCCGTTGACTGTGTGTAACATTGCTTGTGGCCTTCAGCCGACAATAACCTGCAATGCTTCAAATAAGGCTTTCAGTCACCAGTGTAGTAAAATCATTTAAAAATGATTGTTGAGAGTTTTGTATTTTGAAAATAAAATGTATGTGTTTTCTGTGCAACCAACGGTAACGGACTAGGACCCGTCCACACTTTTCCTGCTT
The DNA here is from genome assembly GCF_023864345.2 of Schistocerca serialis cubense. NCBI lineage: Eukaryota > Metazoa > Arthropoda > Insecta > Orthoptera > Acrididae > Schistocerca > Schistocerca serialis. Next base: position 159,410,500 of record NC_064645.1, read on the forward strand.
TCCATAATTCCCACGTTTCAAGTATCTCTGAATCAAGTATTCAAACATTCTCTAGAAAGTTTTGAAGACGAGAAATGAGTGTGCAAAGTTTATCCGACACATCTTGACTTCAAACAAAAACAAAAGCACGTGGATACCTGGCCAAACGCAGACAATTATTTTCGGGGAAAAATCGTTACTGGTGAAGAGAATTGGCGCTAACGAACCTACAACAAAACGACGAAGTACAGAATGGGTCTCTTAAGGCTCCTCAAGAGCGGAGAAGGTGGCAATGTGAGGCACGGGATGAACAGCACACCAAACAAAAACTGCTCTGTTTCATACCGATCTATGGATGTTCCGTGCTTTGTACTCAAGTGGGGGGATACTTTGAAGAACAGCTGAAGTATTAAAACCACTAAGGCAAAGGTTCCGGGTTGAAGTCCCGGACCGTCACACAGTTCAAATCTTCCAGGAAGGTTTACATCAGCGCACACTCCGCTGCAGAGTGAAAACTTCATTCTGGAAACATCTCCCAGGCTTTGGCTAAGCAATATCTCCGCTACATCCTCTCTTCTAGTAGTGATAATCCTGCGGGTTTCGCAGGAGAACTTCTGTGAAGTTTGGAAGGTAGGAGAAGAGGCACCGGTGGAAGTAAAGCTGTGAGGACAGGTCGGTGCCGAGTTTTGGGAGGGTCCCGGGTTCGAGTCCCGCACGGCATACAGTTTTAATCTGCCATGAAGTTTCATCTTAACTTTTCTCATTTTTTTTTTGTCTTACTAATCCAGTCTCGAAACGTTTTATCCTGAGGGAGTAGGTAGTGCAGAGCACGTTTTGAGCATTTCACATCGCGTTCTTCCTTAAAACCTTGACAGTCAACGCTCTCCGCTGTTGCTGGAAACAATACTGATGTCCCAACAGAAACGCTGACACGCCACGCGTCTTATTTTTGGATGCGTAACGAATCCGCCGGGGTGTCATTGACCAGATGCGAGCGAGTTAATTAATGTTTCCTTCGTTGAGGACGAGTAAGGCTTATTGGGTTTCTTCTCTTATTACGGAGCTTAAATTGAACACGAAGGCCGGATGAACATCACCAACTAACACGGCGTTTTCGTGTTGAGAGTAGCAGGAGCTTCCAGTGGAGCTCGTGCCAATTAAGTCTGGAAAACAAGGGCAGTGCAGGAATGGGTGACGGCGAGGGTGGGGGCTCAGACTATTCTAGTGTCTGTTAAAGCACCGCCGGGTCACACCAGCTGTCTCATTCAGTGTCTCTGGTGGAATCGATACTGGCGTTCAAAACACGTCTGGTATCAGGTTTTGCTATTATTCTTGCTATTTTAAATCGCTGTTCTTGTTCTGAAACCGTTTCTAGCATCAGTCAGTCTTAGCTTGTGTAGCATACGTGAAATGGATATACTTAAAGTCTACATCTATTTACGTTCCTTTTGAAATTCAGCCACGTTCGTATACAATTCAGTGACAGATGAAAATAGCGAATATACTTGTGCCAATTATATGGTATATCAAATGTTCAAATGTGTGAAATTTTATGGGACTTAACTGCTAAGGTCATCAGTCCCCAAGCTTACACACTACTTAACCTAAATTATCCTAAGGACACACACCCATGCCCGAGGGAGGACTCGAACCTCCGCCGGGACCAGCCTATATAGTATATCATCAAGATCTTGTGAGAAATACTGTACTACACAGGATGTAGCAGGAGGAATGGTCTGCATTCAGAGAATATACCAGGAACGATTATACGAAGCAAAAGTGTCTGCTAAACATGGACGTGAACACATTAACAGCTACGAGCACATCTTTATTACTCTAATACACGTGATCTATTGAATAAGTGCCCATAGCTCTTAAGGTATGCATTGTTGATCCCAGTTTTACTTGACAGTTTTTGCTTGTTTTCATCCATACTACGTGCCCCAAAAATATGGAACGCTAAGGCCTTGCAGTGGAAGATATTTGTTTCACACCATCGTAGTGGAAAAATGCTCTTAGCTGTAAAGGTATGCACTTCAGAGTCCATGTTTAACAGACTATTTTGCTTCGAATGATCGTTCCTGTCATATCCCTGAATACTGAACATTCGTCCTATGACACTCTGTACATCACATGTCAATCATCACAGGTGAAGGACTTTGGCTAGGTCGAACCAAAGAGGAGGGTGGTCACGGAATTTAGGTTGTATGGAAACATGGACAGTTGGTAGTTCCATTCTGACGCTGAATTTTATTCCGTTTAGACCTACTGTGCGGTAATGTAATATACTTGTTGGACGATGCAACAACATGCTCTTGGATTAAACAACACTTACGGAGGAATCCGAGTGCATTCACATAGACGCATTTGCATTTCAGGTGATGGCTAGCGAGAGCAAATTTCCGTAAGGTGGGCTTATTCAAATCACAATGGATTTTAGCTTTCCTTTGTTATCAGTTCATACTCGCATGCCCTCGTGGACAGTGATATCCAACCATATTTCATTCACTTTTGTGCATTCGTGGAATTAATTCCCCTCTCAGTATCTCACACGTGAGCAAACCGCTTAGGTAAAGTTTTGTATTGTAAAAACATGCAGTAACACTTTGTGTAATACTTAAGATAGCTTGCAGTCGCCTGTGAAAAGCTGTCTGGCTATTACGCATCTTAAATAGTGAACATCAGATTAAATTTGAAGTATTATCCGCATTCGTCAGTTTACTACGTAGAAACTCCCTGTGTTCGTCCTTGGGACCACTTGTCTTAGCGTGTTCAAGGCCAGAGCTGGTCATATACTGACTCCTTGTCCCATTTAACGGCTCTCTATAAACAAACAGTGCACTCGCTTCATAGAGCCACATATTATTACCACATACACTGCTGGCCACCGTAAATGCAACACCAAGAAAGACAAGAGGTAGCACAACAAAATTTATTTAGTAGATAACATGTTGACCAAGTATCAAATGATTACGTTTACAGACGTCTGTGACATGTGATTCCTGCCAGAATCAGTAGCCAGAGTAGCCGCCATTGTTGGAGATCACCGCTGCCACACGTCTCGGCATTGAGTCAACGAGACGTTGGATGTGTTCCTGGGGTACAGCAGCCCAAGCAGCTTCCACACGTTGCCAAAGATCATCTGGTGTGGCAGCTGGGGATGTAATCTGCGTCACTCGTTGAGCAACCATGGACCACATGTTTTCCATCGGCGAAAGATCCGGAGAGCGAGCCGGCCAGGGAAGCAATTCAATCTGGTTATTGACGAAGAACCTTTGGACAATGCGTGCCACGTGTGGTCGTGCATTATCCTGTTGAAATATGGCTGAAGGTAAGGAAGGACAACTGGCTCCAGCACCTCGGATATGTAGCGCCGGCTATTTAAAGTACCGGCAATGCGTACTAGAGGCGTGCGACAGTAATATCCAATACCGCCCCATACCATAATACCCGGTGCAAGACCAGTGTGGCGGTGCATAATGCAGCTGTCCAGCATCCTCTCTCCACGGTGTCTCCACACTCGAATCCGACCATCGTGGTGCTGCAGACAGAAGGATGCCTCGTCAGTAAAGACAACGTCACTCCATTCTGCCGTCCATATCCGTCTGTCATCGCACCATTGGCGACGGAGACGTCTGTGGTTCTGCGTCAATGGTAGACGAAGCAATGGAAGTCTTGCGGACAGACCACTCTGCTGTAAACGGCGTCGAATGGTACGCGCAGACACTGGATGATGCGTTACAGACGCAATGTGCTGTGCTATGGTTCGGGATGTCACTGAGCGATCCGTCACTGCCATGCGCACAATTTGCCTATCAGCACGTGCAGTGGTGCACCGAGGTGAATGCGATCGACCACGTCGGTCCGTCGTACCCTCCTGCATCCAACGGTCACATATCCGCATTACAGTTGTTTGGTTTCGTCCAACACAACAAGTGATTTCTCTGTATGATAATCCACAATCTCGGTAAGCCACTATCCTTCCTCTGTCGAACTCGGATACTTGATCAAACGATGTTCGCTGTTGTCTACGAGGCATATCTGATCGTCTTGTGAAACAACCACAAGGTAAACACACGTGCCGAACGTACACTCGTCGAAATCGCCAAGCCTTAAATGGCGCTATGAGGTGGCGCCACAGGCGCGCGTGATGTGCGTCTGCGCTGAAATTCTAATCAGTTGCATATCTCATCGCTGCAAACCCATGGTGTAAATTTCACTTGATTCGGATGCTTCCTTCAGGGTGTTGCATTTACGGTGGCCAGCAGTGTATTACGTAATCTTTCAGCTTACCGGGGAATACTGTGGAATAATGTATTCGTGTCGCAGTTTGCTGACAAACGAAGTTCTACTGGAAACTCATTCTTCAGATCACTTCTCTTAATAAGTTCATCGAAAATCACTGGAAATCAAAACGTAATGTTTTTGGAGGTGTAATATCAGATTTCAATGGAAGGTCAGATGTCACAAATGGAATGCACCTACGTATTACATGACTGTTTGCCAATAAGAATCCCTTTACACCATATACTCGCAATGGCGAGAAAATATCGCAGCACCAAAAAATAATTAACGTAGGATAATGAAATTTCGGGAATACATTTGTCTAGATAATACATTTAAGCAACTAACACTGCAGGATCAGACATAAGTGAAAACGCAGATAAGCCACTGCAATGGTATATGCTGGTACGTTAATAATCGGTGTAACCGCCAGAACGGTAAATATAAGCATGCAAACGTGCATTCTCGTGAGCACCGCTTCAAATAGCTACATTTCTGCCAAGCGTTTCTGCAGTATGGCAGAAGGAACATCCAGATTCGTGTAGCCCTGTTACGCGACCTCGTTCAAACTCAGAGAGGTGCTGGTAATATCGTTATGTCGTGTTAAAGGCATTCTTGACTAACATGAAATCACATCCAGTCTCAAAGGTAACTTACGCTCGTGACCGTTACAGCGTGCATTTAAAGCAAACGTGTTCCGCATGCTCATAGCGACGCTGCTGTAATGCAGCTGGAGTCATTTGAAGATCTGAAGAGACACCGTTTTTGAGATGTAGAAACACCCTCACCAACTTTCGTTTATGTCGCACAACTCGTTCTTGGTGTTGCGTTTCTTTCCGTCAGTGTGTTAGTTTTCAGATCCCCTTCCTAATATTCACTAACCTATTTTCTTCTGAAAAACGATGTTATGTTGCGTTTGGGAAAGTTTAATCGTTGTATCATGGTATTTCCTTGAATGAGATTGCGTTTTCACCACGAGTTGACCGAAAAATGGCCAGAAAACAGCTAAAAAGTTGTTTCAGCATATAGTTAAACATTCAAATTAAAGTTTCAAGACCACGTTTAGTTTTCAGTGCGACGCCAGGTTTCACTCTCGTATTTTGTTGAAGAGCGGTCTCGTCTGCGGTGGTGGATTCTACTGTCGGAAACTGAGCCGTAATTTTTTTAAAATTTTTTTTTTTTTAGCGGACATATAGGGGAGACCATCTTCCTGAAAAATAAAGAAGAAAATCATCACGTCTCAGTCATGAATTCGTATTTTATCAAAGGAAGCACATAGACTTGGCTGACAAAGTTGTTGCTACTGAGAGCTTACTAGCAAGAGATTGCACGACGCCGATGGTGCCAAGAAGGCTGTAACCGTTTGACTAAAATTACAAGATACATCGACTTTCGATACGGTATTGTAAAATAAGCTGTCTTGCAACGGCAGCGGTCATTTTGGGTGGCAGTTCTGTTGAAACATGGTCAATCTTGTGTTGCTGTTTACGGACACAGTCTTTTGCTCCACTAAATCTTATATTTTGATGATATAACAGTGCTTTCTTGATATGCTTTTGACACACCATAATCAAAGAGAGCAACGAGAAAAAGAAATAGGTTTTGAGCGAAATCAGTTAATAAACTATGTAGGCTGATGCGTGTAATGGAACTCTGTTTCCGCTTGAGATAAAATATTACGTCACGCGTCGTGCAGAAAACTTCACTTAATTTTGAATTTGAGAAAGGGATCGTTATGACACAGGCATATGGTGGAAGGTCTGTCGCCGCTTTAGCAAGTCGGTTGAGAGAAAATATTCGTGCTGGTTCAAAAATGGCTCTGAGCACTATGGGACTTAACATCTGAGGTCATCAGCCCCCTAGTCGGTTGAGAGAAAATATTCGTGCTGGTTCAAAAATGGCTCTGAGCACTATGGGACTTAACATCTGAGCTCCTCAGTCCGCTAGAACTTAGAACTACTTAAACCTAACCAACCTAAGGACATCACACACATCCACGCCCGACGCAGGTTTCGAACCTGCGACCGTGGCGGTCACGCAGTTCCAGACTGAAGCGCCTAGAGCCGCTTTTTTTTGTTAGTAACAATAATATTTTATTTATTCATTTAATTTTAATGTCCCAAAAGAAAAATCATATATAAAAAACAAGGGAAAGAAATATAGGGCTGAAGTGACATCCTCGTCACTTCACTGGGAGTACATCCTATCCCTCGAAACAACGTAAACCTGGGACTCCCCACCGCTTCGAGGAGTTATGAAACATGCTGCCTAGAAAGTTCGCAAAATGCGTTTTATATTTAGAGTGGCGTCGGATGATGTCGTGTTGTTCTAGTAGATAATGCCAATAGTCCATGCCCGATGTCAAGGTCGGCCAGAGCACGTAGTGCGATGCGTGTCCTCCAATCCATCGGATTGCCGAAGTCTTTTGTGAGGGGAAAAAGACAGCGTCAGGGAAAAATAAAGCGTCCGTCGTGATCGTTGATTCGTCGGTGCGTCGGAGGAGGGCCATGATGCGTTGCGTCAGCCGCCAAACATCCTTTGCCCCACCGCACTGCAGAGAATGTTCGTCGGTGTCCTGCATGCCACATATAAGGCAGAGCGGGGAATCTACCATGCGAATGTCGTACAATCGTTGGCGGTTGACTGTCTTGCGGTTGATTATTGTATAACATGACGATCGCGCTGCCGTGGTGAGGAGAGGTGTATGGACAGCTCGCCAAATCTGTCCCCAGTTTCGTGTTGGGTATTTAAGTTCGACACATTACTGCCATGATGACGCCGCAAGTATCGATATATCACACGGGTAGTGGGGATTCTTGTAGAAGGTATCTGTAACTGAACATAACTAAAATCAACAAAAAATCGCGCGATGTGAGAAAAAGAGGGCGAGATTGTGCCTACCGCCATAACCGCTCGGCCACACTGGCCGGCTATTCGTGCTGTATTGTCCGATCTTTGGGCGCTAATTATTAATCCTGCCAGTGACATTTTGTGATAGTCAGCTCTGTTTCCCACATTTTCGCGAAAAGGCACGCTGGGCTTAGGTAGACCGTAGGCAGATTGCCTTAAACGACGAGTCCAGTTTACGCCCGGACTGTGCCGACGGCTATTCTCAGGCTTCGTTGAAAGCGTCCTCAATAGCTTGACCTCTGCCAAATTGAGGGTGTCAGGGGTCGCCCAATACGCCACCTGGAGATCACACGGCACTGTGCAAGCTCTAGACAACCAGATGCAGCACACAGGGACTGACCGGCAACAGACTGTATTTCAGAAGCATTATGTCTCTCTAGTTGTGCGGATCGCATCGTATATCCATGCTTAGGTGACCTGAAAGAGCAACAAATCTCGTTTTACGCATTGCAGTTTATCTGAATACACCATATGGTTTCGGGTTTCGATCTCTTACTACCGTTCCAAGCAAACAGGAGAACTGGCCACAGTGTTTATGAGAGAAACAAGGGGAGAGGGGGGGGGTAGCGATGGGGGGAATGTACTAAGACACTCTGGTGCTCTTGCAACTGAAGCAGCATCTTACGGTAAACGTTTGCATCCTGCTGTCCTGCTCAGTACAACATTTAAAACGTTCATGGGCACTGCAACCGTAACCCCACACCACATATAAGTAATTTCTTTATAAGTGAGTTTATGGGTTAAATATTTGAAGTTTAACATGTAATATCATTGTGGTTGAACATGTTATTTTCACACATCTTAGTGTTTATAAAGTTGCATCTTCTGAACAACGTGTTGGACAGCGATTTAATATTGCGGGTACCTTTTGTATAATTGGATACTGCCTGAAACATGTGTTGTGAATATATTTAGCAGTAGACAGTTAATAAAATAAAACAACATCCTAATACTGAAGTGTTACTACATGACCAGAGAAAATGTAGTAATCGTTAAAGACAGAGGCAGAGGCAAGGGCAATAGTAAGTGGAATAATTGGGTGGTGAAGGGGTCTTCCGATTCCTGTATTTGCCTGATAATCATGGGAAATCTCCAGGCAACCTTTGTCGGAACCGGGACTATTTTAATTTATTTCACGGATAGTTTGCAGCACGACGCGAACACACACCCAGAACACCTTTTTCATAACGGACAGCGGGCTCGAGACTACGTTAAAGTCAAAAAACCCTCGTTTCAAGTGGCCTGAAAGACAAGTTCTGTTGTCCTGTCTCGTATCTGGAGTACTGTCATAAAGGTCAGATGGAAGATACTAAGGCGCACACGCTGGCATACCGTCAATTTCCTCGCTCTTCTTCTTCTTTTTCTTCCACAAACCAGTAGGCCTCGTGGTTCGCTATGATTTCACTTACTCGGACGTTTCTACTGGACTCCCCTAGCACTTGGTCTGCTATTATTTCTTCATCCTCTTCCATGATTATGTGTTTTCTTTTAGATAATCTTTTATTGTATGTGCCTCTATACAGCTTCACCACTCTTCCTTGATTTACCAGGTTTTTTTTCCAAACCGTAACCTCATGTTCCTATACAGGATGTTCCACTGATAATGACCGGGCCAAATATCTCACGAAATAAGCATCAAACGAAAAAAAACTACAATGAACGAAACTCGTCTGGCTTGAAGGGGGAAACCAGATAGCACTATGGTTGACCAGCTAGATGGCGCTGCCATAAGTCAAACGGATATCAACAGCGTTTTCTTTAAAATAAGAACCCCCATTTTTATTACATATTCGTGTAGTACGTAACGAAATATGAATTTTTAATTGGTCAACATTTTTCGCTTTATGATAGATGGTGCGGTAATAGTCACAAACGTATAAGTACGTGGTATCACGTAACATTCCGCCAGTGCGAACGGTATCTGCTTCGTGATACATTACCCGTGTTAAAATGGACCTTTTACCGATTGCGGAAAAGGTCGATATCGTGTTGATGTATGGCTATTGTGATTAAAATGCCCAACGGGTGTGTGCTATGAATGCTGCTCGGTATCCTGGACGACATCATTCAAGTGTCCGGACCGTTAGCGGGATAGTTACGTTGTTTAAGGAAACAGGAAGTATTCAGCCACATGTGAAACGTCAACCACGACCTGCAACAAATGATGCCCAAGTAGATGTTTTAGATGCTGTCGCGGCTAATCCGCACATCAGTAGCAGACAGATTGCGCGAGAATCGCGAATCTCAAAAACGTCGGTGTTGAGAATGCTACACCAACATCGATTGCACCCGTACCGTATTTCTGTGTACCAAGAAATGCATGGCGACGTCTTTGACCGTCGTGTACACTACTGCCACTGGGCACAAGAGAAATTACTGGACGATGACAATTTTTTGCACGCGTTCTATTTAGTGACGAAGCTTGATTCACCAACAGCGGTAACGTAAACCGGCATAATATGCCCTATTGGGAAACGGAAAATCCACGATGGCTGTGACAAGTGGAACATCATCGACCTTGGCGGGCCAATGTACGGTGCGGCATTATGGGAGGAAGGATAATTGACCCCCATTTTATCGATGGCAATCTATATGGTGCAATGTATGCTGATTTCCTACGTAAAGTTCTACCGATGTTACTACAAGATAATTCACTGCATCACAGAATGACGATGTACTTCCAACATGATCGATGTCCGGCACATAGCTCGCGTGCAATTGAAGCGGTGTTGAATAGCATATTTCATGACAGGTGGATTGGTCTCGCAGCACCATACATACCATAACCCGCACGTTCACCGTATTTCTTTCTGTGGGGAAAGTTGAAGGATATTTGCTATCGTGATCCACCTACAACGCCTGGCAACTTGCGTCAGCGCTTTGTCAATGCATGTGCGAACATTACGGAAGGCGATCTACTCGCTGTTGAGAGGAATGTCGTTACACGTATTGCCAAATGAATTGAGGTTGACGAACATCATTTTGAGCATTTATTGCGTTAATGTGGTATTTACAGGCAATCACGCTGTAACAGCATGCGTTCTCAGAAATGATAAGTTGACAAAGGTACGTGTATCACGTTGGAACATCCGAAATAAAATGTTCAAACCTACCTAAGTTCTGTATTTTAATTTAAAAAACCTACCTGTTACCAACCGTTCGTCTAAAATTGTGAGCCATATGTTTGTGACTATTAGAGCGCCATCTATCACAAAGCGAAAAAAGTGGTCCAGCTAAAACATTCATATTTCCTTACGTACTACACGAATATGCAATAAAAATGGGGTTCCTATTTAAATAAACACAGTTGATATCCGTTTGACCAATGGCAGCGCCACCTTGCGAGCCAACTATAGCACCATCTGGCTTCCCCCTTCAAGCTAGTCTAGTTTCGTTCTTTGTACTTTTTTCGTTTGATGCTTATTTTGTGAGATATTTGGCCCGGTCATGATCAGTTGACCACCCTGTATATTTTTACTTGCTTTGATGTCTATACACGACATAATAAATTTCATTCCTGAAGCTTTTGTTGTTTGTTTTATCAGATTCTCACTGTCACATAGCTCATATTCCATTTCTGTTCCGGCGTGTGTGTAAATAATTTCATCATGCACTGAACAACCATGTCATCCTTTCCCTTGCACTAAAATCTACAGCTGTATTCTTCCATATTGCTCCTATATCTCTCCTCATTTCATCTGTGATTCTCCATTAAGTTGTTCCATGGGCTCATCCTCAGGTCTTAGAACCGAGCAAAAGTCCTTTGGCCATCTGCTATCCTTTCACACGGATACATATTGTTAAAACCATACGAAACTACAAACGTCCAGCCATAACTGTGGGTCGTTTGATTCCTGTGGAAGATGGTTACAACATACCAAATATTAGTTCGCTTTATTACAAGAATGATAAAAGGATTTATTTAACTTGTTACAATCCTTTGCCACAGTAGTGTTTGATGATTTACAACTGTTACTGACTATTACAGCTTCATTGATGCAGTAGTTAACGAACTCTTGTCTGGAAGTATAATGTTTTAGCATTTAAAAAAGTACATTTCCATCAGAGACTTCAATAACTCTGTATTCCTACTTGATGATGTGAGCTGCTTCAGCCGGAGTCATGAACTGGGCAGAGCAGTTCTATGGTCTGCTCCATATTGATGTCCGTGCTAGGGTGGTGCTGTGCTGAGAGACAGGGCGTGTCTTCTTCGGTCTCTCCCATTCGTCGAAGCGGATTGCAGCGAGGCCTCGCTAACGTCTGTGGGAGTGATGCATGTTACCTACTTCGATGCGTCGTGATCTCTAGACGATAGCATAAGTGTGAGGGCCACTTCCATTTCATTTCCATTATTGTCATAACTGTATCATTCACCCCATCCTTTCCCTGATCCATTTCCTCTTATTCCTATCGTCCCTATTAACTTCCATCCAATTTATCTCTGGCCAGCTCTCAGTTTGTGAATTGTTCTCACTTTCAAAATCATGTCGCACTGTCGTAGGTTAAAACTGGTAATACACACTTATTGTAAGCAGTGCTTTTTAGAAGTCTCAGAAACACGTTTTTCGAAGAACTATTTTGTTTAGTAAAACTCTACAGGCCATTTCTGTACTTCAGATTATACTTTTACTGTCAAATCCATTCATTATATCCAGATATCCTAAATAAAATTAAAAAAATCACGAGCTTACTCAGTGACTTCATCCGTATTTATATTATTTTCCTTCCCATAAGAGTCTTCTTTTAGTTGATTTTGAGTCATACTTTCTCGATTGACCTAATTAGATTTTCTATTGCTTTTTGACGTTTGTCTCCATTGGAATCAGGAAAGGCAAAAAGTACGTTAAGAAGTCATTACCTTCATTAATATCTGTCTATGTTCCTAATTCATCTCTCAAAGTATACAGACTTTTAAAGAAATCTTGGAACTTTCCACCATTTTCTCTCTGTTGTTCATCACATTGCGAACTGTCATCTTAAATGATAAAACATGTTGTGTAGCCATCTTACAATTACCTTCTACCAATTTAACGTTGTATCTTCTCACATTTTATATTGTCGAACGCTTTTTCCAGGTCGACAAATCCTATGAAAGTGTCTTGATTTTTCTTTAGCCTTGCTTCCATTATTAGCCGTAACGTCATAATTGCCTCTCTCGTCCCTTTACTTTTCCTAAAGCCAAACTGATCGTCACCTAGCGCATTCTCAATTTTCTTTTCCATTCTTCTGTATATTATTCTTGTAAGCAGCTTCTATGCATGAGCTGTTAAGCTGATTGTGCGATAATTCTCGCACTTCTCAGCTTTTGCCGTTAGTCAAGTCAGTCAGTAGACTGATGACCAAAAAAAAAAGTCTTCTCACAATATGTTGGTTCAGTTCAGTATAGTCTGTCACATTACTATTATATTTCACTTGAACATCTCACTTCCTTCTTAATACGTGTTTCGTTTGATTTCCGATTTTGTTCTAGATTTTTCATATCCACTCTGTGTCTTGCATTCTTCACAAATCCCTTTGTTATACAAATGCGCTTTTCGTCTACATCGCTGTTATCTTGAGTTTCTGAGATACTGAAAGTGTTACAAAGTTTATAATCTGCAATAGGAACTGGCCAAAAGCACGGTATAAAAAGAGTTTAAAACAAACTAATACTGATTTCAGATTTGTTATAAATCCATCTACAGATGTCTCTTACAGATTTCCTTGCTCTCCTGCTGGGGCATCGTTATCTAATCTTTATGGGTTTTCTCCTCTAATGAACAGAAAGCTTTTGTCCAAAACTCGATACACTGACTAGAGAGGTTTTCGTTTTTATTTTTGATCTCAGAAACGTATATGAAACTGTCTTCAGTTTTTTAAAGATTTGTTTGTGCACGATCCTATGAAGATCATAATGAGAAATAAAACATTCTCCATCAATTGAAAAAGGAAACGCGAGAAACTACGTGTTTGTCGTATCCTCCTACTGTGATACATTCTGCTTTAATAATGCTCCATTTTTAATGCATATTTGTGTGAGTTTGTATATGTCTTCCACACATTAATTGCAGGGTGATACGTCTTTCATCGGTTTCCGTTGTTCTTCTGTGTCCAATCTGTCAAAACGCCTCGAATACTCTATGAACAAACGCCTCGAATACTCCATGAACAGAACGTGGCCTTTTTTCAAACACTAGCCGATTTTCTTTGAGTTGCGGTCGAATAAAGTGCGTAAGACAGGCAGGATATAATTTATCCTATTTTAATGACCATATTCCTACTTTATTCTCGCACAGCATTCCGTCTCATTTTTTAGAGACATGCATTACTGGAGCTAATTTTAGGTCTCTCAAAATTCTACACTGTAACGAACATGGGAATGTGCACAAAGTCGTATTTTATGTTCGATGTCACACTTTTATCATCCTCTGTGTCGTAGGTATCTGTGCCTCAAACCCTCCGTACTTTACTGTACTATAAACCCTCTAAATTCTAAGTATTTAATGGAATTACCTGCATCGTTTTGCAGGTTTTCTGCTCCCGGTTGCGTTTTCCTCTTTCCACATGAGAATGAAACGGAAAACAGACAATAATAATTGCACGAGGTATCCTTTTTGATTGTTCAGTGAGTTTTTGAGATACGTGTGGACGTCAGCCAACTGCGGACATCTGCTTTGCCCCTCAAGTTCTCCTCTGCCAGAATTCGCTGCAGCTCTAGCGGAATTACGGCAACTATCCTCTCGAAGTGTCTGTCCATCTGTCACCAGTAATTCCCTCCAGCTGACCTGTGACGAGCCATAGCACTCTGCTTAATGTTTCGATTGGCAAAGTGCCGAAGTTAATTTCGCGAAGGTCTGACACCGCCAGCCGTGAAACCAGCAATGGTCCACCATTAGAACAAAGGAGCTGACATCACAGTGCTATATGCTTCTAACAATTAAGATGTGTAAGGGGTAGAGAAAGTGCGTCCCGTTTCTTACTTGATTCTAGTAATAACTCTCAGCTGTTTTTTAGTGAAGTTTCGTTGTTGAATGCCATTGTTAGCATTCTCCTATTATAAGGGTGACGTACTCTCCAGAATGAATTTTCACTGCGCACTGTAGACTATAAACTGATTAATGAATTTTCATTGCGCAGTGCACGCTCGACTGCAGACTAAAAATTGAGTCGGGAAACAATCTTCTAGGCTGTGGATAACTCATTTGTCCTCATTGTTCTTTCTCCCGGTAGTGCCAGTCGCTTTGCGGGTAGGAGAAGAGATACTGGGGAAAGTGAAATTATGAGGGTAGTTGTGAGTCGTGCATTGACTAACACTCTTCGAGGAAGCATGGGGCACACCTGGAGAAACTGTACGAAGTGGATCAATATCAAGGGATACTTCCACCCATATTAAATACGTTGAACCACCTGTAGAAAAAATGAAAATAAGAAGCAATCATAGCACAAAGAGTATTACCGAAATATTATCATCAGATAAACGAGTGACATGGCAAATTCACTTGCAAATACTGGACATGCACGGAAAGACTACATAGAGAAATATCGCTGAGGAGAGTATAGCTTCGGACGTACGCTCTGACCTATATATCTATATCAATGACTTACCCATCGCAGAGCGACGGTACAATATCCACCCAGAGCAGACCCCATACTGTCAATACTGCCATACACAGAAAGGTTGGATGTTCGAATGACGGACATTTGGAAATGGATAATGCTGTATTATGCAAATATACTGCTTCAGCAGCCACAAGACCCATCGAACAGGACACTACTTACAGATTCGAGCCTTTACGTTAGCGAAAGTTAGCGTGGTTCATTTACAATTACATATCGTATGTGATAATAAATAACGAAACAAAACTGAAGGGTTTCTAAGACCCCCTAAGGAAAGAAATACAGAAAATAGTAACAAATCCTAAACTGAGGAAAAATACCAACTATACATATAAATAGTCAGAAAAAACCAAGAACAAAGACATATAACAGCGGTAATGCTAACATAGTAAAGAAATCTCCTTTCAATTAATTTCTAAAATGAGCTTCACCTTTGGCACTTAATAAAGCTCAGCTGACCACAAAACGCATTTTAGGTTAACCTAAAAAGCACACAATGTTGTCAATGAGATTTAAACATACGCTAGAATAGTCATTGTTTACAGTTTCCATTCTCCTAATGTTATAATCAGCTGCAAAGAAAACTTAAAGCTATAAAAATCAACTCGTCAAGAGGACCCTGATTTTCCATTCACCTCGATGACACTCCCAACCATGTTGGTGAGAATCATTTGTGATACCCTGTAAGAATTTGTGTGCAGAGGGTAGGAAAGAGGGGAACAGTATTGACAGTCAGTAGAACGAGTTAATGAAGGTGATGTTGAACAAAAGGGACAACATCTTCATGAACTGGCTCCTACGGAAATTATCCCCTTTTTAAAGGACGGAAAGTGACGACATTCATAACCTTAAGCGAACGCGACGATATCACCAAGAACCCAACCACTAATTTGACAGCACTACTATGAAGAAATCAGCATCTGTACTTTGCACGCCGCCGTATGGTGTGTTGCAGAGAATTTACAGTGAAAAAGTATCATTTTGCCTTCTTCCTGTTCCATTCTCGGACGCAGTGCAGGAAGGACTTCAGTAAGCAGTCAACGCCACGGTCATTATTCGAGATGAGACTCGGAGGCGGCTGGAAGATTCTTTACTATCACTAAAGTATATTCTTTTTGGATTTTAGGATGAATCCTTTCTGCGATAACCAGCACTGTCTACTAGAGGTAAGAGATTCCTTTAAAGATTATTTCACGGTAACTAAACAAAACTGGGACTTCCCGCGCATATCTAAAAAGCTCCTGTAACTCAGTTCGTAAAGACCTTAAAATTTCGATTATTACTCTAATATCGGTTGAACGAGAGTTTTGAATGCGGTGTCAGTCATGGAGGAATGTAATTCTCATGATTCCTCCAGTGCACCTTACATTGAAAAAAAAAAATGGCTCTGAGCACTATGGGACTTAACATTTATGGTCATCAGTCCCCTAGAACTTAGAACTACTTAAACCTAACTAACCTAAGGACATCACACAACACCCAGTCATCACGAGGCAGAGAAAATCCCTGACCCCGCCGGGAATCGAACCCGGGAACCCGGGCGTGGGACGTTAAATTGAAATCACTGCCTTCGCTCCTCACAACGTTAATTACTTAGTTGTTCCTTTTTAAACAGGTCTGACAGGACACCTCATAGATATCGCACAGATGTGACGGATCCCAATGCTTCACTGGTCCTGGCCCCCTTTTTTTTATGTACGTTCCTCATTATACAGGTACGAGTGAGCAACTCATCGTTATCTCACAGGTGCGGTGGATTTAGATGGTTAGTGTTGTGTTTTTTCCTTGTTTATGAGTTGATGATAAACCAGGGTAAAGATGATTTGAATTTGTTATTTAAGACGATAGAAATGTTATGGTACATAAGGTATGAAAGGGTATAGAACTGCCCGACATTGAAAATATGTACAACAGCATAATTCGTTGTTCTTGTCAGAACGGTATTTTTTGTATAATAACACCATTTTATCTAATACAGCAAAGCCGGATACCAATGTAGGAAAGAAGGACAATTTATATATTTAATTATTCAGATGTGCACTTCATTAAAATAGATGCCTATATCCAGTTTGGTGATGTTTGTGAGTTGAATGAATGGTTGGTCATCTCCTGACCGCAGATAGTGAAGGTAGATTCTATAATCATCTTTGATACAGTCCTCTGGTCACCTTTGGCCGAACCAAAGAGAGGAAGTATACCAGAGCACCAGAGGGCCTGGAATGTGGCTGACCAATACGGTGGCAAGGTCCTCCACCACTTCTGCGGAAGCGCGGGGTGACCGGATGAACGGCCATGCTTCAGCACCCTGTCGCTGGTTCCTGAGGTGTGAAGACGTGCTCTATGTATGCTCCATAAAAACAAATTTAAATGAAAATGGTATGCATGTGGAATATTTAAGAGTAGATAAAAATAATGATTTCTCTTTTCAGAAACTTTTGGTGGGAGGCTCATGTGAATTGTTCGGAAAAAGATAGGCAGGTAAAATTCATGGGGAACATAGGATTCTTCAGAAGCGACAGTCACAATGAAACAACGTGTTGAAATTATAAGATGAAATTCGTGCGTGTGGTAATAGTAAGGTGAAATACTTGTGTGTGTAAATCTAAGTTGAAAATATTTAAGGACTGCGTGTGCATAACTTGAATTAAGGACAAGCACTACCACGTGGTGAGTAGAGTGCGAGTCTCAACCTGACTATGAAACAACAACAAAAAATAGCAGTGCTTGTCCAGTCTTTCAGTTGA
The DNA here is from genome assembly GCF_023864345.2 of Schistocerca serialis cubense. Lineage (NCBI taxonomy): Eukaryota > Metazoa > Arthropoda > Insecta > Orthoptera > Acrididae > Schistocerca > Schistocerca serialis. The sequence goes on from NC_064645.1 coordinate 159,428,013, forward strand.
GGATCCGTGTGTGAGATAATTAAGATAACAAAATTTCCATTATAAGATACATTCGTATGACGCTAGCTTGATATTGTGATACTCACAAGGGAACCTCCCCATCGCACCCCCCTCAGATTTTGTCATAAGTTGGCACAGTTGATAGGCCTTGAAAGACTGAACACAGATCAATCGAGGAAACAAGAAGAAGTTGTGTAGAACTATGAAAAAAATAAGCAAAATATACAAAGTGAGCAGTCCATGCGCAACATAGGCAGTAATTTAGGATCTTCTGTGCTGAGGAGCGCGGTGGTCCCGTCGTTAGCGTGAGCAACTGCGGAACGAGAGGTCCTAGGTTCGAGCCTTCCCTCGAAACAAAATTTTACTTTCTTTATTTTTGCAAAGTTACAATCTGTCGGTTCGTTCATTGACGTCTCTGTTCACTGTAATAAGTTTAATGTCTGTGTTTTGCGACCGCACCGCAAAACCATGCGATTAGTAGACGAAAGGACGTGCCTCTCCAATGGGAACCGAAAACATTTGATCGCAAGGTCATAGGTCAACCGATTCCTCCACAGGAAAACACGTCTGATATATTCTATACGACACTGGTGACGGCATATGCGTCACATGACAGGAATATGTTGTCGACCCACCTAACTTGTACCCTTGGCGAATGGGTAAAAAGATTCTTTTACCTTGCTCGATTTAGGTTTTCTTGTAGATGTGATAATCACTCCCAAAAAGTGATGAAAACATAAGAATTTGTCACATAAACTGCAACAAATGAATGCAACAGTTTCACAGTCGCACAGTGCTCTGTGAAAACATAAGTTTTTAACTTTTTCAAATTTTTCCGTGTGTAGACCATCAAATGGTGCATATGTCCAAGCAAATGTGAACATGTCCTGGAATTTTGGAGATCGAAGTTGATTATGTGTGAGTGCCTGAATTTTGATAATTGTCTGAAAATCAAAAATTAAACTTCTTACCTGAGGGAAGACTTGAACCAAGGACCTCTCTCTCCACAGCAGCAAACGCTAACCACGGGACCACGGCGCTCTTAGGTTCATAATCACCCTGATGTTGCTTATGTTCCACACGGACTATTCGGTTTGTATGTTTTGCTTATTTTTTCATAGTTCCACACAACTTCTTCCTGTTTTCTCGATTGATCTGTGTTCAGCTTTTCAAGGCCTATCCACTGTACCAACTTATAACTAAATCTGAGGGGGGTGCGATGGGGAGGTTCCCTTGTCAGAGAGAATTGAGTCAGCCAACTACCCGGCAACACCATGTGGGTTGCATTCCACAGGGAGATGTGCATAAATCCTCCAGAATTTGTTGTACGGAAATTTATTACGTAGGTCAGTGACGTGCGAATCTGGGATGACTATTGAATGATGTGCGAAAGCAGAACAAGTAGATAACCAAACATTTTGTTTTTTTGATGTGTTTTATACTGCCAATGTGATTTGTTTTGTATATTTAATCTGTGTGATTTGCATGAGGTAGTAGCGAATTAGTTTAAAATACGGAGGGTCAGGCATGATTTTTCGTTAGTACAGCCCCATAGTCAGTAAATTCGTTATGTTGGTAATGAATGAGCTTATTAGAGTGTTGGAGAGGATGAAGTAGCGAAAGATTCCTTTACAATCCAGAAAGTGCACAGTAGCAATAAACATTACGAGACCATAGTATAGTAAAATGCTTATTGTAATGTCATGTCCATTGGGTGGAGAATCCCTTGCTTAACTATTGTGTCTAAGTGTAATGCAAGAAATTTTGCAGCATTAGCGTGAAAGAACTTATTGTAATAGAAGAGGAGATATATGAAACAGATGGTGGTCTTGATTATTGAGTTGTGGGTAGCCATTTTGCTGAGGTATTATACCATGAGCTCCATTTTTTGCTAGGATGCCCAAGCTTTGATTAAAAAATATGCCACAAAATGGAAATGTGATCTTGCCAGGGTGAAGTGAGTCCATCAGAAATGTGCACAAGCTATTAGCCAGATGCGTTATCCAACTGTGGTGTCACCGCCAGACACCACACTTGCTAGGTGGTAGCCTTTAAATCGGCCGCGGTCCGTTAGTATACGTCGGACCCGCGTGTCGCCACTGTCAGTGATTGCAGACCGAGCGCCGCCACACGGCAGGTTTAGAGAGACTTCCTAGCACTCGCCCAGTTGTACAGCCGACTTTGCTAGCGATGGTTCACTGAGAAGTTGCGCTCTCATTTGCCGAGACGATAGTTAGCATAGCCTTCAGCTACGTCATTTGCTACGACCTAGCAAGGCGCCATTATCAATTGCTATTTATCTTGTGATGCATGTACCGTCAGACCGATGTTCACCAGTTATGGATTAAAGTTAAGTATTCCAGCAGCTACGTACTTTTCTTGCTAGTATAATTACTTTACCTGTACCAGACCTCACGCCATCCTGCGTGAGCTTAAACGCGTGCCTTTCGGCTTCCTCTCATAGTGACTTGGCTGTCTTGTCAAGTCACAACACCAACAAAAGACGAGAATATGTTATAGCTTAACTGTTAGGTACTAGGACTCTAATTTCAAGCATAGTTGCAGTAGGTAGAATAAATCATGAAAATATTTCTGATTTACGAATAATAAAAGCACTCGCTTGACAGGCCCCTCATCTAGTAGGCCTGACTACTAGATGCCAGAGATGAGGGTAACCTCCCAGCCAAAAATGGAGAACTAGATTACACGTAAATATACTCCACTCAAAGTTAAAAATATGTCAACAGAGAATGATTATTGAAGCAGAAAAGCAATATAATGCGGACCAAATAGAGATTTGTGTGGATACCGATACCCCAGGAGGTATCTGGCTTTCGTCTCTTGCCTCAGTGAACCTACGCTGATCAGCCAGCACATTATGACCACCGACTTACTATCGATATAAACCCGTCCGGGCGACAGCAGCGTGAGCTGCGAGGAATAACTGCTAGTCAGACACACACTCGTGTATGTAGTACCAGCTAGTGTACCGTCCGAGTATAGAACGCAGAAGGCGAGTTTGACCGAGGGAAGGTTGAGATGGCCCGGAGGCTCGGCACGAGCATTTCTGAAAGTGCAAGGCTTGTCGGAAGTTCGAGAACTGCGTCGAGTGTCTTCAACACGTCGCGAAAACAAGTAAAGCCACGTCCAGACGTCGTGGGATTGGGCGGCCAGCCTTCATTACAGATGCCGTACGTCGTAGCCTGGACAGGCTAAAATAGGACAGGGGCGAACTGTGGTGGTACTAAAAAGAGACATTAATGTTTGGCATGGTACAAGTTTGTCTGAAAACATAGTGAACCGAAGACTGGTAACGATGGGCCTCCGCAGCCGACGACACACGTTTTGCCAATGTTAACACCACGACATCGGCAACTGCGACTGAAATGGCCACGTGACCATCTGCACTGCTCATTGGTGCACTGGCATAGCGTCGCATGGTCTGAGAATCATCACATGATGCCTTCTTCAACGTGCCGACAGGAGGGCGCGAATCTGTCGTCTTCCAGGGGCTTATGAATAAACATTTTGTCGATGTTTCTCCAACATCACGAACTTGAGACAAAGTGACCATAAAAGTTCTATAAGCAAGAACATCACGAGGAGGTATCTGTTCCAATGACGTAGCAAGACTTTTCATTGCAGTATCAATACGTATTAGAGCAACAGTCAACCAACATTGACCAACAGGATTGTCAATAACAGAAAAAGTAAAATCAAAACTACCTCCTCGAAACACAGTTTGACCTTTAAGAACATCAATTAAAACAGACGAACTAATGATATTATATTCAGCCTCGACATCCAGAATAGACTTATAAATCGTAAGCCTCCATCGGAAGACACGACGAGGCATACTCTGTTTCGAGGAGGTCGTTTTGATTTTACGTTTCCTGTTGCTGACAATCCTGTTGGCCAGTGTTGGTTGACTGTTGCTCTAATACGTATTGATACTACAATGAAAAGTCTTGCTACGTCGTAGGAGCAGATACCTCCTCGTGATGTTCTTGCTTATAGGACTTTTATGATCACTTTGTCTCAAGTTCGTGGTGTTGGAAAAACATCGACAAATTTTTTTTATTGATAAACCCTTGTGTGTTAGAACTCGTAGGTCTTGTAAACTTGGTCATGATGATAATGTTTGTGTCTTTGTGCGTGGTAAAGGTGTTGATATGAAATGTAAAATATTTGGCGAGATGACTGTATATAATAGTATGTGATAAAGTATGGTACATACATTGACGACTGTGCTGCGGGACGGACTCAAGCTATCGGCGGCTCCATTTTGCTCTGAGGAACATTCACCACACTGGCATCCATGGGTCGAGTGGAGCTTGAGAAAGGCACTATGATGGCCAAGGAGTATCGTACACTGGTTGCAAACCACGTACAGCCCTTCGTGACGATCATGTTTCCGAAGGCACTGGAATTTTTCAACATGCACCATCTTATAAGGCCAGGTGTATGACGGGGTGGTTCGAGGAACACGGTGTCGAGTTCCAGTTGATGTGCTGGGCTTCCAGCTCGCAAGATCTGAACCCGGTCGAACACATCTGGAATGTGGCTGAACGTGGCGTCAGAACTCATCGCCCCCCTCCTTGGAATTTACGGGAATTAGGTGACTTGTTTGTGCAGATGTGGCGCCAACATTCTCAAGCGACCTACCAAGGCCTCATTGCTTCCAGGCCACGACGTGTCGCCGCTGTTATCCCTGTCAAAGGCGGACATACCGACTATTAGGAAGGTAGTCACAATGTTCTGACTGATCTGTGTCTACACAGTATACCAGTGATGAAATACAAAAGAATAGGGAGAATTTGAGAAGGTATAAGAAATTTTAAGCAATGGAATATACGGGGAATAATGACAGGAAGAAGGGACAGGTTGGTATGACGTCTTTTAATACATCGCGAAACAGCTTGCATTGTATTAGAGGAAGCTGCGGAGGGTAAAAATTGTAGAGGAAGGCAGAGATTAGAGTACACCTAGCAAATAATTGAGGACGTAGGTTGTAAGTGCTACTATAAGGTGAAGAAGTTGGCATAGGAGTTCACGGCGGGCTGCATCAAGCAAGTCGGGAGAGTGATTAAAAATAAGTAAATAAGCAAATAAATAAAAATAAAATAAAAAACCGTAACGAAAAATATTTCTTTTGTCATTTGTTATTCGACTGAAATTGAAAAAATGGCTCTGAGCACTATGGGACTCAACTTCTGAGGTCATTAGTCCCCCAGAACTTAGAACTAGTTAAACCTAACTAACCTAAAGACATCACACACACCCATGCCCGAGGCAGGATTCGAACCTGCGACAGTAGCGGTCTCGCGGTTCCAGACTGCAGCGCCTAGAACCGCACGGTCACTTCGGCCGGCTGAAATTAAAACATTCTCGAAAGTCTTGGAATCCCTGGACCGATATCTTGCTAGTCTCAGTGTAGATAATAGACAAAAATCATCGAGATTCTCGAACGGCGGGATGGATGAAACGTCTATATACATTATTAAGTTTGTAGGGAACCCTAAGTGTGCGAGTCGTATTTGTAGTCGGCCAATTTTTGTTTTAAATGCTTGCAGTGTGTCTTAATAGCTAAATATGAGCTCTAAAATGTACACCCTAAGAGCTATGGGGACTTGTCCAGTTGCAGAGATGAGTTTCACAGTAGCGAAGATGAACAAGTTCTTATAGCTCTTAAGGTATGTATTTTAGAGCCAATGTTTATTGTACATTTTTTTCCTTGTTTTGGTCCATATTACCTCAAAATATAGGATACTTTTTTTATACCCAGCATATACGGTACGCGATGAGTCTTTTCATATTTCACTGTGCGAAGTATTTCCTTATGCGTTTAAAATGATATGATAACGTCTTTTAGGAAAGTATTTTTGATCAATGCGCCTTCGAATCAAGTGTAGGTGGCCCGTAGAGACACGGAATTAACCAAAAATACTTCGTCGTCGTCTCCAGCACAACCTACGGTCTGCTGTTGCGTATTGCGCATACTGTAGCGAAATGTTTGCGTCAGCAGCCACACTTGGCGGTGTGAAGCATCTGTATGTGGCCTCAAGTTTTAATCAGATTACTCTGCTGACGAGGCTAAAACAGAGGCAGTTTCTTTGCTTTATGGGTACGCCCCAGGTGCACTCAAGAACTCTTCCCGGATCCGGCGTTAGCAGAAAGACTCAGCGTTATCCAGGCTTTGGCAGCCGAAATGGCAGGCAGCGTCAGGTGTTCTTATCGGCAGTTCGCGATCTGCGCCTCTGCGCACACTGATTTACGGCGACACGTAAGAGAAGCCTACAGCACTAAATCTCCCACGTCCGTTCAAATATGACAAAGCCGCCGTTCTTCACATTTCCGCTCCACTGCAAGGGTTATATTAATAAGAATTCCAGTTCCAGCTGGTACGGAGTATTCCTGTTTCAAAAATCCGTTCCGCTTAAGATGGAAGTAAAGACGGAATTCAGCTTATCGGCAGTTTAACTCGTCTTGCGGATGGAAGGTGTAATAAATACACTCATGAGCCAAAAGATTATGACCACCTGTTTAATAATTGTTTGTCCATATCTGGAAGGAAATACATCACTGGTTCTGTGTATCAGGGGCCCGACAGCTTGTTAGTAGGTTTATGAATGTGTGTCATTAGATGTCTACGCATAGATCACGTAATTGACTTAAGTAACTGGCAGGTGATTTGCGCCCGATAGCAACCCAGATGGGTTCCACAGGTTTTACTTAGATACAAGGAAGGTAACTGCGAAGAAACCACGGGTAACAGAAGAAATACTTCAGTTGATCGATGAAAGGAGAAAATACAAAAATGTTCCTGGAAATTCAGGAATACAAAAATACAAGTCGCTGAGGAATGAAATAATTAGGGAGTGCAGGGAAGCTAAGACGAAATGGCCGCATGAAAAACGCGAAGAAATCGAAAACGATATGATTGTCAGAAGGACAGACTCAGCATATAGGAAAGTCCAAAAAAATCTTTGGTGACTTTAAAAGCAAGGGTAGTAACACTAAGAGTGCAACGGGAATTCCAGTGTTAAATGCAGAGGAGAGAACGGTTATGTGGAGAGAATACAATGATAGCGTCTACGAGGGGCAAGATTTGTGTGATGTGATAGAAGAAGAAATAAGAATCGATTCAGAAGGCATAGGGGATTCAGTATTAGAAACAGAATTTAAAAGAGCTTTGCCGGACTTAAGATCAAATAAAGCAGAAGGGATAGACCACATTCCATCAGAATTTCTAAAATCATTGGGCGAAGTGGCAGCAAAAAGGCTATTCACGTTGGTGTGTAGAATGTATGAATCTGTCGACATACCCTCTCACTTTCGGAAAAACATCATCCACACAATTCCGAAGAGTGAGAGAGCTGACAAGTGCGAGAATTATCGCTCAATGAGCTTAACACCTCATGTATCCAAGTGACTGACAAGAATAATATACAGAAGAATGGGAAAGAAAATTGAGAATGCGCTAGGTGACGATCAGTTTGGCTTTAGGAAAAGCAAAGGCACGAGATGAGCAACTCTGACGTTGCAGTAGATAATGGAAGCAAGACTACAGAAAAATCAAGACACTTTCGTAGGATTTGTCGACCTAGAAAAAGCGTTCGACAACGTAAAATGGTGCAAGATGTTCGAAATTCTAAGAAAAATGGGGGTAAGCTATAGGGAGAGACGGGTAATGTACAATACGTACAGGAGCCAAGAGGGAATAATAAGAGTGGACGACCAAGAACGAAGTGATCGGATTAAAAAGGGTGTAAGACAGGGATGTAGTCTTTCGCCCCTGCTGTTCAATCTGTTCATCGAAGAAGCAATGATGGTAATAAGAGAAAGATTTACGAGTGTAATTAAATATCAAGTTAAAAGGATATCAATGATACGATTCGCTCATGATATTTCTATCCTGAGTGAAAGAGAAGAAGAATTACATGATATGCTGAATGGAATGAACAATCTAATGAGTACAGAATACGGATTGAGAGTAAATCGAAGGCAGACGAAGGCAATAAGATCAGCGAGAAACTTAACATCAGGGCTGATGGTCACGAAGTTGATGAAGTTAAGGAATTCTGCTACCTAGTCAGCGAAATAACCAATGATGGACGGAGTAAGGAGGACATGAAAAGCAGACTGGCAATGGAAAAAGGGCATTACTGGCCAAGAGAGGTCTACTAGTATCAATCATAGGCTTTAATTTGAGGAAGAAATTTCTGAGGATGTACGTCTGAAGCATTGAATTGTGACGATACATGAACTGTGGGAAAACCGAAACAGAATAGAAACATTTGAGACGTAAAGCTCCAGACGAATGTTGAAAATTAGATGGACGGATATAGTAAGGAATGATGATGTTCATCGCAGAATCGTAAAGGGAAGGAATACGTGGAAAACACTGATAAGGAGAAGGGATAGGATGATACGAAGTCTGTTAAGACATGAGGGAATGACTTACATGGAACTAGGAGCTGTAGACGGCAAAAACCGTAGAAAAAGACAGAGATTGGAATACATCCAGAAAATAATTGAGGATGAAGGTTGCAAGTACTACTCTGAGACGAAGAGGTTGGCACAGGAAGGGAATTCGTGACGGGCGGCATCAAACCAGTCAAAAGAGTGATGCCCCAAAAAAAAAAAAGAAAAAAGTTTTACGTCAGGCGAGACATCAACGTGAGTTCCCGATAATGCTTCTCAAACCATTTTAGTACGATTCTGGCTCCGAGATACGGATAATTATACTGCTGAAAGATAACATTACCGTCATGACATCAACCATGAGCATTTGCACGTTGTTCGCAGATGTCAGCGTGTCTTCGATTACTACCGCAGGTACTATGCAAAAGGAGGAGACCGTCTCCCGTAGCATAATACTGCTCCCACCAGCCTGTGTCCGTGGCGAGCTGCACGTTTGGAGCCGTCGTTCAACTCGAAGACGGTGTTTGCAGAGACAACCAGACCGAAGCTGAAATCGTTATAGGTACAGAAAGCTGGCTTAAGCCAGAGATAAATTCTGCCGAAATTTTTGCAAAGGTACAGACGGTGTTTAGAAAGGATAGATTGCATGCAACCGGTGGTGGAGTGTTCGTCGCTGTTAGCAGTAGTTTATCCTGTAGTGAAGTAGAAGTGGATAGTTCCTGTGAATTATTATGGGTGGAGGTTACACTCAACAACCGAGCTAGGTTAATAATTGGCTCCTTTTACAGACCTCCCGACTCAGCAGCATTAGTGGCAGAACAACTGAGAGAAAATTTGGAATACATTTCACATAAATTTTCTCAGCATGTTATAGTCTTAGGTGGAGATTTCAATTTACCAGATATAGACTGGGACACTCAGATGTTTAGGACGGGTGGTAGGGACAGAGCATCGAGTGACATTATACTGAGTGCACATCCGAAAATTACCTCGAGCAATTAAACAGAGAACCGACTCGTGGAGATAACATCTTGGACCTACTGATAACAAACAGACCCGAACTTTTCGACTCTTTAAGTGCAGAACAGGAAATCAGTGATCATAAGGCCGTTGCAGCATCCCTGACTATGGAAGTTAATAGGAATATAAAAAAAGGGAGGAAGGTTTATCTGTTTAGCAAGAGTAATAGAAGGCAGATTTCAGACTACCTAACAGATCAAATCGAAAATTTCTGTTCCGACACTGACAATGTTGAGTGTTTATGGAAAAAGTTCAAGGCAATCGTAAAATGCGTTTTAGACAGGTACGTGCCGAGTAAAACTGTGAGGGACGGGAAAAACCCACCGTGGTACAACAACAAAATTAGGAAACTACTGCGAAAGCAAAGAGAGCTTCACTCCAAGTTTAAACGCAGCCAAAACCTCTCAGACAAACAGAAGCTAAACGATGTCAAAGTTAGCGTAAGGAGGGCTATGCGTGAAGCGTTCAGTGAATTCGAAAGTAAAATTCTATGTACCGACTTGACAGAAAATCCTAGGAAGTTCTGGTCTTACGTTAAATCAGTAAGTGGCTCGAAACAGCATATCCAGACACTCCGGGATGATGATGGCATTGAAACAGAGGATGACACGCGTAAAGCTGAAATACTAAACACCTTTTTCCAAACCTGTTTCACAGAGGAAGACCGCACTGCAGTTACTTCTCTAAATCCTCGCACAAACGAAAAAATGGCTGACATCGAAATAAGTGTCCAAGGAATAAAAAAGCATCTGGAATCACTCAATAGAGGAAAGTCCACTGGACCTGACGGGATACCAATTCGATTCTACACAGAGTACGCGAAAGAACTTGCCCCCCTTCTAACAGCCGTGTACCGCAAGTCTCAAGAGGAACGGAGGGTTCCAAATGATTGGAAAAGAGCACAGGTAGTCCCAGTCTTCAAGAAGGGTCGTCGAGCAGATGCGCAAAACTATAGACATATATCTCTGACGTCGATCTGTTGTAGAATTTTAGAACATGTTTTTTGCTCGAGTATCATGTCGTATTTGGAAACCCAGAATCTACTATGTAGGATCAACATAGATTCCGGAAACAGCGACCGTGTGAGACCCAACTCGCTTTATTTGTTCATGAGACCCAGAAAATATTAGATACAGGCTCCCAGGTAGATGCTATTTTTCTTGACTTCCGGAAGGCGTTCGATACAGTTCCGCACTGTCGCCTGATAAACAAAGTAAGAGCCTACGGAATATCAGACCAGCTGTGTGGCTGGATTGAAGAGTTTTTAGCAAACAAAACGCAGCATGTTGTTATCAATGGAGAGACGTCTACAGACGTTAAAGTAACCTCTGGCGTGCACAGGGGAGTGTTATGGGACCATTGCTTTTCACAATATATATAAATGACCTAGTAGATAGTGTCGGAAGTTCCATGCGGCTTTTCGCGGATGATGCTGTAGTATAGAGAGAAGTTGCAGCATTAGAAAATTGTAGCGAAATGCAGGAAGATCTGCAGCGGATACGCACTTGGTGCAGGGAGTGGCAAGTGTCCCTTAACATAGACAAATGTAATGTATTGCGAATACATAGAAAGAAGGTTCCTTTACTGTATGATTATATGATAGCGGAACAAACACTGGTAGCAGTTACTTCTGTAAAATATCTGGGAGTATGCGTGCGGAACGATTTGAAGTGGAATGATCATATAAAATTAATTGTTGGTAAGGCGGGTACCAGGTTGAGATTCATTGGGAGAGTGCTTAGAAAATGTAGTCCATCAACAAAGGAGGTGGCTTACGAAACACTCGTTCGACCTACACTTGAGTATTGCTTATCAGTGTGGGATCCGTACCAGATCGGTTTGACGGAGGAGATAGAGAAGATCCAAAGAAGAGCGGCGCGTTTCGTCACAGGGTTATTTGGTAACCATGATAGCGTTACGGAGATGTTTAATAAACTCAAGTGGCAGACTCTGCAAGAGAGGCGCTCTGCATCGCGGTGTAGCTTGCTCGCCAGGTTTCGAGAGGGTGCGTTTCTGGATGAGGTATCGAATATATTGCTTGCCCCTACGTATACGTTCCGAGGAGATCACGAATGTAAAATTAGAGAGATTAGAGCGCGCACGGAGGCTTTCAGACAGTCGTTCTTCCCGCGAACCATACGCGACTGGAACAGGAAAGGGAGGTAATGACAGTGGCACGTAAAGTGCCCTCCGCCACACACCGTTGGGTGGCTTGCGGAGTATAAATGTAGATGTAGATGTAGATGTAGACCTAGTTAGCAAAAATTTAATTCACCTGAAGAGCTGACACTTTTCCATTGATCGACGGTCGAATCCCGATGGTCCAGTGCTCACTGTGATTGTAACTGATGTGATTGGGTCAACATGTTAACACGTAGAAGTTGTCTGCTGGGGAACTTTCAGCAATGTACAATGAACGGTGTGCTCCGGAACACTTGTGCATGCACCAGCGTTGTGCTCTTTTAGCAGAGATGCCTCAGATCATCATCTGTCCTTCTTTACAGGGCAGACAAGTCTTTGAACCCCGCGGTCTGTGAGGGGTCGTGGATATCCAACCTTTTGGAGCCTAGTGGTAGTTTCACTGTCCTCCTACCACTTTCCGTAGATGCTCACAACAGTAGCACGTGAACATTCGACCAGCTGCCCCATTTTCGAGATACTCAAAGGCTCTGCGTGATAATAATCTGACCTTTGTCAAAATCACTTATCTCAACGGATTTCCCCATTTGCAGCCCATATCTTTGCTTGGGTGATCCCTCGTCCGTGTATCCTCCACTTAATACTTTTGTTACCGCGTCATGTGCCCGCAAAACCACCAGACGTAATCCAGCGTCGCGGAGGGCAATGGTCGCAATGTTTTGGCTTATCAAATGGTTCAACTAGTTCTGAGCACTATGGGACTTAACTTCTGAGGTCATCAGTCCCCTACAACGTAGAACTACTTAAATCTAACTTACCAGAGGACATCACACATACCCATGCCCGAGGCAGGATTCGAACCTGCGACCATAGCGGTGACGCGGTTCCAGACTGTAGCGCCTAGAAGCGCTCGACCACTCTGGCCGGCTTTGGCTTATCAGCGTACAACGAAAATATCAGTCTTACGAGGAACCTCTTGAGTGTGAGGTCATAAAAGGCCAATCATGGTTACTGCATTCGACGCCCCCCTATTGTCTACAACGCAATCACAATACTGGCCGCTGATGGCAACAAGGGAAGGATTGAACGTATCCGACGGTGAGCACAGCATGAGCCTACATGAACTGCTTAGTGGACGAGTAACTCACAACAGTGCTACAATGTTAGTGGTGTTGACACAAACCAGAGCAGTGGCAACGATAAACCAAGCATTCATTGCATTACGTCTACAACAGCTGCCAAAGCTGACAGTTTTTCGGAAAGGACCCGAGGAATTTCGCAAAGTGAGAAAGATGTAACACACAAAATATTAGTGTTTCTGCAAGATGAGTCAGTGGAAGGTGTGGTGTGGTGTGGTATACGCTCGACTGTGCGGACAACGTACATGCAATTGATATCGAAACTGGTATCGAGCCATGTAGTTCATCATCAATGTCGGACAAGGGGCCACAAATCCCGTCTCCAGTGGACAGTGCTGTCCAAGGAGCGAGTTCTAAAGATAATTAAATACAGGGAGATCATCCGCAGCACCGTTAAAAAAAACCGATTTCGGTTGCGTCCGTAGCAATTTGACCGTGTAGTACATAAGAAAAGCTACGGATGTTCAAGGGAGGACAAGGCGCTACTGCTGCAAAAACATGTTTGCGCGTTTCAAGGATGCTCCATGCAATTTACATGACATGACCTTCTACGTTACGCGCATCAAATTGCGCTCGACATAGATCTTACGGCGTAAAGTCATGCGCCGGCACGGCAGTCGGGAATGGTAGAGAAGAGATGGCTGTGAGAAGAAGTCAGCCAATCGCACGCTGATCGACCCCTCTCCAGGACGACAACGCGACAGCAGAGACCTCTAAGCGAAGACGACATAAGCGCCGCGCCCGACTGGCCGCGGACCAGTTATACAGCTGCGTCAACACTTGCGACCTGGATAGCAGCATCAACTGTATTACTTCTTTTGTTTACACTGAAGAACATTGATTATTTTGCATGTCGCCCTTTGCTTGCGACACATCTTTTTAGTTCTCATAGTTAAGTACTGTCGTTTACTTTTCGTAATAAAACTCATTAATACGATTTGTTTGAATGTTAGTCAAAATATCCACGGGTATGCTGCCGGTCTATAGTGTCCTGCGATCTGAGAAAGCAGGTTTCCTAGACACCCTATATTCGACGACTAGGTTTCAAGGGAAGTAGTGGATGGTCGCTTAACTTCAAACAGTGCTACAGAATTGGGAGACGTAAGCTAACGAATTTTCAAGCAAAGCGCCGACATGACGATGCACAGCAAACTGTGGAATCGGCCCGAAAATTTAGAGATGAGATTTCCAATGTACTGTCTACACACTACATTTGTAGTGCCCTTCCCACTATACTTATTACTCGCGGCAGTCAATCTACCTATTCCCGTAAGAGTTTGAGCGATGTGGGTGCATCCTCACTGAAAAATATCATTGGCCGGTAGGCCTATGTATCTGAGGATGATATCTGTTCTTTCGGACAATTTTACAAAGCTGTACACAACAGAAAGCATGCAAAAATTTGGGAAAGGGATTGAAGTAGAAATTTGCGGTTTGTCGATGACATTTTTATCTTTTATATACGGTAAAGAACTTGTAAGAACACCTAACACAATGGATAGTAACCTGAAATAAGGTTGTAGGATGAAGATCTAGGAAACTAAAAAAAATAATTATCGAATTGTACTCTAATTAATTTGGTTAATGTCGATGAAATTAGATTAGTAAATGATAATTCGACAATGGATTAGTTTTGGAATATGAAAACGAAAGAAATAACCATGACGTAAGTGAAGAGGGTGACATGCCCATAAAGCATAATGCGCAGCACACTACCTTGTGAGACAGGGATATGAACTAGACTCGCTTCCAACTCGCGCGGTGGATTAACGAACGTGGGCTTGTACACGTGCCACACTGTATGGATTTTAGGCGGTTTCCCACGCTCGTTTAAGCAAATTCTGGGTTGGTCACCAAATTATGCCTCAGAGAATAAGATACACAAACAGTTAAAATTCTACAATATACAGAATACTGTTTACACGATTCACAGACAGATGGCACATGAGACTTCCCTCCCTTATGTTACCCTGACGACTGCAGCATCACAAGTGCACCCAGAGCCACAAAAATAAAATAATGAAATTTGCCAGATCCTGAAAAAATGGAACCCTTACTAGACGGGATAAGCGCTAAGGAAAAGGAGAGAAAAGAAACAAATAAAGAGGCTATAAAACATAGACTGGCGATAACAAGAAAAACTTTTACGAAATACACAATTCACGAACTAAAATTAATTTTGAGACAAAAATGACTTTTAAGGATTTCCTTAGCCAGTAGCCTCACACGGACACGGAAGTAGAAAGTAGACGATAAACGGTATACATAATAGGAGAACACAAACTTTTGAAGCGTTGTGCTACAGGAGAATTCCTAACATTAGATGAGTAGATAGGATAAGTAACGAAGGGGTACTGACCTGTACCCAGAAGAAAAGATATTTTTGGCACAACTTAACTAGAAGAAGAGTTCGGTAGATAGGATAGTAAAAAAAAAAAATGGTTCAAATGGCTCTGAGCACTATGGGACTTAACATCTGAGGTCATCAGTCCCCTAGAGCTTAGAACTACTAAAACCTAACTAACCTAAGGACATCACACACATCCATGCCCGAGGCAGGATTCGAACCTGCGACCGTAGCGTCCGCGCGGTTCCAGACTGTAGCGCCTAGAACCGCTCGGCATAGGATAATACCTGAAGCATCAAGGACTGGTCACTTTGATTATGAAGGGGTGTGGAGGGAGGCATAAAAATCATAAACGAAGATGAATAATTGATCACAGTAAGGATCTCCGAGGGGCTATGTTGAAATACACTCCTGGAAATGGAAAAAAGAACACATTGACACCGGTGTGTCAGACCCACCATACTTGCTCCGGACACTGCGAGAGGGCTGTACAAGCAATGATCACACGCACGGCACAGCGGACACACCAGGAACCGCGGTGTTGGCCGTCGAATGGCGCTAGCTGCGCAGCATTTGTGCACCGCCGCCGTCAGTGTCAGCCAGTTTGCCGTGGCATACGGAGCTCCATCGCAGTCTTTAACACTGGTAGCATGCCGCGACAGCGTGGACGTGAACCGTATGTGCAGTTGACGGACTTTGAGCGAGGGCGTATAGTGGGCATGCGGGAGGCCGGGTGGACGTACCGCCGAATTGCTCAACACGTGGGGCGTGAGGTCTCCACAGTACATCGATGTTGTCGCCAGTGGTCGGCGGAAGGTGCACGTGCCCGTCGACCTGGGACCGGACCGCAGCGACGCACGGATGCACGCCAAGACCGTAGGATCCTACGCAGTTCCGTAGGGGACCGTACCGCCACTTCCCAACAAATTAGGGACACTGTTGCTCCTGGGGTATCGGCGAGGACCATTCGCAACCGTCTCCATGAAGCTGGGCTACGGTCCCGCACACCGTTAGGCCGTCTTCCGCTCGCGCCCCAACATCGTGCAGCCCGCCTCCAGTGGTGTCGCGACAGGCGTGAATGGAGGGACGAATGGAGACGTGTCGTCTTCAGCGATGAGAGTCGCTTCTGCCTTGGTGCCAATGATGGTCGTATGCGTGTTTGGCGCCGTGCAGGTGAGCGCCACAATCAGGACTGCATACGACCGAGGCACACAGGGCCAACACCCGGCATCATGGCGTGGGGAGCGATCTCCTACACTGGCTGTACACCACTGGTGATCGTCGAGGGGACCCTGAATAGTGCACGGTACATCCAAACCGTCATCGAACCCATTGTTCTACCATTCCTAGACCGGCAAGGGAACTTGCTGTTCCAACAGGACAATGCACGTCCGCATGTATCCCGTGCCACCCAACGTGCTCTAGAAGGTGTAAGTCAACTACCCTGGCCAGCAAGATCTCCGGATCTGTCCCCCATTGAGCATGTTTGGGACTGGATGAAGCGTCGTCTCACGCGGTCTGCACGTCCAGCACGAACGCTGGTCCAAGTGAGGCGCCAGGTGGAAATGGCATGGCAAGCCGTTCCACAGGACTACATCCAGCATCTCTACGATCGTCTCCATGGGAGAATAGCAGCCTGCATTGCTGCGAAAGGTGGATATACACTGTACTAGTGCCGACATTGTGCATGCTCTGTTGCCTGTGTCTATGTGCCTGTGGTTCTGTCAGTGTGATCATGTGATGTATCTGACCCCAGGAATGTGTCAATAAAGTTTCCCCTTCCTGGGACAATGAATTCACGGTGTTCTTATTTCAATTTCCAGGAGTGTAGTTATGTGGAGATGAAGAGGCTAGTACAGGACAGACTAACATGGACAGCTGCATCTAACCAGTATTCGAACCGAAGATAACAAGAACGAGAGAAATGTCAGATCATGGAACAAAAATTATGTAATGCGCAGGTGTTTTGAAAGCCTTCTGAAGCGCAGAAAAAGAGTGAGACAGTTCAACATTTCAATAGAAAAGAATGATGAATTTAACTCCAACGCGATAAAAACCGCAGTGAAAAGATAAATGCGTCTGGACTGCCATTTGAAAGATACATTCCGTTCCTCACATATTCTTCGGCAGGAATGTGCGTTACGATATTTCTGTAGAAAAGAAGGGAGATATGAAACTGGATATTCGGAGCATAAACAATCAGATCGTATTGTGCCGCACCTCACCTCCGGGATGAGAAACGAGCTTCTAAACATCACTAGGGTTATGTGATGTCAGAGGCCACTTAAGAAGTGTTTTGGAGACCGGAGTGAAGAGTCGCATACTCTCGTTGATAAACACATCGAGAAAAACCTGCATGCCTGAGTCAGCGAAAGACTTGCTTATAACAACAGTGAGTAACTCAGCAGGAACATACGCCTGCCTCAAGATCGGGGACAAAGGACAGAGACGATGCGATTTTCACGCAAGGGGATCTACAGGAGGGGCGGAGTGGTTCGTATTATTCAACAGTGACGAGAAAATGAACCACAGACTGACCCAACCTTAATTAAGAGGCGCAGGATGCCTGTGTCCGGTCAGACTGTCCAAAATGAGACAGCTTCGTGGTATCCCAGGATCATGGCCGGTTTGAGGTTTCTCAGGGTCCTTATCACTGTTCAGCAATATATACTCATATTGCTAAGTCTATCACTTTGATTCTATTTAAAATGGCATAACGTCCAATATCTAACAGCATTAATAGAAGCACTGACTTGCCTTGTACTCACAGTAAATCTCTCCATTATAATCGTACAATAAAAACAATCATCTTTAGTCACAATCGTGATTTTATTTTAATGCACGATGCATTTCGAACCCTGAGGGATCATCTTCATGTGCTTTATCAATCTACATCAATTTTCTTCTCCAGATTCAGGTTAATTATGGTTCGAGTATATTATATTGGTATAATAGAAAGTAGCACAACTTAAAAATAAGCGTACCAAACTAAGACAAATAGAAAAAGAACTCACTGTTTCTAGCTATGAATACATGGTTTTGTAGTGTAAATATACGAGGGCAGTTCAATAAGTAATGCAACACATTTTTTTTCTGAAACAGGGGTTGTTTTATTCAGCATTGAAATACACCAGGTTATTCCCCAATCTTTTAGCTACACAACACTATTTTTCAACGTAATCTCCATTCAATGCTACGGCCTTACGCCACCTTGAAATGAGGGCCTGTATGCCTGCACGGTACCATTCCACTGGTCGATGTCGAAGCCAACGTCGTACTGCATCAATAACTTCTTCATCATCCGCATAGTGCCTCCCACGGATTGCGTCCTTCATTGGGCCAAACATATGGAAATCCGATGGTGAGAGATCGGGGCTGTAGGGTGCATGAGGAAGAACAGTTCACTGAAGTTTTGTGAGCTCCTCTCGGGTGCGAAGACTTGTGTGAGGTCTTGCGTTGTCATGAAGAAGGAGAAGTTCGCTCAGATTTTTGTGCCTACGAACACGCTGAAGTCGTTTCTTCAATTTCTGAAGAGTAGCACAATACACTTTTGATCGTTTGACCATGGGGAAGGACATCGAACAGAATAACCCCTTCAGCGTCCCAGAAGACTGTAACCATGACTTCACCGGCTGAGGGTATGGCTTTAAACTTTTTCTTGTTAGGGGAGTGGGTGTGGCGCCACTCCATTGATTGCCGTTTTGTTTCAGATTCGAAGTGATGAACCCATGTTTCATCGCCTGTAACAATCTTTGACAAGAAATTGTCACCCTCAGCCACATGACGAGCAAGCAATTCCGCACAGATGGTTCTCCTTTGCTCTTTATGGTGTTCGGTTAGACAACGAGGGACCCAGCGGGAACAAACCTTTGAATATCCCAACTGGTGAACAATTGTGACAGCACTACCAACAGAGATGTCAAGTTGAGCACTGAGTTGTTTGATGGTGATCCGTCGATCATCTCGAACGAGTGTGTTCGCACGCTCCGCCATTGCAGGAGTCACAGCTGTGCACGGCCGGCCCGCACGCGGGAGATCAGACAGTCTTGCTTGACCTCGCGGCGATGATGACACACGCTTTGCCCAACGACTCACCGTGCTTTTGTCCACTGCCAGATCACCGTAGACATTCTGCAAGCGCCTATGAATATCTGAGATGCCCTGGTTTTCCGCCAAAACAAACTCGATCACTGCCCGTTGTTTGCAACGCACATCCGTTACAGACGCCATTTTAACAGCTCCGTACAGCGCTGCCACCAGTCGGAAGTCAATGAAACTATACGAGACGAAGCGGGAATGTTTGAAAATATTCCACAAGAAATTTCCGGTTTTTTCAACCAAAATTGGCGGAAAAAAAATGTGTTGCATTACTTATTGAACTGCCCTCGTAATATATATATACAAGTACATTATTAAATCACGATTGAGACTGAATGCGATTGTTCTTCATTCTACCAACGTAATACAGTCATGGAAGAGACACTGATGGCAATGGATAAAATTAAGACTCAATTATAAAATTTAAATGTAATGTTTGGAGCGCTACATAGTAATTCATTGATATTCCCAAGTGACGACGCTGCTCTTCCTCCATTTCTGACTAGGTGGGAACAGTAGGTGACTACTGATCCAGCCTCACATCGCTCGATTTATTGACAAGGAGAACTTGCACTATCCCGCCTATGTACCACTGCCTTGTACAGACTGTCTAGGAAATTATAACAGCTCATGCTAAGAAGTAAAAGCAGTGCATTATAAACTTAAAGTTTACATTCTGACCAAGACAAAATTGCGAGACACACTCCATACAACTAAGCCATACAGAAAAATATTGCAGTACACTGCTTGGAAAAACCTTTTTAAGCTGTGCTTAACGGTGAAACCTACAAATATATCTCTGTGGCGTGCAGCAGAAGAGAAGAAGAACACCCTACATATCTTATTCGATTTAGTACTAAATCATCGTTATACATTGAAGGCCACGCTTAATGGACATAGCCATCCTTTTCTGTCCCTTGTCCCTGCATTTGTTTGTAGTTGCTGCAGTTCATTCCACTGGTGACACTTCTTGATATGGGTGTTCTGAGCCGCTCTTGACGTTCTCCCCGAGGATTTTTCGTTCAAAGATTTTTTTTATGGCGGTGTTCTGTAGAATCTGGCTCCAAATTTAGTTTTTCCTCCATATCATGTTAATGAATTAATTGCAGTGTTTGCTCATTACATTTTCTTTCAGCCCTGGATATTTTTGTGTCTTTTTTCTATATCCACATCTCTACTGCTTCTGATTTCCCCATACTACACATTTCACAAACATAGCTTACAATACTCCAAATGCCTTGATGAGTTTCTTTCTTGACTGTATATTAAAATGATTGTTTTGTTAATTAATTGCTCTTATTTCTTGAGTTCTGTATAGTTATTTGAACTCTTTTATTAGTCATTGTAATTCCTTTTCTAATTTCCTTAATATTTATGGTGTCATCCGTTACCGCACTTACCAAGTAGCAAAAGTCTTGTCTGTTCGATTCAACTGTCACCACTATTCTAGGCTTGTTTGTGTTTATTTTCCGTTCTTGGCTGTTCATGGCGGTGGATCAAACATTTAACGTATAGTTCATGTCATTAGAGAATCTGCTGGCTACTGAATCATCAGATAATCATATTGATATCGAGCCCTTTGATGTTGCTTTTCACTGTACTGCACATTCTGCAAATAAAACTAAATAAATAGAAACAGACAGGACTGTCTTATCAAACTGTTTTCCTTATATTGGCCTCTTTCTGTGTGCTATTTGAATATATTTTTGAACTATTGTTTTCATATGGATTTAGAATCAGTGTTTTATCGCTTCAGTTTACTCAAATTTTATACTGTTTTCTAAACAGTATCTTCCAGTCTGATGTATCAAAAGCACTCCTTTGGTCAGTGGATACGATGTACGTTTTCTTCTTTGTAAGTTCATCTTCATGCAAAATGGTTACGGGACCTCGGTTATTCGAAATAGAATGTCAAATCAAAACACATTCAGACGAGTAAATTTCCAGTTTTATTTTGTTTGTGAAACCTGTTTCAGCGTTACCTTACACCATCTTCAGGCTCCATGACCTACGTGTGTGAAGAACCCCACCTCTTATAGAATCGAAATAATGGCCAGCATACCATCCCTGGCAATCGCAGACTTCTTTTTAACAATGCGATTCCTTCGATCAATCATTGCAGATTCCTTAATGTTGGTTAATTTTAACTATAAGTCTTCTCTAATAATGCTGAATAGACTGTGACTTCTTAGGCTTTCCCGAAGTAATAAGTCTTGAAAGTCTCTTCGGATTTCCTGCCGGATCCTAAAATCAACTCGATTCAATATTTCGACGATCCAAATGTTCGCCATCTTCAGGATAACGCCGTTCCTGCTGATGAGTCCCGCTGAGAACTGATGCCAGGCTGTAAATCATCGCCCTATATAGGCCTCCGTACCGCACACGCCGCATGAGCTGCCCGTTACAGTTGCTGCCCTCCAAGACTGGGCAGATGGCGCCTCCCTAAGCAGAACACCGGCGGCAACGATTTTCGAACACTTGTACTAGCCGCAGCGAAAAACGTTCTGTTTTGATGAGAGATAGTACAGGATTCCACGTCCTGCTGAGAGGAAACACATTGTCTCTATTAATTAAAGCATCCGCCAACCTAATTTGGTTCTCCTGAAGATGGCGGACAGTTGGATCGCTTAAATATTGAATCAAGGTGATTTTAGGATCCAGCAGCAAACTTGAAGAGGCTTTCAGTACTGAGCGTAATTTTGTATGCATGGCTCAGTAATTAGAAGATTCTATAATTTGGACAATTCATGCCATTTCGTTTCGTAGGCAGGGTAATTGTTTTACTTTTTATTAAAATTACTGTTACTGCTCCATCCTCATAGCAGACACATAATTTTTTTACGATCGTTCGTTCGCCTTATCTACAGCATTCTTTAATAACTTAGCAGGGTTATTATGCATTCCAGTCTTTTCTGTCGTCGAGATTGTTTAAAGCATTGTTGAAATCTGATGTGGTAATCGGTAGTCCTTGGAATTCATTTTCCATTTTCCTTACAGAAATGCATTGAATGTGGAAGGCTAACAAAATGTAAATACGCACTCTGTCTCAACTAAAAATCAGTGAGCAGAACGTAAAAGAGGCACACCGTTTAATCAGACGCTTTCTTATGAATAAACACACGTAACACTGGTGTGATATTCCACAGCATTTACTGTTACCCGAACCGGTTTTCAGTTGTTACGCCATCGGCAAATACAAAGATAAATATGTGATGCAGTGAAATTTTGTTGCATCAAAGATTTTAACACTTTGTGTCAATCTTTAAAGTAGTGCTGATGTGTTAATAGGATCCAGAAGATGAAAATATTTTAGCACACTCTTAGCAACATCAACGCACTTTCAATAACGCGTACTACTTGGATGGGAGGGTACTTTGTGACTACATTAAAAAACTCAAATGTAAATTTCGTTATTTGTTGTTGATAAATTTCGTTAATTGTCGTTGACTTTTAGTCACAATGTACTTTTTAAAGAGATAATTATGTGTAATTCAAGTCTGATCCTGAAAGTACTGAATATGATATTCACTGGGTAAAGTAACATATACTGGATTATGTTCAACTGAACATTTAAAAAATTTATGAAATCAGGTAGAAAAATTCATTAAAAACAGTAAATAATTTTTTTTAATTTAGAACATAAAGTATCTGAGTAGATAACAATATTGTCAAAAGGTAGCCTAAAGTGCCCCCCCCCCCCGCCCCCACGCAAAGGTATTGCAAGGATTAACATTGTAAAGAATTCTCGGTAAGCAATATAGTGACGCAAATTCGTAATTATGGACAGCAGAGTGGAACAGAACACGAATATAACAATTGTGGCCCTTGGAAATGTAATTTAGTAACGCGGAATTACGACGACTGTACTTAAACGTTCAAAAATATACATAATTTCATACCGGTCATCTACAATTTCCAGTGTAGCGCAATCAGGCACACGTTATTGTGAGTTGTACTTTACTTTTAGTTAAAAACTGCTGACGGTTAAATTTTCCTTTGAAAAGCGGAGCAGCGTTAATACGGATCCCCTGATAGTGTGGTGTCTTTAGATGTGCTATGCATGCGCTGTTTGGTCAAACCGTCTCTGCCGTACACAGATGTTGGCCTGGGGTCACCTATAGCACAAAGTGCCGGTTTACATACTTAGCCCTGAGCGTTTTGTGTACGTCTCCGAAGCGACACAAAAAAGTGATCCATCCCACGAAGTAAAAAGTTCCAGGGTAAGTTGTCATGTTAAAGGAACGTTGTAAAAACAAAAAAAAATTGCGTAAATCGATGAAGTATTCACTTCATCACGCAAACAACAGATGAAAAACATTCGAGAACTAACAAAACTTCAAACGTCTTCAACTGTTTTCTGAGTTATATGGTTGATTGGCATTTTGAATACAAAACTAAGTCGATATTATGAAATATTTTATAGTGATGCGCTGCTTAATGGTAGATACAGTCTTATTTAAATTTAACCAGGCTTGATATACTCTGTGTGTTGGTAACGTTAAGAACTGGAGATAATATTGTATCTTAAATATATGCGACAACGCTGTTTTGTCAGTGGATGACATTGTTAGGGTTCTGTGGTTGTATTACTAGATATATTATAAAAAAAAAGCCGCCGGTCACTGAGATGGTGAAACTTTTCTTGAATACATTTTATTGTTTCTTTTCATTTTGTTACTTAAAAGGTAGCTGCAATGTATTTTTTTCGAACAAAATGCGTCTTCAGAGTGAACAGGGCACGTTTAGTGTAAGTACATGTTCTATATGTTTATCATCCCATTTCTGACTTGAATTCACCCTCGATTTCCACCTCATTTTCGAATATTTATAAGTCTGAAATGATTTCACTCTAGAGTGCCATAGCATTCAAAGCATTCAACAGTTGATCGACAGATCGTCCTGTAAACATAATGCAGCCATCTGATGAAAAACATTTATCGAATCCGGTGATGCCAAGAACCAATAAAAAATGCTCAGCAAAAATGTAATCAGTTAGTAGTTGGTAACTATTATTACGACATATCCTACGTGGTAATGGTTCAATAAGATGAATAACAGCTGTCTAGTGATTTCAACCGCGGGCAGTGTTCCCGGCTGTACCACGAGCAGAATTTCCTTAACTGAAATGCCTGTTAGCCCGTGTTCAGTTACGTTTGTATAAACACAAATTGTTATTGCTGCTAATCTTATCAAAAAATGTAAGAACTTATTGATCTATGCATACGTAATGGCAGAAATGTAGCTGTCCTTTTATACTGTCATTCCCCCTTCATTTTACCTCACACCATTTTATCTCTAGCTGGAGGATGTTATTTATCGTAGTAAAATTTGTCTGCAAACGAATGAATTTCAGTCACGGTTATGAAATTGATTCATAGTAATATACAGTACACGTTAAATGGGTACTAAAGAGGAACATGTACTACGCTAAATCTTTATCTCTGTTATTGTGTTTCAATACTGAAACTCTGGACCTTACATCCAAAAGTTAAAATAAACCACCGAAACCCTGACATCCTTTTAAAAACGTACGGTACGATGGTAATGATTCAGTACGTGATATGTCATTCGATTGGTAAAGGATACAGAGCCAGTAAAATGATTGTGCACATTACCATAACAGTCTACCTGTTAGATGGACTGTGTGGAAAACCTATCGCCTCTTACATTATGTGTGTTATCAGAACTAACGTCTGTCTAGCTGCTTGGGCAGCTCAGGTTCCGTTACCTACAATTCTCAGAAAGTAGATAATACTCAGATTCAACTATCTCAGAAGTCGAAACAGCAAATACTTAGGAACTGAGTACTTTAGCGAAACTGAGTTAGCGAGAATGTAAACCCATGTACCTAGGTGCCTGTCTATATATAAAGCAATACCTACCTATACTTATACTTTGAAGTTACGAATTCGGAACGAACTGACTCTGTAAACGTGTGATTAATAGCGGTATGTTGAGAGTATTCTCAGTTAGGAACACTGACCATGGGTTCGTCATAGTAACCGTCCCACTTCTTGGCTGTAATGATTTACATTCGCCAGGAAGATCATAGGTCACAATGTACCTGACTCCAGTTACGAGCGATTTTGTCCCACAACAAGCACTACTGCTGCTGCCTTAGCATTGACAATTTTTGTATTCTGAATAGTCGCCAGGGCTTATGTCTATTAAACAAAATCTCAAGGTGTCACGAGTAGTGGGGCTCGCTGTAGATTTTGACGTACAAATCCAGCCTCCGTGTGACGATATTTTAACTTCTGACGGCGAATCCGAGTAATGCTAACCGTATTGTCAGTCTAGGAATTCAGTGTAGTCAGCAACATGGATTTCGTAAACAACGATAGTGCGAGAAGTTATCTCTGTTCGTCCACGAGATCCAGACTACACGACATAATAATTGCGTTTCATTGACTTCCGGAAGGTGCTCCACGCAGCTCCTCGTTGCAACCTAGTGAACAAAATAACAGTCTGCGAAATACCTGACCAGCTGTACGATTTGAATTCGCAATACATAGAGCGTGTTTCGAAGTATTTGTATCAAATGTTTAGGAACGCTAGGGGGAAACAGCTTTTGTTAGAGGCAGATCGTTCGCTCATGCTTCCCGTCGGCGCTAGGTGCCCTGTAGTATTCGCTGGCTCTCGGAGGAAGAGATTTCACCGAACTAATGGGGTCTAAAGCCAGTACTGTCGGAAGTTATATTAGGCTTTCCGTGGATGATGCCGTAGTATTCAGGAGGCGTACGGAGATCACGCAAACAGATATGAACACCGTAAACATATTGCTCAGTCGATGGACAGTTCGGACTTGTTCCCATTCAATCAAGCGGAGTGCTCCACTAGCAAATATTCTGTGAGAACGCATTCGTACTTGAAGATGCCACCAGAACAAATCAGTGTGAAGGGCAAAGTTATTCATAGTAAAATACGCGAAATGTTTGCAAATGCCTACCAGTTATGGAAGAAAGAAGCAGTGCTAGCTGCTCCATCGAAACTAAAATCCAAGTTGAAACTAGCGGTCGAAGCAACAGGTGTGTCGTTTATTGCCGCGCAGGGAATCAAGACAGAACTCCATGCAGGTGAACCTTTGACATGTAGATGAATCCACAACATTTCAGCACCTCATAAGCAAAGGCGCAGAAGATCCAAGAAGGCCATTTAAGACAATATTAATGAGCAAGTCTTCGCCGCTTTGTAAATACACTGAAGAGCCAAAGAAACTGGTACACCTGCCTAATATCATGTAGGGCACAAACGAGCGAACAGAAGTGCCTCATCATGGGGTGGCAAGGACTCGACTAATGTCTAAAGTAGTCCTGGAGGAAACTGACACCATGAGTCCTGCAGGGTAGTCCATAAATCCTGGACAGCACGTTGCAGGGCATCCCAGATATGAAGGGCTTATTTCAATAATGGTACAAGTCCATTACCTCCGCTTTTCTGTGTATAATGCTTCTGAGATTAATGGTAGAAACAGACAGAAATAAAGGATCACCTCTAGCAAGCGGAAGTGTTTAAACACAGAAGTAGTACCTGGAGCCACTCTGTAGCAATTCTGGACGCGTGGGGCGTCGCATTGTCCTGCTGGAATTTCCCAAGTCCGTCGGAATGCACAATGGACATGAATGGATGCAGGTGACCAGACACAATGCTTACGTACGTGTCAGCTGTCAGAGCCCCTGATACATCTAGATATGTATCAGAGGCTCATATCATTCAACTGCACATCTCCCCACACCATTACAGAGCCCCCACCAGCTCTAACAGTCCCCTGCTGACATGCAGGGTCCATGGATTCATGAGGTTGTATCCATACCCGCATACGTCCGTCCGCTCTACAGGGTGTTACAAAAAGGTACTGCCAAACCTTCAGGGAACATTCCTCACACACAAATAAAGAAAAGATGTTATGTGGACATGTGTCCGGAAACGCTTAATTTCCATGTTAGAGCTCATTTTAGTTTCGTCAGTATGTACTGTACTTCCTCGATTCACCGCCATGATTTCATACGGGATACTCTACCTGTGCTGCTAGAACATGTGCCTTTACAAGTACGACACATGTGGTTCATGCACGATGGAGCTCCTGCACATTTCAGTCGAAGTGTTCGTACGCTTCTCAACAACAGATTCGGTAACCGATGGATTGGAGAGGCGAACCAATTCCATGGCCTCCACGCTCTCCTGACGTCAACCCTCTTGACTTTCATGTATGTGGGAATTTGAAAGCTCTTGTCTACGCAACCCCGGTACCAAATGTAGAGACTCTTCGTGCTCTTATTGTGGACGGCTGTGGTACAGTACGCCATTCTACAGCGCATCAGGGATCCCATGTGACGGAGGGTGGATACATGTATCCTCGCTAACGGAGGACATTTTGAACATTTCCTGTACCAAAGTGTTTGAAGTCACGCTGGTACGTTCTGTTGCTGTGTGTTTCCATTCCATGATTAACGTGATTTGAAGAGAAGTAATAAAATGAGCTCTAACATGGAAAGTAAGCGTTTCCGGACACACGTCCACGTAACATAGTTTCTTTCTTTGTGTGTGAGTAATGTTTCCTGATAGTTTGGCTGTACCTTTTTGTAACACCCTGTATACAATTTGAAACGAGACTCGTCAACGTGTTTCCAGTCATCAGCAGTCCAATATCGGTGTAGACGGGCCCAGGCGAGGGCTAAAGCTTTGTGTCGTGTAGTCATCAAAGGTACACGAGTGGGTCATCGGCTCCGAAAGTCCACATCGATGATGTTTCGTTGAGTGAGTGGTTCGCACGCTGATACGTGTTGATGGCACAGCATTGAAGTCTGCAGCAATTTGCGTAACGGATGCACTTCTGTCACGTTGAACGATTCTCCTCAGTCGTCGTTGGTTCCGTTCTTGCAGGATCTTCTTTCGGCAGCAGCGATGTCGGAGATTTGATGTTTTACCCGATTCCAGGTATTCACGGTACATTCGTAAAATGGTCGAAGGGAAAAAATTCTCTCTTCATCGCTACCTCGGAGATGCTGTGTCCCATCGCTCGTGCTCCGACTATAACACCACGTTCAAACTCAAATAAATCTTGATAACCTTCCATTGTAGCAGCAGTAACCGTTCTAACAACTGCGGCAGACACTTGTCATATACAGGCGTTGCCGACCGCAGCGCCGTATTCTGCCTGTTTACATACCTCTGTATTTGAACACGCGAGCCTATACCAGTTTCTTTGGCGCGTAAGTCTAGGTCACCGATATTCGCAACCAACTCCAGCGGCAGACGCTGTAAGAGAAGCATTTGCATCAGGTTGCGGTTTATTGTTAAAATTCCGAGAGTGTTCGTTCCTGGAGGAGGCGATCAATATGAGTACATTGGTTTTTCATGCGAACCATTCTTCCCGCGAACCATTCACGATTGAAAGAGGGACGAAGGTAAGTGACATTGATACACGCATTAAGTACCACTTCAACAACGAAAGCTGGCTTGTAAAGTATAGATGCAGATGTACAACCTTGTCGGTGTGTCATCGTCTTGTGGAAACCAAAGGAAGTCAAATCTTTGACACCAAGAACTTGAGGGGGCAGAGAATTAGGAGATTCTATAATTATGGAATTAGAGTTCCATAATATGTCTCTCCTTCCTTATCTCATAACCATATCTCTATAAATCTAATATAATTCTTTCGCATTACAGATATTATCTGAGTGTTTATATATGTCGCTTTTTTTAAAGTATCTGTGTTTCTATAAATAAAAAAGACATTAATCATAATGCAAATTTATTTACGTGAACGAATTCAATTTTCTCTTATTGTCTAATTTCACTGTTTATTTTTACTTATTGCATTTCCATTTACAATTTTATGTTGCCATAATTATTCCATACTAAGAAATTTTAATTGTTAGGAAATATTTTATATGTCGTTTTTTGGCCTGCTTGTTATTCTTTTGCGTCATAAATGGAGAGCAGTAGAATATTTTGCATGATTTTACCTGTATGCCATACGATACAATGCAACCAAATTTAGCATTTCCCGCTTCGTTATGAGTAGTCATCGCAGTTGGTTATTCAGTTATTGGCTCTCCTGTTTGTGTGAAACACAACTGTACGTGCTTTAAATTACTCTGTGATGCGATGAGTTCCTATTGCAAAATACAGTGGGAAATAAAAAGCTGTGAAAATTACAGCTGGGATTTCGTTCGTATTAACAGCCGTCATGGGCAGCCGCACAAAATATACTACCAGTGGAAGAATGGGAAGTGCAATAAAAATTATAAGAGTGTTTCAGAAGTAATGTTCGACAGTAACGGAATTACCCGTTTTCTGCCTTGAAATTCACTATTTCACATACTTAGAATCACTTATTAGTGGCCTACCAGTTTCAGTAGACAATAACAGCAGAAGAAATTAATTTTCAGTCTTTATACCAGAGTCACAGAATTGACCATTTCACCACTTTTGACATTCTGACGGATCAAATGTGTTCAAGCATAACAGCCACATTCAAGATCTTCAAACATAAAGCTTTATGACAAAATTTAAGTACTATAGTGAATGTTAGTTTTATTTTATTATATTTTATTTTTTATTTTATTTTTTATTGTCAGTGAAGTGTTGGCAGAAGAGCCAACACCGTGTTGCTAGAGGAGGCCGAAATGTACGGTTTTAAGCTCACGCAGATTGGCGTGAGGTCTGGAACAAGGTAAAGTAATTATCCTATAAAGAAAAGAACGTAGTTCTTGGAACACTTAACTTTAATCCACAATTGGAGAACATCGCTCTTGTTTAGACATTAATATAATCTCAATATAACTGGTAATGGCGCCTTGCTAGGTCGTAGCAAATGACGTAGCTGAAGGCTATGCTAACCATCGTCTCGGCAAATGAGAGCGTATTGGTCAGTGTAGCATCGCTAGCAAAGTCGGCTGTACAGCTGGGGCGAGTGCTAGGACGTCTCACTAGACCTGCCGTGTGGTGGCGCTCGGTCTGCAATCACTGACAGTGGCGACACGCGGGTCCGGCGTATACTACCGGACCGCGGCCGATTTAAAGGCTACCACCTAGCAAGTGTGGTATCTGGCAGTGACACCACAGTCAGCAATTGGCAGAAACATAGAAACACTTGGAAAGACGACACTATGGTGTCACATTTCACATGTTTACCAATGCGGTAATGTTCACATTGCTGACTACCATTCTCAGTGGTAAAATACGTCAACAACAGGTAGTGTCCCTCATATAAACAAGAGTGCCTTTTTTCCCTAATTGATCAACTCTGAAGCGGAACGGAAAGCAGGATAAACGCAATAGTATCTGAAGTTTTGAAGACGGGTCTTGTGTCCTACCTGGGTTTGAAGCCAAACTCAAAGGTTCGAATTGCCGCTGTGGCACTCCTTTTTAAATATCTCAGGAAATTTCGTAATGTACGCTTCTTTTACAACTTGAGGCGCTAGCTTTTAGGTAAACAATCTTTATAGATTCCTTCAGACGCTTCTGATGTAATAACTGTGGATTTTCTATGACCACTCGGTCATTTTGGAAACTGGCTCAGTATCAAGAACATCGAGGTTTTGGAAGCGTTTCTACTGCTGGAACTATTCAAGTCCTAGGAGGAATTCTGCAGTATGGTCATGCTTGCTTGGTAATTGCAGTCTAATTAGCGATAAAAGATATCATATCTAATACCGACATAGCTAGTAAGATGAGAACATTCAAATTCGATACGACGTTGCTGAGCTTGTAAAGATGAGGCTCTGCGACTTGGATGTTGAAGTGCTTCGATCTCGCAAACGGTTGTACTTGAGATTTGATGGAGAGGTAATGACAAATCGTCTGGGCAGATCCGGATGACAGGTAACTTCCGGTACTTCAGACCAATAGTAAGGTCGATAACGTGCAGTTACAAGACTCGCAGCGTTGACTACTAGCTGGAGTAATGGCCAGGATTGAAGCACATATCTGATGACGATGTGTCTCAAGCACTGACAAGCCTATAAGGTCTGTTACATTTAGGTGCAGAAATGTCTCTAGTCAGGCCCCTTTACTAGCCTCACTTCTTGATGGTAATTATCGGTGCCTACTAACAGGAATAAAAAGGTCTGAAACCAGAATTATATTGCAACAAAATCTTAAATTCTGATTAGTATGGTAAGGATGCCTAATTGCAGGTATCAGGCTCCGTAAATTAAACTTTTTGAAGTATCCAGCTGATCGCTTAAGTCACCTGTATTTCAGTTCCATATGCCGTACTACACTATGGGTTAGGAGATGACTACAGCACATGCTATGTGGTGCACATACGTAAAACGCTCGAGATTTTCTGTGTTTTGTGACCACAGATGAAAACATACAGAACAGAGAGATGAAATATCAATGCAGGGACGTTAATAGTGGTTGTTAACGTAGATAAATTCACAGGGAGTCAACGCATGGTATAATTAAATAATCTAGCGTATACAGTGTGGTGGAACACTTTCCGTTTCATGATTTATTTTTCATGCTTTATTTCTGCATTTTCTGCAACATGACCTCTGACGTAACGAGGGCTATCACACAAATATAGACGAAAGTGGTGACTGAATGAAGTAGTTCATGAAAGTTATACCACGCGTACATATTCATTCTACGTATTCATTCTACGAAGTGTAGGCCTACAGATAAGTAAATTTATAATTTTTATTATTATGGTCTTAAAAGGGCGGAAAATAATGTCAAGTAAATCTTTTACGCTGTAACTTCTTTAACGCCTTTTTATATTTACTTTCGGAGGAGACTAGGCCAGCATGATAAAATATAGAGTAATTTCTGTATTTTTACTTGTACATTTTCTTCCGCTGTCAACAATGGGAAAATAAAAGAAAGACAAAACGTGCAAGGCAGTCCATAAAACCACATATTGGAAAAATTCTCGGACTGGCTGTACGGGAAGTATAGAGGATGACTGGAGCATTTACGAAGGTTCAAAGCTTTATTCAACCATTGTACCACTCTAAAGAAAATGTTGTGAGAACTACAGAGCACCTCCAATGCAGCACAAACTACAAGATATTTGAACTTCAAAAATTGGGTAGGCCGTTGTCTCCGCCTTCGAAGGCTCATCAAGAGCGCGCATCATACATAACTGAAATGCAGAACAGATTTGAACTATCTGTTATCCACATATGAAACCGTGCCTACAAAGTGGGAGAAAATTTAGAGCAAAAATAGGGTACAGTTATGAAAGGAAAATTGTCGGAGAAAAGTGGTATGCTGATCTTAAGAGCTGATTCCATCTTGAAGTACGAAGACATGAAAACTTACCTGGATGTTCTGTGTAGGCAGTGTTGTATGTCTTTTAGGAAGGTTAAATACATAAAAAATAAAAGAACAAAATAAAATAGTGATACACCTGTGTATTTTATAATTCACTTTTAAACTTATCTAGGTTATCGCGCATCTTCTGCAAAACCGGTTGTTATTCAGGGTATTTATGACTTTCTAGAGAAACTAATAATCATCACAATATGAGGAATTCCCCTGATTGGATTTGGAATTGTGATGAAGCATGGATGATGTTAATCACATTTGGGTCAAAAATTGTGAACATAATTGGAAAAAAAATACATCTACATTCACGCTGGCGTCGAAAGAGGACAACAACAAGAACGACAACAACAACCCTTGGTTGTGGCAATGCTGCTGGGAAATCTGAAACACTTCTATTACGCTTCAAAGGTGTGCTGATATTCCAGCTTCAAAAGTTTTTAAGCACTGTGGCGCCTTTGTAGAAGTTACTCCAGACGTTGACTTTTTTTTTCGAGATGGATGCAGGATATGTGTAACATCAATAAATAATATCAACGAATATTGTATTCA
The DNA here is from genome assembly GCF_023864345.2 of Schistocerca serialis cubense. Classification (NCBI taxonomy): domain Eukaryota; kingdom Metazoa; phylum Arthropoda; class Insecta; order Orthoptera; family Acrididae; genus Schistocerca; species Schistocerca serialis. The sequence continues at coordinate 159,461,010 of NC_064645.1, forward strand.
GTAAAATACACTAAGGGCCTGAACGGTGTGAAGGAAGTTAGTAAGAAAGGAAAGAAAGCTTCATTACAGGTCAAAACTAAGCCAAAGCCTTGTTCACTTGGAAAAGCTAAAGGAATTCAAAATGAATTTTCGGACAGCAATGCAAAAAACGTTCTTTAAATTCGAAAGTAAAATTGTTCCTACTCATCAGATGAAAAGCTCCAAAAAATTCAGGTGTACCAAAAGCCTGCAGATTAACAGTCATTTACACAGTCGCTCAATGATCGTAAAAGCACAAAAACAGGGGATAGCACAGAAATATTTTGGATACTGGACTCTGAAATTGTAACACAGCTGAGACATGAAGTCACGAAGGAGGTACGCGACCTCGTTGAAAAATACGCGGACTCTGAACATTCCAGCTACATCTACAACCGTTTTTGAAAAATATCTGCCGTCATTACTATCCATTTATTTCGCACAGTCATGATTTCGGCTCTATAGCTATTCGCCAGTGCAAGCTGACATGTCATAAAATGTCCGACCTGCCTAGATGACAGAAGCTAGTTATATGCCAATACAACAACTCATCGGTTAGTAGTGAATATTGTTATGTTTATAAGTACATTTATGTACACAAACCTTATTTTTTAACTTTTAATGTCTGACAGTTACATTGACATATACACACTTTCGAGGCTTTACCGAGTGTATAACGACAGTAATAGAAAGCGTCACGTGAGGATGCAGTGCAATCTCTAAACTGTGATTAATTACTAAAATAAATTACAGAAATGAATGATAAGCTATACAAAAGTTGTTAGCCCATAAACACAAGTTACCGTGATCAAATGAATAAAGAAATAATACGCTTTTCGCCGCAGAGATATAACAGTGACATTGCTCTGTGCCTAGTTTACGTTTGACGCAGCACTCATGTTTCCGCATAGGGGAAGTGGAATAAACAAGAATACAACCATTCCGTTTTTATTGAACGAAATTTGTATGTTTTTCGTCTAAGTCATGGACTATAAGGTGAAAAATATTCCAGATATTAAAACGTATTACAGATATTACTTCTCCTCCAACGGAACACATTTGCAATTGTGTACTTTGCATCAGTTAATTTATTTTCGTCTTACAACTTCCACAGTCACACAAAATACAACTTCGTTAAAGGCCATCTGTTCCCACCAGTCGATAACTTCCTCTTGTCAGTGTTACTTAACAACAGCAAGATCGTGTACTCATCTTCCGTTCTAACAATAAGTCACAACCAGCCTTACACTGCTGCAAGTTTCAGTAAGAGAGAAAGACTCTACAAGTATGAGGCGTGATTTAAATAATGAAAACTGCACCAGTAACTTACTTTTTGATGCTTCGCGCAACGCGTTCGAGAATTTATCCACGTTTTAAGTGTATTTGTGCAATTGTTTAAATGAGAACAGCGAGAAACTTAACCTCAGGATTGATGGTAACGAGGTAGATGAAGTTGAGGAATTCTGCTCCCTAGGCAGCAAAATGACGGACGGAGCAAGGAGGATATCAAAAGCAGACCTACACTGGCAAAAAGGGCATTCCTGGCCAAGAGAAGTCTACTAATATCATACATATGCCTTAATTTGAGGAAGAAATTACCCAGAACGCACGTTTAGAGCAGTACATTGTGTGATACTGAAACAAGGACAGTGGGAAAACCGGAAAAGAAGAGAATCGTACCATTTGAGATGTGGTGCTACAGACGAATGTCGAAAATTAGGTGGACTGATAAGTTAAGGAATGAGGAGGTTCTGCGCAGAATCGGAAAGGAATATGTGGAAAACACTGAGAAGGAGAAGGGACAGCACGTTAGGACAAATCAGGGGATGAGTTCCATCATACACCACTGCCCATTAAAATTGTTACACCAAGAAGAAATGCAGATGATAAATGGGTATTCATTGGACAAATATGTTATACTAGAACTGACATGTGATTACATTTTTACGCAATTCGGGTGCTTAGATCCTGAGAAATCAGTATCCAGAACAACCACCTCTGGCCGTAGAAACGGCCTTGGTACGCTTGGGCATTGAGTCAAACACAGCTTGGATGGCGTGTACAGGTACAGCTGCCCATGCAGCTTCAACACGATACCACAGTTCATCAGGAGTAGTGACTGGCGTATTGTGACGAGCCAGTTGCTCAGCCACTATTGACCAGACGTTTTCAGTTGGTGAGAGATCTGGAGAAGGTGCTGGCCATGGCAGCAGTCGAACATTTTCTGTATCCAGAACATGCGGTCTTGCATTATCCTGCTGAAATGTAGGGTTTCGCAGGGAGCGAATGAAGGGTAGAGCCCCGGGTCGTAACACATCTGAAATGTAACGTCCACTGTTCAAAGTGCCGTCAATGCGAACAAGAGGTGACCGAGACGTGTAACCAATGGCACCAAGTACCATCACGCCGCGTGATAAGCCAGTATGGCGATGACGAATACACGCTTCCAATGTGCGTTCACCGCGATGTCACCAAACACGGATGCGACCATTATGATGCTGTACACAGAACCTGGATGCATCCGAAAAAATGGCGTTTTGCCATTCGTGCACCTAGGTTCGCAGGCGCTCCTGTCTGTGATGCAGCGTCAAGGGTAACCGCAGCCATGGTCTCCGAGCTGACGGTCCATGCTGCTGCAAACGTCGTCGAACTGTTCGTGCAGATGGCTGTTATCTTGCAAACGTCCCTATCTGTTGACTCAGGGATCGAGACGTGGCTGCACGATCCGTTAGAGCCATGCGGATAACATGCCTGTCGTCTCGACTGCTAGTGATACGAGGCCGTTGGGATCCAGCACAGCGTTCCGTATTACCATCCTGAACCCACCGATTCGATATTCTGCGAACAGTCATTGGATCTCGACCAACGCGAGCAGCAATGTACTTTGAACGGACTTTATGACTGGTTTTATGATTTTTTATTAAATCTAGATATAATACATTTAATATTTGTACACAGTATAATATATTCTAACGTTCGAAACAGTTTGACCATTCGAAGAACAATATCTTAAGCAGAAGCACTGGCATTACATGGTCCCTCTCGTTGCTTACCGGCGTACGGTTCTAAATTCAAAGCTGTTTTTACGAATCAAACACTTTTAACCCATACTTTGCTGGTTTGCTAGGAATTTATTGCCTGAACGGGCAGATTCCTCTAAACTGGGTGAAAAATATTTTTGGCAATCGTTCGTGAATAGTTCAAGTATCTCTCTGAGAGCTCTGGTAGCAGCCAACTTGCCAATCTCTCTGCGAACACCTCTATCACGGATATTATCAAACCTCACACATCTCAACAGAAACCTGAATCGGTTTTCACTTATGCATAAATAACATGATTCAAGTCCGTTTCCCTTTGAGTTATCCCACAATTTCGATATACCCTTCCTATAACATCTCAAAGATCCACATAGATATAACTCGTGACCTTTGCCTTTCGCGGGTAGCTCAGTTGGTGGAGCACTTGCCTGCGAAAGGCAAAGAACCCGAGTTCGAGTCTCGTCCCGGGACACGGTTTTAATCTGCCAGAAAGTTTCATATCAGCGCACACTCCGCTGCAGAGTGAAAATCTCATTCTATCCCCCAGGCTGTGGCTAAGCCATGTCTCCGCAATATCCTTTCTTCCAGGAGTGCTACTTCTGCAAGGTTCGCAGAAGAGCTTCTGTGAAGTTTGGAAGGTAGGAGACGAGGTACTGGCGGAATTAAAGCTGTGAGGACGGGTCGAGAGTCGTCTTGGGTAGCTCAGTTGGTAGAGCAGTTGCCCGCGAAAGGCAAAGGTCCCGAGTTCGAGTCTCGGCCCGGCACACAGTTTTAATGTGCCAGGAAGTTTCAATGCTTATTATGTTTTCATCCAAGAACAAATTCAGAATTTCTATTTCTGGTCCAGGGAAATGCATAATGAAATTACGAGATCTGCTTCTAACACTGGTAGGATATTTATTTTTCCTCTGTTTAGTTATTCCATCTTTCCCTAAAAAAAAGACATCCTCTTGAGTTACTTCTTCCTGTGATTCATATTCATCATTTTCTGACACTTCTTGTTCTGTTCCTGAATCTTGACCGCTTTCATGAACAGAGTTCTCAGTCTCTAAGTCAGCGCTATCACTGTGAGCACCTTCACCACTCAGCTCATTGAACCATTTCAACCATACATGAGGATCTCTACTAAACTCTGTCCGAGGTTTTTTGCCTTTGGCATTTCTTCCACAGTTTAAAAATAAATAGAATACTAGGTAACGCGGAAGGTAACTGCAATCAGTTTCCTTTCTTTCTTTCGCTGACGTCATAGTCTCGCAGCGATCGCAAGGTCGGCGTGGTTACAACAGATTTGACAATGTTAGTTTTAGGGATGGCCAGATGCCCATACCCCGCAGGACGGTATCAGTGCCCCCCAACTGTCTGCGTCTAGCGTTTACCGTGAAATAGTGCGGATGTGTTTCAAATGTCTGCGACGGGTGGAACTGAGGCGGAACGTGGGGGCCAGCCCGGTATTCACCTAGCGGGATGTGGAAAACCGCCTAAAAACCACATCCAGGTTGGCCGGCACACCGGCCCTCGTCGTTAATCCGCCAGGCGGATTCGATCCGGGGCCGGCGCGCCTACCCGAGTCCAGGAAGCAGCACGTTAGCGCTCTCTGCTACCCTGGCGGGTAACTGCAATCTGTTTCAATACGTCTAAATTTACGCACATGAAAGATCAATTGAATCTAGGAAAGCAATAAAGTAATACAGACTTACTTTTTTTCAGCTTGTGGCAGCAGAGCTCGCGTGGATGACAAGTGTCCTCCAGACTATAATAATGGTTCATAAGCAATGTATCTTTCGTAACTGGAAGCCGATAGTGATTGGAGCTAACAGCCGGAGAGTTAACAGAAAGGTACTGAAAATGGCGTGAACTGAATCCAGTCCTGTCAGATAAAATTCAGCGGGAAAGTCATATGGATGATGAGTGTCATCCGTGCGAATAACGGAGGGTTAAGAAGCATGTCCTCCCGTTTGTAATGTCCAGGGGACCGTAGTGAATAGCGGTGACTTGAGTGTGATTGTTGTTTTTGAATAAACGTGCCATTTTGCTCGTTTCGTTGCGTATTTGTTTCAGTTACCTTTTGCAGTACACTGTAACAGTTCTTCCTACGTAAGGCACAATTTTCATCGAGCTACATGTGAAACTTACTTTAGTCCTTAAGTTTCGCACAGCACCGCATATTCTGCTTGGTCTTCATGAGCATAAGAAAAGATATATGGGCGCATACAGAGGCATTCATGCGGTCAGTCCATTTCCTCTCCCTCAGTACACGAATGGTATGTAATGGTGACAGGTAGTGCCCTCTCCCATGCACTGTACACTGATTCGCAGCATATATACGTGGGAGTAAAAGAAGAGCATCGTCCTTAATAAATGCGCGGTGTAGTACAGAAATCTCATTCCAGCTCTGCCACAGCAGACCGTTTATTATGGGTGGTAGGACGAACTACAGAGCACGAGATGGATGTACACAGTTCAGTACTGGCCAAACGGGTGCGGTGCCGCAGCTGTGGCGGTGTGACTGACCTAGCGTAGATCACGCCGCCAGCGCCACTGTTATCTCTCACAACGCCGTTCGTAGCGTCCAAACCTGATACAACGTTTTCTCTCTTTTTTGTGCTGCTCGTGTTGAGCAGATACCACACTGACGTTGATAGCCTTGTGGTTGCCACAATAAAACGCTGTAAGTTCATGGTCAGTGCTACAAAAGAGGCAAGCCAAGAACTTGTATATTAACGTCTCTGAATGATTCATGTGATTACATTTCATTTTTCGACAACTATGAGTGGCATGAACACTTGTTGCACTTCATGAGTTTTCATTTAACTTAATAGAAGAATTACCCAATGTAGTAACCTAAGTGGACCGCACTTTATTCTAATTATTAAGCACTGTAACCTAGACAGAAACCGACAAGAGACTTACCAGCTTCTGTCCTATTTCTGCACCTCTTATGGCATTCAAAGAATAACTGCCCCTGTATTGTAGCACGCAACGCGCTTGGTTGCGAGAGAGGCAGGTGAGCAATACGCTGATCGAATTCGCGCAGCACATTAACAGCGGTAGCTGTCATACTGGTCAGTCTGTGTGTGGTTTTTAGGCAGTTTCCCACTCTTATTTAGTGCAAAAGCTGGGTTGTTTCCCGCTTCCCACCTCAGAAAACAAGACACACGAACAATTATAGTAAGATCACACAGGGAGTATACACTACAGAGAAAAGAATTAATAAACTTGGAAAGACGAAGTCGATTTTGTAGAAGCGTGGTTCAGGAAGGATAAGTCAATAACCGAGCAAATGTTCACACTAAGACTAATACTAGATAAGAACTGGGAGAACAATCAGGATACATTCTGTGTGTCCATAGGCTTCAGCAAAGCATATGACAGCACACTGAGAGAGGAGATGTGGAGGATAATGGCAGAGTGTGGGGTACCAGACAAACTCATAAAGCTAGCTACAATGTGTGTGATGGAATTAAAGAGTAGACAGAAAGCGCAGTAAGACAGGGAGATATTATATCACCAAACCTATTCGATTTGGCCCTCAGCAACACCCTGAGGAGACTAACGCAAGATTGTGCAGGAGTCACCATAGGGAAAATAAAATAAATATTCTGTCTTTCGCTGAAGATATTGTGGGAAGCAGCATGGGACACCTGGAGAAAATGGAAATTGTACTGGCGGAAGAGGCTAAGAAAGTAGGTCTAAGAATAAATGAAAATAAATCAAAATTCATGATAACAGGAAGAAGAACTCAGTTAGGAACAAACGATCTGAATCTGACAATCATGAACTTAACAATACAGAAGGCAGATACATTCACGTACCTCTGTGTTAGCATCAACCAACAGAACCTTATAGAACAAGAGATCGTAATGAGAATTCAAGCTACAGGGGAAGGGGAAGAGGCATAGAAGCTATACATAACATCGTAAGTTAGTTAGTATCCAGGCAAGCAAGAACAAGAATATTTCAGACCATCATCGTATGGCACGCAAGCGGAACGTGGACTCTCACAAAAAAAAACTTTTGAAAATAAAGTAGTGAGAAAAATAAATGGACCAGTGCAACCAATGAAAGAACAGTGGAGAATGAGGGAAAACAGAGAACTCAGAAAATTATATACGCTATCTGACATAGTAACAAAAGTAATGTCCAAGAAATGGGTCCCTGCTGGAGATGTGAAACTCAAGGACAGTCTATTAGAAGAGGTCAGTGAATATGTCTACCTTTGCCAAATTGTAAATATGAAAGGAGACATAAGGCCAGAAATCTATCGACGCATCAAGCTTGGCTGGCAAGCATTTGGAAAGAATTCAACAGTATTCAGACCAAAAATGCCAGTAAATCTGAAGAAAGCAGTATTTGATCAATGCATTCTTCCTGTGATGACGTATAGCTGCGAGACATGGACACTGAACTCATTTACAAAAGGGAAACTTAGGACTGCACAGAGAGTCATGGAGAGATCAATGCTGGGTATACAAGAAAGGATAGGAAAAGGGCAGATGACATCCGGTCTGTGACGAAGGCTAATGACATTTTAGAGACAGTAGGTTCCTTGAAATGGCAGTGGGCTGGCCACGTCGCAAGAAGAAAAGACAACAGATGGACGAAGCTAGTACTGGAGTCCGAGAGAGCACTGGAGGCCTAGAGGAAGATCACCAGACAGATGGGACAAAGACATCAAGAAGATCGCTTGTAACACCTGGCAGAGAACTGCCCAAGACCGCCCCACTTGGAGAAGACTGCTGAAAGCCTACCTGAATCCATGACTCGAAGAGGCCACATCATTTAATAATTGAATTGGCTGATGATGATAATGATGATGATGATGATAAGCTGATATGGTACCGTGTGGGAAGACTCAGGTGGTACGAACATGTGAGGAGGAGAGGGGAGAACACGTTAATAAAGGATGAATGGAGAAGCCGAAGGAACGAGACCACTAGGACGGCCGAAAACCAGATAGAAGGATGATATCATGGGAGACATGTAGATACTGAGACTGGGAGATGAACAAGCTGTGGAAGGCTGGAATGAGTCAGACCAAAGACAGGCTGCGGATTTTGTGGCTAATATAAGTAAGTATTTTAACTATCAGCTGTCTTATTTATCGTACATACATTATATTTTGACTAAAGTTCAGTCTTGATCACACTATTTATGTTTTAATGATATAGATAACCGGTTTCAGTTCTTTTTACAAAACCATCATCAGACCCATGGCTCCCTTAGGATGGTAGGCGGAGCTCTCCTCTCTGCTACGCTGCAATGCAGTTGACTGCGTAGCAGCGAGGAGAGCTCCGCCTATCATCCTAAGGGAGCCATGGGTCTGATGATGGTTTTGTAAAAAGAACCGAAACCGGTTACCTATATCGTTAAAACATAAATAGTGTGATCAAGACTGAACTTTAGTCAAAATATAATAATTAATTGATCACTGTTTTCCAAAAATGTTTACCAAAATTGTCCAATCATAGATCACTGAATCTAAGGTAAAACAAATCAGTTAAAAACGTATCCTTTTATCCTATTAATCTGATGCAGAATCAAGGTTGTCACAGTGAAACCACCCAAACTACTATCGTAACCTGTCCTGGAAATACAAACGAACATATCTCACAATGCTTCAAGTCAAACAGATAATGTACCATAGAAGAACGAAACGACATAACACTGGAATAATTCCACACTTGCAGAGTAACATCAAAGATAGTACATTTCATACCATCATTGATGTTACTCTGTAAATGTGTAACTTTGCCAGTGTTGTGTTCGTTTCGTTGAGTGTACTATCTTTGATGTTACTCTGCAAATGTGGAACTTTGCCTGTGTTATATTCGTTTCGTTCTTCTGGAGTACATTGTCTATTTCACATGTAGCATTGTGAGATATGTTCGTCAGTATTTCTAGGATGGGTTACGAAAGTTGTTTTGGTCGCTTCACTGAGACAGCTTTGATGTTGCATCAGCTTAAAAGGATAATGGGATATGTTTTTAAAAGATCTGTTTTACTCCACATCCAGTGATGGTGGTCTATGACCGAAACCGTAGACAATATATAGATTAAATAAAACAGCTGATGGTTAAAACGAATTTCATAAAGTACTTAACGGCTGCTGGGTTTCGCCTAATGAAAACAGTAGATGTTATAAAATTTGCTTGTATTGATAAAAGGGCAAATACTGAAAACCAAAATGGAAATGATTGGAATTTGTTGTACTCAACTGGTGACTCACCTGAAGTACAAATAATGACACCTAAAGTACAAATAATATTCTTAGACCGAAGGCGAGTCAGAAGAGATATGCTTGATTTTATTCTATGAACCACATATAGGACGCAGTTAAACACTTGGGGTTCCTTATTTTGACTTCAAAAGGGATTCTTATTGTTAGGCTATGCCTGACAACTTCCGGTTTATGCTTATTATTTGGCTTCATAGAATGAAAAATGTTGTTGTTGTTGTGGTCTTCAGTACTGAGACTGGTTTGATGCAGCTCTCCATGCTACTCTAACCTGTGCAAGTCTCTTCATCTCCCAGTACCTACTGCAGCCTACATCCTTCTGAATCTGCTTAGTTTATTCATCTCTTAGTCTCCCTCTACGATTTTTACCCTCCACGCTACCCTACAGTACTAAATTGGTGATCCCTTGATGCCTCAGAACATGTCCTACCAACCGATCCCTTCTTCTAGCCAAGTTGTGCCACAAACTCCTCTTATCCCCAATTCTATTCGATACCTCCTCATTAGTTATGTGATCTACCCATCTCAATTCTTAAGCAATATGTTTGTTACTATTATTGTTTTTTATTGCGCCCACTTATTATTCACATTTATGCAAAAGTTACAATTTCTGTCTCTGCAATGTTCTCTTCAGTGAACATCTGACAGTTACACAAACTGAACAAAGTAAAAATAGAAAATTAAAAAAATAAAGCCTCGATCAATGGTTGAACGTAAAGGTCATTTCGCTACTGATCCATAAGCACATTATTTTAAAAGATTTTTAGAAAATATTTTTGCAACGTGTATGTTGCTATTTTGATCTTCGACTAGGACTACTTAGGAGTGCAGATGAATATCAAGATAATGAAGGCAACGAAAGACAGCAACAAGGAATCTACACGATAACGTTTAGCTAGCTGAACAGTAATAATTTATGATCAAATGAAAGTATTCACCCCGGTTTTACATCCAGGAGGATAATGTACCTTACATCTAACAGCATAGATTTTAGTTCAATCAGTTATTGTGGGGGAGAACACTGTGTTCAATAAATGACAACAGTTTCTCAGAAACGATCAGGTGATCAAGGAGCGAGATAAAAGTCACTTAATCTTTTCCCGACCACGACTGTATAGAACAAGAAGTGAATTGGAATATTGTTATGGTGGAAAGCTGTACGAATTAGGGATGAATGCTCGTACCATAGCACAAACTTTGGCAAATAAATGTTTGCATAATGTGCGGCCACAATTAGTCTGTGTAGAGACCACCAACAGCAAATGCTGCACACCCCATTTCACAGACACCTTCATGCACTGGAACAACTTGTTTTCCTCCTTTTTTTAAAGAAAAGTCTTTTTCTTTTGTTAGTGAAATTGAAGGCCGATTTGTCAGAGCCTTCTCGGATAGTACATCGCATCTACAACGAAGATCTCATGCAAGAGAGTTGGGCACCGTGAGCATAACTGTACGCGAGCACAGTGTGTTGCATGCATAATGTCCGAAGTTTGGGCTACTTCGGAACTGCTCGGTCCTTCTCGGAAGTATTCGGTACAGCGCGAAATTTCGTTTAGCAGTATGCTGCGGCACTTTTCGATCGGCACGACATTTAATTCGTGTTAGCGCTGTTCTTCCTTCGTGATATTTGTCTGTGTTGCAAAGGTAGTTCACAGGGGCAGTTGCTGTTAGAACAAAAAAAGACAGTCTAGCCATCTGTCCTCACAAGTCTTTAAAAAAATGTAATTGAAAGAAGAGAAGAATGAGAATTCTCAATATCTATTATGGTGTCACGTACCAAGTGGCACCGCGATTTTCTGTGGTATGAGTTACATCATGCAGAAATAATTTAAAAACTCAGTTGAGGAAGAAAAAGCAAAAACTTACAACGACTGATAGAGCGTTTGTATGGGGTTCATTGTTCTGTACATCTAGAAGCACTCTGTGCTAAATTTGCAGGCATGGATCAGGCGATGAAATTGATGGTATAAATAGCAAATTTTCTGAAGTCGCACTCATTATTAACCTGTCGTAATTCTCTGGAACTGAACGAAGAATATGAAGCCTTAATATTTCTGGAAAGTACCGTTGATTAAGTCAAGGGGCATGAATGGAACGATTATTCGATGTAACAGCCGCTGTTGTTGAATTTATGAAGGAAAAAGAAAAGCAGGAACAAAAATCAGAACATGCGGAATGGATTGCAGACCCCTTATTTTTAAGTGCACATAACTCCCAGTGGCCACGGTAAAACGTTGCAACGTGAGAAGCAATTTAATTCTAATTTGAGGGGGATCCACATTGTGAAGGGACAAATTCTGGCTGTTAAAAACCATTCATCAACCAAGGTGTTATAATATATTTTTTTTTATTTAAGCTAGGCTAAGCCTGTTGTACAAGGAACATTATGTCTTTAAATATTTTAAGGGTGACAAACCTTTTATAATGTGCTATCTTCATCCACTTGACATCTTGTGCGTGAGGCCAGCGTAAAATGAACGTGTTTTACAACAAAAATTTTAAGATCTGAAGATGACAGCATTGTCTGTTAAAACTGGTTGGCTCAAAATTTAAAAAAAAAAAATGAAGTCTTGGCTGTTGAATGGTTTTTAACAGTTAAACATATCGCTCTTCAGTTCTCGCAAAATGAGAAAATTCAGTCAAATTCTGACGGAAAACACCGTTCCTTCATTAAGATTACTGGCGTTAAAGAAAACGCGAATTTTGAAGAACCCACTGCTGCGATGAAAGAATTACAAGGATAGTTTTCTAAACGTTTTCAGGACACCACCAGTTTTACATCTTTTCTTGAGATGTTTTCTGGAGCACTTACCATGTAGATTGAAATCGCTCTTGAGCATGTGCACATGGAAGTGTTTGGTCTGCAGTATAACGACCATTTAAAAAATAAGTTCTTTTACTTTAAAACTGCCCCAGGACTTTTCTTTGGGAAGGGTGTCCATGTCTACAAATAGGGATCACAAACGTGAGACAATATTTCCATCAACATAGGTGCGTCAAAGGCTTTTTCCGCTTATGAAACTAAATAAGTCATAATTACGTGGCAAACTGAATGACGAAAATCTCTTATGTTCCCTGCATTTGTCCTTACGCTGACATTTGCACCCGATAATTTCATTATGTCTCCAGAGTTCCAAAAATAGTTGAATGAAACTGAAAATCTCTTTTCTTTGTTATCAAAACGGATAAACCAAAACATTATGACCACCTACATTATAGGCAGATTGTCCGTCTTTGGAACCAAATACATCACTGATTCTGCGTATCAGGGATCCGACAGTTTACTGGTAGATTTTCGGAGGCATGTGGCATTAAATGTCTACCCACAGATCACGTAATTCGCGTAAATAACATGCCGCCGAATTGCGTACGCGGTGATGGCACCCGATAGCGACCCAAATGGGTTCCATAAGATTCACATCAGGCAAATTTGGTCGCCGAGACATCAACGTGAGTTCATTATAAAGCTCCTCAAACCACTGTAGCACGGTTCTGGCTCCGAGACACGGACAACTGTGATGCTGAAAGATGACGTCGGCGTCTAGGAACGGAAGTAAACAAGCTTGTTAAACGACCACTATTACGCCTCTAAATACACGAAAATGTTATCCGACATGCAATTATAGCCCATCGTGCTTGTGTTACGGGTACAGAGACAGACAGAGGCAGCGGGAGAGGCAGAGGGAGAGGGAGAGGGAGAGGAAGGGCGGAGGGGGGAGGGGGGTGGGAGAGGGAGAGAGAGAGAGAGAGAGAGAGAGAGAGAGAGAGAGAGAGAGAGAGAGATCAGTTACAGGTCAGTGTTGTTACAAGTGGATTGCTTTCACATGTTACTAATGTATACGATCACTGAAATATGTGTTTACTAGCTACAAGAATGGAAAGTTTGATTATTCTTCTTTCTTTACAGACCAGCTGTGCACCATGTTCAAGACATTATCTTTCAGCTTTCTCCAATTCCCATTCATCTGTTCACTTCCTTCTCTGCAGTCATTTGCTTTCATTTTATTCCACGCCACAAAAGAACTGTTTAGTCTTGGAAACCAGCCCACTTATTAATATCGATTCTGTATTTTAGTCTGTCTTCAACTTGCCAGTTTCTTTCAGATTTTAAAATGTTTAACGCCTTTTCGTCAATACACTACGATTTATCGTTTGGATGTGCCCACAGAACATTACTTTCGTTTGTTGTCTTTTTTACATTTGTCTCAACTTTTGTACTGCTTCTCGAATTTCATGATTCCATTTTTGACCTATTTCTTAACACAGGGTGATTCAAAAAGAATACCACAACTTTAGGAATTTAAAACTCTGCAACGACAAAAGGCAGAGCTGTCGGCGAATTAAGGGAGCTCTAAAGTTTCATTTAGTTGTACATTTGTTCGCTTGAGGCGCTGTTGACTAGGCGTCAACGTCAGTTGATGCTAAGATGGCGACCGCTCAACAGAAAGCTTTTTGTGTTATTGAGTACGGCAGAAGTGAATCGACGACAGTTGTTCAGCGTGCATTTCGAACGAAGTATGGTGTTAAACCTCCTGATAGGTGGTGTATTAAACGTTGGTATAAACAGTTTACAGAGAATGGGTGTTTGTGCAAAGGGAAAAGTTCTGGACGGCCGAGAACGAGTGATGAAAATGTAGCACGCATCCAGCAAGCATTTGTTCGCAGCCCAGGAAAATCGACTCACAGAGCTAGCAGAGAGCTGCAAATTCCACAATCAACTGTATGGAGAGTCCTACGAAAAAGGTTAGTTATGAAACCTGAACGTCAACTACCCGAGGCGATGGATCGGCCGCCAGGCAGCCCGTGACAGAGCACTTCATCACTGGCCTCCAAGAAGCCCTGATCTTACCCCCTGCGATTTTTTCTTATGGGGGTATGTTAAGGATATGGTGTTTCGGCCACCTCTCCCAGCCACCATTGATGATTTGAAACGAGAAATAACAGCAGCTATCCAAACTGTTACGCCTGATTTGCTACAGAGGGTGTGGAACGAGTTGGAGTATCGGGTTGATATTGCTCGAGTGTCTGGAGGGGGCCATATTGAACATCTCTGAATTTGTTTTTGAGTGAAAAATAACCTTTTTAAATACTCTTTGTAATGATGTATAACAGAAGGTTATATTATGTTTCTTTCATTAAATACACATTTTTAAAGTTGTGGTATTCTTTTTGAATCACCCTGTATATTCCACATGATGTTTCATTTGTTTGCTCTGATTTATTCATTTCGTATTATGAATCCTGTAACTAACGTTGTTTGTGTAGAACGCCTCCGGACTTAGGCATTTCTGGAGAGTGGTTTTTGAAATATCTTATTCTGTTCAGTGGACTGTAAAACCATCCTTCAGAAACTTACTCTGGTAAGTTGTTTTTCCCTTCCATTAGGCTGGATAATTCCTCTTGGATGATTAATTTTGTCTTTTCTGCTGGTATGTCCGTATTTTGGTGTTAAATGTGATATTACACTTTTGTCATTACTTCTCTCTGATTTTATCTCTTTTTGAGCAGAATTGTAGTCAAACTGTGTCTGCTAGTTAGAGGCAAGTATCTGTTCTTTCACTACTTTCAAACTTTATGCCAGATTTTGTAAATTTTTAGATTATCCCTTCTCCAGGAAATTCGGGTTCCAATTTTGATATAAAAAGACAGGTAACAGTCCTTCATCTTTTAATCCCAACTGCTTCTGATGTCTCTCCCATCTGCTTTACATTGTTTCGTATTGCATCCGCCAACTAAATCCTGAATCGTGGTCGGCTCGAATCGATCTTTAACACTGAAGATCTCTGCCTAGGAATTGATGCACTGTTCGTCGCCCAACACGTGAGGGCAGTAAGATGGTTGGAACAAGCTAAACCGCCATTCCACGACTGTTTCAGAGCAGAGAGGATTCGTTAATACACCCCTCAAAAGTTATATTTCCAAAAACCAGACGGTAAACACCCGCAGACCAACCGAGATAATTGTAGAGAATTGACTCGATATTTCTCAGAACTACTCAATTGCCAGGAGACCACATCAAGATGGCCCAAAGAGACTCCCGCACAAGTAAATCCAGAATCTCCACCAGCTACCAAAGAAGAAATCCATAGACACATCTTCAGACTCAAGAATAACAGGGCATCTGAAGATGGTACAGTTGCAAAACTATTGCAGAACACAGGCCCAAATACACTTGAGGAGCTCACACAAATCAGCCATCTGGAAAACGGAAAAGGTACTTGAAGAATGGAAATGTGCGCTCATCCATCCGTTACACAAGAAAGATGTCAGAACAGGTGTCAACAACTACGGAGGGATTTCTCTCCTTGAAGTCACCTACAAAATTCTGTTCGCATGCCTTCTTCAAAGAACACAGGAACAGCTTGGATACAAAACTGGTGACTATCAAGCCTATTTCCGACCGGGGCGTTCTTGCGTTGCACAAATTTTCAATTTAAAGATGCTACTGAAGTAAAGAGCAACCCGAAGCTCTCCGCTCGTCTGTATGTTCGCCGACTTCAAGAAGGCATAAGATTCCGTCGATCGACAGTCTCTCTTTAACATCTTAGAAGAACAAGGACTTGATCGAAAGACATTAATACTCATCAAGGAAACACCCACGGACACGAAGTCAAAAGTGAAATTCATGGGCGAATTGTCAGAGCCCTTTGAGATAAACACCGGTGTGCGACAAGGTGATGGATTGTCACCCCTGCTCTTCAGTCGTGTTCTGGATAAAGTCATCCAAGAATGGGAGAAAGAATTGAAAACCCAGGACCACTGGAAACCCATTCAACTCGGGTGAAAGAATGATGACATCAAGGTCAGTTGTTTAGCTTTCGCAGACGACCTAGCGATACTAGCGGCCTGAGAAAATACAGCTATTAAAGAGATTGAAGTCCTCAAGTTATGAGCTGAGAAAACTGGACTACAAATTTTATTCGAGAAGAGCAAGTTCATTTGCATTAAATTCGGCATTCAGGAACTGAACACAAAATACGGGCAGATCAAACGTCTTCCACGCTTCAAATATCTCGGTGAGATGATAGAACCAACAGGGTTGGAAGAGGAAGTTCGGTTACGAAAGCTCAAACGAGCATATGGGAGAACGCGTGAATTCTACAACGAGAAATGTATGTCCATTCATACAATGATCAAGCATTAGAATACAGTGATTAAACCTGAAGTGCTGTACGCGAGCAAAACCTTGGTACTTAACAGAAAAGGCGATCTGGAGAACATCTTGAAGGAAGAAAGAAAGATCATAAGGAAAATGCTGGGTCCAGATAAAACAGAAGAGGGGTATAGACTCAAATCGCGCAAAGCAACACAAGAACTGTCCAACCTTGTTGCAGATGTCAGGAAACGAAGACTGAAATTCTATGGACACATTCATAGACTCCATCTTCAAGGCTAACTCACAGTTTTTCACATACATTGCAAAACTGAAGAACATTCCATGGATAGATGAAGTCAAATACGACTTGGAAAAGTCGCAGATAGGAACATCGGACATACTAGACAGGAAACTTTACCGTCAGAAGATAAATAGCTGGGTAGTAAAGCCAGAGAACGAAGTTCCTAAAATATCAGGAACCAAGTGGTCAGAAGAAAGCACATAGCGAAACAGTGAAAGCTATATGAGCTATTACAAAGGCGAATCATAAATGTAATGCGTGATCCGACATGGTCCATACGCACATAATAATATACTGGGTGATCAAAAAGTTAGTATAAATTTGAAAACTTAATAAACCAAGGAATAATGTAGATAGAGATGTAAAAAGAGACACACATGCTTGGAATGACATGGGGTTTTATTAGACGCAAAAAAAAAAAAAAAAAACAAAGTTCACAAAATGTCCGAGAGATGGCGCTGCACAGCAAAACGTAACTGCTACCATGACGGGTGAGAGGTACACCGGTATGTTACAGAATCGCATCATCCCCAGCCTGGCTGATAAACACCTGCTGGAACGTACGATGTTTATGCAGGATGGCGCTCCACCCCATATTGCTAGACGCGTGAAAGATCTCTTGCGCCCGTCGTTTGGTGATGATCGTGTGCTCAGCTGCCACTTTCGTCATTCTTGGCCTCCCAGGTCCCCAGACCTCAGTCCGTGCGATTATTGGCTTTGAGGCACCTGAAGTCGCGAGTGTATTGTGATCGACCGACATCTCTAGGGATCCTGAAAGACAACATCCGACGCCAATGCCTCACCATAACTCCGGACATGCTTTACAGTGCTGTTCACTACATTATGCCTCTACTAACGCTATTGTTGATGAATGATGGTGGGCATATTGAGCATTTCCTGTAAAGAACATCATCTTTGCTTTGTCTTACTTTGTTATACTAATTATTGCTATTCTGATCAGATGAAGCGCCATCTGTCGGACATTGTTTGAACTTTTGTATTTTTTTTTGGTTCTAATAAAACCCCATGTCATTCAAAGCATGGGTGTCAAGTTGTATCTCTCTATCTACATTATTCTGTGATTTATTCAGTTTTGAAATTTATACTGACTTTTTTATCACCCGGTATGTGGCAGTTTAACACCACTAAAACTGAAACACATTAAAGTGCCAAATTTCCTGGTAAGATGTTTACAGGTTAAAATAAAAGTTTTTCAAATATTAAAGATTTTGTTCTGGGTAACCGGACATTACCACTTTCAAACAACCATTGCTGTTTATTTACTTGAACTAAGTAATCAATTGCAAGGGCTCTAGTTTGGCGCGAAACAAAAAGGAAGCAGGAACGAAATGCCCTTGTACCTCTTGCGTATAGGTGGCGGGCTTACACGCATCCAACTATACAGGGTGAGTCACCTAACATTACCGCTGGATGTATTTCGTAAACCACATCAAATACTGACGAATCGATTTCACAGACCGAACGTGAGGAGAGGGGCTAGTGTAATTGGTTAATACAAAACATAAAAAAAATGCATGGAAGTATGTTTTTTAACACAAACCTACGTTTTTTTAAATGGAACTCCGTTAGTTTTGTTAGCACATCTGAACATATAAACAAATACGTAATCAGTGCCGTTTCTTGCATTGTAAAATGTTGATTACATCCGGAGATATTGTAACCTAAAGTTGACGCTTGAGTACCACTCCTCCGCTGTTCGATCGTGTGTATCGGAGAGCACCGAATTACGTAGGGATCCAAAGCGAACGGTGATGGACCTTAGGTACAGAAGAGACTGGAGCAGCACATTACGTCCACATGCTAACACCTTTTTATTGGTCTTTTTCACAGACGCACATGTACATTACCATGAGGGGTGAGGTACACGTACACATGTGGTTTCCGTTTTCAATTACGGAGTGGAATAGAGTGTGTCCCGACATGTCAGGCCAATAGATGTTCAATGTGGTTTCCATCATTTGCTGCACACAATTGCAGGCTCTGGCGTAGGGAATGTCGTACACGCCGCAGTACATCTAGTGTAATGTCGCCGCAGGCTGCCACAATACGTTGTTTCATATCCTCTGGGGTTGTAGGCACATCAAGGTACACACGATACACGATGGCCACCACATTGAACATCTATTGGCCTGACATGTCGGGACACACTCTATTCCACTCCGTATTGAAAACGAAACCACGTGTGTACGTGTACCTCACCCCTCATGGTAATGTACATGTGCGTCAGTGAAAAAGACCAATAAAAAGGTGTTAGCATGTGGACGTAATGTGCTGCTCCAGTCTCTTCTGTACCAAAGGTCCATCACCGTTCGGTTTGGATCCCTACGTAATTCGGTGCTCTCCGATACACACGATCGAACAGCGGAGGAGTGGTACTAAAGCGTCAACTTTAGGTTACAATATCTCCGGACGTAATTAACATTTTACAATGCAACAAACGGCACTGATTACATATTTGTTTATATGTTCAGATGTGCTAACAAAACTAACGTGGTTCCATTTTAAAAAAATGTAGGTTTGTGTTAAAAATCATACTTCCGTGCATTTTTGTATGGTTTGTATTAACCAATTACACTAGCCCCTCTCCTCACGTTCGGTCTGTGGAATCGGTTCGTCAGTATTTGATGTGGTTTACGAAATATATCCAGCGGTAACGTCAGGTGACTCATCCTGTATAATCTCGTAGCAGGGCGATTAATTAGTTTCTCCATTTTTTGATGGTGCAGATACCGTGTTTCCACAACTGTTACTCAGTTAACGAAAAGCCGATAAAGTTGCTTAACTAGAAATTTTAATAAATCTACGACCGGTTTCAGGCTTTATATTAAGCCGTTATCAAGTTTACCTGAAAGGTATGGTGTACAGAAGTAACGTAAAATGTGATGTTGCTTCTCTACAGCATAACTTTTAAGTTGATAATGACCTAATATAAAGGCCGAAACCGGTCGTGTGGAGACAACATAAAGTTCAGGTTAAGGAACTGGAGCGACTTTTCTTTTATTTAAGGGATGTTAATATCATAACAGCCGCGCGGGGCAGCCGTGCGGTCTCGGGAGGCTGGTCAAGGTTCGCGCGGCTCCCCCCGTAGAAGGTTCAATTCCTCCCACGGGCATGGGTGTATGTGCTGTCCCTAGCATAAGTTAGATTAAGTAGTGTGTAAGCCTAGGGACCGATGACGTCAGCATTATGCTCCCATAGTCCTTACCAAAAAATTCCAGTTTTATTATAACAAAACATACAGGCAACACAATGATAAGAAAGTAATAGCTAATCATTTTTTAAGATTCTCTACAAGTAAATTCACAGTTTACGAGGAGAACACGGCAAGTGTCAAACCAGTATCCCAGGAACTTCGCTCAGTGGGAGAGGTGTCAAAATAATGGAACACACGTCTTGGCTTCTCTGTAGAGACTTTACCGTTTCTGAGAAAGCGACGGTCAAAGTTTTCGAGGTATTGTATGTGCCTCTGGCACAAAGTCTAACGTGCGGCCTCTACACGAACGTTTCCTATCAAGTTAAGGGATACAACGGCGTTGTATTAATTGTAAAGTTACAGCTGCATTACACAGTAAGTGTCATATATATATATATATATATATATATATATATATATATATATATATATATATGTGTGTGTGTGTGTGTGTGTGTGTGTGTGTGTGTGTGTGTGTATGGTATAATCAGGGATTACAATCGTTTTAAATTCTCTTATTCCCACATTTCATTCTTACATCAATTATTATCTCAGTTCTTATATTTTAACCTTATGTTTGCTCTTCAGGAAGATTTGTTGCATTCCTTTCGGTGATACCGATCGTAGAAACCTTTGAAACATAGAAATTCCGAACACTACGAGCATCGCACGATGGAAGGTTATCCGAAGTGACATTTCTTTGTACGAACCTCACTTGGGAAAGGAAACGGCATTAACATTCCTGATGATTTCGCACGTTGGGAATAATTTCGCGGCAAACATGCATAACGTATCACTTTATCGAAAACTGACGCTTGCAGTCGGTTATTAATCACGATACAGGAATTTCACCGAAAACGATTTCAAATAAATTTCTCATTCGTTACGTTATCTTCTTTCTTTTTTTTAAAAAAAAAAATTCTTTCACCAGGCACACAGTTAGTAGGCGAATAAGGACAACGTTATTTCTATATACTTTGAAAATAGTCGCGTAGCAACCTTCTACGGACATGGGTAGGTAAATGAAAACCAAAACCAAAAATAATAACCGCGTTCCGAACACGGGGCGCAAAACTGTGATGTCACGAGGTTAGGTACTGTGTCACCGCCTCATTTGAAATCTTTGTTCGCTTAATGAACGCACTATCTGATTAAAAGTGTCTGGACACCCCCAAAAACCTACGTTTTTCATATTAGGTGCATTGTGCTGCCACCTACTGCCAGGTACTCCATATCAGCGACCTCAATAGTCAGACATCGTTAGAGAGCGTCTTGGGGCGCTCCGCGCAACTCACGGACTTCGAATGTGGTCAGGTGATTGGGTGTCACTTGTGTCATACATCTGTGCGCGAGATTTCCACACTCCTAAGCATCCCTAGGTCCACTGTTTCCGATGTGATAGTGAAGTGAAAACGTGAAGGGACACTTACAGCACAAAAGCGTACAGGCCGACGTCGTCTGTTGACTGACAAAGACCGCCGACAGTTGAAGAGCGTTGTAATGTGTAATAGGCAGACGTCTATCCAGACCATCACACAGGAATTAAAAACTGCATCAGGATACACTGCAAGTACCATGACAATTAGGCAGGAGGTGAGAAAACTCGGATTTCATGGTCAAGTGGCTGCTCATAAGCCACACATCACGCCGGTAAATGCCAAACGACGCCTCGCTTGGTGTAAAGAGCGTAAAAATTGGACGACTGAACAGTGGAAAAACGTTGTGTAGAGTGACGAATCACGGTACACAATATGGCGATCCGATGGCAGGGTGTCGGTATGGCGAATGCCCGGTGAACGTCATCTGCCAGCATTTGTAGTGCCAACGGTAAAATTCGGAGGCGGTGGTATTATAGTGCGGTCGTGTTTTTCATGGATGGGGCTTGCACCTAATGTTGTGTTGCCTGGTACTATCACAACACAGGCCTACATTGATGTTTTAAGCACCTTCTTGCTTCCCACTGTTGAAGAGCAATTCGCAAGTGGCGGCTGCATCTTTCGACACGATAGATCACCTGTTCGTAATGCTAGGCCTGTGGTGGAGTGGTTACACGACAGTAACATTCCTGTAATGGACTGGCCTGCACAGAATCTCAACGTGAATCCCACAGAATGCCTTTGGGATGGTCTGGAACGCCGACTTCGAGCCAGGCGTCACCGATCGACATCGATATCCCTCCTCAGTGCAGCACTCCGTGGAGAATGGGCTGCCACGCCCCAAGAAACCTTACAGCATCTGATTGAACGTATGTCTACGAGAGTGGAAGGGGTCATGAAGGCTAAGGGTGGGCCAACACGGTAGTGAATGCCAGCATTACCGATGGAGGGCGCCAGATGTCCGGATACTTTTGATCACATTGTGTACATTAGGACTTCGAAAACCGTCGTTTTTCAGAAATGGTCGAGTATCTACAGATACGCTGAGACACGTGTTCGCTGATTTTAACCACTCTTCCTCTGAGCGCAGTCTTCTCCTCGTTAGTGTGATGAAGATGTGTGGCGTTGAGGAAAAAGTTCTGAACAATGGTCTAACCTAGCTCAGTAAATAGTGGCTACTAAAATAGTACTTGTTCAGTCAGGACTGGCAGAGGGTTAAGGCTTGAATAATCACAAACACTTTGACATTTCGTTGACACTCTGACGATCACCCGGTGAAACAGCAGCTGCTAACCGTGGCAACTATTGATCACTGATCGGCAGCTGGAAATGGTGGGCTGCCGGAACTGGTCGGCAACCGCAGATCGGCGACAACTGGTAGACTGAAGGTGCGCGGCCACATTTATCCGCGAACGGTAGAAGATCGTCCATCGGCAAACTGTCCTGCGGATGAAGGATGTAGTTCCTGGTGTCAGAGCCCTCATAAATTTCGGCTGAGGGATCATAATGTTTGAATGTCTTGTGGCGTAAACGTAATGCTTCCCGTTGTGTGCGCCATCTATGTGGTGACTGATCATAACTATGTGGCACCATGCTGGAAAATGTCTGGCATATGGCGTCCTCTGTGGGCATAGATGTGAGCCGCATCTAACGCCGGCACAGCAGTTTGAGTTTTATATTTCTTAGTACACAATAGCTACTGTTTTCTAACAGTGGCAAGTTCAGGATGCAATAACAACAATGTGAATACCACAGATTGATATTCACTGCATAGAGGAGGCGCTAAGTCCCAGACAGGCATAATGAAAAGACTGTGGCACATTTAAGCTTTGAGACAAGAAACGTCCTTCTTCCGAAATAGAAAACACACACACTCACACAAGGGGACATGGGCAAGTAATCCTTGCGGTTCGTAACTATAGTGGTGGAGCCTTTGTCGACAGGAAGGATAAAAGGTCCTGATCACATTTTAGGTGGAGGACTGCGGTTCGTTCTACGGATTTAAACTGGGTCTCCATGTAGAGGGGCTTGAGGAATGTTGGTGAGACAAGGTTCAAGGTTAGGAAGTGCTGGAAAGTTAAAAGCGTATGCAGGCAGATCACAATTGGATGGAGGACTGATCTGTGTCAGGCGAGATTCGTTATCGATTTTGGATTGAATCTGGTTAGTAGACTTGATGGCGCAACGGGTTCCTCTTTAGGGACCTGGAGATATGACAACATGGGCATGACAAGTAAGAAGCTGTGTGGACCTTCCCCCCCCCCTCCCCCCCCCCCCCCCCCCAGTTGCTGAACATGCTACCCAACGTGATGTGCTTCACTTCAGGGTCTCCTTCACAGCCTGCACCACGCGGATTCTAGCTGACGACACCGGCTGTACAGGTGGGAACTCTCCCTACAAGATATCCTTCATTCCCATAGCCCCCTAGCATAAGATTTCGCTAGTACGTGTCCTCCACCTAACTACCCTGTGCCGATTCCAGCGCCGGGCGGTGCGGCCCAGCGGTTCTAGGCCCTTCAGTCTGGAACCGCGCCACTGCTACGGTCGCAAGCTCGAATCCTGGTTCGGGCATGGATGTGTGTGATGTCCTTAGGTTAGTTAGGTTTAAGTAGTTCTGAGTTCTAGGGGACTGATGACCTCAGATCCCATGGTGCTCAGAGCCATTTGAGCCATCCCACTCCAGCAAGACACACGCCTTTATCTACTAGCCTTTTCCCCTTCCCTTCTCTCCCCAATCAATTTCACCCTGCCCCTTACCCGACCCCAGTGCAGACTCCTGGCTTTGAACCTAGCAGCCCAACCTGCCCCCATCTCATCCCTGCACGCTCCCACAGTTAGCACAGCATATTCCCCCTCCCCTAATCTGTTATTACTTCCTCTCCCCCACACTTTCGCCCCGCGCCTCCCCCTCCCCACCCCCCACTTCCGCCCCGTGCCTCCTTCTTAACGTCACCACCCACCCCAGCAGATCGCTGCTCACATCAGATATAGTGGCAGTCTGCAGTTGGACCCCAGCACACAGCTGGTGACTGTGTGTGTGTGTGTGTGTGTGTGTGTGTGTGTGTGTGTGTGTGTGTGATGGACGGAGGGATACAGGGAGAGAGAGAGAGAGAGAGAGAGAGAGAGAGAGAGAGAGAGAGAGACGTTTAGCACTCATTTTCATTGTGCCTATCTGTGACTCACTGCCTTATCTATCTATGTGGGAGCACCAATCTACTCTTTTCATATTGTTATTACTGTGTTACTAATGTCTTCCAAATTATTCTAAGCTTTCGAATTTAGCCGGCTCGTTTAAAATACACAAATAAACATCGTTATTCCTTAGGTCTTTTTGTCCGTCTTCAGTTCATATTGTTTATTTGTTCTACACAAGACTCATCTCTCATAAAGTGTGCCTGATACTCTGATTCTTCATTCTGATCTCTCTCTTTTTTTGTGACTGTTCATGACATTTTGCTAACAATATCTGTGAAACTGTTTTAGTGTGATGCTTTGATTTTCATCTGGTTTAAAGACTTACGCCTTCTGGTATATGATGGCTCTTCACTTGGATTCTTGCTATCTGATGTTACAATATTTTCGGTTTCACCGTGGGATCAAGTAAAATCCACTCCCTTACCTTCTGCTCTCCAGTTAATTTGTTAACATTTGGAGCAAACTTCCATGTAATATGTTAGAAAACATAGTCATAGTGAAAATTCAAAACCACTGTTATTGTGTACAAAATTCGGTAGAGCGATGCTACTGACTTCTCGGATAAAAAGTCTAATACCGAAATTGAAAAGTTCAATACGGTAGATACTATAAGGTGGAGGAATTTGAAAGAAGTATGAGTAGTTTGACAAAAATTGTTTGCTTGGGATCTTCGACAATGCTAAATACGAGTTCGAAATAAAAATTGTGAAATTAAAATAGTGGATCACATACGACGGATAAATTTAAAAAAATGCTGTAAGTTCCTCTTATATCAGTTTCTCACTGGCTAATACCTGTCTTTTAAGAATCCATCACTGCGGCAAACCTTATTTAAAAATGCAAAATTTAAACCGGTTCTGTGATGCCTTGGAAGAACTGCAGGATATCTCTAAAGGGTACATTTTCGGATAATATTACACCTGAATTGGCCTAATTCGACCACGTTTCGCTGTTATACAAGAACAGGGTGGCGGTGAAAGAACAATAAAATAATAACACAAAGTAAACGAAATTGTGAGTGGATACAAGCAGCGTAGTAAATAATACAAAAACCTAATGATAACTCGAATAAGTTAATACCGACGACAAGTGGAGCTACACCACAACTTTGAGACGAACTTCGTGATATGCATGTCATTAGCTCATTAGCTCCTGTTCTGGCGTGATGCCTGCTCTTGTTGTGGATCAGTATTGTATTACTTATTGCTCCTGTATACGGTGTAGGTTCACAGCATTTTGCTGTGTACATCTTACTGTTGACACTCGCAAATAATGCGGTAGGTATAAATATATACCATTTTTTATCTTTAAATTTTTAAAATTTATGAACTTTTCGTCCCTAATTTTAATATGCTTACCTCACTTCTACTTATTTGTGGTGTATTTTCCTGTACAGTCTTCTGAATAAGTGCCCAAAAGCAGTAAAGAAATCAAATTTTTTCTATGCAATTTGTTGCTTATTATTTCGTCGTATACGACTACAGAGCTGGGGATGGGTGAAATACTGAAAATAATGCTTTAGGAATATGTGTTTGAATGAAAGAAAATGGTAACTAGCAAAATGTTCGCTCTGAGTGTAATTGTTTAGGAAATCCTGTGTTTCTTATGCAGTTTCCACTGAACGATCTGAAGCGCCATCTAAATTCGAGCCGTGTAATGGATTCTGCAGGGTCATTTCCCCTTTTCGCTCTCCTAATGAGAGCGGCGTTCTCTGCCGACACACAATGCGCCCTGTTTATCGGCTTGCGCTGCAGAGCTGGATTCGACCGAAATTAGCTCTCTCCGTCTAACAGTTGTTGCGGGATATGCGAGAGCTTGAGAAATCCGCCGCAAGTGTTTGCAAACAAGGCAGCTGTATCCCCTCACGCGTTTGATTAACATCTTCCCAGAATTCATGCACTCGACTGCCGCTACACCGCCTCCTCGAGTTCCTCCGCTCACGAGTAATGTGATAATGAGCTGCGCTAAGGTGGGCGATTCATTTTCCACTAAGAGCGAGAGATCTTGATCCCTTCCTGCTATTCCCGGCAAGTAGAAACAAAACAGGAAATAAAATGAAAACAGGAAAAGAATGCTTGGGGGAAGGTAATACTCCAACCACTAATCCTACTCCAGGCGGTCTTAACGCACACGTAACGCGCAGTAATGTCTCTCTGGGGATTTTCCCTGCTTTAATCACTCTTGCCGCGGAAACCCGGACGAATTTCGCGGAGGCTCGGCATCCCAGTAACGGGAGTCTTCCTTTCATTGGAAAAATCTCACGTACGGGGGCCGCGAGATTCAATTTCCAGCACTTTTACAGGCGGTGCACGCCTCCTCTGCTAAAGCGTAAATCCATTTTCCGTATCCGACTTCCGTCTCTGGGGATGGGATTCACTCACACAATTCCGTGGACACGTCAAAGTCGCAATGGAGTGCTGTACGATACGCCAGCACCCTGCACATTAGAGGAGCAGTTGCCTTTTCTATCATGTGACAGTCCAATTAACAGGTAATCTAATAACTTTTATGAATAAATTTCGTTTATTTACGATAATGGTCACAAGATGTTTGGCCCTTAGACTACCGGTTTCGGTCAGCAATGACCTTTCTTCAGATCTGCAACAAAATGTGGGAAACAGAATACAACTAGTGAATAGATTATGCCTTAGAACAATTAAATAGGCCCTAACTAAAAATTATTACTTTATGGGTATGGAAATACACACTTAAAATATAACGATGCATACCTATTTTACAACATGTACTAAAATAATACAGCCATAGTGGCACCGTCAGAAAATATGCAGAAAAAACCGCATAGCGTCTGATGTGTATGGGTCGCCTGGGTAGAACGGTTCGCACACGTCGCGTTAGGTATAGGTGCACCGAGGTGGATGGAAGAACCATGACAGTGCAAACGAATTAGTGACACAAATACACACTTCATTGCTCTATGATACTTAACTAAAATTGTACAGCAACTCGTTGGATGTGCCTCTGCACAGATACAGGTAATGACAGAATGAATTCCTTTACGATCGGGTAACACTGCTGCTGGTAAACCTTTAAGGATACATGGTCGTGGTGCACGAAACTCTTCTGTTCCGAACGTTTCGTCCAGAACTGCGGTGGACATCTTCAGAGGCGTTGATCATGCGTTGAGTCGGCAAGGCTCAACAGGGGAGTAGCCCCTCTGAAGAAGTCCAGCGCAGTTTCGGACGAAATGTTAGGAACAGAAGACTTCGTGGACCACGACCATGTATCCTGAAAGGTTTGTCAACAGCAGATACAACTAAGCAGTAGCCTGACACGGCGTGCGTTACTGAATACAATGTCAACTAGAATATGTCTGTCCTGGGGGCCATGAGCGCCACAATGTCAGTCACTCTAGTAAACACTCGTCCCTATGCGAAGGCTATAGGCGACTCCACTTGTAGACTAAGTCTCGCAGGCTGTGTACCAATACGAACTGAAGCTACGAACTGCAGCCCGAGAACTCCATACTAGAAATGTCTTACTCCACTGCTGAACATAACCCTGATGCTCCGTGTGGCCGCCGCTTATCACAACTCGGCAGTCCACCTCATGGGTGGCGGCGCGAAGGTTGCTGATTGGACCGCTCTTATGGTTGGCGGCGAACTTCAAAGCGCCAGCCGTGACGTCAGTCGGGGACCGTCCGAGCACGCCAGCTCCGGTTGCGTCTATTGGCGACGACACAACACCACCGTCGTACTCTTTAAAATACACTACTGGCCATTAAAATTGCTACACCACGAAGATGACGTGCCAAAGACGCGAAATTTAACCGACAGGAACAAGATGCCGTGATTTGCAAATGATTAGCTTTTCAGAGAATTCACACAAGTTTGGCGCCGGTGGCGACACCTACAACTTGCTGACATGAGGAAAGTTTCCCAACGATTTCTCACACACAAACAGCAGTTGACCGGCGTTGTCTGGTGAAACATTATTATGATGCTTCGTGTAAGGAAGAGAAATGCGTACCATCACGTTTCCGACTTTGATGAAGGTCGGATTGTAGCCTATCCCAACGGCCTCGTATCGCTAGCAGTCGAGATGACAGGCATCTTATCCGCATGGCTGTAACGGATCGTGAGCCACGTCTCGATCCCTGAGTCAACAGATGGGGACCTTTGCAAGACAACTACCATCTGCACGAACAGTTCGACGACGTTTGCAGCAGCGTGGACTATCAGCTCGGAGTTCATGACTGCGGTTACCCTTAACGCTGCATCACAGACAGGAGCGCCTGGCATGGTTTACTACTCAACGACGAACCTGGGTGCACGAATGGCAAAACGTCATTTTTTCGGATGAACCTAGGTTCTGTTTAGAGCATCATGATGGTCGCATCCGTGTTCCGCGACATCGGGGTGAACGCACATTGGAAGCGAGTATTCGTTATCGCCATACTGGCGTATCACCCTGCGTGACGGTATGGGGTGCCATTGGTTACTCGTCTCGGTCACCTCTAGTTCGCACTGACGGCACTTTGAACAGTGGACGTTAGATTTCAGATGTGTTACGACCCGTGGCTCTACCCTTCATTAGATCCCTGCGAAACCCTACATTTCAGCAGGATAATACACGATCGCATGTTGCAGGACCTGTACGGGCCTTTCTGAATACAGAAAATGTTCGACTGCTGCCCAGGACAGCACATTCTCCAGATCTCCCACCAACTGAAAACGTCTGGTCAACAGTGGCCGAGCTACTGGCTCGTCACAATACGCCAGTCACTACTCTTGATGAACTGTGGTATCGTGTTGAAGCTGCATGGGCAGCTGTACTTTGTACAGGCCATCCAAGCTGTGTTTGACTCAATGCCCAGGCGTATGAAGGCCATTATTACGGCTAGAGGTGGTTGTTCTGGGTACTGATTTCTCAGGATCTATGCATCCAAATTACGTGAAAATGTAATCACATGTCAGTTCTAGTATAATATATTTGTCCAATGAATACCCGTTTATCATCTGCATTTCTTCTTGGTGTAGCAATTTTACTGGCCAGTAGTGTATGAGAGGCGTTAACGTGAAACATTACCAAGTGCGATAATAGGCGGAAATAAAAGAAATTCATTTTATACTTCCTGGATCAGGGCTTTATCCGCTTTCATGTCGCAACTTGCAAATTTTTAAGAACATTGAAAGTTTAATTTCAGTTCCGAGGAACTATTCCTAAAATCAACAATGCTTTACGTGAACATGTCCCCATTTTCGGTTTTCTCTGTTTATAATCATGTCAAACCAATTAGTATTACGTCATGCATTTGGGGAGCGCCGGAACAAAACCCGATATATCCACTTTTGCTGTAATCGCGTGTTTGAGCTGTAGGGGGAGATACGTAATACATGCTGCCACAAAATAATTTTCAGCACAACTCGAAATCAAGTGTTTTATGGTGTGTTTCTTCTCTTTATAGCTTGTGGAGCCATTTAGAGATCACTGTTTGTTACTTTCTGTATTAACAGCAAATGCGGATTTATCGATTTTTGTTCCGGCGCTCCTCATTTGTCAATCCAGACCGTAGTAATGTTCTTCGACATAAAGCCGGAAAATGAAGTGGGACACGTGACATTTCTAAAGTTCTTGTGTGGTACTTTTCAGTTCCGAATTCAACTACAGCAAAAACATCACACCGATACAAAATCCTGATATTATTATTGTTAAAAAAATGTAGTGTTACTAGGGCCTCCCGTCTTGTAGACCGTTCGCCGGGTGCTAGTCTTTCGATTTGACGCCACTTCCGCGACTTGCGTGTCGGATGATTAGAACAACACAACACCCAGTCCCTGAGCGGAGAAAATCTCCCACCCAGCCGGGAATCGAACCCGCTGTCGCGCTGACCATTCAGCTAACGGGAGCGGACATTATCATTGTTAATTTATCGTTTGAAGATCAGAAGCAAAGATCGAACTGATAACCAACTAACTTCATAGAATACGTAAATCAGCTTTGTAATCATGTAGTATCGTGGGTGAAACATATAAATATAAACTGAATTACGTTGGACAGCAACTACTGACGTGAAAAAGGACCAACAAGCTGTCATAAATTCACTAAAATACAAACACAGATCATAAAATCATAGACAGCAATTTAATAAGTACCCAACGATGTAAATGGAAGCCAAGCATAACTAAATTTAAGTACCAATGTGTAACACACCATACTGCCATAACACGTAAAAACAAAAACAAAAAAATTCAGCAAATACTGATAAAGTTCTGTGTGTTACTCGCAGATACCTTGATAGTGCCAATTATAGCCGAAATAGACCTATCGCAATAAAGTAATTCAGCTGAGGCAGCGAACTTGGTTTCATATTTATAATGTCATATTTATAAGGTCTCTCCACTTCGTAGATTCCTCAGTTTTCGATTGCAATTTGATATCCCTTTACTTTAAAATGTATGTCAGTTTACAACTACATTGTAAGCGACCTTACAGCTGACAAGTGCGCAGTGTTAGTGGCTTCCTACCCCTATTAGTACGACAGAAACCGGTCTATGGCGCATGAAACGCCTAAACCTCGCGCGTGGCTTATTACAAATAGAGTGCGTGGGCCTCAGCCGGTGAGAATGTCAGACGACACACAGTTCATCAAAGTCAGTGACCTTTACGCTCTTCCACATGCGACGCCGCTTCAGTTCACATCTGCAATTTCTCCACGGTGCACATTCGCATACATTTTAAGCGTGTTTCATCCAAATTACTCGTCTACACTCTACACAGTTCTACACCTGCTGATTTACTTGTCGTCGGCGCCGCTACTTCTCGATCAAGTAGCTCCTCAGTTTTTCTCACAAGGGCCGAGTGCACCACACTTGCCAACAACGCTCGGCAGACTGCATGGTCACCCATCCAAGTGCTAGCCGATCCCAACAGCGCTGACGGGAACCGGTGTTAGCACTGCGGCGAGGCCGTTGGCCGAATTATGCGCCTAGTAAGTGGATTAAGTACGGAAAATGCAGAAGAGCAAAGCTGTTGCACACTCGGTTCAAAAGAGGGCGCACAAATGACGACAGGCAAAGTGTAGTAGCGATTCGTTCGTCTGTGAAAAGATTTACGCACGAAGCATACAGCAACCACGCCGTCATATCTTAGTAGAAAATGTGACTGAGATACCGAGAAAATTCTGGCGCTACCTAAAATGCTAAACGGGGCTATGCGTTCAATCCAGTCACTCGTTGACTGGTCTCCCGTGGCAGCTGAAGATAGCAAAACGAAAACCAGCGTTTTAAATTTCGTGTTTAAGAAATCGTTCAAGAAGGAGACTCGTACAAACATACCTTCGTATGGCCTTCGCACAGAGTCCTATCTGGACGACATAGTAATAAGCATCCCTTGAGTAGACAAACAACTGAAAGTTCAAACAAATAAGTTGGCAGGTCTTGATGGTATTCCACTGCGGTCTTACAAAAAGTTTTCTACAGGATTGGCCCCTTACTTAGTTTAGATTTAGCGAGAATATCGAGCGCAGCGCAAAGTCCAAAGTGACTGGAAAAACTCGCAGGTGGAACCTCTATATAAAATCTATAAAAGAATAAATCGGCAAAATTATGGACCAAAATCCTTAAGACTGGTTTTCTGTATAATTCTTGAACATGTTCTCAGTTCGAATATAATAAATTTCCCAGAGACGGAAAAGCTTTTGTTCACTAATCGGCACGGTTTTAGCAAGTATCTCCCGTGCGAAACTCAGCTTGCCCTTTCCTCACATGATATACTGCAAACTATGAGTGAACGGCAACACCAATATTCCATATTTCCGGAAAGCGTTTGACACTGTGATTCCCTACAAACTGTTAATGGAGGTACGAACGTATGAAATAGGTTTCCAGGTATATGAGTGTCGGGGATGTGTTAAGTAACTGAAGCCAGTACGTTGTCCTCGATAGCGATTGGCCATCAGAGACAAGCTTATCGTCAGGAGTGAGATAGGACTATTATTTTCTGTATACATAAATGATCTGGCGAACAAGGTTGATAGCAATATGCCGTGTACGGAAAGGTGTCGACGCTGAGTGAGTGTAGAAGGATTCAAGATGATCAGATAAAAATTTTTAGTTGGTGTGATGTAGGACAGCTAACTCCAAACGTGGAAAAATGTACGTTAATGCGGATGAGTATCAAAAACAAACCCGTAATGTCAGGATACAGCAGAGTTACGTCGTTTAAATATCTGGGCGAAATGTTGCAGAGCAAAATGAAGTGGAACGAGCCTGTTCGTAGAATTTTAGGGAAGTGTGGTCCATCTGTAAAGGAGACCGGGTATAGGACACACGTACGACCTATTCTTGAGTACTTCTCGAGTTTTTGGGATCCGCACCAGGTCGGATTGAAGCATTCAAAGATGGACTCCCAGATTTATATCGTAAGTATTACGGATATGCGTTGGAAACTCAAATCGGAATCTCTGGAGGGGAAAGCGACTTTCTTTTCGAGGAACAAAACACAGTTTCTAGAGAACCAGCATCTGAAGGTGACTTCAGAAGAATTCTACTACTACCAACATACATTTTGCGAAAGGACTACAAAGAAAAGGTGAGAGAAATTAGGGTTCATGTGGAACCATTTAGATAGTGATTTTTTTTCTCGCTCTTTTTGGCGAATGGAACAGGAAAGGAAACGATTAGTAGTGGTACGGAAATACTCTCCAGCACGCATCATATGGTGGACTGCGGAGTATGTATGTGGAATTAGGTGTAGAATTGTTTAGATTTATTTACGGACGCAATTTTGCAATATTTTAATATAAACTGTGTGTGTATGTATGTCTGTGTGTGTGTGTGTGTGTAAAGGTTGGAGTATAACGACAATAATAATAATAATGTTAGTTGCAGCATGAATTTTGTACACTATTTTAAGAGAATTTAATTTTTATATCACAATTTACAGTGCTTCAGATTCGCCGTTTGCGAGCGGAAATGATATTTTGTATCATAGTTTTCAAGTAAAGTGTAAAATTTCTAAAGTGTTTTTGTTTTGATGTATGAAAATTTATCACGGTATCATTAAAAAGTGACTTTACACTAAGATAAAAAAATAGTAAAGCGCGAGCCTGGATACTGTAAGGTTCTCAGTCAGACACCAGAATTTATCACTCTACCTTTAACGCTATCCTTCAACCCACAGTAACGTGAAGATATTTCAGGAACGACACGTGGTTCAGATTCTACGTTTAAGTGTTGGTCCCCAATCCCTGGAAAGATAACAGCGGTAGATTAAGGGCAAAAAAGATGCCGATGTGGCGTCCAATTTAATTAACTTCTAAAGAGGCGACTCGGAAATCCTTCTGGACTGTGGAGCGCACCTTGCAACAGTCGTCTTACATAGAGTGAAGCTGAATATGCGCTGTAGGGTGGAATGTCTGAACACAATATGCAAAATATTAAAATATACGGGATTCCTAAAATCTCACTGGGGATTAATGTACTTGTATGAGTGGATACTCACAAATACGAAAATGTGATCTTTCAAACGCCTATGTTACTGTAATTAGAATTTCCGATTATATTGCGACACAATTTTGGTGGGCAGTAGGTTGTAACGCAATCTGTCGTGAACTCACGTTAGTTGCTGTCTTTTAGTGGCTCTGAAGCCATTGAAACCTCACAGATTTTCACACTGGCTATAATTAAATTGTTGCGATCGCTCCTACCTGTGCAAATAACAAACAGTATGTTGAAGAAACGGCAACAAACTTAGAAATTATGCACTGATTCTAAAGTAAATATGTACTATAAAATTATTCACACTATGTATGGAACCAAACAGTACACATGTAACTAATGCTTTTCGTTATGTACTATAGCGACGCTAACTGTGAACGTTTTAGAATAAAGAAACCCAATGATGACGGCACTATACCGCTGAAACTAGTTTTGGGGAGTAAATAAACAGAAAGTGCTTGCATCAAGGCAGACCCACAATCTCATATTGTTTTACGCACACGCAGGCCAACAGAAGAGTTCTTTTTACGACGATTGAATCTTCTACAGAATTCAAAAGATGTATCTTACGCGCTGTGTGAAGGATGTCGAGATGCGTATTAATGGACCAGTTGCAGTTAAATAATCATAAAGTTCCGCAGTGCGGTGTGATCTTAGAAGCGATTTTCGAAAATTCTGCCGAGTTTTACTTTTAAAGTGAATTGTATTCATGTCCTTTGAATAAAATTCTTTTAATCATTTAACACATCATTTAACGCTACACATCCCCTTCCCTTTCCTAATGCGAGCATTGTGTACACTTCCTGTTCTTTAGAATTCCAGCCAGTGGATTGAAAATCAGCAGTTCAGAAGCAATTCATTGATGAGCAAGGACATCATGATATCTATTTTTTCTCCTTTAATTCTCCTTCATTATGATTTTTTGTGTATCTCGATTAAAGTAAATGATTTCATAATATCATATTTTAGTACATATATGATATGCGTTTTATATTATTATTACTATACACAGTATTATAAGTTCTTATATAGCATATATTGGTTTCACATCATGTCGCTTTAATTTTACGAGTACCTAACTTTTTTACACATTTGTTAGCGACTGCAGTTCAAATCTTCCTTCTTATACTTTTGTTATTGTTATTATTATCATTAATACTACAACCATTACTATTATTATTATAACTATTCAACTGTAATATGGCTATTTTATTATCTCTCCATTTCAAGTCAGAGATTTCATCAAAATTTGTTTTCTTAATAGTAATATACTCTCCATTTCTTCTTTCAATATTCCTGACTTCTGATGTTTAGCAAGTCATTACTCTTTGCTCTTCTGCTGTTCATCACTATCATATTAGTTTCCTTGTTTTAAAACAGAATGCTTTGTTAAACAGGCTGTATTTTCCAGTTAACATTTATTGTAAATTGAATTTAGTTCAAGCATGCCAGCAATGTGAACTATAAGTCTATAGTCACACATTTAAAAACAAACACTACTTTGTATTTGGATAAGGCATCATCAAAATGCGATTTCGCTTTGCTTCAGCAGACACCTCACTTTCTGGAGTCTAATATTTATTCTCAAGGTATCTCTTTTAATATTATTTATATATTTGTATAAATTATTTATCTGTATTCCTCACGATTATGTATCATACTCTTACCTTATTCTAACACCGTTCAGTATATCATATTTTACTCCCAACACGAGTTCAAAAATGTTCAGATGTGTGTGAAATCTTATGGGACTTAACTGCTAAGGTCATCAATCCCTAAGCTTATACACCACTTAACCTAAATAATCCTAAGGACAAACACAGTCACCCATGCCCGAGGGAGGACTCGAACCTCCAATAAGAGTAAAAGGAAAAAAAGTACGCGATCAGGCCCAGAAGACTCCACGATGCCAACCGAGCTAGATGGTGGAGTGGTTAGCACATTGGACTTGCATTCGTGCGAAAGGTAAATGCGGGGATGGTTCCTCTGAAAAGGCAGACCCTATTCCTTCGCTACGCTGGAAACTGTCCGAGCTTGTGTTCTGTATAACGACTGCGCTGTTGAAGGGACATTAAATTCTATAATCTTCCTTCCTTCGTTTTCGCACGATGCCCACCCGCCGTCGTGTTATCCTCTTTCACACAGGTTTTCCAACCGTTGTCGGCTTCGCAAACCTTGGAGACGTCGCTTCTCAGTCACGCAATACCTTAGTTGTTCCATTGCTCCCAGCAAGGAACTCAGCTATGAAGGCGGAAACTAACAGGCGTGCATAAATAAATAAATAAAAGTGTCTCTGAGCAATCTGGGACTTAACAGCTGAGGTCATCAGTCCCCTAGAACTTAGAGCTACTTAAACCTAACCTAAGGACATTACACACATCCATGCCCGAGACAGGATTCGAACCTGCGACGGAGCGGTCGCGTGGTTCCAGACTGTAACGCCTAGAACCGCTCGGCCACTCTGGCCGGCGAAATAAATAAAACTGTCGTTTATATTATTATTGGTACGATCATTATTGTTACTTCATTTCTTAAAATTAACAGTAATATTCATAATACTCTGTTTTAATCTCACTGAAAAATCGTTTGTGTTAGCTGATTTCTTATGTTGTGTTGCATATTAAGATGGTTTTTAAAGGAGAACGTTTACATGGTAACCGCTATAGATAACATTATAAATCCGTAATTATTAACTTTAGTAAATAATCGCCGTCAGAAAATAGACATTGTGACAATACATTACTAGTGACCCCACCCAATAGCTGTGGATATTTAATTATCGCGATTCTCTTTGTACATCTCCTATTGCGCCCCTCCTCCTCGCTCTCTGTCCATTTCCCCATTCCTCTTCCTCTTTGTCCATCCCCTGTTCTCACTCGTCCCCATCTCTCGATCCATCGCGTTTTTCTGCCTCTCTATGTCCACCTTCTGTCTTTGTCCTCTTTTCTTCTTTGTCCATCTCCTAGTTCTACTCCGTCTCTATACATATCTTCCCTTCCATTTCTCTTTCTCCTCCTCCCCCCTACCACCTCTTTGTCTTCTTTCCTCTCTTTCTAACTTTAACCTTGACATTATTATTGCAAACGAAACTGTGATTGGTAATTAAAGTCACTTAGAATGAATGACCTCTCTATGCATATCCTCCTTCCCTTTCTCTCTGTCCCCTTACATGTTACTGGTACCCCTCTTTCTAACTTTTATCGTTGTTCATTATTACTGCAAATGAAACTGTGACTGGTAATGAAAGTCACATGGATGAGTAAATCGGTTGGGATCATAGGTATCCTGGGTAAGAGAGAGAGCTTTCCAGCTGCTGTATCTATCAGGAGGGTAGATTCAATGAAAGTGTTTCGCATAGCTTTAACCTTCGAATGGGTGGCATTACAAAGTTTCGGACGATTCAGGTTCCGTAGTAGTAATCATAAACGGATAAACCTTAAATATAGCCGACGGCATGGAAGAAAACAAAGCAGCACATTGTTTTGTGTACTATTTTTGTTTCAAAATATTTTGAGTTATCAGTCTGGTTTTGATGCATCCCGCTCCGAATACCTCTCCGGGGCCACGCTTTTGACCTCGGAAGAGCTCCTATACCCAACATAATTATTTGCTCCAATCTCTATCTGCTCCTATAGTTAATACTCTTTACAGCTTTCTGTAGTACCATCGACGTTATTCCCTGCTACCTTAACACATGTCCCATCGTCCGTTTTCTGTTTCTTATAATGTTTCCCCTATGTTCGTTCCTCCACAGAGTCTGGCCGAGAATCTCCTCATTTCTTATCTTATCAGCCCGCCAGATTTTCAACCTTCTTCTGTAGCACTGGATCTGAAACGTTCTCATTCTCTTCCATCCGGTTCTAGCCGCTACAGTCTGGAACCGCGCGACCGCTACGGTCGCAGGTTCGAATCCTGCCTCGGGCATGGATGTGTGTGATGTCCTTAGGTTAGTTAGGTTTAAGTAGTTCTAGGTTCTAGGAAACTGATGACTTCAGAAGTTAAGTCCCATAGCGCTCAGAGCCATTTGAACCATTTTTTCTCTTCCATCCTGGATTCCCCACAGCTCACGATACAAAGGGTACTAGGCAAGTTTTGCAATACCTCGCAACAATAAGTCACAGGAGTCTGATTGTTGCTGTTGCTGTTCCGAGAATAGTTCATACTTGAATTGTAGCCACTGTGCCTGGTCTGTGGGCGCAGACGTTCACTAGCATGGTTAGTTACAAGTGCTTGCCATGGCATCGTGGTCACGAAGTGAGATTCTGGCAGTTTTGCGATAGAATTTCGCGCGTGGTTTAAACATAGACCAGTGCTTTGAAAGAATGACTCTTGCGCTGGGTAATGTGTTTCCACATGGTACAACAATATTCAGCTGGTGTACAGAATTCCAAAGAAGAAATTTCAATCTGGAGGACGTCGAGAGGACGAGATGGCCACGACCATCAGTGACGGAGGAAAAGTTGATGCTGAGAGGAAAATTCTAGACGAAGACTGGCGAGTGACCTATAAGCAGATAGAGTTTACCTTAGGGCTAAATGTACCAGAAATTAGTTCGATTGCAAGCAAAGAAACTTTGTTGTCTCCGCGGCATAGACTGACGGAAGAGCGAATGACACGACATGTGACTTGGTGCCGGGAGATGTTAATGAAGTTTTGTGTGAGACAGTCTCAGTATGTGTATAACGTCGCGACAGATGACGAGACTTGGCTTTACTATTACGACATGCCGACTAAGACTTAGAACAATGAGTCTTTGAAGATGACGACACACCCGTAACTGTCAGAAAATCCCGATCAATAGAGAAGAAAATGATGACTGTATTTTAAAATCGAGTGGAACTGTGGAGCGTGTTGTTTTGGACACACAGAAGACAGTCACAATTAAGTGGTACACTGAGCAGTGCCTACCCAAGGCATCCAATCTTTGAAGAACCTGCGACCGAACTCAACAATGGACACTCGGTTCCTCCTCCACCACAACGCTCTAGCTCACCGCGCTAAAGCATGGACCGAATATCTGCGAGGTACAGGACAGACTTCTTGAGCACACTCCCTACAGTCCAGACCTTGCTCCTTGTGACTGTGTGAAAAAGACGCTGAAAGGAGTGCAGTTTTCAAGTGATGAGGACATCCTGAGGGCTTGGGACAATGAATGTGCCTTACTCCTTACATAAACTTGGGAGAACTTGTTTAGGATTGGTTTCGGAGAGGTGTAATCAATGTGGCGAAAATTGCTTCGAAAAAATTAAATGACTAAAGCTGTACTGCAAAGCTTTCCTAGTACCCTTTGTACAATGCTGCGCTCCAAACGTACATTTTCGGGAATTTCTTCGTTAAACCAAAGCCCACGTTTGATACCATTAGTCATACATGCCCTCTTTGCCTCTTATATTCTGCTTTTTATGTCCATCTTGCCTACATACGTAACAGGAAAAATGATAACAGAGATACAGTTTGGGTAACTCTTTAAATACCTTTCTAAAGTAGTTGAAACTGTGAGAAAGAAAGTGATAACCTATATTTCACAGTATAGCACAGTAGTTTACTTTCGCTGTCGTCGTTGGAAAGAAATGTAGCTCTTTCCTCAGACGTCGATGAACAAAAATATAGCCTACGTCCATCTGAATGTTCGTAAAACTATTTTCTAGACGATTATTAGATGTCACATCTTCACAGTGCAATTTTAATACTGTCTCTTAAACAATTCGTTGCCAGAGATGAATAAAGCAATAATTGTCAGGAAAAAAATTCCTAATCGTATCTACGAAACATAATTCAATCGCTGGAAAAATGTCTAAACCGGACACGGTAGCCACAGATTAAATGTAAAGCTGCTACGCAAACCACAAGAAAAGAGATAAAGGTTCGTTAAAACGTCATTTTTTGAACAACCAGTTTCAGTCGACTGACCATCATCCGTTTCTTAAAAGCATCAGCAGCATAATAGGCGAATACAAAATCATTGATGATGTCACACTGTAGTACAAATTACATCGTCCATATACAGGGTGTTTCAAAAATGACCGGTATATTTGAAACGGCAATAAAAACTAAACGAGCAGCGATAGAAATAAACCGTTTGTTGCAATATGCTTGGGACAACAGTACATTTTCAGGCAGACAAACTTTCGAAATTACAGCAGTTACAATTTTCAACAACAGATGGCGCTGCGGTCTGGGAAACTCTATAGTACGATATTTTCCACATATCCACCATGCGTAGCAATAATATGGCGTAGTCTCTGAATGAAATTACCCGAAACCTTTGACAACGTGTCTGGCGGAATGGCTTCACATGCAGATGAGATGTACTGCTTCAGCTGTTCAATTGTTTCTGGATTCTGGCGGTACTCCTGGTCTTTCAAGTGTCCCCACAGAAAGAAGGCACAGGGGTTCATGTCTGGCGAATAGGGAGGCCAATCCACGCCGCCTCCTGTATGTTTCGGATAGCCCAAAGCAATCACATGATCATCGAAATATTCATTCAGGAAATTAAAGACGTCGGCCGTGCGATGTGGCCGGGCACCATCTTGCATAAACCACGAGGTGTTCGCAGTGTCGTCTAAGGCAGTTTGTACCGCCACAAATTCACGAAGAATGTCCAGATAACGTGATGCAGTAATCGTTTCGGATCTGAAAAATGGGCCAATGATTCCCTTGGAAGAAATGGCAGCCCAGACCAGTACTTTTTGCGGATGCAGGGACGATGGGACTGCAACATGGGGCTTTTCGGTTCCCCATATGCGCCAGTTCTGTTTATTGACGAAGCCGTCCAGGTATAAATAAGCTTCGTCAGTAAACCAAATGCTGCCCACATGCATATCGCCGTCATCAATCCTGTGCACTATATCGTTAGCGAATGTCTCTCGTGCAGCAATGGTAGCGGCTCTGAGGGGTTGCCGCGTTTGAATTTTGTATGGATAGAGGTGTAAACTCTGGCGCATGAGACGATACGTGGACTTGGGCGTCATTTGGACCGCAGCTGCAACACGGCGAACGGAAACCCGAGGCCGCTGTTGGATCCCCTGCTGCACTAGCTGCGTGTTGCCCTCTGTGGTTGCCGTATGCGGTCGCCCTACCTTTCCAGCACGTTCATCAAGATCCTTTATTGTATCGCTTTTCGGTCCTTTGGTTACATTAAACCTCCGTTGAAAACTTCGTCTTGTTGCAACAACACTGTGTTCTAGGCGGTGGAATTCCAACACCAGAAAAATCCTCTGTTCTAAGGAATAAACCATGTTGTCTACAGCACACTTGCACGTTGTGAACAGCACACGCTTACAGCAGAAAGACGACGTACAGAATGGCGCACCCACATACTGCGTTGTCTTCTATATCTTTCACATCACTTGCAGCGCCATCTGTTGTTGAAAATTGTAACTACTGTAATTTCGAAAGTTTGTCCGCCTGAAAATGTACTGTTGCCCCAAGCATATTGCAACAAACGGTGTATTTCTATCGCTGCTCGTTTAGTTTTTATTGCCGTTTCAAATATACCGGTCATTTTTGAAACACCCTGTATATACTGTGTTAGGCTATGGAATCAGCGTTAACACTGCGAATTCATGCATCCTGAAAATACATTCGTTAGAACTCTGAAATGAGAGGAAACCTGTTTATACTTGTAACACTGTTTCACCAGATTGCAAAGCAATTTTCCCATTAATGAAGAAACGAAGTTGATTTGGCGGCAGCAGAGTGCCGTAAACCCGATCTGCGGGGTGGACGAAGTGCCCGGGAAGTTGAATAATGCTCTCAGCACAGCTTACGGCAAACTTGAGTTCTGTGGCAGGTCGAGTGAAATAATAGCTTTTATTGTTCCAGCCCCGCAAAGTGCTCTAGCAGAGGAGGAATTTTCAACTAAAAAGTGGTGGGGGAAAGAAGGTCGCAGAATAACAAGAGCAACAGCCATATCCGACGATGCAACTTCTCTAACCGACGAGTTTTCTATTAGTACTAATCGAATATTTTTAAGAGATGAAATTCTAGAATGTAGTGAAAGTATTCGCCTAAAGACGATGTCTCCAGATGCAAAATTAACGACAGTAGGTTTGTGACACTGGTTTAGAAATCATACTAACAAAAGATAATACAGACATTTCATCATAACGATGTCAATAAGCAGTAGCTGTTTACTAGGTAGATATGAACTCAGGGAAGCTAAGACGAAATGGCTGCAGGAAAAATGTGAAGACATCGGAAAAGAAATGATTGTCGCAAGGACAGACTCAGCATACAGGAAAGTGAAAACAACCTTCGGTGACATTAAAAGCAAGGGTGATAACATTAAGAGTGCAACGGGAATTCTACTGTTAAATGCAGAAGAGAGAGCGGATAGGTGGAAAGAATACGTTGAAAGCCTCTTGGAGGGGGAAGATTTTTCTGATTTGATAGAAGAAGAAACAGGAGTCGATTTAGAAGAGATAGAAAGATAGGGAATCCAGTATTAGAATCAGAATTTAAAAGAGCTTTGGTGGACTTGAGATCAAATAAGGCAGAAGGGATAGATAACATTCCATCAGAATTTCTAAAATCATTGGCCGAAGTGGCAACAAAACGACTATTCACGTTGGCGTGTAGAATGTACGAGTCTGGCGACATACCCTTTGAGTTTCGGAAAAGCGTCATGCACACAATTCTGAAGACGGCAAGAGCTGACAAGTGCGAGAATTATCGCACAATCAGCTTAACAGCTCATGCATCGAAGCTGCTTACAAGAATAATATACAGAAGAATGGAAAAGAAAATTGAGAATGCGCTAGGTGACGATCAGTTTGGCTTTAGGAAAAGTAAAGGGACGAGAGAGGCAATTCTGACGTTACGGCTAATAATGGAAGCAAGGCTAAAGAAAAATCAAGACACTTTCATAGGATTTGTCGACCTGGAAAAAGCGTTCGACAATATAAAATGGTGCAAGCTGTTCGAGATTCTGAAAAAAGTGGGGTAAGCTATAGGGAGAGACGGGTCATATACAATATGTACAACAGCCAAGAGGGAATAATAAGAGTGAAGGACCAAGAACGAAGTGCTCGTATTAAAAAGGGTGTAAGACAAGGCTGTAGCCTTTCACCCTTGGAAATAATCGAAAGGTTCAGGAGTGGAATTAAAATTAAAGGTCAAAGGATTTCAATGATACGATTCGCTGATGACATTGCTATCTCGAGTGAAAATGAAGAACAATTGCATGATGTGCTGTACGGAATGAACAGTCTAATGAGTACAGAGAATGGACTGAGAGTAAATAGAAGAAAGACGAAGGTAATGAGAAGTACTAGAAGTGAGAACAGCAAGAAACTTAGCATCAGGACTGGTGGTCACGAAGTAGATGAAGTTAAGGAATACTGCTACCTAGGCGCAAAATAACCAATGACAGACGGAGCAAGGAGGACATCAAAAGGAGACTAGAAATGGCAAAAAGGGTATTCCTGGCCAAGAGAAGTCTGCTAACATCAAACATCGGTCTTA
The DNA here is from genome assembly GCF_023864345.2 of Schistocerca serialis cubense. Classification (NCBI taxonomy): domain Eukaryota; kingdom Metazoa; phylum Arthropoda; class Insecta; order Orthoptera; family Acrididae; genus Schistocerca; species Schistocerca serialis. The sequence goes on from NC_064645.1 coordinate 159,504,406, forward strand.
AATTGAGGAAGAAATATCTGAGAATGTATGTCTGGAGTACAGCATTGTATGGTAGTAAAACATGGATTTTGGGAAAACCAGAACAGAAAAGAATCTAAGCATTTGAAATGTGGTGCTACAGACGAATGTTGAAAATTAGGTGGACTGATAAGGTAAGGAATGAGGAGGTTCTGTGCAGGATCGGAGAGGAAAGGAATATGTGGAAAACACGGATAAGGAGAAGGGACAGGATGATAGAAGATCTGTTATGACATCAGGAAATAGGGGGGAGCTGTAGAGGGCAAAAACTGCAGAGGAAGACAGAGATTGGAGTGCATCCAGTATATGGTCTGCAGGTTGTTGTCTGTGCCAAAATTCTGTCCGCGTAACCAACAGTTCAAGTAAGAGAAGAGATGAAAATCTAAGGGAGTCAATTCCAGTCTGTTTCGGGGGTTGATGAAGCACTTTCCATCGAAAACGCTGCAGGAGCATCGTTGCTGCACAGGGAGTGTGCGGCCGAACACGGTCATGAAGAAGGATCAAGGAAACGCATATATGGTATGCGTGAAATCAGGTGGAACTTCGCAGTAGGCCCCTCACACTTTGCGGGAGACTATGGTTCTAAGCATATTTACGTGCTCTATTCCTACTCAGAATTGAAAAGTGCGACATGACGAGGTCTACGGGTATACTAGACATACTGTGCCAAACAACTGTGCAAATAGTCATTGGATTTTCACTGTGGTTTTAATTTCGCGTACGATCAGCCGTTGAAAAAAATAAAAGAGTAGCTATTGGATGTGTTGTTGCTATCTGATGTTTCACGTTTACGGAATATGAATGGAGTAGCTAATAAAACGGAATTTCAAAGTGGTGGTTCGGAAAGTTAATTGTGTAATGGAGAAATATTGCCATAAAACAGCAATTACTATAGAGAAATTTTTTTTCGCTGGAGAAAGAATAATTTATCTGAAGACCCTTCCGTAAGTCTACTATTTTTGAATATCTGTGGGCTCCAGAGTTTGAATTCTCTACAACATAAACTTATTCACCAAGCCCTGTCACCAACTATGGTGAGGTTTTGCCTTTACTTCCCAGAACGGAACATTGTCGGTTTTGAAGACATCGCCCAATGTGGATTCTAAAATTGTGACACTGTGTTTTATTTAATACTAGTTGACCAGGAGAATTCTGTTCCGCCTGAAAGTCAATAAATAATCAGATTTTGGATGTTAAGTTCAATTTTTTATTAGGAAATACAAATAAAAAATTAAGTATTTTAATGATTCCTTATTCTTTATGTTTTTTGGTGCATAGCTTCCACTATCAAGTACCTTGTGATACAGCCGGCCGCTGTGCCCGAGCAGTTCTAGGCGCTTCAATCTGGAGCCGCACAACCGCTATGGTCGCAGGTTCGAATCCTGCCTCGGGCATGGATGTGAGTGATGTCCTTTAGGTTAGTTAGGTCGAAGTAGTTCTAAGTTCTAGGGGACTGATGACCTCAGATGTTACGTCCCAAAGTGCTCAGAGCCATTTGAACCATTTTGTACCTTGTGATAGACGACATTTTTTGTTTTATTATCAGGCGCAAGGACAAACAACGCAGATGGTCTTCCGACCCGTGAACATGCCACATATAATTGACCATGTAAAAAACATGGATATTCCAGATTTAAACCACAAAATTTCAAGGATTGGCCTTGTGATTTGTTAATGGTCATTGCGAATGCGAGACGGATCGGAAATTGAACTCTTTTAAAATCAAACGGCATATCGGTTGGGATCATCGGAATCTTCGGAATGAGAACTTCCTCACCTTCGAATTTTCCTTTGAGTATCGTCGCGTAAATAACATTGTTCATAAATTTACTTACCACCAAACGCGTACCGTTGCACAGTTTTGGTTGGTTTATATTTTGAAGCATGATTAGTACGGAGACAAGTTTTAGGCGAAAATTGTGCGGTGGTAAGCCAGGCAGTCAAAGGAGTTTAAAAATTCAATTGGATAGTTGGTGGCTTCATCTTAAAAAAAAAAATGGTTCAAATGGCTCTGAGCACTATGGGACTCAACTGCTGAGGTCATTAGTCCCCTAGAACTTAGAACTAGTTAAACCTAACTAACCTAAGGACATCACAAACATCCATGCCCAAGGCAGGATTCGAACCTGCGACCGTAGCGGTCTTGCGGTTCCAGACTGCAGCACCTTTAACCGCACGGCCACTTCGGCCTGCCGCTTCATCTTCATTTGTTACACAGTCAATAGATTTGAATGGATGCATTTTAGCAATGATCTTATTCTGAATTACGTAGTTTAGGTCATCTACATCTTTATTCTTAGCCGCAAAAATTGTTCTCTCACTCAACCATTCATTACTTTTGTAGTTAGTAATGATGTTCGGGAATACTTTGTTGATAAGTTCGTCTTTCGATGAGACAAAGTTATAGAAATTATGAGGAAATGAAATCAATCCGCTCGATTCTTCGACAGGTACTCGACCATTACCGATAGTCAGCAATTGCTCAGAGAAATCTTCAGCAGATGTATCATTAAGCAATGCAACTCTCATGTTTGTTGTCAGCTGAAGTTTCTTCGCGTAGTGCCATAGATTCGATGATTTGAGGCAACAGTTTATTTCGTCTGCAGCTGTTGATCTTGGAAGTACTGGCATTTCGCATTGCTAACCGAGCCGTTTCACGGGCTGCCTCACTTTGCTCTTGTGACTGAGAATCACGAAGTCGAGCCATACTAACGCGGCTCTCTTCACGGACAATTCGTTGTTCTTCTTCAGTCCTTTCATTCCCAATGTTTTGTATTCTTCTTGCATTACGGCTTTGTCGAGAAATATTCGATCGTCTTTTTCGCGGCATTGTTAATGATGATTCAAAGAAAATTCAAATTATTTCTTTAAATTTTTAATTAATGATATATACCGATACTTAACCACAGACGTTTAGCTGTCATTTGCGTTTTGTTATTCCATATCAGATGCGTTTTTGTTATACCGCATTTTAGAGTGACGTTTAGCTGACATTTGCGATTTGTTATTCCATGCCAGATGCGTTTTTGTTATACCACATTTTATAGCGGTCGAACGAGATAAAAAGTATCCTACTTCCGTCGGCTGGTTCTAAGATACCTCTCCGCCAATTTTCAGCCAAATCGGTGCAGCCGTTCTTGAGTTATAAATAGTGTAACTAACACGACTTTCTTTTATATATATATAGATGGTCAGCGCCAAGTAGATGCCACTATGGTAAGTGATGAGAACATAATGTAACCGCGGTCGTAATAGGTTTCGACAGAGGATGGTTATTGCCACTTACTTTGCAGCCGTAAAGTATGGGCTACGAACACAGAGGGTTCAGCGCTTATTGTAGTCTCGGAAGACAACGTCTGGTGTGGGAATACCATTCCAGCCGTGAGTCGTAGACTGCTCCCAAGAACCATGTAGTCGAAGTTGCTGATATTGTTCGGTCTTCTAACTTCATTGGAGGAGGAAGGTACTGTACAAATTGAAGAGTAAACATAACTGCCTGAAGTGACACTGCACTTTATCAACCGACCTTCGAATATTATGAAAACACGATCAATTCCGCCCCAGGTGTAATGGAGAGATATGCGCGTTGTGAGGGCGCAGTTATCTACATACCTTAACAGTTTAAGAATGGTAGGGAATATCAGATATTAGGAATAAGCCCATTTATTGTATACAATTCTGAACCGATGTCAGCCCATTGATGTCAGCCCATTGACGTAATCCTTGCAAACCCATGGTCCCAACATCTCAGTGCCATCTACACTAATGAGCCAAAATGTTATGAGCACCTGCTTGATAGCTTGTTTGTCCGTCTTTGGAACGAAACACACAGATTCTGCTTATTAGAGAAGCGACAGTTTTGTCTCTAGGTTTGTGGAGGTATGTGGCATCAGATGTCTACTCAAAAGTCACGTAATTTGTGTAAATAACCGGTCGCTGCTCTGCGGGCGCGATGATGGTGCCCAATGGCGACGCAGATAGGTTTCATAAGATGTACATCAGGCGAATTTGATCACCGATACATCAACATGAGTTCACTATAATGCTCCTTAAACTACTTCTACACGGTTCTGGATCCGAGACTCGGACAATTGTACTGCTAAAAGATGACATCTCCGTCGGGGCAGATATCAAGCGTGAAGGGATGCAGGTGGTTCGCAGCTGTCGGCGTCTCTTCGATTACTACCACAGTTCCATACAAACGCAGGAGAATGTCTCCTATACTCTCCCACCAGCCTGCACGCATGGCACGGAGCACGCTTACCTCGACGACGGCTTTTGTGGAGACGACCAGCGACCTGCTTAGCAAAAATGTGATCCACCCGAAGAGCCGACACGTTTCCATTGATCGACGGTCGAATCTTGATGGTCCCGTGCGCGCTGTAGTCATAGGGTCAACATATGCACACGTAAGGGTGGTCTGCTGCAGAGCTCCACGTTCAACAAAGTACGATAAACAGTCTGTTCAGGAACACTTTTGCTTGCACCAGCTTTGTGCTCTTTCGGCAGGCATACCACAGATCACCGTCTATCCTACTTTGTAGAGCAGGCATGCGTCCGAAGGCCATGTTCTGTGAAGAGTCCAACCATCTAGCGCTCAGTGGTAGTTTCACTGTCCTAATTATTTCTGCAGATTCTCAAGTCAGTAGCACGTCAACATTCGACCAGCACCACTGTTTTAGAGATACTCGTTCACAGGCTCTTTGTAATAATAATCTGCTCTTTGTCATAGTCGACTATCTCGATGGATTTCCCCATTTGCAACACATATCTTCGCTAGGGTGACCCCCATCCGTGTTTGTTGCGCTTACATACACTACTGGGCATTAAAATTGCTACACTACGAAGTTGAACTGCTACAGACGCGAAATTTAATCGACAGGAACAAGATGTTGTGATATGCAAATGATTAGCTTTTCAGAGCATTCACACAAGGTTGGCGCCGGAGGCGACACGTACAACGTGCTGACATGAGGAAAGTTTCCAACCGATTTCTCATACACAAACAGCAGTTGACCGGAGTTTCCTGGTGAAACGTTTTTGTGATGCCTCGTGTAAGGAGGAGAAATGCGTACCAACACGTTTCCGACTTGACTATCACGATTGCGGTTTATGGTATCGCGACATTACTGCTCGCGTTGGTCGAGATCCAATGACTGTTAGCGGAATATGGAATCGGTGGGTTCAGAAGGGTAATACGGAACGGTGTGCTGGATCCCAACGTTCTCGTATCACTAGCAGTCGAGATGACAGGCATCTTATCCGCATGTCTGTAACGGATCGTGCAGCCACGTCTCGATCCCTGAGTCAACAGATGGGGACGTTTGCAAGACAACAACCATCTGCACGAACAGCTCGACGACGTTTGCAGCAGCATGGACTATCAGCTCGGAGACCATGGCTGCGGTTACCCTTGACGCTGTGTCACGGGCAGGAGCACCAGCGATGGTGTACTCAACGACGAACCTGGGTGCACGAATGGCAACACGTCATTTTTTCGGATGAATCCAGGTTCTGTTTACAGCATCATGATGGTCGCATCCGTGTTTGGCGACATAGTGGTGAAGGCACGTTGGAAGCTTGTATTCGTCATCGCCATACTGGCGCATCACCCGGCGTGATGGTGTGGGGTGCCATTGGTTACGCGCCTCGGACACCTCTTGTTCGCATTGACGGCACTTTGAACAGTGGACGCTACATTTCAGGTGTGTTACGACCGGTGGCTCTACCCTTCATTCGATCCCTGCGAAACCCTACATTTCAGCAGGATAATGCACGACCGCATATTGCAGGTCATGTACGGGCCTTTCTGGATACAGAAAATGTTCGACTGCTGCCCTGGCCAGCACATTCTCCAGATCTCTCAGCAATTGAAAACGTCTGGTCAATGGTGGCCGAGCAACTGGCTCGTCACAATACGCCAGTCACTACTCTTGGTGAACTGTGGTATGGTGGTGAAGCTGCATGGGCAGCTGTACCTGTACACGCCATCCAAGCTCTGTGTGACTCAGTGCCCAGACATATCAAGGCCGTTATTACGGCCAGAGGTGGCTGTTCTGGGTACTGATTTCTCAGGATCTGTGCACCCAAATTGTGTGAAAATGTAATCACATGTCAGTTCTTGTATAATATATTTGTCCAATGAATACCCGTTTATCATCTGCATTTCTTCTTCGTGTAGCAATTTTAATGGCCAGTAATGTACTTTTCGTATCGCGTCACGTGTCCGCAACGCTACCAGCCGGCATCAAATAAATGGTTCAAATCGCTCTAAGCAGTATGTGACTTAACACCTGAGGTCATCAGTCCCCTAGAACTCAGAACAACTTAAACTTAATTAACCTAAGACCATCACACACATCCAAGCCCGAGGCAGGATTCGAACCTGCGACCGCAGCAGCAGCGCGGTTCCGGACTGAAGCGCCTAGAACCGCGCGGCCAGTCGGCATCGAAAAGCGCGCTGGGCAGTAGTGATATTTGGGAGATGTCCAAAAGGACAGATACCACGCTGAATCCGCAGCTGTGAGACATAGTATGTAAATTGAAGGGGATCACTGCTGTCAGCTGCAGCAGCACATTACGCGGAATCAGCGGCGACGAGTGAAAATGTGTGCTGGACTGGGATTCGAACCCGGGATCTCCTGCTACCAGGAGGTACTTTAACCACTTTGCTATCCGAGCACTGTATTATCTCAACTGCGCGAATTACCTCGGCACGCCTCACAACCAAGCAACATCCACACGGAACGCCACTATACGCAGTCTCTGTCCATTATACTCCCGTTCGCTACACTCAGATTCCCACAGGAGGTTAGACGTGTTTGTGCATCCGCACTGGAGAATGAACGGACACCACGCATTAATATAACTGATATGCCTAACTGGGCGATGGCTCCACCTTCTTCAGTGCTGAAGCACAAATACATCCAACCTCTTGTGGGAATCTCACAGTAACGAGCGGGAGTATAATGGACAGGGACTGCAGATCGTTGTCGCTCGGTGGGAATGTGTCTCGGCCGTGAGGCGTGCCGATATAGTCCGCGCAGGTGCGATAGCGCTGTGTCCCGGATGTCGCAGCGGTTTACGCACCTGCTTACTAAGCAGGAGATCCTGAGTTCGAGTCTCGGACAGATACACATTTTCACTTGTCGCCGTCGACTACGGGTAAAGACCCACTGCAGCTGACAGCAGTGATCCCCTTGAATTTACATAATCAGCTTATATCCATCGAGCGTGAAGCTATTGTGAAGGTATTCTAAAATTCCGGAGTGCAGAGGCTATGTGTACCTACAGGAATACATTTACAATTGTAAGCAGGTGAGAAATTTAATTAGTCTGCTGTGTCGAACTCATAACAGAGCTAAATATCAGTTGTCACTATAGGATGGCGTTTCTTTTCTGCTCAAATTCTGAGCACTAATGAGTAATAAGTTGTCCTGAATCCACTGTAACAGTCTTGTATGAACAATCATTCCCAATGTAGAATGTAATCTTCACGGCCGGAATTGTTACAATTAATACAATATTCCGGGCTATCATGCCACTGCACGGAAGCTCGCGGAAGCGGAATTTTCCTGTAGTCATTAGCGAGCCAGGATGTCAACCGCACGTTCAGTAAAGCTACGATCCCCCTCGGAAACGTCGTCCCCAGATGGGGACGAAATGTTGGGTTTTGAAGCGAAATTCCTTTAATCGTTGCATAATAGCCCGGAATATTTTATTAATTGTAATAATTCCCAATGTTTTGCTGCTGCCAGAGCATAGGAAAATTAGCCTCTAAGATACAGACGGACAGGTTCTTTGCTTCTGTATTTATTTAGACGACCCATATAGATGGGAGAGAATGTGTAAGACACATTTGAGAAGGTGTACCCGATGCTGTGATTCTTCTAACGGAAAATATAATAACGTCTGGTAGAAAATATACCATGTTATTAATCCCGAAAGCTGTGTTTGAGCTTTGAGAGTCAGCTGTAGATAATTCATAGTAATGGGTGCGCATAGGCGGTGATCCTGGGTTATGAGGTCAAACGAAATTCGTTGAGTAATAACGGTGATGTGACCGTATCAGTGAAGTCTTGTATTCGGTTTGTGACTTTCTCTGATGTTGAGCACGTATATTCTCTTTCTAACCTCTTAATGTTCCGCCCTACGTTCGTCGGGTTACTGCAGTTGAGCGATGTACAGATCGACTTCCAAGTGTCTCTCTTGCTTTATTCAAGAATTTCTATGGTTCAAATGGCTCTGAGCACTATGGGACTCAACTGAGATCATTAGTCCCCGAGAACTTAGAACTAGTTAAACCTAATTAGCCTAAGGACATCACACACATCCATGCCCGAGGCAGGATTCGAACCTGCGACCGTAGAGGGCTCGCGGCTCCAGACTGCAGCGCCTAGAACCGCACGGCCACTTCGGGCGGCAGAATCTATTGTCTGGCGTCGATATACATGGTGTGCGGACATCTTCCTAAATTCTGATACCAATGCTGTTCTCAAAGCAGTATTCGAAGAACATTCCAGTTTCCATCGTATATTTTACGCTGGTTATTGTAGCGATCCTGAACAGTCTTACCCGGACGCGGTCGTAGAAACAGTTTTCTCCAACGCGTCATACGTACAACGAGGTGGAATAACCTTCCAGCTATCTATAGTGGATGAATTTTCTATCGGAATGCTCAGAATGGAATAATGATCCCGCTTTCAACACGGATGTAACATCCTGAGCGAAAGATTTCTTCTTCTTTTAGTAAACAATTTCAGTTTGTTGGCTGGTTGCCTCATTATGTGGCAAGAGCATTAAGATGATGGCTGATATTTTAGTTCCTTCTGAATCTCTGAACTGGTAGTTCATCTAATGCTTTGGCCTGTGCTGTCAGCTGTTAACAAAGTTTTTGTGTTGTGCAACATGTCCTGGGTTCTAAGGTTTTTTTTCATAACTCCCAAATATACTGCGTCTGACATGAAATGATTACTTTCTCCGTTTGTGATTTCTTGTTGAGCTACTGTCCGCACTCAGAGCTGCAGGGGAACAGTGAACGGCAGTCGTAAAGCCAGTACTGACAATGACGTGGTACGTCTTAATTGGTTGTAAAGCACCGTCAGAAGCTCTACACCTCTTCACATTATGGGCGTCATCTTGTAAAAACACGACCGCCAGTTGCGTGGTATTACGACGATGTTGTCTCTCTCCACTTCAAGACGTTAACGATACATTTATTTGATTTATTGATAGCTTGAGGAAACGGATAATGACGGGTTAGATTATGTACAGTGACTGTTAGCGGATGACAAACTGTATGGTTTATTACCGAAATCATTACGCATTTCCAAAACTTTTAAATACATGACAGAAATATTTTTTTTAAAAATTATAAAACTATTAAAATCTTCTAAAAAATCTTGGTAGCCACATTAGCTGTTAGTAGTTGCTTTATTGTACACATCATACACAACTGGTTTCGCGATGATTTAATCGCATCTTCAGATGCATACATCTATGAAAAAATATAAAATGAATTAGAAGGTATAATAATGGAAAAATAAGCCACTTAACCAGAAGGACAGGAGAACAAATACTCACACAGCTAATTCATTATTGGTTCGTTAAACATACACAAACACTCGGATGGCGTTGTAATTGCTAAAACCGCCTAAATTGGATGGCTACGAGATGAAACATCTAAACTTCCAATGAACAGCAGGCGCAGGCAGTGTACATGAGCACCGGGAGCCGCTGTTATGAACCTAAACAAGGAACTAAAGTAAGCTCTCAGAAGAAACTGAACGGAGAGACAGAAATATATTAATACTCACCAGTGATGAAAAATCAAAAAAATGGTGGAGACGTGACTATGTCGTAAGTAGGAGGGTCAGGGCACCAAATTCCTAATGCCTAATTTACGTAGTGCTATTGAAACTACCAGTACGCAGTGTGCCCGAGAGAAGCGGCCAAAAGAAGTATAGAAATATGCCGACAGAGGGTGCAGAGATAGAGATGAAAGAGACACGATTACATAACCGAAGGCTGGGAACAGTTGCAAAATAAAGGAAAAAAAATTAATACGTGTAACAAATACGTAGTGTGCAATTACAGGACGAGCGGTAAGGACTGCTGAGATAAAACTGAAAGAACTTAAAATAGCTTCGTGTGACAAAACATTAGTAATGTGAAACTTACAGAGCGCCCTATAAAAATTGTTACAGTTGCAACAGAACCCTTTATAGGAGATAAATAACTTCCCCATAGTAATAAATTAATACTAGACTCAGGTAGTACAAATATATACGTGGTTGGGCTGTAGGAAGGAACTGAAACTTCCTGTAGTATAACATGAGTAATATAAAATTACAGAGTAATCTATAAAAATGGTTAATACTGTAACAAAAACTGTGAGGGGAGCGATTGAATGGAGACAAGTTAACCCCATCGTAGTCATAACTTAACATTAGACACAGGTAGTGCAACTACATACAGAGGTAGGCTGACAGGGATCACAAACTGCAAGGAGCAGAATTCAAAAATAAAAAGAAACGCTGTCTAAAGGAAGAACTTATTGTGAGAAACAGTGGACAGTCGAGGGCATACTAAACTAAACTTAACTCTGTCCGAAGAGGCCTTGGAAGGCCCAACGGTACAGACCGGCCTCCATGTCATCCACAGCCCACAGGCGTCCCTGGAAGCGGTTATGGTGGGGAATGTGGTCAGCAATCCGCTCTCCCGGCCGTATGTCAGTTTACGAGACCGGAGCCGCTACTTCTCAATGAAGTAGCTCGTCAGAAATAAGTGTTCAGGATGTTATTTGTTATTTTGATCGAAGCGTGCATCCATTTTAAGGATTGAAGGTGGAGTGAGAGTACTGGACTTGAGTGAACTTTCCGTCGTTAAGATATTAAAACAAATTATTGCAGAGAATTCGCTTATACCAACAAAAAAGCAAATAACTAACCGGACGAAACGAACGTTAATGAATGGTACACAATATTTTTTATGAGCATGTGCTGATTTATAATTTAATAGCTGTAATTGGTAGAATGTATTCTGTGGCGTGGATGCGGAATATTTCGACTCACAACAAGTTTTAGCGACGTAGTAATGGTGAGCGATAGTAATTATGCACAGCAAATATGAAAAGGATGGTCTTTCTCGTCAGTGTTATTTGATCACGAGAATAAATTCACTGTGTCCTGTTATTAAATTTGTTATTTACAAAAGCTCCGGAACTGAGCCATCGTAATGTTTGGTACTTGCGTTGTATCATATTGAGAATATCAGCTATAGCTTTACGTTTTGAACTAGGCCATGAACTGACAAACTGGGTCAATAAAATTTTTCATATTTACTCATGACATCCACATTGGTTATCAGTCAGCAACCAAAGAGATTACCAGTGACAATAGACAGTGGCTGCACTGAAGGTAGGAAGTGATGGGCTGTTGCAATGTGTTTCGTGTTTAAAAATACATTCTTCAATAACGAGTGATATCAGAAATACTGACGAATACGTGGGGTAACGATTTACCTACCGTAGTTAAAATGGGATCCCCCTACCGTAGATTTGTCCCTGTTTAGGTCATTTGGACACAACATTGACTCTACTGTCGACTAAATTACAGTCTAGGAATTGAACACAACTCAAGTAACACAATGACTGTCGCTAATTGCTTCATTGAAACTCATATTCTGAAATCAACGTCAGCATTACACGTGTCGTCTGGCTTTAACTAGACGAATTTCCCAGTTTGTAGATTCATCTTAGCAATGATCGTTTTGCCACAACTGATATTTCATTCAGACTCATATTCTAAAGTCAACGTCAGCATCACAGGTGTTGTCTGGCTTTAACGAGACGAATTTCCTACTTTGTAGATTCATCTTAGCAACAACTTGCCACAACTGATATCTCTACTGCACGGACCGACTATTTTTCAGTGCAATTTGGACAACATGCTGCCTCATTTGGCACCTATGAAAGAAAACATCTGTTTCTGAATACATCACGAGAAACAATACAGCAGGAGACAAATGTGCAAGTTCTTAGCCGAGTTTTGCAAAGATCTTTGCCAGAACCAACTTTTTTTGTCTGATAGACCGATTGAACAACAAAGTCAGTGCATTTTGGTGGTCCTAAGTACACTCTACGAACAAAAAAAAAAATCACCCGGAATGGGACGGAAATCGGTAGATGTGATGTACATGTATAGACGAACAAATGACTCGAATTGTCAGAAAAATTCGATTATTTATTCTAGAGAAATAGCTTCTCAAATTGAGCAACTCAGTAACGCGTTGCACCACATCTGGCCCTTAACCAAGGTGATATTCGACTTGGAATCTGTTGATAGAGTTGTCGGGTATCCTCCGGAGAGATATCTTGCCAAATTCCGTCCAACTGACGCAGTAGGTCGTCAAAACCTTGAACTAATTGGACAGCCCAGCCCATAATACTCCATACGTTTTCAGCTGGGGGTAAATGGAAATTTGTGTTTGGCGACGTAGGCTGGGAGGCCCCTTACGGGGCAGGTCTGGCCGCCTTGGTGCAGGTCTTATTACATTCGACGCCACGTTGGGCGACCTGCCCGCTGGATGGTGATGAAATTATGATGAAGACAACACAACACCCAGTCTCCGAGCCGAGAAAATCCCCGACCCAGCCGGGAATCGAGCCCGGCCCCGCGGGACGGCAATCCGTCACGCTGACCGCTCAGCTATCGGGGCGGACTCAATTGGAGGTGAGATCTCGCGACCTTGCTGGTCAAGGTAGGAGTTTAGGAAGCATGAAATCAAGCAGTAGAAACGCTTGCTATGTGCACACGGCCATTTTCCTTATATGTAAGCCCAGGATGGCATGCCATCATGGTCAACAAAACAAGGAGCAGAGTATCGTAGAGGTACCTCACCCAGGCTATCACTCTGGACAGTAAGGCGGGCGAAAGTCAAGTTGGGATGCCGCCGCTGTCTAGGGCGACTCCAGGCACGTCGTCGCTGGTCATAGGTGCTCAGTTTGAAGCGGGACTCATCACTGGAGACAATTTTACTCCAGTCAGTGAGGTTCCAGGCAGAAGATGTGTCTGGAGACGACCCGGACAGCGGTGGGATACCAGCTTAACTTTCGCCCGCCTTACTATCCGACAACCAAGAGTGACAGCCTGGGTGAGGTACCTCAACGATACTCTGTGGCCTGTTGTCCATCATGGCAAGCCATCCTGGGCTTACATACACTACTGGCCATTAAAATCGCTACACCACGAAGATGACGTGCAACAGACGCGGAATTTAACCGACCTGAAGAAGGTGCTGTGATATGCAAATGATTAGCTTTTCAGAGCATTCACAAGGGGTAGGCGCCGGTGGCGACACCTACAACGTACTGACGTGAGGAAAGTTTCCAACCGATTTCTCATACACAATCAGCAGTTGACCGGCATTTCCTGATGAGACGTTGCTGTGCTGCCTCGTTCAGATGGTTCAGATGGCTCTGAGCACTATGGGACTTAACACCTGAGGTCATCAGTCCGCTAGGATTTAGAACTACTTAAACCTAACTAACCTAAGGACATCAAACACATCCATGCCCGAGGCAGGATTCGAACCTGCGACCGTAGCGCTCGCGCGGTTCCAGACTGAAGCGCCTAGAACCGCTCGGCCACTCCGGCCGTCTGTGATGCCTAGTGTAAGGAGGAGAAATGCGTACCATCACGTTTCCGACATTGATAAAGCTCGGATTGTAGCCTATCGCGATTGCGGTTTATCGTATTGTGACATTGCTGCACGCGTCGGTCGACATCCAATGACTGTTAGCAGAATATGGAATCGGTGGGTTCAGGAGGGTAATACGGAACGCCGTGCTGGATCCCGACGGCCTCGTATCACTAGCAGTCGAGATGACAGGTATCTTATCCGCATGGCTGTAACGGATCGTGCAGCAGCGTCTCGATCCCTGAGTCAACAATGGGGACATTTGCAAGACAATAACCATTTGCACGAACAGTTCGACGACGTTTGCAGCAGCATGGACTATCAGCTCGGAGAGCACGGCTGCGGTTATCCTTGACGCTGCATCACAGACAGGAGCGCCTGCGATGGTGTACTCAACGACGAACCTGGGTGCACGAATGGCAAAACGTCATTTTTTCGGATGAATCCAGGTTCTGTTTACAGCATCATGATGGTCGCATCCGTGTTTGGCGACATCGCAGTGAACGCACATTGGAAGCGTTTATTCATCATCGCCATACTGGCGTATCATCCGGCCTGATGGTATGGCTTGCCATTGGTTACACGTCTCGGTCACCTCTTGTTCGCATTGACGGCACTTTGAACAGTGTAGGTTACATTTCAGATGTGTTACGACCTGTGGCTCTACCCTTCATTCGATCCCTGCGAAACCCTACATTTCAGCAAGATAATTCACGACCGCACGTTGGAGGTCCTGTACGGCCATTCTGGATACAGAAATGTTCGACTGCTGCCCTGGCCAGCACATTCTCCAGATCTCTCAGCAATTGAAAACGTCTGGTCAATGGTGGCCGAGCAACTGGCTCGTCACAATACGCCAGTCACTACTCTTGATGAACTGTGGTATCACGTTAAAACTGCAAGGGCAGCTGTACCTGTACACGCCATCCAAGTTCTGCTTGACTCAATGCCCAAGCGTATCATGGCCGTTATTACGGCCAGAGTGGTTGTTCTGGGTACTGATTTCTCAGGATCTATGAACCCAAACTGTGTGAAAATGTAATCACATGTCAGTTCTAGTATAATATATTTGTCGAATGAAATTCCCTTTATCATCTGCATTTCTTCTTGGTGTAGCAATTTTAATGGCCAGTAGTGTATCAGCAAGACAATGCCGCGTGCTCATGGCAAACGTTTCTACTGCTTGTTTTCATCCTTCCTAAACACCTACCTTGACCAGCAAGGTCGCGAGATCTCACCCCAATTGAGAACGTTTGGAGTATTACGGGCTGGTCTGTCCAAATAGTTCAAGATTGGAGTACCAACCTGACTGTCACCTGTCATATGACCCGACAACGAGGAGTGATGGCCTGGGTTGAAATTTCATTTTATGGCAGGACTCACTTGGTTGTCAACTGCGGCAGCCTTAGAGCACAGCGGTTCGTCTACGATATCCAACAATTCTGTCAATCGATGCCAAGCCGAATAACTGCTTGCATAAGGGCCAGAGGAGGACCGTCGGGTTATTTACTTGCTCAATTTCCCTCGAATAAATTATCCGATTTTTCTAAAATTGTAATCATATCATTTGTTCGACTCCACATGTACATCTACCGATTTCTGTCCCATCCGGATAATTCCTTCGTAGTGGGCTGTTTTTTTTTTGTGTCTGTGGTGTACTGCATCTCATGTGCGTTTCTATTGTCATTTGCGAATGTTATAAAAACTGCCACCTCACCGCCAATATATGTTTCGTAATCGCATGGCGCTTTTGCCCTTGTATGGAGAGCTCCAAAAAATAGTAATCTGCTTACGAGATGAATCGATTGCATGCATGATACGGAGAACCTTGTGTCATTAATTTTATCGCTCTTAGCTAGTGGCTATCGTAAGAAGCAAATGGAAAAGGATAGTAAAGTTTACATTACAGTTTTTAAATATTTAGTAATTTTCTGTCATTTTTATCTACAACTGACGTAAAGTAAAATTAAATCTCGTGCGATTCGTCCCAATAAGGTGGTCGTCATTCGCGGCGCCCTTACAGCACAGCGGTACTGATAAGACGGAGGTTACCAAGAGAAAAAGATTGAATAATCATCGAAAGGATAACGTTCTACGAGTCGGGGCGTGAAATGTCGTAAGCTTGAACGTGGTAGGGAAACTAGAAAATCTGAAAATGGAAATGCAAAGGCTCAATCTAAATATAGTTGTCGTCAGTAAAGTGAAGTGGAAAGAAGACAAGGATTTCTCGTCAGATGGGTACAGGATGATATCAACAGCAGCAGAAAATGGTATAACGGGGGTAGGATTCGTTATGAATAGGAAGGTAGGGCAGAGAATGCATTACTGTGAACAGTTCAGTGACAGGGTTGTTCTTATCAGTATCGACAGCAAACACCGACAACGATAGTTCAGCTTCAGGTATACATGCCGACGTCGCAAACTGAAGATGAAGAGATAGAGAAAGTGTATGAGGATATTGAAAGGGTTATACAGTATGTAAAGGGGGATGAAAATCTAACAGTCATGGGGGACTAGAATGCAGTTGTAGGGGAAGGATTAGAAGAAAAGATTACAGGAGAACATGGGCTCGGGACAAGGAATGAGAGAGTAGAAAGACTGAGTTCTGTAACAAGTTTCAGCTAGTAATAGCGAATACTCTGTTCAAGAATCACAAGAGGAGGAGGTATACTTGGAAAAGACCAAGTGATACTGGAAGATTTCAGTTAGATTACATCATGGTCAGACAGAGATTCCGAAATCAGATACTGGACTGTAAGGCGTATACATAAGCAGATGTAGACTCGGATCACAATATAGTAGGGATGAAGAGTACGCTGAAGTTTAAGAGATTAGTCAGCAAGAATCAATACGCAAAGAAGTGAGGTACGGAAGTACTAAGGAATGATGAGATACAGCCGAAGTTCTCTAGGGCTATAGATACAGCAATAAGGAATAGCTCAGCAGGCAGTACAGTTGAAGGGGAATGGGCATATCTAATAAGGGCCATCACAGAAGTTGGGAATGAAAACATAGGTACAAGGAAGGTAACTGCGAAGAAACCATGGGTAACAGAAGAAATAATTCAATTTATCGATGAAAGCAGGAAGTATAAAAATGTTCCGGGAAACTCAGGAATACAAAAATACAAGTCGTTGAGCAATGATATAAATAGGAATTTCAGAGAAGCTAAGATGAAATGGCTGCATGAAAAACGTGAAGAAATCGAAAAAGAAATGATTGTGCGAACGACAGACTCAGCATACAGGAAAATCAAAACAACCTTCGATGCCAAAGGAAAGGTAGTAACATTAAGAGTGCAGCGGGAATTCCATTTTTAAATGCAGAGTGGAGAGCGGATAGGTGGAAAGAATACACTGAAAGCCTCTACGAGCGGGAAGATTTGCCTGATGTGATAGAAGAAGAAACGCGAGTCGATTTAGAAGAGAAAGGGAATCCAGTATTAGAATCAGAATTTAAAAGAGCTTTGAAGGACTTAAGATCAAATAAGGCAGAAGCGATAGATAATATTCCATCAGAATTTCTAAAATAACTTGGGGAAGTGGCAACAAAGCGACTATTCGCGTTGGTGTGCAGAATGTATGATTCTGGTGACATACCATCTGACTTTCGGAAAAGCATCAACCACACATTTCCGAAGACGGCAAGAGCTGACAAGCGCGAGAATTATTGCACAATCAGCTTAACAGCTCATGCATCCAAGTTGTTCGCAATAATCATATACAGAAGGATGGAAAAGAAAATTGAGGATGCGCTGGATGAGGATCAGTTTGGCTTTAGAAAAGGTAAAGGCACGAGAGAGGCAATTCTGACGTTGGGGTTATTAATGGAAGCAAGGCTAAAGAAAAATCAAGACACGTTTATAGGATCAGTCGACCTGGAAAAAGCGCTACGCAAAGTAAAATGGTGCAAGATGTTCGAAGTTCTGAAAAAAGTAGGGGTAAGCTATAGAGAGAGACGGGTCACATAGAATTTGTACAACAGCCATGAGGGAATAATAAGAGTGGACGACCAAGAACTAAGTGCTCGTATTAAAAATGGTGTGAGAAATGATGTAGCCTTTTGCCCCT
Organism: Schistocerca serialis cubense; assembly: GCF_023864345.2. Classification (NCBI taxonomy): domain Eukaryota; kingdom Metazoa; phylum Arthropoda; class Insecta; order Orthoptera; family Acrididae; genus Schistocerca; species Schistocerca serialis. The sequence goes on from NC_064645.1 coordinate 159,522,192, forward strand.
ACTGTTCAATCTGTAGACCGAGCAAGCAATGATGGAAATAAAAGAAAGTTTCAGGAGTGGAATTAAAATTCAAGGTGAAAGGATATCAATGGTACGATCTGCTGATGACACTGCTATCTTGAGTGAAAGTGAAGAAGAATTACAGGACGTGCTGAACCGAATGAACATGCTAATCAATACACAGTATGGACTGAGAGTAAATCGAAGAAAGATGAAGATAATGAGGGGTAGTGGAAATGAGAACAGCGAGATACTTAACATCAGCTTTGATGGTCACGAAGTAGATGAAGTTAAGGAATTCTGCTACCTAGTCAGTAAAATAACCAACGACAGATGGAGCAACGAGGACATTAAAAGCAGACTAACAATGGCAAAAAAGGCACTCCTGGCCAAGAGAAGTCTGCTAATATCAAATATCGGCCACAATTTGAGCAAGAAATATCTGAGAATGTTCGTCTGGAGTACAGCCCTGTATGGTAGTGAATCATGGACTCTGGGAAAACCGGAACAGAAGAGAATCGAAGCATTTTGATGATACAGACGAATGTTGAAAATTAGGTGGACTGATAAGGTAAGGAATGAGGAGGTTCTGTGCAGAATCGGAGAGGAAAGGAATATGTGGGAAACACTGATAAGGAGAAGGGCAGTGTTGTGGACTGGCAAGACAGCCAATCCCTTGTGACGGGTAGCCGAAAGGCACGCGTTTAAGCTCAGGCAGGCTGGCGTGAGGTCTGGATCAGGTAAAGTAATTATACTAGCAAAAGAAGGTACGTAGCTTCGGAAACACTTAACTTTAATCCATAATTGGTGAACATCGGTCTGACGGTACATGCTTCACAAGATAAATAGCAAATGATAATGGCGCCTTGCTAGGTCGTAGCAAATGACGTAGCTGAAGGCTATGCTAACTATCGTCTCGGTAAATGAGAGCGTAATTTGTCAGTGAACCATTGCTAGCAAAGTTGGCTGTACAACTGGGGCGAGTGTTAGAAAGTCTCTCTAGACCTGCCGTGTGGCGGCGCTCGGTCTGCAATCACTGATAGTGGCGACAAGCGGGTCCGACGTATACTAACGGACCGCGGCCGATTTAAAGGCTACCACCTAGCAAGTGTGGTGTCTGGCGGTGACACCACAGGCAGGATGGTAGGGTATCTGTTAAGACATGATGGAATGACTTCCGTGGTACTAGAGGGAGCTATAGAGGGCAAAAACGGCAGAAATATTCGAATACATCCAGCAAATAATTTAGGACGTATGTTGTAAGTACTACGATGAGATGAAGAGGTTAGCACAGGAAAGGAATTGGTGGCGGGCCGCATCAAACCAGTCAGAAGACTGACGACCAAAAATGAAGTCGTAGCGCTTAATGAAATGAGTGACAACACGTGTTCTCATTACTAAATCGGACAAGAAAAACGAGGTAATTTTTTGGATGTAAACGCAGTACTGCGTTACTTTATTTGCTCGTTGCGCTAGATGTGAAGTATAATCTATTCAAGCTAATATTTAGCTTTAAAATACTTTATAAATGGAAATTTCAAGAAGTTCGTTTGAATTATAATATTCCTTCATTTGTGCCTCATTTACAACAAGACTTCAAAAGTAAGTTACAAATTATAGTGGCAAGCTGAGTAATTTTTGCTCAAAGTCACACAAATACATGAAGCTATTTTGCAACATTTTCATTAAACGTTTGGAGTAGTCTACCAATCGTTCAGTACCTTGATGACAGAAAACCGCTGCTGGTCATAGAGCACTTTGGTAAACACTCTGTGAACGTCTTTATGGTCAGAAAACCTGTGATTGCTGCTAATCGGTCCCTCGATTGCCTGGACACTGTCGTCTGTGGTTGATATCGATGATCTTCCTTCCCCATCAGCTTCACCCACGTTCGTGCAGACTGTCAAATTGCTGGCATCATGTTACTACTGCTACAAGTGACATTGCATTTCGTTGACATATCGCCATAGTTTCAACGTGAATCTGTGTGCAATTGAGACGTTTCCCTCAAATGAATCCTTCGACTCTGGAGTACGTTTCCAGTTGTCGGGGGCCATTTTAATCCCAAACTGTGATGCACGTGTTATCAATACCACCGTAGAACTGTATCTACTGGAACATTTACTCTGAGGTAGTCTAGTCTTTACTGTAATTAATGAGTTGTAATCTGCAGAATGGTCTTAGCATGGGGCGACATGTGTTCAAAATGGTTGGTTCAAATGGCACTGAGCACTATGCGGCTTAACTTCTGAAGTCATCAGTCGCCTAGAACTTAGAACTAATTAAACCTAACTAACCTAAGACCATCACACACATCCAGCCCATGAACGGAAAACAAACGTTGCCCACAGATTTACGGCCTCCTGTGTCCTCACGCCCCGGGTTTTGGGATCATCCAGACGTAGCATAGAGGGACCAAGCGTGCCGCTGCAGACGGTCGTCCAGGGCCAAACACTCGTCTCCACTGCCTCGTTCGCCCTCGGCACGTCACACAGCGCCTCCTCCCAGCGGGCGCGAGGATACCGCGGAAACTCCAAACAGGAGTAAACCAAGAGAAAAACAGCAACCGTGGCAAACGACACGGTTCACATATGGTTCAATAACTGTCACCCCGTACAAACACTCCCTGCCAGCCTACTCTACAATTTGTACAACGTCTGCAGTGTTTCAGAGCAAAATAATAATCAACAATTGATGCAGGATTACCATTCCGTTGTTTGTGGTGAGCTTTTGATACCACATGAAATATCCCTCGAAGCATTCAACACTTGCGTAACGACTGTAGCCCTATGGCCCACTGTACCATTTTCACCTGTGGAGACTTCCACCAAAACTTATCAGCAGTCGCAACAGGGACGAGAGCAGGCAACGTCCCCGGATTTGAAACTGCCAATTAGCATAGCATGCCAACATAGCTCCAGAATCAATAAAGTAAATGAAAAATTGCGACAGCGAATGAGTAATTACACAAAAACTTAAACCTAAATCATAAAACGCAGGCTTTCACGGCCGGTGTTGTCTTCAGTTGAATCTTGAGAGGCCGTGGTCTACGTATAAAATTTCCATCTAACGTGTCGTCTCCATCTGCGGGAGACATCTTCTGAGGTGGTCCGGCTACTGCCACTGACGCTCCAAGTACTCTCGCATTTATAGAGCGCATAGGACACCACCATTCGTCACGTGATGCCGACGATATGCCTATCTTTGGAAGGCGTCATCATTCTCGATTAAGAGTAACCGATTGTCATTCTGCTGGACCAACGTCGACATCCATATTTTGTTAATTTTAAAACTTACTCTTTTCTATTAAAATTTTTATGGTGTTTATGAATCTCTATTGCTTCTCTATACATGCGCTCATGATACTGGGATGTTCGTGCTAGAACGCTTGTCTCATTAAATTTTATTTCGTGATTCCCATCTCGAAAAACATGCTCAGCTACGGCCGATTTTTCGATGTGTCCTAAGCGACAGTTTCTTTTATGTTCGGCTAAGCGGGTGTTTACACTTCTTTTCGTTGTTCCAATATATACTTGTCCACAACTGCATGGAATTTTGTATACCCCAGGTGTTGCTAAGGGGTGTCGGACGTCTTTCGCAGTTCTTAAATATTCCTTAATCTTCTTAGTGGGTCTGAAGATTGTTTCGATCCCATACTTGGCCAGAACTTTCCCGATACGGTCCGTGACTTTATTAAAGAACGGTAGGAAACTTTTCCAGTGGGTGACCGTTGTTGCTATGGACTTGTGACTTCTTTCTTCTTCTTTGATGGAGGGCTCGATCGATTTCCTTCCGGGTATATCCGTTTTTCATGAAGGCTGACCGTAAGTGATTTAGTTCATCTTGTAAGTAAGCCGGCTCACAAAGTTTGTTGGCTCTGTCCACCAAGATTTCCATGACACCTCATTTTTGCCTAGGATGATGGTTAGATTCATTGTGGAGGTATCGATCCGTGTGAGTGTTCTTTCTATATACCCTGTGGCCCAGCGTCCCATCCACCCGCTTAATTACCGACTCATCCAGGAAATTGAGTTGACTGTTGCTCTCTTTCTCCATCGTAAACTGTATCTTCGGGTTAATACTCTTCAGAAGTCTGCAGCGCTCGCTGTTCGAAGATCTCCATAAATAAATTGGCAACAGCTGGGCTGAGAGGGCTTCCCATCGCCACCCCGTCGATCTGTTCGTAAAACTCGTTGTTGTACTGGAAATAAGTTGTCGCTAGGCAGTGTTTAAATAAAGCCACTATGTCAGTAGGAAAAATATCTGCTATATAATAAATAGCTTCGTTTACAGGCACAATGGTAAACAATGACACTACATAGCTCACAGCCCGGAAGTTTTAACTGAAGACTTAAACCTAAAATTGAAACATTCTCGAAATTCTTTGAATTCTCGTGATCGATATGCTGCAACATTTATATCAATAACAGGCCAACATCGTCGAGATTCTCCTTTTCTGGGTTGCATTAACTATCGATATACGTAATTAAGTTTGCAGTCTGCCTCTGTAGCTGATAGTATGGCTGGCTGCAGTGCAGGACGCCCAGGTTCGATTCCGCGGTGGGTCGGAGACTTTCTCCTCTCAGGGACTGGGTGTTGTGTTGTGCTGACACACAAATCGGAGATGTGGTGAGGCGTAGCGCCGTATAACGATCCTACCTTGGAGGCTGTTAAGTGGGAGATGTGTCTCAGAGCTGGATAGTGACAGATGGTGACGCGAGACTGGACGCGCACGTAGTTTATGTATCAGCCGATAGAGGACAATTTTGGATAGGGGGACTGTGATTTTAGTTTCGATTGTGCCCACTAGAGTGCACTAAAGTAATAGAATGTTTTTCATAAACTGTTCTAGTATTTTCTTAAAGTGTTATTATGTCTTTTTGTGTAGGTAAAATGTTATAAATGTGTGTTAGCAGTATGAATGATGCGTGAGTGTGGTTTAAGGTTAATATGAAGATAATTGTTTAACGAGTTGTGTAGCAGGATTTAGTGTTGGAACATTTCGAAGAAGTATGGATATGGATAAAGGGTATTTTTGTAGAATATATTTGTAAAGAAAGTTTATGGTATAGAGAAAGTTAATTCAGGTATAAATAACAATAGTAAATAACTTTATGCATAAGCAAATTTCAGCATATTAAATAATTACGCCGGTAAAAAGTGCAGTCGGTAGGTTTACAGTTTATGTTGTTTTGCTATTGGCTGTTAAGTAAACTGACCAATGGTAAAGCAATATTCTTCGCGCGCCTTTCTCTGCTGGTAGAGAAGACTTAGAGAATTGTAGAGAATAGTCGAAGCCTAGCCATGAAACAGATCGGTAGTGTATGTTAGTAGTTCCGATGGAAACGATAAGTTGCCGGATCTAGCAGTGTTTCATACATCAAAAGTGTTGGAAAGTGACGGCATAATTATTCCGATGTGTGTGTAGAAATTTCGGAATTTTTAAGTTAATTTTGTGACAAGAAAAAACATATATTCCGCGTGGCGTATTGAGCAGATCGGTGGATAAAAAACTGTGACTGCATTTGGTACCGACAGACTTAATATTTGGCGAGCATTGCCAATAAAAAACAATCTGTATTTTTGTAGCTATTACGTTTTCGGGAAATGCAACACCATAAACTTGCTAACGTGAGTGAAAGGGATTGTGAGTGACTGTGTTAAGACTAGCACGGGCTTGGCAGTGATAGTTGTTCACCTAAGTTTCAGAATATATTAATTGAGGACAAAATTTCCAAACTTTCATTTCGTGTTTCTCCCGAAACGTAGATTAGTGACTTAAATTGCAGCCTGGTTCACGTCGAAGTACAGTAGGTTTCACTCGGCTTTCCTACTGATGATCTGCTGAGACAATGTTCACAGGTAGGTGCAGGTTCGTCGTAAAGGGACCGAAAGAACCGCGCCGCCGCAGTGGTACCAAATAAAAAGACTCGCAGTAAGCGGCTGAATTACTCCAGATGGGTGTCCTGGCCACTAATGTCATACGATCATTTCATTAAGTTTGTACGGAGCCCGTGGTTGGTGTCTTTTTTTTGTCTGTGTTTCAGTGTTTTTATTCATATTTGTCATCTTTAGTGCAAGTGGCACATTTTACGTGTATTCTTTACCTTCCCCTAAACCTTTCTGCGCCGCAGCGAGACGCGTGTCGCGGCAACTGCTGCCGTATACTGACGTGTCTCGCCGCACCTGAGACGAGAACATCGGCGCTGCCAATATTTACGTGGCTGCCCCGCGGCGCGCGACGGCGTAATCCAGTCGAGTGGCGCCCGAGCGATCGGCGCTCTGCCGCCGCCGCTGCCTCGGTCCACCCGCCGCCCTCGCAGTTTTGCCCGCCATCCGTCTTCGTCGCTGTCAGGCACGCGCTCGTGCCCAAGAAGGAGGGCGCAGCGTCCTAGCTGGCCGTCTCATTATGGCCCACGGATGCAGTGCGTGGGCCGACGGCCGCGAGGGTGCGTCCGTGGACTGCCCAACATAGTCTCGGCCTCCACGCTGTCTTTATTGGGAGCTGCTTCTTCCGCCCAACGTAGCACTTTCCGCGGTGCTGTTACTTGGCGCGCTGGTTGGCTACTTTGGAGTACACGAGACTCCTCTAAACCACTATAGCTCAAACATATTTGATCGCCATATTCGTCACAATTATTGTTGTTGTTGTGGTCTTCAGTCCTGAGACTGGTTTGATGCAGCTCTCCATGCTACTCTATCCTGTGCAAGCTTCTTCATCTCCCAGTAGTTACTGCAACCTAAATCCTTCTGAATCTGCTTACTGTATTCATCTCTTGGTCTCCCTCTACGATTTTTACCCTCCACGCTACCCTCCAATGCTAAATTTGTGATTCCCTGATGCCTCAGAACAAGTCCAACCAACCGGTCCCTTCTTCTTGTCAAGCTGTGCCACAAACTCCTCTTCCCCCCAATTCTATTCAATATCTCCTCATTAGTTATGTGATCTACCCATCTAATCTTCAGAATTATTCTGTAGCACCACATTTCGAAAGCTTCTATTCTCTTCTTGTCCAAACAATTTATCGTCCATGTTTCACTTCCATTCATGGCTACACTCCATACAAATACTTTCAGAAAACACTTCCTGACACTTAAATCAATATTCGATATTAACAAATTTCTCTTCTTCAGAAACGCTTTCCTTGCCATTGCCAGTCTACATTTTATATCCTCTCTACTTCGACCATCATCAGTTATTTTACTCCCCAAATAGCAAAACTCCTTTACAACTTTAAGTGTCTCATTTCCTAATCTAATTCCCTCAGCATCACCCGACATAATTCGACTACATTCCATTATTTTCGTTTTGATTTTGTTGATGTTCATCTTGTATCCTCCATTCATGACACTGTCCATTGCATTCAACTGCTCTTCCAAGTCCTTTGCTGTCTCTGACAGAATTACAATGTCATCCGCGAATCACAAAGTTTTTATTTCTACTCCATGGATTTTAATACCAACTCCGAATTTTTCTTTTGTTTCCTTTACTGTTTGCTCAATATACAGGTTGAATAACATCGGGGAGAGGCTAAAACACTGTCACGCTCCCTTCCTAACCACTGCTTCCCTTTCATGCCCCTCGATTCTTATAACTGCCATCTGGTTTCTGTACAAATTGTAAATAGCCTTTCGCTCCCTGTATTTTACCCCTGCCACCTTCAGAATTTGAAAGAGAGTGTTCCAGTCAACATTGTCGAAAGCTTTCTCTAAGTCTACAAATGCTAGATACGTAGGTTTGCCTTTCCTTAATCTTTCTTCTAAGTTATGTCATAAGGTCAGTACTGCCTCACGTGTTCCATTAATTCTATGGAATCCAAACTGATCTTCCCCGAGGTCGGCTTCTACCAGTTTTTCCACTCGCCTTTAAAGAATTCGCGTTAGTATTTTGCAGCTGTGACTTATTAAACTGATAGTTCGGTAATTTTCACATCTGTCAACACCTGCTTTCTTTGGGATTGGAATTATTATATTCCTCTTTAAGTCTGAGGGTCTTTCGCCTGTCTCATACATCATGCTCACCAGGTAGTAGAGTTTTGTCAGGATCGGCTCTCCCAAGTCCGTCAGTAGTTCTAATGGAATGTTGTCTACTCCCGGGGCCTTGTTTCGACTCAGGTCTTTCAGTGCTCTGTCAAACTCTTCACGCAGTATCGTATCTCCCAGTTCATCTTCATCCACATCCTCTTCCATTTCCATAATATTGTCCTCAAGTACATCACCTTTGTATAGAACCTCTATATACTCCTTCTACCTTTCTGCTTTCCCTTCTTTGCTTAGAACTGGGTTTCCATCTGAGCTCTTGATATTCATGCAAGTGGTTGTCTTTTCTCCAAAGGTCTCTTTAATTTTCCTGTAGGCAGTATCACAATTAATAGCCATCTGGTACTCATTGCTGAATAATACACAGAAGAATGAAAATTAAAATTGAGAATATGTGATATGGCTGTCAGCATACCAATTCGATTCTACACAGAGTACGCGAAAGAACTTGCCCCCCTTCTAACAGCCGTGTACCGCACGGAAGGTTCCAAATGATTGGAAAAGAGCACAGGTAATTCCAGTTTTCAAGAAGGGTCGTCGAGTAGATGCGCAAAACTATAGGCCTATATATCTGACATCGATCTGTTGTAGAATTTTAGAACATGTTTTTTGCTCGCGTATCATGTCATTTCTGGAAACCCAGAATCTACTTTGTAGGAATCAACATGGATTCCGGAAACAGCGATCGTGTGAGATCCAACACGCTGTAATTTGTTCATGAGACCCAGAAAATATTAGACATAGGCTCCCAGGTAGATGCTATTTTCCTTGACTTCCGGAAGGCGTTCGATACAGTTCCGCACTGTCGCCTGATAAACAAAGTACGAGCCTACGGAATATCAGACCAGCTCTGTGGCTGGATTGAAGAGTTTTTAGCAAACAGAACACAGCACGTTGTTCTCAATGGAGAGACGTCTACAGACGTTAAAGTAATCTCTGGCGTGCCACAGGGGAGTGTTATGGGACCATTGCTTTTCACAATATATATAAATGACCTAGTAGATAGTGTCGGAAGTTCCATGCGGCTTTTCGCGGATGATGCTGTAGTATACAGAAAAGCTGCAGCATTAGAAAGTTGCAGCGAAATGCAGAAAGATCTGCAGCTGATAGACACTTGGTGTAGGGAGTGGCAAGTGACCCTTAACATAGACAAATGTAATGTATTGCGAATACACAGAAAGAAGGATCCTTTATTGTATGATTATATGATAGCGGAACAAACACTGGTTGCAGTTACTTCTGTAAAATATCTAGGAGTATGCGTGCGGAACGATTTGAAGTGGAATGATCATATAAAATTAATTGTTGGTAAGGCGGGTACCAGGTTGAGATTCATTGGGAGAGTCCTTAGAAAATATAGTCCATCGACAAAGGAGGTGGCTTGCAAAACAGTCATTCGACCTACACTTGAGTACTGCTCATCAGTGTGGGATCCGTACCAGGTCGGGTTGACGGAGGAGATAGAGAAGATCCAAAGAAGAGCGGCGCGTTTCGTCACAGGGTTATTTGGTAACCGTGATAGCTTTACGGTGATGTTTAGCAAACTCAAGTGGCAAACTCTGCAAGAGAGGCGCTCTGCATCGCGGTGTAGTTTGATGTCCAGGTTTCGAAAGGGTGCGTTTCTGGATGAGGTATCGAATATATTGCTTCCCCCTACTTATACCTCCCTAGGAGATCACAAATGTAAAATTAGAGAGATTCGAGCGCGCACGGAGGCTTTCCGGCAGTCGTTCTTCCCGCGAACCATACGCGAGTGGAACAGGAAAGGGAGGTAATGACAGTGGTACGTAAATTGTCCTCCGCTACACACCGTTGGGTGGCTTGCGGAGTGTAAATGTAGATGTAGATATCACTTCAAGAAAGGTAAAGGTACCAGACAAGCAGTTCCGACGTTGAGCTTGAGAAAGGAAGAAAGACTTGAGAAAAATCAAGACAAATTCTTAGGATTTGTCGATTGACAAAAAGCGTACGCCAAAGTAAAATGTTCTGAATTCTCTGAGAAGTAGGCGAAACGTATGAGGACAGATGGATAAAATACAAGACCGAAAAATGCGAATAAAAGACCAAGAAGGGAACGCTCGTATTACTAAGTGTTTAAGATTAGGATATAATCTTTCGCTCTACTTTTCAGGTTAGATATCGGAGAAGCAAGGACGGAAATAAAAGCAAGGTTCAGGAATAGGAATAAAATTCACGGTAGAAGAACACCAATAATAAGATTCGTTGATCACAGTGAAACTCAGGAAGAATTGCAGAAGCTGTCGAACGGAATGAGGAGTCTAATGTGAACAGAGTATTGAGAGCTGGTTTCTCAGGATGGGGCAGGGTAAGGTGACGGTTGTGGGTGGGGCCGTAATAAGTTACTCTCGGTTGCACAACAAATACCTAAAATTTATCTAAAGAAATTAAAATTATAAAACAATCTATTAAAAAACACAATTTACTGTATGACAGCTGAAGGTCTTCACAAACAAACAAAAATCCACAATTTTAGGGCCGAAGGCCACCAACAATAACCTCAAACAACAAACGGCTGAAGGTCTGAATTAGAAGTCAGAAGAACAATTCCAAATAATACATATTGAGATAAATATTCGTTTTAAAACAAACTGTAACACAGCTGAGGGCCTTATTATACAAGTGAAATTATCACTCGTCTGAAAGCCACAAACAGTTACAAAAAACAAACAGCTGAAGGCCTGAATTAAAAGTCAGAAAAGCAATTCCAAATAGCACTTTTAAAATAAATACCTTGCTTTTAAAACAAGTTTGCTTTAAAAAAAAAACTTACTGTAACACGGCTGAAGGCCTTATCACCAAAGAAGTGAAATTATTGTTCGGCTGAAGGCCACACCAACAATAATTAGAAAATTACAAATATGGTTAAAACAAACATCACAATCTAAGGAATGAGAACAAGCAGTTCTCAGCAAGTGTTCCAAGAGTCCGCCTGGGAAGGTAACTCAAAGATAACGTAAGATGAGACAGGCAGCCAAGAGTTGTGCTCACGTATCAGGATGGCAACTCAAACTAGGGGCAGCTTAAGCGCCGACCGACCGGCTAACCAATCCCCCTAACGTCCGATCACCGGTACAACGATGGAATATCTTTAGGCAAGGGCGAAGAGACACAGCACTGCGTCTTCAGAAAACACCCAAGGCCGAAGGAAACACTAGAACTAAGGTAGACCTCCATAAAGAAATATGCACAGTACAATACAAGAGGCTGTCGAACTACACGCAGTGTCGGACAGCATTAACACGACGAGGAAAGGTACACTGCCAGAAACGTACGTTAACCTCCAGGGCAGGTAACTGGGGTGTTAGCAGCCGCAAGGCAGAAAATACCGGTGGTTGCAATTCACTAATAAGAATAATACTAAATTCAATGATGAATAACAATTAGAGAAAGACGCCAGCAATATTTCACCGCCTCGAAACACTTCACTCGTTGCCGCCAGGCTCAGCGGCCCTGGGAGCAACAAACCTCCGACCAAAGGCGAGATCTCAGAATAGTCGAGGCTACATTAGTAGTTTACTCTTTACTCAACTTAAACGTCTAGGGTTGGGTGTGCAACGAAGTCGTCGCTCCCGCAGCTACCCCTCCTCGATCTGGTAATGGCAGCACGTCGCCAGAGACCCCGGCTTGCCCTCGAGCTGCACAAACGTGCTCGCTGCTGCGCCCCCAACCGACCTGGTGTCCGTTCGCCTTCTCCTCACCTAATCCAGTACGCAGACAGCATTAAAATAACTGCTCATTCAAAACCACAAGATACACACGGACCCAGGAAAACAATTCCGCCAACAACTCACAATACTAAAACCAGTCACTGTGAAACAACATGGACGAATCATCTACATCTACATCTACATCTACATTTATACTCCGCAAGCCACCCAACGGTGTGTGGCGGAGGGCACTTTACGTGCCACTGTCATTACCTCCCTTTCCTGTTCCACTCGCGTATGGTTCGCGGGAAGAACGACTGTCTGAAAGCCTCCGTGCGCGCTCGAATCTCTCTAATTTTACATTCGTGATCTCCTCGGGAGGTATAAGTAGGGGGAAGCAATATATTCGATACCGCATCCAGAAACGCACGCTCTCGAAACCTGGCGAGAAATCTACACCGCGATGCAGAGCGCCTCTCTTGCAGAGTCTGCCACTTGAGTTTATTAAACATCTCCGTAACGCTATCACGGTTACCAAATAACCCTGTGACGAAACGCGCCGCTCTTCTTTGGATCTTCTCTATCTCCTCCGTCAAACCGATCTGGTACGGATCCCACACTGATGAGCAATACTCAAGTACAGGTCGAACGAGTGTTTTGTAAGCCACCTCCTTTGTTGATGGACTACATTTTCTAAGCACTCTCCCAATGAATCTCAACCTGTCACCCGCCTTACCAACAATTAATTTTATATGATCATTCCACTTCAAATCGTTCCGCACGCATACTCCCAGATATTTTACGGAAGTAACTGCTACCACTGTTTGTTCCGCTATCATATAATCATACAATAAAGGATCCTTCTTTCTACGTATTCGCAATACATTACATTTGTCTATGTTAAGGGACAGTTGCCACTCCCTGCACCAAGTGCCTATCCGCTGCAGATCTTCCTGCATTTCGCTACAACTTTCTAATGCTGCAACTTCTCTGTATACTACAGCATCATCCGCGAAAAGCCGCATGGAACTTCCGACACTATCTACTAGGTCATTTATATATATTGTGAAAAGCAACGGTCCCATAACACTCCCCTGTGGCACGCCAGAGGTTACTTTAACGTCTGTAGACGTTTCTCCATTGATAACAACATGCTGTGTTCTGTTTGCTAAAAACTCTTCAATCCAGCCACACAGCTGGTCTGATATTCCGTAGGCTCTTACTTTGTTTACCAGGCGACAGTGCGGAACTGTATCGAACGCCTTCCGGAAGTCAAGAAAAATAGCATCTACCTGGGAGCCTGTATCTAATATTTTCTGGGTCTCATGAACAAATAAAGCGAGTTGGGTCTCACACGATCGCTGTTTCCGGAATTCATGTTGATTCCTAAATAGTAGATTCTGGGTCGGCACAAACACAGAGAAGTCAGAAGCGGTCGGAAGACCAAATACATGTCGTTCGCTGCGACGACCGACCGAACGACCAACCAATGGTCATCCCCACTCAAGTCAGGCACGGGAAAGAGCCCAGTATAAATCGTCGACTGACAACTTATTGCCATGAGGTCACTTCGAAGGGCGCGCGCGCGCGCACACACACACACACACACACACACACACACACACAGACATAGGTGAAAGTTGCACTACCCGAATATCATGCTCCATTCAACTAAAACTCGCTGAATCCGGTCCTTGACGTGGTCGTGCACTCTCGCGCCCACATCCTTCCGTCGGACAGTGCATATAAGTCGCCAGCGGTCGGGCGAGTACTGGCTGTCCAGACCTCACTGCTGCTCCGTCCCAACTCAACTCGCTCGACAAACGACGACCCGGATTTACTAGACGCCGCTCCAAAGATGGTACCCCAGTACGCGCTATCGATAAGCGCTGGTGCTGCTACTCATGCACAGACAACGCGAGCAAACGTAGTGGCGCCAGTGAACACACTAAGAAAACGAGACGCCACTATCGCTATTACAGGATGCCAAGCTATGAACGACATCAATGAGAGCACCACACGGCTCAAGTATGAACAAAGAGTTTACCAGAGAAAGACAAAAGTAATTAAGAGTAACGGAAATGAGATTATCGACAAACTGACCATCAAAATTGGGGAAATTAAACTAGACGAAGTTACGTTGCAACAAAAATAAAACACAATAGAAATTTATTGCCAAATTTATTAATACATGTCTCATCATTTTGTCCCTTATTCTTGTCAGTGTCTTCCATTTATTCCTTTCTTCGCGATTCTACGGAAACCCTCCTCCTCATTCTTTATCTTATCAGTCCACTCAATTTTCAATATTCTTCTGTAGCATCACATCTCAAATGCTTCTAGTCTCTTCTATTCCGGTTTTCCCACAGTGCATACTTAGAAATTTCTGCCTCAGATTAAGGTCTATCTTTGATATCAGTACATTCCTATTGGTGGGGAATGGCCCATTTGTCTGTTCTAGTCTGCTTTTCATGCCATCCTTGCTTCGTCCGCGATGAATTATGTTGCTTCCAAGGTAGCAGAATTCCTTAACTTCGTCTACTTGCTGATCATCAACTTTGCTGTTAAGTTTCTCGCTGCACTCACTTCTGCTACTTCTCATTTGTTTGGAATTTTTCCTGTTTACTCTCAGTTCATATTCTGTAATCATTAGATTATACAATTTATTCAGCATATGCTATAGTTCTTCTCCGCTTTCGCTGAGTGTAGTAATATCATTAGCGAATCTTATCATTTCACCCTGAATTTCAATACCACTCTCGAACTTTTCTTTTATTTCCGTCATTGCTTCTTCGGTGTATATACTAGGTGTACCGGTATGAAATGAGCGTTTTTTTGTGAAAATGATTTTGAATTGAAAAGTAGAAATATTTTAATCAAAGTACTGACCATTGCTTTCCATACACTTTGACCAACTTTCTGGCAATAGAAATGTTCGTCTTTTGAAGCAAACCAATCAGACACCCAATTTTCGACTTCTTCGTAGGAATCGAAGTGTTCCTCAGCCAATGCGTGTCCCACTGATGAAAACAAATGGTAGTCGGAAGGGGCCAAGTCTGGTGAATACGGCGGGTGGGGTAGCAGTTTTGTTTTGTGTGCAGGTACATTGTCGTGTAAAAAAATTACTCTGCCATGTCTTCTGGCCCATTGTGGTCTTTTTTCGATGAATGGATAGTTCAAATTGATCATTTGTTGTCTGTTGCGATTAGTATTCACAGTGTCCCCAGGTTTTAGAAGCTCATGATACACCACACCTTAATGATCCCACAAAACATAGAGCATTGTCTTCTTGCCGAATCGATCTGGTTTTCCAGTCGATGTTGAACCCATGATTTTTCCCGTTTAGGATTCTTAAAATAAATTAATTTTTCGTAGCCAGTAACAATTCGATGCAAAATTGATTTTCTTTCATGTCTTTGAAGCAAAATTTGACAAATGGTTTTTGGGTTTTCCATCTGTCGTTCATTCAATTGATGTGGCGCCCATTTTCCACACTTTTGCATCTTTCCCATAGTTTTAAAATGGTCAGAAATTCTTTTTTGTACAACATTTAGCATTACTGCCATTTGCTTCTGACTCAAAGTATCATCTTCATCCAATATTGCTTGCAATTTGGCGTCTTCGAACTTTTTTGGTGGCCTTCCACGTTCTTCATTTCTTACATCAAAATCATTATTTCTGAACCGTTGAAACCATCTTTTGCATGTTCCTTCTGATAGAGCATCATCACCATATGCCTCGACAAGCATTCGATGCGACTCTGCAGCCCTTTTTTTTTCAAATGAAAACAAAAAATTAATGCTTTCCGCAAATCATCACTTTCTGGTACAAAATTCGACATTGTTAACAGGATGAAAACATATGATGTTGTTTGTTCCATGACTTGATGTATACTAAATTTCTTTGACAGATGTCATACCAACCAAACAAAAAAAATTAAGGCTCGTTCACAAGAAATGTTCCCTATCGACACATTTGTATCTTAACGCTCATTTCATACCGGTACACCTTTTATTGAACAATAGGGATGAAAGGTGGCATCCCTGCTTTACACTCTGTTTAATCCGAGAGCCTTACACCTAATTTCCACGAAATCTCAAGTTCTTCGATTCCACGTTTGACTTCTTCTCAACTGCCGCGCGGGATTAGCCGAGCGGTCTGCGGCGCTACAGTCTTGGACTTTTCGGCTGGTCCCGGCGGAGATTCGAGTCCTCCCTCGGGCATGGGTTTGTGTGTTTGTCCGTAGGATAATTTAGGTTAAGTAGTGTGTAAGCTTAGGGACTGATGACCTTAGCAGTTAAGTCCCATAAGATTTCACACACACACTTCTTCTCAACTTTCCTCACAGGCCGTCATGCCTTTTATATCCTTTCCTCAAGCGTAACTTCTCGTCGGTCTGTAGTATCATGGTCGTTGACTGGATATTAAACCCTAATTTTTCTTCCTGTACTTTTTCTGATACCATCTACTCACTCCCAACCGATCTTCGCCTTGGTATTTTCTTACCTCTTGGAACCCGCAAAGAACTTGTCTGGTCTCTCTACCATCGCCTAGGTACAAATGCTGCAAACACCATATTATTTTCATTGCTGTGTTAATTACATCTTCCACTTCACCCTGTTTTATGATCTAATTGTTTATACCTTTGTTCTTCGTGGTAATTCACATCATACATCTCTCCATTATGATCTCCGCATTATCTAAATTTACGTCTCTTCTTGAAGTCCGCAAGTGGTGGTATATTAAACCGAAATAGTTTGTGTGTAAACGTGTGGTAACAATCTGTTATCTGGAAAATGGACAGCGAGTAGACAATGGAGAAGGAAAGTAGCCAATAGCGATTACGTAGAATGTCGCTTTCAGCGCATAACTGAAACGGTGTATGCTGTTGGTATTTTACGTTGTGACAACATCTTTACTCAAAGCAACCGCAGTCGCGAAAGCCTGTGACCATACATTACTCGTGGACTTTTTTCCAATACGGGTGGCTTATTGCGTGTTCAAAGCCCGATATATTAAATATTGCTAGCGGTGTTCTGTTTTTAATCAAAGCCTGCCGTTCTTAACCACTGTTGCGACCCCTTTGAGGTACTGCTTTATCCATCCGCTTGTTTGTCTATCAATTACGTCTTTGTACCGTGTTTTACAAAAAACATTTTGTGCACTTCATTTTCGGTGCTTTAATCCGCACAAACAATACCGTTCCTTACGTTGTGGGTATTTTGTGGTGGTGGCCGGAAACAATGGAGGGAGATAGATAGAGAGAGAGAGAGAGAGAGAGAGAGAGAGGCGTTCAACAAAAGAATGCTTACTAAAACATGTATTTCACCAAGCCATGAGTTCAAATCAGTGCGGACGTAAAATGCCAATCCGTCTTACGTATGATGATTTTAGGCTCAAAATAAAGTCACCCCTCATTCTCAAATGATGCGAAACTTCTCATATATTTCTGTACAGTCTACAATTAAGAGGGATTCGTAGTAATTGTTGAAATTTATATCACACAGATTTATATTTTTCAGGACAAAAAATATATTATTAATTGCCTGACACCTTTCGGCAGCATTATTTGCCTAATGATATGTACAGACAAGTCCGCTGCGCTTTTTTCAACCAATCTATTTCATGTCCTTTTGAAGATTGGCAATGTCTGAAACTAGTCAGGGTATTAATAAAATTGTCGTGATCCAGACAACCACACGATAATATAAGTGCAGTTATAACACCTGTATCTCATTTCGGGGTCATGCAGCACATACGTTCAGTTCTTGTTCTGCTGCACAAGAAGTGGCGGCCACATTTTATGTGAGTATATACCTATCCTAAGAATGGTTTCTCGTGGCTGGCAACCAGTAAAAGGTAAACCGCAGTTCACTGTAGTTTCCTTAGCATTGCAACCAACAGGAAACATGTAGATATTTCCGAGCTCTAATTCATATATACACTCCTGGAAATTGAAATAAGAACACCGTGAATTCATTGTCCCAGGAAGGGGAAACTTTATTGACACATTCCTGGGGTCAGATACATCACATGATCACACTGACAGAACCACAGGCACATAGACACAGGCAACAGAGCATGCACAATGTCGGCACTAGTACAGTGTATATCCACCTTTCGCAGCAATGCAGGCTGCTATTCTCCCATGGAGACGATCGTAGAGATGCTGGATGTAGTCCTGTGGAACGGCTTGCCATGCCATTTCCACCTGGCGCCTCAGTTGGACCAGCGTTCGTGCTGGACGTGCAGACCGCGTGAGACGACGCTTCATCCAGTCCCAAACATGCTCAATGGGGGACAGATCCGGAGATCTTGCTGGCCAGGGTAGTTGACTTACACCTTCTAGAGCACGTTGGGTGGCACGGGATACATGCGGACGTGCATTGTCCTGTTGGAACAGCAAGTTCCCTTGCCGGTCTAGGAATGGTAGAACGATGGGTTCGATGACGGTTTGGATGTACCGTGCACTATTCAGTGTCCCCTCGACGATCACCAGTGGTGTACGGCCAGTGTAGGAGATCGCTCTCCACACCATGATGCCGGGTGTTGGCCCTGTGTGCCTCGGTCGTATGCAGTCCTGATTGTGGCGCTCACCTGCACGGCGCCAAACACGCATACGACCATCATTGGCACCTAGGCAGAGGCGACTCTCATAGCTGAAGACGATCCGTCTCCATTCGTCCCTCCATTCACGCCTGTCGCGACACCACTGGAGGCGGGCTGCAATATGTTGGGGCGTGAGCGGAAGACGGCCTAACGGTGTGCGGGACCGTAGCCCAACTTCATGGAGACGGTTGCGAATGGTCCTCGCCGATACCCCAGGAGCAACAGTGTCCCTAATTTGCTGGGAAGTGGCGGTGCGGTCCCCTACGGCACTGCGTAGGATCCTACGGTCTTGGCGTGCATCCGTGCGTCGCTGCAGTCCGGTCCCAGGTCGACGGGCATGTGCACCTTCCGCCGACCACTGGCGACAACATCGATGTACTGTGGAGACCTCACGCCCCACGTGTTGAGCAATTCGGCGGTACGTCCACCCGGCCTCCCGCATGCCCACTATACGCCCTCGCTCAAAGTCCGTCAACTGCACATACGGTTCACGTCCACGCTGTTGCGGCATGCTACCAGTGTTAAAGACTGCGATGGAGCTCCGTATGCCACGGCAAACTGGCTGACACTGACGGCGGCGGTGCACAAATGCTGCGCAGCTAGCGCCATTCGACGGCCAACACCGCGGTTCCTGGTGTGTCCGCTGTGCCGTGCGTGTGATCGTTGCTTGTACAGCCCTCTCGCAGTGTCCGGAGCAAGTATGGTGGGTCTGACACACCGGTGTCAATGTGTTCTTTTTTCCATTTCCAGGAGTGTAGATGCATCGGATAATTTAGAAGGGTAATGTCGCGAAACTGAATCCAGGACCGTACGAAAAGCCTTCAAGTGTCCCTAGGTGACGTAGAAATGATCATTTTCAAAGGATATCATACTGCTGCCACTTGGTTACCAAGCTCCGCAGAGCAATGAGGTGTTCTGGAAGTCGTTCAAAAACGCGAAATTTTGGCTGTACACTTACTTTTAGAATATGGTATTAATGTTTCATGAGTATGATCTGTCCATGGTGGCGCTGGCATCTTATAAGTTTGCATAGAAGAACGCATATTTTAGCGTTCGTGAGGATCTTAGGTGTAGTATTTCAGAGTTTTTGCTCGCATGGCATCATGTGAAACTAAGATCTTAAATAAATTATAATCACTGTTAACAGAATATTTGTTCTACAATATTACTTTTATTGTGTTAACCGGTTTTCAGATTACAAGGCCATCTTCAGACATTTGCTGAGTATTGTCACCAAAAAAGTTACAATGTTTGCAAGAAACATTGGAAGAGAAGTAACACGTCTAGACTGAAGCAGAAACATACATTAACATCTTTGACAGTGCGGTGATAATGCAATGAAAAAGTAAAAAATTCAACAGTAAATAAATAAAAATGGAGTAGACAGGAAAAACTTTAACACAAAATAGGAACAGCATGCCAACACTACAGATTCTATTAATAAAAATAACTAATAAAATGAAATAAAATTAGTACTTGACAAGTCTACATCGGGAGCTAAAAGTCATGGAGAGGGATTCACAAACCAATTAAAAGAAGAAACAAATATTAATGTAACTACAGAATACTTAAGGAACTTAAGCAATATCAGTAAGATAAACGGAAATAAAAAATACAGGAAAACGAAGGCGTTTGAGGAAACATACAGTAAACGCAATCTTTGAGAGTGTGGTGGTACTGCATTTTAACATTAACATTATATTCAAAACTGTGGCTATGTAACAGTTGGCATTAAATACGAGGTGTGGCTAGAAAAAAACCGGACTAGTACTGGTGAAACAATAAAACGAATGCAATAAGGCTGAAAGTCGCGTGGCCTGTCACGTGACTCTCGCTCCGCCTACTGCTCGAGTTTCATCTGCCCTCTGCACTCAGTCTGCCCGTGGCGTCTGTTTTAAGTAGTTGACGTTTTGTCTGTGCGTCGGAAAATGTTGAGTGTACAGAAAGAACAGCGTGTTAACATCAAATTTTGTTTCAAACTAGGAAAACCTGCAAGTGAAACGTTTGTAATGTTACAACAAGTGTACGGCGATGATTGTTTATTGCGAACACAAGTGTTTGAGTCGTTTAAACGATTTAAAGATGGCCGCGAAGACACCAGTGATGACACTCGCACTGGCAGACCATTGTCAGCAAAAACTGATGCAAACATTGAAAAAATCGGTAAAATTGTTCGACAAGATCGCCGTTTAACAATCAGAGCAGTGTCTGAGTTAACAGGAGTTGACAAGGAAAGTGTTAGGCAGATTCTTCATGAAAGTTTCAACATGAACAAAGTGTGTTCAAAAATGGTTCCAAAGTGTCTCACAATTGAACAGAAGGAATGCCGAAGAATGATTTGTTCTGACATCCTGGAAAACATTGAAAGTGATCCCACCTTCTTACAAAATGTTATTACTTGCGATGAATCGTGGTTTTTTACTTACGATCCCGAAACTAAACGCCAATCGATGCATTGGAAAACTCCTGGTTCTCCACGACAAAAAAAAGCACGAATGTCAAAATCGAAATTCAAGGCAATGATGATTGTTTTTTTTGCCATCAAAGGGATTGTGCACGCTACATTAGCGTCCTGGCTACCCTACGTGAGCGAGTACGGAGAAAACGGAACGATTTGTGGAGAAAAAAGTCATGGATCCTTCACCAAGACAATGCCCCAGCTCACAGTGCGTTGTCAGTGAAGACGTTTTTGGCAAAACACAACATTCCCATCTTAGATCATCCACCCTACTCATCTGATTTGGCCACCTGTGACTTTTTTCTTTTCCCTAAAGTCAAGTCAGCTTTGAAAGGAACTAGATTTGAGACTGTTGAAGCAGTAAAAGAAAAAGCGACGGAAGTAATGTATGGACTTACCGAAAATGATCTGCAGCATTGCTATGAACAGTGGAAAATTCGTATGGAGCGGTGTAGAGACCGAGGAGGAGAGTACATTGAAGGAGATAACATGAAATTGTAAATAATTGTAAATAAATGTTTTTTCCAGCATCAGTCCGGTTTTTTTCTAGCCGCACCTCGTAAATGAACAAAGTAAAATACAAACAATATTTCATGAGACAACTACAACAGGTGTTAATGTTAAAATACAGTACCACCACACTCTCAAAGATTGCATTTCCGGTATTTTCCCTCAAACGCCTCCATTTTCCTGAATTCATTTATTTCAGTTTAACTGATTGATATTGCTTAAGTTCCTTATGTATTCTGTAGTTACATTAACAACTGCTTCTTCTTTTAACTGGTTTGTGTATCACTCTCCGTGTTTTATAACTCCTGATGTAGCCTTGTCAAGTACTAATTTTATTTTATTTTATTTTATTAGCTTTGTTTATTAACAGAAACTGTTATGTTGGCATGCTGTTCCTATTTTGTATTAAATTCTTTCTTGTCTACTCCATTTTTATTTATTTACTGTTCAATTTTTTTACTTTTTCATTGCATTACCACCACACTGTGAAAGATGTTACTTATTGTATGTTTCTGCTTCAGTCTAGACGTGTTACTGCTATTTCAAAGTTGTTTGCAAACATTGTAACTTCGTTGGTGATAATGTTCAGTAAATGTCTGAAGATGGCCTTGTAATCCGAAAACCGGTTAGCACAATAAAAATAATATTGTAGAACAAAAGAAAACTGGTACTTTTCATTTATTTTAATCACTGATTTATGGTTCAGCATGTTTATATTCTGTGTATATTCGAAAGACGACATATACCCAAATGTAGAATAACACGATCAGTCGTATCATATAATCGTTTTTAGAGGCATTTGATAAGTACAATTCACTCCCCGTCCCCTCACCAATCCGTCCTTTCAAAAAAAATGGTTCAAATGGCTCTGAGCACTATGGGACTCAACTGCTGAGGTCATTAGTCCCCTAGAACTTAGAACTAGTTAAACCTAACTAACCTAAGGACATCACAAACATCCATGCCCGAGGCAGGATTCGAACCTGCGACCGTAGCGGTCTTGCGGTTCCAGACTGCAGCGCCTTTAACCGCACGGCCACTTCGGCCGGCCCAATCCGTCCTTCATCATGTTCAAGTAACAGGCGTGCCAGATCAGATGTGAACACAATTTTCACGCAAAAGATGATATTCGACTTCAGATTTTTTCTATTGTCCTATTTTTACTTTTCTCTTTATCCAACAAATTATTTACCAGATACGAATTGGCAAATTTAATCTAATCTGTCATTGTAAAATGAATCACAAGGCCACCAAAACAAATGGTCCAAATGGCTCTGCGCACTATGCGACTTAACTTCTGCGGTCATCAGTCGCCTAGAACTTAAAACTAATTAAACCTAACTAACCTAAGGACATCACACACATCCATGCCCGAGGCAGGATTCGAACCTGCGACCGTAGCGGTGGCTCGGTTCCAGACTGTAGCGCCTAGAACCGCACGGCCACTCCGGCCGGCCACCAAAACAAGGGAATAACAGTGATACCTACTGCGATCCGGAGACTCTAGTGTTTTCCCTTTCATTTTATTATGGTTTGGTTGTGCATGAATGTATGCCGTTTAGAACGGGCTCATTTCCAAGCTGTTGCCTCCGGCTTCATTATGTGATTAGAAATTAATTCCAACGCATTATGTAGAAGTTTCGTCCTCCTGTAACACTACACATGAACTGTCTGTCCTTTGCAAAAAGGACATCTATGTGCTACTTCTACTCAGCAGATGTGCTAAGTTGACCTAGAGTGTGGAGGTCATATTTGATAAGTTGACGTAGTGTATGGTAATCATTTCTGAAAAGGATATTTAAAAATATTTGAGTACGTCCAATCCATCGACAGAGTGTAAACGTTACAGTTGCGCGTGAGCAATGCATGTGACGCAGTTCGCATCGAAACCAGGTATATGTCAAAGAGTGCGTGGTTCACTGTGAATAATGGCTGACGGATGTGTCCCGGTGAGTGCTAACCACACGCAGCGCTGCCTATAGTGTCTGGTTCTAGGTAACAGACTGATGGTAACGAGGGGATAGAACTGCCCATACCTCAACAGGCATTGCGTTCCAGACATATCACAATAGGAACTGTGATGTCGTCAGTCACCCGACCATACCGCCGCATGAGAGATCGATCCGCCGGATGCGATTCTCTCGATAAACGAAACAGAAGGACGGCTGTGCTAGCCAAAGAGTACACAGCCAGTGGCAGTACTTATGTTCGCCGCGAGGCGCCGCTAGGCCTCTTCATATGCAGCAGGAGAGTAGTGCAGTTGTGCGAGTCTACAGTTCGTAGCCGCGCTCAGTGGTCAGCCAGCGCCGGTGTTAGTGTCATCGTCTGCAGCTCGGTCATTGCTGCTATCAAGTCTTTGTAGCTCCGTTCCAAGTTAGTCTTAAAATTCACCGGATTCTACATTCCAGATTACGAGAGATTAATTCGTCACTGCAAGATTTGTGACTTGTAAATTACGTCATTCTACAGACGCTTAGTCTAGTCGCGTCTTCCATAATTGTCAACCAACTGATCATAGACTGCAGCAAAGTTAAGTAATAAATACTTTCTTATCTTGTACTCCTGCTAATGAACTGTGTTTTCCTGCTATAGCTACCAAGCAGTCTTGGCATAGTGGAACCCACGTTTCCACCTCCTTGGCTACCTCATATTTGCCACCACACGTTGATGGATTCGATTATGGTGGAAGTTCGAAAGCCATCGGGAACTTTTCTCCTGGTTTTGACCAATACTATCTCCTATAGGAATATGTAACACTTCTTCAAAACACACTCTATATTGCTTCCTACTACGTATATCTCTTACGGCACAACATTTGCGACAGCAGGAAAGTGAGGCGAGGGGGAGGGAGTGACAGTAGTACACGAGGTACCCTCCACCACACACCATAATGTGACTTGTGGCGTATAGATGTACAAGGGGAATCAAGGTGTCTCCCTCGCGGCTGCTTGTCAAGACGTCTCCTGGTAATAGTTTGTTATGGATGGAGAAATCTCTCTCTTTGACGTTTGACTAAATGGTTGGCCAAGCGCAAAAAATTTTAAGGAAATTTTCATCTGAAATTTTTTGTACTTTCTGTACGAATCGACAATTCACCATGTATTCCTTGTGAACAAAGGAGAGCAACACGGAATATCAAAAGTAGTTGCTTCGTCCTTTTTTCATTGGAACTACCGCCAAAAAATGTCATTCCCTTCCTCCGACGGCACTTATCCCCAACCTTCTTTCTTTCTTTCTTTCTTTCTCTCTCTCTCTCTATCTATCTCTCTCTCGCCGGTCGGAGTGGCCGTGCGGTTCTAGGCGCTAGAGTCTCGAACCGAGCGACCGCTACGGTTGCAGGTTCGAATCCTGCCTCGGACATGAATGTATGTGATGTCCTTCATCACAATGTTGCAGTGCTGCTTCCAAATGTTCAAAATGCTCAGATGTGTGTGAAATCTTATGGGACGTAACTGCTAAGGTCATCAGCCCCTAAGCTTACACACTACATAACCTAAATTATCCTAAGGACAAACACACACACCCACCTATGCCCTAGGGAGGACTTGAACCTCCGCCGGAATCAGCCGAGTGCCGCTTTCATCGCCAGTCACAGACACTTCGAGTTGGTGAGTTGTAGACTGATGTGACGGGATAGCGATATTCACACATATAGATGGTAGTAGCGTCACGCGCACTAGATATAAAAAGGCACCGCATTGGCTGAGCTGTCATTTGAACTCAGGTAATGCACGTGAAAAGGTTTCCGACGTGATTTTGGTCATACGACGGCAATTAACAGACTTCGAGCGCGGATGGTAGTTGGAGCTAGACGCATGGGACAGTCCATTTGTGAAATCGTTATTGAATTCAATATTGATCCACCGTGTAAAGAGTGTGCTGAGAATAGCAAATGCCAGGCGTTACGTCTCACCAAGGGCAACTCAATGGCCGATGGCGCTCACTGAACAACAGACAGCAATGGCGTTTTCGTAGATTTATCAGTGCTGGCAGATATGCAACGATGCGTGAAATAACCGCAGAAATCAATATGGGACGTGCGACAGACCTAAGCATTAGGACAGTGCGGCGAAATTTGGCGTTAATGGGCTGTGGCAGCAGACGAGTGCCTTTGCTAACAGCACGGCGTCGCTTGCAGCCCCTCTCCTGGTCTAGTTTTTGTATCCCGCCTGGAAGGCGGCGCGTGGGTCTGCTCCTGACAACTGACAGAGAGGCCGAATGAAAGGAAGCGAGTAGGAGCAGGTGCGGTAAGGCACGTCGGTACTGCAAGTAAAATAAAAGAGGTTTTCATTGGTGCATGGACATATATAAATGAATACGTATCTTTGGTACAGGTGAGCAAGCAGGTGTAATACAAAGTCCAGATAAGAAAGTCTCAATAGCAAGCAAAGCTAAACCGATGGTTCTCGGTCGTCTGCTTTTCATAATCTGGGCGAAAGTGGAGCGGCGCTCGTGGAGCTGCACAGTGTCGGCTAGAGGGCGCTGTGGTCAGCGAAGATCTTCAGCTCTCGTAGCGCCAACCTACGCTGTGACATCGGAAATATCGGTACCACACTAGTGACCACATCGTTTGGACCCTAAATGATTGGAAAACCGTAGCCTCGTCGGATGAGACCCGATTTCAGTTCCTAAGAGCTGATGGTAGGTTCAAGTGTGGCGCACACCCCAAGAAGCCATTGACCTATGTAGTCAGTGAAGCTCTGTGCAAGTTGGTGGTGGCTTCCACAATGGTGTGGGCTGTGTCTACAAGGAATGGAGTGGGTGCTCTGGTCCTGTTGAGCCGATGATTGACTGGAAATGTTCCGGCGTAGCGTCAAACGCCGGCACGACAGCCAGCAACGTTACAGCCGAGAGGTCTGTGAGACGTCGTCAGCCAACAGTACGCTAACAGACCCCTCTCTAGGAAGACACCGAAACAGCAGCGGCATCTAGGCGAAGAGAATATAAGCGCCGCACCTCCTCGCCACAGTTCGAGTTGAAGTATAGCCGGTCTACGAGGTCTACAGCAGTGGCTTATGAACTGTAATGGACTTGTAATAGAATTTTATTTACTGAAGGGCATTCGTTATTTGTATGTCGCCCACTGCTTGCGACATCACCACTGTAAAGTCACAAAAGTTAAGTATTGTAATTTATCTTACTGTAATAAAAAGTCGTTAATACGAATTGCTTGAATTGTTGTCTGGCGCTCCGAGAAGTAGGATTCGAAGGCATGCTATGTTAGACGAGTGGTTAGAACACAACAGGAAATGATTATTTTTAGCACTTTTATTTTCGCAAGTCCGCCTTGATCACAGAGATTTCTTTACACTTTATGACCGGTTTTTGCTTATCGACATCTTCAGATCTGTTGTAAATATAAATATTGTGTAAGCGACCAGGTTCAGTTAATTAATATTAAATCTATACAAGTGATGCATAAAATATAAAATATTTATGGCCATGTATGGCAGTCATGGATAGCGTTAAAATATTCTGATATAAATCATCGTCAAGTTAAACATGTGCTTGCTAATACTCAGATCGCGTCAGTATTTATACAAAAACCTAATGCCAGCAGGGGGCACTTTAGCCTGAGTACATAGTAAACTTGTGTCGCCAATATAAAGATTAAAATGCTGTATGCATTGTCTTTAGTTAAAATTCCCCCCGCCTGACTAAACGAGCGTCTGTCATATACAGGGTGTTACAAAAAGTGAAACACGTATGTAACGTAGCAGCGATGGCGAGGCATTGTAGCATCTGTGACCAGAGTATGCGCTTGACCGCGCGAGTGTTGCGAGCGGTTCTCAGTCAGTCAGTAGTCGTTGCTCAGTCTGTTAGTAGCTGTAGGCCAGTGCAGTACAGTAGTCGTTGCGAGTCTGTAGCTCTGTCTAGTTGAGAGCAGTACTGAGTCTGTAGTCGTCATGCAGAGCGGTCGGCAACAATGGTCAAGATGAGGAATAAGGTATACTGTTAATTAATATAATCATTAGATAATGAAAAATTTTATTTATTGTAATTATTCTCCAACAAGTCTCCCAATAATAATTTTTATTTCAAAAGCATTTTCTCAAAAGTTTAATTTTTTTTGAACTCAAGATTTCGTTGCACTTCCCATTTCATTCTACTTTTTTGAACAAAAAATTCCATTAAAATCACAAAAAAGGAGAATATTATTATTTACAATGCAGTTCCTCCAAGCGGTGCGCAACAGCAAGAGCAGATATGTGACATCGATTTATTCTGAGGTAAGACTTTAATTTTGATTGTTTTTCACAGGGCCAAAGACCGACATTTCGGTTTAATTGAATTTTCTTGTCACTGAATGGGCTTTAATTTTTTGAAGGATTTATATTTGAGTCAGATTGCGAATTTCACTTTTTTGTTGCCATTGTCAGTACATTTGATTGTGGGCAAGTTACGCATAGAGTAATGTCCATCAGCATTTCTATTGAGTATTGTCCTTTCTTTTAAATTGCGGTGGGGAGGTTACACTTGGCGACACCCAGTCCAGGATCGTATTTCGTTGAGAGTCTTTTGAGCAACAGTTAGATATCTGCTCTTGTTTGCTTAGATATAATTAGGATTTAGCGCAACGCTTTTAATAATATTGTGACTTTCTCTCTACAGGTCAACGGCAATTTGTTGCTTTGTTGTATTTGTGTGTTGCTTTTGCATTGTGTTGATTTGTTTTGTGAAAAATTTTGACTATTGTTAAGATGCCGCGAAAGACTGTGAATAGTGTATCGCGAAGTATTTTGAATGAAACTACCGACTCAAACAACTTTACCGATAGGACATGTGACACGCAATGTAATGATGACAATCCTGCGTTCACTAACAATCAGTGCATTCCAACCACTAATGATGACTTTCACCTTAATGATGAACAAACGAACTCAATTGTCTCGTCTGTTAACTTGACGACAATTGATGACGCAGAACGCTCTATTGTAATGAGCGCTGCAGAGCTTAACACACCCGATTTGGAAAACCCAAGTAACGAACAGACAAATTTGTCTAATGAATATGAACAGATCACACAAAGTAGGGCGTATTTATTTAATTCCGAAACAATGACTGATAATGTACATTTGACTGGTAAACCTTTTTCTAAAATGCAGAATGACCAAATGGTCGCACAGAACGTGACAATTGCACATATACCACCACACAGCACAGAGAATAGAAATGCTAATTTTGAATCGGATCCACTTATGGCATTTTTGCGGCAAAATTTCAAACAGTTTAATGAAAGATTTGATAAAAATGACGTAAATAACAAACAACAGAATGAAAACCTCAAGCAGCTTAGTGAACAAATTAGTGCGGTTGCCGCGCAGTGCCATGACACTAAGGAACAGTTGCGCGCGGAAATTGAGGCGTGTTCACAAAAAAATAGCGAAGAAATTAAATCTGTTGCGCAAGAATTAAGAGAAATGCAAACAGTCGCAACAAATACACTCAGAGACGAAATTAGCGGAGTCGCCAAACAGTGCTCTGAAAAAGCTACACAATTACGGGACGAGTTTAAAGCAATGACGGTAGAACTTTCGCGCACTATGGACGCAAAGATAGACGCGAAATTCGAACAGCAGAACACTCAGATTAACGAGCGCTTTAGTCAGCACATACAGAACAGTGATACGCGTTTCCGCAGATTTATTCAAGATCAAAACAAAGTAAAACGACAAGTCATGGAAACAATCACTGCACAGAGACAAGAGGACAAACGTAAAATATTCGCGAAAGCGAAGACGTATGTAGACAATAATATTACTACAGTGTCCGACAAAATTAATACCATAGAACAATTGAACGCGGAATTACGGGATGAAATTTCTGATCTTAAAGCAAAAACGGATACACACACAGTAAATATTCAAACAGTGACAAATAGATTCGAACAACTAGATCTAACACAGGATTGCGATGTCATCAAAGCTGATGTTAAAAAACTGAGCGAAACTACGCGCAAGTTGCAAAAACAGATTAATGCGTCTGATTCTAAGACCGATGATCAGGTTAAAATACTGACTGAAAAATGTGATGAATTGGCCAGTCGTATTGATGTTATCGAAAATACTAATGACAATAAATCAGACGATACTGCACCGGTTTCTTTTATCCAAACACCTGAATTTCAAAATTTACAGCAGACAATTAATGAAATCGATTCATCTAACAACACGTTACGTAGGAAGTTATCAAATTTACAACAAGAAGTAACAGAAATGAAAAACACTTCTGTTAATAATACACAACAGACGCCACTTTATGAACATGTGTCAGACTCACGCAGCGCGTATAATTTGGGTAATCTGCAGAGAGTACGGGACTTAGATTCCGAACAACCACAGTTCAATAGATACTCTTACGACCCTGAACCTGTTCCATCATGCAGAGATGATAACTTCGACTACAAACATTTTCTGTCAGTGAGAAAGTTTAAGGTTTTCAAAAACGATAGAACGCAGATACACCCACTGGATTGGATTCAACAGTTTAGTTTTGCTCTTCCACCGACTTGGCCTGTAACACATAAACTTGAATTTATTTGCAGTTTTTTGGAAGGCGAACCGGCAACTCGCATGAGACCGATCGCAAGGCAATGCTATTCAGTAGAGGAATTTCAGAATGCTTTTCTGTCAGCGTACTGGTCGAAGACGACACAGCGCGGAATTAAAGATCAACTAATTAGTTTGCCAAACTATGAAAACTCAAATTTTCCCAGTGTAACGCAATTCTTTGAGCACATGGTACAACAAAACCAGTACCTAAGTGAACCGTACAGTGAATCCGCACTTATACAACTATGCATCTCTAAATTACCACGGTCATTACGAGTGTCACTTCTAACGGGCCAGCAAAAAGAAAACATTTCAGCATTCAGAGATCTTTTACAGCTCTTGGAAGTACAGCAATCTGATTATTCTTTTGTAAACAAAAACTTTTTGAGTAACAACCAAGGTCAACAACAGTACTGCAATTATGATCAGGGACGTAATTCCAATCGGAAAGATAACAGACGTTTTAGGAACGACAACTACCAAAATTTTAATAACAGGCAAAATTCTAATTATCAATACCGTCAAAATTTTCAGCAACAGGAACAACACTTTAGTAACAATAGAGGTGTTTCACAACAACAACATCAAAACCAGCCGGTTAACATACCTAACCAACAATGGAATACACAAGGTCAACCAGGCTTTAATGTTTCGCCGCGTGGACGTATAGCCCCTGGTCCAACAAACAGTAACGTACGTCAGCAAGGAAACAACTACGTACAAAGAAGACAGTATTTCAATTCCTATCGTAATACACCGTATAGGAATGATTATTACGACAGACGAAAAAACGATGAGCACAATTACCAGCGTACATATAATAACAGTCGGTCTCACCAACAGCAAAATCATACGCAAGAACATATTCTCATGAATGAACCCGACAGTAGGTACCATCCAGAGCGTAACACGCCTGGAAGAAGTAATAGGACAGTTCAAATAGTCGAAATGCCACAGAATCCTCCTAATAATAATAACACGTCAGATAGAATCTGACTAGATAATGTACAGGACGCATCTTGCAATAATACAAGCACTACCTTAGACACGCAAAATGTTGTTCACGAAAATGTAATTACTTTTGACGACATCAGAGACACTCTTTTACAGGAAAGACCATTTATTCAGAAAACTATTTCACATCCTGTTATCGAAATTAAAATTGGTTCATCGAAATTCTCAGCAGTAATTGATTCCGGCTCACCTATATCAGTAATAAATGAGGAGACTTTTAATGAGTGCAACAAAGAGAATACCTATCCGACATTACCATTAGGCAAAACAAAAGTGAAGGGAGCAGTATCGAGTAAAGGAGTAGACGTTAAATTACAGACGCATTTATCATTTTGTATTGGAGGTCATACTTTTCACTCTAATTTTTGGATTGTGCCTTTATTGACAACAGACGTTATTTTAGGTACGAATTTTCTGGTACAACACGACGCAGTTATTGATTTTCAAAATTCTTATTTAATGTTAAAGGATGAAAATGTACAACTTGCTTTAGAATTTCAGCACTCTTTATCTACGGAAGAACAAACAATTAACCGCACAGAGGTCATTTCCGCAACACGTAACATAGACTGTAATCCCACATTGTTCACGGATACATACGTACATAACTATAATACTCCAGACGAAGCTGACTACGACGTTATGCAGTTAATTTCTGATAAGGTTAAAGAGAGCAGTGCAACTACAGACGATGAACGAACGCAATTACACAAAATTCTTTTAGAGCAAGCTCCAGTTTTTGACAACATTCCTGGTACTATGTCCGGCTTTATGTATGAATTTCAAGTCAAACCGCACGACACATTTAAAGCAAAGCATTATCCCATTCCATATATTCACAGAGAACAGGTTAAAAAAGAATTGGAGGATATGCTTAATCAAGGAATTATAGAACCAGCAGTTAGTCCGTACATAAACCCGCTACATATTGTTAAGAAAAAAAATGGCTCACTTCGCCTTGTACTTGATTCACGTCACATTAATGACATTATTATTAATGAAACAGATCGACCACAGACATTAGAGGAACTTTTACAGAAATTTCACGGTACAGCTATTTATTCCACATTAGATTTGAAATCGGGATTTTGGCAAATTCAACTTCATCCGAATTGTAGAAAATATACAGCTTTTCTCTGTTTCGGCGACTGTTATCAATTTTGCAAACTACCGTTCGGCTTAACTATTTCTTCTGCAGCTTTTATTCGCGGTTTGAACACAATACTTCCGACAGAACTTAAAGACAGAATCACGACGTATGTAGACGACATTCTTATCGCAGAAGCTAACTGGTATGAACACAATCTGATTCTTGAACAACTGCTGCAAACTTTTCATGCACAAGGACTCACAGTTAACCTCAGTAAATCGCACTTTGGCAAAACTTCTATAAAATTTCTTGGACACGTAATTTCAGCAGAAGGCATTGCACCTGATCCGGAAAAACTTCAAGCTCTACGTGACATTACTGTTCCTACAACAAAAAAGCAATTACGCAGTTTTTTGGGCTTAATTAACTTTTTTCGTAAATTTATTCACCATTCTGCTTTAGACACGCCTAGACTATGCCAATTAACGGGTAAAAACACTATTTGGTCTTGGGATAAGCAAGCACACTCTGAATTTGTGAACCTGAAACATGCTTTGTTGAATGCTCCACTTTTATCGCACCCAGATCTTACCAGAAATTTTTCCATTGCCACTGACAGCTCTAACACCGCTTTAGGTGTACATATTTTTCAGGAAATTGAAGAAGATGGTTCAACAGTAATTAAAAACATCGCATTTGCAAGTCGCATTTTGTCACCCGCTGAACGAAATTATTCCGTTACAGAATTAGAAACATTATGTGTTGTATGGGCTTTCACGAGATTTAGGCACTTTCTTTATGGCAGACATACCACCGTCTACACAGACCACAGAGCGATACAATTTTTACTTTCGGCTAAATTCACACACGATAGATTAAGCAGATGGAAACTGTATTTACAGGAATTTAATTTTACAATAGTTCACATTCCCGGCACGCAAAATGTTATAGCAGACGCACTATCGCGTTCTCTCGGCAACAATCAGCAAGACGTAGTAACCAACTTCTGCAAAGCAAATTTCAGTGTCATGTACATTCAGCAAGTAGCATTTGAAAATTTTATTTCATCGTCATTACAGGACATAGCACAAGAACAAAATAAGGACAATGTGTGGAAAGAAATTAAACAGCTTTGGCAAGATAAGAATAATGTTACGATTAGGAACCACTACACTGTACGCAATGACATTCTGTTTCGCCGCTCTCATCCTGACAGCAACATTTGGTTATTATGCATTCCTGACGAACTGGTTAACAAACTAATTTGGTACACTCATTTAAGTTACGCACATTACGGAGCACGAAAATGTTTTCTTATACTGAGACAGAACTGTTATTTTACTAACATGGAAAAACGTATACGACGAGTTTTAGCGTCTTGTAAAATTTGCCAGAAAGCTAAATCAGACACCACTTCACATATTCCTCCTTTATATCCCATTATACCTGTGAAATTAAGACACATGGCCGCAGTAGATATTTTTGGTCCGATTCCGAGAACTAACAGAGGTTTTTGCTACATTTTTGTCGCTGTTGAGCTCACTTCAAAATTTGTTACTTTCACTCCATTACGCAAAGCTACTGCTAAAACTGTTTCGAAAGCATTTATAAAACATTTTCTATCTCATGTAGGGCATGTAATGAAAGTAATTTCTGATAATGGATCTCAATTTCGTAGTAGTGTATGGACACGCATGTTACGAGCTAGAAACATTTCTCCGATCTATATATCTAAGTACCACGCTTCTTCGAACCCTTGTGAAAGATTAATGAAGGAAATTGGTAAGCTGTGCCGAATATACTGCCACAAAAGACATATTGATTGGGATACACACATACTCTCATTCCAAGATGTAATTAATTCCATTCCAAATGAATCCACTATGCTATCTCCGACTGTTATACTGAAAAACGTTGAACCACCGAACAAAATTAAAGAATTAATAGACTTCCCCAAAAATCGTCGCCTACGACACCACGAAATAATTGACATTGCGCTGAACAACATCAAACGTGCCGCAGAGCGCCGGAGAAGACAGCAAAAACAGGTTTGTACACGCCGCGACTTTCACGTTGGACAGAAGATATTAGTACGTACACACTATTTATCCAGCAAATTAAAAGGTAAGTGCAGTAAATTTGAACTTCTATACGCAGGTCCGTATCGGATTCGCAGCATCCCTCACCCCAATGTTGTACACGTCGAAACTTTGAGAACCAGAAAATCGAAAGGCAATCACCATATCTCAAACATTAAACCGTTTATTGAGTGAAACCACTGTATGATTCAACACACTATGATACCATTTACTAATGCAATTAATTCACCTGACTAATTATTGATGATTATCGTATTTTTTTTTTTTTTCTTGGCAAGTGCCCGGCAAGGTAAGGTTAGCAGGTCGCTTTTCTTGTCGTTACACATCAGACCGTGCACATTTTCCATTTTTTTTGTGTATATGACTGTACTCCAGTTTTGTTTGTATGCACTATGAAATAGTTAAGATATAACACACACCAGTCGACTTTGACATTTTTTTTTTTGCCTTATGACATCTCAACATCGTGACTGTTTCACATTTTTTTTGCTACTGCATTGTATTATTCTGTGTACATTTTTTGCATCTGAACACTGTCAATGTTTTTGACATATTACGTTTTCTGTCATGTTATGCTGTATGGTTAATTGTGTCACCATAAACCAGTCATTATTTAGTGGGTATAGGATTTAAATGCAAGACATTAATCTTTGTTCATCAATTTCAGAAAGGAATGATGATTCTAAGAAATAAATTTAACATAAATGGGAATTTCACCTACGGGATAAACGAAAGGAGATGCAATAACTTTATGAGGAAGAGTAAATGGATCAGGATTAACAAACATTAACAAGAATATACTATACTCATCACAGAATAGCAGTCTTAACTAATTTTTTCTTTCAGAATACAAGGTGATTGATGCAGGCTGTCAGAGAGAACTACACGTCTTAGTTTTAGTGATGAAATATGCTAGAGATAAGGAATAGTTATGTAATGAGTAATGAAGTGATTTTTTGCAGATGATAGTGAATACTGATGAATAATGATGAAGGAAATGGTATTATGAATAATGAAGTTTTTCTTTACAGGTGGTGATAATAATGAAGTTATGATAATATGGATAATGAAGTGATGGATAATGAAGTTTTTTTCTTTACAGATGAGGATAATGTTGAAGTTGTGTATTTATGCTACGTAGTTATTTAAGTATTTGTTGCAGTTTGCTTTGACAGCAGGTGTTACATTGCATAGTAGGATGACGGAAAGTTTTGGAAAGGACAGCTATGGAACACATTTTATACACATTTCACTACTTGTTAATTCGAAGTTCACTACTTTTCAGCATAGTGTGCGTTTCTTCTTTCAGGTCAATAATCCGTTTTTGTATTTTTTCCAGGAGAAGTTTTTCATGATACTTACTAAACCTGTTACTTATTATACCTGTTCTAGTACTTGCATTTTTATATTTTTTACCCATTTGTGTTTATCATTTATAAATGTGATCACATGTACTGCCTTGTTACATAATCTTGCTACAGCTGACTCATGACGAATGACGTTACCTATCCTCATTTGCAGCAATAGGTCAAAAGCAAAAAGTATTATGCCTCAGCAATTAATTATCGATCCCAACGCAATGCATTGCTACCAAAAAAATGTATTACCAGTCCCACATAATGTCACTAGTTTATGATAATTCTGAATAATACTGATCAACTCTGAATAGCATGTCACTCGAGTAATGACCTCTTAATGAGACTATATTCAAAATAATGCTTTGTCACTAGCTAATAACTGCCACTGTTTATTGTAATGCCTGTGATTACTAATGATTTGACTGTAATTAACTGATTTTAATAATGACTTTGTAATGATCTGAATAATACTGAATGATGAACTATGTTTTATTCTATTCAATACTTGATGGCCACTGAGTGCGATTCCAGGTTCGAATCCTGGCAGGGTCGCCAAGTGTAACCTCCCCACCGCAATTTAAAAGAAAGGACAATACTCAATAGAAATGCTGATGGACATTACTCTATGCGTAACTTGCCCACAATCAAATGTACTGACAATGGCAACAAAAAAGTGAAATTCGCAATCTGACTCAAATATAAATCCTTCAAAAAATTAAAGCCCATTCAGTGACAAGAAAATTCAATTAAACCGAAATGTCGGTCTTTGGCCCTGTGAAAAACAATCAAAATTAAAGTCTTACCTCAGAATAAATCGATGTCACATATCTGCTCTTGCTGTTGCGCACCGCTTGGAGGAACTGCATTGTAAATAATAATATTCTCCTTTTTTGTGATTTTAATGGAATTTTTTGTTCAAAAAAGTAGAATGAAATGGGAAGTGCAACGAAATCTTGAGTTCAAAAAAAATTAAACTTTTGAGAAAATGCTTTTGAAATAAAAATTATTATTGGGAGACTTGTTGGAGAATAATTACAATAAATAAAATTTTTCATTATCTAATGATTATATTAATTAACAGTATACCTTATTCCTCATCTTGACCATTGTTGCCGACCGCTCTGCATGACGACTACAGACTCAGTACTGCTCTCAACTAGACAGAGCTACAGACTCGCAACGACTACTGTACTGCACTGGCCTACAGCTACTAACAGACTGAGCAACGACTACTGACTGACTGAGAACCGCTCGCAACACTCGCGCGGTCAAGCGCATACTCTGGTCACAGATGCTACAATGCCTCGCCATCGCTGCTACGTTACATACGTGTTTCAAAAGGTAAGGCCAAACTTTCAGGAAACATTCCTCACACACAAATAAAGAAAAGATGTTATGTGGACATGTGCCATACATGGCTATAAATATTTTATATTTTATAAGTCACTTGTATAGATTTAATCTTAATTAATTGAACCTGGTCGCTTAAACAATATTTATATTTACAAGAAATCTGAAGATGGCGATAAGCCGAAACCGATTATAAAATGTAAAGAGATCTATGTGATCAAGACGGACTTGTGAAAATAAAACTGCTAAAAGGAAAACGATCGCGGACTCATATACAGACTTTATGGCTTCAATTGATAAGGAAATGGTTATGTTCGGCTACTTCACGGACGTCATGTGCCCACAGAACGACGGAATTTTTATGGATTAAAAATGGTTCAAAAGCCTCTGAGCACTATGGGACTTAACTTCTGAGGTCATCAGTCCCCTAGAACTTAGAACTACTTAAACCTAACTAGCCTAAGAACATCACACACATCCATGCCCAAGGCAGAATTCGAACCTGCGACCGTTGCGGTCGCGCGGTTCTAGACTGTAGCGCCCGGAACCGCTCGGCCACATTGGCCGGCTTTTATCGATTACTACGCGCAATGTCACCGGGGCACAATTGTTCGCGGCTGGCTTGGAGAACATTCTGGATAATTCGAGCAAATTATTTGGTCACCCAGATCGTCCAACATGAGTCACATCAAACATTTATTGGATAGATGGTTCAAATGACTCTGAGCACTATGGGACTTAACATCTGAGCTCATCAGGCACTGAACTTAGAACTAACTAAACCTAACTAACCTAAGGACAGCACACACTTCCATGCCCGAGGCAGAATTCGAACCTGCGGCCGTAGCAGTCGCGCGGTTCCGGACTGAAGCGCCTAGAACAGCTCGGTCACCGCGGCCGGCTTATCGGATAGAATCGAGAGGCTATTTCGAGCACAAATCCTGCACCGGCAACACTTTCGCAGTTATGGACGATTATAGAAGCAGCGTGGTTCAATTTTTCTGCATGGGACTTCTAACGACTTGTTGAGTCCATTCTACATCTACATCTACATGGATACTCTGCAAATCACATTTAAGTGCCTGGCAGAGGGTTCATTGAACCACCTTCACAATTATTTCAATAGCGCGCTGAAAGAATGAACACTTATATATTTCCGTACGAGCTCTGATTTCCATTATTTTATCGATATGATCGTTCCGCCGTATGTAGGTCGGTGTCAACAAAATATTTTCGCATTCGGAGGAGAAAGTTGGTGATTGGAATTTCGTGATAAGATTCCGTCGCAACGAAAAACGTCTTTCCTCTAATGATTTCCAGCCCAACTCTTGTATCATTTCTGTGACACTCTCTCCCATATTTCGCGATAATACAAAACGTGCTGCTTTTCCTTGAACTTTTTCGATGTACTCCGTCTGTCCTACCTGGTAAGGATCCCACACCGCGCAGCAGTATTCTAAAAGAGGACGGACAAGCGTAGTATACGCAGTCTCCTTAGTAGGTCTGTTACATATTCTAAGTGTCCTGCCAATAAAACGCAGCCTTTGATTAGCCTTCCCCACAACATTTTCTATGTGTTGTTTCCAATTTCAGTTGTTCGTAATTGTAATATCTAGGTATTTAGTTGAATTTGCGGCTTTTAGATTAGACTGATTTTTCGTGTAACCGAAGTATAAGAATTTCCTTTTAGCACTCCGATGGATGACCTCACACTTTTCGTTATTTAGTGTCAACTGCCACTTTTCGCATCATTCAGATAGTTTTTCAAAATCGTTTTGCAGTTTGTTTTCATCTTCTGATGACTTTATTAGTCGATAAATGACAGCGTCATCTGCAAACAACCTAAGACGGCTGCTCAGATTGTCTCTCAAAACGTTTATATATATAAGGAACAGCAAAGGGCCTGTAACACTACCTTGGGAACGCCTGAAATCACTTCTGTTTTACTCGATGACTTTCCGTCAATTACTACAAACTGTGACCTCTCTGACAGGAAAGCGCAAATCCAGTCACATAACTGAGACGGTATCGCTTAAGCGCGCAATTTTACTACGAGCCGCTTGTGTGGTACAGTGTCAAATGCCTTCCGGAAATCCAGAAATACGGAATCGATCTGAAATCCCTTGTCAATAGCACTCAGCACTTCATGTGAATAAAGAGCTAGTTGTGTTTCACAGGAACGATGTTTTCTAAACCCATGTTACTGTGTGTCAATAGACCGTTTCCTGCGTGGTAGTTCATAATGTTCGAACACGATATATGTTCTAAAATCCTGCTGCATATCGACGTTAACGATATGGGCCTGTAATTTATTGGATTACTCCTACTACCTTTCTTGAATATTGGTGTGACCTGTGCAACTTTCCAGTCTTTCGGTGCGCATCTTTCTTCGAGCGAACGGTTGAATATGATTGTTAAGTATGGAGCTAATGCATCAGCCTACTCCGAAAGGAACCTAATTGGTATACAGTCTGGACCAGAAGACTTGCGCCGGCCGGAGTGGCCGAGCGGTTCTAGGCGCTACAGTCCGGAGCCGAGCTACCGCTACGGTCGCAAGTTCGAATCCTGCCTCGGGCATGGATGTGTGTGATGTCCTTAGGTTAGTTAGGTTTAATTACTTCTAAGTTCTAGGCGACTGATGACCTTAGAAGTTTAGTCGCATTGTGCTCAGAGCCAGTTGAACCAATTTTAGAGGACTTGCTTTTATTAAGTGATTTGAGTTGATTGACTACTCCGAGGATATTTACTTCTACGTTACTTATGTTGGCAGCTGTTCTCGATTCGAATTCTGAAATATTTACTTTGTCTTCTTTTGTGAAGGCATTTCGGAAGGGTGTGTTTAGTAAATCTGCTTTGGCCACACTGTCTTCGATAGTATCTCCATTGTTATTGCGCAGAGAAGGCATTGGTTGTTTCCTGCCGCGAATATACTTCACATGCGAGCAGAATCTCTTTGGATTTTCTGCCATGTTTCGAGACAAAGTTTCGTTGTGGAAACTGTCCATTCCACGTCGAGCTGCTACAGTACGCCGAGCAGATGGAAGTTCGATACGGTATTATGACGTATGCCATGACAAAAACATAAGCGCGACAGCAGACACAGCAAGCATCGGCCACCCGTGCTGCCGCTCAGGAGCAGCGCCTCTGAGAGCCCTGGCACTGAATGAGCGTAGGGGGCAGAGTAGCAGGCTGGCGGCCGCGGCGGCGCTGCAGCAACAAGTGGTCGGCCACTCACCTTGACTGGCACGCAAACGGTGACCAGCAGCAGGTCAGCGGAGGCGAGACTGGCCAGGAAGACGTTGGTGGCGTTCTTCAGCTTGCGGTAGCGGCACACCGTGAAGATGATGAGCGAGTTGCCCGCCAGTCCGATCAGCAGCGTCAGCGTGTAGACGACGAGTGCGGGCAGCAGCTCCACCCAGTTGTAGCGCAACACCGCCTCCTCGTAGTCGTAATCGTAGTAGTCTTCGTAGTAGTCGTCCCGCATCTGACCCTCAGCGCCCAAGCCGCGCACAGCGGTCTGGTTCCGTCTCGGAGGCATGGTCGCAATCTCGCGATCCCTGACAACTTAGTGCAACCCTCTGCCTGAAGGCCCAACAAATCTCGCTCTACGTTACTTTACTGATGGTGCGCATCGACGCTGCACTCGGTTATGAAGGTATATCGGTTTTCTTCTACATAAAGTACCCACATACGTTAACAAACCACAACAAAATTCCAGATCCGCAAAGCCCCACAGGCAAACGACCTCAAACTTGCATTCAGAGATTTTTCTCCAATACAATCAGTTTCTCAATTCGCGAAACTTCTTGCCTTCTTTGAACTACACTCGGTAGATCGATGCCGTCAGGGGTGATCGGTCTGTTTCGATAGCACACTTTCACTGTGCTTCAGATTTCTATCAACGGTAGACCTACGTTAGAACCTTCAACAATACCTCGTCCACCAGACTCACGACGTACAGCCGATGACTCTGACTAACTTCGAAATTACTAAGCTGAGATTCGACCGTTCTACCCGAAACGGGATTAAAGTACCCACACACGTTAACAATCCACAACAAAATTCCAGATCCGCAGAGCACTGTATAGACCCCAAACTTGCATTCAGAGAATTTTCTCCAATACAGTCAGTTTCTCAATTCGCGAAAGTTCTTGCCTTCTTTGAACTACACTTGGTAGATCGATGTCGTCAGGGGTAATCGGTCTGTTTCGATGGCACACTTTCGCTGTGGCTTGAGATTTATATCAACGATAGAGCTACGCTAGAAACTTGAACGAAACCTAATCCAAGCTGACTCACGACGTACAGCCGATGACTCTAACTTTGAAATTACCAACCTGAGATTCGACAGTTCTACCCGAAAAGGGACTGTGACGGGTACACGGTACCAATGTCCACAAATAATCGATTTGTATTAACCTAATATCGAACAATAGTAAACTTTACATCGATTATAGCTGTTGCCCAACAAAGAAGTCTTTATTATGAGTGTGAGTTCAATACTGTTATGCAAACCTATAGTACAAACGTACGACCGGCACTTTACGCTTCAGTTTCTTTGAAACAGCTGTCACCAAATCCGAGCGGTAGCACAACGTCAAATCTCTCTGGAGTACTAAGAATGTTGGTTTTAAACGTCCCGCCCACGTATCAGCGACTTCTACATTAATCGGTGTTTCTAAGGTGATTCACATAAGCAATTGTAGAATACCTATTCCTAACATCAAGATTAGCAGACTGGGGATGTCTGGAAAGAGATGACTAAGCGCCGGTATATTTTGAAGAGACAAATACCTAATGTGGGTTACCGTCTGTAATCGTGTCGTATCGATAGATTGTGTTAGTCAGCGGCAGAGAGAGAGAGAGATTAAAACCTCCGAGAGATGGGCCAAGGTGAAGCCTGCCTTCTTTGCCGCTTATCGATGCTCAGTTATCGCTTCTTTTGTTGTTCAGTAGCAGCGATAATAGATGTGGATTTTCCTTGTGAAATGGAGCTATTAGTGTGAGTTAGTTAGTTTCTCTGACGGGATCTCAAAGTCTAGTCGACTTATTACCATAAGAGTATCGTGCAGACGCGAAACGGTAACCTCCTCCTTGCCTCCGACCTGTGTTACTAACCAGAAAACCGATTTAAATTACTAAGGAACACCATCGTCTGTATTGGAACAGTACAGTGAAGCGGGGACCACATTAAAAAATACCATAAAAATTAACAGGACATGGGAAGACACCTCCTTTGCAATGTTCTGGACCTAACACCCACAGTCTACTTCCCCCAAACGTAGCACGAATGCCCAACTTGTGGATTTCGTCGCAGCGAGCACCTGGAAACAGAAAAAAAGAATCACTTGTTAGGCGCAGGTAATCCATGTCAAACATGGGAAAAAAAGAAATCGCGTCGGCGCATGGAATGTGACCGACTTTTGTTAGCCGAAACGCTAAAAATATGTGGCGAGTTCACTGGCATCTCTCCCGCAGCGTGGCAGCGCAGTATGGCGAGTGATGCACCGTTTGATGAAAACAGCGCCGTCCTTGCCAAGGTATCGGCCGTTGGCAGCAAAAAGCGAGAGATAAATCAGGCGGCAGTTGCGAGTTTCAGCCAGTGAACTCTATCTGTAGAGTATTCGAAGCACAGTACTAAAGGTCGCGATCATCGACTGATTCCAGGGATCAGATACGCAGTCGGAGCTTTCCGCTAATCCAAATCGGCATTAAATTTCACGTTTAAGAAATCGTTCACCCGAAAGAAACCTACAAACAAACCGTCGTTTGACCATACAGCAGACCCCCGTGTGGACGACGTAGTAAAACGCACAAACAACTGAAAGATTTGAAAGCAATTATTCACGAGGTCCGGATGGAAGCCCAGTTCGGTTTTCAAAAACTACACTACATTATTGGCTGTTTGCCTAGCTTGCATTTGTCGTGAATCCCTCACCCTGCGCAAAGTCCCAAACGATTGGAAAAAGTGCAGATGACTCTCGTATGTAAGAAGGGCAAAAGAACGGACCTGTAAAATTACAAACCAACCTCATTACCATCGGTCTGCTATAGAATCCTTGAAAATGTTATCAGTTCGTATTGTAACGTCGTTAGTCAATACGCAATAGCATTTATTGAACTACTTTGCAGTACGGCATTTAGCTTTGGAGACTTTGGCGGTGACAGAAACAGCCGCTTGTATCTTAGCATGACCGATTCGCACCTGTCGCTAGCCTAGCCGTGGGAAGTGGTACCTGTGTCAATTCGATCGACAGAATATTCAAGCCACTAAAAATTTATATTAAATATTATTCAATTTAGTTAAAAGTCAATACACTGCCCTTTGTTATTAAAAAGAAGATTATGTAAAGATCTCAGCTTTCTAGCTGGCATACTTTCAGAGTTAGAGAAAATTACCTAAAACATCCCAAA
The DNA here is from genome assembly GCF_023864345.2 of Schistocerca serialis cubense. NCBI lineage: Eukaryota > Metazoa > Arthropoda > Insecta > Orthoptera > Acrididae > Schistocerca > Schistocerca serialis. The sequence continues at coordinate 159,565,354 of NC_064645.1, forward strand.
CAGACACTTGTAAGATTAAAGTCAGTTAAGATTCATTTGTCTTTTAGTATCATTTGGAGACATTACTGAAGCTCACAAAATGTAAAGTCAATTTGTTTGAATTTTCATAGTTAAAAACGTTAACTACACTCCTGGAAATGGAAAAAAGAACACATTGACACCGGTGTGTCAGACCCACCATACTTGCTCCGGACACTGCGAGAGGGCTGTACAAGCAATGATCACACGCACGGCACAGCGGACACACCAGGAACCGCGGTGTTGGCCGTCGAATGGCGCTAGCTGCGCAGCATTTGTGCACCGCCGCCGTCAGTGTCAGCCAGTTTGCCTGGCATACGGAGCTCCATCGCAGTCTTTAACACTGGTAGCATGCCGCGACAGCGTGGACGTGAACCGTATGTGCAGTTGACGGACTTTGAGCGAGGGCGTATAGTGGGCATGCGGGAGGCCGGGTGGATGTACCGCCGAATTGCTCAACACGTGGGGCGTGAGGTCTCCACAGTACATCGATGTTGTCGCCAGTGGTCGGCGGAAGGTGCACGTGCCCGTCGACCTGGGACCGGACCGCAGCGACGCACGGATGCACGCCAAGACCGTAGGATCCTACGCAGTGCCGTAGGGGACCGCACCGCCACTTCCCAGCAAATTAGGGACACTCTTGCTCCTCGGGTATCGGCGAGGACCATTCGCAACCGTCTCCATGAAGCTGGGCTACGGTCCCGCACACCGTTAGGCCGTCTTCCGCTCACGCCCCAACATCGTGCAGCCCGCCTCCAGTGGTGTCGCGACAGGCGTGAATGGAGGGACGAATGGAGACGTGTCGTCTTCAGCGATGAGAGTCGCTTCTGCCTTGGTGCCAATGATGGTCGTATGCGTGTTTGGCGCCGTGCAGGTGAGCGCCACAATCAGGACTGCATACGACCGAGGCACACAGGGCCAACACCCGGCATCATGGTGTGGGGAGCGATCTCCTACACTGGCCGTACACCACTGGTGATCGTCGAGGGGACACTGAATAGTGCACCGTACATCCAAACCGTCATCGAACCCATCGTTCTACCATTCCTAGACCGGCAAGGGAACGTGCTCAACCAACAGGACAATGCACGTCCGCATGTATCCCGTGCCACCCAACGTGCTCTAGAAGGTGTAAGTCAACTACCCTGGCCAGCAAGATCTCCGGATCTGTCCCCCATTGAGCATGTTTGGAACTGGATGAAGCGTCGTCTCACGCGGTCTGCACGTCCAGCACGAACGCTCGTCCAACTGAGGCGCCAGGTGGAAATGGCATGGCAAGCCGTTCCACAGGACTACATCCAGCATCTCTACGATCGTCTCCATGGGTGAATAGCAGCCTACATTGCTGCGAAAGGTGGATATACACTGTACTAGTGCCGACATTGTGCATGTTCTGTTGCCTGTGTCTATGTGCCTGTGGTTCTGTCAGTGTGATCATGTGATGTATCTGACCCCAGGAATGTGTCAATAAAGTTTCCCCTTCCTGGGACAATGAATTCACGGTGTTCTTATTTCAATTTCCAGGAGTGTATTTTTCATTTTCGTAATATAAAATTCAGAAAAGATCAGTATTTATTTAATGTGTTGTTGTGTGAGTAAATGAGAACGAGTGAGAGTGTGTTTAAAAAAAAAGTTCAATTGTGTGTGAAATCTTATGGGACTTAACTGCTAAGGTCATCTGTCCCTAAGCTTACACACTACTTAACCTAAATTATCCTAAGGACAAACACGCACACACCCATGCCCGAGGGAGGACACGAACCTCCACCGGGACCAGCCGCACAGACCATGACTGCAGCGACTGAGACCGCTCTGCTAATCCTGCACGGCAGTGAGAGTGTGTATTTGGGACATCCGAAAACATTCAATTTTATCTCATGTTAAACATAACGTAACTATGTCATGGGAAACTGTTAATGAAGCAAGTTGCAATAAAAAATGTAATTTCGCCACCGTGATGATGACGTATGTCCAAGGGTACTTGCTTTTGTAAGGAGGCAGCCAGAATAGTCATTTGCAGAGTAATAGTTTTCTAAAGTTCGTGGTCGTGCGGTAGCGTTCTCGCTTCCCACGCCCGGGTTCCCGGGTTCGATTCTCGGCGGGGTCAGGGATTTTCTCTGCCTCGTGATGGCTGGGTGTTGTGTGCTGTCCTTAGGTTAGTTAGGTTTAAGTAGTTCTAAGTTCTAGGGGACTGATGACCATAGATGTTAAGTCCCATAGTGCTCAGAGCCATTTTTTCTAAAGTTATTTCAAGATTAGTTTTCTTTTCGTTTGGTTTTGTTAAACATTTTATTAATATTTGCATGATGAAGTGACGTAAATGCATCTGTGAATGTTGATTGGTGTAAGATAGTTTTATCGCGAAAAGGAACTCGGAGGATTGTGTTGATTGGCTGGTCATTTTGAACAACCATTTAGAGTTTAGCAGTTCCCGCGCACTGTCAGGTAGTTATAGGCTGTGGAAGGAGCAGCATTCAGGAGTCACTGGCTAACTATCGGACGTACAGGTCATGTTGTACGCGTCCGTCTACATTATGAGTAAAATGAAGAAGTTACTGGTTTCTCGCGTCCAGATTGTACTGCCACGAAAGCAGTTGTATTTACCGACGTATTGTGAAAATCTGAGCTTGGTGAAGTGATTTGTTAGAGAGATAAACGCGTATAAACTTTCGGCCTTTGTAAAATTACACGTGGCATGTTTCATACCCGCTTATGGGATAGTGGGCGAGCAGTTTTCTTTTTTAGAAATCCACTGAAAATGACAAAACGTAAAACTCGTGTATTGTAGCAGACTAATGACTGTAAATCGCGTAATAATTCGGGCCGGACTTAAGAACATTCCTGGCTGCCTTGTTTTTATACTGGGTTGTATGAACTGTGAGCTGAGGGCAGTTATAACACTCATTAATTAAATACGACCTGATGCCAAGTGTTTGATTTTGAACGTATAGACATAAAAGAACTCGTTACAGAATTCTGACATTTTTCTAAAGAGATGAAGCAGTCGGCCTCTACCCGAAATTTGTTATATTACAGGATAGCTTGCTACCCGAGTTTACGCGGACTTTATACAAACATATGTATCGACGGCGTTTTTCTTCAACGCTGCTTTTAACATCGTCTGGACAGTATCTACGTATGCAGAGGAACGGGCTGGTGGTCAGACTCTGTACTGGGGCAAGTGGAATTTTTTAGTGCACAGTACCACGAAAGACAGTGATGAAACAATAAGGCACCAATTTCATACCCGCCACGCCGCCGTATATAATAAATTTTCCTGAGACCTAGTAGCTTATGTGTACGAATGAGCATGATTGTAGAAAGCATAGCTCGTGCGAAACTGAACTTGCCCTCTGTCGCAAGATATATTGCCAACTATCGATGAAGAGCAACAGGCATATTCCACATTTCAGGCTGTTAATGAAAGTAAGAGCGTATGGAATAGGTTCACAGATACGCGAGCGGCTCAAAGGCTTATTAAGTAATAGGACTCAGTATGTAGGTTTATCAGAGACAAGGATATCGTCAGTAGTGCCGCAGGGAAGTGTGATAGGACCGATGTTGTTCTCTATATACGAGGCGTGTTTTTTGAGTAAGTACCGTTTTGAAATTTAAAAAAAGACTTGCTAACATATCTCAATAATTTTATTTTTACATGAAAGCCTGTACCTTAATCTACGCACTGACGCCATTACAGTCTGATTCTTCCTTTTTTACGTTGTATACTGAGTGTTTAAGATGCCTCCGATAATCGTGAGTCCCGCTGACTGTGAAGTACAGGCTGTTATAAGATTTCTTAGTGCTAAAGGCCTAAAAACGACCGATATTCATCGTATGATCTGTGCAGTTTACGGGGAAACCATTATGAGTGACGGAATGGTAAGAAAGTGGGTGAGAGCATTTAAAGATAGCCGTACAAATGTACATGATGAACAACGCAGTGGGCGTCCTTCGGTCGTTAATGAAAGTTTGGTGCAGGAAGTGGACAATAAGGTGAGAGAAAACAGGCGCTTTACGATTTCCTCCTTGCGGGATGACTTTCCTAATGTTTCTCGTAGTGTTTTGTATGGCATTGTGACCGAGCACTTGCATTACCGAAAATCGTGCGCACGTTGGGTTCCGAAATTGTTGACGGATGAGCACAAAACCAGACGTTTAGACAGTGCATTGGCTTTCGTTGAGCGGTACCACAACGGAGGTGATGATTTCTTATGCCAAAATGTTGCGGGCGATGAGACATGGTTGGCCTATGTCACATCAGAATAAAAGCAACAGTCCATGGACTTGAGCGAGGGCATCGTTTTGCTGCAAGACAATGCCCGTCCGCATGTGGCGAATCAGACCAAAGATCTCATCGCATCTTTTCGATAGGAAATTCTAGATCATCCTCCATACAGTCCCGATCTTGTGCCCAGTGACTAACATCTCTTCCTGCACTTGAAGAAACACCTCGGCGGTCAAGGCGATGATGAAGTCAAAACTGTGGTCATGCAGTGGTTAACAAGTCAGGCGGCAGACTTCTATGAGGAGGGTATTCAAAAACTGGTACAACGTCATGACAAGTGCCTCAATATTCACGGAAATTATGTAGAAAAGTAGATTAAGGTACAGGGTTTCCTGTAAAAATAAAATTATTAAGATATCTTAGTACGACTTTTTTAAATTTCCAAACGGTACTTACTTAAAAAACACGCCTTGTACATAAATGATTTGCTGGACAGTGTGAGCACAGATCTGCGGTTGTTTGCAGATGATGGGGTAAGGTGTCGAAGTTGAATGACTGTAGGACGTTACAAGGTGACTTACACAAAATTTAGAGTTAGTGTGAAGAATGCCAGCTAGCTCCAAATGTAGAAATATTCAAGTTAATGCGGATGAGTAGGAAAAACAAACCATTATGACCGGATACAGCATTAGTAATGTCCCACCTGACACAGTCACATCGTTTACATATCTGGGCGTAACTCTAGGAAAGTGTAGTTCATCCATAAAGGATTCCGCAAATAGGACGCTATTGCTATCTGTTCCTGAGTACTTCAAATGGTTCAAATGGCTCTGAGCACTATGCGACTAAACTTCTGAGGTCATCAGTCGCCTAGAACTTAGAACTAATTAAACCTAACTAACCTAAGGACATCACACACATCCATGCCCGAGGCAGGATTCGAACCTGCGACCGTAGCGGTCACGCGGTTCCAGACTGAAGCGCCTTTAACCGCACGGCCACACCGGCCGGCTCCTGAGTACTCCTCGAGTGTGTGGGATCCATAGCAGGTCGGATTAAAGGAAGAAATGGAAGCAATTCATAGGAGGGCTGCTAGATATGTTGCTGGTAGGCTCGCACAACGCGCAAGTGTTACTGACATACTTCAGCAACTCAAATGGGAATCTTGGAGGGAAGGCGTCATTCTTTTCGAGGACTGCTATTGCGAAAATTTAAAGGACCGGCATTTGAAGTTGCTTGCAGAATGGTTCTACTGCTTCCAACATACATTGCGCCTAAGGAGTACGAAGGTAAGATAAAAATAAAACAACGTTTCACCAGAAAAAGCCGGTCAACTGCTGTTTGTGTATGAGAAACCGGTTGGAAACTTTCCTCATGTCAACACGTTGTAGGTGTCGCCACCGGCGCCAACCTCGTGTGAATGCTCTGAAAAGCTAATCATTTGCATATCAGAGCATCGTCTTCCTGTCGGTTGCTGTGGTGTAGCAATTTTAATTGGCAGTAATATACAACTGGAGGTCCATTGAATGACGACAGGAGGCCTTTTCAGATCACAAGGTCCAGGCTGGAGGAGGGGGCGTTATGGCCTGGGGAACGTTTTCGTGGCATTGCCTAGGTGACATCGTCATTCGGAATGACACAGTGGATCAACACAAGTATCCACGTGTCCTTGGGGACCACGTCCACTCCTGTATGCAGTTTGTTTTTCCTCGGCGCAATGGTATCTTCCAGCAGGACAATGCAAGTGTCACGTGCGTTTCGAATAGCACCAGGATGAGTTCACGGTACGCCCGAGGCCACCAAACTCTCCGGGTTTACAGCCAGTCGAGAATCTGTGGGACCGGTCGGGTTGCCCGCGCCGTGGATGTTGAACCTAGAAATCTAGTGCACTAAAGAAGGCGAGGGTCCACCTTCTGTCGGTACCTTCCAGAATCTCTCTGACTATCTACACATCTCGTAGAATTCCACGCTGCAAACGGTGGTTATTCAGGCTCTTGACAGCTTGTCATATTAATGTGATTGGATAGTCTATTATTCATACACCATTTTTTCGGTGATATAAATGGCCGGCCGTACTGGAACATAATTCTGCAGCCAGCCAGAAGAAGTGTGTGCACTTCGATTTCATCTGTGAGGGAATTATTTATATGTCAAAAATTACGCCTCAGTTGCGAAATGTTACTGGTCTTTACCCAGGTTTCAGCTAGAGTAGTCTAGCCTTCTTCAGAAAAATAAAATAAACTAATACATGCGAGAATAAGACACGATCAAACATGAAAAGCTCAAGTATCTTGGTACCATGTCAAGCTACGTTGCTTAGCTGAAGAACAGCCCCGGCCCCACTTCGTGGGAAGCTCTCGGTTAGCCGCGGACGCTTCGTTGGAACTGACTGTGGCACGCGAATATGTACCGAGCAAGAGGGCAGATCACGCGCTTGAGCGCACGAGAAGTCAAAGGTGCCTGCCATTGGCTGTCTTTATGTTATGTACTAGGAAATTACCTATAGTTAAACTGTAAATTTGTGAAAGTACAAGGCACTCAGCAGATAGAATCCCGATGAGCGTTAACTGTAAACCGAGACCTTATTAACTGATAAGAAATTTACTTAGACGTTAAGTTCAGGGTTCAAATGGCTCTGAGCACTATGGGACTCAACTGCTGAGGTCATTAGTCCCCTAGAACTTAGAACTAGTTAAACCTAACTAACCTAAGGACATCACGAACATCCATGCCCGAGGCAGGATTCGAACCTGCGACCGTAGCGGTCTTGCGGTTCCAGACTGCAGCGCCTTTAACCGCACGGCCACTTCGGCCGGCTGTTAAGTTGAGCTTGTTAGATTAAAACCACACATGATTACCGCTATGTTGTATGGTTCCGCACGATCTCATGCGGGGAATGAACAAGGGTATACGTCCGTAACGGGAGAACTTCTCAGGGTTAGGAGAAGGTGGAAATAAAATGATTTCCATTACACATGGAGTAATACATCAATTTGTTAACGCGAAATTTGACTAACGTTCTTGTGTTATGGCACTACATTACTGCACATTTATGATTGACTGGGTGTGTAAAGCTTAGGGCATCATTTATGACTTTATGAACACATGGCCAACGTTGTGTTTAGGAAAGGCCTAAGCTTTACACACCCAGTCAGTCATAAATGTGTAGTGATGTAGTGCCATAACACAAGAACGTTAGTCAAATTTCGCGTTAACAAATTAATGTACTCCATGTGTAATGGAAATCATTTTATTTCCACCTTCTCGTAACCTGAGAAGTTCTCCCGTTACGGACGTATACCCTTGCTCATTCCCCGCATGAGATCGTGCGGAACCATACAATATAGCGGTAATCATGTGTCGTTTTAATCTAACAAGCTGAACTTAACTTCTAAGTAAATTTCTTATCAGTTAATAAGGTCTCAGTTTATAGTTAACGCTCATCGGGATTCTATCTGCTGAGTGCCTTGAACTTTCACAAATTTACGGTTTAACTATAGGTAATTTCCAGTACGTAACATAAAGACAGCCAATGGCTGGCACCTTTGACTTTCCGTGCACGCATGCGCGTGATCTGCCCTCTTGCTCGGTCCATATCCGCGTGCCACAGTCAGTTCCAACAAAGCGTCCGCGGCTATCCGACCGCTTTCCGCCACGTGGGGCCGGGGCTGTTCTTCAGCTAAGTAACGTAGCTTGACATGGTATCAAGATACTTTATCTTTTCATGCTTGATCGTGTCTTATTCTAGCATGTATTAGTTTATTTTATGCTACTGAAGAAGGCTAGACTACTCTAGCTCAAACCTGGGGAAAGAACAGTAACATTTCGCGACTGAGGCGGATTTTTGACATATTAATTTATCGCAGTTGCTGACAGGGCTACAACATGTTACAAAATTCTTTGCGATTATTTATGTACAATAGCAGTCATGAAATGGTCTGGCCTGTCCAGTGTCCCCATGTGAAGCCAGTGGAACTCCTCTGGGTTGAGGTATAATGTCGACTGCGGTCCGTACTCCAGAGTCCAACATAACTACCTTCGCCGGTTTCGTGACTTCAGAAAGAGTGGACTGCCGTTCGTGCAAAGTCATTCAGACAACTCACTGAGAGTGTCCCCGGAATAGTTGAAGCAGCCATAAAGTCGAATAGTGGACTCACCCCATTTTCCATCAGATAGTGTATGGTTCCGGAAACGGGTTTCTCGGGGCATAAAAGTGAATGTATGGCTGCGACCACTGGCTTCATTTTGAACTTTTGTCTATATCTACATCTACATCCAAACTCCGCAAGCCACCTGACGGTGTGTGGCGGAGGGTACCTTGAGCAACTCTATCGGTTCTCCCTTCTATTCCAGTCTCGTATTGTTCGTGGAAAGAAAGACTGACGATATGCCTCTGTGTGGGCTCTAATGTGTCTGATTTTATCCTCATGGTCACTTCGCGAGATATACGTAGGAGGGAGCAATATACTGCTTGACTCCTCGGTGAAGGTATGCTCTCGAAACTTCAACAAAAGTCCGAATCGAGCTACTGAGCGTCTCTCCTGCAGAGTCTTCCACTGGAGTTTATCTATCATCTCCGTAACGCTCTCGCGATTACTAAATGATCCTGTAACGAAGCGCACTGCTCTCCGTTGGATCTTCTCTGTCTCTTCTATCAACCCTCTCTGGTACGGATCCCACACTGCTGAGCAGTATTCAAGCAGTGGGCGAACAAGCGTACTGTAACCTACTTCCTTTGTTTTCGGATTGTATTTCCTTAGGATTCTTCCAATGAATCTCAGTCTGGCATCTGCTTTACCGACGATCAACTTTATGTGATCATTCCATTTTAAATCACTCCTAATGCATACTCCCAGATAATTTATGGAATTAACTGCTTCCAGTTACTGAAATGCTATATTGTGGCTAAATGATAAAGGATCTTTCTTTCTATGTATTCGCAGCACATTACACCTGACTACACTGAGATTCAATTGCCATTCCCTGCACCAAGCGTCAATTCGTTGCAGATCCTCGTGCATTTCAGTACAATTTTCCATTGTTACAACCTCTCGATATACTACAGCATCATCCCCAAAAAGCCTCAGTGAACTTCTGATGTTATCCACAAGGTCATTTATATATATTGTGAATAGCAACGCCGGCCAGAGTGGCCGAGTGGTTCTAGGCGCTTCAGTCTGGAACCGCGCGACCGCTACGGTCGCAGGTTTGAATCCTGCCTCGGGCATGGATGTGTGTGATGTCCTTAGGTTAGTTAGGTTTAAGAGTTCTAAGTTCTAGGGGACTGATGACCTTAGATGTTAAGTCCCATAGTGCTCAGAGCCATTTGAACCATATTTTTGAATAGCAACGGTCCTACGACACTCCCCTGCGGCACACCTAAAATCACTCTTACTTCGGAAAACTTCTCTCCATTGTGAATGACATGCTGCGTTCTGTTATCTAGAACTTTTCAATCCAATCACACAACTGGTCTGATAGTCCATATGCTCTTACTTTGTTCATTAAACGACTGTGGGGAACTGTATCGAACGCCTTCCGGAAGTCAAGAAACACTGCATATACCTGGGAACTCGCGTCTATGGCCCTCTGAGTCTCGTGGACGAATAGGGCGAGCTGGGATTCACACGATCGTCTTTTTCGAAACCCAAGCTGATTCCTACAGAGTAGATTTCTGGTCTCCAGAAAAGTCTTTATACTCGAACATAATACGTGTCCCAAAATTCTACAACAGATCGACGTTAGAGATATAGGTCTATAGTTCTGCACATCTGTTTGACGTCCCTTCTTGAAAACGGGGATGAGCTGTGCCCTTTTCCAATCCTTTGGAACGCTACGCTCTTCTAGACACCTACGGCACACCGCTGCAAGAAGGGGGGCAAGTTCCTTCGTGTACTCTGTGTAAAATCGAACTGGTATCACATCAGGTTCAGTGGCCTTTCCTCTTTTGAGCGATATTAATTGTTTTTCTATCCCTTTGTCATCTGTTTCGATATCTACCATTTTGTCATATGTGCGACAATCTAGAGAAAGAACTACAGTGCAGTCTTGCTCTGTGAAACAGCTTTGGAAAAAGGCATTTAGTATTTCGGTCTTTAATCTGTCATCCTCTGTTTCAGTAATATTTTGGTCACAGAGAGTCCAGACATTTTGTCTTGATCCACCTGCCGCTTTGACATAAGACCAAAATTTCTTAGGATTTTATGCCAAGTCGGTACATAGAACTTTACTTTCGAATTCGTTGAACGCCTCTCGCATAGCCCTCCTCACACTACATTTCGCTTCATGTAATTTTTGTTTGTCTGCAAGGCTTTGGCTATGTTGTCCTAATTAGTTCAAATATATTTGTAACAAGAAATACTATTCCCGTAAGTTATATGTTATAATTTACTCTACACTTGTGCCTACTGAAGGAGGTGTTCCGCATGTCGTCCTCGTTTTGGAAGCGAGACTGTTCTCTGAGTTCTTTAAACACCCCAAGACCATCATTAACTTTGGACAAATCATTATAATTCGCAGCTGCAGTTCTTCGACTACTGAGATGACGAGGGACACAAAATTTCAAAGTATTGGAGTCAGGTACACAACCTTCCCGACCTGTCCTTCTCGGACCATAATGACAAGTTAAATATGGCCCTACATTAGCAGAGCATTCTGCAGGCGTTCCATCATGACGGGTCATATTCCCAAACTATGCGTCATTAGTGAAATTAGAGCCACGTTACATAATATTAGGGGTAATCGAAAAGATTACACTTCACGTAACGTATACGAGTGTTATGTGGACAGTAAGTTCAGGTGTGATGTGAAAACACACGCCGATATTAATAACAACGCTGTTATCGTACACACTTTTTTACCCTACCACTTCCACTGTTGGGTTACTGCAGTACTGAATCGGTACACTAGCAGCAGCAGAAATACACTACTGGCCATTAAAATGGCTACACCACGAAGATGACGTGCTACAGAGGCGAAATTTAACCGACAGGAAGAAGATGCTGTGATATGCAAATGATTAGCTTTTCAGAACATTCACACAAGGTTGGCGCCGGTACCGACACCTACAACATGCTGACATGGGGAAAGTTTCCAACCGATTTCTCATACACAAACAGCAGTTGACCGACGTTGCCTGGTGGAACATTGTTGTGATGCCTCGTGTAAGGAGGAGAAATGCATAACATCATGTTTCCGACTTTGATAAAGGTCGGATTGTAGCCTATCGCGATTGCGGTTTATCGTATCGCGACATTGCTGCTCGCGTTGGTCGATATTCAATTACTGTTAGCAGAATATAGAATCGGTGGGTTCAGGAGGGTAATACGGAACGCAGTGCTGGATCCGAACGGCCTCGTATCACTAGCAGTCGATATGACAGGCATCTTATCAGTGTGCCTGTAACGGATCGCGCAGCCACGTCTCGATCCCGGAGTCAACAGATGGGAACGTTTGCAAGACAACAACCATCTGCACGAACAGATCGACGACGTTTGCAGCAGCATGGACTATCAGCTCGGAGACAGTGGCTGCGGTTACCCTTGACGCTGCATCACAGACAGGAGCGCCTGCGATGGTGTACTCAACGACGAACCTGGGTGCAAGAATGACAAAACTTCATTTTTTCGGATGAATCCAGGTTCTGTTTACAGTATCATGATGGTCGCATCCGTGTTTGGCGACATCGCGGTGAACGCACAATGGAAGCGTGTAATCGTCATCGCCATACTGGCGTATCACCCGGCGCGATGGTATGGGGTGCCACTGGTTACACGTCTCGGTCACCTCTTTTCCGCATTGATTGGACTTTGAACAGTGGACGTTATATTTCAGATGTGTTACGACTTGTGGCTCTACCCTTCATTCGATCCCTGCGAAACCCTACATTTCAGCAGGATAATGGACCACCGCATGTTCCAGGTCCTGTACGGGCCTTTCTGGATACAGAAAATGTGCGACTGCTGCCCTGGCCAGCACATTCTCCAGATCTCTCAGCAATTGAAAACGTCTAGTCAATGGTGGCCCAGCAACTGGCTCGTCACAATACGCCAGTCACTACTCTTGATGAACTGTCATATCGTGTCGATGCTACATGGGCAGCTGTACCTGTACACGCCATCCAAGCTGTGTTTGCCGAGGCGTGTCAAGGCCGTTATTACGGCCAGATATGGTTGTTCTGGGTACTGATTTCTCAGGATCAATGCACCCAAATAGCGTGCAAATGTAATCACATGCCAGTTCTAGTATAATATATTAGTCCAATGAATACCAATTTATCATCTGCATTTCTTCTTGGTGTATCAGTTTTAATTGCCAGTAGTGTATCTTACTTGCAGTAGTAGCGAAGTGGTGACAGATTATTTAATTTCGTCTCCTGTTTGTATTTTCTCTAATCGCCGTTTCAGTTCTTTCCCTCTAATGCCTTCGTCGGTGGACTCTATTGCCCTTCATAGTGAGCTTTCTCACGGCATGAACTAACTACTGACAGGCACCTACGAACCAGTAACCTACTCCAGCGCTTCCCATGTAAACCTCAGTTTGCCATGAATACCTGTTCCCGCCAAGGCTTCCACATTACTGGTATAATATTGGTTGGAACGCGATATCGAAAGAAAAGAGGAACAATAACGTTACTGAAAACTTTTTGAGAAAAATAAATGATGACACTTGCTTTGGATTTTTTTCTGGTAGCCTGGGTACTCTTTAAGCGGGTACTTGAGTATCGGCTACCGTTTTTCGAGTATTGACTGCGGAAGACTAAAGTCTGAAGCAGCAGCTGTTCATCAGGTGGTCTTGGGATTCCTCCGTCAAGTTCATCACCGTAAAGCTTCTCTGAGTAAATATTTGCGCACCAAGCTATTTCTGACGCACGTTGTGATAAGATACATTTCAAGCGGCACGCCGTAACAGCTGTGCTCTGCCAGTATCACATGTTAAATATGTGGCCCGCTCTGGCATAGCAACGCACGCGGAGTCTAGGACTCCAATGTGTGAGTTTGACACAGTATAGGGTCTCGCGGCAATAAGAGTTCATTACATTGATTTGAGATCGGATATTGGGCTTCTATTATAACAGAACTACTTAAAGACTCATTTTCGCAAGTCCACTTTATTAGCAAAATATTTAGTACCGACCGCGACCGAAGAGCATATATACCCACTACTGCCGCATCTCAACGCACACTTAGAGCAGAAGGCAGCGTTATTACACCGTACAAGGTGGTCATTAAGTCTGGATCCGTTTCCCTTCATATCTGCATAAGAGTCAATTACAGGAAACATCTACCTCGATAAGCACGAGCAGTTCCTAGAATCACAGCTTCAGCAAGAAGACGTTACTGGCACCGTTGTGTTTCAATACGATGGAGCACCTTCTCATTTTGATCTCGTAGTAAGGGAGCATCTAAATCGAAGTTTCGCTAACAGATATGAAGGCTTAGTTTCAACAGGACCACGGTCATAGCTTTCGCTGATTCGACACACTTGGATTTCTTCGGCTGGGAGTACAAGGATTCAAGGGTGTACTAAACAAAGACAAGGATTCTCGAGGAGCTAAGAGTTCGAAACCGAGATGCAGTGGCGGCTGTTTCACAAGATATGTTTCTATTCAGAACTGCTCGATAACGATGGAAGCCATTCTACGAAATGGGCGGAGGCAATGTTGAAGCGTGATGAAAATGTGTACAGGGATCTGTAAAAAATACACATGCGTATAATGGAAATGCATCGATTACATCTTAGAAATGGATCGACAGTTTACGACCACTCCTGAGGGATAAAATAAAATTTTCTGAGGGGTAAAAACTAAACGAATCAATCCTGTTTCAGTCACAAAACTACATTATTTTCAAAAGGTCATTACTATTATTACAATCTTATAACACTGAGTCGAAACAAGGCCCCTGGAGTAGACAACATTCCATTAGAACTACTGGCGGCCTTGGGAGAGCCATTCCTGACAAAACTCTACCATCTGGTGAGCAAGATATACGAGACAGGCGAAGTACCCTCAGACTTCAAGAAGAATATAATAATTCCAATCCCAAAGAAAGCAGGTGTTGACAGATGTGAAAATTACCGAACTATCAGCTTAATAAGTCACAGCTGCAAAATACTAACAAGAATTCCTTACAGTCAAATGGAAAAACTGGTAGAAGCCGACCTCGGGGAAGATCAGTTTGGATTCCGTAGAAATGTTGAAACACGTGAGGCAATACTGACCTTAAGACCTATCTTAGAAGAAAGATTAAGAAAAGGCAAAACTACGTTTCTAGCATTTGTAGACTTAGAGAAAGCTTTTGACAATGTTGACTGGAATACTCTCTTTCAAATTCTAAAGGTGGCAGGGGTAAAATACAATTTGTACCGAAACCAGATGGCAGTTATAAGAGTCGAGGGGCATGAAAGGGAAGCAGTGGTTGGGAAGGGAGTGAGACAGGGTTGTAGCCTATCCCCGATGTTATTCAATCTGTATATTGAGCAAACAGTAAAGAAAACAAAAGAAAAATTCGGAGTAGGTATTAAAATCCAGGGAGAAGAAATAAAAACTTTGAGGTTCGCCGATGACATTGTAATTCTGTCAGAGACAGCAAAGGACTTGGAAGAGCAGTTGAATGGAATGGACAGTGTCTTGAAAGGAGGACATAAGATGAACATCAACAAAAGCAAAACGAGGATAATGGAATGTAGTCGAATTAAGTCGGGTGAAGCTGAGGGAATTAGATTAGGAAATAACACACTTAAGGTAGTAAAGGAGTTTTGCTATTTGGGGAGCAAAATAACTGATGATGGTCGAAGTAGAGAGGATATAAAATGTAGACTGGCAATGGCAAGGAAAGCGTTTCTGAAGAAGAGAAATTTGTTGACATCGAGTATAGGTTTAAGTGTCAGGAAGTCGTTTCTGAAAGTATTTGTATGGAGTGTAGCCATGTATGGAAGTGAAACATGGACAATACATAGTTTGGACAAGAAGAGAATAGAAGTTTTCGAAATGTGGTGCTACAGAAGAATGTTGAAGATTAGGTGTGTAGATCATGTAACTAATGAGGAGGTACTGAATAGGATTGGGGAGAAGAGACGTTTGTGGCACAACTTGACTAGAAGAAGGGATCGATTGGTAGGACATGTCCTGAGGCATCAAAGGATCACAAATTTAGCATTGGAGGGCAGCGTGGAGGGTAAAAATCGTAGAGGGAGACCAAGAGATGAATACACTAAGCAGATTCAGAAGGATGTAGGTTGTAGTAGGTACTGGGAGATGAAGGAGCTTGCACAGGATAGATTAGCATGGAGAGCTGCATCAAACCAGTCTCAGGACTGAAGACCACAACAATAACAACAAGTTATCAATAGATACTTTTTTTCAATTAGTAGCATTAATGCGGTGGATCTCACAGGTTCCTCACATAGTCCACAGATATGTTGTACTGTGTCCCGTGCATCGCTGATGATAAAAGTGAGACGTAAATGTAACAAATGCTAGATATTTCAAGACAATATCTTCTCCAAGTTGCACATAGTACCTACAGTTGTCCAGAAATTGCTTCATTACTCTTTTCGAAAAATACAAGCGAATTAATTGACAGCACGATTCAGCAGTAACTCTATAAGGGCCACAACAGTGCTGCACACATTATTATTATTATTATTGTATTAGTGGCTGTAGTCGGCCACTAAGTATTAACACGCTGAAGCCGTCCAATTCCAGCCATTTCAGAAGTAAGGAGTGCAGCAACAAAGTGATTTACGAACAGTAAGTATAGTGCTTACGATTTAAATTGTGTTGCTGTGTGCAGGTCCAACACGGAGAGGAGTAATGCAGGGGAAGTATGTTTTGTAAAAAGTGTCTACCCTCACTGTGGATAGTTTGCTTTCTTATTTGAGAAGGAGTTGTGGTACTACTTGTGATGCACCACAATTCATTCGTCATTCATTGTAACACACACACACACACACAAACTAAATATCATTCATCTTTCATTCTAAAAATTAAAGTGTTCCTAGAAAAGTATTTCATTCTACAGTTTAGTGCTAAAGTTCCTGATAATGTGGGGGAGGGGGTGCTACAGATGGAAGGTGGGGCAGGAGGGGATACCAACTAATGTCTAACTGCACTGAGGAGTAATGGTCTAAGAAAGATAGGAACCCGTGCTCTATTACGTGGCAAAGGGAAATGGTTACCTGACCAGAGTGGCAGCACCGTCGTATTTACGCCTGAGAGGCAGCAAACTCCAGGGATATGAACCTCATACAGGGACTTAACGGGAACACGATTTTTGTTTGCTGTAAGCCACTTGCAGCGCTGCCAGTTTGTCAGTGCATCACGTCGCATTTTCATTATGTGAGGAAGGTGTTTTTTCGTTTCGTAGTGAATAGAAGCTGGTTCGTTAATTCATATTCCTAATTATGTATTGCAGGATGCAGGATTGCAGGATGTGACTTCTTGTATGTATTGGAGGATGACAGACAAAAAGCCGAAATATTACGAGGGTAGTTCAATAACTAATGCAACACTTTTTTTTTTCTGAAACAGGGGTTGTTTTATTCAGCATTGAAATACACCAGGTTATTCCCCAATCTTTTAGCTACACAACACTATTTTTCAACGTAATCTCCATTCAATGCTACGGCCTTACGCCACCTTGGAATGAGAGCCTGTATGTCTGCACGGTACCAGTCCACTGGTCGATGTCGGAGCCAACGTCGTACTGCATCAATAACTTCTTCATCATCCGCGTAGTGCCTCCCACGGATTGCGTCCTTCATTGGGCCAAACATATGGAAATCCGACGGTGCGAGATCGGGGCTGTAGGGTGCATGAGGAAGAACAGTCCACTGAAGTTTTGTGAGTTCCTCTCGGGTGCGAAGACTTGTGTGAGGTCTTGCGTTGTCATGAAGGAGAAGTTCGTTCAGATTTTTGTGCCTACGAACACGCTGAAGTCGTTTCTTCAATTTCTGAAGAGTAGCACAATACTCTGAATACACTTCAGAGTTGATCGTTTGACCATGGGGAAGGACATCGAACAGAATAACCCCTTCAGCGTCCCAGAAGACTGTAACCATGACTTTACCGGCTTAGGGTATGGCTTTAAACTTTTTGTTGGTAGGGGAGTGTGTGTGGCACCACTCCATTGATTGCCGTTTTGTTTCAGGTTCGAAGTGATGAACCCATGTTTCATCGCCTGTAACAATCTTTGACAAGAAATTGTCACCCTCAGCCACATGACGAGCAAGCAATTCTTTGCTCTTTATGGTGTTCGGTTAGACAACGAGGGACCCAGCGGGAACAAACCTTTGAATATCCCAACTGGTGAACAATTGTGACAGCACTACCAACAGATGTCAAGCTGACCACTGAGTTGTTTGATGATGATCCGTCGATCATCTCGAACGAGTGTGTTCGCACGCTCCGCCATTGCAGGAGTCACAGCTGTGCACGGCCGGCCCGCACGCGGGAGATCAGACAGTCTTGCTTGATCTTGCGGCGATAATGACACACGCTTTTCCCAACGGCTCACCGTGCTTTTGTCCACTGCCAGATCACCGTAGACATTCTGCAAGCGCCTATGAATACCTGAGATGCCCTGGTTTTCCGCCAAAAGAAACTCGATCACTGCCCGTTGTTTGCAACGCACATCCGTTACAGACGCCATTTTAACAGCTCCGTACAGCGCTGCCACCTGTCGGAAGTCAATGAAACTATACGAGACGAAGCGGGAATGTTTGAAAATATTCCACAAGAAATTTCCGGTTTTTTCAACCAAAATTGCCCGAGAAAAAAAATGTGTTGCATTACTTATTGACCTGCCCTCGTAAATGTCTATTTCCAAAGCTGTTTCACAGAGGAACACTCCACTGTAGTTCCTTCTCTAGATTGTCGCACCGATGACAAAATGGTAGATATAGACGAAATAGACGACAGAGGGATAGAATAACGATTAAAATCGCTCAAAAGAGGAAAGGCCGCTACCTGGTGGGATAGCAATTCGATTTTACACAGAGTACGCGAAGTAATTTGCCCTCCTTGGAGCGGTGTACCGTAGGTGTGTAGAAGAGCGTAGCGTTCCAAAGGATTGGAAAAGGGCACAGGTCAGACCCGTTTTCAAGAAGGGACGTCGAACAGATGTGCAGAACTATAGACCTATATCTCTAACGTCGATCAGTTGTAGAATTTTGGAACACGTATTATGTTCGAGTATAATGACTTTTCTGGAAACTAGAAATCTATTCTGTAGGAATCAGCATGGGTTTCGAAAAAGACGATCGTGTGAAGCCCAGCTGGCGCTATTCGTCCACGAGACTCAGAGGGCCATAGACACAGGTTCCCAGGTAGATGCCGTGTTTCTTGACTTCCGCAAGGCGTTTGATATAGTTCCCCCCAGTCGTTTAATGAACAAAGTAAGAGCATATGGACTATCAGATCAATTGTGTGATTGGATTGAAGAGTTCCTAGATAACAGAACGCAGCATGTCATTCTCAATGGAGAGAAGTCTTCCGAAGTAAGAGTGATTTCAGGTGCGCCGCAGGGGAGCGTCGTAGGACCGTTGCTATTCACAATATATATAAATAACCTTGTGGATAACATCGGAAGTTCACTGAGGCTTTTTGTGGATGATGCTGTAGTATATCGAGAGGTTGTAACAATGGAAAATTGTACTGAAATGCACGAGGATCTGCAACGAATTGACGCATGGTTCAGGGAATGGCAATTGAATCTCAATGTACACAAGTGTAATGTGCTGCGAATACATAGAAAGAAAGATCCTTTATTATTTAGCTACTATATAGCAGGTCAGCAACTGAAAGCAGTTAATTCCATAAAATATCTGGGAGTTGGCATTAGGAGTGATTTAAAATGGAATGATCACATAAATTTAATCGTCGGTAAAGCAGATGCCAGACTGAGATTCATTGGAAGAATCCTAAGGAAATGCAGTCCGAAAACAAAGGAAGTAGGTTACAGTACACTTGTTGGCCCACTGCTTGAATACTGCTCACCGGTGTGGGATCCGTACCAGATAGGATTGGTAGAAGAGATAGAGAAGATCCAACGGAGAGCAGCGCGCTTCATTTAGTAATAGCGAAAGCGTTACGATGATAGATAAACTAGAGTAGAAAACTCTGAAAGAGAGACGCTCAGTAACTCGGTACCGGCTTTTGTTGAAGTTTCGAGAACATACCTTCACCGTGGAGTCAAGCAGTATATTGCTCCCTCCTACGTATATCTCGCGAAGAAACCATGAGGATAAAATCAGAGAGATTGGAGCCCACACAGAGGCATCCCGCGATCTTTCTTTCCACGAACAATACCAGACTGAAATAGAAGGGACAACATATGGAGGTACTCAGGGTACCCTCCGCCACACACCGTCAGGTGGCTTGCGGAGTATGGATGTAGATGTAGATGTAGATTGCACAATTTCAGTTATGCTGTCAATCTATTTCTCGTATTCTGTTTGAGTCTTGCTCGCACATGTAATATTTGATGGAATAAATTATTTCATATTTGTTTTACATAAAACAGGAGCTGGTTTCATCACATAGTGTCGTGTGTGAACTGCTCGATTTAAATCTTTTATGAGTGTATAACTCATATGCTGCTTCATTTCAGTCGATGGCGTACTCGAAACAACTTTGGCGGGCATCATCCGGCAAAAGAATGACTCTGTCCGTTAACCCACTGCTCACCATTTTCCGGAACACGGTGCCACTATTAGCGCACAGCGGTCCGTAAACATTTTGCAACAATTGAAGCGCACCATCAAGTCCAAACGTCCGGGAATGACGGACGGCACCAGTCTGTTGCACGGTAACGTCCGCCCACATGTTGCCAAGATATCTTCGACTACGCTGCAGACGTTTCGCTGGGAAGCCTTTACACATCACCCATTAGGTCCCATCTCTCGCCATACAATTTACATAATTTCAGACTCCCGAGGAAAGATGTTCGTGGCCATCGATTGGCTTGGGACGAAAGGTGCACGCCAGGTTACAATCGTGGTTCCGTGGGCGGGTGCAAACATTTATTCATGAAGGCAATGACTGTCTTGTATCAAAGTGAGATAACAGTAAACAATTTATTTAAAATAATTCAAAAGCCAAGATCGCTTACTGTTTACTGGATAACCGGTTTCAACACACTGAAGGTGCCATTATCAGATCTGTGAAGATATAACATGACAGGTTTGAGGGAGGGCTTACATGAGTTACACTGTATACATTACTATTAGTACAGTACCACATACCTGAATGTAGCTTCACATTTATAAACCATTTGGATATAACGATACATAAGGCAGACAAGCTGATATAAAATCATTGTCACAAACAATAAAAAACAACTGCTCTCAAGGTCATTCTTTTCCATCAGATACGTAAAACCGAAGTCACAAGAAAAAGTTTGGTACATGACCGCTGATCACTAACAACGGTCAGCATCACATTGCCCTTTTCCGTGCCGGTTTGCCTGCTGCGATTCTAGTGGTGCACAACCGGCCCCTACATAGCGCTGTCCAATCACTTTGGCATACACTTACTTTACATACTACACATACCATAAAGTACGTCAATTACAGAGTAAAAACGTCTGAAGCAAAGGCATATTCCAATTAGTGCCATACAAAACTACATATTACAAATTACCCTTATTTATACATGGAAGTCAGGAATTTACACATAGTAAGCTGTGTCGGTCCGTACTACGTTCATAATGAGTGTATGGATGGTGAGAGCCTTTTATAGCACTTTACTACGTTTTTAGCATTTACAATACCTAAGACCGTAGTGCCCAGACAGGTAAAGCACACCATATAGGTTTTAATCACTCGTCACATTGTATCTAAGTCTTGTTATGAACAGCTTACTGACTTACATATATCAATAAGAGTAAATTATAATATTTAGTTTTGTATGGCGCCAATATGGATAATGCCTTTGCTTCAGATGTTTTTACTCTGTAACTGACGTACTTTATGGTGTGTATAGTATGCATAGCATGTATAGTATGTACAGTAAGTGATGCGAAAGTGTTCTTTGCATGGGTATTTGATTGGTAGTGCTAGTAACGCTGTAGCGTAGTAGTAATGAGTGGTTATACCGTGGCAGCGCTTGCGCATTGCTTGGACAGCACTATCTAGAGCCCGGTTGCGAACCGCTAGAATCGCAGCAGGTAAACCGGAGCGGAATAGGGCAGTGAGATTCTGACCGTTGTTAGTCGAGCAGCTGTCATGTACCATATAGTTTTATCTTGTGACTTCAGTTTTACATATATGATGGAAAAGAATGATCATGAGAGCAGTTGTTTTTTTATTTTTTGTCACAATGATTTTATATCAGCTGGTCTGCCTCATGTATCGTTATATATAAATGGTTTGTTGATGTTAACCTACATTCAGG
Organism: Schistocerca serialis cubense; assembly: GCF_023864345.2. Lineage (NCBI taxonomy): Eukaryota > Metazoa > Arthropoda > Insecta > Orthoptera > Acrididae > Schistocerca > Schistocerca serialis. The sequence goes on from NC_064645.1 coordinate 159,586,992, forward strand.
TATGTTGTACTGTACTAATACTAATGTACACTCCTGGAAATCGTAAAAAGAACACATTGACACCGGTGTGTCAGACCCACCATACTTGCTCCGGACACTGCGAGAGGGCTGTACAAGCAATGATCACACGCACGGCACAGCGGACACACCAGGAACCGCGGTGTTGGCCGTCGAATGGCGCTAGCTGCGCAGCATTTGTGCACCGCCGCCGTCAGTGTCAGCCAGTTTGACGTGGCATACGGAGCTCCATCGCAGTCTTTAACACTGGTCGCATGCCGCGACAGCGTGGACGTGAACCGTATGTGCAGTTGACGGACTTTGAGCGAGGGCGTATAGTGGGCATGCGGGAGGCCGGGTGGAAGTACCGCCGAATTGCTCAACACGTGGGGCGCGAGGTCTCCACAGTACATCGATGTTGTCGCCAGTGGTCGGCGGAAGGTGCACGTGCCTGTCGACCTGGGACCGGACCGCAGCGACGCACGGATGCACGCCAAGACCGTAGGATCCTACGCAGTGCCGTAGGGGACCGCACCGCCACTTCCCAGCAAATTAGGGACACTGTTGCTCCTGGGGTATCGCCGAGGACCATTCGCAACCGTCTCCATGAAGCTGGGCTACGGTCCCGCACACCGTTAGGCCGTCTTCCGCTCACGCCCCAACATCGTGCAGCACGCCTCCAGTGGTGTCGCGACAGGCGTGAATGGAGGGACGAATGGAGACGTGTCGTCTTCAGCGATGAGAGTCGCTTCTGCCTTGGTGCCAATGATGGTCGTATGCGTGTTCGGCGCCGTGCAGGTGAGCGCCACAATCAGGACTGCATACGACCGAGGCACACAGGGCCAACACCCGGCATCATGGTGTGGGGAGCGATCTCCTACACTGGCCGTACACCACTGGTGATCGTCGAGGGGACACTGAATAGTGCACGGTACATCCAAACCGTCATCGAACCCATCGTTCTACCATTCCTAGACCGGCAAGGGAACTTGCTGTTCCAACAGGACAATGCACGTCCGCATGTATCCCGTGCCACCCAACGTGCTCTAGAAGGTGTAAGTCAACTACCCTGGCCAGCAAGATCTCCGGATCTGTCCCCCATTGAGCATGTTTGGGACTGGATGAAGCGTCGTATCACGCGGTCAGCACGTCCAGCACGAACGCTGGTCCAACTGAGGCGCCAGGTGGAAATGACATGGCAAGCCGTTCCACAGGACTACATCCAGCATCTCTACGATCGTCTCCATGGGAGAATAGCAGCCTGCATTGCTGCGAAAGGTGGATATACACTGTACTAGTGCCGACATTGTGCATGCTCTGTTGCCTGTGTCTATGTGCCCGTGGTTCTGTCAGTGTGATCATGTGATGTATCTGACCCCAGGAATGTGTCAATAAAGTTTCCCCTTCCTGGGACAATGAATTCACGGTGTTCTTATTTCAATTTCCAGGAGTGTATATAGTGTAACTCATGTAAGCTCTCCCTCAAAGCTGTCATGTTATATCTTCAGAGATCCGGTAATGGCACCTTCAGTGTGTTGAAACCGGTTATCCAGTAAACAGTACGTAAGCGATACCGGCTTTTGAATTATTTCTACAACAGAGTGATCGCCCCACTAACGCACTATGTGTTCACTGCAAAACAATTTATTTACTTCTTCCCATCTGTCTCATTTTCGTCTGACTGCCCCTTATACCTCGCTTCGGCGACGCCTTTGACTAGCTTCAGCTAGTTTCTGAGCAGTAGAGATCCCTAACTCTCTGCAGTGACGTCACGCCTTTATGAGCTCGGCTTAGCACAACTGGCAATGACAAGGAACAGTGCGTGAAATCAGTCGGAAGGCAGATTGCTATCTAAAACCAAAGAGACACTTCTTCGAACAGCAGAACGCCTCTGGACCTATTGACAGACGGTCAGATGTGACTTTTTATAAAATCACGGGGCGACGCGTTTTCCGCTGTGTGTACGGCAGACGCAGCTGCTTTCAGAGAGAGAGACAGTGACATCCGGGAAACTGACAGCTCTCGCACGCCTAATAGCTGGGCCTGTCAGGGATAACACATGGCCAGAGATAGAGGGGTGGCGTAGGGTGGGATAGGGGGAGGCAGAAGGGGAGGCAGGCGTCCGATAAAATGGTCTGCTTCCTACAGACCCCTCCGTGTACCGTGACACCAGCGGTGCGCGTCAGCCCTCTGTAGGGACAGAGCGGGCTAGTTAAACACTTCAGACCTCTGCTACGTATGGAGCTGTCTTCCGTTTCATCTACCGTTGTACAACTTAATGTGTAAGTTTCCAACATATTTTCGTACATATAGGTCGTGTTGTTCTTGTCTTCAGTCCGAAAACAGGTATAATGCACCACTCCATGCTAGTCTATACAGGGTGGTCCATTGATAGTCACCGGGCCAAATATCTCACGAAATAAGCATCAAACGGAAAAACTTCAAAGCACGAAACTCGTCTAGCTTGAAGGGGAAAACCAGATGCCGCTATGGTTGGCCCCCTAGATGGAGCTGCCATAGGTCAAACGGATATCAACAGCGTTTCTTTAAATAGGAGCCCCCATTTTTTATTATTACATATTCGTGTAGTACGTAAAGAAATATGAATGTTTTAGTTGGACCACTTTTTTCGCTATGTGACAAATGGCGCTGTAACAGTCACAAACATATAGCTCACAATTTTAGACGACTAGTTGGTAACAGGTAGGTTTTATAATTAAAATACAGAACGTAGGTACGTCTGAACATTTTATTTCGGTTGTTCCAATGTGATACATGTACCTTTGTGAACTTATCATTTCTGAGAACTCATGCTGTTACAGCGTGATTACCTGTAAATACCACATCAATACAATACATACTGAAAATGATGTCGGTCAACCTCAATGCATTTGGCAATACGTGCAACGACATTCCTCTCAACAGCGAGTAGTTCGCCTTCCGTAATGTTCGCACATGCATTGACAATGCGCTGACGCATGTTGTCAGGCGTTGTCGGTGGATCACGATAGCAAATATCCTTCAACTTTATCCACAGAAAGAAATCCGGGGACGTCAGATCCGGTGAACGTGTTTCGACGACCAATCTACCTGTCATGAAATATGCTATTCAATACCACTTCAACCGCAAGCGAGCTATGTGCCGGACATCCATCATGTTGAAAGTACATCGCCATTCTATCATGCAGTGAAACCTCTTGTAGTAACATCGGCAGAACATTACGTAGGAAATCAGCATACATTGCACCATTTAGATTGCCATCGATACAATAGGGGCCAATTATCCTTCCTCCCACAATGCCGCATCATACATTAACCCGCCAAGGTCTCTGATGTTCCACTTCTCGCAGCCATCGATTTCCCGTTGCCCAATAGTGCATATTATGCCGGTTTACGATACAGCTGTTGGTGAATGACGCTTCGTCTCTAAATAGACCGCGTGAAAAAATCTGTCATCGTCCCGTAATTTCACTTGTGCCCAGTGGTTCAAATGGTTCAAATGGCTCTGAGCACCATGGGACATAACATCTGAGATCATCAGTCCCCTAGAACTTAGAACTGCTTAAACCTAACTAACCTAAGGACATCACACACATCCATGCCCGAGGCAGAATTCGAACCTGCGACCGTAGCAGTCACACTGTTCCGGACTGAAGCTCCTAGAACCGATGGGCCACCGAGGCCGGCTGTGCCCAGTGGCAGAACTGTACACGAAGGTCAAAGTCGTCGCCTCGCAACTCATGGTGCATAGAAATATGGTACAGGTGCAATCGATGTTGATGTGGCATTCTCAACACCGACGTTTTTGAGATTCCCGATTCTCGCGCAATTTGTCTGCTACAAGATATGCGAATTAACCACGACAGCAGCTAGAACACCTACTTGGGCATCATCATTTGTTGCAGGTCGTGGTTGTCGTTTCACATGTGGCTGAACACTCTCTGTTTCCTTAAATAATGTAACTAACCGGCGAACGGTCCGGACACTTGGATGACGTCGTCCAGGATACCGAGCAGCATACGTAGCACACGCCCGTTGAGCATTTTGATCACAATAGCCATACATCAACACGATGTCGACCTTTTTCCGCAATTGCTAAACTGTCCATTTTAACATGGGTAATGTATCACGAAGCAAATACCGTCGGCACTGGCGGAATCTTACGTGATACCACGTACTTATACGTTTGTGACTATTACAGCGCCATCTATCACAAAGCGAAAAAAGTGGTCCAACTAAAACATTCATATTTCTTTACCTACTACACCAATATGTAATAAAAATGGGGCTTCCTATTTAAAAAAAACCGCAGTTGATATCCGTTTGACCTATGGCAGCGGCATCTAGCGGGCCAACCATTGCGCCATCTGGTTTCCCCCTTCAAGCTAGACAAGTTTCGTTCTTTGTAGGTTTTTCGTTTGACGCTTATTTAGTGAGATATTTGGCCCGGTCACGATCAATGGACCACCCTGTACAGGGCAAGCCTCTTCGTTTCTACATAGCTATCGCAACCTACATCCATTCGGACCTGTTTACTGTATTTGACCTGCGCCCTCTCTCTTTGTTAGATGTTAGCTAATTGTGGTGTCACAGCCAGACACCACTCTTGTTAGGTGGTAGCCTTTAAATCGGCCGCGGTCCGTTAGTATACGTCTGACCCGCGTGTCGCCACTGTCAGTGATTGCAGACCGAGCGCCGCCACACGGCAGGTCTAGAGACAATTCCTAGCACTCGCCCCAGTTGTACAGCCGACTTTGCTAGCGATGGTTCACTGACAAATTACGCTCTCATTTGCCGAGACGATAGTTAGCATAGCCTTCAGCTACGTCAATTGCTACGACCTAGCAAGGCGCCATTATCATTTGCTATTTATCTTGTGATGCCTGTACCGTCAGACCCATGTTCACCAATTATGGATTAAATTTAAGTATTCCAGAAGCCACGTACCTTTTTTTACTAGTCTCACCTCCTTTAACTGTTCCAGACATCACGCCACCCTGCGTGAGCTTAAACGCTTGCCTTTCGGCTACCCGTCACAGTGGATTGGCTGTCTTGCCAGTCCACAACACTAATTCCTCTTTTTCATAAATTGTTTTCTTGCCACTGACAGCGTTCATTTTATATCCTCTCTTCTTCGGCGATTTTGCTGTCCAAATGGCAAAAGTCATCTACTACTTGCAGCTTCTTATTTCCTACTTTAACTCTCCCAGCATCGCCTGATTTGATTCGACTTCATTCCACACCCTTGTTTTACTTTTGTTGCTGCTCATCTTATAATCGCTTCTCAGAACCCACCCCAATCCACTCATCTGCCATTCCAAGTACTTTACCGTCCACGATAGAACTATAACGTCATCGACAAACGTTAAGATCTTCTTGGTTGTTAGGTAGCGTCATATGTCTTCTAAAATAATCGAGGTTTCGGCCCTTCTGCTGGGATCTTCTTCAGGATGTTTCGGTATCCACTGTTGCTAGAAGTTCTAGCGGTAGTGGGCACCGAAACATCCTGAAGAAGATACCTGCAGAGGGGTCGAAACGTCTATTATTTTAGGCAAAATGTGACGCGGCCTAACAACGCAGAAGTTTTTAACATTAGTGAAAATGGCCACTAAAGCCTGGAGACTTACACAAAACGTCAAGTTTTTATTTCATTCTTCAACTTTAATTCCCTTTCCAAATTTCTTCTCAGTTACCTTCACAGTATACTGTAAGTACAGATTGAATGACGCTGGGGATAAGGTACAATCCTGCCTCATTCTCTTCTCAAGTACGACTTCCCTTTCACGCTCTTTGACTCTTACACCACAATATAGTTTCTGTGCAAGTTGCAAACAGCTCTTCGCTCCCTGTTTTGTATCTCTGCTACCTTTAGAACTTCGAAGAGTGTATTCCACTCAACATTGTCAAAAGCTTCCTCTAAATCTACAAATTCCATAAACATTGGTTTGTCTTCCCTCAACTTATCTTCTATGATAATTCGTAGAATCAGTACTGGCTCGTGTGTTCCTGAATTTCTCCGGAACCCAAACTCATCTTCTACGAGGTCAGCTTCTGCCAGTTTTTCCATTCCCGCCGGCCGCCTTGGCCGAGCGGTTCTAGGCGCTTCAGTCCGGAACCGCGCGCCTGCTACGGTCGCAGGTTAGAATCCTGCCTCGGGTATGGATGTGTGTGATGTTCTTAGGTTAGTTAGGTTTAAGTAGTTCTAAGTCTAGGGGACTGATTGACCTCAGATGTTAAGTCCCATAGTGCTTAGAGCCATTTTCCATTCTTCCGTAAATAATTCGTGTCAACATTTTGCAATAATGAGTTATTAAACTGATTAATCGTTAGTGTTGACACCTGTTAGCAATTACCTTTTTAGATCTAGAATTATTATATTCTTTCTTAAGACTGAGGCTATTTCGCCTTTCTCAAGGAGATGCAAACAAGTACCCTAGTACTTCACATCGTACTTTTTGCAAAAGACCTCTGTCGCAGATATATACAGTACTATTATTTTTGTTTTTTAACTGTTCATTGACTCCCTTTGACTGCAGAAAATACAATTGGCAGTTAATGAGCTTCCGGACCCTGAAGAACAGTCCGTGCTTTGAACTTTGTCCGGGAGTGTTTCTTTGTAGACTCTCTGAATGCTATCTATGTTTGTAGAATGTCGTCATGTGAAATCAAGTTGTTTGATGTATAAGTGAAAATGGTGACTACTTCCTACTTTGGGCAATTGTGATTGTGTGTTTATACAATACAATGTGCCATGGCACAAGAACATCAGTAAACATTACCATGACATTTAAAGCATTTAACAGGTAACAGTCCGTCCTGTATACGGGAAATTCAGCTGCCGATACCGCTGTCGTTTTATGCAACCACAATGTTATATCCGGCCTTCAAATTCCACTTGCGAGAGTTTCATACTCTTTCGTTCGCTGCGCACAAACTATTAGTCCTACAGAAAAAGCTGAATGGACCTTTATTGTCCAAAATTTAATGCAGTTAAATTTTTTACTGGGAGACGTTTTCGCTAGAGGTCGTTGTATTCGAGTTATTCAAGATAAAAGACAAAACTGAGTTCAAACGCGCCCCTGCTCCCTCATTCAGCCCTGATCGGTCAGGATTTCAAGTTAGTTGTTCATGACACTCCCTGCTACCATTGAACGAAAATTTGCGTCTGCGCGAATTATTTGCCACATTCGGCCTCTTTTGGTCCTCATTGACTCTCTTATTACCTCAACCGCTTAGTCGAACACTTATAAATTATAATACCAATATTTGTGTGAATTTTACCCAAGTATTTGGTGAATATCAATAGCATAAAATAAACAATTACATCAAAAACATGGTTCAAATGGCTCTGAGCAGTATGGGACTTAACTTCTGAGGCCATCCGTCCCCTAGAACTTACAACTACTTAAACCTAACTAACCTAAGGACGTCACACACATCCATGCCCGAGGCAGGATTCGAACCTACGACTGTAGCGGTCGCGCAGTTCCAGACTGTAGCGCCTAGAACCGCTCGGTCACTCCGGCCGGCTAAACAATTACATCCTTGTATTCCTCAGAGCTTCTACGAAACTACTGCGCTTAAAAGGGGTTAAGTCTGGACCGAATTGTAAACATAATTAGTTTTAGTGTGACGTTAACAAAAGTAGTTTTTCTATATTTCTACTCACAGGCACGTTCAAATTAATAATGTTAACGAAATACCCGACTACGCTTGTGGCATAGTAGCGACCAAAATACGTAAATATCGGGAATTATTCGTGTAGTCGGCAATTTTTGTACAGTGGTAGGAGGAGTGTCACGAACAACATACTAGGAATCCTGACTGGTGAGCGATGAGTGGAAGTACGTTTGAAGGTGACGTTTGTACGTTTTTCTTGAATTACTCGAAAGAGTGGTCCCTATTGAAGATGTATCCCAGTACAAAATTTAACTACATCAAATTTCCCACATAAAACGTCGTTTCAGTTTTTCTGTGTGACTAATAGTTAGCATCTAGCTAGAGAGAGAATACGAAAATCTCGATAGGGCTTTGCGGTTTGCATAAGACGACGGTTGTAGGGGAAGTTTCATCACCATTTATGAAAAGCAGCAGGTGACGAAACATTCGAAAACACGAATGGCAAGAAATAACAAAATGTGCTAAGAAAAATGACATGAAGTTAGTGTTTCGTATCTGTGTTATAATATAATACAATTACGGATCCTTCTTAACATCACACACTAACGAAATAGATTTTTACTTTCGCCTGCCACAGAAATAAACATAGCCTTAATGAATGCGGTGGCGTACACTTTCGGCCAACAAATGTGCAATAATGACACAAAGAAGAAACTTTGTTTCATACACACAACCCATACGTAACTTTATCTCCCAAAAGACCGACAATTTCACTCGATGTCGACTGACCGACGCGTCATCGTTTGTATGCCTAGAGTAGACGGAAGCATGAAGCAGTAAGCAAACTTCGACTCCCACTTATATTTCATGCAGAATATCAGCGGTAGATTTAATTAAAGTCTTTTGCAAATAATTTAGTGAAGGGTAGAGTTCGAATGCAGGTCAACTCCGGAAAGATGTGACCTTTGATCGTTTGTCTTCTACCTGCCCTATTTTCTCCTTTCGATTGAGTTATAATTCTGTTATTATTCATTTCAATTCACATAGTCAACAGTATGTCAAAGGTTAATACCCAGTACTTCATTACGGGAAAAACACGTAAATATAGACTTTATTTCTCAAGCAGCTCAACGCTAAGAGATCTAGTTTGGCCCACTCTCGTCAATATCGTTACAGTACCACATTCACTACGCTTCGGGTCATCTCGGATTCCTACCCATAGAAACAACATAAACTTTGTTGAAACATCATTTCTTATTCAGACGCGAATGTTAATTGTAACTACTTCAACGGTAAGTTAGATTATTCCTGTCTTTCACTACTCCCTCACGCTATATCCTACCCACATTACTAATTAATGAGCCGGACGCGGTGGCCGATCGGTTCTAGGCGCTTCAGTCCGGAACCGCGCGACTGCTACGGTCGCACGTTCGAATCCTGCCTCGGGCATGGATGCGTGTGATGTCCTTAGGTTAGTTAGATTTAAATAGTTCTAAGTTCTAGGGGACTGATGACCTCAGATGTTAAGTCTCATAGCGCTCGGAGCCACTTGAACCATTTGCACTAAATAATGCACATGGGCACTTGCTTTTATCACGTTTTCCATTTTCAATCATCACCTACAACAATGTCACATTTTTAGTTCATTAGTATTCCACGCAGCACCATTCCTTTAATTTCTGGCTGCCTCCGCCTGAGTTCCACGGGTCACTATTAAAATGGAAATGCGTTCGAATAGAAAGCCTTGTATTGATACGATTGCAGCGCCCAACTGAAAAATTAACCTCATTAGACATGGAACGTCTACAATGTGTTCAGAAAGCCGAGGAACGTCTACAATGTATTCCGAAAGCCGATCTCACGGGCATTTATGTCTACTTCAGCTACATAATAACTGATACGTCTCCTTCAAAAGTGGTCAATCATTTGTCTGTATGAAGTTGACTACATCATTTTCGTGTGTCGGCAGCAAGAAAATATAATTCCCAGTATTGGGAATCAAACCAGGGGCCTCTGCTTCGAGTGAGACGTGGTCAGTACTCAGTGATGATGAAGGACGACAGAGATAAAGATAATAGCAAAAATTATGCAGCTATTCACGACACTTGTAGCCTATGGGTAGCATGTCTGACTAGGAATAAAAAAATTATGGATACCAAATTCGATTCTATCCAAAGCTTTAATTTTCAATGAAAATGATGAACAATGGCGGCCGAAGACTTGGGGCATAAGAGGTTATCCTCATTCTGCGAACGACATTATCAAAGAGAGCGGAGAAGTGGATAGATGCTCAGGGGACACCCTTGCTCTTGGTGTTGGGAAACTGCCTGTAAAAGGCTGAAGAATCAGCAGTGCCGAATGCAATGGGAGCCACTGAATTAAAGACACGTAACGTGTATACAAAGGACATGTAGCGTGTAGTTGAAAAAGTGTCACGATGATCTCTTCATTGGCAGAAGATTTCGGATTGGTCCCCCATTCGGATCTCCGGCAGAGAACCGCCAAGTGAAAGCTGACAATGAGTAAAAGGCTGAATAACAAAGGGTAACATTCTACGAGATAGAGCGTCGAATGTCAGATATTTGAACGTGTTAGAAAAGATAGAAAATAAGAGAAGGGAAATGCAAAGGTTCACACTAGATGTAGTGGCGCTGAGTGAAGTGAAATCGAAAAAGTTAAGGATGACTCTCAGAAGAGTGTAGGGTAATAGTAACATGAGCAGAAAATGGAATAACGAGTGTGGAATACTGATGAACAGGAAGGTAGGGTAGAGAGTGAGTTACTGTGGACAATTCACTGTTAGAATTAGTCTCATTAGGATTGGACAGCAAGCAAAAATCAACAACAATAGTTCAGGTATAAATGCCGACGTCGCATGCAGAAGATGAAGAGATAGAGGAAGAATATGAGAGTACTGAATATTTAATTCGCTATGTAAAGGGAGATGAAAACAATGGGTGAGTGTAATGCACTATAGGGGGAAGAAGTACAAGAAAGAGTTACAAGAGAATATAGGTTCGGCAGAAGATATTGGAGATCAGAGAGACAGAGCTATGCAATATATTTCAACTAGCACTAGCGAATACACTGTTCAAAAATCACAAGAGAGGGAGGTATATACTTGGAAAAAGCCTGAAGAAACAGGTAGCTAACAGCTGGAATAAATCACGGTAACAATTTAGCAACGATGAAGAATAAACTGAAGTTTATGAGAATCGTCCAGATGAATGTCTGGAAAGAATTGGGATGCTCAGGTAGTGAGGAATGACGAGGTGCGTTTGAAGTTTTCTAAAGCTGTAGATACCGTGATAATATATACCATAAAATGTAGTTTATTTCTAGAGCAACAGACAGTTCTAAAACTGGCAATCAAGGAAGCTGGACAGACAGATGTAGGTATAAGGAAGGTAAGTGTGAAGAAACACTGTACAACAGAAGAAATGCTTCAACTGATGTATGAAAGAAGGGAATACAAAATATCCAAGAAAAGACAAAAACACAGAAATATAAGTCACTTAGAAACAGAATATGTATGAGGTGCACGGATGCCAAGGTGAAATTGCTGCAGGAAAAATCCGAAGAAGTCGAAGACCTCTGGGAGGGGGAGGATCCGTCTGATGAGTGATAGAAATGGAAGTGGATATGGAGAATGAAAGGGATCTGGTATTAGAGCTCTGGAAGAGTGGGGATGAAAGAGACCGAAAGCCATTCAGAATTTCTGAAATCACTGGGGAAAGTGGCTAATAAGCTACTTCCGCAGTTGGTTTGTAGAGTCTCTGATACAGGAGGCATACCATCAGAATTCCGGAAAAATGCCATCCACACAGTGCCAAAGAGAACAAGGAGAGATTAGTGTGCGATGTATGCGTTTCATGCATCCATGTTGCTGACATTAATATTTTATAGAAGAATGGGATATAAAGCCCGAGTTTCTGCGGCAGTTTAGCTTTAGAAGAGGTAAAGACGCCAGAGACTCATTTGTGGGACTTCCTTTTATAGCGGAAGGAAGACATAAGAAAAAAACAAGACACATTTATAACCGAGAGGGGAAAATAAGAATGGAAGACTCGGATTGAAATTTGTGTAAGACTATGATGTAAGTACGGGTGGCACCCAGAATGTTTCCAATCTAGAGGTAGCGACTCTTCCAAACATGTGTCAATGTCACACGCTCCCCCCCCCCCCCCCCCTTCCTCATCATTATCACGCCACAGGTGAGCACGAAACAAGAGAAGGAGGAAGGAAGATTGGGTTTAACGTCCCGTCGACATCGATGTCACCATAGATGGAGCACAATTTTGGGTTGTTCAAAGGTGGAGCAGGAAATCGGCCATTCTCTTTCAATGAAACAATCCTGGCATTTGACTGGAGCAATTTAGTGAAATCACGGAAAACCTAAATCTGGATGGCCGGACGCGGGTTCGAACTGTCGCCCTCCCGAATGGGAATCCAGTGTGCTTACCTTTTGCGCTACCTCGCTCGGTGCGAAGCAAGAGAGTGAAAAAGCATCAATTTCATCAGATAGTTCTGATCTGTCCCTAGTGGTTCCGTACTGTACACCAGAGGAAAAACCCCCGTCGTGTTACCCGCCAAAGGGGTGCGTTCACGTTCAGTGGGTTTGGACCCGCGCAGCACCCTTAGAGAAGGGCCGAATCATCCGGAGGGTGCCAGCAGAGTCAAAAGTTGTCGAGAACGTCGTCCTGTTACACATTAGACTGTGTTCAGACTTTCGCTCGTATCATTTCATCTACGAAATGAATTGGAATCAACGTCCCGTGGGAAGGGTTGGTTTCCTGATGCTGTTTAAGCCACCGTCAAAGGCCTCTCCGTCTCCATTTTCTGAACGGTGGTGTTTTCGAAATGTTTTCCTTGCCTGCCAATAAGAAAAACGCTTGTTTACGACGTTGGCCGTCACGTTTCTGAACTCCACAGCTTGGGCGTTAAGAGAAGGGATGAAATATTGGTAAGAGGCAACGACCTTCTTATCGTCTGAAACATCCACGATGGCGTTGGACAGAATTGTGCAGTAATTTGGTGCCACTCTGACTTCATTATTCACCTTATACCTCACATTCTGAACTCTGGACTTTTTTCGCTTGTTTCGACACTATGTCGTTTGTAACGTCGACGAGCCGGAGGATAAAGTCACAGGCCGCTACGCTTTTGCACCATTACAAAGAAAGGTAGCAGATACTTTTGGATCATATTTCTAACCTGCACTGCAATGGAAGACAATCACGCGATTTCAAAAAGTGACCCTGTGATTGTGTTACGCTGTGTAGATATCTTCAAGACCCAGCAATAATAAGGGAAAAAATTGACTACCAAAGAAACGGGTAGTAACAAACAATAGTATGAAGACAAAAGCACTCCTTGAAAAAATAGCTGCCCATATGAAGAAAGTAACGGCTGAGAACTATATAACTGCTTACCGAAGTATTTATAGGTATTACAAAATAAGACGTAAGGCCGTCGCTAATGAGGTCTGAGAAATTTCTTTACAGCGTTTCACACCGGCTTATTAAGAAAGGGATGTCGCTTCAAGTCTAGTACAAAGATACTACAAAGGCATTAACACAAACAGAACTTTCTCGCAAATCACACACTTAACTGAGGAGACAAAATATCCATTCCCCTTTCGCTCAGAGAAAGAAAGAATCTGGCTGAGTGAGTCACAGAACTTTAAAAAGAGATAATAAATTTAATTACAATTAGAGCTGTTTAAACCCTTCGAGGAAATACGAGTCATTACCTCCGACGAAATTCACTTTGATGCTCGGTTCCTCGAATAAGACCCTATTCATTTCCTGACACGATGTACAGACCGTGCAAAAAACGTTTAGTTAAAGATGGTCCACAGCTTAATGGCGATGTGGAAGCAGTGAATAAGTAGTGAATAAAGGATGCTTCGCAATTGCTATTACAGGCTTCTAGGGACTTTAGAGGGGACTTACCAAAGTTCTGTTCACGAATCCATCTCCGGAAATGTACCGTTTGGACGCAAAGGAAATTTGAAGGCCGGATTGCTTTGAAATCTCTCGCTTTCCGGTGCGCACACGGCAGAAACAAATGAGTTACGTAAATCTGCAGGCTTTCTGTACGTCTGCAGCCTTTCGTGGCCGTTGTCACTGAAATTAAAATCTTCTGGGTTATTAAGCCGCGTCATATTTCCTCTAAAATAATCGACGTTTGGACCCCTCAGCTGGGATCTTCCGGCTTCCACTACTGCTATAACACTGTCAGAGACCAGTGTTGTGTTCTCTTATAAAGGGGAGTTTTCCAACGTTCGTGCTGGAGAAGTAGTAGTATTGGTTAAAATTCTTATGCCTACCATTGGTGGGCCATCGCTATAGGCTAATATTCCAGCACTGATGCAAAAGAAGGGGCGTTGTTGGCTCAACTCTTATCGACACTATTGGTGGCCTATCGTCATTGGATAGAAAGGCACTATTGCAGACTTACACCGGAGAAGGGCTATTGGTTGAAATTCCTGCTACTGCTACTGGTTGGCCGTCATCACTGGCTAGATGCAAATAGGACAGAGCAACAGAGGGGACTGTTTAGCCAAAATACACTCCTGGAAATGGAAAAAACGACACATTGACACCGGTGTGTCAGACCCACCATACTTGCTCCGGACACTGCGAGAGGGCTGTACAAGCAATGATCACACGCACGGCACAGCGGACACACCAGTAACCGCGGTGTTGGCCGTCGAATGGCGCTAGCTGCGCAGCATTTGTGCACCGCCGCCGTCAGTGTCAGCCAGTTTGCCGTGGCATACGGAGCTCCATCGTAGTCTTTAACACTGGTAGCATGCCGCGACAGCGTGCACGTGAACCGTATGTGCAGTTGACGGACTTTGAGCGAGGGCGTATAGTGGGCATGCGGGAGGCCGGGTGGACGTACCGCCGAATTGCTTAACACGTGGGGCGTGAGGTCTCCACAGTACATCGATGTTGTCGCCAGTGGTCGGCGGAAGGTGCACGTGCCCGTCGACCTGGGACCGGACCGCAGCGACGCACGGATGCACGCCAAGACCGTAGGATCCTACGCAGTGCCGTAGGGGACCGCACCGCCACTTCCCAGCAAATTAGGGACGCTGTTGCTCCTGGGGTATCGGCGAGGACCATTCGCAACCGTCTCCATGAAGCTGGGCTACGGTCCCGCACACCGTTAGGCCGTCTTCCGCTCACGCCCCAACATCGTGCAGCCCGCCTCCAGTGGTGTCGCGACAGGCGTGAATGGAGGGACGAATGGAGACGTGTCGTCTTCAGCGATGAGAGTCGCTTCTGCCTTGGTGCCAATGATGGTCGTATGCGTGTTTGGCGCCGTGCAGGTGAGCGCCACAATCAGGACTGCATACGACCGAGGCACACAGGGCCAACACCCGGCATCATGGTGTGGGGAGCGATCTCCTACACTGGCCGTACACCACTGGTGATCGTCGAGGGGACGCTGAATAGTGCACGGTACATCCAAACCGTCATCGAACCCATCGTTCTACCATTCCTAGACCGGCAAGGGAACTTGCTGTTCCAACAGGACAATGCACGTCCGCATGTATCCCGTGCCACCCAACGTGCTCTAGAAGGTGTAAGTCAACTACCCTGGCCAGCAAGATCTCCGGATCTGTCCCCCATTGAGCATGTTTGGGACTGGATGAAGCGTCGTATCACGCGGTCAGCACGTCCAGCACGAACGCTGGTCCAACTGAGGCGCCAGGTGGAAATGACATGGCAAGCCGTTCCACAGGACTACATCCAGCATCTCTACGATCGTCTCCATGGGAGAATAGCAGCCTGCATTGCTGCGAAAGGTGGATATACACTGTACTAGTGCCGACATTGTGCATGCTCTGTTGCCTGTGTCTATGTGCCCGTGGTTCTGTCAGTGTGATCATGTGATGTATCTGACCCCAGGAATGTGTCAATAAAGTTTCCCCTTCCTGGGACAATGAATTCACGGTGTTCTTATTTCAATTTCCAGGAGTGTATATAGTGTAACTCATGTAAGCTCTCCCTCAAAGCTGTCATGTTATATCTTCAGAGATCCGGTAATGGCACCTTCAGTGTGTTGAAACCGGTTATCCAGTAAACAGTACGTAAGCGATACCGGCTTTTGAATTATTTCTACAACAGAGTGATCGCCCCACTAACGCACTATGTGTTCACTGCAAAACAATTTATTTACTTCTTCCCATCTGTCTCATTTTCGTCTGACTGCCCCTTATACCTCGCTTCGGCGACGCCTTTGACTAGCTTCAGCTAGTTTCTGAGCAGTAGAGATCCCTAACTCTCTGCAGTGACGTCACGCCTTTATGAGCTCGGCTTAGCACAACTGGCAATGACAAGGAACAGTGCGTGAAATCAGTCGGAAGGCAGATTGCTATCTAAAACCAAAGAGACACTTCTTCGAACAGCAGAACGCCTCTGGACCTATTGACAGACGGTCAGATGTGACTTTTTATAAAATCACGGGGCGACGCGTTTTCCGCTGTGTGTACGGCAGACGCAGCTGCTTTCAGAGAGAGAGACAGTGACATCCGGGAAACTGACAGCTCTCGCACGCCTAATAGCTGGGCCTGTCAGGGATAACACATGGCCAGAGATAGAGGGGTGGCGTAGGGTGGGATAGGGGGAGGCAGAAGGGGAGGCAGGCGTCCGATAAAATGGTCTGCTTCCTACAGACCCCTCCGTGTACCGTGACACCAGCGGTGCGCGTCAGCCCTCTGTAGGGACAGAGCGGGCTAGTTAAACACTTCAGACCTCTGCTACGTATGGAGCTGTCTTCCGTTTCATCTACCGTTGTACAACTTAATGTGTAAGTTTCCAACATATTTTCGTACATATAGGTCGTGTTGTTCTTGTCTTCAGTCCGAAAACAGGTATAATGCACCACTCCATGCTAGTCTATACAGGGTGGTCCATTGATAGTCACCGGGCCAAATATCTCACGAAATAAGCATCAAACGGAAAAACTTCAAAGCACGAAACTCGTCTAGCTTGAAGGGGAAAACCAGATGCCGCTATGGTTGGCCCCCTAGATGGAGCTGCCATAGGTCAAACGGATATCAACAGCGTTTCTTTAAATAGGAGCCCCCATTTTTTATTATTACATATTCGTGTAGTACGTAAAGAAATATGAATGTTTTAGTTGGACCACTTTTTTCGCTATGTGACAAATGGCGCTGTAACAGTCACAAACATATAGCTCACAATTTTAGACGACTAGTTGGTAACAGGTAGGTTTTATAATTAAAATACAGAACGTAGGTACGTCTGAACATTTTATTTCGGTTGTTCCAATGTGATACATGTACCTTTGTGAACTTATCATTTCTGAGAACTCATGCTGTTACAGCGTGATTACCTGTAAATACCACATCAATACAATACATACTGAAAATGATGTCGGTCAACCTCAATGCATTTGGCAATACGTGCAACGACATTCCTCTCAACAGCGAGTAGTTCGCCTTCCGTAATGTTCGCACATGCATTGACAATGCGCTGACGCATGTTGTCAGGCGTTGTCGGTGGATCACGATAGCAAATATCCTTCAACTTTATCCACAGAAAGAAATCCGGGGACGTCAGATCCGGTGAACGTGTTTCGACGACCAATCTACCTGTCATGAAATATGCTATTCAATACCACTTCAACCGCAAGCGAGCTATGTGCCGGACATCCATCATGTTGAAAGTACATCGCCATTCTATCATGCAGTGAAACCTCTTGTAGTAACATCGGCAGAACATTACGTAGGAAATCAGCATACATTGCACCATTTAGATTGCCATCGATACAATAGGGGCCAATTATCCTTCCTCCCACAATGCCGCATCATACATTAACCCGCCAAGGTCTCTGATGTTCCACTTCTCGCAGCCATCGATTTCCCGTTGCCCAATAGTGCATATTATGCCGGTTTACGATACAGCTGTTGGTGAATGACGCTTCGTCTCTAAATAGACCGCGTGAAAAAATCTGTCATCGTCCCGTAATTTCACTTGTGCCCAGTGGTTCAAATGGTTCAAATGGCTCTGAGCACCATGGGACATAACATCTGAGATCATCAGTCCCCTAGAACTTAGAACTGCTTAAACCTAACTAACCTAAGGACATCACACACATCCATGCCCGAGGCAGAATTCGAACCTGCGACCGTAGCAGTCACACTGTTCCGGACTGAAGCTCCTAGAACCGATGGGCCACCGAGGCCGGCTGTGCCCAGTGGCAGAACTGTACACGAAGGTCAAAGTCGTCGCCTCGCAACTCATGGTGCATAGAAATATGGTACAGGTGCAATCGATGTTGATGTGGCATTCTCAACACCGACGTTTTTGAGATTCCCGATTCTCGCGCAATTTGTCTGCTACAAGATATGCGAATTAACCACGACAGCAGCTAGAACACCTACTTGGGCATCATCATTTGTTGCAGGTCGTGGTTGTCGTTTCACATGTGGCTGAACACTCTCTGTTTCCTTAAATAATGTAACTAACCGGCGAACGGTCCGGACACTTGGATGACGTCGTCCAGGATACCGAGCAGCATACGTAGCACACGCCCGTTGAGCATTTTGATCACAATAGCCATACATCAACACGATGTCGACCTTTTTCCGCAATTGCTAAACTGTCCATTTTAACATGGGTAATGTATCACGAAGCAAATACCGTCGGCACTGGCGGAATCTTACGTGATACCACGTACTTATACGTTTGTGACTATTACAGCGCCATCTATCACAAAGCGAAAAAAGTGGTCCAACTAAAACATTCATATTTCTTTACCTACTACACCAATATGTAATAAAAATGGGGCTTCCTATTTAAAAAAAACCGCAGTTGATATCCGTTTGACCTATGGCAGCGGCATCTAGCGGGCCAACCATTGCGCCATCTGGTTTCCCCCTTCAAGCTAGACAAGTTTCGTTCTTTGTAGGTTTTTCGTTTGACGCTTATTTAGTGAGATATTTGGCCCGGTCACGATCAATGGACCACCCTGTACAGGGCAAGCCTCTTCGTTTCTACATAGCTATCGCAACCTACATCCATTCGGACCTGTTTACTGTATTTGACCTGCGCCCTCTCTCTTTGTTAGATGTTAGCTAATTGTGGTGTCACAGCCAGACACCACTCTTGTTAGGTGGTAGCCTTTAAATCGGCCGCGGTCCGTTAGTATACGTCTGACCCGCGTGTCGCCACTGTCAGTGATTGCAGACCGAGCGCCGCCACACGGCAGGTCTAGAGACAATTCCTAGCACTCGCCCCAGTTGTACAGCCGACTTTGCTAGCGATGGTTCACTGACAAATTACGCTCTCATTTGCCGAGACGATAGTTAGCATAGCCTTCAGCTACGTCAATTGCTACGACCTAGCAAGGCGCCATTATCATTTGCTATTTATCTTGTGATGCCTGTACCGTCAGACCCATGTTCACCAATTATGGATTAAATTTAAGTATTCCAGAAGCCACGTACCTTTTTTTACTAGTCTCACCTCCTTTAACTGTTCCAGACATCACGCCACCCTGCGTGAGCTTAAACGCTTGCCTTTCGGCTACCCGTCACAGTGGATTGGCTGTCTTGCCAGTCCACAACACTAATTCCTCTTTTTCATAAATTGTTTTCTTGCCACTGACAGCGTTCATTTTATATCCTCTCTTCTTCGGCGATTTTGCTGTCCAAATGGCAAAAGTCATCTACTACTTGCAGCTTCTTATTTCCTACTTTAACTCTCCCAGCATCGCCTGATTTGATTCGACTTCATTCCACACCCTTGTTTTACTTTTGTTGCTGCTCATCTTATAATCGCTTCTCAGAACCCACCCCAATCCACTCATCTGCCATTCCAAGTACTTTACCGTCCACGATAGAACTATAACGTCATCGACAAACGTTAAGATCTTCTTGGTTGTTAGGTAGCGTCATATGTCTTCTAAAATAATCGAGGTTTCGGCCCTTCTGCTGGGATCTTCTTCAGGATGTTTCGGTATCCACTGTTGCTAGAAGTTCTAGCGGTAGTGGGCACCGAAACATCCTGAAGAAGATACCTGCAGAGGGGTCGAAACGTCTATTATTTTAGGCAAAATGTGACGCGGCCTAACAACGCAGAAGTTTTTAACATTAGTGAAAATGGCCACTAAAGCCTGGAGACTTACACAAAACGTCAAGTTTTTATTTCATTCTTCAACTTTAATTCCCTTTCCAAATTTCTTCTCAGTTACCTTCACAGTATACTGTAAGTACAGATTGAATGACGCTGGGGATAAGGTACAATCCTGCCTCATTCTCTTCTCAAGTACGACTTCCCTTTCACGCTCTTTGACTCTTACACCACAATATAGTTTCTGTGCAAGTTGCAAACAGCTCTTCGCTCCCTGTTTTGTATCTCTGCTACCTTTAGAACTTCGAAGAGTGTATTCCACTCAACATTGTCAAAAGCTTCCTCTAAATCTACAAATTCCATAAACATTGGTTTGTCTTCCCTCAACTTATCTTCTATGATAATTCGTAGAATCAGTACTGGCTCGTGTGTTCCTGAATTTCTCCGGAACCCAAACTCATCTTCTACGAGGTCAGCTTCTGCCAGTTTTTCCATTCCCGCCGGCCGCCTTGGCCGAGCGGTTCTAGGCGCTTCAGTCCGGAACCGCGCGCCTGCTACGGTCGCAGGTTAGAATCCTGCCTCGGGTATGGATGTGTGTGATGTTCTTAGGTTAGTTAGGTTTAAGTAGTTCTAAGTCTAGGGGACTGATTGACCTCAGATGTTAAGTCCCATAGTGCTTAGAGCCATTTTCCATTCTTCCGTAAATAATTCGTGTCAACATTTTGCAATAATGAGTTATTAAACTGATTAATCGTTAGTGTTGACACCTGTTAGCAATTACCTTTTTAGATCTAGAATTATTATATTCTTTCTTAAGACTGAGGCTATTTCGCCTTTCTCAAGGAGATGCAAACAAGTACCCTAGTACTTCACATCGTACTTTTTGCAAAAGACCTCTGTCGCAGATATATACAGTACTATTATTTGTGTTTTTTAACTGTTCATTGACTCCCTTTGACTGCAGAAAATACAATTGGCAGTTAATGAGCTTCCGGACCCTGAAGAACAGTCCGTGCTTTGAACTTTGTCCGGGAGTGTTTCTTTGTAGACTCTCTGAATGCTATCTATGTTTGTAGAATGTCGTCATGTGAAATCAAGTTGTTTGATGTATAAGTGAAAATGGTGACTACTTCCTACTTTGGGCAATTGTGATTGTGTGTTTATACAATACAATGTGCCATGGCACAAGAACATCAGTAAACATTACCATGACATTTAAAGCATTTAACAGGTAACAGTCCGTCCTGTATACGGGAAATTCAGCTGCCGATACCGCTGTCGTTTTATGCAACCACAATGTTATATCCGGCCTTCAAATTCCACTTGCGAGAGTTTCATACTCTTTCGTTCGCTGCGCACAAACTATTAGTCCTACAGAAAAAGCTGAATGGACCTTTATTGTCCAAAATTTAATGCAGTTAAATTTTTTACTGGGAGACGTTTTCGCTAGAGGTCGTTGTATTCGAGTTATTCAAGATAAAAGACAAAACTGAGTTCAAACGCGCCCCTGCTCCCTCATTCAGCCCTGATCGGTCAGGATTTCAAGTTAGTTGTTCATGACACTCCCTGCTACCATTGAACGAAAATTTGCGTCTGCGCGAATTATTTGCCACATTCGGCCTCTTTTGGTCCTCATTGACTCTCTTATTACCTCAACCGCTTAGTCGAACACTTATAAATTATAATACCAATATTTGTGTGAATTTTACCCAAGTATTTGGTGAATATCAATAGCATAAAATAAACAATTACATCAAAAACATGGTTCAAATGGCTCTGAGCAGTATGGGACTTAACTTCTGAGGCCATCCGTCCCCTAGAACTTACAACTACTTAAACCTAACTAACCTAAGGACGTCACACACATCCATGCCCGAGGCAGGATTCGAACCTACGACTGTAGCGGTCGCGCAGTTCCAGACTGTAGCGCCTAGAACCGCTCGGTCACTCCGGCCGGCTAAACAATTACATCCTTGTATTCCTCAGAGCTTCTACGAAACTACTGCGCTTAAAAGGGGTTAAGTCTGGACCGAATTGTAAACATAATTAGTTTTAGTGTGACGTTAACAAAAGTAGTTTTTCTATATTTCTACTCACAGGCACGTTCAAATTAATAATGTTAACGAAATACCCGACTACGCTTGTGGCATAGTAGCGACCAAAATACGTAAATATCGGGAATTATTCGTGTAGTCGGCAATTTTTGTACAGTGGTAGGAGGAGTGTCACGAACAACATACTAGGAATCCTGACTGGTGAGCGATGAGTGGAAGTACGTTTGAAGGTGACGTTTGTACGTTTTTCTTGAATTACTCGAAAGAGTGGTCCCTATTGAAGATGTATCCCAGTACAAAATTTAACTACATCAAATTTCCCACATAAAACGTCGTTTCAGTTTTTCTGTGTGACTAATAGTTAGCATCTAGCTAGAGAGAGAATACGAAAATCTCGATAGGGCTTTGCGGTTTGCATAAGACGACGGTTGTAGGGGAAGTTTCATCACCATTTATGAAAAGCAGCAGGTGACGAAACATTCGAAAACACGAATGGCAAGAAATAACAAAATGTGCTAAGAAAAATGACATGAAGTTAGTGTTTCGTATCTGTGTTATAATATAATACAATTACGGATCCTTCTTAACATCACACACTAACGAAATAGATTTTTACTTTCGCCTGCCACAGAAATAAACATAGCCTTAATGAATGCGGTGGCGTACACTTTCGGCCAACAAATGTGCAATAATGACACAAAGAAGAAACTTTGTTTCATACACACAACCCATACGTAACTTTATCTCCCAAAAGACCGACAATTTCACTCGATGTCGACTGACCGACGCGTCATCGTTTGTATGCCTAGAGTAGACGGAAGCATGAAGCAGTAAGCAAACTTCGACTCCCACTTATATTTCATGCAGAATATCAGCGGTAGATTTAATTAAAGTCTTTTGCAAATAATTTAGTGAAGGGTAGAGTTCGAATGCAGGTCAACTCCGGAAAGATGTGACCTTTGATCGTTTGTCTTCTACCTGCCCTATTTTCTCCTTTCGATTGAGTTATAATTCTGTTATTATTCATTTCAATTCACATAGTCAACAGTATGTCAAAGGTTAATACCCAGTACTTCATTACGGGAAAAACACGTAAATATAGACTTTATTTCTCAAGCAGCTCAACGCTAAGAGATCTAGTTTGGCCCACTCTCGTCAATATCGTTACAGTACCACATTCACTACGCTTCGGGTCATCTCGGATTCCTACCCATAGAAACAACATAAACTTTGTTGAAACATCATTTCTTATTCAGACGCGAATGTTAATTGTAACTACTTCAACGGTAAGTTAGATTATTCCTGTCTTTCACTACTCCCTCACGCTATATCCTACCCACATTACTAATTAATGAGCCGGACGCGGTGGCCGATCGGTTCTAGGCGCTTCAGTCCGGAACCGCGCGACTGCTACGGTCGCACGTTCGAATCCTGCCTCGGGCATGGATGCGTGTGATGTCCTTAGGTTAGTTAGATTTAAATAGTTCTAAGTTCTAGGGGACTGATGACCTCAGATGTTAAGTCTCATAGCGCTCGGAGCCACTTGAACCATTTGCACTAAATAATGCACATGGGCACTTGCTTTTATCACGTTTTCCATTTTCAATCATCACCTACAACAATGTCACATTTTTAGTTCATTAGTATTCCACGCAGCACCATTCCTTTAATTTCTGGCTGCCTCCGCCTGAGTTCCACGGGTCACTATTAAAATGGAAATGCGTTCGAATAGAAAGCCTTGTATTGATACGATTGCAGCGCCCAACTGAAAAATTAACCTCATTAGACATGGAACGTCTACAATGTGTTCAGAAAGCCGAGGAACGTCTACAATGTATTCCGAAAGCCGATCTCACGGGCATTTATGTCTACTTCAGCTACATAATAACTGATACGTCTCCTTCAAAAGTGGTCAATCATTTGTCTGTATGAAGTTGACTACATCATTTTCGTGTGTCGGCAGCAAGAAAATATAATTCCCAGTATTGGGAATCAAACCAGGGGCCTCTGCTTCGAGTGAGACGTGGTCAGTACTCAGTGATGATGAAGGACGACAGAGATAAAGATAATAGCAAAAATTATGCAGCTATTCACGACACTTGTAGCCTATGGGTAGCATGTCTGACTAGGAATAAAAAAATTATGGATACCAAATTCGATTCTATCCAAAGCTTTAATTTTCAATGAAAATGATGAACAATGGCGGCCGAAGACTTGGGGCATAAGAGGTTATCCTCATTCTGCGAACGACATTATCAAAGAGAGCGGAGAAGTGGATAGATGCTCAGGGGACACCCTTGCTCTTGGTGTTGGGAAACTGCCTGTAAAAGGCTGAAGAATCAGCAGTGCCGAATGCAATGGGAGCCACTGAATTAAAGACACGTAACGTGTATACAAAGGACATGTAGCGTGTAGTTGAAAAAGTGTCACGATGATCTCTTCATTGGCAGAAGATTTCGGATTGGTCCCCCATTCGGATCTCCGGCAGAGAACCGCCAAGTGAAAGCTGACAATGAGTAAAAGGCTGAATAACAAAGGGTAACATTCTACGAGATAGAGCGTCGAATGTCAGATATTTGAACGTGTTAGAAAAGATAGAAAATAAGAGAAGGGAAATGCAAAGGTTCACACTAGATGTAGTGGCGCTGAGTGAAGTGAAATCGAAAAAGTTAAGGATGACTCTCAGAAGAGTGTAGGGTAATAGTAACATGAGCAGAAAATGGAATAACGAGTGTGGAATACTGATGAACAGGAAGGTAGGGTAGAGAGTGAGTTACTGTGGACAATTCACTGTTAGAATTAGTCTCATTAGGATTGGACAGCAAGCAAAAATCAACAACAATAGTTCAGGTATAAATGCCGACGTCGCATGCAGAAGATGAAGAGATAGAGGAAGAATATGAGAGTACTGAATATTTAATTCGCTATGTAAAGGGAGATGAAAACAATGGGTGAGTGTAATGCACTATAGGGGGAAGAAGTACAAGAAAGAGTTACAAGAGAATATAGGTTCGGCAGAAGATATTGGAGATCAGAGA
Organism: Schistocerca serialis cubense; assembly: GCF_023864345.2. Classification (NCBI taxonomy): domain Eukaryota; kingdom Metazoa; phylum Arthropoda; class Insecta; order Orthoptera; family Acrididae; genus Schistocerca; species Schistocerca serialis. The sequence goes on from NC_064645.1 coordinate 159,611,814, forward strand.
GACAGAGCTATGCAATATATTTCAACTAGCACTAGCGAATACACTGTTCAAAAATCACAAGAGAGGGAGGTATATACTTGGAAAAAGCCTGAAGAAACAGGTAGCTAACAGCTGGAATAAATCACGGTAACAATTTAGCAACGATGAAGAATAAACTGAAGTTTATGAGAATCGTCCAGATGAATGTCTGGAAAGAATTGGGATGCTCAGGTAGTGAGGAATGACGAGGTGCGTTTGAAGTTTTCTAAAGCTGTAGATACCGTGATAATATATACCATAAAATGTAGTTTATTTCTAGAGCAACAGACAGTTCTAAAACTGGCAATCAAGGAAGCTGGACAGACAGATGTAGGTATAAGGAAGGTAAGTGTGAAGAAACACTGTACAACAGAAGAAATGCTTCAACTGATGTATGAAAGAAGGGAATACAAAATATCCAAGAAAAGACAAAAACACAGAAATATAAGTCACTTAGAAACAGAATATGTATGAGGTGCACGGATGCCAAGGTGAAATTGCTGCAGGAAAAATCCGAAGAAGTCGAAGACCTCTGGGAGGGGGAGGATCCGTCTGATGAGTGATAGAAATGGAAGTGGATATGGAGAATGAAAGGGATCTGGTATTAGAGCTCTGGAAGAGTGGGGATGAAAGAGACCGAAAGCCATTCAGAATTTCTGAAATCACTGGGGAAAGTGGCTAATAAGCTACTTCCGCAGTTGGTTTGTAGAGTCTCTGATACAGGAGGCATACCATCAGAATTCCGGAAAAATGCCATCCACACAGTGCCAAAGAGAACAAGGAGAGATTAGTGTGCGATGTATGCGTTTCATGCATCCATGTTGCTGACATTAATATTTTATAGAAGAATGGGATATAAAGCCCGAGTTTCTGCGGCAGTTTAGCTTTAGAAGAGGTAAAGACGCCAGAGACTCATTTGTGGGACTTCCTTTTATAGCGGAAGGAAGACATAAGAAAAAAACAAGACACATTTATAACCGAGAGGGGAAAATAAGAATGGAAGACTCGGATTGAAATTTGTGTAAGACTATGATGTAAGTACGGGTGGCACCCAGAATGTTTCCAATCTAGAGGTAGCGACTCTTCCAAACATGTGTCAATGTCACACGCTCCCCCCCCCCCCCCCCTTCCTCATCATTATCACGCCACAGGTGAGCACGAAACAAGAGAAGGAGGAAGGAAGATTGGGTTTAACGTCCCGTCGACATCGATGTCACCATAGATGGAGCACAATTTTGGGTTGTTCAAAGGTGGAGCAGGAAATCGGCCATTCTCTTTCAATGAAACAATCCTGGCATTTGACTGGAGCAATTTAGTGAAATCACGGAAAACCTAAATCTGGATGGCCGGACGCGGGTTCGAACTGTCGCCCTCCCGAATGGGAATCCAGTGTGCTTACCTTTTGCGCTACCTCGCTCGGTGCGAAGCAAGAGAGTGAAAAAGCATCAATTTCATCAGATAGTTCTGATCTGTCCCTAGTGGTTCCGTACTGTACACCAGAGGAAAAACCCCCGTCGTGTTACCCGCCAAAGGGGTGCGTTCACGTTCAGTGGGTTTGGACCCGCGCAGCACCCTTAGAGAAGGGCCGAATCATCCGGAGGGTGCCAGCAGAGTCAAAAGTTGTCGAGAACGTCGTCCTGTTACACATTAGACTGTGTTCAGACTTTCGCTCGTATCATTTCATCTACGAAATGAATTGGAATCAACGTCCCGTGGGAAGGGTTGGTTTCCTGATGCTGTTTAAGCCACCGTCAAAGGCCTCTCCGTCTCCATTTTCTGAACGGTGGTGTTTTCGAAATGTTTTCCTTGCCTGCCAATAAGAAAAACGCTTGTTTACGACGTTGGCCGTCACGTTTCTGAACTCCACAGCTTGGGCGTTAAGAGAAGGGATGAAATATTGGTAAGAGGCAACGACCTTCTTATCGTCTGAAACATCCACGATGGCGTTGGACAGAATTGTGCAGTAATTTGGTGCCACTCTGACTTCATTATTCACCTTATACCTCACATTCTGAACTCTGGACTTTTTTCGCTTGTTTCGACACTATGTCGTTTGTAACGTCGACGAGCCGGAGGATAAAGTCACAGGCCGCTACGCTTTTGCACCATTACAAAGAAAGGTAGCAGATACTTTTGGATCATATTTCTAACCTGCACTGCAATGGAAGACAATCACGCGATTTCAAAAAGTGACCCTGTGATTGTGTTACGCTATGTAGATATCTTCAAGACCCAGCAATAATAAGGGAAAAAATTGACTACCAAAGAAACGGGTAGTAACAAACAATAGTATGAAGACAAAAGCACTCCTTGAAAAAATAGCTGCCCATATGAAGAAAGTAACGGCTGAGAACTATATAACTGCTTACCGAAGTATTTATAGGTATTACAAAATAAGACGTAAGGCCGTCGCTAATGAGGTCTGAGAAATTTCTTTACAGCGTTTCACACCGGCTTATTAAGAAAGGGATGTCGCTTCAAGTCTAGTACAAAGATACTACAAAGGCATTAACACAAACAGAACTTTCTCGCAAATCACACACTTAACTGAGGAGACAAAATATCCATTCCCCTTTCGCTCAGAGAAAGAAAGAATCTGGCTGAGTGAGTCACAGAACTTTAAAAAGAGATAATAAATTTAATTACAATTAGAGCTGTTTAAACCCTTCGAGGAAATACGAGTCATTACCTCCGACGAAATTCACTTTGATGCTCGGTTCCTCGAATAAGACCCTATTCATTTCCTGACACGATGTACAGACCGTGCAAAAAACGTTTAGTTAAAGATGGTCCACAGCTTAATGGCGATGTGGAAGCAGTGAATAAGTAGTGAATAAAGGATGCTTCGCAATTGCTATTACAGGCTTCTAGGGACTTTAGAGGGGACTTACCAAAGTTCTGTTCACGAATCCATCTCCGGAAATGTACCGTTTGGACGCAAAGGAAATTTGAAGGCCGGATTGCTTTGAAATCTCTCGCTTTCCGGTGCGCACACGGCAGAAACAAATGAGTTACGTAAATCTGCAGGCTTTCTGTACGTCTGCAGCCTTTCGTGGCCGTTGTCACCGAAATTAAAATCTTCTGGGTTATTAAGCCGCGTCATATTTCCTCTAAAATAATCGACGTTTGGACCCCTCAGCTGGGATCTTCCGGCTTCCACTACTGCTATAACACTGTCAGAGACCAGTGTTGTGTTCTCTTATAAAGGGGAGTTTTCCAACGTTCGTGCTGGAGAAGTAGTAGTATTGGTTAAAATTCTTATGCCTACCATTGGTGGGCCATCGCTATAGGCTAATATTCCAGCACTGATGCAAAAGAAGGGGCGTTGTTGGCTCAACTCTTATCGACACTATTGGTGGCCTATCGTCATTGGATAGAAAGGCACTATTGCAGACTTACACCGGAGAAGGGCTATTGGTTGAAATTCCTGCTACTGCTACTGGTTGGCCGTCATCACTGGCTAGATGCAAATAGGACAGAGCAACAGAGGGGACTGTTTAGCCAAAATACACTCCTGGAAATGGAAAAAACGACACATTGACACCGGTGTGTCAGACCCACCATACTTGCTCCGGACACTGCGAGAGGGCTGTACAAGCAATGATCACACGCACGGCACAGCGGACACACCAGTAACCGCGGTGTTGGCCGTCGAATGGCGCTAGCTGCGCAGCATTTGTGCACCGCCGCCGTCAGTGTCAGCCAGTTTGCCGTGGCATACGGAGCTCCATCGTAGTCTTTAACACTGGTAGCATGCCGCGACAGCGTGCACGTGAACCGTATGTGCAGTTGACGGACTTTGAGCGAGGGCGTATAGTGGGCATGCGGGAGGCCGGGTGGACGTACCGCCGAATTGCTTAACACGTGGGGCGTGAGGTCTCCACAGTACATCGATGTTGTCGCCAGTGGTCGGCGGAAGGTGCACGTGCCCGTCGACCTGGGACCGGACCGCAGCGACGCACGGATGCACGCCAAGACCGTAGGATCCTACGCAGTGCCGTAGGGGACCGCACCGCCACTTCCCAGCAAATTAGGGACGCTGTTGCTCCTGGGGTATCGGCGAGGACCATTCGCAACCGTCTCCATGAAGCTGGGCTACGGTCCCGCACACCGTTAGGCCGTCTTCCGCTCACGCCCCAACATCGTGCAGCCCGCCTCCAGTGGTGTCGCGACAGGCGTGAATGGAGGGACGAATGGAGACGTGTCGTCTTCAGCGATGAGAGTCGCTTCTGCCTTGGTGCCAATGATGGTCGTATGCGTGTTTGGCGCCGTGCAGGTGAGCGCCACAATCAGGACTGCATACGACCGAGGCACACAGGGCCAACACCCGGCATCATGGTGTGGGGAGCGATCTCCTACACTGGCCGTACACCACTGGTGATCGTCGAGGGGACACTGAATAGTGCACGGTACATCCAAACCGTCATCGAACCCATCGTTCTACCATTCCTAGACCGGCAAGGGAACTTGCTGTTCCAACAGGACAATGCACGTCCGCATGTATCCCGTGCCACCCAACGTGCTCTAGAATGTGTAAGTCAACTACCCTGGCCAGCAAGATCTCCGGATCTGTCCCCCATTGAGCATGTTTGGGACTGGATGAAGCGTCGTCTCACGCGGTCTGCACGTCCAGCACGAACGCTGGTCCAACTGAGGCGCCAGGTGGAAATGGCATGGCAAGCCGTTCCACAGGACTACATCCAACATCTCTACGATCGTCTCCATGGGAGAATAGCAGCCTGCATTGCTGCGAAAGGTGGATATACACTGTACTAGTGCCGACATTGTGCATGCTCTGTTGCCTCTGTCTATGTGCGTGTGGTTCTGTCAGTGTGATCATGTGATGTATCTGACCCCAGGAATGTGTCAATAAAGTTTCCCCTTCCAGGGACAATGAATTCACGGTGTTCTTATTTCAATTTCCAGGAGTGTATTATTGTCCTCCGAGGTGGCTTGCAGCGCATTGTTTATGTTGCTCGCACACTGCGGCCGCATATTCACTTTCTTGATGGCGGGCAGCCACGATGCCGGAAGCCTATAGCCGTGCCCTCTATTGAAATTAGATGCATGTCTTGTGCTACGACCTGTACGGTCTCCAGGAACCCTTGGCAAAGGCTATGTTTCGAGTAATCGTCGTCGGGCTCCCTCCTGCTTGACGAAGGACGCCCTTTTCAATGTCGAGAGTGCGGCGCGTCCGTGGAGCACCACTATCAACTCTGCTAGTTGCGAACGTACCGGACTCTCGCAGATGTTTTCGTAATAGGACGAAAATGGTATCTGGTGTCATAATTACAACAGAGACTGACGGCGGAGCGCCCTTCTCAGTTTGTGCGCTTACCGTGAAGCGGAAAATTTGAGAGAGATTCGATCTTGAACCTCACTTTCAGTCAAAACATTACCTTTCTGAATATGGGTTCCTTATCAAAACTTTATCTCTAAATTCCCCTCTACAACCCAGAGGAGACTGTAATAGGTATTGCCGGACGGGGTGGCCGAGCGGTTCTATGCGCTACAGTCTGGACCGCTACGGTCGCAGGTTCAAATCCTGCTTCGGGCATGGATGTGTGTGATGTCCTTAGGTTAGTTAGGTTTAAGTAGTTCTAAGTTCTAGGGGACTGATGACCTCAGAAGTTAAGTCCCATAGTGCTCAGAGCCATTTGAAGCATTTTGTTATAGGTATTGTGAAACACCCTGTATATTTCGTCTTCGATGTCAGTTTGAGAAGCAGTATATTTGATAAAATGACAAAAAGAACACCAAGTAGGCGTTCTGCGTACAGTAAATATTGCTTGCAATAGCGAGAGTGAAAAATTAGACAGTGCTTTAGCAGCTTTCTGAAAAAATTCGAATCATGACGGGTGGTATGTGTTTCCTGCGACGTACCCCGAAAACACTTAATAGATGAAGGACTCATTTTGCGACAATGATAGAGAAATTAATGTAAGATTCACCCGACCCCCAAACAGGCATCTCAATTGCGTATCGTATTTCAGATGCCAACACGAAAGTTACTTGATCTGCACGCAAAAAGGTGAGAATACTTGAACAACTGCTTCCACTCCGCACAGCTCCTGCTGAGACGAAAATACATACGCAATTTTATGAATTAGTAAATGGTGAAAACGTAAGGTATTAAGCTTGAACTACCTCAAATCGGGGAATGGACCTCTGAGAAGTTGTCACATCTACTTTATGAGACAGGTGAGTGCTTGTAAGAGAAAGGTCATGTCTCTGTCAATCTCGGAAATAATTTTTGACGCTCGTGGAGTGATTGGCCTCTTTAGGGTGCAATGATACATGGCCGTGTCGTGCTTGTTGACTACAATGTTGAACCAAGACTGTTTACGGAATTACTTCTCCAGAAATGTCAGTGACTGTCGATTGTACAACAAACACACACAGCTACAACAAGAAAGACATGTATGCATCTATTAATACTCGTAAAAATGCGAACGGTATTCTTTTTCTGGCTGTACTGCAGCTCCTGAGGGGTTCTTTCATCGCGACACCCGTTAAGGATTTTACACTTGCAGAGAGACATCGACTTGTGGGCTTTCTTAAAGTTCCTTTTGAGGTAACTACGTAAGGATGCGTGACTTAGTGGGACCAAGTCCACATAGAATGCAGCTTCGATTCCCATGCACAAATTCACGGTAGGCCCAGTCCCTAGACATACGGGACAGTGACAAGCTTCAGAATCGTCCTCTTGTGACCAGTTCACGTACGCATATGTTGCTGGTTACGATCTACAGCTCCCACTTCATACATTGTCATACACTACAGGCCATTAAAATTACTACACCAAGAAGAAATGCAGATGATAAACGGGTATTCGTTGAACAAATATATTATACTAGAACTGACATGTAATTACATTTTCACGCAATTTGGGTGCATAGATCCTGAGAAATCAGTACCCAGAACAACCAACTCTGGCCGTAATAACGGCCTTGATACGCCTGGACATTGAGTCAAACAGAGCTTGGATGGCGTGTACAGGCACAGCTGCCCATGCAGTTTCAACACGATACCACAGTTCATCAAGAATAGTGATTGGCATATTGTGACGAGCCAGTTGCTCGGCCACCATTGACCAGACGTTTTTAATTGGTGACAGATATGGAGAATGTGATGGCCCGGGCAGCAGTTGAACATTTACTGTACCCAGAAAGGCCGGTACAAGACCAATATGAGGCCGTGCATTATCCTGCTGAAATGTAGGGTTTCGCAAGGATCGAATGAAGGGTAGAGCCACTGGTCGTAACACATCTGAAATGTAACGTCCACTGTTCAAAGCGCCGTCAATGCGAAGAAGAGGTGACCGAGACGTGTAACCAATAGCACCCCATACCATCACGCCGGGTGGTACGCCAGTATGGCGATGACGAATACACGCTTCCAATGTGTCTTCACCGCGATGTCGCCAAACACGGATGCGACCATCATGATGCTGTAAACAGAACCTGGATTCATCTGAAAAAATGACGTTTTGCCATTCGTGCACCCAGGTTCGTCGTTGAGTACACCATCGCAGGCGCTCCTGTCTGTGATGCAGCGTCGAGGGTAACCGCAGCCGTGGTCTCTGAGCTGATAGTCCACGCTGCTGCAAACGTCGTCGAACTGTTCGTGCAGATGGTTGTTGCCTTGTTAACGTCCCCATCTGTTGACTCAGGGATCGAGACGTGGCTGCACGATCCGTTACAGCCATGCGGATAAGATACCTGTCATCTCGACTGCTAGTGATACGAGGCCGTTGGGATCCAGCACGGCATTCCGTATTACCCTCGTGAACCCACCGATCCCATATTCAGCTAACAGTCATTGGATCTCGACCAACACGAGCAGCAATGTCGCGATACGATAAACCGCAATCGCGATAGGCTACAACCCGACCTTTATCAAAGTTGGATACGTGATGGTACGCATTCCTCCTCCTTACACGAGGCATCACAACAATGTTGAATCAGGCACCGCCGGACAACTGCTGTTTATGTATGAGAAATCGGTTGGAAACTTTCCTCATGTCAGCACGTTGTAGGTGTCGCCACCTGCGCCAGCCATGTGTGAATGCTCTGAAAAGGTAATCATTTGCATATCACAGCATGTTCTTCCTGTCGACTGAATTTCGCGTCTGTAGCACGTCATCATCGTGGTGTAGCAATTTTAATGGCCAGTAGTGTAGTTACTTTGGTGGTTTGACAAGTGTCTTTACTGCACCTGGACGCTGGCGTCCTCCTGTATTTAAGTCGCAATTCACTCCATGTGTGATATTGTGGGAGATTTAGAAATAGATTCTGCTGAGCATCACAACAATTTTGCACCACAGAGTTCAGTTTACAAGACTTCCTGCAACATATTTCTTTCTGCTTCATCCGGTTCTCCCTTTTTATACACAGCTACGTAAGGTATCAAATTGAATGTCAATTAATCATTATTTAACACAGTACTGATGGTAAAAGTGAAGAAGATTTCTTTCGGACTGCTGACTTCATCTACTACGCTCCATTTCTTTTAATACCTGACGTAGCCCGGATGGAGACAAGCGATCTAAAACCAGTAAATGAACTTTTAAAAAAATTGTTAATAAAATCTTTTAATAGTCAATTCCCAAACAAATAATGTGGAATAATAACAGAATCTTTCACTAAGATACAGTACAAGAAGAGATTACATAAATCGTAAAGAAAAAGGTCAATTATGTACCGATTATAAAAATACGTGTAATGTCTGCTCGTAAAATTAGGTTACGACGTAACAAAATGGTTGAAATGGCTCTAAGCACTATGGGACTTCATATCTGAGGTCATCAGTTCCCTAGACGTAGAACTACTTAAACGTAACTAATCTAAGGACATCACACACATCCATGCCCTAGGCAGGATTCGAACCTGCGACCGTAACAGTAACGTGGTCCGGATTGAAGTGCCTAGAACACATCGACCACAGCGGCCGGCCATGACATAACATCTCCATAACAGAGACGGATCACAACAAACGAATGACAGTTACTACGGAGATAAAATATCGAGTATTTAAATACCTAACAAAGAAACTCAGATGTGAGGAGAAAATGAGATAAGCCAAGAGAAAATGCGCAGAGGACAAACCTATCTTACAACTTCGCAGTGATATACAATATTTTGCATACTCTATCGTTACACCAGTAACTTGTCAAACAAACTCTGTTATGGACAGGAATTCAAGTGAGTCTGGTGGTATGTGGCCCACTCAGGGTTGTAAGCAGGCTACTCGGATATGCGTGCTGGCACTCACAGGAAAGGAAAAGTAACAAGTCGGTATGTGGGACATGAGTATACATAGTTAAAATAAATAAAAGGTTGTAATATATGAAAGAAATTACAACCGTTAAATAGTGGAAAGAAAATGAATTAAATAACATATACCTAACGTCATAGCATAATATTGAAGTTAAGAAAAATGTAAGCATATAAGATGAATATGTTAGAAACTTTTTAACATTGGTATGTGATACAAATACAAGAGATCATCGAGGAAGCAGACGGTTACACGGTAAAAATTTAAATGGAACGCAAAGTAAACGTGGCTGAAAAATGAGTGCAGCGGCAAGTAACCCAGTGATAAGCGTGTTGTAGTCCGAGGTCTATGCTCTTGGGCTGGGAGAATTTGAGGTGATGCGGCGATGGCGGGGAAACGTCCAGCGGGCAACCAACGCAAGTTAAGTTACGGTTCCATACGACAATCACTTTTAAAACGCCTCTTCAACACCGGATCGGAGAAAGGAAAGAAAAGTACAGTAGGTTCAGGTGTAATAGGTGAAGTGTAGTGACTGTGATCTTTGTTACGTTAATTAGACTGGTCGTTCCTTTGAAACTGTCAATGAACAGCATACATACTCTCAAAACAGGACGACTTTTGGGGTGCATTTGTCTGCAGAGTAGCGTGCTTTTCAAAGTATCTAACATAATATGGAGGTATTACATAGAGCATCCAAATATAGAAAATTGGACTTATTGGAGGAATTGGAGATTCACGATCGCGATAGGAGAGCCCATGGCCTACTATTTAACGATGTGTGCAGTTTTAATCACGGATATTTCTTCAATTATATTGGAACAAACAAGCCCTCAGTCACAAATATTAAGTAAAAATTGACCTGGTTTCGACGCTACTATGAACGTCGTCTTCAGAATTAGACTAACTGTACTAAAACATATTAGGTATATAGTACATTAATAAAATTAAAGTTTGTACTGACTCGAAAAGATGCAGTACTTACAGGTCACATATTAAAAAAGATCTAAGCCGGAAAGGCGACGTCATGAACAGTTGTGAGATGGCGAGCCGCTAAGGGCTGCTCGTACTCTGAACAAGGGTTGCACTTTACAAAATGTGCGCAAGTAAACATGGTGTTTTTACGAGCGCCATCTAGTAGCCGCAGAAACAACTAGGCTACTGTACATTCAAAATTAGACACATGAAATTGTGATGCAGCTGATTCAGGCATAACGTAAGCATTAATAACAACAGGATGAAGTTACATATTTATCTGCTTTAAATAGATACATTTTGTAACGTAAAAAACGTTAGTTATGACATACAAGAAAACAGCAAAGATGTGACAGGAAAACAACATTTCGGTAAACTGCATGAGGAAATCTGAATCAAAGATCAAGCAATGCCTTTATACAGGAGGAGGAGGAGGTTAGTGTTTAACGTCCCGTCGACAACGTGGTCATTAGAGACGGAGCGCAAGCTCGGGTTAGGGAAGGATGGGGAAGGAAATCGGCCGTGCCCTTTCAAAGGAACCATCCCGGCATTTGCCTGAAGCGATTTAGGGAAATCACGGAAAACCTAAATCAGGATGGCCGGAGACGGGATTGAACCGTCGTCTTCCCGAATGCGAGTCCAGTGTGCTAACCACTGCGCCACCTCGCTCGGTACCTTTATACAGTCAAAAAAGTTTTTATTTCGCAGCTGCAGCTGTTCGTTGAAAATGAGGCCATCATGACAAGTGAGATGTTTGAAAATCTCCAATTCCTCTAAGATATCTAACCTACGCCCCTTCTTTTCGGTATGCAAAATATTGTTATCGCCTATGGCTTTAGGCACGTGTCCAGTAATTAAGAGATGATCGGCAAAGGATGAATTTAGGTGACTGGTGCCGTTCTTTCTCAAAAGATGTTCTTTATATCTGATGGTGAAAGCACGTCCAGTTTTCCCTATATAATAGGAGGAGCAGGTATCGCAGATGATATTATAAACGCCAGAACTTTCTGTAGGGGAGCGAATGGATTTCCAATTATGAATCAAGTTTCTCTGTAGATTATTATTAGTAGAGAAGGCAATATTGCAGTTGTATTTGTTGCGAAGCATGCGCTGAATCTGATAGGAAATGGGTCCCATGAAAGGAATAGAAAAACGTTTTTTGGGTTAATTTCAGTACATGAGGTGTTGAGCGTGGTAGTTCTTTCAGTTTTCATTTTTAGGATATCGTCCACTATGTTAGGTGTATATTCATTATTGACTGCTATGGTTTTAAGTAAATTAATCTCCTCATTAAACTTTTCTGTTGAAAGTGGTATGGAGGTGGCTCGGTGGACGGCAGAGTGAAAAAAGGCCGTTTTTTGAGACTGTGGATGGAAAGAGGAGGCAGGCACGATTTGGTCAGTATACGTTTCTTTTCGAAAAATATTGAAAGTGGTGTTATTGTCTTCTATTGTAAGCGTCAAGTCTAAATAATTTAGTTGGCGGTTATCGTTTTCGAGTTCAATAGTGAAAGAAATTTTTTCTTGGAGGTCGTTAAAAAGTTTAAATATATGATCAATTCTATCGGCGGTTTCGTTATAGATGACTAGAATATCATCAACGTATCTTGTGTAAGAAAGGATACCTAATGAAGTGGCTGAGACAAGGTTAAACAGCATGCCGGCTAAAGGGTTGCCCATAGCGAACCCATCAGACTGCTGGTACAGTTGTCCGTTGAATTCAAAGTAGTTGTAATTGACAACGACATTAATGAGATTCATAAAATCAGTAATCTGTTCATCTGATAGATCTTTTTTAAATTGACGTAAGTTTTCTTCCACAATGATGAGCGTCTCATGTACCGGGACGTTTTTAATATCTAAAGAAAAAAGCTTGGTGTCTGAACTACATACTAAGTTTTTAATATTTTGGTCCAGAACGTCGCTGTTAGGAACGGAATAATTATTTTCGAAAACGAAGGATATTTTCAAAGTTTCGTGTAGAAATCGGGCCGAATCGTGATATGCGCTATTCATGCTATTGGAGATTGGACGTATTGGATGATTAGGTTTATGAATTTTGAACTGGGACCGTAGTTTAGGGGGCTGAGGGTTCATATTGATGAGTAGTTGCTTTTGGAAAGGTTTTATAAGAAATTTTGCACTTTTAATGGCTGACCTTACTTCTTTCTGAAATTTAGGAATCGGATCATCATGCGGATCCGATATGTTGTTTTCACTGAAGAAATTTTCAGTTTTAGAAATATACTCAGAAATATAAGCAATGACTAGACAACAACCTTTACCGGATTTAGTTATTAAAGCATTTGCTGTTTTAAGTTTATTATTAATGGAAGTTACTAAAATTCTGTCGTTATGCGTAGCATTAGACAAAGTAGCTGAATTTTTCTCTAGCATGCGGGTTACAACATACGCAATTCTGGCTTGAGAAGCAGTATCCATCTTATTATAATCGAGACCGATTTTTAAATCAACAAGCATATTTTCTCTCACATTTCTGTCTGACAGGTTATGCCTGACGTTGTATTTTAGTCCTTTTCCTAACAGTTACTCTAATTCTGAAGATGATGCTCATAGTAGCGTCGAAACCGGGTCAATTTTGACTTAATATTTGTGACCGAGGGCTTATTTGTTCCAATATAATTCTGACACGGTCACTGAACCTTAGCAGCTATGTTCAAAGTTTTACATTTCTTCAATTATTTCACACTATTTAATAAATATATTGTTTGGATTGTCACTGTACTTTGTAATGTGCTGTTATTGTTGCTGAGTGAATATATGATCCGTACCTGCCGGAAGTTTGCTGCTGTCGCCACGCCTCTTCTCTTTCGTCCTGGCGGGCAGCTCACGCATCAAGCTATGGCCAGTGTACCCGTGGAGTGATGGAGTTGCGCTCGTTTTGCAGCCTAGCCGACGTTCTCTTTGGTATAATAATTTCGTCTCTAGTGCACAAAAATAATTATTCTTCTTACTGTACATATAGTATGTGATCAAAAGTATCCGTACACCTCCCCCCCCCCCCCAAACATACGTCTTTCATAACAGATGCATTGTGCTGCCACCTACTGCCAGGTAATCCTCATCAGCGACCGCAGTAGTCATCAGACATCGTGAGAGAGCAGAATGGGGCGCTCTGCGGAACTCACGGACTTCGAACGTGGTAAGGTGACTGGGTGCCACTTGTTTCATACATCTCCAAGCGAGATTTCCACAGTGCTAAACATCCCTAGGTCCACTGTTTCCGATGTAATAGTGAAGTGGAAACGTGAAGCGACACGTACCGAGACCACAGACAGTTGAAGAGGGTCGTAATGTGTAATAGGCAGTCATCTATCCAGAACGTCGCACAAGAAATTCCAAACTGCATCAGGATCCACTGCAAGTACTATGACAGTTAGGCGGGAGGTGAGAAAATCTGGATTTAAAGGTCGAGCGGCTGCTCATAAGCCACACTTCGCTTCTGTAAATGCCAAACAACGCCTCGCTTGGTGTAAGGAGCGTAAACACTGGGCGATTGAACAGTAGAAAAACGTGTGGAGTGACGATCACAGTACACAATGTGGCGATCCGATGGCAGGGGGTTGGTATGGCGAGCGCCCAGTGAACATCATCTTCCACCGTGTATAGTGCCAACAGTAAAATTCGGAGGCGGTTGTTTTATGGTGTGGTCGTGTTTTTCATGGTGGGGGCTTGCACCCCTTGTTGTTTTGCATTGCACTATGACAGCACAGATCTACACTGATGTTTTGAGCACCTTCTTGCTTCCCACTGTTGAAGAACAATTCGGGAATGGCGATTTCATCTTTCAAAACGATCGAGTACGTGTTCATAATGCACGGCCTGTGGCGGAATGCTTACACGACAATAACATCCCTGTAATGGACTGGCCTGCACAGAGTCCTGACCTGAATTCTGTAGAACACCTTTGGGATGTTTTGGTATGTCGACTTCGTGTCACGCCTCACCAACTGACATCGATACCTCTCCTCTGTGCAGCACTCCGTGAATAATGGGCTGCCATCCTCCGAGAAACCTTCCAGCGCCTGATTGAATGTATGCGTGCGAGAGTGGAAGCTGTCATAAAGGCTAAGGGTGGGCCAACACCATATTGAATTCCAGCATTACCGATGGAGGGCACCACGAACTTGTACGTCATTTTCAGCCAGGTGTCCGGATATTTTTGATCACATAGTGTATGATACGTGTCAGCTGGACGTTTGCGGCGGTCACCGCATCTCCTCAAATTCGTCCAGCTCATGAGCATAGACATCGGGCTACGACGCGCTTTCCTGTGGAATATTGGCGTTGCATATTTTGCAGCGTAGCCTACGTTGTCTTCCACTTAATTGTTTTACTGTATACACGTATCTCTCCGCGTTGACGTTTTGTGTTTGTATCTCATACCTATGGTCAAATTTTTTTTATGTATTCACCTTATATGTCCGAATACGATTTTTGCATAAATTTTTATCAACTTTTCTATCTCGCTATTGTGCGTACTCTTGCGTGTATGTGTACTCTTGTGCCACCTATCGGCGTATCACTTTTCCATCTGGGTGCGACCACACACAGCCGATCAGTCTGCTAACAGTTCTGAATGATACACATGTTGCTAGACCCACCAGCACTCTTTTACATAACATGGTTTCATTGGCAAGTTACCGGTGTAAGGATATGATATACCAATTATTGTATATCAATGCAGGCTTTGAAGATCGGTTTGTACTGTGGCTACTTGTTCTTGATTTATTGCATTTTCTATTCTGCTTTGTATTGACATCTCTGTTTATTTGTTAAGTCTACCTGATATTTTGTGTCCATGGTAACTGCCATTAATTTTTTGAGATCCATCTCTTCCGCGAGCTTCCACTGACATCAGACGTTTTGTCTTAGCCTCATTTTACGAGCAGACACTATATATGATTTTGTAATGGGTATGTATTTGAACTTCTGTTTATATTATGAAAGTTTACGTAGTACCTTCTTGTACATTCCTGATTGAAATTTTCTGTTATTATTCTTGATCTGAAGACGGCTGTATAATTAACTGAAGCAACTTTAATTTAATTGCTATCCTGACTATTAAAAGGTTTATTACAAAAAACTTGATGTTCCAGTTCCTTGAAATACAAGAACATTATCCACTGGTAGATCAAACCAGGTACCGTCATCTTACTACGAAATGAACTTTTGCAAATTTCTACAGAGATATCAGTTCAAAGCGCCAAAACATAAGGAGAACACTGACATCCGTCAGACACTCTAAATTAGAAAAAAAATAATTTCTCTTTGCGCGAAAAGAACGGCATCTAAAGAAAAAGATTAAATTGGAGGATATTAAGAAGAGCGCAGCAAAAGAAATGATCTTCAGATTTGTCTACATCAGGAGCAGAGTGTTCCAAGGGCGTAGTAATGAGATCCAGGGCAGAAGAAACGGCAGTGTTGGTCGTAAATTTTTAATTTTTAATCTCTTTAGCACAGATCGATTTCAGCAACTTTGCAGCTGTCTTCAGTGCCGTAATTATATCCAAGCCGTGATTTCGTAAATAAAATCGCAGTGAAACTGAGGTTTTTTTTGTTATCCATAATGTAAATGTGGTACCATGTGCGATTTTCTTACGAGGGACGATCAATAAGTACTGCAACACATTGTTTTTCTGATAGCGGGTTGGCTTTGTCCAGGATTCCAAAACGCCGTATTATCCCCCACTCTTTTGGCAACAGAACCCTATTTTTCAACATAATGTCCAAAAAAATGTTCAAATGTATGTGAAATCTTATGGGACTTAACTGCTAAGTAATCAGTCCCTAAGCTTACACACTACTTAACCTAAATTATCCTGAGGACAAACACACACACCCATGCCCGAGGGAGGACTCGAACCTCCTCCGGGACCAGCTGCACAGTCCATGACTGCAGCGCCGCAGACCGATCGGATAATACCGCGCGACAACATAATATCCGCTCAATGTGACGGTCGCACGCCACATTATTTGGAGGGCTTGTATGCCACTATGGTATAACTCTGCTGGTCAACGTCAGAGCCAACATCTGGCTACGTCAATAACTTCCCCATTATCCACCTACTGTTTCCCTCTTGGTAAATGCTTCATTGGGTCAAACAGATGGAAGTAGGAAGGTGCGAGACGTGGGCTGCAGGGTGGACGAGGAAGGTCCAATAAAGCTTTATGACCTCCTCTCCAATGGGCAGACATGTGTGAGCCCTTGCGTTTTCACAAAAAAATAGAAGTTTGAATTTTTGTGCCGTCGAACGCGCTAAAGACGTTTTTTCAGTTTCCATTGTTGTTGTTGTGGTCTTCAGTCCTGAGACTGGTTTGATGCAGCTCTCCATGCTACTCTATCCTGTGCAAGCTTCTTCATCTCCCAGTACTTACTGCAGCCTACATCCTTCTAAATCTGCTTAGTGTATTCATCTCTTGGTCTCCCTCTACGATTTTTACCCTCCACGCTGCCCTCCAGTACTAAATTGGTGATCCCTTGATGCCTCAGAACATGTCCTACCAACCTATCCCTTCTTCAAGTCAATTCTGTTCAATACCTCCTCATATGTGATCTACCCATCTAATCTTCAGCATTCTTCTGTAGCACCACATTTCGAAAGCTTCTATTCTCTTCTTGTCTAAACTATTTATCGTCCATGTTTCACTTCCATACATGGCTACACTCCATACAAATACTTTCAGAAATGACTTCCTGACACTTAAATCAATATTCGATATCCACAAATTTCTCTTCTTCAGAAACGCTTTCCTTGCCATTGCCAGTCTACATTTTATATCCTCTCTACTTCGAACATCATCAGTTATTTTGCTCCACAAATAGCAAAATTCCTTTACTACTCTAAGCGTCTCATTTCCTAATCTAATTCCCTCAGCATCACCCTACTTATTTCGACTACATTCCATTATCCTCGTTTTGATTTTGTTGATGTTCATCTTAATGGCTCTGAGCACTATGGGACTTAACATCTATGGTCATCAGTCCCCTAGAACTTAGAACTACCTAAACCTAACTAACCTAAAGACATCACACAACACCCAGCCATCACGAGGCAGAGAAAATCCCTGACCCCGCCGGGAATCGATCCCGGGAACCCGGCCGTGGGAAGCAAGAACGCTACCGCACGACCACGAGATGTGGGCCTGTTCATCTTATATACTCCTTTCAAGAAACTGTCCATTCCGTTCAACTGCTCTTCCAGGTCCTTCTTTGTCTCGGACAGAATTACAATGTCATCGGCGAACCTCAAAGTTTTTACAAATGCTACATACGTAGGTTTGCTTTTCCTTAATCTTTCTTCTAAGATAAGTCGTAGGGTCAGTATTGCCTCACGTGTTCCTACATTTCTACGGAATCCAAACTGATCTTCCCCGAGGTCGGCTTCTACCAGTTTTTCCATTCGTCTGTAAAGAATTCGTGTTAGTATTTTGCAGCTTCCCACGCCCGGGTTCCCGGGTTCGATTCCCGGCGGGGTCAAGGATTTTCTCTGCCTCGTGATGGCTGGGTGTTGTGTGATGTCCTTAGTTAGGTTTAAGTAGTTCTAAGTTCTGGGGGACTGATGACCTAAGATGTTAAGTCCCATAATGCTCAGAGCCATTTGAACCATTTTTTATTTTCCAGCTGTGACTTATTAACTGATAGTTCGGTAATTTTCACATCTGTCAACACCTGCTTTCTTTGGGATTGGAATTATTATATTCTTCTTGAAGTCTGAGGGGATTTCGCCTGTGACGGACATCTTGCTCACCAGATGGTAGAGTTTGGTCAGGACTGGTTCTCCCAAGGCTGTCAGTAGTTCTAATGGAATGTTGTCTATTCCCGGGGCCTTGTCTCGACTTACGTCTTGCAGTGCTCTGTCAAACTCTTCACGCAGTATCATATCTCGCATTTCATCTTCATCTACTTCCTCTTCCATTTTCATAATATTGTCCTCAATAACATCACCCCTATATAGAACCTCTATATACTCCTTCCATCTTTCTGCTTTCCCTTCTTTGCTTAGAGCTGGGTTTCCATCTGAGCTCTTGATATTCATGCAAGTGGTTCTCTTTTCTCCAAAGGTCTCTTTAATTTTCCTGTAGGCAGTATTTATCTTACCCCTCGTGAGATAAGCCTCTACATCCTTACATTTGTCCTCTAGCCATCCTTGCTTAGCCATTTTGCACTCTCTGTCCATCTCATTTTTGAAACGTTTATATTCCTTTTTGCCTGATTCACTTACTGCATTTTTGTATTTTCTCCTTTCATCAATTAAATTCAGTATCTCTTCCGTTACCCAAGGATTTCTACTAGCCCTCGTCTTTTTATCTACTTGATCCTCTGCTGCCTTCACTATTTCATTTCTCAAAGCTACCCATTCTTCTTCTGCTGTATCTCTTTCCCCCATTCCTGTCAATTGTTCCCTTATGCTCTCCCTGAAACTCTGTACAACCTCAGGTTCTTTCAGTTTATCCAGGTCCCATCTCCTTAAATTCACACCTTTTTGCAGCTTCTTCTGTTTTAATCTACAGTTCATAACCAATATATTGTGGTCAGAGTCCACATCTGCCCATGGAAATGTCTTACAATTTAAAATCTGGTTCCTAAATCTCTGTGTTTCCATTATATAATCAATCTGAAACCTTCTAGTATCTCCAGGGTTCTTCCATGTATACAGACTTCTTTCATGATTCTTGAATCAAGTGTTAGCTATGATTAAGTTGTGCTCTGTGCAAAATTCTACCAGGCACCTTCCTCTTTCATTTCTTAGCCACAATCCATATTCACATACTACGTTTCCTTCTCTTCCTTTTCCTACTGTCGACTTCCAGCCACCCATGACTATTAAATTTTCGTCCCCCTTCACTACCTCAATAATTTCTTTTATTCATCATACATTTCATCAATTTCTTCATCATCTGCAGAGCTAGTTGGCATATAAACTTGTACTACTGTAGTAGGCGTGGGCTTCGTGTCTATCTTGGCCACAATAATGCGTTCACTATGCTGTTTGTAGTAGCTTACCCGCACTCCTATTTTCCTGGGGTCTGAGCACTATGGGACTCAACTGCTGAGGTCATTAGTCCCCTAGAACTTAGAACTAGTTAAACCTAACTAACCTAAGGACATCACAAACATCCATGCCCGAGGCAGGATTCGAACCTGCGACCGTAGCGGTCGTGCGGTTCCAGACTGCAGCGCCTTTAACCGCACGGCCACTGCGGCCGGCTCCTATTTTCCTATTCATTATTAAACATACTCCTGCAATACCCCTATTTGATTTTATATTTATAACCCTGTATTCACCTGACCAAAAGTCTTTTTCCTCCTGCCACCGAACTTCACTAATTCCCACTATATCTAACTTTAACCTGTCCATTTCCCTTTTTAAATTTTCTAACCTACCTGCCCGATTAAGTGATCTGACATTCCACGCTCCGATCCGTAGAACGCCAGTTTTCTTTCTCCTGATAACGACGTCCTCTTGAGTAGTCCCCGACCGGAGATCCGAATGGGGGACTATTTTACCTCCGGAATATTTTACCCAAGAGGACGCCATCATCATTTAATCATACAGTCAAGCTGTATGCCCTCGGGAAAAACTACGGCCGTAGTTTCCCCTTGCTTTCAGCCATTCGCAGTACCACAACAGCAAAGCTGTTTCGGTTAGTGTTACAGGGCCAGATCAGTCAATCATCTAGAGTGTTGCCCCTGCAACTACTGAAAAGGCTGCTGCCCCTCATCAGGAACCACACGTTTGTCTGGCCTCTCAACAGTACCCCTCCGTTGTGGTTGCACCTACGGTACGGCTATCTATATCGCTGAGGCACGCAAGCCTCCCCACTAACGGCAAGGTCCATGGTTCATGGGGGGAGGTCAGTTTCCATAGGGTATCACAATTTGTTTCAGTTTCCATAGGGTAGCACAATTTGTTTCATAGTTGATGTTTGCACCGTGAGGAAGGACATCAAACACAAACAATAACTTCTTCAGAGTCCTAGAAGACCACCGTCATAACTTTATTGGCTGAGGGTGAGAGTTTGAATTTCCTCTTCGGTGGTTTGGGGCAGCTCTCTGGACTACTGTTTTGTTCCAATTTGAAATGATGAACCCAAGTTTTATCGCCCCGCTCTTCTGATAGGTGGCGAGGATCCCAGACCTCCTGTTGACCAGCGAAGTGTCTGCGTGTGATACATCGCTCACCTCGAATGAGAATATTCACAGCTTTCAACATTGCTGGAGTCACTGGTGAATATGGTCGGCCGGCACGCGAAAGATCGGACAGAGGACTCACCCAACGACTCCCCGTGCTTTTGTTCACTGCCAGGTCTCCGTATACATTCTGCAATGGCGTATCAATATCTGCGATGCTCTGGTTTTCCGCCGAAAGAAACTCACTGACAGCTCTCTGCCTGGAACGTACCGCCGTTACTGACTCCATTTTGAAGGTTACATGTAGCGCAGCCACTTATCGGTACTTCATGAAACGATAGGGACTGAAGCGGCAATATTCCACAACAGAAGTTGGCAGAGAAAAGAAAAAGTTGCGTTACTTACTGAAACCCCTCGTATTTACGATAGGTCGTCATGGGTTGGATTAATTCCACAGAAGATAGCTACACAGTAGCTAAAGTCGATCTGCATTGAACATTGAACAGATTAGTAATTTACGACTGATGCTGCCCTTCCTCCTATCTCGGGAAAAGAAAAGACTTTTACACTGCGTTTGTTTAGTGGGCTCAGTGAAAGCATCCCGCCGTAACATCGTAAGGTAAATCTTCGTGGTTTATTTTAGTTGTGCGGCACAGCTGAACAAGATGTAACAATGATGGTAACTGCACTCTGCTGAACTGATAATTATTTTAAACGATAAACAAAAGTAACTAACAGCAATTGTGCAACTACATTCTAGTTCTTTAAACCGTCTCTCTATAGAACTTGCAGATAAACGAATATGAGCAATTGATATTTTCTACTGAAGAGTGTTCGTAAGAGTGCACACGTTGTCTAGGCGTTGCCGGCATGGTAGCTCGGCGTGTTTGGTCAGCGGTATAGATGCCCTCTGCAATAAAAAAAACTGAGTGTATGGATCATTGATAAACCCGAACGGGTGTTACGGGACTTCCGCACCGAACAAATCCAACAAACAAAATCGAGCAAAATTAGATAAAAAAAGAAGGCCTGGCATATTTGCCTGTTAATCAAAACGCTGTCGGTCCCGAGTTCTAACCCAACCATTGTTTAAATTCTGAATAAAAATCATCTGCATTGGCGGCCAAAAACTAGCTTACTATGTCAGCCCCATTCTGCCAGCGGCTTTGTCAAAGGGAGCGGAGGAGTGGACAGGATGCTCTCTTGCTCTTGGGGAAACCCCCAAAAGCCGGCAGAATCAGCAAATATTAACATCATGAGGATGCAGAGGGCAACCACTATGTTAAAGAAATATAATGTGTATTCACAGGATATGTGGCCCATCCCATTCGGATCTCCCGGAGGGGACTACCAAGGGGGAGATAACCATGAGAAAAAGATTGAATAAGGAACGAAAGGATAGCATTCCAACAGTTGGGGAGTGGAATGTCAGAAGTTTGAACTTTATAGGCAAGCTAGAAAACATGCTAAGGTTGGTTGGTTGTTTTGGGGAAGGAGACCAGACAGCGAGGTCATCGGTCTCATCGGATTAGGGAAGGACAGGGAAGGAAGTCGGCCGTGCCCTTTGAAAGGAACCATCCCGGCATTTGCCTGGAGCGATTTAGGGAAATCACGGAAAACCTAAATCAGGATGGCCGGACGCGGGATTGAACAGTCGTCCTCCCGAAAGCGAGTCCAGTGTCTAACCACTGCGCCACCTCGCTCGGTAAAACATGCTAAGGCTCAGTATAGGTATAGAGGAGTTCAGCGAAGTGAAATGGAAAGAAGAAAACGATTTCTGGTCAGACAACTACAGAAAACGGTATAATAGGAGAACAATACTTTATGGTAGGAAGCCAGGGCAGAGAATGAGTTACTGTGAACACTTCAGTGATAGGATTACTCTCATCAGAATCGACAGCAAACAAACATTGACAGCAATTGCTCATGTATACATGCCGAACATGCAAGCAGCAGTTGAAAAGATAAACAAAGTATATGATGACATTGAACGGGTAATTCAATATTTAAAAGGAGGTGAAGAATCTAATACTCAGGGGATTGGAATACGGTTGTAGTGGAAGGAATAGAAGAAATGGATACCGGAGAAAAATGTCGCTTGCAGTAGGAACGAGAGAGGAGAGAGGCTAATTAAGTTCTACAGTACATTCAGCTAGTAATATAGAATACCCAGTTCAAGAATCACAACAGGAGGACGTATGAATGAAAAAGAAAGTAACTGCGAAGAAACCACTAGTAACAGAAGGAGTACTGTAACTGATAAACGAATGAAGCTCGTACAAAAATGTTCAGGGAAATTCGTGAATACAGAAAACCAAGTCTATTAAGAACGAAATAAATAGGAAGTGCAGGGAGAACGAAGGCGACATGGAAACATGAAAAATGTGAAAAAATCGAAAACGAAATGATTGCGGAAAGGACGGAAGCATATAGGAAATCAAAACAACTTTCGGTGAAATTAGAAGCAAGGGCGGTAACATTAAGAGTCCATTGTGAATTCCACTGTTAAATGCAGAGGAGAAGGCGGGTAGATGGAAAGAGTAAAGAATACTCTGAAGGCCTCCGTGGGGGGGAGGACATGTCTGATGACATGATAGAAGAAGAAACAGAAGACACAGGGAGGAGATAAGGGGTCCAATATTGTAACTAGAAATAAAAAGAGCTTTGGAAGACTTACGATCAGATAAGGCAGAAGGAATCGATAACATCCCATTGGAAAATCTAAAATCATGGGGGCAAGTTGCAACAAAAACTCTATCCATGTTGGTGTGCAGAATGAATGAAGATGGCGATTTACCATCAGATTTTCGGAATAAAATCATCCACACAATTCCGAGAACTGCAAGAGCCTACGAGTGCGAGAATTACGACACAACGAAACAGCTCAGGCATCCAACTTGCTGACAAGCAAGGTACACAGAAGAATGGTAAAAGAAAATTGAGGTTCTGTTAGATGATCAGTTTCGTTTTAGGAAAGGTAAAGCAGGCAGAGTTGCAGTGAGGCAGTTGTGGCGTTGTAGCTGATAATGGAAGCAAGACTGAAGGATACACGAGACACGTCCACAGGATATGTCGATCTGGAAAAAGCATGAGACAATGTAAAATGTTGCAGTATGTTCGATATTCTGAGAAAAATAGGGGTAAGCTGTAGGGAAATACGGTAATGTGAAGTATGTACAAAAATTAACGTGGAACAATTAGAATGTAAGATCAAGAACAAAGTGATAAGATTAAAACGGATATAAGACAGGGATGTTTAATAAATACAGGATGACAATTATTGAATTATATGAAAAAAACGTAAATTAATTACAAAGTACGCTGTGCACACACTTCAAAAAATGGTTCTAATGGCTCTGAGCACTATGGGACTTAACTTCTAAGGTCATCAGTCCGCTAGAACTCAGAACTACTTAAACCTAACTAACCTAAGGACATCACACAAGTCCATGCTCGAGGCAGGATTCGAACCTGCGACCGTAGCGGTCGCGCGGTTCCAGACTATAGCGCCTAGAACCGCTCGGCCACCCCGGCCGGCGCACACACTTCATTCAACATGTAAACGTCACTGCAAAAAATCGGATTTAGATTATGAGATGTTCGAAGTGCCTGCCATCATTGGTGACGATGAGGCGCAGATCAATAATGAAATTCTGTGTGATCCGCTGAAGTGTCGGAACATAGATGTTTCGATGACCTTCTGAATGGCTGTTCCAGCTCAGAAATGTTTTTGGGGTTATTGATGTACACCTCGTCTTTAGTATAGCCGCACAAAAGTAAGTGGCATATGTTCAGATCCAGAGAATATGGCAGCCAATAGAGGGCTATGTCAGTAGCCTGTGGATACCCCAGAGCCAAAGAGTTCCTCCAGGTCATCAAACACTCTCCTGCTTCGTTGGGGTCGAGCTCCCTCTTGCATGAACCACATCTTATCGAAATCAGGGTCACTTCCGGTAATGGGAATGAAACCATCTTCCAAAAGCTTCATGTACTGTTCGGTCGTCACCGTCGCTAAACCAAACCATAATGCACATACTAAATCCCATGATATCCCGCGGTCAACCGTGCCGTTCGAACGTCCTAAAGCAAACCGTTCAGAAGTTAAGATGATTTTATTCCGTATAGTTCGAAAATTGTCACACTTTACATAGAAGTAGCAATGACGGAAATAAAGTCTCTTCAACTTCCGCTAGCGTGTTCTGCATGTACATCTGAACCTTTGAAATGATTCCAGAATGAGATTTTCACTCTGCAGCGGTGTGTGCGCTGATATGAAATCTCATTCTGGAAACATCCCCCAGGCTGTGGCTAAGCCGTGTCTCCGCAGTATCCTTTCTTTCAGGAGTGCTAGTACTGCAAGGTTCGCAGGAGAGCTTCTGTAAAGTTTGGAAGGTGGGAGACGAGATACTGGCAGAAGTAAAGCTGTGAGACCGGGCGTGAGTCGTGCTTCGGTAGCTTGGATGGTAGAGCACTTGCCCGCGAAAGGCAATGGTCCCGAGTTCGAGTCTCGGTCGGGCACACGGTTTTAATCTGCCAGGAAGTTTTGAAATGATAATTAAATCGACACCCTAGCTGCAAACAGGCGTTGATATATATCATTGGGGACATGTTGAAAATTTGTACCCGGACCGGGACTCGAATCCCGGATCTCCTGCTTACATAGCAGACGCTCTTTCCATCTTTTTTTTCATTTTGTCCGTTTTTGATCGTTGTGTTTGGTCGATGCGGACATCACATGACATCCTTTCAAGTTCGTTGTTGATCCTTTCACTCAGTTATTTATTACAGAGGCGAACCAGCTCTCCGACCGAACACGCTGAGCTGCCGTGCCGGCTCCCCTATACTTAGAACTAGTTAAACCTAACTAACCTAAGGACATGACACACATCCATGGCCGAGGCAGGATTCGAACCTGTGACCGTAGCAGCCGCGTGGTTCCAGACAGAAGCGCCTAGAAACGCTCGGCCATAGCAGCCATGAACTTCTGTTGTCAGTGATTGTTTCCGTCGATTCTGATGAGAGGAACCCTATCATTGAAGTTTGGGATTAAAATTAAAGCTGAAAGGACATCAGTGATAGGATTCGCCGATGACGTTGCTATCCTCAGTGAAAGGAAAAAAGAATTACAGGATCTGTTGAACAGAACGAACAGTCTAATGAGCATATAATGTGGAATGAGAGAGAAACAAAGAAAGACGAAAGTAATGAGAAGTAGCAGAAATGAGAACAGCGAGAAGCTTAACACCAGGATTGGTGAGCACGAAGTAGATGAAGTTATGGCAGCAAAATAATTTATACGGACGGTGTAAGGAGAACATAAAAAGCAGACTAGCACTGGCAAAAAGGGACATCCCTGTCCGAGAGGAGTCTACTAGTATTAAACGCATGGCTTAATTTGAGGAAGAAATTTATGAGAATGTACGTTTGGAGCAAAGCATTGTACGGTAGTGAAATATCGACTCTGGATGAGCCGGAACAGAAGAGAATCCAAACATTTGAGACGTGACGCTACATAAGAATGTTGAAAAGAAGGTGGACTGATAAGAAAAGAAATGAGGTTTTCCGCACAATCGGCGATGAAAAGAATATATGGCAAACGCTGACAAGAAGAAAGAACAACATGATCTGTTAAGACATCATAGAATAAGTTCAGTGGTACAAGATGGAGTTGTAGAGGGTAAAAACTGTAGAGGAGGACAGATATTGGAATAGTCCCAGCAAATAATTGAGGACGTAGGTTGCAAATGCTCCTCTGAGATGAAGAGTTCGGCACAGGAGAGGAATTAATGGCGGGCCACATAAAACCAACGGTATTGGTGGTCGCAGCAAGACCTGCAGGAAGAACTGAAACGACCCAACCCCGCGTGCCTGTGAAGCCTGGTCAGTGCGTTAGTGGCCGAGCAGAGCGTATTCTCTGCGCACTGTGTCATTCTTGCCTGCTGCTGCAACACCGGTATATTACGGGACAACGCCGGACCACACCAGAGAAGAAGATATGCTCAGAAGTATGTCTTCACTGAATAAACTGATGAAGAATTGTTTTATATTCACCGCAGGTTTGCCCACAGCTTCCCCACACGTCATACCTTTATCCCAAACCATCTACGGATTGTACAGTACGCCTGTAAGTTGCAAGCACATCCTGAGTATCCTGATCTGTTTAGGTTCCACTCAGCTACACCAAACTCGCAACGTTTTGGAGCCCAACGGGGAACATCTTGCTGCTTCTTCGCCCTCAGAAGGGAAACAGCTGCAGATTAACTTTCAGAAGCCACGCAAGATACAGCGCATGAGCGCCGGGCGGTATTTTGGCTTAATTCTTCCCCGCATATTAACAACCCCTTATTCTGGGACTCAAAAAATGTAAAATTACATTTCTACAAGTTTTATCTCAAAATACAGGGTGAGCACAAAGTCTTACCCAGACTGTAACAATTTATTACGTAATAACCATTTTACATAATAAGTTACATTCGATGCCGTTTTATAGGTTAGTGTTACTAGTTTTTTTAAGACCACTTACGTTAGTAAACCTCAACATGTGCTCCCTTGGTAGCTGGGAGAATGTCGAGGCGATATTCCAGTTCCCGCCAGCTGTTCCGTAACATGTGTTCTGTCACAGTACCCACAGCAGCACGTATCCTAGCCTTCAGTTCGTCGATGTCAGCAACTGGTGTCCTTGATACAGCCCCAGAAAAAAAAGTCAAGAGGCGTAATGTCTGGAGAGCGGGGTGGCCAGGGTGTTGGACCGTTCCTTCCAATCCACCGATCCGGACAATGCTCTCCTCTCCAGACATTACGCCATGGACATTTTTTTCTGGGGCTATATCAAGGACAGAGTCTTCGTCACACCAGTTGCTGAAGTCGACGAACTGAAGGCTAGGATACAAGCTGCTGTGGGTACTGTGATAGAACACATGTTGCGAAACACCTGGTGGGAACTGGAATGCCGTCTCGACATTCTCCGACCTACCAAGGGAGCACACGTTGAGGTTTACTAACGTAAGTGGTCTTAAAAAAACTAGTAACACTAACCTATGTAACGGCATCAAATGTAAATTTTTATGCCAAAAGGTTATCCTGTAACACATTCTTATAGTCAGGGCAAGACTTTGTGCTCACCCTGTATTGTGAATTTTAACAGCATAAAATTAACAATTAAATCTTATTTTTTTAAATCCAGATTTCTTACTACGAAACTACTGTGCTTGTTAGGATTAAGTTTAGATCGAACTATAAACGTAATTTGTGTTTGCATGACGTTTACAAAGGTCTTTTCTCTTCCACTGTCACTACGGGAAAGTTTAAATTAGTAATGTTAAGAAATAGCCGAGTAATCTGGTAGCCTGAGAGAGAGAGAGAGATTATTGAAAATCACGCGCGGCCCGTATGCGCTGTAGCTTAGGTAGATTTTGTGGGGCAATTTGAAGTTTTTTCCCCGGCTTGATAGACAAGTGCCCTATATGAAATTTTTCGTCTCTGCTTCCCCTACACCACTGTCGTACTTTGTAATCAGTTATCGTTTACATCCTGCATACAGAGTGTCTCAAATCTTTTGAGTCAAATTGAAACAGTTGATACTTAATCCACACCATTATATTGAGATAGGGAACCAATGGTCGGAAATGCATATTTATTGTATTATGGACATACGCAACGTACACCGTATAACAACAACGTAGTTCATAGTAACTGTTCAAAGCGACGACCGCTAGTCTAAAAGCTTGTAATGCAAAGCCACATGCAGCTCTGCCACACTCTCGCAAAGATCCCTGGTGTCTGATGTACACTGGAACAGGCAGCGAGTGATAAATAGCGTACACCCGTGACCACAAAACAGACACACTGTACGCGACTTAGCTCATAGCGCGTCTGTCATGTGACTATCACATGCATCGCACCGGTGCATTAACCTGTGCCGCAAAGCGCATCACTGCCCCTGGTGCCAGTTGTTCATTGTAGTATCATGCGGTTTGTGATGCGTACATGGTGCTTGCAGTCGGTAACGCGTAGTGGAAGATGGAAACTTTCCTCGTCAAAGTTGGCAGACATGCGTTTAAAATACGGTGCGGCAGGGTGTAGTGTCCGTAAAGGGACACCAACAGGCGTCATCCCAAATGGAAGAAATTTATATCCGTGGATACCATCTTACGAGAGATGGGGTCGTTCATGCCACAGACAGCCGGCCAAGGCTCCCGCCAAGAACATGTCTGAACACCAGACTTTGAGGAGATTGTGTTGGATTGTGTGGTTGACCATTCAGTAATAAACACTCGTCAACTTGTGTTGGATAGTGTGGCTGATCACCCAGTAATACACACTCGTCAACTTGTCCGTGAAACGTACACTTTGCAGTATACAGTGTGGAGAGTGTTGGTGGAACAGGTACTACACTCCTATCATAGAGAACGTATGCCAGCACTAGGGGCAACGAATTCTGAGCCTCGCGTTCACTACTGTCAGTCGATTGTCCACAGCAGTGTTGTACTGCTGAACTTCGTACAGATTGTATTGTTCATGGATTGAGGCATCATTCACTCATGCTGGTGTTTTCAACAGCTGCAAGATCCATGTCCGGAGTGAGGAAAATCCCTACGCCACCCCCATCGTTGGCCACCAGCGGCTATTCTCTGTCAACGTGTGAGCGGGCATTGTCCAGGACCGCCGAATAGGATCTTACTTGCTACCCCCTCCCTCTCCATCTTCTCCCACCCCCGCCCTTTACAACGGTCCACGTTACGTGGTGTTTTTTAAGAGATGTGCTGCCACTTGGAGATTGTACCTCTTGTTGTCTGCGAAAGAATGTGGTTTCAACAGGACGGTGCACCATCCCACTTCGATGATAATGTCCACGAGCACCTGAATAATAAATACCTTCATCGTTGGATTGGAAGGGAAGGTATTGCCCCATGACCCGGATCTCACGCCTCTGGAATTTTTCCTCTGTTTTACGTAAAGACGTTGTTGCATGAAACGCAGGAAGACCTGCTTCCCAGGGTCCAAGCTGCTTGTCTCCTGGTATTAAAGATACTAAGGGACACCACGGCTCTTTGAGAGAGTGCGGCAGAATTTCATGCGCTGTTGCCATGTATGCGTTGAGACTTGCGATCTTCACTTCGAATAATTAATACGCTTTAATACGCTTTAATAATTAATACGCTTTTTATGTCCATAATACAATTGATACGAATTTCCGATCATTGTTTCCCTACCTCATTGTAATGGGTTGTGGTCCCACTATCACCAATTCCTGCCAACAGCGACGAATAGTGGCACCGCTTCTATTCGAATGTCTAGCGATTCAGCGATTAATCAAACCGGCTTCGTTAAGACCAAGTACACCTCCTGTCTCAAATGCTGATATCTGCGTAAATTGTTCACACGCCTGTGTGCGAGGCATAGCTACTGTCCAACTGAGTATACGTAATGAAATTCTCAATGACTTTATGCACTTGTCTCTACATGTTGCCTGTTTACTATACTTGCCAGATGCGCGGTAAAATTGCGTTGCAGCGTCACACATTCATGTTTACAGTTTTGCGTTTTCCACTGATACCAGTATGAGTATCAGTTTGTGACCAGTTTGCGTCACTTCTTCGTGGTGCGTCTTTCTTTGGTTTTAGAGCCCTCCCGTATTCTACAGGCTGACTGCACCACCGAAAAAGAAGAAGAAAGAAACTGCGCTGCAGAGCTATGAACATACGTCATAACTCATAAGCTTCGAGCGATGATCTGCAGCATCGGATTCAAAACAAGGAAGAAAAGGTGGGACGCTCTGCTAAACCCGCAGGACAGGACAGGTAACGTAAATTGTGGAAAGGGGCCAAAATAGGCGGCTGTCAGTTACACTCGAACATACAACTTTATTTATTTGACCATACGTCACAATACCGCCCCCATGAACCATGGACCTTGCCGTTGGTGGGGAGGCTTGCGTGCCTCAGTGATACAGATGGCCGTACCGTAGGTGCAACCACAACGGAGGGGTCTCTGTTGAGAGGCCAGACAAACATGTGGTTCCTGAAGAGGGGCAGCAGCCTTTTCAGTAGTTGCAGGGGCAACAGTCTAGATGATTGACTGATCTGGCCTTGTAACATTAACCAAAACGGCCTTGCTGTGCTGGTACTGAGAACGGCTGAAAGCAAGGGGAAACTACAGCCGTATTTTGTCCCGAGGACATGCAGCTTTACTGTATGATTAAATGATAATGGCGTCCTCTTGGGTAAAATATTCCGGAGGTAAAATAGTCCCCCATTCGGATCTCCGGGCGGGGACTACTCAGGTGGACGTCGTTATCAGGAGAAAGAAAACTGGCGTTCTACGGATCGGAGGGTGGAATGTCAGATCCCTTAATCGGGCAGGTAGGTTAGAACATTTAAAAAGGGAAATGGTTAGGTTAAAGTTAGATATAGTGGGAATTAGTGATGTTCGGTGGCAGGAGGAACAAGACTTTTGGTCTGGTGATTACAGGGTTATAAATACAAAATCAAACAGGGGTAATGCAGGAGTAGGTTTAATAATGAATAAAAAAAATAGGAGTGCGGGTTAGCTACTACAAACAGCATAGTGAACGCATTATTGTGGCCAAGATAGACACAAAGCCCATGCCTACTACAGTAGTACAAGTTTATATGCCAACTAGCTCTGCAGATGATGAAGAAATAGATGAAATGTATGACGAGATAAAAAAAATTATTCAGGTAGTGAAGGGAGACGAAAATTTAATAGTCATGGGTTACTGAAATTCGTCAGTAGGAAAATGGAGAGAAGGAAACATAGTAGGTGAATATGGATTGGGGGGAAGAAATGAAAGAGGAAGCCGCCTTGTAGAATTTTGCACAGAGCATAACTTAATCGTAACTAACACTTGGTTCAAGAATCATAAAAGAAGGTTGTATACCTGGAGGAATCCTGGAGATACTAAAAGGTATCAGATAGATTATTTAATGGTAAGACAGAGATTTAGGAACCAGGTTTTAAATTGTAAGACATTTCCAGGGGCAGATGTGGATTCTGACCACAATCTATTGGTTATGAACTGCAGATTGAAACTGAAGAAACTGCAAAAGGTGGGAATTTAAGGAGATGGGACCTGGAAAAACTGAAAGAACCAGAGGTTGTACAGAGTTTCACGGAGAGCATAAGGGAACAACTGACAGGAATGGGGGAAAGAAATACAGTAGAAGAAGAATGGGTAGCTCTGAGGGATGAAGTAGTGAAGACAGCAGAGGATCAAGTAGGTAAAAAAACGAGGGCTAGTAGAAATCCTTGGGTAACAGAAGAAATATTGAATTTAATTGATGAAAGGAGAAAATATAAAAATGCAGTAAATGAAGCAGGCAAAAAGGAATACAAACGTCTCAAAAATGAGATCGACAGGAAATGCAAAATGGCTAAGCAGGGATGGCTAGAGGACAAATGTAAGGATGTAGAGGCTTGTCTCACTAGGGGTAAGATAGATACTGCCTATAGGAAAATTAAGGAGACCTTTGGAGAGAAGAGAACCGCTTGTACGAATATCAAGAGCTCAGATGGCAACCCAGTTCTAAGCAAAGAAGGGAAGGCAGAAAGGTGGAAGGCGTATATAGAGGGTTTATACAAGGGCGATGTACTTGAGGACAATATTATGGAAATGGAAGAGGATGTAGATGAAGACGAAATGGGAGATAAGATACTGCGTGAAGAGTTTGACAGAGCACTGAAAGACCTGAGTCGAAACAAGGCCCCGGGAATAGACAACATTCCATTTGAACTACTGATGGCCTTGGGAGAGCCAGTCATGACAAAACTCTACCATCTGGTGAGCAAGATGTATGAGACAGGCGAAATACCCTCAGACTTCAAGACGAATATAATAATTCCAATCCCAAAGAAAGCAGGTGTTGACAGATGTGAAAATTACCGAACTATCAGTTTAATAAGTCACAGCTGCAAAATACTAACGCGAATTCTTTACAGACGACTGGAAAAACTGGTAGAAGCGGACCTCGGGGAGGATCAGTTTGGATTCCGTAGAAATGTTGGAACACGTGAGGCAATACTAACCTTACGACTTATCTTAGAAGAGAGATTAAGAAAGGCAAACCTACGTTTCTAGCATTTGTAGACTTAGAGAAAGCTTTTGACAATGTTAACTGGAATACTCTCTTTCAAATTCTGAAGGTGGCAGGGGTAAAATACAGGGAGCGATATGCTATTTACAATTTGTACAGAAACCAGATGGCAGTTATAAGAGTCGAGGGGCATGAAAGGGAAGCTGTGGTTGGGAAAGGAGTGAGACAGTGTTGTAGCCTCTCCCCGATGTTATTCAATCTGTATATTGAGCAAGCAGTAAAGGAAACAAAAGAAAAATTCGGAGTAGGTATTAAAATTCATGGAGAAGAAGTAAAAAATTGAGGTTCGCCGATGACATTGTAATTCTGTCAGAGACAGCAAAGGACTTGGAAGAGCTGTTGGACGGAATGGACAGTGCCTTGAAAGGAGGATATAAGATGAACATCAACAAAGCAAAACGAGGATAATGGAATGTAGTCAAATTAAATCGGGTGATGCTGAGTGAATTAGATTAGGAAATGAAGCACTTAAAGTAGTAAAGGAGTTTTGCTATTTAGGGAGTAAAATAACTGATGATGGTCGAAGTAGAGAGGATATAAAATGTAGACTGGCGATGGCAAGGAAATCGTTTCTGAAGAAGAGAAATTTGTTAGCATCGAGTATAGATTTAAGTGTCAGGAAGTCGTTTCTGAAAGTATTTGTATGGAGTGTAGCCATGTATGGAAGGGAAACATGGACGATAACTAGTTTGGACAAGAAGAGAATAGAAGCTTTCGAAATGTGGTGCTACAGAAGAATGCTGAAGATAAGGTGGATAGATCACGTAACTAATGAGGAGGTATTGAATAGGATTGGGGAGAAGAGAAGTTTGTGGCACAACTTGACTAGAAGAAGGGATCGGTTGGTAGGACATGTTTTGAGGCATCAAGGAATCACAAATTTAGCATTGGAGGGCAGCGTGGAGGGTAAAAATCGTAGAGGGAGACCAAGAGATGAATACACTTAGCAGATTCAGAAGGATGTAGGTTGCAGTAAGTACTGGGAGATGAAGAAGCTTGCACAGGATAGAGTAGCATGGAGAGCTGCATCAAACCAGTCTCAGGACTGAAGACCACAACGAACAACAACGAACGTTACAAGAGCAAGGAAAAATTTTAAAAAACACAGCATTCGTTTTTGGAACGTAATTACCGGCTGAATGCGCCATACAATCTCATGCCTTAAGGGCAAGACCACTTTAATTTAAAATTTGCTGAAAGCCAGTTACTTAAGACTCAAACTAAAATTAGAAATTTAAAAAGCAGAAGGCCTTATCGTAAATCATTTCTTTCAATTAGGCTGAAGGCCCAAACAATCTGATACCTTAAGAGGAAATCAACTTTAATTTAAAAATCGGCTGAAGGCCCATCACTTAAGATTCAAACCAAAATAAATTTTTAAAAGGCCAAAGGCCTTACCTTGATACAGTTCTTCAATTAGGGTGAAGGCCCAAACAATCTTACGCCTTAAGGGCAAAACAACCTTAATTTAAAAATCGGCTAGAAGCCATGCAAATACAAATAAGGAAAGGCACTGCACCCAACGGCACACAGAAGTTTCCGAGGGTCGGCCTGGAATTCAAACACTAACTCTCACTTAGGTGAGACAGGCAGTCAGCCCAACCATTCTCGATCCGACGACATCCCAACCGACAGACAATCAACAGACCAACCGACAAGATAACTTCCGCTCCACCCGACCAGCACAAAACAGGGAGTTCAATGGAACAACGTAGAAGGTATTGGCGCCCACAACCAATTGTACATTGAGCTGTCAAACTACACACCGTGCCGGACAGCGACAAAACGATGAGGAAAGTACACTGTCTGAATTTACGTCAAAGGCCAGGGCTGGTAACCGGAACGTTAACGGCCACAAGGCAGAAGATTCCGCTGGTGCACTGCAATTCAAAATAACCAAGGACAGTTAAACTCCACCGGAGGGTGGCTAAAATTTTCCAACTTGGAAACACGCGTTGTTCCTCGCGGAAATGTCCCAACAGCCGACAACGATATTTAAACGAAACAGTGTCAACAGTCGTGACCTGCTGGTGCATTACGTCAAAACTCAACTTTTGTGTCCAGGAACGGTGAGCCACAGACCTCGCAGCAATGGGAACAGCACAACACACTCTTACCATGCGTGGACGCCTTCGGCTACCTCGGTCAAACCACGCGCCGCGGAGATTTCTTCGCTGTTCCACGCCAACCGACCAACTGCTTGCACACCGCACAGCCGGAACTTGGAGCGCCAGGCCAAAGATAGTACACTACTCGCCATTAAAATTGTTACAACACGAAGATGACGTGCTACAGACGCGAAATTTAACCGACAGGAAGAAGATCCCGTGATATGCAAATGATCAGCTTTTCAGAGCATTCACCTAAGGTTGGCGCCGGTGGCGACACCTACAACGTGCTGACATAAGGAAAGTTTCCAACCGATTTCTCATACATAAACAGCAGTTGACCGGCGTTGCCTGGTGAAACGCTGTTCTGTTGCCTCGTGTAAGAAGGAGAAATGCGTACCATCACGTTTCCGACTTGGATAAAGGTCGGATTGTAGCCTATCGCGATTGCGGTTTATCGAATCGCGACATTGCTGCTCGCGTTGGTCGAGAGCCAATGACTGTTAGCAGAATATGGAATCGGTGGGTTCACGAGGGTAATACGGAACGCCGTGCTGGATCCCAACGGCCTCGTATCACTAGCAGTCGAGATGACAGGCATCTTATCCGCATGGCTGTAACGGATCGTGCAGCCACGTCTCGATCCCTGAGTCAACAGATGGGGACGTTTCCAAGACAACAACCATCTGCACGAACAGTTCGACGACGTTTGCAGCAGCACGGACCATCAGCTCGGAGACCATGGCTGCGGTTACCCTTGACGCTGCATCACAGACAGGAGCGCCTGCCATGGTGTAGTCAACGGCGAACCTTGGTGCACG
The DNA here is from genome assembly GCF_023864345.2 of Schistocerca serialis cubense. NCBI lineage: Eukaryota > Metazoa > Arthropoda > Insecta > Orthoptera > Acrididae > Schistocerca > Schistocerca serialis. The sequence continues at coordinate 159,647,277 of NC_064645.1, forward strand.
AATGGCAAAACGTTATTTTTTCGGACAAATCCAGGTTCTGTTTACAGCATCATGATGACAGCATCCGTGTTTGGCCATATCGCGGTAAACGCACATTGGAAGCGTGTATTCTTCATCGCCATACTGGCGTATCACCTGACGTGATGGTATGGGGTGCCATTGGTTACACGTCTCGGTCACCTCTTGTTCGCATTGACGGCACTTTGAACAGTGAACGTTATTTTTCAGATATGTTACGACCCGTGGCTCCACCATTCATTCGCTCCCTGCGAAACCCTACATTTCAGCAGGATAATGCACAGCCGCATGTTGCAGGTCCTGTACTGGCCTTTCTGGATACAGAAAATGTTCGACTGCTGACCTGGCCAGCAGGTTCTCCAGATCTCTCACCAATTGAAAACGTCTGGTCAATGGTGGCCGAGCAACTGGCCCATCTCAATACGCCAGTCACTACTTTTGATGAACTGTGGTATCGTGTTGAAGCTGCATGGGCAGCTGTACCTGTACACGCCGTCCAAGCACTGTTTGACTCAATGCCCAGGCGTATCGAGGCCATTATTACAGCCAGAGGTGGTTGTTCTGGGTACTGATTTCTCAGGATCTATGCACCGAAATTGCGTGAAAATCTCATCACATGTCAGTTCTAGTACAATATATTTGTCCAATGAATACCCGACTATCATCTGCATTTCTTCGTGGTGTAGCAATTTTAATGGCCAGTAGTGTACGAAGTGCGAATAATTGATAAACACCGCTGCTGCTACTCGCAGAGAGAGAGGATAACATCATAACCGCGGGAGACTAAACACAGAATAGCAAGCAAGGTTTAATCCAATGCATATCATGAGCGAGCCACGGCTCAAAAGAGTAGTATACAGTGAAGAGGAAATACTAAAAACAGATGTGGACAAATCTATATATTAGTATATTCATGAATTATAAAACTCTGTGATCGCGCCCAGAGAACGAAGCACATTCGACCTGCCGCCATGTCGTCTTCTGCCACATGACGTCACTTGGATGCGATACTCAGCAGCACGGGCTCAGCACCTTGCTCCCAACAGTTTCCCATACCTTGGAGTAGATACTCCTCACGTAACTCTTCAGCTGGCTAGAAACACCGGGAACTGCATCCGCTTCCTTCGCGGTTGAGAGCTCAGCTACGAAGGTTATTTTTGACTGGCTCGATGTGGCCTGCAATGAATTTCCCTCTTGCGGCAACCTTTACGTACTACAGACGAACTTTCACCCTACAGTCTCAATTACTTTTTGGATGTATTACAATCTCTGTCTTCCGCTAAATGTTTTACCTTTTACTGCTTCCTCTACTACTGTGCAAATTATTGCCTGATGTCTTAGCACATGTCCTATAAGCCTGACCTTTCCGTCAGAGTTATCCATATGTTCCTTACTTCTCCGATTCTGCAGAAAACCTCTACATTCCTTATCAGTCCTCCTAATTTTCAAGATCTTTCTATAGTCCCATATCTCAATGCTTCGATTCTCTTCTTTTTCCACTTTCCCACGGACGATGATTCACTATCATACAGTGTGATGCTCTAAACGTACATTCTCAGAATTTGTTTCGTTAAAATTAAGACCGGTATTTGATATTATAATTCCTCTTGGAGCCAGAAACGCTCTCTTTGCCTGTGATGTTATGCTTCTCATATTCTCCTTGCTTCGTCCGTCATATGTTACTTTGTTTCCAAGTTGAACAGTTCTTTGACTTTTTCTACTTCGTAGTCACTAAGCTTTATTTCATTTCTGATACACCTTCAAATTTCCGTCTTTGTTCACTTTACTTTTAATTCATATTCTACACTCATTAAACTGTTCATTACGTTCAACAGGTTCTGTATTTATGTCTTGCTTTCACTGAGGATAGCAATGTCACCAGTAAATTTTACCATTGATATTCTTTCCCTGAATTGTTGCTTCTTTCACATAGATTGAACGGTAAGGGGAAAAGACTACATACCGGTCTTACATCCTTTTCAATATGAGCAATTCGTTCTTGGTCTTTCATTCTTGTTATCCCTTCATTCTTGTACATACTGCTTTTCCTACAGCTTACTTCTGTTGTTCTCGGAATTTCTAACATCTTGCACTATCTTACATTATGGAACACTTTTTCTAGGGCGACAAATCCTTTGAAAGTGTTTGGCTTTTTTAAACTCTTGCTTCGACTTTTAAACGCAATGCCTGAACTGTCTCCCTGTTTCTGAAAGCCAAACTGATCGTCATGTAACACATAGTCAATTTTGTTTTCTATTATTCTCTACGATATTCTTTTCGGCAACTTGGCTACATCAGCTGATTATCTGATTGTGCGATAGTTCTCACACTTACCGCACTTATTACTTTCGAAATTATGTGGGTGTTATTTTTCCGAAAGTCTGATGGTATATCCTCCGTCTCATAAAAAATGGCTCTGAGCACTATGGGACTTAACTGCTGAGGTCATCAGTCCCCTAGAACTAAGAACTACTTAAACCTAACTAACCTAAGGACACACACACACATCCATGCCCGAGGCAGGATTCGAACCTGCGACCGTAGCGGTCGTGCGGTTCCAGACTGAAGCGCCTAGAACCGCTCGGCCTCACCCAACTGAACAGTTGTTTTCAACGATTTTAGAAATTCCGGTGAAATGTTATCCATTCCTTCTGCCTTATTTGCTCTTAAGCCCTCCAAACCTTTGTTAAACTGACCCTACTACTGTATCATCTACACCATCCAGATCTACTTCCATTTCTCCTTCTATCACGTCATCAGACACTTCCTCGTACTCGAAGGGCCTTCAGTGCACTCGATCCACCTGCCCGCTCTTTCCTTCGTAATTAAGAAAGGAATTCCCGTTGGTCTTTTAATTGCGCCATTTCTTTTAATTTCACCAACGGTTGTTTTGAATTGTACTGAATCAGCTTTCGGTTGACCATTTCTTTTTCGATTTATTTAATTTTTTTCCTGCAGTCATTCCGTCTTGATTTCCCTATATTTCTTACCGTGTTGTTTTCCCCTCTTTCCCAGGACGTTTTTGCACTTCCTTCTTTGGTCCATCAGTCGAAGCGTTTCTTCTTTTACCCATGTTTCTTCGCAGTTATCTTCCAAGTACCTATGTTCATCTTTTCAGCTTCTGTGATAATCCATTTTACTTCTACTGAACTGCCTACTATGTTGTTCACAGCCGCAAGTATCTATCCCCCTACAGAACTTCAAACGCATCTCATTATTTCTCAATGCTTCATTATCCCACATCTTTCCACCTTGATTTTTCCGGGCGATTCTCTTAATTTCCGGTCTACTCTTCATCATTACTAAATTGTGATTTGAGTCTATATCTGCTCTAGTGTATGTCTTACAGTGGAATATATGATTTGGGAATTGGTCGCACCATGATGTACTCCAGCTAGAATATTCCTGTGTCTCTGTGCCTTTTCTAAGTATATCCGCTCCCCTCTGAAATATTATTGTCGGCATTGGTCAGCTGTAGAATTTTATTAGAACAACTGTATCACTGAGCTGTTCACAGTAATTCTCTCTCTATCCAACCTTGCTATTCGTAACTAATTCTAACCCTATTATACAATATTCTGCCATTGCTGAAATTATCCTATATACTGCTGACCAGAAGTGCTTATTTTCTTTCCATTTCGGTTCACTGACCTCCACTACAACTAGTTTGTGCCTTCGTACTTCCCTTTTCGGATTTTCTAGCTTCGCTACCAAGTTCCATCTTATGACATTTCAAGATCCAACTCACATAATGTTATCCTTTCGTTCCTTATTCTTTTTTCGCATGTTCAACTCTCTTTCTCAGTCACTTCGCACAGACTGTAAAGGGGCATACTAATTCAGAATCCTTTGTTAACAGAGAGATCAGAACGACACTTTTCTAACTGCAGGTCACATGTCTGGTGATACACATTTTGTGTTTTTAATGCAGTGGTTGCCGTTGCTGATATTTTCGACTTCTGGAAGTATTTTCGCTCTCCAAGTGCAAGAGGTTGCCTGAAACCGTCTCTGCTCCTACGCCCTCGCCGACAAGGCTCTTTTCAGAAAAAAAGGTCACTCCCGCCACCGCTGATGATTTTTATTTAAAACTAAAGCAGTGACTGGCATAAAACCCCGATCCAGGACGTTTCGATTAATAATCAAGGATGTTACACCTGGGTCACGTGTCTATTCGTAGGGAAAGTGCGCCTGTGTGTGTGTGTGTGTGTGTGTGTGTGTGTGTGTGTGGAAGGGGGGGGAGGCGGGGGCGGCGCTTTATGCCGATCAAGAATTAAGAGGACAGACTCCTCAGCTATGGGAATGTTCTTCTCAGAGAGACGATGGAACCAGGAACCAGTCTGCAAATACCACTCCGTGAATAAATTTTCTTGAATCGAACAAGTGTGTTGGGACATTTTTTGATATATATTTTAGTTGTGTCTTGTTAACATTGTGACGCAGCATAAACATTGCGTGCGTGTGTGTGTGTGTGTGTGTGTGTGTGTGTGTGTGTGTTGTGTGAGTGTGTGTGTGTGTGTGTGTGTGTGTGTGTTTGAGACATTGGTCGGAGTATAACAGCTCTACAACGACATTAAATATCGAAAATACTTAATCCCAACAGGTGTGTGTGTACACAACTTTTCCGTTACGAAAATAATTATTCTACTTATACAGAATGTCTCACAATTAATGGCGTAAACTCATTAAATTGGAAGTACACGATACAAAAAATTCTAGTAAACATGAGCTCTAAAATGCGTTCCTTAAGAGCTATGTGTACTGTGGTTACAGTGAAACAAATCTGTTTTACTGCAAGAAAGTTCTTTGCTTTCCACATTTTGAGAGGCGGACCAAAATAATAACAAAAGAAGTATAGTGAACATCGGTTCTAAAGTGCATGCTTTAAGAGCTATGAGCACTTGTTTATGTTCGCTACTGCGAAACGTATCTCTTCTACTGAACAAGTGCGCACAGCTCTTAACGTACGCATTTTAGAGCTCTTGCCTATAAGATATTTTTTTCTCACTTTGGTACATGACATCCTCCCAAATTATGGAAAACAAAAAGCTTGTGACAGAAGGGATTTGTTTCACTGTATCAAAGTGGAAGAAGTGCCCGTAGTTCTTCAGTTAAGGTTTTAGAGACCGTGTTTGCGAAACTTTTTTGCTTCTAGTATTGCGTACTTTCCACTGTATGCGTTTACGCCATTAATTATGATGCACCCTGTATAGTGTAGTGGAGTACGATGTAACTGCAGGAGTGGCCCATGGCCTACACATGGACTTTAATAATCGACGTTAAGCCTTCCTGGCAGCAATAGTTACGGCCTGTTACTTGTGTGTTTGCAAATAGAAACAGGAGCAATTAACAGGTGGAAATGAGGTTTTCGTAGGCAGCTTACACCAGTGCTGCACACTGTCTGTGGACTCTGGTTGCAGTTCCGTTTACATCTAACTTTTACAAACTTGGTGAGTGCTGATTTAATTTGATTTAATTGCTTAGTCGGTACAATGTTACGCATTTGCCACACGCTTTCCTGAACCGCGTCGGTCTGCAACACCATTTTCAAACATTCACACGAGAGCGCTCATTAAATGCGGAAGCTAGTCTGGAAATGGCTCTAGGAAGTACGTGATCACTCGTCATAATGGACTGTGTTCAATACTCTCAAAACGGTCAATTGCTACTGCTTTCAGTTCTTTTCTAGTGCAGCAAATATAGCTGACGAAAATTTACAATAAACTGGATAACAGCGTAAATCCATCTTCATCCTAGCACTGTGCGAATTGTTTTTCAATCCCGAAACCACACTAACGTTCGGTCGCAAGATCAATGATGTTCGTCTGAATTCGTACAAATCAAAACTTCCTCTGCCTGACAGGGATGTGTTATAAAACCGAACTGGAAACCACTCTTACTTAATGCCAACCACCACTTGTGCTCAAGTAGGTTCTAATGATCTGTAGGAACAAACTGATACTTTCAGAAACATTTTTTAAATGACGCAGTTTATGTGAAGGTTACCCGATAAAACATTTACAATTAGCAATTATCAGTCAGTTCACGATGAAATATCAGTCTAGTGCTAATAAAGGGGCCGTCATTACATGTGGAGAAAGTGTAACTTTTGCACGAAACGTTAAAGTGTAGTGATCTTGACTGATGTCCGCAGCTCGTGGTCGTGCGGTAGCGTTCTCGCTTCCCACGCCCGGGGTCCCGGGTTCGATTCCCGGCCGGGTCAGGGATTTTCTCTGCCTAGTGATGACTGGGTGTGATGTCCTTAGGTTAGTTAGGTTTAAGTAGTTCTAAGTTCTAGGGGACTGATGACCATAGATGTTAAATCCCACAGTGCTCAGAGCCATTTGAACCATTTTGATCTTGACTGAACCGTTAATGAACTACACCTGACCTTGTGAAACCGCACTTATCTGAGAAATGTGAAGAAGCGAGAACGAATAGCACCAAAACAGTCATAAGGAGTCATTTTGGATAGAATTCAGATCACCTATATTAAAATTTAACAATTTGTTTGATTAAGGATTCTTAAATATTGATAGCTTAAATTAGAGTCATATAAAAGAATTAAAATGCCGTTAGCTATATCAGTATCATCTCGAAATTTATCTTCCCAGTTTTTGAGCAACTATCATCCCGCTTTCAGTTAAATAAGAAATTATGACGGGCAACTGATTTCGGAAGCTTTTTTCTTCTTGTACACTTCCAAAGCGACCGTATTGCTGAGGGATCTCCTTGCGGCTTGCGTTAAAAAAATGGGACGGAGCTGCCAATCAAATACACTTTCGCTGTTGCCCGGTCTGTTTTGCTCGTGTTCAATTACTTTTTCTCTTTTGGCGTTGGGGCATAGTGGGAAGAATGACTTCTCATATCTTACAACATTGGAGCTGTAGAAGGAGAACCTGATTTCATTCGCACTCTTTTGATCGTTGGTGCACATAACTTACGTTCTGCGGATGTGGTATCGTCACTGAAAATTCAGCTCGACAGAGATTTTGGAAACTGTTAAGTCAACAAAGTAGTGGAAAGCAGCCCTTAGCGTATCGAAATACACTCCTGGAAATGGAAAAAAGAACACATTGACACCGGTGTGTCAGACCCACCATACTTGCTCCGGACACTGCGAGAGGGCTGTACAAGCAATGATCACACGCACGGCACAGCGGACACACCAGGAACCGCGGTGTTGGCCGTCGAATGGCGCTAGCTGCGCAGCATTTGTGCACCGCCGCCGTCAGTGTCAGCCAGTTTGCCGTGGCATACGGAGCTCCATCGCAGTCTTTAACACGTTAGCATGCCGCGACAGCGTGGACGTGAACCGTATGTGCAGTTGACGGACTTTGAGCGAGGGCGTATAGTGGGCATGCGGGAGGCCGGGTGGACGTACCGCCGAATTGCTCAACACGTGGGGCGTGAGGTCTCCACAGTACATCGATGTTGTCGCCAGTGGTCGGCGGAAGGTGCACGTGCCCGTCGACCTGGGACCGGACCGCAGCGACGCACGGATGCACGCCAAGACCGTAGAATCCTACGCAGTGGCGTAGGGGACCGCACCGCCTCTTCCCAGCAAATTAGGGACACTGTTGCTCCTGGGGTATCGGCGACGACCATTCGCAACCGTCTCCATGAAGCTGGGCTACGGTCCCGCACACCGTTAGGCCGTCTTCCGCTCACGCCCCAACATCGTGCAGCCCGCCTCCAGTGGTGTCGCGACAGGCGTGAATGGAGGGATGAATGGAGGGACGAATGGAGACGTGTCGTCTTCAGCGATGAGAGTCGCTTCTGCCTTGGTGCCAATGATGGTCGTATGCGTGTTTGGCGCCGTGCAGGTGAGCGCCACAATCAGGACTGCATACGACCGAGGCACATAGGGCTAACACCCGGCATCATGGTGTGGGGAGCGATCTCCTACACTGGCCGTACACCACTGGTGATCGTCGAGGGGACACTGAATAGTGCACGGTACATCCAAACCGTCATCGAACCCATCGTTCTACCATTCCTAGACCGGCAAGGGAACTTGCTGTTCCAAAAGGACAATGCACGTCCGCATGTATCCCGTGCCACCCAACGTGCTCTAGAAGGTGTACGTCAACTACCCTGGGCAGCAAGATCTCCGGATCTGTCCCCCATTGAGCATGTTTAGGACTGGATGAAGCGTCGTCTCACGCGGTCTGCACGTCCAGCACGAACGCTGGTCCAACTGAGGTGCCAGGTGGAAATGGCATGGCAAGCCGTTCCACAGGACTACATCCAGCATCTCTACGATCGTCTCCATGGGAGAATAGCAGCCTGCATTGCTGCGAAACATGGATATACACTGTACTAGTGCCGACATTGTGCATGCTCTGTTGCCTGTGTCTATGTGCCTGTGGTTCTGTCAGTGTGATCATGTGATGTATCTGACCCCAGGAATGTGTCAATAAAGTTTCCCCTTCCTGGGACAATGAATTCACGGTGTTCTTATTTCAATTTCCAGGAGTGTAGTAGAAGCAGCTACAAGTGGTGGTCGGAATTAAGCAAGAGTGGTTTCCGATGCGATTCGTATGTGCTCTGCTAGGACTAGAGATGCGTGATCCACTCCTGAGGTGATTCGAAAAGCTAGGTCCTCTCACGGAGGTAACGTATCAGCGTGCGTAGCTAAACGCCTCGTATGCAAGCAGCCGGCCGAAGTGGCCGTGCGGTTAAAGGCGCTGCAGTCTGGAACCGCAAGACCACTACGGTCGCAGGTTCGAATCCTGCCTCGGGCATGGATGTTTGTGATGTCCTTAGGTTAGTTAGGTTTAACTAGTTCTAAGTTCTAGGGGACTAATGACCTCAGCAGTTGAGTCCCATAGTGCTCAGAGCCATTTGAACCATCCTATGCAAGCAGTCTCTGCAATCACTTCACAATCTTTCCGAAATGTCTACCACTTGCAATACAGTGGTGGCGCAAACGAACAACGAAATTTCCCATCAAATTCTGCAGTATCTCATCGGAAATGGATTCATATTTCACACAAATCGCCGATTAAAGATCGTCCAGCATGGTGGGTGGATCCAGTAAACAGTGTCTTTCAATATGCCAAACAAAAAGTGGTCAAAATGAGTCAGATCGGGCAATTATGGAGGCCAGCACACGGCATCCTTGCACCAGCAAATTTCCAATAAACGAACGCAATGACTCTATTCCCGAAGTATGTTACAAAAGCAAGGTGCCAGTTTGGTGCGAGGTAATCTGGTCCCACCTTGCATGGACCACTTGGTACCTGCTCGATTCTCCACAGATTGTTCCAAAATTGCCATGTAACGTTCGCTATCGATTGTTTCTTGCATAATAGAAAAGGGCCAGTAATGCCTCTGCTGCATACTTCAGCCCAAACAGTAACTCTGGGAAAATACAGTGGTTTCGCTTCACACAAATGGCGAATCTCGGAACACAAGAATCGCCATGTTTGTTTATTCGTGTTTCCGCTGTTGTGGAAGTGCGTTTCGTGTGGGAACCAGATGCAGCCAATATCATATCTATCATAGTGAGAACGTGGGTCGCTGAGTCAGCCCTCTATTGCACACTGAATCCTGTTTGAAAACTGCATTTTGTTGCTATAGAATTGCGTTCTACCTGTGATATTCCATGACCAGAAAAGAACCTCTCCCTTACGGAGTAATTGGTGACTTAGAAAAAAGACACGGTAGCTCTCCAGATCCAAAAGACCGGTTGCTGCAACAGCTTGCCACCCAGCATGCTGAATGAGCTACTATGACAAAGACTACGCTGCAAATGATTACGCTATACACTATGTGTTATGTACAGGCTGCCCAGCGAAGAAGTCCCCCATCTAGAAATGCAATACCTCGAAAACTAAGATCACTGGACGAGTGCCACAAATGGCATGTTTATTGTGAAAACTGTAGGAATTTTGTACAAAAGTTATACATACGTTCCGAGTTATTTCGAAAACATGCCAACAGATGACCCTGTAATTGTAACATGTAGAGCATACGCAGGTCAAAGTGATCATTTCCACGGGTGACATGAGAAAGGAGATTAGTGTACCTAAATAAGAGTTTAAAATCATCTGTTCCATTGAATAACGTGTTTTACTGTTATAGGAATACCACTGTTAGAACACAGTGCTACAGCAACAAGACGCAGTTTTCAAACACGATTTAATGTTCCAAAGGGACCGACGAGATGCGAAAATTATTTTCACGCTCTTCGCCACATTCCAAAGGACGGGCAGCGTGGCTGATGATCCAGCGGGGAATGCCAGCCCCACGAAAGCTGTAGCTACTCCTGAATATGTCACGGTTTCTGGGCTTATTCAGCAAATTCCAGGGAAATTCATCTGGAATTGCGGCAGAGATTGGTTTGAAGCGTTCCAGCACGCAGAAAATAGTAAAAATCCAAAGCCTCCAGCCACACCTGTAGGAGCTGTGAGACGTAGGACTGACTCTGCGATTCAGTTTCTCACAATGACTGATGATGAAGAATTTGAAGTTGGCTGGATCTGGTTCCCAGATAAAGTGCACTTTGTAATGGTTCTTTATTTACGTGACCATTACGGCACTCCAACCCAAGTTCTCGATGCCAGTAATATCGTACTAGTTTTCTGCGAAGTAACAGACATATTTTTGTGACAATATTCACATTTGGTTTTATTAATGTGTATATCGATATATCACAGTGATATGGTTCTTGTGTGTATTCATTTCTGTGAGACTATCATAATCTTTGACTTACTTGTAACCATTTTGGCGCGAATGCGCACAGAGCAGTCTTTGTTTCACTTTGCAAAAGTTAACTTCTTATTTCGCTTTGTAAAAGAACAGTCAAGTCTTGTGTTTGGTTAAAGTGGAAATTAAATATATGAAGATTGATACAAAACTGTTTTCTTGATGATGTGACAATTAAGAAGTGATGACTGGGTGTTGTGTGATGACCTTAGGTTAGTTAGGTTTAAGTAGTTCTATGTTCTAGGGGACTGATGACCATAGATGTTAAGTCCCATAGTGCTCAGAGCCATTTGAACCATTTGAACAATTAAGAAGAAGTATATGTGAATTTACAAGATGTTTAATAAAAATGTGGATCGTGAAGACCAAGTCAAAAATTATTTCTACCATACCATTGTTCTGATCTGGGATTGTTTGATCATTAAGAATTTCCTGAAAAACGTATTTGTTAGATCTTCAAATATTGCTAAAATACAAATCTGGACCTTCTAGGACGAAATCTACGTGGGAATCCATTCAAGATAAGTGCAAAAATTAATGACTTTTTTTACAGTCACTTCATTATTTCCATTCTGACGATACCATCCAATGTCAATAACTTTGTTGTTGCCCGATAAAGCGAACATATGCTGCGTGAGCAACATTATTAATCTGATTTCTAACCTATTTTGCAAGTGACGGTATTGTTAGAACTCACACCTCTGGCGGCGTGATTTTGGGGTTCTGAAAATCGCCATTTGTGTGAAGCAAAACTGCACTATTCTTCCAAAGTTACTGTTTGGGCTGCAGTATGCAGCAGAGGCATTGTTGGCCCTTTATTCATTGGAGAAACGATCAGTAGCGAACGTTACGTTGCAATTTTGGAACAGTTCGTGGAGGATCGACCAAGAAGCAAATGGTTCATACAAGACGGGGACAAATCACAATGCACCGAACACGTAATCGTTTTCGTGATGAATACTTTGGGAACAGAGTCACTGGTTTCATTATTGCAAATTTACTGCCACGAGGATAGATTGTCCCGATCTGTCACTTTTTGACTACGTTTTGTTGGGCTCATTGAAAGACACTCTACCGGTACCAATCCACCATGCTGGCGACATTGAATCGACGATTTTTGTGGCATCTAATTCTATTTGCGTTGAGACACTACAGGATGCGATAGCATATTCCTTTGTTCCTCTGCGGCTTCTATGTACTGCGAGTGGTGGACACTTTGCAAAGATTGTCATGTGATTGCAAAGACTGCTTGCACAGAACGAGTTAATTATACACACTGGTACTGTGTGAACTGCACTGCATACAGCGACATCTGTTAGCAGCTTTTCGAACTATTTCGGAACTTTTGTATGATTTCTGTACTAACATTCTTACAGGTTTTCCAATAAACACACCTTTTGCTGCACTCAGCTATCGATCACAGTTTTTGAGGTATTTAAAGTTGAAATCAAGGACCTGTTCACTGTACGCATTTCATGTCTCCATGTACCTTACAGTTACAAACAGCTTGTGTCATATATGAAAAACGTAGAACGCAAAGTATTTCATTACTTTAAAATTTGATTTTATAACTATTTTAGGGATTTTATTAAGATGTTGGATTTAATTTAATAATATTTGTAATAGTGTTGAAATCAATACATTTGTTTTGTTTTTAATATCAGTTGTTGTTAATTTATGAGGACTGTACTGATGTGGAAATAATTTCCCACCTTTTATTTTTGACTTCTCCATGAGAGACGATGCTCTGCATAGCAGAAGTGCTTGTCTCCCCTATCACCCTGACTCAGGATGGAGCCGATCAAAAGTTACTCATGAGTCACTGCCCTCTTTGCTCACTCACTTATTTGTCTCATTGCAGCAACTCACTACTCCTGACTCTGCATGGAGCAGATCACAAAGATAACTCGGGAGTCACACTGGCTTTTACGTTTCTGCTTGCTCACTGATTCAGCTTGCAATGCAGCACGTTCAATGGCTCAGCTCAAAGTTCGAGTTGAGTGTTGGACTGACTGGTCTCTATTCAAGTTCAGCATGCTATGGATATTGTTCACTGTAACAATAATGGTATGTATATTACATTAGTAGTTAATTTATGGATTGGAGGATATACTGCATGTACATTTATTCTCGTTTCAAGTTTTTACTCTTCAAAGAGTGCATCTTTATAGGAAATATTTTAATTTTACCACATAACGCATTTTTTTCAAAGCTGCTGGTCTCAAGACAATCACGTCACCTCAATTGATATATGGCATTATTTTACCAAATTGAATGAATAAAGGAAAGTGCTGTTTCTTCCAGCAATAGGTTCCTGTTCTTCTGGCTCCTCATAAAATCTGAAAACATGTCTAAAGTTGAACATCCAACAGCACCTCTGCAACATCGTGAGTCAAGAAATCCATCAATATCGCAATCAACTGATAAATCTTCTTCTGTAATTCAAGAAATAGGTACTCACAAATCATCCTCACCGATGTCGGTTTCCATTTCAGACTAAGCACACAAATATAGGAAATCTAAGTGGCCCTCAATCTGTTTACAGGCCGCCATTGTCATTTGGTTCCCAACCAGATACCGAGTTACTGTCTTTTGACATACCCTCACTTCCAACTGAGTCTCATTTGCAACAACACAAAAGTAAATCAGTCGATGCTATAAAGCTGATCAGATTATATAAAATTTTGAATTTCTTGTACTACATACAAAGAACTTCTATAAATGTTTTAAATGACTTATTCGCTTTTAGCTGTTACTGTCGTCTCTGGCCCATTCGTCTAATGTAGTGTGCCCAAGAAGCTGTTTTCTCGGATAACTAGACAACAGTTCAAGAAAATCATATTAATGTTCATTACAGTAAACTGAATTGACAATACTCAAATTAGTGGATTTACAATGAGGTGTCGCAAGCAAATGGGGATACGCATGTAATCAATGGTCATCGATATATACAATTTCCATTGAACCGTGATTTATTTTCAAAGAATTTTCTTGAGAATTTATTCTACTTACTAGCGATTCATCAAGAACATTAACACATTTAATCACACTATGTAAGCGTGGAAGTTGTTCCCATACTCAAATTGCTTTTAACAAATGGAAATTTTATTGACTTTAATACAGCCTAAAAACATTTTTAAAAAGAAAAAGATTTAAAATTATAATCAGAAAGCAACCTCTAAATATCAAGTTACAATTTATTCAGAGGCAGAAAGAAACTAATTATTGACCGTATAAGCTTTCGGGATGAGAACCTTGCCGCTCCCTTTTGACACGGCCGTAGTTACGACCGCTCACAACAACCTCTGAAAGACTACACTGGTGTATGTCTGCAACATGCCAGATTATTTTAAACTAAATGTTTTAACAATTCACACACACACAAGCACACAGCTATGCACCCCGTCAGAGGTAGGAAATGGTACAAAACACTAAAATTAACAACTTAACTTAGCCACTGAAGGTGCAACTTAATTTTAACTTCTAAGAAAAGTCTTACGGTGGAAGGGTGGCATCTTTATATACTAAAATGACTATTTAAATAAAAGCCCATGAAATGCAATCTTATATAAAATTATACAAGGTAGGCCAAACAAGTTAACATACTGTACAGGACACAGATACCGCCTCTCAAAATGATAGGCAAAAACATATTTCACGAATTAGGCCGTTACACTCGAAGCAATAAATTTGTTAACACGCCGAATCCGATAAACATGACACAGGCAGCTCCGAACGACAGACAGACACTAACTGCCTAGCAAATGCGGACGTTAGACAGACTAGCAAGCTGGGGGCGAGAGACTGACCCAGACTGACTCCGACTGACCCAGACTGACCCCGACTGACCGACTGGCGAGCTCATAGCGCCCCTTAAATGCACGTGAACAGGCAACCTTTCCCCTTTCCCACCAAAGGGAGACACCAAAGCTGCGATTGCCACAGCGGCGCCACCGCCAGAAACGGAGGGCGACTACTTCACATTACGCGCTGCAGCGCGCCCTTCAAAACAGCAGTTTTTATCACGGCTCAACCATGCAAGCAATTAATACTGTTTACAAGTCACAGCTCGTCTTCTAGTGCTCATCTTCTAGCGACCTCATCTTCTGGTGCGGCCGAGGGCCGGCGCTTATATTCTCTTCATACAGGTGCCGCTCCTGTCGTGGTTTCGGTCCTAGTCAGCGTACTATTGGCTGACGTCGTCTCACAGCCTTCTACGCTGTTACGTTCCCGGCTGACGTGCCGGCGCTTGATGTTACGCCGGCACAGCTACTGCTTTTATTTCACTACTGCAGTTTCTGCATGTGTGTCATTTTCAAGCATCTACGCAGTAAAATACAGCACAATGAGGTAAATTAATACGAGACCACCAGGATGTGCAAACAATTTTTGCAATTTGCTAACATTTTTGTACTTACAAGATTTAATGTTGTGTCTTAGAGATAGGTTAAAACTAACTTTATTATAGGACCATTGTTAGTTTTGATAGTAATGTAGTCATTGGTTGTTGTCAATGACATTAGTAAATTTGTTACTGATGAAAGTGAGAGCTGGACAAGCACAAATTATATTAGTTTGCAGATAATAAGATTCAGTGAAAGTTATTTGCTGTAGAGTTCATCCAGTCTACAAAATGACACCCGGCAGAAAACATTTTATACTAGGTAATGGCTGTGAGAGCCAAATATAAATCGAAGTTCACTATAACTATCATAATAACAGGCAACACTTTAAGCATGAAGTCAGTTTAAGTGCTTTTGAACTTTCATATGACCCATGTTTTCCACATTCTTTACATGACATTGTAGAACACGCAGTTCGAAAGGCAGTAGAGAAAACTGTTGCTGAGGCAAAAAAGAGCACTTATTTTTTAGAATAAGGGACCTTTTATCTTAAGAAAACTTACTAATATTCAACGACATTAAAAGAAAGAACCGTTTCAAACCAATTACCGCTGTAAATGGTGAGAATCGATCTATTTGGAAGGAATGATAATGCCATTAGTCAGCTCCAAGGAAGGCATGACCAAAGGTGCAGAGTGATTGTCAAACTAGACATATATTGTTATGTTGATTGTACATAACAACTGCAGATAATTTCAGGGAGTAGAAACTTAATTTCAGTCATGTTTCTGGTTTTATCTTACATTTTTCCATAAAACAATGAAAAAGTAACAAGAATGATTTATTTTTAAATAAGCAGCCAAACTATAATTCAAAATTCTGATGTGATCTTTCTTAATTTTTACTTAAGAAGAAATGTAGAACTCTTTAAAAATCTTAAATCTACAAGGGATACAAAGAAAAATTATTACTCCCATTTCCATATTCTTTCAAAAAGGTTAAAATGACATAAAAACACACGTGTAGAGACCTTGGATTAAAAAGTGAAGGTGCCTTTCTGTAATTTATTTTTGTAAATGAATGGTGAGTGGTGAGTCGTGGAAAAGGGGTAGTTCATTCCAGTGAGTGAGAGATTGTGATCTGATCCCTGAAAATAATGGTGTTGTGCATCACTTTTGCGGAATGGACACAACATCCAAAATCCTACTGGCAGAATCTTCATCAGGCATTAGTTCTGTCAGTTGCCAGCTTCACTCTCCCTCCGAATTCTTTGTACTATTGGTAATGACAGGTCTCCTGTGGTTAGGAGTTTTCTTTGCCTGGGAACTGTATTAGTCAGTGTGTGCACATCACTGAATGAAGGCAAAGTAAAGATTTCTATTGTGATATGTATGACTGCACACATCCTTATTATTCCCTAAATATCCTTTAGAGATAGCAGTTTCCCTGTGGTTCCTTTTTTGTACTGCATTGTGTTATTTGACTCTATAGGTGTGGTTCCCACCTCAACCTTCTACTGCTTTCATGTACAGAGATGATGAGTCAAAACATTATGGCCACCTGCTTACTACTGTGCTGTTCCACATTTGAAACGCAATACAGGTCCGATTCGATGTGATATGAATACGACAAGAGTTTCGTAAGGTTCTGAATGTCAAGCAGTTCCGGTTAATTAAGGTACGGTGGTATGTGAGCAAAGAGCTGGCCCCCAGCTGCGTCAAAGTTATGTTCCCTCAGGGTCAGATCAGGTGAATTTGGTCCCCAAACGTTAGTATGAGATCTCTATCAAGCTTCTCAAACCCCTGTAGCACGGTTCAGGTCTTGTGACACGGATAGTTATCCCGCTGGAATAATCCATCGCCGATGGGGAAGACATTAGGCATGAAGGGATGCAAGTGGACAGCAATAATGTTCAGCTAGTCCACTGCCGCCATGGTGCCTTCGATTACTTGCTGCTATCTTACGTCCTGTGGAAGCTTAGTTTGCCTGGATGACGGCGTATCCAGACACGACCATCGACATAGATGGAACCTGGTAGTCAAGGGAAGGCAGGATTCGGTTACGATTGTGGACGGGGCGGTAATCACTTACTGTTGGTTGCCTTTTACAGTTACACACAATTTTTTTTAAACCAGTAATTCGAGACTCAACAATAAATAAAAATACCACCCGTTATCAATGAAGGAATAAACAACTGTGTAAACAATAGTGTTTTCAAAGAGTTACAATTTAGCAAATCACCATTAAATACAGATACAGCAGATAATGTTTTAAAAGCAAGCCACTGTGATCTGGGCAGAAGGCCTTACAAAGATGGGAATAAATTAAGAATTGTTTAAAACTCACTGTAACAGCCAAATTACAGGTATTGAAATATTAAAGGCCAGTCACCACAAACACAGTAGAAAGCATCAGACGCCAGGAATGGCAGTAAACAAGTTTTAAGGCTTACTGCTAAAATACAGATACCAAATTCGAATTTTAAGGCAAATGACGACAATCATGGCTGAAGGCCCTAAACGCCAAGAACGGCAATAATATAAAAAATTAGAAACCTGCTGTAAAACAGCAAATGCAGTAGCAAAGGTTAATTAAAGAAAAAGCAAATGATCACCAAACGTGTGATGGTAAACTTTGTAACACAACCCTTAACATCGACTGAACACTACACTGCTTGATTTATTCCAGTAGGCGGCCAGAACTATTAACTAGACATATCTAACGTTTAATGTAGGCATTACAAGGTATTGTAATAAATAATACAATAATAAAACACAAGGACCAGAACATAAGTTCCTTCAAGGGTACTGAGGCAGATTACACCCGAAAAAGGCGTGGACTGAAGGAGCGTTACACTGAACTACTGGCCATCAGACCTCCTTTTAGAACACACATGTCTTACAAGAACCAAGGGGCCACAGACGGTGCTCCAGGAATCGACCTCTGAGAAGGTCCAGCAACAAAAACTTCCGCGAGCGATAAGATAGGCAGCCAAGAGTTGCATTCACTCTGCAAGATGGTAACTCACACTAGTGGCAGTCTAACGAATGACTAATGATAATCTTGCTGAAGCTACCTGATGTCCGATAAACCAAATGCAACGATGGAACAATACGCCAAAGCCGGAACCGGTGGTCTGCACTACGTCCCCAGAATACTGTGATAGAGCGCCCGGAACGAAAAAGGAATCACTACAACCAGAGTATAAGAATCACCAACCGGCCTACAATCAAGACAGCAACGGTAAGGCCAGGGAACGTACACTGCCGTTACATACACTAACCCCCAGGGCAGGTAACTGGGGCGTTAGCGACCACCAGGCAAGTAAAATTACCGCTGGTTGAACTTAACACATTGTAACAAGTTGAACGCTGTAAATTGTAAGAAGAAGTCGAGGAAAGCTAATGAGATCCGCCTTCCCCAAGCACTCCATTCGCTGCTCTTCGCCTCGGCGACACTACGAGCAGCAACACGAACCCAAGTCACTGTAGAATCGCAAGATATCTCAGTGGTGGAGGTTTCACTACTTGGATTGAAATGAACTCATCTTAAAGCTTGCTGGATCCGGTTTACGATGAGGTCGTGCACCCTCGTGACCACCGCCCTTCAATCTGGCAGTCCATGGGTGCCGCCAGCGGTCCCGGCGTGTTCTGGCACTGCGCGGACCTGGCTCCTCCTGAGTTCCCAACCCAACTGGCCCAATCACACGACCTGGAGAAACAACGACACCGCCCCAAAGATAGGGCAACAGTTACTACATATCGATAACCGCCGCTGCTGCCACTAGCGGACAGGCAACGCTTGCGAAACCGAGTGGCGCCAGTCAACACGAGAAGAAGACCAAACAACCGCAACCATGCCAACTAAACGATACCATCTGGCCTCCAACAGAGGGCAGAAACCTACAAACAGCACCAACGCGAACCGCAGCACGGCTCAGTAGATTAACAACTAACGTTTCCCTAAGTTTACAGTCCAAACAGTTTCGATGACTCAGCGTCCAACGCCGCCGTAATTGCCAATGTCGTTGGGTCAGGACGGGAATACATAGTGGGCGTCTGGTGCAGAGCATGCTGTGTGCTGGACTGTGTGCTCCGAAACACTTGCGGTTGCAATAGCATTGTACTCTGTGAGATCTGCCACAGATTGTCGCCTGTCCTGCTTAGTTTGCAGTTGGTAGTGATACTTGTTTTGTTGTGTCTGATCGTCGTTTACTTTGTTTTAGAGTAGCTTCCACCACAAGTACAATCACTGGACCCTATGACGATGATGCGGGAACACAAAATTTTCTAGGTTATCATCTGATTAAGGCCATCTCATGAAGAGCTGCATCAAACCTGTCTCTGGACTGAACACAACAACAACAACAACAACAACAACAAGGCCTTCTCATATCGCGATTGTACTTGTACTTGTTGACGTATGAGTGGCGTGCAACAAGTAATGCAGCAAATTTTTTTCTGAAAACAAGTTCGTTTTATTCAGGCGGCAGTTACCATATTATTCCCCACTCTTATTGCTACAAGCAAAATAAACTTTCTTCAATGCGATGGCCTTCTGCTGCTTTACTGTGACGGAGGGAAGGGAGGGTGGTGGTGGTGGTGGTTAGTGTTTAACGTCCCGTCGACAACGAGGTCATTAGAGACGGAGCGCAAGCTCGGGTTAGGGAAGGATTAGGAAGGAAGTCGGCCGTGCCCTTTCAAAGGAACCATCCTGGCATTTGCCTGAAACGATTTAGGGAAATCACGGAAAACCTAAATCAGGATGGCTGGAGACGGGATTGAACCGTCGTCCTCCCGAATGCGAGTCCAGTGTGCTAACCACTGCGCCACCTCGCTCGGTGGGGAAGGGAGGGGGAGGGGGGCTGTACACACACATGGAACCACTTTACTGTGATGGAGGGAAGAGAGGGGGCAGGGGGGCTGTACACCCGCATGGATCCACTTTACTGTGACGAAGGGGGGGAGGGGGGCTGTACACCTGCATGGAACCACTTTACTGTGACGGAGGGAAGGGAGGGGGGAGGGGGGCTGTACACCCGCATGGAACCACTTTACTTTGACGGAGGGAAGGGAGGGGGGAGAGGGGCTGTACACCTGCATGGAACCACTTTACTGGGCGACATTGGGGCAATGTCTTGCTGCATCAGCAACCTCCCCATCATTCACGTATTGCTTCCCGCAGATTGCATCCTTCATTCCGGCAAACAGATGGAATTCGGAAGATGCGAGATAGGGGTTAAAGGGTGGATGAGGAAGAAAAGCCCAATGAAGTTTCGTGAGCTAGTCTCGAGTGCTTAGATTTGCGTCAAGCCTAGTGACCGCTAACGCCCCAGTTACCTGCCCTGTAGGTTAGTGTATTTTCGCGGCAGTTTATCTTTCCTCGCCTGGCCGCTGCTGTCCGGTAAGGTGTGTAGTTCGACAGCCTCCTTGATAGTAGTTCGGATATTTGTTTCTTTTGGACTACTTTGGTCGTAGAGTGTCCAGCTTCTGGAAGTTCTGAACACTGGATTCAGAAGACGCAGTGCTGTCCGCCAGTTCCGCTTTGCCTGGGTTATTCCATCGTTGTGTTGGTTATCGCGCGTTGGGTAGATGTTGCAAGAGTGTTGGCCTGCGTGTAAACTGTCACTGGTTTGAGTTGTCATCCGGTTAAGTGAATACAACTCTTGGCTGCCTGACTCATCTTTTACGAGTTGAGCGACTTTCCCAGGTCGATCCTTGGAGCAATGTCTGAGACCCGCTTCTCTCTTGATTTGGTCAGATTGTGATAATTGTCAATAAGGCCTTCAGTCGTGAATGCAATTTGTCTAAAGAATTTTTAAAAAATGGTTCAAATGGCTCTGAGCACTATGGGACTTAACTTCTGAGGTCATAAGTCCCCTAGAACTTAGAACTACTTAAACCTAACTAACCTAAGGACATCACACACATCCACGCCCTAGGCAGGATTCGAACCTGCGTCCATAGCGGTCGCTCGGTTCCAGACTGTAGCGCCTAGAATCGCTCGGCCACTCCGGCCGCCAAAGAATTTTTAATTAGATACTGTCTCTTAACAGTAAAAATTTGATGACTGTCCTTTTTATAACATTTTAGAGTCTCTTGCAGACGTTTAATTCGTTCTTAAGAGTTTGCTACCCAGGTTTCAGCCGTCAAATTGTTTTTTGAGTTGTTACCACTGGCGCCTTCAGCCGATAAATAAGTTGAATTTCTGGTCAATAAGCCGTGAGTGCAACTTGTTTAAGAAATTTTGTTATTAGACATTGTGTCTTAATGGACAAATTTGATAAATCTTAGTTATTGTCAACCTTATTTGCAACTGTTTTCAAATAAAGTGTACGTGATTAAAAAAACTGAGCAACCAACGGTAACTGAGTACGGTCGCGTCCACACTGAATCCTGCCATTCCCTAAGTACCACGCTTCAGACTTTAAGACCACAAAGACACCATTATTAATACCTAACTGAGTTTGGAGGAAGGCATCGTGAAACAGGGCTAGAAGAAGCTGGATGTTCCTCCTACGACATTGCTGAAAGTTTGGCCAGGAATGTAGCCACTGTACATGGTTGCTGCAGTGCTGGTTACGAGAATGTACGGTCACAAGAAGACCGGCCGCATTGCACTACCGAAAGAAATGTTCGTTTTGTGGCGTCGAACACGCTGGAGCCCTTTCTTCAATCAAATGTTCAAATGTGTGTTAAATCTTATGGGACTTAAGTGCTAAGGTCCCTAATCTTACACATTACTTAACCTAAATTATCCTAAGGACAATCACACACACCCATGCCCGAGGGAGGACTCGAACCTCCGCCGGGATCAGCCGCACAGTCCATGACGGCTGCGCCCTTTCTTTAATATCCTGAAGAGAGCACTGTACATTTCAGAGTTGATCGTCGCAGTACGTGAGGGAGCATGAAACAGAATAACCTCTTCAGAGTCCTATAAGACCGTCGTCATGACTTTATCGGCTGAGGGTGTGGCTTTGAAGTTTTTCGTTGAATGAGAATTGGGGTGAGGCTACTCCATCGATTGCCATTTTGTTTCCGGTTCAAAGCGATGAACCACTGTTTCATCGCCTGTGACGACATTCGACAAACAATTGACACGATCAGCCTCGTAATGCTCAAGAAATTCCGCACAGATGGTTCTTCGATGCCCTTTATGGTCTTCTTTTCGTCGTAGAGGTACCTAGTGGGCATACACCTTGAGTACTCCAGTTGGTAGACGAGTGTTTCAGGACAACCAATAGATATGTCCAGTTGAGCGGCGAGCTCTTTGATTCTGATCCGTCGATTGCCTCCAATGAGACTGTCCGAACGTTCCAACAATTCAAGCGTTACAGCTGCCTGCGGCCGGCCGGCACGTGGGAGAAGAGACAGGTTTGCGCAAACTTGTTGCCATGGCGATACACGCCTCGCCCAACGACTGACCGGGCTTTTGTTCACTCTAGGTCTCCGTAGACATTCTGCAAGCGCCTATGAATATCTGCGATGCTCTGGTCTTCCGCCAAAACCAACTCAATGACCCATGGGAACTTCACGAAACCATAGGAGCTGAGTGGGGAATATTCCGCGACGTCCCACAACAAATTCCGCCTTTTTCAAGTGAAAATGACAGAGAAGAAAATGTGTTGCGTTACTTATTGAATGTCCCTCATAGTTCCATCGATAGTAGGAAGAATACTTTCTTCAAACTCGGGTGTTCGTGCATTGTGTGTGTTCCTATCATCTGCATTTCTCAAATGAGCTGTCTCTCGCAAGTGCGGGCGGAGTCGAACAGACGTTCTTACACAGGGTAACTGCCTCCCCGGCAAACATCCAGCGTAACGTTGACGTGCTGCGCCCGCATTCCCGTCTGCTTGGCCGTAAGGCAGTGCTTAAACATCAGTTCAGACACTGAATGTATTCTTGTCATGTGTTGCATTGGAAATTTAAACCTGAACCAACGACCATGAGACACAACAAAATAAATCCCATGACCCGCTGCAAGCAAGAAAGTCGCTCTAATCCTGTAATTGATTATGTCCTACCTATTCATGGAATGAATAGTAGACTATATAATTTTATTTATTGACTGTTAATATGTTGTTTAAACTTTTCTGTGGGAGACATATTACGATGTACGTAAAGCCGTCCAGTGGTTAAGTTCTTACGATCGGTGCGCGCCTACATAACATCCTGGCGGCCGACCCAATAGAGATCTATCTTTTCTCAGCTGTCATATAGACATTTTATCTTTCATAGACAATTTATAGGTTGCTACAGGCAATGTATTACGTTTATTAATTGTTGACCGTAAATTCACCATAATAAGGTCGGACCTATTCTCTTAATATATTTCCTGTTAATAATTTTAAATGGGTAACTGTATTCGTCTCTTAATGTATCACAATTGGTTTCTATGATAGTTAACAATTTCGAAGGTCTGCTACATGTATTTTACGTAATGTGTTTTTATGATGACTACATCTAAGCCCACAGTAGCGACATCTAAGGAGGACGCAGGCAAACAGATTTTTGGTAGCTACTCTTCTTCAGTAGCCAGTTGCAAGAATCACTGTGTGGCCCATTCTACACCTTATTTTAGATCTATATGACGATGCTGTGCTGATTGTATCTATATGTTTTGTCGATGCCATTATGGCCTTATCACTTCACGACATGGAGTAATAAAGGTACGTTTTACCGTATTTTAACTGTACATTTCCCTGGTTGTATGATAGTACATTGTGATACGTATTGCTATATTATGCTGAAAGACACACTGCTCACAAGGTGTATATATTTGTATATTGCAGATCTGAGGATGGTCATTACGGACTTAAACCGGTCATCGTCTAAAAAATTGATATTGTGATCAAAGACTAGAATAAAAAACGTTTGAAAGTGAACACAAATGCTCGTTTGAGGTAAATTATACTCGCAAGGCCCGCCCGGCTAGCCGTACGGTCTATCGTACTGTTTTCCTAACGGGAAGGCCTGCCGGTCCCCTGCACGAATCCGCCCGGCGGATTAGTGTCGAGGTCCGGTGTGCCGGCCAGTCTGTGGATGGTGTTCAAGGCGGTTTTCCATCTGCCTCGGCGAATGCGAGCTAGTAACCCCTTATTCCGCCTCAGTTACACTATGTCGGCGATTGCTGCGCAAACACTGTCTACACGTACGCGTACACCATAATTACTCTAAGACGTACACAATGGGGTTACGCTCATCTGGAATGAGACGTTCCCGATGCGGTAAACTAGGTGCCGAACCGCGCAATAACACTGGTTACGGTGTGGGGCGTCGGTAGGTTGAGTGGACTGCTGTAGCCTGTTGTGCGGTTGTGTACCATTGAGGCCTACGGCGGGGACGAAGCCTCTCAGTCGTTTCTAGGTCCCCAGTTCAATACATACATACATACTCGCAGGAACCACTACAGGGATAGCGAACTATTTTTGGACCCATGTTCATAAGAACCTTTTATAATCTTTTGATGTCAAGAATAAATCCCTGAATTTCTTGATACTAGTTTTTATTTCCCCTGGTTCAAATGGTTCACATGGCTCTGAGCACTATGGGACTTAACATCTAAAGGTCATCAGTCCCCTAGAACTTGGAACTACTTAAACCTAACTAACCTAAGGACAACACATACATCCATGCCCGAGGCAGGATTCGAACCTACGACCGTAGCAGTCGCACCTAGAACCACTCGGCCACAACGGCCGGCGTTATTCCCCCTGTATTGCCAATTTACAGAAGTAAATAATTGATTGTAAATGAAGAAAGCTTCACAAGCCAAGATCTCTAAGAAAGAATTTTACTGGATGTCCGATTTCGACAGATCTATGCTCTATCATAAGATCTTACGCTTTAAAATATTACAACATTTTGTTCAGCGGTGTTGCAAGTCGTTTCACTTGCTGTGCACACTTGCCACGGTCATGAATATCACTACAAATCTATATGTCAAATGTAAAATTACTACACTCCTGGAAATAGAAAAAAGAACACATTGACACCGGTGTGTCAGACCCACCATACTTGCTCCGGACACTGCGAGAGGGCTGTACAAGCAATGATCACACGCACGGCACAGCGGACACACCAGGAACCGCGGTGTTGGCCGTCGAATGGCGCTAGCTGCGCAGCATTTGTGCACCGCCGCCGTCAGTGTCAGCCAGTTTGCCGAGGCATACGGAGCTCCATCGCAGTCTTTAACACTGGTAGCATGCCGCGACAGCGTGGACGTGAACCGTATGTGCAGTTGACGGACTTTGAGCGAGGGCGTATAGTGGGCATGCGGGAGGCCGGGTGGACGTACCGCCGAATTGCTCAACACGTGGGGCGTGAGGTCTCCACAGTACATCGATGTTGTCGCCAGTGGTCGGCGGAAGGTGCACGTGCCCGTCGACCTGGGACCGGACCGCAGCGACGCACGGATGCACGCCAAGACCGTAGGATCCTACCCAGTGCCGTAGGGGACCACACCGCCACTTCCCAGCAAATTAGGGACACTGATGCTCCTGGGGTATCGGCGAGGACCATTCGCAACCGTCTCCACGAAGCTGGGCTACGGTCCCGCACACCGTTAGGCCGTCTTCCGCTCACGCCCCAACATCGTGCAGCCCGCCTCCAGTGGTGTCGCGACAGGCGTGAATGGAGGGACGAATGGAGACGTGTCGTCTTCAGCGATGAGAGTCGCTTCTGCCTTGGTGCCAATGATGGTCGTATGCGTGTTTGGCGCCGTGCAGGTGAGCGCCACAATCAGGACTGCATACGACCGAGGCACACAGGGCCAACACCCGGCATCATGGTGTGGGGAGCGATCTCCTACACTGGCCGTACACCACTGGTGATCGTCGAGGGGACACTGAATAGTGCACGGTACATCCAAACCGTCATCGAACCCATCGTTCTACCATTCCTAGACCGGCAAGGGAACTTGCTGTTCCAACAGGACAATGCACGTCCGCATGTATCCCGTGCCACCCAACGTGCTCTAGAAGGTGTACGTCAACTACCCTGGCCAGCAAGATCTCCGGATCTGTCCCCCATTGAGCATGTTTGGGACTGGATGAAGCGTCGTCTCACGCGGTCTGCACGTCCAGCACGAACGCTGGTCCAACTGAGGCGCCAGGTGGAAATGGCATGGCAAGCCGTTCCACAGGACTACATCCAGCATCTCTACGATCGTCTCCATGGGAGAATAGCAGCCTGCATTGCTGCGAAAGGTGGATATACACTGTACTAGTGCCGACATTGTGCATGCTCTGTTGCCTGTGTCTATGTGCCTGTGGTTCTGTCAGTGTGATCATGTGATGTATCTGACCCCAGGAATGTGTCAATAAAGTTTTCCCTTCCTGGGACAATGAATTCACGGTGTTCTTATTTCAATTTCCAGGAGTGTAGATTGTGTAGCACAATGCGGTGCTTCCAAAGCCAGCTACATGACAGGTGCCCAGCTCCTGTCATAACACACCCAGCCGGACAGAGTATTAATGCTCCCAGTTCAGGTGCTAGCATCGTTCTTTCGGCGCCGTCAATTCGCGGTGGCCAAGCATTCCTGCATCGCGACGTTGACACCCGGCTTGTTTCAGCAAGGGCGTGTTCGCTGACAGCTGCTTTTGTGTTGTCATAACGTTCCGTTGGTTCACGCCAAGGTGTATGATTTTTCTAGTTTAGGCTGGTTCTGCACTTGCTTGTCAAGTGTCTAAAGAGGAAATGGTTAGTTCTGGTTAGTACTTTCAGAATGAGTTTGTGATATTTGAGCCGGTCTGCTATCTACGAGGTGCGACAATAAAGTAATGAGACTGATTTTCTTTGCAAGTTGCGGCAACCCTGCAGGCTTGCATATGCACAATATCTTTGATCTTGGTCTACAAGCTGCTTTTAGTCCAAGCGCCACATCGATGCAACTGCTCAGTCGTGAGTTGTGCTGTAATAACTTAACACGTGTTTGTGTCTCTCGTCACGGAAATGGAACCGCACAAGATTGCGCAACGGTATGCCATTTCTTTTTGCGTTAAATTGGGTGAAAACGGGAGAACTTATGGTTAGCTTCAGAAGGCTTTTGGAGAGGAGGTTATGTCAAGAGCTCAAGTTTTTCGCTGGCATAAAATGTTTAATGTTGAAGATGAAGACCGCAGTGGACGACCATGAATGCTTGTGTGCTTCTTTGATTCCAAGGGAATTGTTCGTAAAGAGTGGGTGCCTCCTGGACAAACAGTTAACCAATATTACTACAAAGAAATTTTAGAAAGACTTCGTAATAGAGTTCTTCGCATTCATGCCAACATTGCTGATAATTGGATTCTGCATCACGATAATGCGCCATCCCATACTGCTCTGTCAGTACAGCAATTTTTAACCTCAAAACAAAATTTTAGTACTACCACAGCCACCTTATTCACCAGATATCGCTATGTGCGACTTTTGTCTATATCCAAGAGTCAAAACGGCGGTCAAGGGACACCGTTTACAAACAACACAAGATGTCTAAAAACCTGTGACGAGGATCTTGGAGGATATTACAGAAGATGAGTTCCAGAAATGTGGAAAAAAGTGTGTGCAATCAGAAGGGAACCACTTTGTAGGAGACAACACTAAACTTGACTAAAACGGTAAACAACATTTTTTTTTTCACATTAGTCCCATTACTTTATTGTTGCACCTCGCATATTCAAAGATAACACGAGTCCTTCTCTTGGCAACACATTTCCCAGCGTCACGCTAGGTCGAGCGATGGAGCTTTAAAAAAACTATACGCATCTCGGTTCATGGTCTTGTCACTTATGCAAGAGCTAGTAAGTCTTGTGGGATAATGGCGAAGGTGTTCAACGTGGAGCTGATGCCAAGAGATTGGCACAGTGTTACTGCTCGGTGACAGCAGTTATAGTAGACTAACGCAGAAACCCAGTGTCGGGAAGCTATTTATTTATACAGTGACGGAAAAAAACTGCAACTCCAAGAAGGAATTGTGTGACATAATCAAAAGTCGGTAGATGTGGTTCTACATCCGGAAGATGATGATTGCTCCGATTTCGTGCCATTCGCATTCGAGAGGCGTTAGTTGGACTTATGTAGATGCAAATCAAATTTGCTTTAAATACACGCTGTAACGATCAAAAGCCTTACTTACCTTTGATAGTGGATGTGCTGAGTTGATGTTAATCAAGAATGCCTTTGGGCCATGTTGCGGCTCGCGTTGGTGCCATTGGTAGGTTGGCATCGTGTAATAGGGATAACAGCTTCTCGTTTTCTTCTCATTATTAGCGCCACTACATTTGCTAGCATTGTCTGTCTGCGAGTGGCAGCAGCAGTGGTTATCGAAATCTAGTATCCTAGTACTATATTTGGAAGGGCATCAAGTGTTCTGGATAGCAGTGTGTCAAGTACTTCGTTTGGGACGGAGCAGCAATGAGGTCCAGCAGGCGTGGTCATGCCGGGACCACTGGAAGAACACAGGCACTGCCGGATCGAGGGGCTGTAGTTGCGAGGGCGCCAACCTCGTTGTCCACCGGACCCAGGACGTTTGAGTTGAGTGGACATTAACCCAGTAGTGAAACCACCAATATTTTGAGTTCACGCCGTTTGTTCGTGCGTTGCTGCTCGCAGGGTCGCTGAGGCAAAGAGTAATGAGTGGAGTGTTTGGAGTTGGCGAAATTAATTAGCCATCCTCCACCTTTTATTATTAATCATAGAATTCCTTGTGTTTATTGATGAAGTTCAACTAGCGGTATTTTTTTGCCTACTGGCCGCTAACGCCCCAGTTACCTGCCCTGTAGGTTAGCGTATTTTTGTGGCAGTGTATCTTTTCTCACTTTAACGCTGCTGTCCGGTAAGGCGTGTAGTTCGACAGCCTTCTTGATAGTGGTTCGGATATTTGTTTCTTTTGGACTACTTTGGTCCTAGGGTGTCCTTCTCCTTCTGGATGTTCTAAGCACCGGATTCTGAAGACGCATTGCTGTCCACCAGTTCCGCCTTGCCTGGGTTATTCCATCGTTGTGTTGGTTATCGGGCGTTGGGTAGATGTTGCAAGAGTGTTGGCCTGCGTGTAAACTGTCACTGGTTTGAGTTGACATCCGGTTAAGTGAATACAACTCTTGGCTGCCTGTCTCATCGTTTACGAGTTGAAGGACTTTCCCAGGTCGACCGTTGGAGCACTGTCTAAGGCCAACTTCTCCCTTGATTATGTCAGATTGTGATAATTGCCAGTAAGGCCTTCAGCCATGAATGCAACTTATTTAAAGAACTTTTCATTAGATATTGTATCTAAATAGTGAAAATTTGATGATTGTCCTTTTGTAATATTTTAGTCTTTCTTGGAGAAGTTAACTTGTTCTCAAGAATTTGTTATCTAGGCCTTCATCCGTCAAATTATTTTGAGTTAATACTATTGGGGCCTTCAGCCGATGAATAATTTCAATTTCTTGTCAATATGGCCTTCAGCCGTGAATGCAATTTGTCTTAAGAATTTTTAATTAGATATTGTCTCTTAATAGTGAAAATTTGATGATTGTCTTTTTTATAACATTTTAGTGTCTCTTGCAGAAGTTTAATTCGTTCTTAAGAATTTGCTATCCAGGCTTCAGCCATCAAATTGTTTTTTGAGTTATTACCATTGGGGCCTTTAGCCGACAAATTTGTTGAATTTCTGGTCAATAAGCCGTGAGTGCAACTTGTTTAAGAAATTTTTTATTAGACATTGTGTCTTAATAGACAAATTTGATAACTGTTCCTTATTGTCAACCTTATTTGCAATTGTTTACAAATAAAGTGTATGTGATTAAAAAAAACTGAGCAACCAACGGTAACTGAGTACGGCCCCGACCACACCGAATCCTGCCTTTCCCTAAGTACCACGTCTCAGCCTTTAAAGCCACAAAGACACCATTATTAATACCTAACTGAGTTTGGATGAAGGCATAGTGAAACAGGGCTACGAGAAGCTGGATGTTCCTCCTACGACATTGCTGAAAGTTTGGGCAGGAATGTAGCCACTGTACATGGTTGTTGCAGTGCTGCTTACGAGAATGTACGGTCACAAGAAGTCCGGCCGCATTGTACTACCGAAGGGGAAAACCATCGTTTTCATCGTATGGCTCAGGCACATCGTACTGCATCTGCAGTTGCAGTATGAGGAGCAGTTGGCGCCACAGTGGTACTAGGATCTGTTACCAATTGGTTACTTCAAGGACAGCTCCGAGCCAGGCGTGCTGTATCGTGCATTCCACTGGCCCCCAAATCACCGCCATATGCGACTTCAGTGGTGTCAAGCGAGAGGTGGTTGGAGGGTAGGGTTGAGGTCTCTTAGGTGTTCTGATTAAAGCTGGTTGTGTGTCCGTGCCAGTGATGGCCGTGTGTTATATGGAGGAGGCCAGTTGAGAGCCTGTGACAAGCCTGTCTGCATGCTAGACACACTCCAACTACTCCTGTTGCCATTTCGTGTGACAGCAGGACCACTCTCGTGGTTATCCCAAGCACCCTGACTACGAAGTTCTACGTCAGTCTGGTGATTCGACTTGTTATGCTGCCATTCATGAACAGCGTTCGAGGGGATATTTCCAACAGGATAACGCTCGCCCACATACCGCTGTAGTAATCCAACATGCTCTACAGTGTGTCGACACGTTGCCTTGACCTGCTAGATCATCAGATCCGGCTCCAGTCGAGCACGGATGGGACATCATCGGACGACAACCCCAGCGTCATTTATGCGCATGGCTTCAACATTCTGGCAGTTACAGCTGTTATTAGTATACAATCATTTCACATTTGCAATGGCTTCTCTCGCGCTTACATAAACCTGCGATCTTTCTATGTTCACCACTTAAATATGTTTCTTACACAAATGTATTCCCAAAATTTCATTATCATACAATAATTTTTTTTTATTGAATCAACTGTGGGTTCTTGGCGAAACATTGTAAATTAAATACATAAACACTATTTTTAGCCTTGTTTCACAATTTATTTTTAATGTTATTGCACAACCTAGGTTTCGGGTTGTAAGGCCATTTGATTCCCAAAGATGATAATACACAGATAAACATGATGAAAAGGCAAATATAATCTCAACTATTTAGGTATCGATCCATAGCTTAATGTAAACTTACGTCAGTGACAATTTTTTTAGCAAATTACATCCATTGTTACACACTAACCGATTATACTAAAATGGCTGGACTAAGTTATGCATCAGCTAAGCTTTTTTAACTACGATGGACTGGCGTTATGTCCTCATCTAAAAGAGGCGAATAATTAAATTGGATTTGCTCGTTTAACAATAGGTGTGGGGATGTATACATCTGTTTTTTTATTCCTAAAATTTCTGATTGGTTTAGGAAATTTTCTGCATAAGTAAAGCCATGAAAGATACCGCCTCCTTTACCCAATAAATGTACTTTGAATTTAACAGAAACAGGGTCAATAATTACATTTTATTTTATTGACACCAGAATGAGGAAGTGGTTCGTCAGTACGCTTTAAGGTGTTAATTAAATTTTTTCCAAGACTGTTCTTAATTGATAAAGAATCTTTACAGCCATATTTCCTGCTAAGAAGGCGGCTCACCTTAAATTACATCCATTGTTACACACTAACCGATTATACTAAAATGGCTGGACTAAGTTATGCATCAGCTAAGCTTTTTTAACTACGATGGACTGGCGTTATGTCCTCATCTAAAAGAGGCGAATAATTAAATTGGATTTGCTCGTTTAACAATAGGTGTGGGGATGTATACATCTGTTTTTTTATTCCTAAAATTTCTGATTGGTTTAGGAAATTTTCTGCATAAGTAAAGCCATGAAAGATACCGCCTCCTTTACCCAATAAATGTACTTTGAATCTAACAGAAACAGGGTCAATAATTACATTTTATTTTATTGACACCAGAATGAGGAAGTGGTTCGTCAGTACGCTTTAAGGTGTTAATTAAATTTTTTCCAAGACTGTTCTTAATTGATAAAGAATCTTTACAGCCATATTTCCTGCTAAGAAGGCGGCTCACCTTGTACGTAATGTTTCCTAGAAACTATATGGAAAATAAACGATAGATGCAAGTAGAAGATTTTTGTCTTCTTGGATTTCTTGAACTTGTTCAGCATTATACCATAGGATCGAGTATTAAGCAAGACTTTACTTAGCACCTTTGCAGATACGTGATTTGCTAGATGCCTATTGGGCTTATTGAATATTCCTCTTAGCTTCTGCTGAATTGCCCTTCGTAGACGATTTTCTCTTATCTCCTGATCCATTCGCCGAACAAGATCATCTTCTCGTTCCCTGATCACCTGCATCATGAGCGTCTGTACATTCTGCTCTAAAGTTCGTGCACCATTGCCGCACTTTGTTGTCACGCATAATGTTACGTTATGTGGGCTGCATGAAATTCAGGCGTAATCCCTCAGCATGAAAAATTTTAATGACAACGGGCACCTCACGCTTGGCCGGAGACTCTCTTGTTCCAGGCACCTTTACGTGCTCAACGTACACTCATAATCTAAAGGTGCGACGGATACGATCGACGGGTACTAGGGACACTGCGCGACACATCTGCGCATACCTTCATCGGATTTTCACTATCGTTTTAATTTCGCGACTGACTGAACCTTGAAAAAGAAAACAGTCCTCGTAATACCTATGAAAAAAAATCTATAGTCCTGATCACAAGATTAGCAAATCGTTTGAGTCCTTAGGAGTTATAATAAGAAGAAATTTGAAATGGGACGATTATGTGAAATCAGTATTACCGAAGGCGAATTGAAGGCTTGTATTTGACGGAAAGACTGCAAAAATGTAGCGCACCTGTAAAGTAAATCCCATATAATACTCTAGTAACAGCAGTTGCATAGGTAATAAAAGAAAACATGGCACGTATTCTGTGAAGTAGACGATTTTTATTCAAACCGTGTGATCGGATGATTTCGACAACTCATCATTTTGAAGCACATGTGTGATTTTACGTATTACATGTCGTAAATGACAAATAATTTTTCATTACACATGACAAAAGTAATACAAACTAATTTTCCAATTACGACATGTAATACCGCATTTTATAGCCTACAAGATGCTACGGACTATAATTTTCATTATTAGACTGCAAAGTCAGAGTTTTTTTTTTTAAAAAAAAAAAAAAAAAAAGGAAAAGTAACTTATAAAAACGAATTGGCCCTTAAAATCCCTGAAAATCTTCATCTGAACTTTCTTCTTCTTCTTGTTATTCCTCTTCATCGTCGTCGTTTTCCTGTTCATATATAAGATAGATATTTTCGAAATTTGTGGTAAGGTACTATGGTACCAAACTGTTGAGGTCATCGCTCCCTAGGCTTACACACTACTTAATGTAACTTAAACTAACTTACGCTAGGGACAACACACTCAACTATGCCCGGGGGAGAACTCGAACTCAGACGGCGAGAGCCGCGCGAACCGTGACAAGGCGCCCTATACCACGCGGCTACCCCGCGCGGCTGTATACTGTAAGAGGCTCTTCACTGCACCGAGAGCATTACTTACGCTCCACTTCTTGAAACGTTTAACAATATTGTCTTCCCTCACTTTAGACTATGTATGTTTTATCCACTGACACTTGTTTGATTGTACGTCGTTTTAAAGCCCCTTTCGGCGTGAATTCATATTGGCTTTCATGCATCATCTATTTCTTCCATTTCTCTCTCATATTCACCTCAAATGCTTTATTTATCTAGATGTCAACTGGTTGCAGTTGTGAAATAAAGTCTTTCCGGAATAACAGCAAGCTCAGCATTACCCTGTCTCAATTTCTCTTTCACATAATTTTGCAAATGGCTGCTAAACTGGTCTAGCACAAGAATAAGCGCCTTTCTTTCTCTCCTACACTATGTTAATCCATGATTTCATTCTAGCCTCGTCCATCTAAACCTTGTCACGTACATGAACAACAACACGTGGTGGTATTTCAGAATGTTCTGTACTGTTCTGAGCATCATTGGATTAACTTTAGTACCGTCGGCAGGACATGAAAGGACAAAAGTGTAGTGGTGCATTTTTTCATGTCCACTTCTTTTTTATAGTTACAGTTTTAACATATTTCATGACAACAGTTGTGTTACTCGGTACCATCAAATGTCAGAGGATCCATATTCGCTATTTTGCTTAGTTCCACACTGGGTTTCTTCCGACCTCGAATAATAAAGTGATGGAAAGATAATATTTTCTCTTCATACGCTTGTGACATTTTGAGATATTTTGGTTTTCGTTCGCATGCAAAGTTCATGACGCTTCATAAACGTATAGCACCAACCAACTCCACCCATGAAGTCTGTTAATTTCCACTGCAGCTCTAGCTTACGAAGTGCACTTGAATAATTTTTGTATTAATTGCAGTTCCTTTTTAACGGTGTCCTTGAATCCATTTCAATACGTCATCTTATAGTTTTGGACACGTTGCATTCAGTCCTCTATTTGCACATTTAGTCTTCCACATTTTTTTCAGTTCTTCTTTACTAGCCCGCCAATCGCTAATGTTTCTTTCTGTTGGTGGAGGGAAGAAATGTCGCTCAGATGTTCTGTTTACATGTTCTTCTTCATATACTATTACTTTCAGTTCACAGTCCGCATCATATGAAAACATTTTTTTTTCATTACGAAACTAGCTACTAACAAAAATATTATACTGTTACCGATAACACAAATCTTTCATTTCTAGTTCACTGGCACCATAAACTGCTATGACGCATCACAGGCCAGTCAATGTTCTGGAATTGTGATGGCGTGTTGGGAGGGAGACAGTGTTAGCAATCTTGTGAATCTCTGCAATTCATGTTCGTCGCATCGGTGCGCTCCTGCTGCCAGTTGAATCCATTGTTGCCAGATAGAGATAGCTTTCCCACGGTATCGAATAAGTGGCCGGTTTTAAGACTGGCGGGAATTTTGAATCAAACATTGGCCATTTTTATATTAATTTCGAGTATAAAATGCACCTGAATTTTGGAGGCAATTTTTTGCAGAAAGAAGTGTATCTTGTAGTCCAATATTACACACTTGCTGAAAAATGTCAAGTCGTCGAAATTAGCTAATTGCACGAAGTAAATAAAGATCGTCTACATTGCAGCGTACCTACGACCACGTTTTCTCTTATTCAGGCTTTAGAGACTGTGAATCTCCACAAAAACAAAATTTCAGATGCATAGTGCTTGGACTCCTAACAAAGTAGGCGTTTCAATAGACATGAAGCTGATTGAGAGACGCGCTACAAAGATCAGTTATGTGTGTCTGAATTGGAGCGGGGGGATGGGGAGAGGCCATACGAAAGGATAGCAGAAACGCTTGTGAAACCGAAATGGGAATCTTTGGAAGAAAGGCGATGTAGTTCTTGTGGATTCCTCCAGGGTCAATTTAGATAACCTGTACTGGAAGAAGAATATATGTCCAATATACTGCCACCATCGTATAACTCGTGTGTGGCTCATGAAAATACTACTGAGGGATAAAAATAATTGTTCCCCCGCACCTGACGCGAGCTGGACGGAACCCGATAATACTGGCACGATTTTCCCCAGCCATGCACCGCACTGTGACTTGTGGAGTATATACAGTATGCATATTTTGCTGTAGTTCGTGGAAGCGAGGCTTGAGGTTTGATGTCATTTTCACGTCAGGTTCGGCTGTGTGAGAGGAGGCACCTCATCTTGCAAAACGCAGTGCCCTGCTGCGAACAATACCGTTTCTGAATGAAGATTACCTCCAAAAACAACTTCATAAGCTTTATCGCCTATCTTTTATTTCATCGTGGTCAAAGAGCCCACTGAAACTACAATATGATTGTCCTAAAAATAAGAAAACCTCATGTATTTCTCAGCTACCTCATTCCTCGACTTTATAACAATTTTTTTCAGTATGTGTGTTAATGAATTTTGGCAGTAATTAGTGTTTCTGAAAATGTAATATACAGGGTGATTATAATTAAAGTCAAACTTTCAAAACGCTGTAGAAATAACACCACTGGTCAGTCTGACGTCAAATTGCAACGGAATGTTATCGGAGGAGGAGGAAAACGAAAAGCAGAAGAAAAAAAATAGTGTGAAAATTGGTCAATAGATGCTGCTGTATGTGTCAGAATACGTAAATAAAAACACCTGTCACGCGCACGACCCATTGAAGTTGGTATAAACACGCCGGGTACACGCGTTTTCCTCCTTTCGCGTGTGCGACGTTCGCCATGACTGTCTGAATGCAGGATCGCGCTCTGCTTGTGAAGCTCTATTACAAGAATGATGATTGTACACACGTCGCTCTGCGGAAGTTCCGATCACTGAAGGGTTTGAAAAAAGGCATTGGTTCGATGACTCCCGTGGGTCTGGAGAAAATGATTCGGAAATTCGAAAAGAAGGGTTCTTGCAGTATGTAACCTGGTAGAGGGAGGGAACGAATTGGTTCCATGTCAGTGTAAGCAGTGGCCACAGCAATGCAGGAGCAGATGAGTTGTGGTGTCCAAACGTGTAGTGTACGGAGAATTGCCCGGACATTGGCCATAGCCGTGAGCACGGTGCTTAAAATCATACGAAACATCCTTCTTTGCTATCCATTAAAAATTACGTCTGTGCACGAGCTGACCTGCCAGCAAGATAGACCTTTCCTTGGAAGTGGACAATGATGGGCCGTGGAAGATTTTGTGGACAGACGAAGCCCATTTCCGTCCGACAGGATATGTCAGTGCACAGAATTATCGAATATGGGCAACGGAAAATACGCACGCAAATCAACCAGTAGCACCTCATCCTGAAAAAGTCGCTGTGCGATGCGGGTTTACGGCATCATATATCATAGGGCCATATTTTTTCGGAGAGACAGCTGCTTCCGGTCCTGTTACCTGTACCGTCACTGGTAAGCGCTGCGGGTGTCTTTTGCGCAACCACGTCATTCCAGCTCTCCAATAGCGCGGATGCGTGGATGGGATCATTTTTATGCAAGATGGAGCACCTCCGCACATTGAAAATCCAGTTAAGCAGCTGCTGAAGCGCCATTCCGGAAGTGCTAGAATTATCAGCCGCCATGTCCTACAGCTTGGCCGTTCCGATCACCTCATCTTAATCCGTGTGACTTCTGGCTACGGGGCTGTCTGAAAGATGTTGTGTTCAATGTTCCGATTGCAAACTTAGCTGCTTTGAAGGCACGCATTGCGCAATACATTCTGAAAGTGACTTCGGAAACACTTTGATCAATTGTGGAACATGCTGTTTCTCTATTTCAACTTGTTGCAGAGAACGATGGACAGCATATTTAACATGTTTTACGTCAATCAGATGGAAATTAATAATCCGATTTGATTTTGATTGATGCTTTTATGCAGTTTTTGGCCTCAGAACACTTAAAAACCAATGTGAGTGATGCTTTTTATGCGGTTTTTGGAGTCAGGACAATTAAAAACCTATTTTTCCCATCCAATGTGATATGATCTTGCCGTGGTGAATGGGCTTACGTAATTAACAGTATCACAACTGTACACCCAAGCACACAGAGTACCACAGTTTGTTTAACGTCAGTCGTACGCCTTAGGCATTGTTGTATGATTCATTTGTCATTTGTAGTCGACAACTATTACATTATTATGCTTACAGCGCCATCTATTGCTACATTTTGTAACTATTTATTTTTCTTCTACCACACGTTTACCCCCTTCTCCGATTATATTCCGTTTCAATTGGCGTCATTCTGACCAGTGGTGTTATTTCTACAGTGGTTTGAAAGTTTAATTATAATCACTCTGTGTGATGATCAGATAAGTGAGAATTATTTACGTCGAATCATTGTAGTAGCACGCTGGCCATATAACGGAAGTTTTTATTGTGTAACTCACGGTGCATATATTTCGTGTAACAATAATATCGTTGGTGCCAGTGCGCTCAGCCGTAGAGGTGAAGGTAATTAAGTAGTTGCGAAGCATCTGTGCTGTGTGTGGAGGACGAGATTAGTGTCTAACGTCCCGTCGACAACGATGTCACTAGAGACTGAGCACAAGCTCAGATGAGGGTAGGATGAGGCAGGAAATTAGCCGTGCCATTTCGGAGGAACCGTCCAGGCATTTGCCTCAAGCGATTTTAGTGAAATATCGGAAAATCTAAACGAGGATGGTCGGACGCAGTTCTGAACCGTCGTCCTCAGAATGAGACTCCAGTGTGCTAACCACTGCGCCACCTCGCTCAGTACTGACGTCTGTGTAGGCACAAAAATGCCAGGGTGTTTTGGGTCGAAACTGTTGATGTAATCTGTGGCCAGGAAAACTGTAACTGGGCGAGCATCTACGTGGGCACAGTATAGGGTCGCAAGAAGACTGTGAAGTAATGAAGAATACTGCGTGGCCCAATTTTTTTAAAGCTGCTCGCTAATCGAGAAGAGTGTGTTTTCAATAATGGATCTCGCAATAAGCACAACTCTGCACCACAAAAAACGCAAAGATCCACCCTGAATCCATAATGAGATTTTCGCTCTGCAGTGGAGTGTGCGCTGATATGAAACTTCCTGGCAGATTAAAACTGTGTGCCCGACCGAGACTCGAACTCGGGACCTTTGCCTTTCGCGGGCAAGTGCTCTACCATCTGAGCTACCGAAGGACGACTCACGCGCGGTCCTCACAGCTTTACTTCTGGCAGTATCTCGTCTCCTACCTTCCTTTCTTTCAGGAGTGCAAGGTTCGCAGGAGAACTTCTGTAAAGTTTGGAAGGTAGGAGACGAGATACTGGCAGAAGTAAAGCTGTGAGGACCGGGCGTGAGTCGTGCTTCGGTAGCTCAGATGGTAGAGCACTTGCCCGCGAAAGGCAAAGGTCCCGAGTTCGAGTCTCGGTCGGGCACAAAGTTTTAATCTGCCAGGAAGTTTCATCCACCCTGTATTTTGTTGCCGTCTAATACGCATTCCAGCGTCTCAATATCTTTTTGGACAATTATACTACATTTAGCAAAAGAACAAACTCGTCGAGAGAAACTTCGATGAACCGAGTAGTTAACCATCGATCTTTTCACCATAAAATCCGAGAAAGTCACAACTGAAAGAAATAGCCGTAAGGAGATAAACCTAATTAAATCTATATTTCATTTTCAATCGAGTAGGCAGTAGAAACTATATAATTACTCACATAGTAATGCACTACTAATGCAGTCAGCTCAAATTAAAAGTCATTTAACTGAAATTCATATTCTATGGCAAAAGCATGGTGTCTTTCATGTAGTCAAAGTAGTTTGTATTTTGTAAAGGATATTATGTGCATACGTCTAAGTAACATTAGTACATTAATGGAAAATAGTTGTTGTAATAAATGAAATTTTTCACTGCCTATTTGCAAAGCAGTCATTGGCAAAGTAATAAGTAAAGAATGATAAGCAGTTTTTGTCACGTTTAAGGGTGTTTTTTTTTTAGGTAGCACTGTTGTGAGTTAAGTTACAGTACAGTTTCCATAAAGTGTGGCTACTTATTGATTGTTTTTTGTGATGATTATGTTAAGTAGCATCGTTGCATCCAAACTAAGATCTACTGTGCTCATGGTACACGTGTCTTTTATATGTAAGCTAGCGCGTGTTCATTTTGTCAAGTTTCTGACTTGTCTTTAACACACTCTGCCTCGTGATGACTGGGTGTTGTGTGATGTCCTTAGGTTAGTTAGGTTTAAGTAGTTCTAAGTTCTAGAGGACTAATGACCATCGATGTTTAGTCCCATAGTGCTCAGAGCCATTTTTTGTCTTTACCACACGATGTTCGCGCAATTGCAAATTCATTACGATCATTTACGAAAATTAACTTTGTTTCATTTTTGGAGCTGGCGACAGTTTTATCCTGCAATTTAAATTCATCAAATCATACTCTAGCATTCAAAATAGCGGTTAATAGCAGCGAAACTTTAATGTATTACTTTTTGTTTACATTTCGGTCGTTTTGTACGCGTAACAAACACTCTTGCGACAGCGGCGAGTTTGTAACTATCTACATTCTGTCGGTAAGCACTCATCTTCGAATTCTATGCCTTGTTTCCGCTAACAGCTCAACATTAGGTACACGTCTCACAATAAAACGTTACATACACCATAGAGTAGAGGTAAATTGTAAGTTGGAAAAGAACAGATTGGATTATTCGTTTCTCCTGGTGTTGTCCGCGCATAAACACCAGCTAAAAGTAGACTGATGCACTACGTTACGTGTTTCCAGTTCCCATTTTGTACTTCTTGCATAATGAAATTACTTCTCTGGATTGAGCTACTTTACAGGAAGCATGGAACTAAACTCTAAAATGAAGATGTAAGAGCAATCCGCATTATATTCCGGTTGACGCTGAGACGTCTGGAAGCGTACTTATCTCGACAGCCATTTCTGTTGTACCATGCTATGTAACTAATTTTACTTTATCTACTAGTACTACGATCAGCATACCATGGTTACAGCTAAAATCTGTGTATAGTCTTGACACTAGATACGATAGCTCAAGACCTATAAGAAATACATGCCCCTACTAACTTGGCGCTCACAGTTATCCTTAACGGTCTTTACTAACACTAGAGATATCACAGACGTGCCAGCAGCTTACGACGCTTCCAAGAGTTTTATTGTACGACTGGAAAACAAAGGAAAGCCTTAGACAGAGCGTTTTAGATGACGAAATAAAGATCGGTTCTTTATACTATTTTTGTCAGCTGTCGTATGAAATCATTATAACCTCTGTTATTTCTCTTTATTTTGTGTGGAAGTTGCACGAGAAGATATATTTTGGGCATAATTAAAAATCATGTTTTCACGTGATATTTAAATAAATAAATGGCATAGCATTACCACATTAGTGTTTATGGTGCTATTCTGTTGTGATTGAAGGCAAGTTCTCTCTTAAGAGACTTCATAGTTGCTAAAACTATTAGAAAAAAGGTAGGAAAATGGACGCCAGGCTGTGGGCGAAGGTATCTGTGAACCATTTGGAAGCAGAAAATAGTAAGATAAAGCAGATCGCCTCAGCAGGTGCCAAAACGTCGCGCCATTTCTCACAATTTGTCAGCAAGGCTATTATGAAAGTGGCACACGGGCAGAGAAGCGGTGGAGCTTAAACGGGAACGGGAATCATTCCTTCGTTTCGTATAACTCAGCGTCTTCTGGTGTAAAAACTATGCCACTGTGTTATTAAAAGGTAATAATCTATGATGTGTTAATCAGCTTAATTTATGACACGTGTTCGGAATGCGAACTGCGGAGCCATCCACGAGGGAAAGTTATCCTGATCAAGCAGACTTCTAATGGCATCCATCGTAACTTCAGCGGCACCTACGATAAAGAAGGGATGGGAAAAGCCGAATGGTTAAAACAGATACCAGTATTATAGTTCAGATTAACCGGTATTTTAGGTATTTGTCTGGTCTCTGTTAAAACAGGTGCTTATAATTTTTTACTAACGACTTACTAGAAAACCTAAATAGCTATTAGCCATAGCAGCAGTGGTAAAATTATTGGTTTTAAACAAACCTTCTTTATAAAAGCTGAGGAATCTAATCTTTATTCGTAAAATTTGCATTGGTTTGAAATACTATGTTATTTCAGAAAATGTGCTGAGTGACCAGTGCTATTTTAATAACATTCCTGACAGAAAGAAGCAACAAACACATGGCGCAAGAACTGGTACACCATTGGTGAGACAGTAGTGTTGCTGTGCGTCGCAGGGTTAAGATGCGAGTGTGGATACAATTCACAAGACTTGCCCGCACCTGATCCGTACGGCAGTTTTTCGCCGTCTTCGCCAGACGTTCGTTGTATTGCAGAGTGACACTAACCTTAGTCTGGAAATATTTTTACCAAGTAACATAACAGTAAAGTACAATCCTTCACTTGATTTAAAAAGATAAATATAATATTTGTGTGACAGTACTATGCAATAGTAAAAGAGGAAGGAAGCTATGGTAACAGTAATAAATTAAAAACATTGTAGCAATTCATTCGTAGCGTACAATAGAAACAGAAAGTAACTCATCTTCTGCCTGTGTCTGCATAATATACCTTTATCTGCTTATAGCCCTTGAAAATGTACATATACCAAAAACACAGTTGTTCAATCTCGTAGTGCCCAAATAGTAGTACGATTCCAGATTACAATACGGTTTTTCAGCAGAGTTTCGAAAATTAGAATCAGTAGGAGAATACTGGTGAGTTTTGTGGTATTTAACTCTTTTCGGGAAAAGCAGTGGCGGTGATTCGCCTATTTAATTTAATATTTTGATTCAATGTATCTTGAAAATGAAGACCTTCAACCTTTATTTACATCTTTTTTAAAGTTCTACATTGTTGATGTTGTGGTCTTCAGTCCTGATACTGGTTTGATGCAGCTCTCCATGCTACTCTATCGCCGGCCGGGGTGGCCGAGCGGTTCTAGGTGCTAGAGTCTGGAACCGCGTGACCGCTACGGTCGCAGGTTCAAATCCTGCCTCGGGCATGGATGTGTGTGATGTCTTTAGGTTAGTTAGGTGTAAGTAGTTCTAAGTTCTAGGGGACTGATGACCTCGGAAGTTAAGTCCCATAGTGCTCAGAGCTTTTGAGCTACTCTATCCTATGCAAACTGCTTCATCTCCCAGTACATAATGCAGCCTACATTCTTGTGAATCTGCTTAGTGTATTCATCTCTTGGTCTCCCTCTACGATTTGTACCCTCACGCTGCTCTCCAATACTAAACTGGTGGTCCCTTGATGCCTCAGAACGTGTCCTACCAATCGATCCGTTCAACTAGTCAAATTGTGCCACAAACTCATCCCCAATTCTATTCAATACTTCCTCATTAGTTATGTGGTCTAATCTTCAGTATTCTTCTGTACCACCACATTTCGAAAGCTTCTATTCTCTTCTTGTCCAAATTATTTACCGTCCATGTTTCACTTCCACACATGGCTACACTCCATACAAATACTTTCAGAAACGACTTCCTGACACTTAAATCTATACTCGATGTTAACAAATTTCTCTTCTTCAGAAACACTTTCCTTGCCAGTGCCAGTCTACATTTTATATCCTCTCTACCTCGACCATCATCAGTTATTTTGCTCCCCAAATAGCAAAACTCACTTACTACTGTAAGTGTCTCATTTCCTCACCTAATTCTCTCAGCATCACCCGATTTAATTCGACTAAATTCCATTATCCTCGTTTTGCTTTTGTTGATGTTCATCTTATACCCTCCTTTCAAGCCACTGTCCATTCCGTACAACTGCTCTTCCAAGTCCTTTGCTATCTCTGATAGAATTACAATGTCATTGGTGAACCTCAAAGTTTTTATTTCTTCTCCATGGATTTTAATACCTATTCCGAATTTTTCTTTGTTTCCTTTACTGCTTGCTCAATATACAGATTGAATAACATCGGGGACAGGCTACAACCCTGTCTCACTCCCTTCCCAACCGCTGCTTCCCTTTCATGTCCCTAGATGCTTATAACTGCCATCTGGTTTCTGTACAAATTGTAAATAGCCTTTCGCTCCCTGTATTTTACCACTGCCACCTTCAGAATTTGAAAGAGAGTATTCCAGTCAACATTGTCAAAAGCTTTCTCTAAGTCTATAAATCCTAGAAACGTAGGTTTGCCTTTTCCTAATCTAGCTTCTAAGATAAGTCGTAGGGCCAGTATTGCCTCACTTGTTGTAATATTTCTACGGAATCCAAACTGATCTTCCCCGAGGTTGGCTTCCACCAGTAGTTCTACGTTAATTACGGGAAATAATAGGAAAAAAATGAAAATCCGTTATTTCATAAATCGGTTTTTTGATCGGTTTTATCAGTCAGCTAAAACTGGTGCGGAGAAAAAAAAGGATATAACCGAAAACCGAATGCTCCAGCGATAACTGACCTGCCTTTTGTAGGGCACAGGAGTTAGATTTATATCATTTGTTGATGAAAAAAAGGATAAGGAAACTGCGATTAGCGATGAGTCAATGGTCCACCCTATCACTGCTGGAAATTCAGTTCAAGAAGTGAAATTCAACTTCGAATGAAAAAACTCAAGAAAGAGACAGCCTTATTCCCTGCGTCAATGCCGAGGATACCTCCCGAGCAAGGCAGCTCTTGGAATCAATGGGGACCTTTCGCATCCATACGGTGTCTTATGAAGGCTAGCACCAGCACTAAGCAGTGCGATGACACGAGACGCTTAAAAGGCCGGTTATGCCAAGAGATGCTGTCTTTTTTTAGGGCGTATTATGTTTAATCGGCGTACGCCTACACTTGCCTTTCACACTAGAAGACGCATGAGTAGGGCCGGCTTAGGGCCAAAGTCAAGGGCAAAGCATCACAAGCGGCCACCTGGAGCGCCAATCTGAGGGGAACACCGGACTAGTGCAAAGTAGGCGCCAACGTGCAGTATTTACACAGAGTGCCCCAGCTGGAATTGTTGGTATTGAGGGATATGACAGGAGCGATCATTCGCAACAGAAAATTGCAGTAAAGATGGGCTCTGTAGCGCATACCTTAACAGCAGTAGCACTTGTTCAGGATATATGTTTCATAGCATCGAAGAGATATAAGTGCTCATAGCTCTTAAGGTATGCTATTTACTGTGGTGTCACCGCCAGACACCACACTTGCTAGGTGGTA
Organism: Schistocerca serialis cubense; assembly: GCF_023864345.2. NCBI lineage: Eukaryota > Metazoa > Arthropoda > Insecta > Orthoptera > Acrididae > Schistocerca > Schistocerca serialis. The sequence goes on from NC_064645.1 coordinate 159,691,907, forward strand.
GCATTTAAATCGGCCGCGGTCCGTCAGTATACGTCAGACCCGCGTGTCGCCACTGTCAGTGATTGCAGACCGAGCGCCGCCACACGGCAGGTCTAGAGAGACGTCCTAGCACTCGCCCCAGTTGTACAGCAGACTTTGCCAGAGATGGATCAATGACAAATACGCTCTCATTTGCCGAGACGATAGTTAGCATAGCCTTCAGCTACGTCATTTGCTACGACCTAGCAAGGCGCCATTACCAGTTTATATTGAGATTATAATTCATGTATCAACAAGAGCGATGTTCTCCAATTATGGATTAAAGTTAAGTATTCCAGAAGCTATGTACTATTTTTGGCCAGTATAACTCCTTTAACTGTTCCAGACCTCACGCCAGTCTGCGTGAGCTTAAACGCGTGCATTTCGGCCTCCTCTAGCAACACGGTGTTGGCTCTTCTGCCAACACACCATTTACAACCCATGCTTACTGGATATTTTTTTCTTGTTTTGGTCCGCATTACCATCTCTCAAAATATGAAAACCGAAAAGTTATGGAGTAGAAAAGGTTTATTTCACAGTATCGAAGAAGTAGTTCTCAAAGCTCTTAGTGTATGCACTTCAGAGCTGTAGAATGGAATGACTACAATGAAAATTTATGCTAGACTGTGATTCAAAGCTAGATTTCCCCCTTACCGCTAGCGGTCGCCTTATCATTTAGCTACCCGTGCACGAGTAATGGGCAAACCCAAACTTACTGGTCCGGGACAAATTGTCATTGTCATTGTGGCACATATTTATGATAGTAATTGATTTTTCCCAGCACACTCTGTAGCTGCTTCAAATTCTGCGGCGAAGGCAAGTCTTGTATGGCATGGAGGTGCTCTGGACTGGGATGTATGCCTTGGGCATTGAGGACATGTCCCAGATAGGGTAAGTCACGAGCAAAAAACACACATTTGTCCTTCTGCAAGCGAAGACAATTTTGTTGCAAGACCTGAAATAATGTTCTGAGATTGGCTAAATGTTCTGCTTCCGCCTTTCCGGAGATCACTATATCGTCCAGATAGTTTGCTGCAGTAGCGACCGACGCACAAACAGTTTGTAGATATTGCTGAAACAATGCAGGGGCGGATGCACACCCGAATGGCAGTCGTTTGAATCGGTACAAACCAACATGCGTGTTAACCACCAAGACGCGCTGGGATTCTTCGTCCACCGGTATTTGCAAGTACGCATCTGCTAGATCCAACTTCGAAAAATATTTACTCGGGCACAGTTTGTCAAAAAGATCTTCCGGGCGGGGTAAAGGAAAAGTTGCAGTCACTAGTTGTGGATTCACTGTTGCCTTGAAGTAAACGCAAAGTCTCAATTTTCCCGAAGGTTTTTGCAAAATTACTAAGGGTGATGCCCTGAGAGAAGCCTGCACACGTTCAATTACACCTTGTGATTCCAAATCGTTTAATGTTCTTGCGACCTCATCACGCAATGCGTGGGGAACATTGCGCGCTCTGAAAAATTTCGGTTGCGCGTTGACTTTCAGTTCCAAATGTGCTTTATAGTTCTTAGCGCAACCAAGGCCCGGTGCAAAAATGTCTAGCTCCCCTCGGTCCGAATGGCAGGGTGCGGGTGGCACAGCCTCGCCTGTTGTTAGGCTCCCCACCTCGTCGCATACGCCAACATGGGGTCCTCCCTACGGCGGGCGGAAGCCTTATGCCACAACCGTCCGCCGATTTGCGGGGGAGGAATGTGGTGTCACCGCCAGACACCACACTTGCTAGGTGGTTGCCTTTAAATCGGCCGAGGTCCGTTAGTATACGTCGGACACGCGTGTCGCCACTATCAGTGATTTCAGACCGAGCGCCGCCACATGGCAGGTCTAGAGAGACTTCCTAGCACTCGCCCCAGTTGTACAGCCGATTTTGCTAGCGATGGTTCACTGACAAAATACGTTCTCATTTGCCGAGACGATAGTTAGCATAGCCTTCAGCTACGTCATTTGCTACGACCTAGCAAGGCGCCATTACCAGTCACTATTGATGCTGTAAAACATACCTCACGCCAGCCTGCGTGAGCTTAAACGCGTGCTTCTCGGCTTCCTCATAGTGGCTTGGCTGTCTTGCCAAGCCACAACAGTCATCTTCCACTCTACAACTGATGGTTGTCCTTATTCGCAGTTGCAAATTAATTTAATGTATTGTAATTCATAACGGCTGTAGTCACCGCAGTGGCTGTTCCATTGGACATGCACGCAAGTCCAAAGAAACTTTGCATTGTAGTCAGAATAACACAGGCACTGCAATATAGTATTTATCTGCCGATACCGAGCAAGCGGCTTTCAAGTACAACGTCCAACCTGTACGGGTATATACGTAATGGACGCATGATTGACGACATATGGAAGTTTGGGGGTGGCCGTGAGTCGTGCACGGATAGCCAAATGGTTTCGACTTGCCTTAGCAGCGACTCGACTGGCGACGGCACGGACGGATTATATCATGTCCCGCAGCGTGGACGACCCGATAACATTGTGGAGAGGAAGTACCCAAACGTCAATTGGCGAGTAGTGTGGAGGGCAATTTACCACGTAGCACTGGACACTGACGTCACGGCAATGTGGTATGTCACTGTCAACGGAAAGCAGGTAACCAGATCAAGGCGACATGCGATTCACATGGTAGACTCACCAATGTGCACGAGCTGTGGCGTTCAAGTCGACGATGAACACCACCTTAACTGTGGTGAGACTACGGCACTGTGGCATTTAGTGAAGCAAATGTCAGCGTACTTCCTTCGAGTGACGCCGAATGATATCGAACCCAAGGCTATAGTATTCCCGGATGAGACGTACTACCCACGCACGAAAACTAATGCCGTGACGTGGCTTAGTGGACACGCAGAGCATTATTTGTTTCACGATGGCACTAAGGACACTTTATACTTTTGGAACTATTTGCAGGAACGACATTGCAAGATCCTCCGTAACCCAAAGTACTGACAATATTTTTTCAATTATTTGTGGAATGCGTTCCACGACCTTCCACGCAGCTGGATCATCATGCGTAAGAGAATCTAAAAGTACAAGACGATGATAGAACACTACACCGCAGAACGTGGGATCTACTTTGGTCATTAAGAGAAGTCATACCTGGATTATAAAGCTGATGGAGAGTTTCGTCGTGACCCCTCGCACTTTTTTTGTCCCCGGTGCGAAATGTTCTTCGCACTTTTCTTTTCCCATCCAGTGCAAGATGTAGTACCGGTCAATGGTGGTATGGATTCCAAAAAATTGAAAAAAAAATGGTAAGGCGACCGCAAGCGATAACGGGAAATCCGGGTTCGAGTCTCGGTCCGAGACAAATTTTCATTGCCGTCATTCCATTCTGCAGCTGATGGTTGTTCTCATTCGCAGTTGCGAATTCATTTAATGTGTGTCATAGAAAGGGTATATGAACACAGGAATGGACTTTGCACATACCTTATTCCAGAGACGCATTTGAGTTCAGAGAACATAGACAATGACTTCGTTTTGAAGCTGACATACTTTTTTGACATCTTTGAAAAACTCGGTTCACTGACTGTTCCGTTCAAGGTAATGAGACCAACATACTGCAACCATCATAGAGAATTTCAGGCTCCAGGAAGGAACTCCTATGGCGGAAGACGAAGTTGGATGACAAAGATATACATTAATCTTTGCTGCTCTTTGCATGGTTTTAGAAGACAATGAATTTCGGTTGGGTGAAGAGCTGGAGTCAGCGAGTCATTTAACTGAAATCATTGATTACTTTCAAAAGTATTTTATTGAGGAAATTTATCAACACAACTGAATAGATGATCATTTTGGTATGGAAGTACCATCAGCACTTACCACTGAGGAGCAAGAGAATTTATTGATATTTCTTCAGACTCTGCATTGAAATCGAGGTCCGTTTCCTCATCATTACTTGACGTTTGAAGCTTAGTAAAGAGAGAGTAAACGAAGGGGTCTAACGAGGCACTATGCGTTTTGATACCTTTAGCTACAACATATTGACGTGAGGTACGTTCTTCAGTACTCATATTCATCAAAGCGAAGTATAGAATACGAATAAATTTGTAGAAAGAAACGAGAGTCGCAGTTTCCGATCTTGTGAAGAGATTTGAAGAACTGATGAAGAACTAAGCTCAACCTTCTACTTCATTCCATTACAAGAATGGGATATAATAACACTGAAAGTTGACTGAAATCTTCGTCAGGTAACCTTCCGTTAGGGAAGCGGGTGCACTCAGCGACTGTTATGTGATTTATAAAGCATAGAGCGCAGCAATTAGTCGTCCTATTTTTTGCAGGTTTCATTACGCAAATCGAGATTTCGGCTAGTGCCTAGCCATTATAGATACACTATTTTCTAATTATTTCTAATTAGAAAATAGTGCATTCATAATGGCTAGGCACTAGCCGAAATTAGGATTTGCGTAATAAAACCTGCAAATAAAAGGACGACTGATTGCTCTGCTTTAAATTTATAAATTGTTGAAATCTGTTATATCAACATTTAAAGAAATAACTATTCTTATCCGTTTAAGTTTATATATCCCACATTTCGAGTCAGATTTATGTGCGTAAGGGACTGCGTGTTTTTATATTCGGGTCAAGGCAGCCGGAGACACAAGAATGTTTGAAAACCACTGATCTACTCGTAGAGGCAGCTGCAATAATGTAATACTACTAATAATATTACTGACGGCAAAAGCGATATTTGATGAGAGTAAAGCGTCTGAATCAAATGCGAAGAGTAGTTAAGTAAATCCAAACAGTGACAAATATAAAATGATTTTAAAATATACCGTTGGTAACAACCACTTACAGTAGAAAATCTGTCATTCCAACACCCCCTCTCCCACAGACACACACACACAAAACCGCACAAAAAAGCCGCTATCAAAATGGCGACAATACAGTGAATAGGTGGCGACCGAAGAAACTGGAAATATTTCGACCTTCGCCTAAGGCAGTAATTTGGTGCTTTTATCACAGTATAGGCAACATTATAGGCAGCAATTTAGATAGTGACCAGCACGTATCAGTGCATTATCTTTCTCGGAAATTTTCGCCACAACACCGTAAATGTCTCAGTTTCAAGACATATTACAAGCTGATACCAATATTTTGCAGAATTGTGAAACCTGTTCTACGCTAGGATTTTACGACTTATTTAGAGGCCGAAAGCCTTCTATTTGTAAATTGACGTAGCTTTCACAAACACGTATTGCTGATAGTTGTCATGTCTTTTGGAATGCGGTAGACATTCTATGCAGTTTCATATGACAACACAGTGCACACGGAATATATTTCAGGGTATCGGACCAGGTTCGTAACTGGATTCAGAACGTCCTAGTAAACAGAATTCAACAAACACTGTTTTAGTATTGCAGGTGCGAGAAGAGGACAATGAAACAAGCAAAGAGTCCTAATAAACACAGGTTTCACGATACGACGTAGTGGGACAGACTAAATGAACACGTTTTCATAGAATCTCCAAACTGGAGATATGCGCTTGAAGCCAATCGCTTTACAACTAGTGTTCATGTGAATAAAGGATTTAGAATGCCCACTCATCGATGCCCGTACAAGTTCAAAAATACCAGGCGTATTCAGAATGCACTGACAACCATCCACAGGCCTGGAATAGAACTGAGCCTTTAAATATGTCCACAAGACGGGGGAAACTGGAAGGCCATGGTATTTCCGATCCTCGACCAATACATTTGTTGTCGAAAATACGTACTACGCATTGAGATGAACTTGTGGGATTGGTGGCCAAGGAATTCTGCCGCCGTGGTGCAAGTCGTATTTCAGGTGACGCCACAGTGGGCTACTTGCGCGTTCGCGGCGATGAGGACAACACAACACCCAATACACCACCGGAGAAAATCTGCAACCCAGCCGGGGATCAACTCCGGGCACGCTGCGTAGCAGAAAAACACGTTACCACTCTACTAAGCAGGCGGACTCGTGTTACCAATTCCCAAACAGTCGTAAGAAAGCGTGCTGGTGCACCACACGCATCTTCCAAGAGTGTTGCAACATTGGCATGACTGTACTCGTGCATACGGAGTGTAGGGGAAATCATTGGTTTCCAAAATTACGTATATTAGGATTATTTGCTTGTTTTACTGTCTCTATTCGTCTCTTTTTGTTTGTACATATAATAATACAATTCCTTGAATACTGATGGCTCATAACATTATGACTACTAAGCCCCTCGTCGTTGAATACCGTAAGGAGAGTATAAGAGGCAGTCAAGTAAAACCGAGACGGATGAAAATAAGAAAGTTGGGGTTGTTTCTGGGAGAAGACCAGACAGCGAGGTCATCGGTCTCATCGGATTAGGGAAGGACGGGGAAGGAAGTCGGCCGTGCCCTTTCAAAGGAACCATCCCGGCATTTGCCTTGAGCGATTTAGGTAAATCACGGAAAACCTAAATCAGGATGGCAGGACGCGGGATTGAAGCGCCGTCCTCCCGAATGCGAGTCCAGTGTGTTAGCCACCGCGCCACCTCGCTCGGTAATAAGTAAGTAAACTGTTTATTACTTTAAAAGCAATCGCCATAATTATTAATAAATTTATTCCACTGTGAGACAAGATGGTCACCTAGAGATCTCGCATTCGGGAGGATGACGGCTCAAGCCCGCATCCGGCCATCGGGGTTCATGTTTTCCACGATTTCCCTAAGTCACTGCAGCCAAATGCCGGGGTGGTTCCTTTGAAAGGGCACCGCCGGTTCCCTTTCCCATCCTTCACTACTCATCCGATGGTACCGATGACCTCGGTGAGCCGTGCTCACTCCGAACTATGCGTTTCTTGAACTTGGCTGTCTATCTGCGTTTGGTTTCCCGCCGTTGTAGCGTTTATGCCGTGGTTTTTCCTCCTTCTGCGGGTGGCAGCAGCGATGTATTGAAACTCGTAGTTGTAAAGGTGCCGTTTTGGTTTAAATGTGTTATTAAATTACAATAAATTACAATTTTGAAGTGAAACTGACCGCCACCTTATTTGGCTCTTTCCACAATCCTAATCACCTGTTCTACCCTGCGGGCTTACCGCGCGTTTCACTTGTAGCAGATCGTGGTTACGCTTGTGCTTACCAACCTAGTTGCGGTCAGTTTCACTCTTGTTTCGATTGTGTCTGAAGCATCGTACTGTTTGGCTTGTTATCGTTTCAGGTGTTAAGGTAATGGCAGTCAGACAGTGTCCGGGGATTGAGCTGCTGAGAAGAGAGCATCTCGTTCACGAGTTGGCAGTAAGGTGGCAACCGACGGAGGGCAGTGTTCCAGAATTGGTATGCCGTTTGCGTGCTGCCGTGCTGCAGCCGGTTGACGTCACCTCGGCAGTTATCAGTGAGACAGGTGCGGCCATCCAATTTCTTGGTGAGGCCCTTAAAGGCCTTGAGGATACTATTGGTCTCCTAGAAGGAACCCAACCTAGTGACACTCAGTTGGGTCGGGTGTGGGCACAGTTGGCGCATTTAACTAATCGGGTGACTGATCTGAGTACGTCAGATTTGAAAGAGCATCACAAAAAATCGGCCGCTGAGTTGGGAACTCTGGTGAGCGTGTTGTAATTTTAGCTTACATGCTTGGAGTTGGATGGGAGGAAGTCTGTAGATAGTGACTTGCGCTATCAGGGGGAACATGGGGGCCAGACCGGGGGTGACATTGTTCCAGCGGCGGTTAAGTCAGATGCCGTGTTTGCTAAGTTGCCTAACCCTCTGGCTTAGTTCTTTCAGCGTCTGACCGAAATGATTGTAGAGAGAATTGATCAAGCAGAAAATCTGTTGTGGTTGTTGGTTCGTCTCGAACAGCACGTGGCCGCTTTTCGCGTTCCGCACCACGTAATCCTGACGTTGCTATACCCGTTAGCTAGAGGCGAGTTGCATGGCCGAAGAGCTTACCTTGCAGCAATTAAGGGAGCTCGTAATTAGTCAAAGATTAACCACCGGGGTTCGGAAACAACTTGAGTGCCGCCACATCTGGGAAGTGCAACGGGGTGACGATCATTTATATCAGTATGTCGATAGGGTCCACACAGCCTCCTTGGCCTTGCTGAACGCGAATTAGTTTCTGTCGTACTCATGGGAATGCGTGGGCTGGATAAGTCGCATTTTGTTTTCCGTAAGCAGCCTGAAACCTGGGGAGAACTCCATGATGTGGTTATAGCAGCATCCGCATGACCCCTTGAGAGCCACGGGCGTCGGGAGGTTGCAGTGCACGACATAGCGGCCGATTCCGGATTATCCACATCCGTTGAAGTTAGCAAAAGGGAACCTAGGCGTTGTTTCAGATGCGGCAGTACAGCTCATTTGGTACGCTCTTGTGATCAGCCTCGTGCTCCTAAAGCTACTAGATGACGCCGGGTTGGCACGCGAACCCGTGTTCGAACCTTTAGGCCTTGGTGTCCCCGCGTGGTCACCCCCGCATCATCCCCTTTGCCTTATGTTTGTTCTCGGGTAGATGGCGAGCCCGTTTGCGCTCTCTTGGATTCCGGTAGTCCTTGTCATTACTGAGTTTTGAGTGGTTTTTGGAATTTGGGCATCTTACTAGACTTCGTTCGGTCCCGTCCCCGGTGCAGACACGTCGGGTAGCCAATGGCCAGGTGTTACCTCTGCAGGGTTGAGTCCGGGGGAGTTCATCGTTTGCAGATTTTTCCTGGCCCGTATCTGTAGCCTTGGTTAAGGGACTGCCTGTTAATCTAATATTTGGGTGTGATTTCATTTATAAAACAGGGCTCATCTTGGATTATTCCGGGCACACCTTTTCCTTTCTCTCCTGGTGAGAAGTTTGGCCTTTGCGAGTTCTCTAAACGTGTATGGCGAACTGCCGAGACCTTCGCCGTAGAGGTTGCAGCTAATGAATTTGATCTGGCCCATCTCTTGCCCAATCAGGCGTCTCAGCTGCGCGATTTGTTGCACAGCTTTTCTCAACTGCTTAACCATAACCCGGGTGTCACCAGCTGCTTGAATATCGTATCCGTTTGTCCGATGACACCCCCGTTGGGCAATCTCCATACCGCCTCTCACGCCCGAAGGTTAAGATACTCAGGGCTAAGATATCTCAGAAGCTGCAACAAGGAGTCATCAGACCCTCTGCTTCTGCTTATGCTTCTCCAATTTTTCTTGTACCTAAGGATAAGGGGTGGGATTTCAGACCTGTCGTTGACTACCGGCGTTTGAACGCCAAGGTTGTACTCGAATCAGTACCTTTGTCGGATTTGCATAATTCTTTTACTTCCTTTGCCGGTGCTAATTGGTTTACTGTTCTTGATTTGAATCAGGCCTATTATAGAATTGCTTTGGCTGAAGAATGTAAACATGTCACTGCCTTTTGTACTGATTGGAACTTGTTGGAGTTTAACAGAGTCCCCTTTGGGTTAGCTACCGGAGCGGAGTTGATAACTCGTTTATTGGATAAACTCGACCCATGGCTTCGTGGGGGAATGCGCCACACTCGAAGCCTACCATCAGCTCTTACCAACTGAAATAGGGACTCAAGTGATCACGGTTTTCTAGTAGACTAGTACACTGGGGTCCAACCGATATGGTCACGAGCTCAGGTGAGGCGCTGTTAGCAAAGTCACTCGCACCAGTCGTCTCTGCCATAGCCCTTTAACACCAAATTTTACTGCACCGTCCTACCGGATACGTTCGTCGTACCTCCCACGTTGATATTCTGCAGTTATTCCATGGAGTGTTGCTTGGTATTAGCAATGACAACTCTATCAAAACGCTGCTGCTCTCGATCGTTAAGTGAAATCCATCGGACACTGCGTTGTCTGTGGTGGGAGGTAATGCCTGAACTTTGGTATTCTCGGCACGCTCTTCACACTGTGGACTTTGGAATATTGAATTCCCTGACGATTTCCTAAATGGAATGTCCCATGTGTCCAGCTCCAATTACCATTCCGCGTTAATTCCCATCGGCGACCGTAATCACGTCGGCAACTTTTCATGTGAATCACCTAAGTACAAATGACAGCTCCAAAAACGCGCTACACTCTTATACCTTGTGTAAGCGATACTAGTGCCATCTATGTACTTGCAGATCGCTATCCCATGAATATCGTCACCTCTGTGTGTTTCATATGATGGTTGATAAGCGGTTTGTACCGAGAAATGTTGGTGTGTTTTGAAACTAATCATTTTTATTTATTTGAATTTCTGCTACTAGTCACTTTTTATTTTATTTTATGCTGAATGTAACATAATTCAACGCGTTTCGAACATGTTCTGTTAATTTTCAAGCGTTAATACATACATACATACCTAGAGAAATGTTACTTAAAAATAAACAGTCTTAAACTAGATTAGTCTAGAACACTTTGTCCATTGTTTTTTAATTTTTTTAATTTAGCTGTTGGTGTGGCATTTGGGGGGAAGGAGGGGGGCTGTGTATATTTATAAATCGAAATCAGTGATGTCTCCTGCTGGTTTTCTTCTTTGTTGTTGACTATGTATATTACAGCCTGTATCGGATATAGATAGATTTGCTTCAGTTATGTGTAATGAAAATACTGTGAAAGGTTTTTATATGATTTTTACAGTATTTTCGTAACACATAACTGAAGAAAATCTATCTACATCCGATAAAGGCTGTAATATACATAGTCAACAACAAAGAAGAAAACCAGCAGAAGACCTCACTGATTTCGATTTATAGATATACACAGCCCTCCTCCTTCCCCCCAAACGCCACACCAACAGCTACATTAAAAAAATTAAAAAACAATGGACAAAGTGTTCTAGACTGAAATAAATAATTGTCCCACACAGTCACGGTCCACAAACATAGTCATTATGGCTGAAAATAACTAATCATTTTATTGTTATTTGTCAGACCTGGCTGTGCAGCGGAAAAAGCGAGTGGCTAGAAATTAGATTGTAGCGGGACCAGATCCCGGTCTGTCCACAAAATACTTCAGTATGTTGAAGTCAGTCTTAAGTAATTTGTGGACAGACCGGGATCTGATTCATGTTAATTTGGTAGCCTTCTTCCCCCCCCCCCCCCCCCCCCCCCCCCCCCCCCGATTGGACTACTGGGGTATGTTAGGGACGGGGTACAGGAATGTTTCCGAAGTGATGTCCAGTTCATAGACCTGCACCCGACCGTGTACCGCACGAAATTATTATTATCATTATTATTATTATCACTATGTTTGTAGGCTGCAAGGTTATAAAATATCATTAGAGATATCACAGCAAATGCAGTGGGAAAAAAACTGCGTCTTACAAATGCTGTTCATTGGCTTTCGGCTAAAGTATCAAGATCATATACGCCTTCCAACATCATCTCCTGTTTCTGACTCTATTCCACTCAAGTCGGAGTTTGTGCCACAGTGAAGCTGTCGAAACTGGTGACATACAATATGCAAAAATGATAATAACGTATTATAAGGGTAACTGTCAAACGGGATTGCACCTGGCTAATAACGGCAGCCAATCAGCGGCAGAAAAAGGGGAGGAAGATTATTATTTAACATCCCGTCGGCATCGAGTTCATTAGAGACGGAGCACAAGCTCAAGTTAGGACAGGATGAGAAAGATTCCAAGGAATCACCAAGGAATTTAAACTATTTAGAGAAATCACGGAAAAGCTAAATCTGTGTGGTCAAACAGGGATTTGAACCGCAGTCATAACCAGTGCTACTCTAGTCTGCCAAACACTGCACCACCTAGGTCGATAAGCAGCGACAAGATCGCGGGAAGAGGTGGTTGCAAGAATATTTGAAGGCACGAGAGTATTTCGCAATGTTCTAAGAGTTTTCGAGTGGATACGCCTGTCATTTATTCGACGATTAAATTTCGTAGCGATGTTGCAGGCTGACGTCTTGGGGTTTAAAGTAAAAAAAATGTGGTTTTGCAAAGCAAGAGTGCTAAAAATTCCGCTTATAATTTGTTTTCCATCCCTATCTTAGTATACAGTGAATGACCTATATGCTGCAATACGAATTAATTGGCGGCAGTGATCTGAAACAGAGGAGTGATAGCATTTATGTAAGCTGTAGGCGTTATGAGAATAAGAATCTGGTCACCTACGGACGCTTAGGCAGTCGTTTTTTTTTTCATTCTCCATATGCAAATGGAGATCGTAAATCTCTTATATTGTTGCAAACAACTCTTCACAGTAAACTGACAGAGGCTTGCGGAGAATGTATGATGTAGATGACGTCGCGAACACATGAAAGTGCAGTGGAGATCGACTTGATAATTGGTTCGAATCTTGTTGCAGGAGGAAATCATAAACATTAGCTTGGCAACTTACTGTCGCTTACTGCGGAACAATACAACAGGCGATGCTATTGCGGTGAGGGCGCAAATTGTTTGGGAACTAATTAATCTTTGTAATCCTATGGAAGCAAGAGTCGATGTTCGGTGCAACTAGTGTCATAGCGGCCTGTGTATTCCCTCCTCTGTGTGGCTGCAGATTACATGCGCCTGTTCACATATGTACTGCGAATGCGAGAGATCATAGCTATGCTCCTCCGTATCAAGACAGAACACAGAAGTTCTAATTGTCACTAACCTGTGATGTTCTACACAGAATTAGCTTGCCGGTCGTTGAGCTCGACTCCTGATGCAAAGATGAAAGTAAAACATCCTGGCAGATTAAAACTGTGTGCCGGACCGAGACTTGAACTCGGGACCTTTGCCTTTCGCGGGCAAATGCGAGTGAATATTTCATTCAAGATGAAAGTAAGTTACTAGCGAGTGGGCTAAGGACCTCTATTTACCCCATAAGAGTCCGCGGCTCGTGGTCTTGCGGTAGCGTTCTCGCTTCCCGCGCACGGGGTCCCGGGTTCGAGATGACTGGGTGTTGTGTGTCTTTCATCATCATTTCATCCTCATTCACTCGCAAGTCGCCGTAGTGGCGTTAAAGAACTTGTGGAGCGGCGGCCGAACCGCCCCGCGAGGGGTCTCTCGGCCACCAATGCCATACGCTCATTATTATTATTACCCCAGAAGAAGTGCTGTTTAAATTCAGAAATGCCAGTGATTTTTTAATGAACGAAACGGTGTAGCAGTTGAAGTCACAGACTGATAACAAGTGATATTACAAATGTTCGACTACGAAGTCTCAGATAATACAGTTCAAACACTTAACGATGGTGATCTTTGTTCATATAACACTTTATACGACTGAAAGTCACATACGAAAATACACTCCCTACTTAACTCTACTTTGCACTGCTCGCAGAGGCGCTATACTTTAATATAGGCTCCGAACTAAACTGTTAAATGTGCGGCCTCATCTACACCCGTACCGAACAGTGACTGTAGTCGCACGCTGACACCTCCGCACGGGATCGACTACCACTGCCAGCCCAGAACATTCCGCTCGTCTCACGTTGTTGGCTCGCCAAAGGCGCGCAGAGTGCTTCGTCTGCATTACAGGTCAAGGCTAAAGCTACTAAAGAAAACTGGTAATAAAAAGAATCCCAATAAACTGTAGAGCAACCATGGAGGTAATAAAATAAGGGAGTTGTCATTATGTCACACACTTGAAGACGCCGTCCGCCATCTTAAGTGGCCCAAACCATTAGGTTCACCGCGTTCATACCTCCTTGTTTCACCGCGGTGACACTTCCCCATGACGTCACTCTAACATGTCCGTGCCCCGTTTCGACCGTGTTGGATACTTTGATTGTGTGACGACGTAGTTGTTTCATCAAATATGCCAGCTGGCGTTGTTTACTGATGCACTAATCGACCTGATCTTAATCTAAAGTTTAAAGGAATCATATTTCATTCGTAAGTGGAGCATTTTTAAGCAATATTTTCTTGTGTATACATGAATTACGGTTGCACTCTTTACACTTATTATAGTGGTTTTACTTCTGTCATTTGACTATAGATTCGCCGTACTTTACTCAGTGTTCTTTCTTTCTTTTGTTTCCTTTGTTTTTCATCGCCTTCAAAATCGCAAATGCTTCGGCATCCGAGCCACACTGTATAAAGACGGTATCGTCCCCGTACAGCGCACGGCAACGTAACCGCTCTGATTGTATGGGCAGCATGTCATGCCCTAAATTCCTTCCATCGATAACTATTCATTATTCACTTACAAAAATAATTCTGGCTAGAATAACCGGAGGCAGCGGTCATCTTTGTGTGAGTTTGTATGAATGTGAATGTATGTTTTACGTCGTTTCTGAAGAAGGCTTTGGCTGAAAACGTATGCGAGCACTCTTTTCATCGTGCCTGCTTGCTGCTTATTCCCCCATGAAGTTTGTTGTAAATAATCCAATGCACTTCAACAGGAACAATTATGTACATAATTACAATTCTATAAGAAAAATGACATTTACTCCCCCACATTAAATTTATCCGTAGTGCAAATAGAAGTTGACAATGCTGCAACCAAAAGTTCTGATCACATGCCAATTGATATAAAATGCCTGACAGACATAAACGTAAAATTTGAAAAGAAACTGAAAACGTTTCCCTTCAACAACTCCTCCTATTCCACAGAACGTTAACTGTTACTGTAATGTGGAAATGGTGATAAGTATGTACTACTGACAAACGGCTGTCTATCACTAATTAGAAAACTAAAAATCTAATAAATGATTAGTATGGAGTTATATTTACAACAACAAAAAATGTCAGTATATAATGACTTGTTCAACATCATTACTATTTATCATGCAAATGAACATGGGACATGCATTTAGCCGACTAATTGGTGTTGTTGTGGTCTTCAGTCCTGAGACTGGTTTGATGCAGCTCTCCATGCTAATCTATCATGTGCAAGCTTCTTCATCTCCCCGTACCTACTGCAACCTACATCAGTCTCAATCTGCTTCATGTATTCATCTCTTGGTCTCCCTCTACGATTTTTACCCTCCACGCTGCCCTCCAATACTAAATTGGTGATCCCTTGATGCCTCAGGACTGTCCTGCCAACCGATCCCTTCTTCTAGTCAAGTTGTGCCACAAACTTCTCTTCTCCCCAATCCTATTCAATACCTCCTCATTAGTTACATGATCTACCTACCTAATCTTCAACATTCTTCTGTAGCACCACATTTCGAAAGCTTCTAATCTCTTCTTGTCCAAACTATTTACTGTCCATCTTTCACTTCCATACATGGCTACACTCCATACAAATACTTTCAGAAACGACTTCCCGACACTTAAATCTATACTCGATGTTCACAAATTTCTCTTCTTCAGAAACGCTTTCCTTGCCATTGCCAGTCTACATTTTATATCCTCTCTACTTCGACCATCATCAGTTATTTTGCTCCCCTAATAGCAACACTCCTTTACTACTTTAAGTGTCACATTTCCTAATCTAATTGCCTCAGCATCACCCGACTTAATTCGACTACATTCCATTATCCTCGGTTTGCTTTTGTTGATGTTCATCCTATACCCTCCTTTCAAAACACTGCCCATTCCTTTCAACTGCTCTTCCAAGTCCTTTGCTGTCTCTGACAGAATTACAATGTCATCGGCGAACCTCAACGTTTTTATTTCTTCTCCCTGGATTTTAATACCTATTCCAAATTTTTCTTTTGTTTCCTTTACTGCTTGCTCAATATACAGATTGAATAACATCGGGGACAGGCTACAACCCTGTCTCACTCCCTTCCCAACCACTGCTTTACTTTCATGCCCCTCGACTCTTATAACTGCCACCTGGTTTCTGTACATATTCTAAATAGCCTTTCGCTCCCTGTATTTTACCCCTGCCACCTTTAGAATTTGAAAGAGAGTATTCCAGTCAACATTGTCAAAAGCTTTCTCTAAGTCTACAAATGCTAGAAACGTAGGTTTGCCTTTCCTTAATCTTTCGTCTAAGATACGTCGTAAGGTCAGTATTGCCTCACGTGTTCCTACATTTCTACGGAATCCAAACTGATCTACCCCGAGGTTGGGTTCTACCAGTTTTTCCATTCGTCTGTGAAGAATTCGCGTTAGCATTTTGCAGCCGTGACTTATTAAACTGATAGTTCGGTAATTTTCACATCTGTCAATACCTGCTTTCTTTGGGATTGGAATTATTATATTCTTCTTGAAGTCTGAGGGTATTTCGCCTGTCTCGCACATCTTGCTCACCAGATGGTAGAGTTTTGTCGGGACTGGCTCTCCCACGGCCGTCAGTAGTTCTAATGGTAAGTTGTCTACTCCCGGGGCCTTGTTTCGACTCAGGTCTTTCAGTGTTCTGTCAAACTCTTCACGCAGTATCGTATCTCCCATTTCATCTTCAACTACATCCTCTTCCATTTCCATAATATTGTCCTCAAGTGCGTCGCCCTTGTATAGACCCTCTATATACTACTTCCATCTTTCTGCTTTCCCCTCTTTGCTTATAACTGGGTTTCCATCTGAGCTCTTGATATTCATACAAGTGACTCTCTTTTCTCCAAAGGTCTCTTTAATTTTCCTGTAGCCTGTATCTATCTTACCCCTAGTGAGACAAGCCTCTACATCCTCACATTTGTCCTCTAGCCATGCCTGCTTAGCCATTTTGCACTTCCTGTCGATCTCATTTTTGAGACGTTTGTATTCCTTTTTGCCTGCTTCATTTACTGCATTTTTATATTTTCTCCTTTCATCAATTAAATATTTTTTCTGTTACCCAAGGATTTCTACTAGCCCCCGTCTTTTACCTACTTGATCCTCTGCTGCCTTCACTACTTCATCCCTCAGAGCTACCCATTCGTCTTCTACTGTATTTATTTCCCCCATTCCTGTCAATTGTCCCCTTATGCTGTCCCTGAAACTCTGTACAACCTCTGGTTCTTTCAGTTTATCCAGGTCCCATCTCCTTAAATTCCCACCTTTTTGCAATTTCTTCAGTTTTAATCTACAGTTTATAACCAATACATTGTGGTCGGAGTCCACATCTGCCCCTGGAAATGTCCTACAATTTAAAACCTGGTTCCTAAATCTCTGTCTTACCATTATATAATCTATCTGATACCTTTTAGTATCTCCAGGATTTTTCCATGTATAAAACCTTCTTTTATGATTCTTGAACCAAGTGTTAGCTATGATTAAGTTATGCTCTGTGCAAAATTCTACCAGGCTTCTTCCTCTTTCATTTCTTAGCCCCAATCCATAATCACGTACTATGTTTCCTTCTCTCCCTTTTCCTACTGACGAATTCCAGTAACCCATGACTATTAAATTTTCATCTCCCTTCACTATCTGAATAATTTCTTTTATCTAATCATACATTTGTTCAATTTCTTCGTCATCTGCAGAGCTAGTTGGCGTATAAACTTGTACTACTGTACTAGGCATGGGCTTCGTGTCTATCTTGCCCACTATAATACGTTCACTATGCTTTTTCTAGTAGCTTACCCGCACTCCTATTTTTTATTCATTATTAAACCTACTCTTGCATTACCCCTATCTGATTTTGTATTTATAATCCTGAATTCTCCTGACCAGAAGTCTTGTTCCTCTTGCCACCGAACTTCACTAATTCCCACTATATCTAACTTTAAGCTATCCATTTCCCTTTTTATATTTTCTAACCTACCTGCCCGATTGAGGCATCTGACATTCCACGCTCCGATCCATAGAATGCCAGTTTTCTTTCTCCTGATAACGACGTCCTCTTGAGTAGTCCCCGCCCGGAGATCCGAATGGGGGACTATTTTACCTCCGGAATATTTTACCCAAGAGGACGCCATCATCACTTAACCATACAGTAAAGCTGCTTGCCCTCGGGAAAAATTACGGCTGTAGTTTCCCCTTGCTTTCAGCCGTTCGCAGTACC
The DNA here is from genome assembly GCF_023864345.2 of Schistocerca serialis cubense. Classification (NCBI taxonomy): domain Eukaryota; kingdom Metazoa; phylum Arthropoda; class Insecta; order Orthoptera; family Acrididae; genus Schistocerca; species Schistocerca serialis. The sequence goes on from NC_064645.1 coordinate 159,709,652, forward strand.
AGCACAGCAAGGCCGTTTTGGTTAATGTTACAAGGCCAGATCAGTCAATCATCCAGACTGTTGCCCCTGCAACTACTAAAAAGGCTGCTGCCCCTCTTCGGGAACCACACGTTTGTCTGGCCTCGCAACAGATACCCCTCCGTTGTGGTTGCACCTACGGTACGGCTATCTGTATCGTTGAGGCACGCAAGCCTCCCCACCAACGGCAAGGTCCATGGTTCATGGGGGGAGGTATTAACTAATTAACTATTAGTATATCATAAAGCATGGTGTAGGGTTATATGCTTTGAAATCTCAAAATGAAATTCAACAGTAGAATCAGGCAGATGATCAAAGTAGACGTTTACCGGATCTCAACCCGTGCGATTTCTGGTTAAGGGGCCACTTCAAAAGTATCGTGTGTGCAGAGCACATTCCAGATGTAGAGACACTGGAGCAGTGTATTCACGCTGCCTCTGACACTGTTCGGATGCACACTGGCCGATGTGAACGTGTAAGACAGAAAATGCTACGGCGCGTAGAAGCATGCGTTGAGGCACATGGAAACCATTTTCAACACGTACTATGATTGTGGCTGCATGGTACAGCGCGAATTAGACTTCAGTTTCTGTAACAATGTGTGATTGAATAAACGGTCTCTGCCATGGAATCCAAGCATTTCCGGACGATTCATTACACCTTTTTTGTTCCGTATCCTCTCGTAGATAAATCCCTAGAGTTTGTACACGATGGAAAAAATCACGCAGTATAGCGCCATCTCCCTTCTTTTTTTACCTCCATGATCATAGTTTGCTATTGACGGTATCAGATATAAATGTCGTTCAAATATGAATATAGCTACAAAAAAAAGGTAAATGAATGAAAACCTTTTCTACACCTAACTCCACCTCTTACGTCATATGATAGAAGAATTGAGGCATGGGAGTGAATGCTGTGACTCCAACTTGCCAGTAACGTCAGATAATGGCCACCAATAGACTGCGCACCAATGTCCTATATCGAATTATACACTAGTCCACGAAGTGTTGAAGTGTGAGAAACTATGGTATACATTGACAAGCCAAAACATGGGGACCACTACTTGGTGGTGTTGCGGTAAGGAAAATATATAAGCGAAGCAGACACGAATGCGGCATCATTCTAGCTGTGGTAATGTACGTATGTGTGAAAATCAGCTGACCTAAGTGACTTCAATAACGGCACATCTATACGGCCCGGTGGCAGGGTAAGAGAATCTCTGAAACATTCAAGCTGATCAGCTGTTCGCGTGCTATTTTCGCGTGTATCTATGGGAAATAGCTGAAATACGGTGAATCTACGATTAAACAAAAAGGTGCTGGGTGTCCACGCTTCATCACAAAACGTATCTCTCAGAGGCTTGCCTTCTTTAAAGCAGACTAGACTGTCCCCACAATGAATATTTCACTCTGCAGCGGAGTGTGCCGGCCGCGGTGGCCGATCGGTTCTAGGCGCTTCAGTCCGGAACCGTACGACTGCTACGTCGCAGGTTCGAATCCTTCCTCGTGCATGTGTGTGTGTGATGTCCTCAGGTTAGTTAGGTTTAAGTAGTTATAAGTTCTAGGGGACTGATGACCTCAGATTTTAAGTCCCGTAGTGCTCAGAGCCATTTGAACCTTTTGCAGCGGAGTGTGCTCTGATATGAAACTTGCTGGCAGATTAAAGCCGTGTGCCTGACCGGAAATCGAAACCGGGACCATTGCCTTTCATAGGCATGGCTCATCGACTGCGCTACCCATGCACAACTCAACCCATCCTCACAGCTTTACTTCCGCCAGTTATCTCCTACCTTCCAAGCTACACAGAAAATTTCATTCTGGGAACATCCCCCAAGCTGTGGCTAAGCTATTTCTCTGCAATAACCCGTCTCCGAGGAGTGCTGGTAACGCAAGTTTCGCAGAACAATTTCTCTGAAGTTTGGAAGGCAGGAGATGAGGTGCTGGAGGAAACTAGGCTGTGAGAATGGGCCGTGAATCGTGTTTGGTTAGCTCAGTCAATGAGTACTTGCCCGTGGAAGACAAAGATCCCAGGTTTGATTACTGGTCTGGCATACAGTTATGATCTTCCAGGAAGTTTCAGGATAAACAGTGAACTGTGGCATGTCTCACGACAGAAGACAAAGTTGGTACAGGCACAAGTGTTTCGGAGCACACCATTAAGAGAAAATAGACATGAATATTCGTATCAGACGACCAATACCTGTTTCTATGTTGACTCGGCGTTGTCAGTTACAGTTGCAGTGGACAAAGTGTCATCAAGACTTTACCCTAGATCAGTGTAAAGGTATCGCTTGGTGTCGGACGAATAAAGTTTTTTGATACACCAGGGCAATGGTAGTCTACATTCAAGCGAACAACTACTCGAAATGTGCACAGCCCAACGGACTCAGAGCGATGGGAGCAGTATTACTGAATAGGAGACATTCACCGGGGTTTTCACGGGACTGTGGTATCAATACTGGAGAGACCAACGTTTTTCGCCCACTGTAACCGTGGCCGGAAAGTTGGTTTCTCCAGTATAGTTTTTTACGTTAGGACGCCGTACGACACTCAGAAAACTTTTGTGTGAACAGGCTCCGGCCTCGGAAGCCTACGCAGTTATACTGTGTGAACATTATTGTGGAGCAACTGAATCACTCCGAACTTTCTGTCTTCCTCGACAGAGATGATATCCTCCATCAGGAGAACCACTCGTGTCAGAAGGCCAACCTCATTGGTTGGGGAGCGTGATAGTGAACTCACACTGATGTCTTGGTTAGCAAATTTGCCTGATCTGAATCCGATGGAACACATTTGGGAAGTAATCCAGCTACAGCTCCCGCTTAAGCATTGGCATTTAATTTACTGGAATTCAGTCATTTTTCGACTCCATGGCACGCTGTATTGCTTTCCAAGATGGGGTCAACATGTTTTGGGTCATCACCTTCAAGAAGTAATCTACTTCGAAACATTTAGGCAGAAAAATAGATCGACAACGGTTAATAAGTGAAACAACACTTCAAAAAAGTGCACCCATCAGTAAATTTTAAACTCACAAAATGTAATCCCTAGCATTGTCAAAGTCGCAGAAATTTGAACATAAAAAGAATCACTAAGCAACCGTAATCGTTGATGAAAGTAAATCTAGTTTAGAATGTTTGCTGAATGTTGCACTGAAAATAAAACGGAGACTTCGAGGATATTCTTTTGTCGAGACGTACTATTGCCTGAGGGATATACACTGACGACCCGAAACACTATGACCACCTGCTTAATAGTTTGTTTGCCCGTCTTTTGAACGAAACACATCACTGATTCCGCCTATCAGGGATCCGCTATTTGGTGCTAGGTTTGTGGAGGTAGGTGGCATTAGGCGTCTATCGAGAGGCCATGTAATTTGCATTAAATATCGATCCACTGATTTGCTTATTCGGTAATGGCGCCCGATAGCGAGCAAGCTGGGTTCCATAGGATTTACATCAGGCGAATTTGGTCGCCTAGACGACCATTATACTGCTGAATGATGACATCGCCGTCGGGAAAGACGTCAAGCATGAAGTGGTGAAGCTGGTTCACAGCTCTTAGCGAGTCTTAGATTACTACCACAGGTCCCATGCAAGCGCAGGAGAATGTCTTCCATAGCATAATACTGCTTTCATCAGCATGCATCAGGGGCGCACTGCAAGTTTCGAGCCTCCTTTCGCCTCGATGATGGCGTTTGTGAAGACAAACATCGACGTAGTGTAGTAAAAATGTGTCTTACCCAAAGAGCCGACGCCTTTCCACTAGGGGTGGTCTGTTGCAGAGCTCCATGTTCAACAATGTACGATGAACTCTGTTCTTCGAAACATTTGTGCGTGCACCAGCATTGTTCTCTTTTTAGCAGAGATGCCACAGATCACCATCTATCTTACTTCACAGGGCAGTCACGGTTCCGATCCCCACGCTCTGTGAAGAGACTGCTGCTTCAGCCAACAACAACATTTATGCGTTGAAGCTATTAAGTTACACAACGATATGGACTTCTTAAACGCCAGTTCAGTAGAGATATAATGTGAACACGAATCTACGATATGAGGCTAGGATTTATGAATTATGTGCCGTAAGAAGGAAATGCAACTGACAAAGTAAAAGATTCTGAACAGATGCGTGATTTTCCGTTATTTATAGAAGTCAGTAGACAATTAAACGAACTGTAGTTGAAATGAAAAACGAAGTGCAATTGTTTCATGCTACACGAACATGTTAAAGCTTTTTCAGTAAACTAGACAGGATATCGGATTTAGTATAAAAAACCCTTTCCCATTTCCTACTCTAGCAATATTAAAAAACTGTGTGTTTGTTGTGGGGATGAACTGAGAGCATTAATAGAACAAATCGACTGAACACTACGCATCTGCGCGAGTTATATTTGGGACAGAGATCGTTTTGACTTCGAAATCGAAGGGTTCATATCCGCTACACATTTTCGACCGCTATTTGGCAATGTAAATAACGCGTCAGAAAATCACACTTGGGAATTATTAGGTTTGGAAAGGGACTGAAAGCGAAACACACTTTTATAACATTGCTTTCACGTATTTTGTATAAATTTTATGTGACAGAACTATACTACATCGACGGACAAGCCGTTTTCTTTTCGTGCAAGCCATACAATGAATCAAAAATTCTAATAATAATATCAAAACCTCGTAATGTGCATGCAAATATCTTAAAGTTCTACTAACCTCAGTATAGTTGATTTTTCATTAATTCTTTAATTCATTGCATTACCAAATCTCACCGAGGTATTTAGTCAGCGCTAAAATGCTACAGAAGGGCTCAATAAAGTATAACTAAGGACGTAATGAGAAACATGATGTTCATCACGAATATCTTTACTCATGAAAATCCAAGATATCACTTTCGAATGTGAGTCATTAACATATTTTCTCCAAACTGTTGTCGTTATCGTCTTTATTCCGAAAGCTCGTTTGATGTAGTTCACTCTCGTAGTTATCCTATGCAAGCCACTTCATCTCTGAGTAACTAACGGAACCGACATCCATTTAAATTTGCTTCCTCTAGTCTAGCCTAGGCACCTCTCTACAAATTTTAGCTTTTCACTTTCTATCCATTACCAAACTAACGTTCCCTCACTGCCCCATTCTTTTAGTCAGGTTGTGGCACAAATTTCTATTTTTCCCCCTTAATTCGATTCAGTGCTTCATTAGTTACCCGATCTACCCATCTACTCTTCAGTAATCTCCAGTACCACTATATTTCGGAACGTTATGATTTCTTCTTCTCCGAGCTGCTCATCGTCGCGTTTCAGTTCCGTACATAGCTACATTCCAGACAAATATCTTCATAAAACGCTTCATATCACTTACTTTGTTAATCGATGTTAACAAATTCCTCTTTTTCAGCAATGCTTTCCTTGCTACATCCAGTTTGTATTTTATATCTTCCTTTCTCCCTACTTCGGCCGCTATCATCCATACTCGAAGCAAAGAAAAAAATAAATAAAAATAATAAAAAAATAAAACAGGCACCACGAAGGAATTATCCGGTGTGGACGGAAAGCGGCATATACGAAGTACATGTACAGATAAACAAATGGTTAAAGTTTCAGAAAAATTGGGTGATTTATTCAAAAGAAAGAACTTCACGAATTGAGCAAGTCAGTAACGCGATGGTCCACCTTTGGCCCTTTCACAAGGATTTATTTGGCTTGATTGGTTTATAGAGTTCTTTTTTATTTATTTAATCGTATGGCTAGGGCCCCCCGTCGGGCAGACCGTTCGCTGGGTGCCGGTCTTTCAATTTGACGCCACTTCGGTGACCTGCAGTCTATGAGTATGATAGGATGACGATGAGGACAGCACAACACCCAGTCCCAGGGCGGACAAAATTCCCCGACCCAGCCGGGAAACGAACCCGGGCCCAGAGGATTGACAATCCGTCACGCTGACCTTCCAGCTACCGGGGGCGGACAATAAAGTTCTGAAGGATATCGTATCAAATTTTGTACTATCGCCCTAGATCCCGCAAAATCCTGAACTCCTTGGAGGGCCCAGCCCATAATGCTCGAAATTCTCCAGTTGGGAAAGGTCTGGCGACCTCGCTGGCCACGGAAGCATTTGGCAAGCACGAAGACAAGTCGTGGAAACTCTCGCCGTGTGCAGAACGGCATTATCTTGCTGAAATGGAAGCCCATGAGTGATTGCATATAGCCGACGTACCGCTGAGCTGTATGGGTGTCGCGGATGACAACCAAAGGGGTCATGTTATGAAATTAAATGTGACCCTAGACCATCAGTCCTGGTTGTCGGACCTGATGGCGGGTGACGGTCAGGTTGGTATCCTCCGCTGATTTCAGGTGTGCCGCAGGGGAGTGTCGTAGGACCGTTGATATTCACAATATACCTTGTGTATAACATCGGAAGTTCACTGAGGCTTTTTGCGGATGATGCTGTAGTATATCGAGAGGTTGTAGCAATGAAAAATTGTACTGAAATGCAAGAGGATCTGCAACGAACTGACGCATGGTGCAGGGAATGGCAATTGAATCTCAGTGTAGATAAGTGTAATGTGCTGCGAATACATGGCAAGAAATATCCTTTATCATTTAGCTACAATATAGCAGGTCAGCAACTGGAAGCAGCTAATTCCATAAATTATTTGGGAGTAGGCATTAGGAATGATTTAAAATGGAATGGCCATATAAAATTAATCGTCGGGTAAAGCAGATGCCAGACTGAGATTCATTGGATGATTCCTAAGGAAATGCAGTCCGAAAACAAAGGAAGTAGGTTACAGTACCCTCGTTCGCCCACTGCTTGAATACTGCTCACCGGTGGGGGATCCGTACCAGATAAGGTTGACAGAAGAGATAGAGAAGATCCAACGGAGAGCAGGGCGTTTCGTTACAGGCTCATTTAGTAATCACGAAAGCGTTACGGACATGATAGTTAAACTTCAGTGGAAGACTCTGGAAGAGAGTCGCTCAGTAGCTCGGTTCGGGCTTTTGTTGAAGTTTCGAGAACACACCTTCGCCGCAGCTCGTGGTCGTGCGGTAGCGTTCTCGCTTCCCACGCCCGGGTTCCCGGGTTCGATTCCCGGAGGGGTCAGGGATTTTCTCTGCCTCGTGATGGCTGGGTGTTGTGTGATGTCCTTAGGTTAGTTAGGTTTAAGTAGTTCTAAGTTCTGGGGGACTGATGACCATAGATGTTAAGTCCCATAGTGCTCAGAGCAATTTGAACCATTTTTGAACCACACCTTCACTGAGGAGTCAAGCAGTATATTGCTCCCTCCTACGTATATCTCGTGAAGAGACCATGAGGATAAAATCAGAGACATTAGAGCCCACACAGAGGCATACCGACAATCTTTCTTTCCACGAAACATACAAGACTGGAATAGAGGGGAGAAACGATAGAGGTACTCAAGGTACCCTCCGCCACACGCCGGCAGCTGGCATGCGGAGTATGGATGTAGATGTAGATGTAGATATCCTCAGAAGGACATCCAGCAACTGTATTCATCAATGCCAAACCGCGTAACTGCTTGCATGAGAGCTGGAAATGGTTCAACGTGTTATTGACTTGCTCAGTTTGTGGAGATCTTTGTCTAGAATAAATCATCCAGTTTTTCTTTTGTTTATTTGTACATGCACGTCACCTCTATCAATGTTCATCGCATTCGAATAACTCCTTCGTGGTGCGTAGTTTTTTCCCTTAGAGTGTTTTCTGCTACCCAAATAGTAAAACTCATCTACTGCTTTTAGTGTCTATTTCTTAAGCTAATTCTCTCAGAACTGCATGATTTAATTATAGTACACTCATTACCATTGAGCCGTGCATGGCACGCCGTCTTACCATTTGGTATTTTACACCCTGTTTTAACATATTTCCATCTCACCACATTGATTTAAATTACTGGCGTTACTGAGTTGCTGTTTTGCCTGACCGTCATCGGCGCTAGTAGCGCGTATCGATGTATCCCCTCTGATAGGGATATTTGCTCGGCTGCTATTACTTCCCGTTTGTCATCTGTCGTGGAGTCAGTCGGAACGTGCGAGGATGAGAGTTCACGGCTGCAGTTCGGGTCGTGAGTTGGGGCCTGGCAGTCAGTTGCAACGCTTCTGGAGCGCACCCCTGGCCAGCCAGTCGCCGGCTTGCAGGAGCAGTGGGACCTGCGTGGACATCGGTCGCCCGACCGTTGCCGCCACGCACCACTTACGCCGGGCCTGACTTTCGGTAGATTGTTGGTCGGTCGGTTGGTCCGAGAACATCTCCGTGAGGCGTAGTCGACTGGGCCACTGGCGGTCTCTGTGCAGTGTTGGAGTCTGTTTGGAGCTGTCCGATCGGTACGAGCATCGTCGCTCGCCGACCCAGGCCTTGAAGGTTGAGTGGTTTTGAGCATTACGTTGTTGGTTCCGGCGTTGCTGTTGTGGAGGTTTTCCTGTGAGCAACAACGAGTGAAGTGGTCGAGATAGCCGCCGTCAGGTGGAACTGTTCAAATTAATTTACCCACAGTGAAGTGCACCAGCGGAATTTTATGCCTTGTGGCCGTTAGTGTTCTGGTTACCTGCCCTGGCCGCTAACGTAGTTTTAGGCAGTGTCTTTTCCTCACTTGTTATTGGTGCCCAACATGGTGTGTAGTTTAGACAGCTCAGTTCACATCCTCGTTTGTTTGGAGCTCTTGCTAGGGGAATGATGTGTGTCGCCATCGGTCGTAACTACCTTTCATCCGATACCGAACCTTGAGGCGAGGCGTAATTAGTCGGGTTGTCAGATGGATCCCAGGTAAGTTCACAACAAGGAAAAAGCGCACACACATCGCTGAAGACTGCAGCAAACGCAACACCCTTCGAAACACTTGCAGTGTCTTAAGTGCCCCCAACGCTATGCCACATATTGAGGAAACACCGCAAACATTCACTTTCCACAATTTAGGATATTAAATACGTACAAAAGTGGCTTTTCGCACGCTCAGTCAGACATATGAAAATAAAAATTTAGCTCAGCAGAAGAGTGTGCGCTGATTCGAAACTTCCTGGCAGATTAAAAGTGTCCGTCCGAGACTCGAACTCGGGACCTTTGTCTTTAGCGGGAAAATCCTCTACCCACTTTTTAAAGATCTCGTTACCTCATGTTGTTCGTTTATGCTCGTTGTATTTGTTGATGGCGGACGTACCATGACACCCGTTCAAATTCATCGTTGATCCATTCACTCAGTTTCTTTTTTTTTTATTTTTATTACAGACAGGCGTTAACCCTCTGACCGAACACACTGAGCTACCGTGTCGGCTATCGACTGAGCTACCCACACAAGACTCACAAACCATCCTCACAGCTTCACTTCTGCCAGTACCTCGTCTGCTACCTTCCAAACTTCACAGAAGCTCTTCTGCGAACCTTGCAGAACCAGCTGTAGGGACGGGTCGTGAAACGTGCTTGTGTAGGTCAGTCGGTAGAGCACTTGCCCGCGAATTGCAAAGGTCCTGAGTTCGAGTCTCGTTCCGCCACATAGTTTTAATCTGCCAGGAAGTTTCAGACACAGAGATTCTGTCTGCAGTCTATTTAGCGACCCATCTGTGAACAGTGTAATGTGACTTTTTCTTCAACGTATTTAAGTTATACACTGGTCGTATATTACCACGTCTCCTCCACAACTTCATTTGGTATTTGATTTCTTGTAATCGTATGTCATGAATTTTGCAATCGTCTGCATGATCGCCTCATTTTAGTGAGAATTAGATAAGAAAAGAAAATTATTTTTAATATTCTTCGCCAGAAGACGTTATAATACATTCGTTCATCTCAGAGTGTGTCTTCTGACCAAAGCCGCCAATTATTTGTTCAATGTATTCCAGTTTGTCTTCCTCGGCAGGTTTTACCTCCTAAGGCTTCCTCATGTATCATGGCAAGTATCCGTCACATCTTAACACACGTCCTAACATTATGCCCTTTTTTTCATATCTATGTTTTCCACATGTTCCTCTCCTCGCCGATTCTGCGAAGAAACGACTTATTTCTTATAGTACTCGACTCACTACTTATTTTGAACATTCTTCTATAGCACCAAGTCTCCAACGCTTGGACTATCTTCGTTCCTAGTTTTGCTGCAGTCTACGGTTCACTTCTCAAAACTGCTATGCTTAAAACGCACTTTCTCAAAACATCTTTTGCAAATGGTTGATACCAGCAGGCTTCTTTCGGCCAGAAATATCTTGATTACCTGTACTAGCATGCTTTTTCTGTCCTTCTTGCTTAACTCGTCACATTTTATTTTCCTTCCAAGGTCTTCGAATGCCTTCATTTCGTTTAATTCGTGGTCCCCAGTTTATCGCAAATCTCATTTCTGTTATTCCTCATTCTTCTTCGGTTTACTCCCAATCCAGAATGAGTGTTCATTAGACAGCTCATTCAGTTCAACTGATCCTGTAATTCTTCTTCATTTTTACTGAGGATAGCAATGTCATCAGGAAATCTTAAGATTGAAGTCCTTCCACCCTGAATTTGTTTCACTCCTCAAACTCTCTTTAATTTACAGCACTGCTTCCTCGATGCATAGATTGAACCATACAGACGAAAAATTAGAGCCCTGTCTTATATCCTTTCTGATCCAAGCAATTGCGTTCTTATTTTTCTCTTTTGGCTCTCGTACATATTGTGCACTGTCAGTCTTTCTGTTGTGGCGTAGCAAGACAGCCACGCCACGGAAGTAGCCGAAAGGCACGCGCTAAGCTCACGCGGGATGGCGTTAGGTCTGAAACAGGATACGTAATGAATGCTATAAAGAAAAGTACGTATCTCCTGGAATACTTAACTTTAATCCATCCTTGGTACATCGCTACTGACGATACAAGTGAGACTCTTTAGATACAAGCTATGTAAGGCTAATGGCGCCTTGCTAGGTCGTAGCCATTGACTTAGCTGAAGGCTATTCTAACTATCTGCTCTGCAAATGAGCGAGGCTTCGTCAGTGTGCATCGCTAGCTACGTCGTCCGTACAACTGGGGCAAGTGCTAGTCCGTATCTCGAGACCTGCCTTGTGGTGGCGCTCGGTCTGCTATCCCTGAAAGTGGCGACACGCGGGTCCGACATGTACTAATGGACCGCGGCCGATTTAAAACTGCCACCTAGCAAGTGTGGTGTCTGGCGGTGACACCACACTTTCCCTACACTTCAGACCTATTTTCATGAGATTTCGAAGGTATTAAATCATTTTACATTGTAGAACGCTTTCTTGAGTCGTGCTTCCTTTATCAAACGCAGCGTCAGGGCTGACTCTTCTGTACGCTTTCCTTTACTAAAGCCAAATTGACCTTCATTTCACAGTTCCTCAGTCTTCTTTTCATTCCTCTGTGTATTGTTCTTGTCAGCAGGTTGAATGCATGAGCTGTTAACCTCGGATAATACTGTCTAGAGACTCAGAGATTCTACACAGCCAACCTAAATGCGTTTACATATTTAGCAATATTTTGTCAGAAATTCACACACTGTGGCCGTGACTGTGTGATGACACTCGTCACTATACAGAAAAAGGATAAGAATTACTGCACCAATCCTTTATTAATAATGCTATCTATTAAAGAAAATAGTGTCGGTCCTGGTTTAAATCTCACAGCTTCATTATCGCATGGCTGTTGCTTTTATTTAAATGAATAGTAAACTTGAACAGCCATTTGATGATAAACCTGCCAGTTCGAAACCAATAACGGCAGTGTTTGTTTTAATAAATAGCATTTACGTCATTGGCTGGTAGGTGTTTCTTTTTACTTTTTTATACCCTGTTATATATTCATATACCTATATCCGTTAATTAAAAGCATACATGTACACACAAATGCGAGCGTAGATGAAGGATATACTAGCTACAGGATTTCTCTCGCAGAAGGAGGTCACTGAAGTTCACTGTACAATGTACATACGCCTCCGCAAATGTCGCGAGAATTGCAAAAGTGAATGTTATTTTTAATTTTGTAAATAGTTTAATTCGATAATGCCTTTTTTTGCAGCATGCACTATGGATGTCGTTAAACTTCTGCAAAATATTAAATGTAAACCACCAGTGTAACAATGAGCACTAAAAGATTAAAAATATTTGTTGTTTATCGTAGGTGTGTCGACTTTTATATGTGAAAAGTGGCAATGAGTCAGTATATTCAGCAGGGAAATATAAGGTAGAAGACATAGAACTGGCTCAGTCAAATATGGGACTGATTCAATGGATTAGTAAATGACATACGTTTCCACAACCCAAATCTCTGAAATAGTTTTTATACTTTTTAAATTTATTTATGCTGGCATAATTAGGACCTTAACACTTTCTTTTGATCTAACCAAGTAATACATAACGGGTAGTCAAATCAAAATAATGTATGTGGAAAAAAGTGAGTAAATTGTTCATACGTATACTCCACTGTAAAATAAGACGGTCAATACCTCCATGAAAAATATTTTGCAGTTGCCTATGGAACTATGACACTAACCAGGATGCATCTCTTCATCCGAAGCAAATCAATGCATGGGGCTGATAGAGGACGCATAAAGGTTTCCCAGCAAAATTTCTGCAGCGTTGTCGAAACAACCTTGGCATCCCCACCAGGGGGTCCACAACTCTTTTGTGGATACGTGCGTAGCGAGCACGGGACCCCGAGCTAATGTGGCCCTCCTTCCTTTCTGGGCTGCATACCTTCCTTTTCCACATCCTTCCCTATCCCCCATCTCCGCCCTCATCCCCTCACCTCTGACTCTTTCCTTCCCTTTCTCCCTCTCTGGGAGTATGGTTTGTGCCTACGTCCGGAGACGGACGCTCGTAAATGTAACGCATTCTTCGCCTTCTCTGCTTGTATGTCTTCACCCTTCCTTTGTCCTTCTCTTTTCCTTACCTCTTCTCTTTACCCTTTTCTCCGCTGCGGCGTTTGAGACCTCTTCTTTCCTTTCCCTTTCTTTGTTTTTCTCTATCTCTTTCTTCCTCCCTGTGAGTGTCTGAAGGCCGACCCACGCATTTTTGTGCGTAGCCGGTGACGGGGTAACGCGTAATTCCCCGCCCCGGGTAGACAGGTAGGACACGTACGTACCCCCTGGTAATGGACAGGCCCAGGGAGGGGTGATTACCCGAGCTGATACCTTCCGAAAGTGCCAATTGGTCCCTCCGTCCGTTTGTCGGGAGGTGTGACCTGAGGTGTGAACAATCACCTAAGGTGGGAGTGCCCTCAGAGAGGGCCCCCACAAGGGAGGAGCGCGCCATCGGAGACGCCGGTAATCTGGGGGAGTCTTCCGCAATGGTTTCCTCACCTTCCACTATGTCTGCTCACAAGCGTAAGTTCACTGAGTCTCAGCCACAGACAGTTCTTCCATCATTGCCACAGTTCCTTGTTGTTTCTCGGTCTGGCGAAGGTCACGACTTCTCCATGGTCAACCCTTTCATTATTCAGAAAGGTGTCGACGCAATTGCAGGTCCAGTAAAGTCTTGTTCCAGACTACGGAATAACACCTTGTTGTTAGAAACAGTGAGTGCCCTCCAGGCACAAAAATTGCTGTGTACTTCACTGCTCCACACCTTCCCTGTCCAGGTTGAAGCGCACCACACTTTAAATTCCTCGTGTGGAGTCGTTTATACACGCTCCCTCGATGGATTGTCTCACGAAGAAATTCAGCACTACCTGTCTGACCAGGGCGTCACGGCTGTTCATAGAGTTATGAAAAGGGTTGACACAAACATCATTCCAACCCGCATAGTCTTCTTGACATTTGACAAAGTTCAACTCCCATCGAAAATCAAAGCAGGCTATGAGATAATTTCCGTTCGCCCTTACGTCCCAAACCCTACGCGTTGCTATCGGTGTCAGCGGTTCAATCACACCAGCCAGTCCTGTTCCAATCCGGCCAAATGTGTTACGTGTGGCAAGGATACCCATGAGGGTGCTTGTCCCCCTCCATCCCCTCGCTACATCAACTGTATGGGTGACCACGGTGCTTCCTCTCGAGATTGCCCCGTTTTTAAAGACGAACAGCTCATCCAGGAAATCAGAGTGAAGGAAAAGGTGTCGACCTTTGCTGCTCGAAAATTATTCGCCAGTCGACAGCCCACCGTGCCTCAGACAGGAAAATACAGCACTGTCCTTGCTTCTCCGGCCAACAAAGGAGGCGGCCACGCAGACTTGCGACCTCACCTTTAGTGCCACGGTCGTCAGATTGGCCAGTGCAAAGATCGCCCGTTCAACCTCACCACTTTCGCCTGCCCACTCTATGGCTCACCCTTCATCGGGTTCTGCTAAATCTCGAGCCCAAAAGTCAGACACCAAGACTTCGAAAAAAGAGCATACTCGTGAAGATTTTTTGCGTACCCCAACTTCACAACCATCGGTTCCTCCTTCATCTAAACATCATATTTCCAAGAAGGCTACTAAGAAACCCAGTTCATCTCCTTCTCCGCCAAGGCGTGTCCCATCTACAGCACCACCTGGCGGAAATCGCCCTCGGCCGTCTTCTGTGTTGCCGAGGCGCACTGCTGGCGGCTGATCAACCGGCCGATCGCTGGTGGCAGGAGCTCCTCCTGAAGAACCTACGGATGAGGATCTTCTGCCTTCGGCTGAATGCCATTCCATGCTGTCGGTCACAGGCTCTGAGCAGTCTTTGAGTTGACGGCAACCTTGGTCACATTCCTCCATTTTCTGTTCACCCTATGTCCATTATCCACTGGAATATCCGCGGCATTCGAGCCAATCGGGATGAATTGTCGATCCTCTTACGATCCTACTCGCCGGTCATCTTCTGTCTTCAGGAAATAAAGCTGCGTCCCCATGACCGCTTTGTTCTCCCCCGTTTTCAGTCCGTCCGATTTGATCTCCCTTCTGTTGAAGGAACTCCAGCCCATGGAGAACTCATTATTCTTCTCCATGATACTCTCCATTATCACCCAATCCACTTAAACACTTCCTTCCAAGCTGTCGCTGTCCGTCTTTCCCTTTCTGGTTATACCTTTTCTCTTTGTACTGTATACATTCCATCGTCCACACCAATGGCACGAGCCTTCATCTTCTTGGTCAGCTTCCACCCCCCTGTTTGCTGGTTGGGGACTTCAATGCCCACCACCCGCTTTGGGGATCTCCACATCCTTGTCCACGTGGCTCACTATTGCTAGACGTCTTCCACCAAGCAGATCTAGTTTGTCTCAACACTGGGGTCCCTACATTTTTGTCTGCCTCCACGACAAATTTCTCTCATTTGGACCTTTCGGTCGGTACTGTTCCGCTAGCTCGGCGCTTCGAATGGTTCGCCCTTGATGATACACACTCGAGTGACCACTTTCCATGAGTCCTTAGACTGCAGCCTCACCTGCCATATATGCGCCCGCGACGCTGGAAGTTTGCCCAAGCCGATTGGACACTTTTTTCGTCTCTAGCGACATTCGATGACCTTCACTTTCCCAGCGTCGACGATGAGGTCACACATATTACCGACGTTATTCTTAGAGCTGCGGAACGTTCAATACCACGCACCTCCGAATTGCCCCGGCGCCCCCCAGTTCCTTGGTGGAATGAGGCGTGCCGTGACGCAATACGTGAGCTGCGATGTGCTCTTCGCGTTTCCGCAACCATCCTACTTTGGCCAACTGTATCCGCTATAAGCAGTTCCGTGCGCGATGCCGTCGCGTCATCCGCGATAGCAAGAAGGCAAGCTGGAAATTCTTTATTAGCTCATTTAACACCTTCACTCCCTCCTCGGAAGTTTGGAGTCGGCTTCGACGGTTCTCAGGCGCGCCTAGTTTCTCCCCGGTCTCTGGGCTCACTGTCGCGCATGATACATTAGTGGACCCCGTCGCAATTTCTAACTCATTGCGTCAGCACTTTGCTGAGATTTCGAGCTCTTCAAATTACCCGCCAGCGTTTCTCCCGAAGAAACGTGCAGTGGAAGTGCGACCTCTTGCTGTCTCCTCTCAAAACCGCGAAAGCTACAATACTGTTTTCTCCATGTGGGAACTCCAACATGCACACTCTTCTTCTCGCTCCTCCGCCCCAGGACCGGATGGTATCCACATCCAAATGTTGCTGCATTTATCAACCCATAGTCTGCGTTACCTCCTTTGCCTTTATAATCGAATTTGGACCGACAGTACCTTTCCCAGACGATTGCGGGAAGCTATCGTCGTTCCTGTTCCGAAACCTGGAAAGGACAAACATCTCCCCTCTAGCTATCGCCCCATTTCTCTCACGAGTAGTGTATGTAAGGTTTTGGAGCGTATGGTGAAATGCCGTTTAGCTTGGTGGCTGGAGTCCGACAGTCTTTTAACACCTGCCCAATGCGGATTCCGAAAGCATCGTTCTGCAGTTGACCATCTTGTTGCTTTCTCCACTTATATCATGAACAATTTTCTCCGGAAACGCCAAACAGTAGCAATATTTTTTGATCTAGAGAGAGCATACGATACCTGTTGGAGGACAGGCATCCTCCGTACACTGTTTTCTTGGGGCTTTCGAGGTCGGCTGCCCCTTTTTCTTCGCGAATTCATGTCAGAGCGCACATTTAGAGTGCGGGTGAACACTACTCTCTCCCGTACTTTCTCCCAAGAAAACGGGGTACCCCGGGGCTCCGTGCTGAGTGTTGTACTGTTTTCCATTGCCATAAATCCAATTATGGATTGTCTCCTTCCTGATGTCTCGGGCTCCCTCTTTGTGGACGATTTTGCGATCTACTACAGCTCTCAACGGACCAGCCTTCTTGAACGACGTCTTCAAGGATGTCTCGATCGCCTCCACTCTTGGAGCATCGAAACCGGCTTCCGTTTTTCTCCCAGTAAGACCGTTTGGCGACGTGAGGAGTTTCTTCCACCCTCCTTACATCTAGGACCTGTCAACCTTCCGTTTTCGGACGTCGCTAAATTCTAGGGTCTTATGTTTGACAGAAAACTGTGCTGGTCCTCCCACGTTTCCTATCTTTCGGCTCGCTGTCTGCTATCCCTCAACACCCTCCGTGTCCTGAATGGTACCTCCTGGGGAGCGGACCATGTTGTCCTTCTCCGCCTCTATCGCGCCTTAGTGCGCTCGAAATTGGACTATGGAAGCATAGTCTACTCCTCTGCTCGACCGTCTATTCTTCGGCGTCTCGACTCTATCCACCACCGTGGATCACGTTTAGTGTCTGGAGCTTTTTACACCAGCCCTGTGGAAAGCCTTTATGCTGAGACTGCTGAACCTCCGCTGTCCAATCGGCGAGCAGTCCTTCCGAGTCGTTATGATAGCCATCTGTCTTCCATGCCTGCTAATCCAGCCCATGACATTTTTTTTCGACGCCTCCTTTGATGTAGGGTATGCAGGCCGCCCCTCCTCCCTATACCACCGGGAGCCCGCTTCCGTCAACTGCTCCATTCTCTTTCCTTCCGCTTTCCAAAAACCTTCTTGACAACTTGGGGTAAAGCACCGCCTTGGCTCCGTCCCCGGATCTGCCTGCTCCGTGACCTTTTTCAGTTTCCCAAGGATGGTACCCTTTCACTTGTTTATCGCCGGGCATTTTCTGCTCTATGTGCACAAATGAAGGAAGCCACATTTATTTACACTGATGGCTCAAAAACATCGTTTGGTGTAGGGAGTGCCTCTATTGTTGGCGACACCCCAAATCAATTTCGGCTTCCCGACCAGTGTTCGGTTTAAACTGCGGAGCTTTACGCTGTTCTCCAGGCTGTCCACTACATCCGCCGCCATCAGCGGATTCAGTATGTTATCTGTTCCGATTCTCTCAGCTCTCTCCTCAGTCTCCAAGCTCTTTAATCTGTCCACCCTCTGGTCCACCGGATTCAGGACTGTCTGCGCGTGCTCCACCTGGGGGGCGTCTCGGTGGCGTTCCTCTGGCTCCCGGGACACGTACGTATCTGTGGTTCAAATATGGTTCAAATGGCTCTGAGCATTATGGGACTTAACTGCTGAGGTCATCAGTCCCCTAGAACTTAGAACTACTTAAACCTAACTAACCTAAGGACATCACACACATCCATGCCTGAGGCAGGATTCGAACCTGCGACCGTAACAGTCGCACGGTTCCGGACTGCGCGCCTAGAACCGCGAGACCACCGCGGCCGGCGGTATCTGTGGAAATGAGGCGGCCGATATAGCGGCCAAGGCTGCAGTCTCTCTTCTTCGGCCAGCTATTCAATCGATTCCCTTCTCCGATCTACGGAGCGTTTTATTCGTCGTGTTGTTCTTTTATGGCACGCACATTGGTCGACACTTCCCCATAATAAATTGCGGGACGTGAAAGCTCTTCCTTGTGCTTGGACCTCTTCCTCCCGAACGCGTCGTCGGGAGGAGGTAATTTTAACTAGACTCCGGATAGGGCACTGTCTTTTTAGCCATCGACATCTTTTAAGCGGCGATCCTCCCCCACTCTGTCCCCACTGCTCTCAGCTGTGGACGGTAAGACACCTTTTAATTGAGTGCCCCTATTTTAACTCCGTTACGCGCCCGTCTACAGCTGTCGCCTGATATATCGTCCATTTTAGCAGATGACACGCGCTCGGCCGATCGCGTTCTCACGTTTATTAGTGCCAGTGAAATGACGTCAGTCATTTGAAGCTTTTTTTGGGGACAACCAACCCCTTTCTGTAGTGGCTTTTTAAGCCTTCCTTCGCTTTTAGTTTCTCCAATTTTTTGAGTTTCGTTCCCATTGCTGCTGGTTTCCATTTTCGGTTTTTTACTGTTTCTTAAGTCACGGACCGGGCGCTAATGACCATAGCAGTTTTGCGCCCTAAACCCAAAACAAAAAAAAAACCTTGGCAACATGTCGGCGGACATTATCCTGCACCAGAATGATACCATTCGTTAAAATTCCTGGGCGTTTGGGCTTGATGGTGTGATTCAACTTTTGCAAAGAGTGCATTAATTTTGGCGCCGTGTTCCAGAAATTCAATATTTAGCGGGCCCTTGCAGTCAAATAAAAAGGCCATCATGACTTTCCCGAAGATGGCGCGACTGTGGCTTTCACTACGCTGCCAATGTCTGGCTTTGTAGTCCTTATATATTCCCCACACATTCTTGATCTCTCCCCATACGATTTCCATATTGTTGTAACCCTGAAGAAAGATATCCGTAGCTGTCTATTTGCTTCTGACGAAGAAATGCACGCCGGGGTACAATCATCGTTCCGAAAGAGACTGCAAACATTTTTGCATGAACACATTAACTGAATTGGCTCACAGAGGATAAGTGCGTTAACAGTTATGGCGATTAATTTTGAAATAATGACCTTTTTTCTTACTTCTCGTTGTGATTTGACTGCCCATTACACAGTAGCGTGACATAGCTGCAGACATTATTTAATGATTTTCAGCAAATTCTTAACATGCCTAACGGAAGCAATCTTCCCACTAGAAGAAACAAGACACACCTGATGAAAAAAATGAATAAGACAGGCATCCCACTACAGAATCAGTGATGCTGTTACTCCAGTGAATATGAGACATCAACGTGGATCACAGTTACAAAGATTTCACCCCTTGTAAATATTGACTGTTAACTCTGATGTCGTGGGTATCTTAAAGGTACGACACTGTACCGAGAAGTAATTCAACGCTGTGTTTCAAAACAAGGGTGGTCTGATTACCTGTGTGTTGTACTGTTTATATTGTAACAGCCCATAGGCCAAAGATCAGTAGAAAGTTAATTAATTCGATACTAGCCAAAATATAACGTTATGGCTTCGATAACTGTGACGAGTACAGAGACTTGATTTTCTTGCTGGCTGCATGGCATGACTTTTCACAGCAGCTGTTGTCTGCTTTATATCTACCAAAGAGGGATTTCAAACACTGGAAGACTTCCGATCAAATAAGGCGGAAGGGAAAGGTGAGATTCCTTCGGAACTTATAAAATCATTGAGAGTAGGAGAGTAGTGCCAACGGAGTCACGCAGTGTGAGTTCTGGATAAGGAAACATCAGGAAATGCATCACATCTGGTGCAAAGGTAAGGTTGTAACTCATAAACAGCAGTTATCCAATGGATTTACTGGACGAGATAATGATTTTATCTAAAGATAATTGATAATGAGGGTATCAGATTACACGTCCAGTGTCAGGATAGAGCTGAAGCAATTGGGCAAGGTACATCAAAGATCACCTCCCATCTTCCTCCCCCGCCCCCCAGTGATAAGCACGCACTTGTATATAGTACATTCAACGTCATCTGCACTCCTGTACCCCCCCGCCACCACACACACACACACACACACACACACACACACACAGGCATGCCTATTGCCCATACAGCTGAGGCACTGGCAGTTCTAGATGGCCTTGACACTAACACTATCAGGTTGCACGTCTTGCCCCAGCAAATCTTACGCTTCCCTTCTCCTCTGGACCAGTAAGATTCAAGTTCTTTTTCTCATCCTTCATAATTAGAGGAAATTCGTTGGATGCAGTATTCTTGGTCTTTGAATCATAATGACAAGATCACTATGAGGTGTTCAGGACCACCCACCACCTTACACAAGAATAAGAAGACACGTAAGTACAATAATCTCCTCCATCTCAAAATGGTTATTTTATAGTTTTTAGGTAAATTTTTGCAATTTTACCTATTTTCCAAATACCTACACCTCCATCCTAAGATCGACGCAAATGAGATGTTAACCAACTGCTACTACAAATTACGTTAGTATCCTGAGTTACTCAATTTCTGCACTTTATAATACACTACTGGCAATGTATTAAATGTTTAGCAAATTACGCCGATATTCCACGTTAAACAACGAATACACTCTTGGAGAGGCTTAAGTGTTCAAAAATGGCTCTGAGCACAATGGGACTTAACTTCTGAGGTCATCAGTCCCATAGAACTTAGAACTACTTAAACCTAACTAACCTAAGAACATCACACACACACACACACACACACACACACACACACACACACACACACACACACACACACACACACACAGACACACACCCATGCCCGAGGCAGGATTTGAACCTGCGACCGTAGCGGTCGCGCGGTTCCAGACTATAGCGCCTAGAACCGCTCGGCCACCTCGGCCGGCACTTAAGTGTTAAACAAATATCACATAACGTTATGTACACAAATAAACTCTTGCTATATACCACTCTACGTCAAGCCTGCATGCGTGCATTACTAGTTCGTGTATGTGTGTGACATCATAGTGTATGTGTTGAAAGAAACGTGTTGTCCAATTGGTACAATCTTGTAATATAATGACCTCACGATACATTCTACAAATTCTCGGTTAATATTAACAAAATTATGAAGTAACACAGTTTGACAATACAGTGTGTATAAGTTAATGACGTCATAGCAAATCCTGTGAGCACTCCAAAAACCTATCGTAATTCTGCTGAGTTCCTCCTGCTTTCAGAGACTGTCAACCGAAAGATGCACATAAATATGGTCCATATAACGGAAGAATGCCAAGTATTTAACACACCGCTAAATTTATACTTTAAACAATTACACCCACCACCACTGCAAAACGAAACTAAGAAAAATGAAAGGGAACGTCCCAGCATTCATGTGCCACTCTGCAGATAATCAGCACCGATATAGTCGGCCCGGCAGAAACTGCTGCTATAAACCGGACTTGACATGTGACACGTCTGTTAGGCTAGGCAACACTCCACGTTGTTGCTGCCGCCGCCACCACCAGCACCACCACAACGAACGACGGACTTCAGCCCGTCCTGTCTCCCCATCATATGGTAGGAATGGTAAAGAAATTCGATTTATTTATTTAACGTCAAAAACTCTTATACAATACTGGCCATTAAAATTGATACACCAAGAAGAAATGCAGATGATAATTGGGTATTCATTGCACAAATATATTATACTAGAACTGATATGTGATTGCATTTTCACGCAATTTGGGTGCATAGATCCTGCGAGATCAGTACCTAGAACAACCATCTCTGGCCGTAATAACGGCCTTGATACGCCTGGGCATTGAGTCAAACAGAGCTTAGATGGCGTGTACAGGTACAGCGGCTCATGCAGCTTCAACATGATACCACAGTTCATCAAGAGTAGTGACTGGTGTATTGTGACGAGCCAGTTGCTCCGCCATCATTGACAAGACATTTTCAATTGGGGAGAGATCTGGAGAATGTGCTGGCCAGGGCAGCAGTCGAACAATTTCTGTATCCAGAAGGGGCCGTACAGGAGCTGCAACATGCGGTCGTGCATTATCCTGCTGAAATGTGGGGTTTCGCAGGGATAGAATGAAGGGTAGAGCCACGGGTCGTAACACATCTGAAATGTAACGCCCACTGTTCCGTCAATGCGAACAAGAGGTGACCGGGACGTGTAACCAATGGCACCCCATACCAACATGCCGGGTGATACGCCAGTATGGCGATGACGAATAAACGTTTCCAATGTGCGTTCACCGCAATGTCGACAAACACGGATGCGACCATCATGATGCTGTAAACAGAACCAGGATTCATTCGAAAAAATGACGTTGTGCCATTCGTACACCCAGGCTCGTCGTTGAGTACACCATCGCAGTCGCTCCTGTCTGTGATGCAGCGTCAAGGGTAACCGCAGCCATGTTCTCCGAGCTGATAGTCCATGCTGCTGCAAACGTCGTCGAACTGTTCGTGCAGATGGGTGTTTTCTTGCAAACGTCCCCATCTGTTGTCTCAGGGATCGAGACGTGACTGTACGATCCGTTACAGCTATGCGGATAAGATGCCTGTCATCTCGACTGCTAGTGATACGAGGCCGTTGGGATCCAGCACGGCGTTCCGTATTACCCTCCTGAACCCACCGATTCCATCTTCTGCTAACAGTAATTGGATCTCGACCAACGCAAGCAGCAATGTCGCAATACGATAAACCGCAATCACGATAGGCTACAATCCGACCTTTATCAATGTCGGAAACGTGATGGTACGCATTTCTCCTCCTTACACGTGGCATCTCAACAACGTTTCACCAGGCAACGGCGGTCAACTGCTGTTTGTGTATGAGAAATCGTTTGGAAACTTTCCTCATGTCAGCACGTTGTGGGTGTCTCCACCGGCGCCAACCTTGTGTGAATGCTCTGAAAAGCTAATCATTTGCATATCACAGCATCTTCTTCCTGTCGATTAAATGTCGCGTCTGTAGCACGTCATCTTCGTGGTGTAGCAATGGCCAGTAGTGTACTTTCCACAAGCAAGAATAATCACATCCCTACATTACTCTTTAGTAGTATCACGGATGGTTAACGAGAGTGTCCCACAACCTGAAACATTCGATCAGGATCTTTCCACCCATGAGAAACCTCCCCTCCACTCATCTCTCTTTGGTCCCATAAGAATCAAGATCCTCTCCCACTTCTCACTTTTATTACTAGAGCAAATGTGTGGTGGTAACTTTCCATAGGAAGTGGATTATCATGAAACACCAACAGCAGCAGGGATCAGTCATCGTTCCTCACGCAGAATAAAAAAAAGAAGGCTTGTAAGTAAAACACGACATTTAAAAACATAAAATATTGCTGCACACCAAATCTGTATGATCCCTCCATTATTAATGTGTTTACAAACGAGAACATTGACCAATCGACAGAAATACAATAATTTCATGATGCCACGATGAGTTTTGTAAGCACTACAAACCATGACCTCCTTCCACCCAAGCAGTAGTCTAAAACATATTACAAAATACACACGAGTAACTTAAATATTTAATAAATTACTTCATGCGTTATATAATAACAAATAACCACTTGCTAACAACCAAGTGTAACTTAATACGGCTATTTAGTATGCGACATCTTTGTGTTGAAAAACAATTGCATAAAAATACAGTGTACAAACAGGTATCACTATTTAGATTATTTTGACTCCAAGCTTGAGCTTCTCGACAACACACATGCATTGACTACCAATATCTGCAGGGCAACGGTCAAACGGCTACTCCCAGAAGTCTTTCGCTCTATGCTCTGTCTACTCTCCGAGCACGACGAATGTTCGGAGATGCCATGAACAATAATTATGCTTACAATAATCTCTTGGTAGTGGAAGCAGAGCTTGACAAGGCGAACAGTAGGACGCCATTCGATGTGTTCTGCAGCAGAGTAATATGCAAGATGTACTAAAGACATACTATTATCACTAACTTTGTATCTCTTTAAATCTTGGAGAATTATGCAAATGTTCTCGTCTATGAAGCTGGAAACGCTTTGACCTACGTATACACTATTTCCTTGATGTTTATTTCGTTAACACTTGTTGGTAATACCCTCGCTGATTTACATTTCATGTAATCACATTACATTTTGGTTTGTCAGGTTTCTTGCATCCGTCTCTAACATGCACGTTGGAAATTGTTTGGTCGCAGTAAAACAATTGCTATTTTGCGGAAACGAGAAAATATTGAACACACTTCTTAGGTACCAAAGCATAACTCTTTGGACGCCTTTCTATAAATCAGCCTCATAATGCTACATCACATGATTTGTTACCAGTAGGTTTGATCAACATGCACATATTAAGGAGATTATTCGAGAAATCTAATGGTTGAAATCCCTGTACAGAACACGAAGTGCTTTTCGCGAAAACACTACGTAGAAAATTTAGAAAACTGACACTAGTAGCTGCCTACAGAATATACATTAAGCGTAATAACCAAGAAATTAAGAGCAATTAGAGCTCGTACAGATGCAGTTCCTTGCTCTATATGCGAGATGCACAAGGCATCCTCCACTACGCTTTGTATGTAAAAGTAGACGTGTCCTGAAAAGTAAGGATTCATAACCAGAAGAGACGTCATATTCATGTGATCAACTTATAAACAAAATCGACTAGATTTCGGACTAGCATTACATACACTATGTGATCAAAAGTATCCGGACACCTGGCTGAAAATGACTTACAAGTTTGTGGCGCCCTCCATCGATAATCCTGGAATTCAATATGGTGTTGGCCCACACTCAGCCATGAGGAAAGCTTGCACTCTCGCAGCCATACGTTCAATCACGTGCTGGAAGGTTTCTTGGGAATGGCAGCTCATTCTTCACGGAGTGCTGCAGTGGAGAAAGGTATCGATGTCGGTCGGTGAGGCCTGGCAGGAAGTCGGCGTTCCAAAACATCCCAAAGGTGTTCTATAGGATTCAGTTAAGGACTCTGTGCAGGCCAGTCCATTACAGGGATGTTACTGTCGTGTAACCACCCCGTCGCAGGCCGTGCATTATGAACAAGTGCTCGATCGTGTTGGAAGAACACAACGTTCGCCTGCGCTGTGATAGTGCCATGTAAAACAACAAGGGGTGCAAGTCCCCTTCATGAAAAACACGACCACATCGCCTCCTAATTTTACTGTTGGCACTGGACACGCTGGCAGATGACATTCACCGGGCATTCGCCATACCCACACCGTCCCATCGAATCGCCACAGTGTGTACTGTGATTCGTCACTCCACAAAACGTTTTTCCACCATTAAATCGTCTAATATTTACGCTCCTTGTTAAAAGCGAGGCGTCGTTTGGCACTTACAGGGCTTATGAGCAGCCACTCGACCATGAAATACAAGTTTTCTCACCTCCCGCCTATCCGTCGTAGTACTTGGGGATCCTGATGCAGTTTGGAATTCCTGTGTGATGGTCTGAATAGATGCCTGCCTATTACACATTATGACCCTATTCAACTGTCGGCGGTCTCTGTCAGTCAACAGACTAGGTCGGCCTGTACGCTTTTGTGCTGTACGTGTCCCTTCACGTTTCCACTTCACTATAACATTGGAAACAGTGGACCTATGGATGTTTAGGAGTGTGGAAATCTCGCGTACAGACGTATGACACAGGTGACATTGTACCTACGAAGCATGTCTTGGTACATTCTCTTCATCCCATCTGGTGTGTCTTCAATTTACTATGCATCAGACGTGGACATCGAAAGCATCACAAACCAACCAATCACATAACGTGATTTTTTCACCAGTAGTGCCAATACGTTTTCTAATTTTATGAATCAAAACCTGAATCAACGTCGTGAGCTCGTGACCAACTTATTATTACAATAAACCCATTGAACTTCCTGTGGATTTTTCTAC
The DNA here is from genome assembly GCF_023864345.2 of Schistocerca serialis cubense. Lineage (NCBI taxonomy): Eukaryota > Metazoa > Arthropoda > Insecta > Orthoptera > Acrididae > Schistocerca > Schistocerca serialis. The sequence continues at coordinate 159,735,688 of NC_064645.1, forward strand.
CATTCAATGAGAATCACGAAATCCTTCACAAAATCTCTTGATAACATATATATACACACTTTTGATTGGTAAATGGTTATATAGTGCACTTCCGTGACTTATGCTTATTTGCTTTTAGGCTGTAGATTAGAAGGTGTTGGCTTTCAAACTTGTGCAACATCCTGTCAATATTTGTCACTTCTCTCAACTCTAGCAGTGCCTCCTTTGTGTATGCGTTTGTGTGTGTGTGTGTGTGTGTGTCTGTGTGTGTGTGTGTGTAACGTGAAACACTGTAGTTATAAATCGATTGTTGTTGGTTTTTAATGGCGATCTACTATCTATGATGAACAGAACACCAAAGTTTCCACTCACGCATTTACTCCAGTAACAAAAGCGGTAGGCGAGAGGTGAGCTTGATTCTTATTGATATCTAGAGAGATGGGTGGACGGAAGGCTGCCCATGGGCAGAAAGGTCCTGCTAGAATATTTCAGATTGTGGCAGTTTCTTGTCAAACATCCATGATACCTGTAAAGAGTAATGGAGGAATGTGATCATCCATGCTTGCAGAAGGTATTGGCAGGGGGTGTTTGTCATTAACTAAATGGAGTGCATTTCTTTACTATTCCTATAATATGATGTGGAGATGCGGTGGTCTGATGATCCACTGTTTATGGTGATGATGGCAGCAGCAGTACGGAGTGTTGCCTAACCCATTAGACGTCTCTGATATCGTTTTCGCCTCGTAGCATTGTTGTCGCTAGGCTGGCACTATACGAGGGTTGGGACTTAAATAGTGGCAACTATTTATTCACAACCGATACAAAAGAGTTACATGTTTGCACCTGTTACTGTCCTTCAAAGTAGTCACCAGCGTTGTGTAGAACCCGTTGCCAGCGATGTGGAAGGCGTAGTATACCGTTAGCAGAGCCTGTTCTGTTGATGGTACGAATGGAGCGGACTATTGCCTGTCGAATCTCTGGAACAGTTCTGAAGCGAATGCCACGAAGTGGTTCCTCCAGCTTCGGAATCAAATCAAAGTCACAAGGACTTAAGTCAGGGGAGTATGGTGGAAGGTACAGTACTTCCAGTCCCATTGACCGAAAAGAGCAGCCACAGCTTGTGCTGTATGCGCCCGCGCATTGTTGTGCAAAATGATGGGTGGGTTGCGCAGAAAGTGTCGCCGCTCTTTTGCAAAGCTGGTCGCAAGTGATGCTCTAAAAACGAACAGTAGTACTGTGCACTGGAGGTCTGCCGTGGAGGAACGTAATGCGTTAGGACAACGAGAATCACCGTACCTTCAGACCGCTCCATTCACACCATCAACACAACAGCCTCTCCTAACGGTATACTACGCCTTCCACATCGCTTACAACGGGTTCTACACAACGCTGGTGACTCCTTTGAAGGACAGTAACAGGTGCAAACATGTAACTCTCTTGTATCGGTTGTGAATAAATAGTTGCCACTATTTAAGTTCCAGCCCTCGTATATGCTGATGGTCTACTGGGTAGCACGTGAGTGATGTACTTTCCCACACATTTTTATTAGCTGGTAATTGTTTAAAGTGTAAAATTAGCGATGTGTAAATAGTTGGACATTTTCTGTTGTTGTCTTACAAGTCTATTACCGGTATTATGCTATAACAGGATATTCCCCTTGACGTGCAACATTTGTAATGCAGGATCGATTTCGTCATTGTTTAGGTGTGTGTTTGTGGCAGTTTGGTATTTGTTAATATATTGCATTATGCAAATCGTTATGTTTTATGTATAAGGCGGAACTATGGGCCTGCTGTTAAAAGGGTGCCCTGGCTCAGTCACGCAATTTGACTCTTAGTCTGATCACGAGGTGTGGCCATTAATTACACGCGTTGATCACGTAGGCTGACGTGAGGCTCAATGAACTATACTTGACGGGAGGTATCTGGAACATATTAAGTGATTATAAAGTTAGTAGGCAGGAATACAATTAAATTCTTAGCTTTACTTTAGTATCAGTGGTGAACGTCGATCTTGACTTTGTTCAATAATATTTACAAGTGCAGTTACAGAATGAACTGCAAATACTTCTTTACAGTTCTGATTGCTTCCCACATATAGATCAACTGTCAATGCATGAACTGTATGTGGCGCCTGGCTAGGTCGTAGCTACTGACTTAGCTGAAGGCTATGCTAACTAGCGTCTCTGCAAATGAGATCTCTGAAGCTATAACAAGTGAACCACTCCTATTAAAGTCGGCTGTAGACTGGCCAGTGCGCTAGCATCTCTCGTAAGACCAGCCGAGTGGCGGCGCTCGGTCTGCTAGCGCCGACAGTGGCGACTCACGGGTCCGATGTGTACTGACGGACCGCGGCCGATTTGAAGCCTACAACCTAGCCAGTGTGGTGCCTTGCGGTGACACACATTCTGTAGGCCGTATTTGTGGGCGTCTTTGGTTGACAGTCTTGGAAAATGGGAAGAAATCGATAAAATTGCAATGAGTGTTTGAAGTGCTTATATAATTTGCTATGACTTCATAATTCGCACACAGTGATGGTGATACATTAACTTTAACGTATAGATCGTGAATGACGCATCCAATACATTTTCTTTAATTATAAAAGATGATGAGAGAAACTTGAGTCTTATTGGTCCCGGTTAGGAACGATGGGGCGAGGGGTACTTGGGGACAGTGTGCACGAATGAAGGGCTCTTTTTTACCAAACATGTAGGAAAAGCAGTACTGTAAAGCAAAACAGTAGGACTGAAAGCCGAACAGCTTAATATGCAACATAATACAACAGTTAAAACTTCTCTAATGTAAAAGAAGTGAAGACATAAAACACAAACAAAAAAATTTGCTAAAGATATATATCTATATAAGTAGAATGTTGTATCCCAAACACAAATAATTTGCAAATTTCTCTTCTCATTATTTTATTTCTAAAAATTAGAACATTTTTACAATTATTGAAACCATATTCACTAAATTCAATATTTCATTTTATTATGAACATTGTGTTAACATTTCCTATAAATTATTTATTTGAAGTACGGTAGTACATTTACAGTTTAAACTGTGTTTTTCATTAACTGCCGACTACTTAAATGAAGTTTTTATAAATGTTTCTATGTAGTCCCATTTCTAAATACTCAAAAAGTAAAAAAAAGGCAAGCATGACATAACCAAAACATTTGCATTTAATTCTTCTTTACTTTCTTCCTTTACAAAAATAGCCTGGCATTGTTCTTTTCCTTTTCTCTATGTCTTTTTGTTTTTCACATATATTTTTAAAAGCAGCGGTTGCGTCATTTATTTTATTTTGTGCTGCTTCTACTAATGTCTGTCTGATTCTCACAGCAACCTTATCATGGACCTTGAGGTCTTTTATTTGTCTCATATATGCATGTAATTCCGACTTCATACACATTTCCTCCCCTTCCAAATTTTTTTCATTACCCTTCCTTTTGTTTCTTTTGAGTTTTCTAACATAATTTTTTTTCTTCTTCTCCTGCTTTATTCCTCTTTTTGTATCTGTTTTTTGTCTTCGTTATCCACTATGCTTGTAACCGTTTTTCTTCTTCAAGTCTGGGGAAGAATAGGGAGAATATATGTTTAGAGCACAGCACTGTACAACACTGTATCGGAATTCTAATGAATTCGGAAAAGATGAGAATCGAAGCTCTTGAGATGTGATGTTATAGAAGAAAGCTGAAAATTAGGTGGAACGAAAAGAACAAGGAGGTTCTCCACAGAGTTGTCGAACGAAGGAACACATGGAAAACATTGACAAGAAGTAGTGACAGATCACCAGGACATGTGTTAAGACATCAGAGATTTTACCATTGATATCCTTCTACGATACTAGACGGAGCCATAAAGGATAATAAACATCGTGGAGACTGGAAAATCCCCAACAAATAGTTGAAGACATACGTTGTAAATTTTCCAGTGACAAGATTTTCTCACAAGAGAGGAATTCTTGGTGTGCTGCATCAAGCAAGACAGAAGAAAGATGACTGAAAAAAACTTAGCCAAAAACGTAAGAACTGTCGGTACTATCAGAAGGGTTTAGAACGTGATGTAGCCCATTTTCACGATTATAAATGGCCTTCACTAAAAATGGATACTACAAAAATAAATTCTCCTGGCACCCATACATTCTTCGCAGACATATGAACCATACCATAGCCTGGTATCTACTAATGAATTGCTGTTTATTCATTTACAGAAATCTATCAAGTTGTCATACATGTGACTACAGGGTTGCTAGATTGCCCGTCTTTAACTTCAGTCCTTAATTTCGATTTACTGCCTGAAATATGAGCAGGACGAAATTTTGTGAAACACATTCTCTGTTGCTAGCATGTGAGGCGTCGCGCTGCGAGCTCCGAGTGCACGAATTTTTCTACAACCTTTATATATTATGTATTCACCATTTGTCAACGTTGGCTACTCAGTCACCACTTACGCTACCCGCCACCAGGATAGCGTTACTTTCCCTTGTAATATGACGGTCGTTATTTTTCCACTGCGTCATTACGTTTACCTCGGCTACACGTGCGGCTGTCACCTGCCCGCAGCCAAGTGTTCCACTGTGCGGGCATCACGCGCCTCTCGGTGGAAATTATGTCACTTCGTTCTGCCATACTCTCTCAGTATTTATCTCCGTTTTTCTTGCTCTGACCGCTCACTTTCCTCAGGTTATGTGGTGCAACACCCGTGTTTATACTCTAAGCCGACCGCATCAACATCATATTAACTGTTGGACAGTGAATCTTCACCGTTACTGTAACGAACAAGTGTTAAGTGTTATACAAGTCTCATTATAATGTCTTTACTTTAATAACTCTTGAAAACATTACTGGAAGTTAAAAGCGATCTGATAGGTAAGTATAATACTATCAGTCTTGATCGCAAGAATTTATTAAAGACTAAAAATCACACGTCAATATGATCACCGGTTTCAGTTTTATCAAAAATCATCATCAGACTAATTCTCGTCCGTCGAGGTGAGCAGAGACGACGGCGGAGCATTGGTAGGTGTCAGAGGGCACCACTCGTGACTTTATTTTCCTTTTGCAGTCTTGTACACCTAAGAAGGACTTGTAATTGCCCGATACCTGTCGTGATTTTGAACCAATAAAAATTTAAAAAAATAAAGCGGTCAATAATACGAGTCTATATTTTAACTTTAATCTACAAACAGGAGTGATGTTTATCAGCAGACTTAAAAGCTAAATTTATTATGTTTACTGAAATATTTAAGTTTTTAAATACATTTCCATATGAAACTTTATCTTATACAGATAGCAAACAGGGTCTGATGGGAACCTAATAACACCGAAATGTGTTCATAGGAGCTATTATAAAGTGCACAAATGTTATTTGATAAATTAACAGTTCATGAAAACAGATTCAGTAATGTGTCGAAACGATATCCAAAAGCAACTCGTTTGAAGAACTCAGAAATTTTCTTTAACGCAAAGAAAATGAAACGTAAATACAAACGAATGAAAGAGAAAAAAATACCTATTTGAACGGGCAATACACAAGAAAATGTTTGAAGCAGAAGGCTTGTTATTCAAGCTAATGCAAAGTAAACACATACACAGGCACAAGAAATGCCGGCAGCCGGCAGCCACACACTCACTCGCAAGACACCTGCCTGCAAGCGACGTGCGCTGTCGCACGAAGTCGCAGGGCGCAATGTGACCACGTCTGTCACATTGCTTGTATTCTATCAGCAACGTTCTCGTCTTACTGCAAGGGGATTTAATAACCCACACACGCACCTAACTTCCATTGGGTGCAGTCAGGCTATCGAGGCTATAGCACCACATTTCCTATGTTTTACTGCCTCATCGGTCCAGATTTCCGAAAATACGTTCCCTTCCTATTCTTCCCCAACATGCTCTCTACAATGCATCTAAGTTTTTCCGTGCCAAAAAGAATACAGCGAATCGAGATAAAGCGCTACTATTGATAGAAAATTCTTAACGCTAAGTTCAAAGAATAGTAAATGAATGGTGTTTAACTGGTGTTTTTAATAGCCATTTCTTATCAGAGTAGGGAAACAATGAACAGCTCAAAAACCTAAGGGAAGTAAGTTTCAAACGATGGGCTGAAAGTTCATGTGAAATGGAAGTCTATCTCACACTGCTTTTTGTCATTCAGAAAATAATTGTGTTTCCAGAAATGTTGATATGCGGTGATCCTGGTAGTGGTAACAGAGGCCTCTGGACATACTTTTGCGGGCTTACTCACAAATACATATGTGGTATCAGAAGACGGCTGCGTGGGAGCTACAAGACACAAACAAATACACTGAGGTAAGTCCTGAATAGCGACATACAGATGCCGGTAGTACATTATACACAAGGTATAAGACACCAGTGTATTCGTGGAGCTGTCATTTGTACTCAGGTCACTCATGTGAAAAGGTTTATGACGTGATTATGGCCGCACGAAGGAATAGTAGTTGCAGCTAGACGCACGTGGCATTCCCTTTCCGAAATGGTTAGGGAATTCAATATTCCGTGATTCACAGTGACAAGAATGTGCCGAGAATATCAAATTTCGGGCATTATCTCTCACCATGGACAACGCAGTAGCCGACGGCTTTCACTTAACGACCGAGAGCAGCGGCAGACAAGTGAAACTACATGAAATAAGAGCATGTGGGACGTACGACAATCGTATCCGTTAGGACTGTGTGGCGAAATTGGTAGTTAATTGGCTATGCCAGCAAACAACCGACGCGAATGCCTTTGCTAACAGCACTACATCGCCAACAGCGCCTCTTCTGAGCTAGTGACCGAATGGGTTGGACCCTAAATGGCTGGTAACTCTATCTGGTCACGTGAGTCCCGGTTTAGTTGGTGAGAGCTGATAGCAGAGTTCGAATGTGGCGCAGACCCTTCCAAGCCGTGGACCCAAGATGTCTACAATGCACTGTGCAAGCTGGTGGTGGCTCTATAACGGTGTCCACTGCGTTAAGGGGCTCCGGAACGTCCTATACTTGCAATGTTAAAATAACGCTTATAAATTACATCTTTCCTCACAAAGTATTTGAGGTAGGAAGTTGAACTTTTTACAGATTATTTATTGGAATATGGGCTACAGCTTAACACAGGGATTTTACAAAATTTTAGTTCAGTTATTAAAGATGATTTTTTTTCAATTGTAGTGAAAATTCACAACATTTTTTTGCAATTTTTTATTTATATATTCAAAAATATACAGTTTTTTCGCAAAAGGCTGTGTTAAATTATGCAGAAGGTACTGTGTAACATTTACTGAAAGTTTGAAACAAATATGTTTGGAAGATCCTTAGAAAACATGTGATTAGTATGAGAAAATAAAAGTTTTGGGAATCGAGCGACAAAGATTGGATTAACTTTTTAGTGCATTCCAGGTCCATAGGATGGATTATCTTCATCCTCTGCAAACTCCTCCTCCAGCTTCCTCTTGTTCCTCGTCCTGTTTACTCTTGCTTGTATTTCTAGACTCTTTACAGCCCTGTCTGCAGCCCGAAGGCGTTCCTTGTCTAAAGCAAGCATCGCTCGTTGTTGTGTTCGTAGATTTTGCTACCATTTTCTTCAGTTGCAGTTACTGCAACACTGTTCCAAAAGGTGGTCATGTATGAACACTTATCACATTTCAGTTGTATTTCACTAGCAAGTCCTACGTGCTTTATTATGGAGAGTTCCAGACCAACTTCACTACAACGAATACATCTTACACAGTTTGAAAAAATTCCTTTGAGAACCGACATATCAAATATTTCATTCACATCCGATTCGCCCATAAAACATTCATAGTTTTCACTCATTGAACCAAGTTTCTTCTGTGAAGTATTTTCTTTCCCACTTTGACTGCTATGGGCAGGTGTACTTGAGAGGTTAGGTTCACTCACTTGGTTATCGTCTTTATTGTTTACAGTAATAACACATACCTTTGGCTTTCCAACATTTCTCCTTTTCTTAAAAGCCTTCAGAGGATTTCTAATAACTTTACTTTTACTCATTATTATACTTCAACAAAACAGAGACTCAAGAAACAGAATTAATTACGAATATTTTCGAGATAACGACAGAGTAAATAAACATGAAACAATCGACAATCACACCAGCGATATATATTGAACCATCACAGGTTAGCCACAACACATACTTTATCTCACATCACTAAAATGTACCTGATGAACACGGACGATAATAATAACACCATTTGACAGCAGTTTAGCAGCGCCACAGTGGGTCACGCCCATGTAGAACACATTTCAAAAAAAAATTTAAAAATAGTTGTAGTCTTCGGAATTGAATAAATTATATATCTGCAGATTCAGAAAACGCAAAAAAGTAAAAATTGAACTTTTCATGATTTTGAGCCTTTCCGGAGCCCCTTAACACGGAATGGTTTGTGTCCTCTGGTCGAACTGAAGCCATCATTTACTGGATATGGTTATGTTTCGCCACACTGTTCTAGCCGATACGATCGTCGTACGTCTCACATGCGGTTATTGCACGTACTTTCGCTTGTCTGTTAGCGCTCACAGCCATTCATGGACTTCAGGTTCGCAAACAACGATTGAATTTTTATGGATGAGAAAGCACCAGGTCACCGGGCCACAACTGCTCGCAGTTGGTTTGAAGGACATTGTAAACAGTTCGAGCGACTGGTTTTGCCACCCAGATCGCCTGACATGAACCACATCGAACACCAGCGGGGCGTAATCGAGAGGTCGTATCTTGCACAAAATCCTGCAACGGCAGCATTTTCGCAATTATGGAGGCTGTAGGGACATCATGGCTCAGTATTTCTACCGCTGATTTTAAATGAATTTTTGAATTCGGGCCACGTCGAGTTGCTGCAAAATAAGGTCCGATGAATTTTGTTACTCGATGTGTGACACATATCAGTGGATGGAGAATCTCTCCAAGTTTTAGTTTGTAATATGCACCTTAGCGTAGTTATACAGAGCACCAATATTAGTAAACTGTTACGTAGCAGCTACGATTTCGTACAGATATCAGGTAACGTCTCCGACAGACAAAACACTCTATGGGTGGCACGATATGTTCGTAAATTCACTGGTTACGTGGTGTGAAGAAAACAGGTCAATCTGGACCACCAGTAGAGAAGATGGAGAGCGTGCGGGAACCATACGTCTGCAGCAGAGCACAGACTTGTAGATACGGCAGTCCACTGCCTCGCCCCTTCTACGCAGTCCCCTACGTGTAGAGCAACACCGGCTGAAGTTGTTACTCGAGACTGACTAGTCGAGACAGTGAGTGCCGCTCTGAATTTCACCATCAACTTCAGCGACTACTAGTGGTTGGCAGTAAAGAAGCCACATTTCATGTGTCTGGAAAAGTGAAGCTTCACAAAGTACTTCTTTGGGGCACAGAATATTCGCACGAGTTTGTGGGCCGCATTCGTGATTCACCTAAATTTAAAATATTTTGTACGGTGGTCTCTTCAAAATTTATATACATTTGTTTATACTGAGAAAACTGTGACTGATTTCGTGTACTTGGACATGCTGCAGCAGTTCTTTATGCTGCATTTATAGAAAGACACTGGGGACTTCATTTTGCAACATGAAGCTACTGCTCCACACATCCATTCGTACGCACGTGGATACCTCGATGACGAAATGCCTCAGCATACGACTCGACGTGCATCCCATCATGATATGACGCACATCTTCTTCGATCGCTCACACGGCCACTGGCATGATTCCATCTGGTTTCTTCTTACAGGTTTATGTGAAAGAGCGCGAGTTCATGCGCTCAGAGCCATTTTTTCTGGAAGAGTTGCAAGAAAGGATAGTTTCTGTAGTCGCTGCTGTGCAGTGCAGTGCAGTATTGGGATGTTTACATCAAGTGTTGGACCATCGTAATGACGTCTGCCGCCTCACAATCGGTGCCCGTATTGAGGACCTGTAATTTGGGTTAAACTGGAATGCTTTATCCTCTGATATGTGTCTATTTTCTGTGTATCTTGTAGTTATCGAGTAGTCTTAGTTTGAAACTCCAGAGTGTAATGGGACACCCTCCTCTAACACTACCTTTTTTTGTGGAAATAACCGATACTATGTATACTATCGATTCTTGTATAGGTGAACATTCTCGGCTGTTTCACTGAAAGAATTTCATTCCATTTTGTATACGGTGTATGTGGTGTGCGTACTGTAAGACCTTCAGTACACACACCATCAGCCGGCCGAAGTGGCCGTGCGGTTAAAGGCGCTGCAGTCTGGAACCGCGAGACCGCTACGTTCGCAGGTTCGAATCCTGCCTCGGGCATGGATGTTTGTGATGTCCTTAGGTTAGTTAGGTTTAACTAGTTCTAAGTTCTAGGGGACTAATGACCTCAGCAGTTGAGTCCCAGAGCCATTTGAACCATTTGAACACACCATCAGATCATTTGACTTGTCGCTCTAACGAAGTAGGCGAGTGTCAGCACTAAGTCCTGTGGTCTTATCGTGGCGTGTTTATTTTTTGCCGTTAGGTCAGACGATAGAAATGCCACTTGCACGCTTAGAGTAGCAGATTGACGATGTCCAACTTTAAACAGAACTTGATTAGTTTTCACACACATTTATTAAAATAATAACAAGCATAAAAATTACTTAACTTGGTTCTGAATGCTCTTTGCAATTGACAATCTGAAGTTCCTTTGGTATTGGTACGTTAATCTTATTCTCACATATATCTCTGATACTCAACAAAAGTGTCTATACATTTATCTTCATTACTATGTACAGGAATATGGAAATCTTATCAGGCGCAGACTGAAACTTGACTATAGACTGGTACAGACAAATGTAGAACTCCTACAGACTAACGCAGACTGGTACATACTGGTGCAGACAAATGCAGATTGCCTAATCGCAGGTCTCTACACTCGTTATAATACCTCACGCGTTCATGTATCACTGCGCAAGTGTGATCCGCGAGGGGAAAAGGTTCTACGTTAGCAGCAATCTCATTGGCTGCATTACATATTAATACGTGGATCGGTGGAAGCAGAATTTGGTCCGTCTCTATGGCAGCGCCATCTCGTAGTGCGGAGATGGACGAGCCCTGCGCCTGCGCTGTTGTGCTTAGCGGGGCGCGCTCTAGTGGGAAAGTTGTGTACACGCTGACTACGCGGAACTATGTACCCAACAATGTATTATATATCACACTAAAATGTAAAAAATAGAAATTAACTTGTTACAGTTAAAATTATTCTTATTCCAGAAATATTTCAAATTACGAAATTTCTGGTATACTTAAAATTCTTATTATTAATTGCACAGTCTAACGCGAATTATTAAATTTATTTCTGGATTCATTTATAAAATAATGTTATATCTTGGTGATAATTCTTCTTTTGTCAAGAATGTTTGTACACTTTTTTGCTTTGTAAACTCCTTGGAGAATGTAAGTAGTAGTGGGTATGTCTCTGATGGAGACAGACGTGTTTATATGATCGACACTAACAATGAAATTTGGAAAATTAAGTGGAAGTTGTGAAAACGGTGTGATATTTAATAATGTAACAAAAAATTAAACGTTAAATCAAAATTTCAGCTGCATGAGTGTACCCCTAGACATAAGACTTGGGGCCAATAGTAAGAGAAAATGAAAATAAGTAAAAGTTTTTCTTCTGTATATCTTACACCTCTTGAAGCTTTTGAAAATAACGAAGAGACTAAAAGAAATTTAATGGTGATGAGTGGGAGGGTGAGATTATAACAGGCACTTATAAATAACTCTGTACATCACCCGCAACACATTAAATTAATTACGTTATTTACCACGATTTATCACCAGCTCTGCGCAGTTTTCTTTTTTTGTTTTTTGTAAGAGATAAGTACTAAAATGTTCTATTTTTATTTAATTTTGTAGAACAAATTATAGCTGGGAGTTCAATAATTCTTCTTATTATTATTATTTTTCTGCTTTTACGACCTCGTTAGACCGGTCAATCATCTTCTGCTCGTCTTCTTCCATAGGTTTTCTTTCCGAATTGTCCGATATATTTTCATTCATTCTCATCTTTCTCGTCATTCCTCTTCTATGGACACCCTTTTTATTGCTTTCCGAGTGTCTATTTTTGGTTTAAAACATCTTTTCATGTTTTTCAGTTTGTTTGTCTCTTTTGTTTTGCAGATCATCCAGGGTTAATTCTAGCACTTTCATATCCTCCCTGAATTTCTTTATCGATCGTATTTGTTGCTTCATGTTCCACAAATTCTTTGTATTTTTTCTTGGTAATCCTGTTTCTGGTGTTCTCATAATGTAACCAAAAAAAAAAAAGAAATTTTTTCCGAATAGTATCTGTAATGGTCTCCATTTACTTGGACAACTGTTTGGCCCTATCCTCCATTTTCAGTTTTTTCTATACTTATTATTTATGCGTTTTCTAGATATTCTTCGCTCCACTTTTGGGATTTTGCCGATTCTGTTTTTGTGGGTATGTTTGAAAAGAGCTTCAGTTCCGTATATCACGTCGACAAGTGCGAAGCAATTTGTTCACATACACACCGAAACTACTGTGCAAACATTAAAACTGTTGACAGGTAACACTACATGCACGCCCAATACGTTTCCGAGAGAAAGATATCTCGGTGTCTGGCTGGACCGGAATCTTACATGGGGGACCATTTCTGATATGTTGCCAACAGAGCGCACGCGAGGCTCAAACACCTCTACCCAATGCTCAACAGGGAAAACATACTGAACAGGAGGGTGTCGAGGCCCATATACATGACACTGATGAGACCTCTGATGACGTAAGCAGCTCCCGTCCGGGGATACACAGCTCCTACAAACCTGCGCCGCCTGCATATCATACAGAACAAAGTGCTACACATCATTAGCCACGATCCACGCTACACGCTTGCCGTGAATCTTCACGACGAATACCGCCATGAAAACTTCAAAGCAGTATTCAAAAAGCACGCCACACCATTATACAGTATCTCGAGACACTCGAACAATCCCTTCATCCTTACTCTGGGAAAATCACAACCATAGCCGGAAGCAAAAGCGGCGAAAGACTCTATTAGCTAGGGCATAACCACCTATGGCAAGCTAACTTACGTCCACAAGAGACAACATCGGCAAGCCCCTGCACAACAGCAACGTTGACTGGACAAGCCAGCTGCTATTATAGCCGACCAACAGGCTACAGCAAGGAACCCGACAAGTTCGCACACTGACTCACAAACAAACCCCTAAAATTACCCTACCCTGTGAATCTGATATATGAGCTATCGGACACAAAACGATGATGAACCTAGCTGCTACAGGTAGGCTGACGATGCCGTGAAATCAAGAACCAGCACCCAGCGGCAGCCGCCGTGTAACACCATCGCACAACGACAAAGGTATCGACCTGCATGATACCCACTACTAACAAAGCCTACCCTTACACGACCTGTCGCAGGCTGCAAGAAAACCGCTACTGCTCTTACAGCCTGACATAACTATGGCAGAGGTTTTTCTCCCTTGGCCCTTGCCTTGGCGTGCTTTTTCCTCTGCCCTTCAAACCGCTACCCTTCGTTCAACTTTCGACCCAATCTATCTCCAGATGAGCTCGTATTAATAGTTACCCTTAACCAGACATGCGCAAACAATGCAGTACCCACATCCTACGAGACCTCACTTTAGTGAAAACTAGCCCTTATGCAGAGATGGCAGTAGACCTTTTGTGTTGACCATCATGGCAGTGTGGGCCTGGAGGGGCTCCACCTCTATTAAAAAAAGTCACTTGTAGTTGAACCACCGTCTTGTAATGCTTTCGTTTTGTTTTCATTGATACATACTTTTTATTGTACGCATATCTATCATTTTGTTAAAACTTTCTTGCCATGTAGGTTTCTCGTCCAAGTTGCATATTATAATTTCTTCTAGGTATTTAAACTGTTTCATTTTCCTGTTGTTTATTGTTATGTGGTTGATAACTAGTGGCTCTTCTATCATGATTTCGCTCTTTTAGAATGGTACCTGGAGTCCCATTTTCTGTGCTGTATTCTACAGCCTTTGAAGTGTTGGCAGAAGAGCCAACCCCGTGTTGCTAGAGGAGGCCGAAATGCACGCTGTTAAGCTCACGTAGATTGGCGTGAGGTCTGGAACAAGGTAAAGTAATTATCCTATAAAGAAAAGAACGTAGTTCTTGGAATACTTAACTTTAATCCACAATTGGAGAACATCGCTCTTGTTTAGACATTATTATAATATAAACTGGTAATGGCGCCTTGCTAGGTCGTAGCAAATGACGTAGCTGAAGGCTATGCTAACTATCGTCTCGGCAAATGAGAGCGTATTTGTCAGTGTACCATTCCTAGCAATGTCGGCTGTACAACTGGGGCGAGTGCCAGGACGTCTCTCTAGACCTGCCGTGTGGTGGCGCTCGGTCTGCAATCACTGACAGTGGCGACACGCGGGTCCGACGTATACTAACGGACCGCGGCCGATTTAAAGGCTACCACCTAGCAAGCGTGGTGTCTGGCGGTGATACCACAGCCTTCTTATTTGATTTCTGGTTTCTGATCTCACTCTTTTCGAATGGTACCTGGAGTCCCATTTTCTGTGCTGTATTCTATAGCCTTCTTATTTGATTTCTGGTTTCTGACCTTGCTCTTTTCGAATGGTACCTGGAGTCCCATTTTCTGTGCTGTATTCTATAGCCTTCTTATTTTATTTCTGGCTTCTTGAACGTTATTACCTAGTTACGCTAAGCCGTCTGTGAATCCCAAGAAATTTAAATTTATTTGATCTTTCTTGCTTCCAGTTCTTATATTTTTAGGATTTTTCTTGTACTATTCCCTCATTACCTATTCCAGAGGACAGTTGAAAAGTAATGGCGATAAAGCATGTCCCTGTCTTAAATGACCAGATATTTCTCTGCTGAACTTCACTTTAGTATCTGTATTTATTAGAGTCAAGTTTATAACATACATATTAATTTGAGTTTGAAACCATAATTCCTTAGCATCTTCGTCATTGAAGATCTGTGGATACAATCATTAGCTTTTTTGAAGTCTACAAAGGTTTTTTTTTCTTTTTTTTTTTTCTGGGTAAAGTCTTACGGGACCAAACTGCTGAGGTTATCGGTCCCTAAGCTTACACACTACTTAATCTAACTTAAACTAACTTACGCTAATGACAACACACACACCCATGCCAGAGAGAGGACTCGAACCTCCGACGGGGTGAGCCGCACGAACCGTGACAAGGCGCCCCAGACCGCGTGGCTACAAAGGTTTATGACTTGTTTCTGCCTTATTTTGTAGTAATCCATTACGAGTTTCAAACTGATTATCTGGTCCGGGGAGCTTCTCCAGGGTCTAAATTCTCCTTGGTATTCTCACAGTTCCAGTTGAAGTTGATCTTTACAACAACTGTATGGAATTTTGACATGACTTTATATGTGGCGTGCAAAAGGGAAATTCCAGTATAATTGTCTGGATTTGATTTGTCTCCTTTTTTATGTAATTGATATACACTAAGCAGATTCAGAAGGATGTAGGCTGCAGTAGGTACTGGGAGATGAAGAAGCTTGTACAGGATAGAGTAGCATGGAGAGCTGCATCAAACCAGTCTCAGGACTGAAGACCACAACAACAACAATAGCCCTAGTCCCAAGTTCTGGCAGTTCTTCTTTGTTCCACATGTACTATGCGTTGGTGTAATGGTATCTTCACTGGTTCCGCTGCACATATCCAAAGTTCCGCAAATGTTTCATCTCCTCCAACCTTTGTTTCTGAGCTCTTTGAAAGCGTAGTAGACTTCATGGATTGCGACGGGTTTATATTTTCTGCTGGTGTTGTAATGGCAATTTCTGTGCCTATCTTAACAAGTCCTGTGTGATCTTCGGAATTTAGTAATTTGTTAGTAAGTTGCTGCTAAAATTTCTGGTTTTTTTATTGCTATGGACCGTCTTATTATCTTTGTCCTTTAACATTAATTGACAATATTTAGTAGTTTGTTAAATATTTTATAGCAATCCCTAGAGTTTGTTTTCTTGCTATTTGTTTCAAACATTAGAAATAAATCTTCCTAATACTGGCGTCTAATACCTACTATTATTTTGTGTTATCTTCCTTCGTTCCGGGATTTCGAAGTACGATTATTCTGTTTTATGCCTCCGATACCTTAACAAGGCTTGGTTTCTATCTGCTACTGTTTTACCACATTCGTAGTTCCACCAATCGTGTTTTTCTTCTTTGATTTATTAAAGCTATCTGTTCAGCTATTTGTTTCGTTGTTCGTTAAATAAAAACATTAACATTTTCGCGACAATGCAATTTCGCGGAATCCTCGATATATTTGTGTCTACGTGTGTAATTCCAGTCTTCTGAAAATCCTCCAGTGACAGTGATAAATATTGTCAGAGTACATGGAAGTTATGCTGCCGCTGACAACACAGTGACAGAGTTATACTGCTGCCGCCAAAGAAGCTTGTATTGACGCGTGGGTGCATTGTTAACCTTCGACGTGTTTTCATTTCGTTTGCGTGGCCCAGAGTACGCACGCGTATGTAAGCGTAAAGAGAATAATACTGACTGAAAGCTGTCGACTGATGTAGTTACGACGCGTGTTGCCGCCGAACAAATGTGCATAGGGCAGTAACGCAAGAGCGCGTGCGGCAGCTCGCAAAACCTCTCTGTACAAATCTGTAGCGGCATCATAATTTAAGAGAGAGAATAATACAGGAAGTTCTAGAACAGTTGTTGTTGGTTGTGAAATATGTACAGTGGCAGGTTATCACGATTTAAGTGAGTCTGAGCGCAGTGTATGTCGGCGCAAGAGCGATGAGATACAGCATCTCCGACGTAGCGATGAAGTGGGGATTTTCCCGTACGACCATTTCATAAGTGTACCGTGAATATGAGGAATCTGATAATACATCAAACCTCCGGCAAGAAGAAGATCTTGCAAGAGCGGGACCAACGACGACTGAAGAGAATCGTTCAACGAGACAGAAGTGCAACCCTTCCGCAGATTGCTGCAGATTTCAGCGCTGGGCCATCAGCAACTGTCAGCGTGCGAACCATTCAACGAAACATCATCGATGTGGGCTTTCGGAGCCGAAGGTCCACTCTTGTGCCCTTGCCGACTGACCGACTCAAAGCATTGCGCCTCGCTTGGGCTCGTCAACACCGAAATTGGCCTGTTGATGACTGGAAACATTTTGCCTGGTCGCACGAGTCTCGTTTCAAATAGTATCGAGCGGATGGACGTGTACGGGTGTGGAGACAAACTCATGAATCCATAGACCCTGCATGTCAGCAGGGGAATGTTCAAGCTGGTGGAGGCTCTGTAATGGTGTGGGGCGTGTGTAAGTAGAGTTATATGGGACCTTTCTTACATCTACATACAACTCTGACAAGTGACACGTACGTAAGGATCCTGTGGATTTGGGCAATTCCGGCAGGACAGTGCGACGACCCATACGCCCACAATTGCCCCAGGAACACTCTTCTGAGTTTAAACACTTTCGCTGGCCAACCAAACTACCCAGACATGAACACTATTGAGCGTATCTGGGATGCCTTGTAACGTGGTGTTCAGAAGAGATCTCCACCCCCTTGTACCCTTACGGATTTATGGACTGCTGTGCAGGATTCATGGTTTCAAGTCCCTCCAGCACTACTTCAGACATTAGTCGAGTCCATGCCACGTCGTGTTGCGGCACTTCTGCGTGCTCGAAGGGGTCCTACACGATATCAGGCAGGTGCACCAGTTTTTTTGGCTCTTCGGTGTAGCAGCAGTTACCGATCTAACAACTGCGCCCAACGCTTGTTGCCTTATATGGGCCTTGCCGACCGCTCTGTATTTGAATTCGTATACCTATACCAGTTTCTTTGGCGCTTCAGTGTAGCAACAGTAATAACTTCAAAAAACGTAGTGGAATTTCCATTGATAATATAGAGATAGGCAGAAGAGACCACGTATCGACGTGTTAGTCGAAAGCTGTTCATTGAATGTTATTATGACGAGTTATAATTACAGTTTGTGCTTCCAGAAGGTTAAGCCAAGGGCCCTCACGATATACGACGAGTACCAATGACAGACGGTTTGAACTCACAAGAACCACACCTCGAAAGCGTAATTACCATCTGACATGAGATAACCACTTTAATGGTGGTATCACCTAATACTGGGCGAAGAAAGACTGGCGAATAAACGCGTGATGCTTAATGCCACAAAAGGGAGAGTTTGCTGCCTGGAGTTAAGATCAATGGAGTGCCGTTCTCATAGCACTTGAGTCGAAATTCAGCTTTCAAAGTGGTGGCAAGGGTTTTCTGATTATGCAGAAAGGTGGAACCTTTTATCACTGTCACAAATTTGTATCAGTGGTGTCTTCGGTTTGGGTATTATTTGTATGTGATATCTCTTTATAACCGTGTGTAGTTGAGGTTTCGAGTACCTGTAGAAATGATAGCCGTCACTCTTATGAGCGCCTTCATGATAGCGTAGCGGGCGATGACTCCGCTCTCACATACGTCGGCTCGTATAGTGGAGAGTTCGATCTCACAAACAGTCCCAGGCAGCGTCCATCCAATAAGTTCTTTGTGCATGGTAAACTACTGAAAAATTAAAGGAAATTTTCCAACGATGACTGTTTAAAACTTGGAAACAGTTCCGTCACAGTGTGCTGTATATAATAGTAGGTTGGCGTATAAGTTCGATCTCGTTAACTGACATACGGCCGGGAGTGCTGCGTTCTGGCCACATGCCCCTCCGTATCCGCATCCAGTGACGCCTGTGGGTGAGGATGACACGGCGGCCGGTCGGTACCGTTGGGCCTTCCAAAGCCTGTTCGGACGGAGTTTAGTTTAGTTTAGTGGTGTATAAGTTCGTAGCGATTTTCCATAAGTTTAACGCAACAGATAACCATAAGAGAGTTTTTAGTCATCAGTAATATATTCCCCTTTACCGTTTACAACAGTCACCCAACGCTCGGGTACTTTTCGATTACAGAAATCACGTATTTTTGAGGTGAAGAACTCGTCGAGCCATGTCTGGAGAGCATTTTCGTCCGGAAAGGAAGTACCTTGGAAGTTGGTCGATAGAGAGCGGGAAAGGTGAAAGATCTGAGAGTGCAAAGTCAGGTGAATAAGATGTGTTCGAAATGACTTCCGAACCCAGCAGCTGTATAGTGCTTTTTTGTCAGTCTAGCAGAATTCGGGCGGGCGTTATCGTGTAGTAGCATCAATTCAAACAGTATTCCTGGTCGTTGTTCTTAGACTGCGTCTGCAAGACGTCGCAGTGCTGTATACAACTCGGGGAAGTAATTCGTATTACACCATACCGTCGCTGTTGCACCAGATGCATGACATTATATTTTGAGGATGCGGGCGGATCTTAGTATGGGGAGTTGCTGCTATTTTCGGGCTTAACCATTTCTTTCTGTTCCTCGGGTTAACATAAAGACACCATTTCGCTTCACCAGCAGCACAACGGGATAGGAACGATCTGCCTTCTTCGGAGCCAACTGGGACGAGCAATCAGAGATCTGGCCACCTGCTGATTTTTGCGATCTTGGCTTAGAGCATGCGGTACCCTTACACCCGATTTTTTAACCTTTCCCTTATCTAGTACATTGACCTCGATCATTGTGGATTAAGGCGTTTAAATCATCTTCTTCAAACCCTTAAGGTCTTTCTGAACCAGGAGAGTCACTAATGTCTAAACGATCCTCCTTAAAGCGAGAAAACAACTTTCTTGCCGTGCGTTGTCCAGTGGCATTATCCCCATACATGGCGCAAATGTTTGTGGCTGCTTCTGCTGCTGGCACTCCTCTACTGAACTCAAGTAGAAGAATATGTCCGAAATGTTCCGATATCTCGTTTCGGCACTCCATTACCTATCATGAGTACATGACTAGGTGTCGGACATCCACGCCACATCACAGAACATGGGGGTCAGAGGATTGCCCTTTCCGTAAAGCAGGATAGGTGTCGATCTGTGGCAGATCTCACGAGAGAATACAGAGCACGTGTAAGTGAAACTGTTTCGGAGGCGACAGTTCAACACACATCGTTGAACATGGAGCTATGCAGCAAACTACTTCTTGCTACATCAGTTCGATGGTCATGTTCGGATACGCCGATATCCAGGCGAACGTTTGTACGAAAAATGCGTCACACCGCCACAGAGGCAGCGCCGTGGGGAAAGCTATAGGCTATGGAGGACATTCATCTGGGCCTCCGTGGGACTTGCCGTAGTACGCGAAGACACCATGACAGCTACGAATTACGGACAACCTGCTTCCCTTCAGGCTTGATGTCTTTATTGGCGGCGATGGCAACTCCTAAAGGAGGATAAACATTCGTATCACAGTACTAGAATCGTGCTACAGTAGTTTGAGGAACATCCTTAAGCGGGTTCGTTAGTGCAGTTGCATTCGCCTGGTTTGCTGCTACGCTATTCACGTGGTTTCTTTTTTTGGGGGGGGGGAGGGGGTGGAGGGAGAAGTCAACAGAATTCTCACAGATTTGAAGCGCAGCCCACCACGAACTCCTCTTCTGTAGAAATCTCTTCTGGTCAGAGCAGCACTTGCGCGTTACTTGTGCAATAAGATGCAGTACGTTCCCAACATGCTCTGAACTTGAAACTGTACTCCTTGTCTGTGAGATTAGATACAGTCTTTATGCCGTACCAAGTGTTCCAGTTGAGACTTTAACATTTCAGGTGTTTGTCGTACGAAAATCAGTATAGTCTGTCAGGATTGTGGTGGTTTTACTGTGAATATTTGCTGAGATAAACATAATACATTTATTTCAAACAGCAATCGTTCTCTTGTATGAAGGGCCAAAGGTGTAATTATTATTACGGAATTAGCTCGTTACCTGGCGTTGCCCAGGTACAGAACGTATTCTAATGTTCTGTTAGTCCATCTTCTCCTCCTCGCTCTCTGTCAGTCTCCACGTACTCTTCTTCCTGTCCACGTGCACCCGCCCCTTCCCTTGTCTCCTGGTCATCTCACTTCTCTCCGTCCATCTGCTCCTCCTCTGCTCCTCCCCCTCTCTCTGTCCACCACTGCCAGCATTCCATCTCTCCTCTTCCTCCTTCCCTTTGTCCATGTCCTTACTCCACTTCTCACTGTCAATTTCCCCACCACCCTCTCTTTGCCCATCTCATCCTTCTCTTTGTCCATCTTCTCTTCTCCCTTCTCTAACTTCTCCGCTTCCTCTGCCCCCCCTCCACCGCTCTCTGTCCATCTCCTCCTCACCCATATCTGTGTCCACTTCCTCCTTCTCCTGCTCTGTTCATTTCTTCCTCCCCACATTCTCACTCCATATTTTAGGAGGAGTTTTTACCTGCGGCTTTTCCGGTATACGCACGTATTTCACACATCTTCGTAAATATATGTCACCTGTACCTATAGCGGAATTCCTGCAGTTTCTTTCTCACGCATGTCAATGTTTCTGAAGTCATATCTCCTGAGCTACATGATCGGACAATAGTACAATTGTGTTCATTCAGTAAGTGGTATATTTGTATATTGCCACTGAAACATGTTAGTAGAATTAGTAGTGCAGACGTAAGAATTTAAAGCGTCATGACTGACGGGACATTTTTTTCACGAATCTCAGCGTTTATGACGTCATATCGCCTGATCTACATGCCGTACAATGGAATAATTTTGTAGATAGATTCAGCGGTATTCAGCAGCAAACAGGTTTAGTAGCAATGAAGTAATAAATTTAAGCGTATTGCGTGATACGACAGTTTTCCATGCATCTCAGTGTTTACAAGTATCATATCTCGTGAACTACGTGTTGTAATACAAGGTTTTAGGTTCTTTCAGTGGTATATGTTCATACCGTTTGCAAAATGCGTCACGAATGCAGTCAGTGGTAAAAAAAAAAAAATAAATTAAAACGTAATGTCTGATGCTGCAATTTTACTGCACGAACATCGAAAACGCAGTACATCTTAACTTTTTTCCTTTTCTCATAATTTGGGTGTTTTCAACGAATAATTTCCTCGTAATTCTCTTAACCAAATGGCTCTGAGCACTACGGGACTTAACAGCTGCCGATGTGGCTTCTCAATGATTATATAACAGAAAAATCATCGCGTTTCGGATTTTAACAAAGTAGCTTTAATTGACGATCGACACTAGTATTACGCAAAAAGGGGATGTAACATATGAGACTTCTGCGGTTCTGAGTGAAGCCTTATGCGCTCAAAAATGCGGCATCGCGTGCGTTCATTACCTTGTCGGTGTTTAGGCAGCGTCAGGGGGCGGCGGGCAGAGCAGCTCCACACCTCGCCGTATAGGAAGCAACTCTCTCTTAACTTCTCCTTACTACAATTTACCGAAGTTGTTTTAAAAAAAAAGCTATCTGGCTGTGTTTTCAACAGATCAATCGGGGTCTCAATGTTAACCTTAAGCTCTGCTTACAAAATTCTGTCTATCCAATGAGAAACGTTATACTTTTCGTGGTGGGGCAATGTTTCTAACGTCTGCAACGTAACAGAGATGCGAAAAAGTCTCACGCTAAAACTTGCAGCTGGTGTGGCACTTTTAGTGTTATCATAAGATTTATACTGTTCTTCTGGAGGGCTCTATCTTTTAACATGGGCTGGAGGGTGGTTTTGGCGGTCATCTGGCGACGTGGGTGTCTGTCCCTTATCGTAGGGCCTCCTAGCCTACACGATTCTGCTCTGGGCTTCTGTTCTCGTTTCTCCCCTCGGAACTGCGTCTGTTTCACGGTGGGATGGTATGACATGCATTTAGGCGTACTTGTGTTAGTCTGTGGTATTCCATTTGCTCACTCGTTGATCGTATTACTTTGGTTAATTTAATGTCAGGATTTATTCGGAACTATGTGACATACTGTCGGATTTGCTATCATGTCAGGGTTTTCATGGAAGGTGTTGGATTTGCCTGACACCTTACAAATTTCCTCATAATTCTCTTAACCAAATGGCTCTGAGCACTACGGGACTTAACTTCTGAGGTCATCAGTCCCCTAGAACGTAGAACTACTTAAACCTAACTAACCTAAGGACATCACCCACATCCAAGCCCGAGGAAGGATTCGAACCTGCGACCGTAGCGATCGGGCGGTTCCAGACTGAAGCGCCTAGAACCGCTCGGCCACACCGGCCGGCTTCTCTAAACCCTCCAGAGTTTTATGTATCTTGCTTCCCACGCTCGGGTTCCCGGGTTCGATTCCCGGCGGGGTCAGGGATTTTCTCTGCCTCGTGATGACTGGGTGTTGTGTGATGTCCTTAGGTTAGTTAGGTTTAAGTAGTTCTAAGTTCTAGGGGACTGATGACCATAGATGTTAAGTCCCATAGTGCTCAGAGCCATTTGAACCAGTTTTAGGTACGATTTCAGTTCATCGTACATAGCTCTACAAAGACGAAAAACTTACTTTTAAGGGCTTCTCCACTCTTTATTAGTTGCCCTGAATTTCCATTTGCCAGCTTTCACGATCATGGCAGTCTTCCCTTTTCACATCTCCCTTCCTCGGCACTCCAATTACTCCCTCGCTTCATGTCAATCACGACTGTCCGCGCTTCCTCCTCCGGTGGCGACCACGCCAGGATTACTTTTGGCGATCGTCTTTGCTTCGTTTGACGTATATGGCCCTACGACTGGCCGCTGAAGAGCTCTCAATTATTTTATTTGGTTGTTCCATATCCATACTCCACTTAATTTCCTCATTTCGTCTCCGCTCTGCGCTCCTTATTCCATCCATCTCTATTGCCTGTACTCTGCTTCTCTGCCGCTCCCCAAGGGTCCATCCTTCAGCACTGAATGTTAGTATACTTTTCACTACTATTTGCAGAATCCTCTTCTTTGTTTCTTTTGATATTGCCCACATTACTTTAATTGCTCCTCTTGCTGCTGGATCCTGCGTTCATATCTGCTCGACAGCTTCTCTGGGAATGGATAATCGGTCCTAAGTATTTAGATTGCTTTACAGTTTTAATAGTTCCCTTCGGCAGTACTTCATTCCTTCCATTTCTTCCTATTACTAGTTGTTGTGTGTTGCTCATGTTTATTCTGAGCCCGCCTTGTTCAGATGCATCCAGTAACTTCTTTATCATAAGTCTGA
Organism: Schistocerca serialis cubense; assembly: GCF_023864345.2. Taxonomy (NCBI): domain Eukaryota; kingdom Metazoa; phylum Arthropoda; class Insecta; order Orthoptera; family Acrididae; genus Schistocerca; species Schistocerca serialis. The sequence goes on from NC_064645.1 coordinate 159,759,736, forward strand.
CATTCTCTCTACTTTGTGCTATCAGTGCATAATCATCGGCAAATGAGTAGATAGTACCATGCTAGAAAGGAAATCCCATACCTCTACGTGACTGATTAGCCGTTCCAATACATAGGCCTACTGCATATATACCGGGTGATCAAAAAGTCAGTATAAATTTGAAAACTGAATAAATCACGGAATAATGTGGATAGAGAGGTAGAAATTGACACACATGCTTGGAATGACATGGGGTTTTATTAGAACCAAAAAAATACAAATTTTCAAAAAATGGCGCTTCATCTGATCAGAATAGCAATAATTAGCATAACAAAGTAAGACAAAGCAAAGAAATGCTCAATATGTCCCCCATCATTCCTCAACAATATCTGTAGTCGAGGAATAATGTTGTGAACACCACTGTAAAGCATGTCCGGAGTTATGGTGAGGCATTGGAGTCGGATGTTGCCTTTCAGCATCCCTAGAGATGTCGGTCGATCACGATACACTCGCGACTTCAGGTAACCCCAAAGCCATAATCGCACGGACTGAGGTCTGGGGACCTGGGAGGCCAAGCATGACAAAAGTGGCGGCTGAGAACACGATCATCAGCAAACGACGCGCGCAAGAGATCTTTCACGCGTCTAGCAATATGGGGTGTTTTTTTTTTTTTTTGTTCTAATAAAACCCCATGTCATTCCAAGCATGTTTGTGTATTTTTACCCCTCTATCTACATTATTCCGTGGTTTATTAAGTTTTCAAATTTATACTGACTTTTTGATCACCCGGTATTTTAAACAGGGTCGGCGTCATATTGCAGCCCTTCCTATGTCCTTTTGATTTTTTGGAATGTCTCACTGAACAATCTCGCTACTTTACCTGCTGCCTGCAATTGGTGGTATATTCTTTGAACTAGGGATATCTGTTGGGCTGAAATTGATATTTATACCAAGAGTTCCTAGTAACATCAATGAAAGAAGCAAAGCACTCACTACTTCCGTCGGGGAAGTAGCGCAGCTAGAGTCAAAGATTCTCCTGTAGCCTCGGCGCATCTGCTTCCTGATGTCACAGAGTGCATTCCTCGTCACATTTTATCCGTTACGCGATTCATAAACAAATCGAGTCGCATGACCCATAATTCAACAGCGGCAGAGCGATAAATAAAACCTGGAAGCTGTAACCGAGGCAAACAAAGTACTGTTGATTTTTCTGAAATGAATTTCGGTCATGCGATAGCGCGCAGCACACAAGTGACCCAATATTCCGCAATCGTAAATAAATCACAGTGCTTGTGTTGCTGATAAATGTGGCAGTTGCTATTCAGTAATTTTCCGTGTTTCACTGAACCTTTAACAGTTAGGGCCGCGATAGGGCATGTTCAGCCGTATAATTAAATCAGAAAAATTTTCCTGGGAGACTTCTTCAACTTGGTATATCTCTCACTTAACCAACCATAGCGTCACAGAGCGACCAGAAGTGAAGCTAACACAAATAAACAGTTGTGTAATGGTGAATATCACATTTCAAGACGGTAAGGAAATTATTTGAATGTATAGCGGCATTTGTAAACGAGACCACATACTAGTCTCTCGCGCATCCTATTTTCGAATACTACCCCAATGTTTGGGTCCTCATTCAAGCCCAGCAAAATAATTAATTTAAGGTACTCACTTTTATGATATTCCACTTTTAGTCTACCCATTTGTCACTAAGGAAGTGTTAGGGCAATGAAAACATGTTCCCAACCCAGTTACTAATTTTATAGGAAGTCGGGATTTGCTCAGTTAATATTTGTCTCCTCGGTAGGTGCACCATATTTTCCAACATTACTTCCAAAAATTTAAGTTCTCTCCTGTCCCTACTTTGGCCGATTTTTCTGCTTCATATAGTTTATTCCTAGATATTTCAGTCTACAGTACCTTACCTTTAGCGTTATACGAGGTGCGACAAGATTTTGGTAGTTACCAACCGTACACAGGCCGGGTGACGACTCCAACGAGCGACCAAATGGTGTAAATTGCCCTGAAGATGACCCCATCGCGGGTTGAAACCCGTTTGTGGCAAAATAAATAATGCGATTGTGACTGTCATTTGGAATAATTGATTATAAGTAAATTAATCGCTGATTATCTCCATACAACTATGTTGTCTAAAAATAGCAGTCGGCAAAGAATAAAGGAGTACGTTACAGTCAGTTAAATTAATCCTCGACATGTCCCCCTGGATACCATTAGTTTAGATCTTTATTATTTACTCCACATTTTGCTATGTTCCCCAAAGTTCACGATACGATTAATTTCTACTCTATCTTGAACCTGTACTGAGTACATGGTGATTGTCGGATACGTCGGACAATGGTCGGAACACTACTTTCGTTTAACTTATGTTCAAAGCATTGATATTTCTATATATGAATGAGAGAAGCCTGTTTTATCATTTTAAATAATAAATGAAGCACCTTTTTTTATCTTATGATTCTGTAATTTGTATTGTTTTACATAGATATCAATTCTCGTATTCTTTTAAAAATAAGGCTCAATTATTTGCTGCAACTATTCCAGTCTTTGTCTTCCGCTTAAGTTTTTACCCTCTACAGCTTCACCTAGCACCATGTAAGTTATTCTCTGATATCTTCGCAAATGACCTATTATTTTTGCGTTCCTTCTTCTTGTCACCGTTTTCTGTATGTTTCTTTCTTCGCTGGTTCTGCGGTGAACGTCTTCATTCATTGCCTTAACCGTACACCTAAATTAGAACATTCTTCTGCAGCACCACATTCTAAACGCTCTCTTCTTTCAGGAAATTTGGTAATTTTTTTATTTTATTTTGTCCGTCTAAGTTGCATGAATATACAATTTTTGCTGTAGTGGTTACCGGTTCTGGGTTGACACGCGCATTCTCAACCCACATAACTAAAAATTACAAATTACGTGTCGTACAACTATGTTTACATACAGGTACTTATATGCTTATAGGCATAACACGTTATTTACCGTAACTAGTCATACAATATGGTGCCAAAAGGAACGGTAGGCAAAGAAAGTCATACTGTGGGCAAGAAGTACTCTCGTTGATAAGTTAGTCTACGTGTCAACTGTTACACCTGAACGACACAGCCCAACTGCAAATATACGAGGGTAATCCCAAAAGTAAGGTCTCTTTTTTTTGGTAAGTACAGAACCCTGTTTGTGTGGAAGTTGGTCACACTGTTATGAACAGTGCTTCACACGCTGTGTGTAAACATGCGCACGCCGCGCTGAGGCGTTCAGTCTTGGCTTGGCAGCCGTTGAGAATGGAGCTCCCGTTGGATGTTACCGCCAAGCGCGAACTGCGCGCAGTTATTCGGGTTTTTGAAAGTAAAGGGCACTGCGGCGATTGAAATCCATCGCCAATTGACGGAAGTTTATGGTGAGTCGTGCTTGGATGTCAAAAATGTTCGTGAGTGGTGTAGAGAGTTTGCAGCTGGTCGTACCGAAATTCAAGACAAACAAAGGAGCGGGAGATCGTCAATTTCTGAGGAGACAGTGTTGAAGGTTGAGCAAATCATGCGTGAAGATCGGCGGATCACCCTGGATGATCACTGCACGTTGGTTCCTGAGGTTTCCCGAAGCACCGCTTAACAGAAACATTGAAGTACCGGAAGGTGTGCGCAAGATGGGTGCCACACATGCTGACTGAGGACCACATGCGGCAACGTGTTGTTGCTTTCCGCGCATTTCTTTGCCGCCTTGCAGCTGAACAGGACAACTTTCTGGACTCAATTGTCTCGGGTGACGAAACCTGGGCATGCCACTTTATTACACCTGAGACCAAGCAACAATCACGCCAGTGGTGGCATCCTTCTTCGCCAAAGCCGCGGAGCTGGCGGAGAGCTTGTATGATATGGGCATACAAAAGCTGCCACAACGTGTACAAAAATGCATCGACAGAAATGGTGACTATGCCAAAAAATAGCTAAATGTTCAAGCTGTAAACTAATGTAAACCATTGTAGAAATAAACAAGTCTATGTACTCATACAAAAATAGGAGACCTTACTTTTTGGATTACTCTCGTAACTTTCAGTAGTCAACAGTACACCTTGGTAGGTGTCACCCTCACACATACGTGCATCACATATGCCTGCCTATTGGTTTTCTATGGTGCTGCCACACCCACTGTTATTTACTGATAACATTTGTAGAAAGTATAAAAATATAAATTTTACATTACAGTATATGTTAACAATCTTGTTTTACAAAATGACGTGGCATCCAAATGAAACATATAAAGCCAAGAGGTTCTTTTCCGATTTTTCCACAGTCCACGACTCACTACCAGACAGTGCTGTGTTCTAAACGTACGTGCTCAGAAATTTATCCTCAAATTGATACTAGCAGACTACTTTTTTGGCCACAAACGCTCACTTTTGCTGTGCTGTCTACTTCCTATGTCCTCCATGCTTCGTCCGTCATGTGTTTTGGTTTATAAGTAGCAGATTCCTTAACTCTGTCTACTTTGTCGTCACCCACTTTAATGTTAAGTTTCTCATCAATCTCATTTCTGCAACTTCCCATTATTTTCGTCCTTCTTCAATTTAATCTCAGTCCATATTCTACATTCATTTTACTATTTATTCCATTCGACATGTAATTCTTCTTCGATTTCAGTGACAGTAGCAATGCCATCAACGAATATTATCATCTCTGACCTTTCATCCTGAATTTTATTCCCAGGCTTGCACATATTATTTTGAATTTTAGTCATTGCTTCTTCAATAGATATATAAATTGAACAGTAGGGGCGAAAGACTACATCGTTGTCTTACACCCTTTTTCATCCGAGCGGTTTGTTCTTGGTATTCCATTCTTATTGTCCCCCCCCCACCCCCCCCCCCACCCACCCCCCCGTCCTTGTACGTACTGCATATTATCCGTTTTCCCTAAAGCGTACTCCTTTCTTTCACGTAATTTCAAACATCTTGCAAAATTTTACACTGCCGAAGAATTTTCCTAGGTTGAGAGGTCCTATGAACGTGCTCTGGTGTTTCTTAATTATAGCTTTCATTACAAAACGCATCAGAACCACCTCTCTGGTGCCTTTACGTTTCCGACAGCCAAACTGATTGTCGTCTAACAGATCATCTATTCTTTTCCATTCTTTTGCGTACTGTTCTTGTAAGCAAATTGGAGGCATGATCTGTTAAGCTGATTGTGGGATATTTCTCACATTTACCCTTGCTATCTTCGGAACTGTGTGGATGATATATTTCCGCAAGCCTGATGGTATGTGTTCAGTCTAATCGATTCTACACACCAGCCCAACGTGAATAGCCGTTTAGCTGACAGTTCTCCTGATCAGTCTAGAAATCCCGAATCGATATTTTTTATCACTTCAGTCTCACAGGTCTTCCAAAGCTCAGTTAAACTTTAATATTGGGTGCCGTATGTCTTCCCTACAGACAGATCCCCCCTTCATATTGGCTGCATATTCTTCTCACTTACTTTGCGCTTTCTCTCTCTCTCTCTCTCTCTCTCTCTCTCTCTCTCTCTCAACTGCATCTAACAAAGAAATTTGCATTGTACTCTTAATGTTTATGCCGTTGCCTTTAAGTCCACCACAGTCTCTATTTCTCTATAGGCCGAGTCGGTAGTTGCGATGATCGTTTCTCTTTCGGCCTCTTCACATTTTTTTCCTGCATTCAATACCCCTTGGCTTCCCTATACTTCCTATTTATTTAATTCTTAGTGCTGTTTACAGAATAATAGAAAAGAGCATTTAGGATATCTTAGATGACGATCATTATGGCGTTAGGAAAGGTAAAGGCACGAGAGAGACAGTTCTAACGCTGTCAAGACACATTCATAAGATTTGTTGAACTGAAAAAGCGTTCGACAGTGAACAAGCTACAAGATACTCGAAATTCTAATAGGAATAAGCTCTAGGGAAAAATGGCTAATGTACATTACGTACACAAGAACGAAGACGGAGCAGTAAGATTGTAAGATCAAGAAGGAAGTGCTCGGATTAAAAAGCGAGCAAGACAGGGGTGTAGTCTTTCAAGAATGGTATTAAAATTCAAGGTGAAAGGATATCGGTTATACGATTCACTGATGGCTTTGCTACCTGTTGTGGACTGGCAAGACAGCCAATCCACTATGACAGGAAGCCGAAAGGCACGCGTTTAAGCTCACGCAGGCTGGCGTGAGGTCTGGAACAGGACAAGGTCTTGAAACTAGCAAAAAAGGTACGTAGTTTCTGGAATACTTAACTTTAATCCATAATTGGTGACATCGGTCTGACGGTACATGCATCACAAGATAAATAGCAAATGATAATGGCGCCTTGCTAGGTCGTAGCAAATGACGTAGCTGAAGGCTATGCTAACTATCGTCTCGGCAAATGAGAGCGTATTTTGTCAGTGAACCATCGCTAGCAAAGTCGGCTGTACAACTGGGGCGAGTGCTAGGCAGTCTCTCTAGACCTGCCGTGTGGCGGCGCTCGGTCTGCAATCACTGATAGTGGCGACACGCGGGTCCGACGTATACTAAGGGACCGCGGCCGATTTAAAGGCTACCACCTAGCAAGTGTGGTGTCTGGCGGTGACACCACACTATCCTCAGAGGAAGTGAAGAAGAATTACAGGATTTGTTGAATGAGATGAACAGTATAATGAGTAAGGAATATGAATTGAGAGTAAATCGAAGAAAGATTAAAATAATGAGAAGAAGCAGAAATGAGAACTGCGAGTAACTTAACATCAGAACTGCGGATCACGAGGTAGATAATGTTAACGAATTCTGCTACGTAGGCAGCAAAACTGTCCGTGATGGATGGAGCAAGAAGGACATAACCAACAGATTAGTATTGCCCAAGAGAATTTTACAAGTATCAAACATAGCCAATAATTTGAGGAAGAAATTTCTGACAATCTATGTTTCCAGTACAGCATTGCATGGTACTGAAACATGGAATGTAGGAAAACGAGTGGAGGGGGACCGAAGCACTTTAGCTCTGGAGGGCTAGAGCAGAGGGGAATCGAAGCAGTTTAATCTGGTGCTACAGAAGAATGTTAAATATTAGGTAAGCAACGAGGTGGTAGCCCCTATTCCGCAGAATAGGCGAGCAAGGGAATATATGGAAAACACTGACAAGAAGAAGGGACAGGATCAAACGACATCTAGTAAGACGTCAGGGAATAACTTCCTAGGTACTACACAGAGTTGCAGAGGGTATAAACTGTATAGGAAGACAGAGATCTGCATACATACAGCAAATGACTGAGAATGTGCACTGGTGTTTCTCTACTTTGAGATGAAAATGTTGGCACAGAGGAATTCTTGAAAGGCCTATCAATCCAGCCACAAGACAGACGACTCAGAAAAAGTGGTTTTTATTGCTGGAGTAATGGTTCAAATGGCACCGAGCACTATGGGACTTAACATGTGAGGTCATCAGTCCCCTAGAACTTAGAACTACTTAAACCTACCTAACCTAATAACATCACACACATCCATGCCCGAGGCAGGATTCAAACCTGCGACCGTAGCGGTCGCGCGGTTCCAGACTGAAGCGCCTAGAACTGCTCGGCCACACCGGCCGGCTTTGATTGCTGGATTCGTGTCTTACCGGATGGATCTTTTTACTTCCTTCTGTCGTCGATAAGTTGAAGTACATCTTCTATTAACGAAGGTCCCTTCTTAGTTGCCTTTATGGTATCCAGTTTTGTCTGTCCAACTTTTATGACAGTCGTTTTTGGGTACGCCCATTCTTCTTTAACTGAACTGCCTACTGTGGTATCTTCTCCTTAGAGAACGTCAAACGTATCTCGTCATGCCTCAGTACTTGAGCATTCCACTTGTTCCCGCAATGACTCTTCCGGCCAATTCTGGTAAACTTTAACCGGCCGGTGTGGCCGAGCGGTTCTAGGCGCTTCAGTCTGGAACCGCGCCACCGCTCCGGTTGCAGGTTCGAATCCTGCCTCGGGCATTGCTGTGTGTGATGTCCTTAAGTTAGTTACGTTTAAGTAGTTCTAGGGCACTGATGACCTCAGATGTTAAGTCCCATTGTGCTCAGAGCCATTTGTTAAACTTTAGTTTTCTCTTTATCGTTACTACATTATGATACAATTCTATAACGAACCAGAAGGGCTGGTGTGCAGGCCACCCTGGATGTGGTTTTTAGGCGGTTTTCCATATCCTGCTATATGAATACTGGGCTGGTCCCCAGGTCCCACTTCAGTTACACGACTGGTAGACGTATGAAACACATTCGCACTATTTCATGATTTACCTAGACGTGGCAGACGGGGGTACACTCATTCGTTCCCAGGAAGTATCGGGTGGCGGCAGGAAGGGCATCTGGCTACCCCCTAAAATTAACCATGCCAAATCCGTATTTAATCCTGCCAACCCTGGGCCCGATGTGGGACTAAGGCAGTAAGTAGCAAAGAAGAGTAAGATTTTGATACGATTCTATATGTGGGTACGCCTTACAATCCAATATCATATTTCGGAATTGTCTCACTATGATGTAATACAGCTGGTGTTTTTTTGTGTGACTGGGTCTTTTCGAAGTATAGCTCCTCCTCACGTGATCCTGAAAAGGGGATTCGATAACACTAGCTCAAATTGTTGCAGAGCTCAATTAGTCCTTCTCCTCTATCATTCCTACTACCAATTACCTTTCTTCTATTCCTCCCCCCCCCCCCCTTTTATCACTGAATAACAGGGGTTGGACAAAAATATGGAAACATCGCGAGATTTGCGTACTTGAACATAAATAGAGATGCTAGTAAAGCCTGCAGGTTGTGCTGTTGAATTTTACCATTAATGGAATTCGCGAAAAAATAAAGGTCGAATCAAACACCTTCAGCCGTCTAAACTTCCGGCTGTTATTTTATTTGCGCAACCAGTTTCAGCGTTACATTGCGCCGTCTTCAAGCCCCTTACCGACGTCTAGGAAGAATCATACCTACAGTCCAGTCAAAATAGGACCCAGCATTCAGTGACTAGTACCCTTCCGAAAGGTGACGGATTAACCATTCAGTGCAAACTCCTCGTCTGGCGCCAGATCATATTTCCGACCGCCTGGTGTGGCTCGGAGGTGTTGTCTATGGCCTCAGAAACAGCACTAACCAGACTGCAACGTCTCCAAAATAAAGTTTTCCCTGTCATCTCAGGGGCTGGAAGATAAATTCACAATACACACATAAGAGACTTTTTAGGCCAAACCACCATCTACACACATATTCAGGACATATCCACAAAACTCTTACAGGCCACTTTAGGGACCAATAACACACACACACATACATACACACACACACACACACACACACACACACACACACACACACACACACACACACACACACACAAAACCGAAACACAAGCTTACACAGTGAAAATACACACGCAACTCCAATGCCTCACCTTCACGAAATTCTCTAGTGCATTCTGAAGCCAGACTGGCACAGCCCAATGGTAATTCATACACAGCCTTCGTCGTCACTACTACCCGACTTCTTCTTAACACAGTGATTTCTTAGATCTTCACTTGTCGACTCGAAGGGATCGCTCTTGAAGAAGACCCTACGGATACTAGTCACTGAATGCTGGCCCCTATTTTGATTGGACCAGAAGTGCGATTCTTTCTACAGGCTGGTCAGAGGCATTGAGATGGCGCAATGTAGCGCTGAGACTGGCTGCCGTAAATCAAATAAAAATTGGAAAATTCGACGGATGAAGGTGCTTAAATTCAACTTTTATATTGAACACCAGATGTCCCTCAACAAACTGTATAAACATGGAATTAAAAGAGGCTTCTCTGCAATGTCTTCAATATGTTGCAAGTGTCAACCGTGGTCAGAATGACTTCTGTGTAGTTCCGAGTGCGTTATGGCGGAGCAAAGTGAATTTGAACTTCTACATCTACATGGATACAACGAAAATCACATTTAAGTGCCTGGCAGAGGGTGCATCGAAGAACCTTCACAATTCTCTGTTATTCCAATCTCGTATAGCGCGCAGAAAGAACGAACACCTATATCTTTCCGTACGAGCTCTGATTTCCATTATTTTAGCGTGGTGATCGTTTCTTCCTATGTAGGTCGGTGTCAACAAAATATTGTCGCATTCGGAGGAGAAGTTTGGTGATTCAAATTTCGTCAGATGATCCCGTCGCAACGAAAAATGCCTATCTTTTAATGATGTCCAGCCCAAATACTGTATCATTTCTGTGACACTCTCTCCCATATTTCGCGATAATACAAAACGTGCTGCCCTTCTTTGAACTTTTTCGATGTTCTCCGTCAGTCCTATCTGGTAAGGATCCCACACCACGCAGCAGTATTCTATAAGAGGACGGACAGACGTAGTGTTAGCAGTCTCCTTAGTAGATCTGTTACATTTTCTAAGTGTCTTGCCAATAAAACGCAGTCTTTGGTTTGCCTTCCCCCACAACATTTTCTGCGTGTTCAAATATCTCTGAGCACTATGGGACTTAACATCTGAGGTCATCAGTCCCCTAGAACTTAGAACTACTTAAACCTAACTAACCTAAGGACATCACACACATTCATGCCCGAGGCAGGATTCTAACCTGCGACCGTAGCGGTCGCCTAGAAACGCTCGGCCACTCCGGCCGGCTTTCTGTGTGTTCCAATTTAAGTTTTTCCTAATTGTAATACCTAGGTATTCAGTTGAATTTACGGCTTTTAGATTACACTGATATATCGTGTAACCGAAGTTTAACGAGTTCTTTTTAGCACTCATGTGAATGACCTCACACTTTTCGTTATTTAGGGTCAACTGCCACTTTTCGCATCATTCAGATATCTTTTCTAAATCGTTTTGAAGTTTGTTTCGATCTTCTGATGACTTTATTAACTTTATTAGTCTATAAACGACAGCGTCATCTGCAAACAACCTAAGACGGCTGCTCAGATTGTCCCCCAAATGGTTTATATAGATAAGGAACAGCAAAGGGCCTACAACGCTACGTTGAGGAACGCCAGAAATCACTTCTGTTTTACTCGATGACTTTCCGTCAATTACTACGAACTGTGACCTCTCTGACAGGGCAAACTGATGACGCTCGTATGGTAAGTGCTTCCGTAACCAAAGGAGCCAAAGTCACTGCTGTTGCAAGAGGCACCCTGCCGAAGATTTATACCGCATAAACGGGAAATGGATAAACATCAACGTCTAAGTCACGACGCGAACCAACGTGTGTGTTGAGTGTTTGTGACAGACGGTATTGAATAAGGTTGTGATGAAAAATAATGAGAACGACAGTTGCAAAAGTCACTGCAGAACTGAATGCTGCATTCGTGAATCCTGTCAGCAGCAAAATAACAGAAACGGAGCTCCACAGGCAGGGAATTACAAGGCGAGCTGCAATTCCAAAACCATACGTCAGCTATGAAAACTCCCGTAACAGGAATACGTGGCGCCGAAACCATAAAACCTTGACTTCTAAGCAATGGAACAAAGCCATTTTGTTGGATGGCCCCTGTTTCTAGCTTCTGGCCAAGTTTGCGTCCCAGGAATGGAACATGGCGGGTTTCGGTAATGATTTGAGCAACAATACCGTAGTATTCCATGGGCCCCATGGTCACTCTACAGGGATTATTACTATCAACGATTATGTGATCATTTCGGCTCATCAACTACATCCTATGGTACAACTTTTGGTCTACGTTCAGAATGAATCCTTCTCCCCTTATACCATTTTCTGCTGCTGTTGATATTACCAGATATCTCTTGAACAATAATCGCTACCTTCTTTCCATTTCACTTTACTGGGGCAAACTTCATCTAGATTGAGAATCTGAGTTCCCTCTTCAGGATTTGTGGCTTCCATACCACGTACAAGCTTCTGATATCCTACGCTCCAACTCGTAGAATGTTGCCCTTTCTTTGGTTATTCAAATATTGTTTTCATGTTCAACTCTTCCCCCTAAATACTGGAAATAGTCCGGAATCTTTTGCCAGTTGAGAGGTTATCATGAAAACTTTTTAATTACGTGCCCCCAGTTCTGAGGGTTCACGTTGTATGTCTTAAATGCGGCAGTTTTTTTGGCCTTCAGCATCCTCATGTGGTACAGGGCCGAGTGGTGGATCTGAATCAGAGGCTCAGATGGTTCTGTGACCACGTAGACTGCCGATTCCTCGACTTACGCCATACGGTGGTTGGGCTTCGGGTTCCGATGGTTGGGTCAGGAGACCACTACACGCAAGAGCTACACGGATAGCAGGGGCTGTGTGGCGTGGACTGGGCGATTTTTTGTTGGCCAGATGGTCTCGATAAAACACAGAAAAGGCTTCAGTCTCAAAGGAAGCTGGCCTAACACAGGAAGAACGTAGATACAGGAACCATCGGTGTAATGGCTGTAAATTGTCGTAGCTCTGTTGGGAAAGCACCAGAGCTACAAGCGCTAATAGAAAGCACTGATGCTCAAATCGTTATAGGCACTCAAAGCTGGTTAAAGCCGGAGATACGTCCAGCCGAAATTATTACGAAGAATCTAACGGTGCTACGAAAGGATAGGTTGAACATAACTGGAGGTGGTGTGTTTGTTGCTGTTATAAGCGAAATTGAAGCAGATAGCTCCTATGAGTTAGTATGGGCAGAGGTTATTCTTGGCAACAGGAATAAAATAATAACTGGATCCTTTACCGCCTCCCAGTTCAGATGACACAAGTACTGAAAGGCTCATAGAAAACTTGAGTTTTATTTCAAACACATACCCGACTCATACAATTGTAGTTGCTGGTGACATTAATTTACCCTCGATATGTTGGCTAAAATACATGTCTGAATCCGGAGGTACGCGTAAAACATCCGAAATTGTGCTAAACGCATTCTCTGAAAATTATTTCGAGCATTTAGTTCATGAGGCCACGAACAGTAAACGGTTGTGAAAAGACACTTGACCTCGTAGCAACAAATAATCCTGAGCTAATAACAAGCATCAAAACAGATATAGGGATTACTGAACACAAGGTTATCGTAGCGAGACTGGATATGGTACCCCAAATGCTCCAAAAAGAAACGAAAAATATACATATTCAGCATCAAAAGGGATATAGGAATTACTGAACACAGGGTTGTCGTAGCAAGACTGGATATTGTACACCCAAATCCTCCAAAAAGTAACGAAAAATGTACATATTAAAAATATTTGATAAAAATTCACTTGACGCCTTCCTGAGAGTCTCCACTCCTTCCAAATTAACAATGTAAGTGTAGACCAGATGTGGCTTGAAATCAAAGAAATAATATCAGCAGTGATTGAGAGATTTATACCAAAGAAATTAACAAACGATGGAGCTGATACTCCTTGGTACCCAAAAAGAGTTGGAAAACTGTTGCAGAAACAACGAAAAAAACATGCCAAATTTAAATGGAAGGAAAATATCCACGATTAGCAATTTTTCTCAGAAGCTCGAAATTTAGCACGGACATAGCCTTCTCTGCACGATAGCTATGGAAATAGTATCGACGACAGAGCTTCGAAAGCAGAATTACTAAATACAGCCTTCCGAAATTCCTCCATTAGAGAAGACGCAATAAATATTCTAGAATTCGAATCAAGAACAGCTGCCAACATGGGCAACGTAGAAGTAGATATCCGCGGAGTAGTGAAGCACTTCACAAAAGCCGGCCGCGGTGGTCTAGCGGTTCAGGCGCTCAGTCCGGAACCGCGCGACCACTACGGTCGCAGGTTCGAATCCTGCCTCGGGCATGGATGTGTGTGATGTCCTTAGGTTAGTTAGGTTTAAGTAGTTCTAAGTTCTAGGGGACTGATGACCACAGATGTTAAGTCCCATAGTGCTCAGAGCCATTTTTGAACTTCACAAAAACAAAGTTTCCGGTCCAAACTGTATACCAGCTAGATTCCTTTCAGATTATATTGATACAATAGCTCCACACTTAATAATATACAGCCGATCGCTAGACAAAGATCCATACCCAAACACTGGAAAGTTGCACAGATCACACCAATATTTAAGAAAGGTAGTAGGAGTAATCCATTAAATTAAAGGCCCATATCACTGACGTCCAGGCGCAGCAGGATTTTTTAACATAAATTGTGTTCGAACATCATGAATTACCCCGAAAAAAAAAAGATCTGTTGACATACAGTCAACATGGATTTTTGTGAAACACAACTAGCTTTTTACTCACACGAAGTGTTGAGTGCTATTGACAAGGGATTTCAAACTGATTATGCATTTCTAGATTTCCATGAGGCTTTTGACACTGTACCACACAAGTGGCTTGTAGTGAAATTGCGTGCTTATGAAATATCGTCTCAGTTATGTGACTGGATTCATGATTTCCTGTCATAGAGGCCACAGTTCGTCGTAATTGAAGGAAAGTCATCGAGTAAAACAGAAGCGATTTCTGGAGTTCCTGAAGGTTTAGGAGACCATCTGAGCAGCCGTCTTACGTCGTTTGCAGATGACGCTGTCGTTTATCGTCTAGTAAAGTAATCAGAAGGTCAAAATAAATTGTAAAACTATTCAGAAAAGATATCTGTATGGTGAAAAAATTGGCAATTGACCTTAAATAACAAAAAGTGTGAGGTCATCCACATGAGTGTCAAAAGGAATCCATCACACTTCGGTTCCACGTTAAAGCAGTCGAATCTTAAGGCCGTAAATTCAACTAAATACCTAGGAATTACAATTACGAACAACTTAAATCGTAAGAACACACAGAAAGAGATGTGGGGAAGGCTAACCAAAGACTGCTTTTTTTTTGGCAGGACACATAAGAAATGTAACAGATCTCCTAAAGAGACTGCCTACACTACTCTTGTTCAAAATGGTTCAGACAGCTCTGAACTCTATGGGACTTAACATCTGAGGTCATCAATCACCTAGACATAGAACTACTTAAAACTAACTAACCTAAGGACATCACACATACCCATACCCGAGGCAGGATTCGAGCCTGCGACCGCAGCAGCAGCGTGACGCCGGACTGAAGCGCCTAGAACCGATCGGTCATATCGGCCAGCTACTACTTGTCCGTCCTCTTTTAGAATACTACTGCGCGGTGTGGGATCCTTACCAGATAGGGTGTACGGAGTACATCGAGAAAGTTCAAAGAAAGGCAACACGTTTTGTATTGTCGCGAAATAGGGGAGAGAGTATTACTGAAATCATAGAGGATTTGGGATGGACATCATTAAAACAAAGGCGTTTTTCGTTGCGGAGGAATCTTCTCACGAAATTTCAATCACCAACTTTCTTCTCCGAATGTGAAAATATTTTGTTGACACCGATCTACATAGGGAGAAACGATCACCATAACGAAATAAGGGAAATCTGAGTTCGCACAGAAATATGTAAGTTGGTTTTTTTCAGCACGCTGTACGAGACTGAAAAAATAGAGAATTATTGTGAAGACGGTTCGATGAAACGTCTGCCAGGCACTTAAATGTGATTTGCAGAGTACCGATGTAGATGTACATGTAGATGGTTGATTACTGTCGATTGATTGGCCTTTTATGGGTAGTTTCCCACCTCAAAGGCAAGACGGTGCCCTGAATCTCTTTCCGCGTCTCCGCCCTTTTTGAAAAGACCGTCGGCAGAACAAGGGGTGTCTACTTGTATCGGAAGCGTTCGGCCGCCTTTGCTCATGATTTTTTATTCAAAATTTAAGTGGCGCCTCGGATCAAACCTGGGACCCAGGACCTATCATTTCTCGTCAAAGACGATATGTCATGCGTTAAATTGATCTAACTTTCCGACAAGCAGTCGCAGCATTAGTATTCCTAGTAGAAAGATCTACATCTACATCTACATATACATATACATATACATATACATATATACTACGCTAGCCACCAAGTGGTGTGTGATGGAGGGTACAATTCGAGCCACGCCGAAGTCATATTCCCCTAGCCGGCCGAAGTGGCCGTGCGGTTAAAGGCGCTGCAGTCTGGAACCGCAAGACCGCTACGGTCGCAGGTTCGAATCCTGCCTCGGGCATGGATGTTTGTGATGTCCTTAGGTTAGTTAGGTTTAACTAGTTCTAAGTTCTAGGGGACTAATGACCTCAGCAGTTGAGTCCCATAGTGCTCAGAGCCATTTAAACCATTTTTTCATATTCCCCCCCCCCCCCCCCCCCCCCTCTGTTCAACTCTCGGATCGCGCGAGGGATAAACGACTGTCTGAACGCCTCAGTACGAGCTCTGATTTTCCTTATCTTTGAATGGTGTTCATTGCGCGATTTGAAAGTTGGTGGTAATAATATATGTTCTACATTCTCGGTGAATATCGGATTTCGGAATTTAGTGAGCAGCCCCTTCCGTTAAGCGCCGTCTATCTGCAAGTGTGTCCCATTTCAAACTTTCTATGAGATCTGTAACGCTTTCGCGATGGCTAAATGTACCAGTCACGAGTCTTGCCGCTCTTCTTTGGACCTTCTCAATCTCCTGAATCAGACCCAACTGGTAAGGGTCCCATACAGACGAACAATACTCCAAGACTGGACGAACTAACGTATTGTAAGCTATATCGTTTGCTGAAGGACTGCATCGCTTCAGGATTCTACCAATAAGCCGCAATCTAGAGTTTGCCTCACTCGTTGCTTGTGTAATCTGATCATTCCATTTGAGATCATTTCGAATAGTCACACCCATATATCTGACGGATGTTACCGCTTCCAAAGATTGGGCATTTATTTTGTACTCGTACATTACTGGGGATTTTCGCCTTGTTATACGCAGTAGGTTACACTTACTAATATTGAGGGATAACTGCCAGTCATTACACCTCGCATTAATTTTCTGCAAATCCTCATTGATTTGTTCACAACTTTCGTGTGATACTACTTTCCTGTAGATCACAGCATCATCGGCAAACAGCCTAATGAAGCTGTCAATACCATCAACCTGATCGTTTATTTAAATCGTAAAAACCAGCGGACGTATTACGCTGCCCTGGGGCACACCTGAAGTTACGCTTGTTTCTGTTGAAGTCATCCCGTTCAGAACGACATACTGCTCCCTGTCTGTTAGAAAACTTTCTATCCAACTGCATACGCCATCGGATAGACAGTAACCGTACACTTTTTGGAGCAAGCGACAGTCGGAACTGAGTCGAACCTCTTTCGAAAGTCGAGAAATATGGCATCAACCTGGATGCCGGTGTCTAGAGCCTGTTGCATATCATGCACAAAGAGGGCCAGCTGTATCTCACATGACCGCTGTTTCCCAAAACCGTGCTGATTTCTGCAGATGAGCTTCTCAGACTCTAGAAAGGTAATTATGTCTGAACACAAAATATGTTCCATGATTCTACAGCAAATCGAAGTCAGTGAAATTGGCATCCGATTTTCTACCCTTTTTATAGATTGCTATGACCTGGGCCTTCTTCCAGTCCCGAGGAATTTTCCGCTGTTCCAATGATCTCTGATAGATGATGGATAAGAATGGTGCTATATTTGTAGCATAGTCAAAATATAATCTTATGGGGATACCGTCTGGCAGATGCCTTCGTGGCGTCTAAGCGATCCTAACTGTTTTACGATCCCAGATACACAACACACTATGTCAGCCATCCTTGCGTTTGTTCGATAATTAAAAGGGATAATGGTACTGCAGACCTCTATCGTAAACGAGTTTTCGAAAGCTAGGTTAAGAATTTCGGCCTTCTGTTTTGATCATCAGTTACATTACCCGTACTGTTAGCAAGAGAAGCTATTTAATTATTTGTAGCGTTCATAGATTTTACGTACGACCCAAATTTTTTGGGGTTATTTTTAGAATCCGCAGATAAAATATTGCTTGCAAATTCGTTAAAAGAATCATTGTCCTTCTGACAGCTGCTTTCATTTCGCATAATTTCTGTTTGCCAGAGGGGCAGTGACTACGTTTAAAACGACTGTGAAAAATTCTCTGCTTTCCTAATATGTTTGTTGTACCAAGGTGGATCCTTTCCCTCTCCTATATTTTTGCTAGGCACATACTTCTCTAGCACATGGTGGAAATACCTTTAAATTCCGACCAAAGATGCTGAATACCTTTGCTGTCCCGCGGTGAATGCTTGGAGCTGACTATGAAAATATTCAATAATGACACTTTTATCTGCTTTCCCAAACAAGAAAACTCTACCCTGTTTCTTTGGTTTTTTGCAACTTCCACTGACATAGAAGCCACAACGACATAATGGTCGGTAATACTTGTAGATTAACTTCCTCAAAAAGATCAGGTCTGTTTGTCGCCAAGATATCTAATATGTTCCCATCTCGGGTTGGTTTACTAACCAATTGCTCAAGGTTGTATGTTGAGACGGGTCCTATAATAACTAAACACGATTGTCAAAGCTGTCTCTGGGTCTGAAGAATAATGTCTATTCACATTTCGTGCCAGTCACATAAGAATAGCGCTGGTAGCGTCGTTAAGGGGGCAAATCCTGTTCGCTTTAAATACGATCGAGATTGGACGTGGTGAGCTGTGTTAATTAACAAGGCGACAAAGAAGTCATTATCAACACCTCACTGCGTTTGAACGAGGTCGTGTAACAGGGCTACGAGAAGCTAGATATTCCATCTGCGATATCGCAGAAAGGTTATACAGATGTCTGCTGTCTATTCTTTCGGATATGTCCAACACGACGCCATGCGGAAACCACAGCTGTGATACATTATATGAAAATTGAAGATGGAGAGGACTGAATGGAAGGGGAATGTTGATGACAGCTGAATCGGGACATTACGCAGAATCAGCAGCGACAAGTGAAAATTTGAGCAAGACCGGGATTCGAAGCAAGGATGTCCTGCTTACTAGGCAGCTGCGTTAACAGCTGCACCACCATGAGCACAATGTTTATCGCAACTGCTCGGACTGTCTCGGCACACCTTTCGGCCGACACACATCCCCACCTAGCGCGACCGCTACGGTCGCAGGTTCGAATCCTGCCTCGGGCATGGATGTGTGTGTTGTCTTTAGGTTAGTTAGGTTTAAGTAGTTCTAAGTTCTAGGGGACTGATGACCACAGTAGTTAAGTCCATAGCGCTCAGAGCCATTTGAACCATTTTTTAACCACCTAGCGTCACTTACCCGCACTGCCTGCCCATCTGCTCCATGCTCACTACTCGAGATTCCCGCAGGAAGTCGGGCGTATTTGTGCATCCACAATGGAGAAGGTGGATTCGTTGACCATCTAGGCGTGTCAGTTATATGAAAGGGTGGTGTCTATTCTTTTCCACATAGCTGATTCAACTAGATGGTTAACAAATCCACTTTCTGCACTGCGGATGCACAAATACATCCGACCTCCTGTGGGAATTCCAGAGTGAAGAGAATGGAGGACACCGACAGGGACTGCGTGTAGGTGCCGCCAGATGGGAGTGTGAGTCGGCGGAGAGGCATGCTGAGATAGCCTGCACGGTGACCATGAAAACTGTGTCCGTGCTGGCACGGTGGTTAACCCCGTTGGTGCTAAACGGTAGACCCCTGGCTCTAACCCAGTCCGGTACACGTTTTTACTCGCCGCCGCTGATTCCGCGTATATCCCAAAGCATCAGCAACAATAGTCCCCCTTCCATCTTCAATTTACATGTAATACCACAGAAACACTTCGCAGGAATATGAGCTTTGTACATACTACCTGGCAGCGGTGGTCACCAAATGTACAGTCGCAAGAAAACTGGACTGCGGACAGCCGCATCGCACTACCGAGAGACCATCGTGTTCGATGTATGGATCTGGTGAATCGTACTGCATCTGCAGCAGCAACTTGAGCAGCAGTTGGCATCACAGCGACACAAAGAACTATTGCAAATCGGTTACTTCAAGCACAGCCCTGTGCCAGACTCTCTATAGCGTGCATTCCACTGACCCCAAACCACGGCCATTTGCGACTTCAGTAGTGTCAAGCGAGAAGACATTGGAGGTCAGTGTGGAGGTCTGTTGTGTTTTCTGATGAAAGCTGCTTCTGCCTCGGCGTCAGTGATGGTTGTGAGTTGTTTAGACGGAGACCAGGCGAGGGCCTGCAGCCGACCTTCAAAAATGGTTCAAATGGCACTATGGGACTTAATATCTGAGGTCATCAGTCCCCTAGAACTTCGAATTACTTAAACGTAACTAATCTAAGGACATCACACACATCCATGCCCGAGGCAGGATTAGAACCTGCGACAGTAGTGGTCGCGCGGTTCCGGACTGAAGCGCTTAGAACCGCTCGGCCACTGCGACCGGCTGCAGCCGACCTGTTTCCGTGATAGACACACTCGACCCTGGTGTTATGATCTGGATTGCGATTTCATGTGACATTAGGAGCACTCTCGTGGCTATCCCACGTACCCTGCAAAATTGTACGTCAAGTTCGTGATTCGACCTGTTGTGCTGCCATTCATGAACAGCATACCGGTGGGGGGTGGAGGGGGTGAGGGGGAGGTGTGTTCCCAACAGGATAACGCTCGCCCACATACCATTGTTGTAAGGCAATATGCAGAGTGTCGAAATATTACACTGGCCTGCTCGATCACCAAATCTGTCTCCAATCGACCACACATGGGACATTTTTTTTTTTTTTTTTTTTTTGTGTCATCAGTCTTCGGACTGGTTTGATGCAGTGCGTCACTGAGCCGTGGCGCCGTTGAGTTAGTAGACTCTTCTGTATGGCGCCACTGGCTCGGGTGTGGTATTGACTATCACTCTTGCGGTCCCACTGCCAATATCTACGAGGAAGAGTTGGTATCTGTGGGTTGAGTCCTTACAAGGTCTTTGCTTGCCGATGTACACTCCTGAAAATTGAAATAAGAACACCGTGAATTCATTGTCCCAGGAAGGGGAAACTTTATTGACACATTCCTGGGGTCAGATACATCACATGATCACACTGACAGAACCACAGGCACATAGACACAGGCAACAGAGCATGCACAATGTCGGCACTAGTACAGTGTATATCCACCTTTCGCAGCAATGCAGGCTGCTATTCTCCCATGGAGACGATCGTAGAGATGCTGGATGTAGTCCTGTGGAACGGCTTGCCATGCCATTTCCACCTGGCGCCTCACTTGGACCAGCGTTCGTGCTGGACGTGCAGACCGCGTGAGACGACGCTTCATCCAGTCCCAAACATGCTCAATGGGGGACAGATCCGGAGATCTTGCTGGCCAGGGTAGTTGACTTACACCTTCTAGAGCACGTTGGGTGGCACGGGATACATGCGGACGTGCATTGTCCTGTTGGAACAGCAAGTTCCCTTGCCGGTCTAGGAATGGTAGAACGATGGGTTCGATGACGGTTTGGATGTACCGTGCACTATTCAGTGTCCCCTCGACGATCACCAATGGTGTACGGCCAGTGTAGGAGATCGCTCCCCACACCATGATGCCGGGTGTTGGCCCTGTGTGCCTCGGTCGTATGCAGTCCTGATTGTGGCGCTCACCTGCATGGCGCCAAACACGCATACGACCATCATTGGCACCAAGGCAGAAGCGACTCTCATCGCTGAAGACGACACGTCTCCATTCGTCCCTCCATTCACGCCTGTCGCGACACCACTGGAGGCGGGCTGCACGATGTTGGGGCGTGAGCGGAAGACGGCTTAACGGTGTGCGGGACCGTAGCCCAGCTTCATGGAGACGGTTGCGAATGGTCCTCGCCGATACCCCAGGAGCAACAGTGTCCCTAATTTGCTGGGAAGTGGCGGTGCGGTCCCCTACGGCACTGCGTAGGATCCTACGGTCTTGGCGTGCATCCGTGCGTCGCTGCGGTCCGGTCCCAGGTCGACGGGCACGTGCACCTTCCGCCGACCACTGGCGACAACATCGGTGTACTGTGGAGACCTCACGCCCCACGTGTTGAGCAATTCGGCGGTACGTCCACCCGGCCTCCCGCATGCCCACTATACGCCCTCGCTCAAAGTCCGTCAACTGCACATACGGTTCACGTCCACGCTGTCGCGGCATGCTACCAGTGTTAAAGACTGCGATGGAGCTCCGTATGCCACGGCAAACTGGCTGACACTGACGGCGGCGGTGCACAAATGCTGCGCAGCTAGCGCCATTCGACGGCCAACACCGCGGTTCCTGGTGTGTCCGCTGTGCCGTGCGTGTGATCATTGCTTGTACAGCCCTCTCGCAGTGTCCGGAGCAAGTATGGTGGGTCTGACACACCGGTGTCAATGTGTTCTTTTTTCCATTTCCAGGAGTGTAGATACGGGGTTCGCTGGCCCGGGAGGGAAGCACGAACTTTAGGGATTGGCGGTAGCGTCGCGACAATAGGCGGTCAAGAGTTCCGAGCGGCCGAATCCACGAGCTGCACAAGGAGGGCCTGCGCAGAGCGAAGATACATGAGTACTTCACCGAGGTCAGCGTCGACTACAAGCAGCAGGCTGACATCCCGTCGGTTGGTTGGCAACAATCGTGTCGGACGACCGCTCGTGGAGTGGCTACCGGTTGCCCTCTTCTACCTGGCTTTCATCACACCACCCAGTAACCGCTGCGACCCACCGTGGATCCATGGAACTGCTTGGTGATAATTTGTACCAGACCCTCAGAGTTTTACTCGGTCGGCTCTTTAGTCGCAAATGTAGGCAGTAGTATTGTACTAAGACACTATTGTCCTTTGAAAATTTGTCCCGCTATTATATTGCCTTTCCTTTCTGATTTGTACCTGATCATTCATGTTCTAATTAATCAGCTCTTGGTCGTAAATATTTTTGTATCTCGCCTGAAAGGCGGCGCGTGGGTAGCAGCAGGAAAAGGTAATATACGTCGGTACTGCGGTATGAATTTAAATCACCTTTACTCTAAGAAGAAGAATACATAACTTTGTACGTAGGTGTGAAGCTGAAGCGAAGTGTCCCAGCCGTCTGCTCTTCATCAAAAGGGCTGTATCTACAGTGGTGCTCGTAGAGCTGAACAGCGCCTGCTAGAAGGTGCTGTCGTCGTTGTCTGTCGTAGTGCCAACTTAACTGGCACCTAAGCCGTGGCATCGTTGCTATCGATACCACAAATATAGCCTGAACAATTGTACTAAGGCAGAGGTTGCCGTTAAACAAACGAGGGGCCTTGTTGTTAGATTTATCTTTTAACCGGTTCAGTTCTTTGATTGTAATTGACTTCTCAGTCATTAGTTATAATCTGAACAACCTGTTGTACTAAGCTGTCCATTTCTGTGTTTGAAAGACCGGGTCATTATTGGGGTATTTTAGCTGGATCTTGTGGTTACGCCGAGTGAGTTCTCTTGTAATAAGTGCTCACAAGTAATATTTGAAGACGTTCCTTCAGAGTAGTCTTAATAACTGACAACCAGTTTAACTTTGAGCCGTGTACGGCTCGTGTTCGTACCGTTTATTGTCTAACATCTCGTCTTTGCAGTATTGCCGTCTTATTTATTATTCGATTTACTGTGGTCACTAAGTTTCTGGCTTGCATGCCCGTGAGTGGCAGCAGCAGCGCTTTTTGATAAGAGTACGGTCGTATTATCTTTGGAGCGACAGATAGTATTTCGGGGTCGTCGTGTGTCGGCACTTCAGTCGGGACGCAGAGCCAGTGAGGTGCTGACAGCCAGTACTCGCCGACCGCTGGCGACACACATGCACTGTCCGACGGAAGGAAACTGGAGCGGGAACGACCGTTGGTTGGTCGTTCAGTCGATCGTCTCATCGGGCGATGTATATTTTGTCGCCGACTGCTTCGGGTTCTCTGTGTGTGTCGACTTGTCATTCGTCCTGGTTGTTCCTCAGTAATTTTTTTACGATTGTTCGAATTCTTGTGGAAGTGTTTTCGTGGAACTCTGTCTAGCTTGTGTAATTTCGACTGTGCAGTTATATTAATGCTGTCTGTGAACTGGAGTAGGCAGTCGGTCGGTTGGGTCAGTGCAGCGAGGAAGTCTCCGCTGCGAGGGCTTTAGCATAGTGTTCCGCAGTGTGTTTTTCCACGCCGTGTTGATGCTGTCCGTACCGCGTGTAGTTCGGCAGCCTTTGGTGCTGTTCATAATTTTGAGTGGTTATTGTGCCTTTGCTGTTTTTAGACGCCAATTTGAAGACGTAGTGCTGCTGGTATCTTCGTCCTCGGCTGATATTTTCCGTTTTCGTGCCGTTGTTCGGCGGTAGGGAATTGATTAGGTTGTTTGTCGGTCCCTCAGCCGTCCCTGAGCCGGGTTGCCGTCGGATTATTTAATCTTACTTTCGGCTACCTGTCTCACCTAAACTTATGTTAGAGTTACCTCCTTAGGCCGACACTTGGAACACTTCTGAGCACCACTGTTCTATTGTTTTTAGATTTGGATTTTATTTTAACTCAAGTACTGTGTGAAGCCTTCACCGTTTAGTAATTTGTTTTAATTTTAAAATAAGGCCTTCAACCGACTTAAATTAAGGTTTTAAGATTGAATTGTTTAAAACTTACTTTAAAAAAGGAGATTTTGCTCTATTTCAAATGTTTATTAGCCGGCCGGAGTGGTCGAGCGGTTCGAGGCGCTACGATCTGGAACCGCGCGATCGCTACTGTCGCATGTTCGAATCCTGCCTCGGGCATGGATGTGTGTGATGTCCTTAGGTTTGTTAGGTTTAAGCAGTTCTAAGTTCTAGGGGACTGATGACCTCAGACGTTAAGGCCCATAGTGCTCAGAGCCATTTGAACCATTTTGAAATCTGTATTATTCAGGCCTTAAGCCTTCATTTCTTCAATGTTTAGTATGTGGTATTCAGGTGAACTTTACGAGAAATATTTTAAGATAAGGCCTTCAGCCGTCTTAAATTAAAATTTGAAAAGTCACTTCTTTAAAACTTTTTAAATTTTCTTCTCTATCTGAAATTATTGTTATCCAGGCCTTAAGCCCTCACTTCTTCTATCTCCAGTGTGTGGCCTTCAGCCGAGTTTTTATGTAAAATATTGTAACTAAGGCCTTCAGCCGTGTTTATTCATTAAGGCAATATTAACAACTTGTGTTCGGGTAACTTATATTCAGGCCTTCAGCCGTATTGTTTTTGAATGCTTTTAAAGGCATGTGTGATTAGGTGTTGTGGGAAAATGAAGTCTGTATGTTTTTTGCAACTGACATTAACTGATTTTGGTCCCTTTCCACAACTATAATCTGATCCGCTCTGTCCTACGAAAGCAGATTTCAAACTTCGAAAATACGAGGGCAGTTCAATAAGTAATGCAACACATTTTTTTTCTGAAACAGGGGTTGTTTTATTCAGCATTGAAATACACCAGGTTATTCCGCAATCTTTTAGCTACACAACACTATTTTTCAACGTAATCTCCATTCAATGCTACGGCCTTACGCCACCTTGAGATGAGGGCCTGTATGCCTGCACGGTACCATTCCACTGGTCGATGTCGGAGCCAACGTCGTACTGCATCAATAACTTCTTCATCATCCGCGTAGTGCCTCCCACGGATTGCGTCCTTCGTTGGGCCAAACATATGGAAATCCGACGGTGCGAGATCGGGGCTGTAGGGTGCATGAGGAAGAACAGTCCACTGAAGTTTTGCGAGCTCCTCTCGGGTGCGAAGACTTGTGTGAGGTCTTGCGTTGTCATGAAGAAGGAGAAGTTCGTTCAGATTTTTGTGCCTAAGAACACGCTGAAGTCGTTTCTTCAATTTCTGAAGAGTAGCACAATACACTTCAGAGTTGATCGTTTGACCATGGGGAAGGACATCGAACAGAATAACCCCTTCAGCGTCCCAGAAGACTGTAACCATGACTTTACCGGCTGAGGGTATGGCTTTAAACTTTTTCTTGGTAGGGGAGTGGGTGTGGCGCCACTCCATTGATTGTCGTTTTGTTTCAGGTTCGAAGTGATGAACCCATGTTTCATCGCCTGTAACAATCTTTGACAAGAAATTGTCACCCTCAGCCAAATGACAAGCAAGCAATTCCGCACAGATGGTTCTCCTTTGCTCTTTATGGTGTTCGGTTAGACAACGAGGGACCCAGAGGGAACAATCCTTTGAATATCCCAACTGGTGAACAATTGTGACAGCACTACCAACAGAGATGTCAAGTTGAGCACTGAGTTGTTTGATGGTGATCCGTCGATCATCTCGAACGAGTGTGTTCGCACGCTCCGCCATTGCAGGAGTCACAGCTGTGCACGGCCGGCCCGCACGCGGGAGATCAGACGGTCTTGCTTGACCTTGCGGCGATGATGACACACGCTTTGCCCAACGACTCACCGTGCTTTTGTCCACTGCCAGATCACCGTAGACATTCTGCAAGCGCCTATGAATATCTGAGATGCCCTGGTTTTCCACCAAAAGAAACTCGATCACTGCCCGTTGTTTGCAACGCACATCCGTTACAGACGCCATTTTAACAGCTCCGTACAGCGCTGCCACCTGTTGGAAGTCAATGAAACTATACGAGACGAAGCGAGAATGTTTGAAAATATTCCACAAGAAATTTCCGGTTTTTTCAACCAAAATTGGCCGAGAAAAAAAATGTGTTGCATTACTTATTGAACTGCCCTCGTATTAACAGCCAACTGTCTACATCTACATCTACATTGATACTCCGCAAGCCACCCAACGGTGTGTGGCGGAAGGCACTTTACGTGCCACTGTCATTACCTCCCTTTCCTGTTCCAGTCGCGTATGGTTCGCGGGAAGAACGACTGTCTGAAAGCCTCCGTGCGCGCTCTAATCTCTCTAATTTTACATTCGTGATCTCCTCGGGAGGTATAAATAGGGGGAAACAATATATTCGATACCTCATCCAGAAACGCAACGCACCCTCTCGAATCCTGGCGAGCAAGCTACACCGCGATGCAGAGCGCCTCTCTTGCAGAGTCTGCCACTTGAGTTTATTAAACATCTCCGTAACGCTATCACGGTTAGCAAATAACCCTGTGACGAAACGCGCCGCTCTTCTTTGGATCTTCTCTATCTCCTCCGTCAACCCGATCTGGTACGGATCCCACACTGATGAGCAATAATCAAGTATAGGTCGAACGAGTGTTTTGTAAGCCACCTCCTTTGTTGATGGACTACATTTTCTAAGCACTCTCCCAATGAATCTCAACCTGGTACCCGCCTTACCAACGATTAATTTT
The DNA here is from genome assembly GCF_023864345.2 of Schistocerca serialis cubense. Taxonomy (NCBI): domain Eukaryota; kingdom Metazoa; phylum Arthropoda; class Insecta; order Orthoptera; family Acrididae; genus Schistocerca; species Schistocerca serialis. The sequence goes on from NC_064645.1 coordinate 159,786,735, forward strand.
ATATGATCATTCCACTTCAAATCGTTCCGCACGCATACTCCCAGATATTTTACTGAAGTAACTGCTACCAGTGTTTGTTCCGCTATCATATAATCATACAATAAAGGATCCTTCTTTCTATGTATTCGCAATACATTACATTTGTCTATGTTAAGGGTCAGTTGTCACTCCCTGCACCAAGTGCCTATCCGCTGCAGATCTTCCTGCATTTCGCTACAATTTTCTAATTCTGCAACTTCTCTGTATACTACAGCATCATCCGCGAAAAGCCGCATGGAACTTCCGACACTATCTACTAGGTCATTTATATATATTGTGAAAAGCAATGGTCCCATAACACTCCCCTGTGGCACGCCAGAGGTTACTTTAGCGTCTGTAGACGTCCCTCCATTGATAACAACATGCTGTGTTCTGTTTGCTAAAAACTCTTCAATCCAGCCACACAGCTGGTCTGATATTCCGTAGGCTCTTACTTTGTTTATCAGGCGACAGGGCGGAACTGTATCGAACGCCTTCCGGAAGTCAAGAAAAATAGCATCTACCTGGGAGCCTGTATCTAATATTTTCTGGGTCTCATGAACAAATAAAGCGAGTCGGGTCGCACACGATCGCTGTTTCCGGAATCCATGTTGATTCCTACATAGTAGATGCTGGGTTTCCAGAAATGACATGATACTCGAGCAAAAAACATGTTCTAAAATTCTACAAGAGATCGACGTCAGAGATATAGGTCTATAGTTTTGCGCATCTGCTCGACGACCCTTCTTGAAGACTGGGACTATCTGTGCTCTTTTCCAATCATTTGGAACCCTCCGTTCCTCTAGAGACTTGCGGTACACGGCTGTTAGAAGGGGCTTTAGTCAAAATAAAATTGTCAAAAGGGATGGGTTGGGATCCAGTCGCACCTTGGTTACCGACTGAAATTAAGAGGTTGGTTGCTTTGAAGTAAGCTTTATCATTGTCATATTGTTTGCTAATCTGTTTAACCTTTAAGCACAAGTGCCCATCTTAGCCTCGAACTTTTCGACATAAAGCTTTCAAACTTAAAGTTAAGTCATCTGTTTTGAATAACTGAATCACTCTTGTCATCAATCGTGCGTATATACCTTCATATGTTGCAGAAGGTCATTTAATAAGATGGACTGTGTTCAGCGCGGTAGTAAACACACGGCTGTTTCACCCGACAACGGGGGCGCTGCAGGTCAGGCCGTCTTGTAATCAGTTATATTTTTTTGCTGTTTTGCAATACAGCGCTTCAAATTTCTTTTGCAAAGATTAAAATCTTATTCAAGTTAAGATTTAAAGTCAAAAACAAATTTGTTCATTTTGTTACAGAAAATTTTATGGTTAAATTCCTCGATTATCTGTAAAACACAGTTTATATGTTGTTAAATAAACAGGTTGTGTGAAAAGAAACTTATATTGATGGTTCCTCCGTTTCACGTTTTCCTTAATTCCAGTAAGTACCACGCATCAGTCACGAGTTCCTCTCCTGTGCCAACCTCTTCATCTCGAAGTAGCACTTCCAACCTGCGTCCTTGTCCTCATTTGATGAATGAATACCAATCTCTGTCTTCCTCAACGGTTTTTACCCTCTCCCACCAGTACCATGGAACCCATCCCTTCATGTCTTCTTGTCAGTGTTTTCCTCATATTCCTTTCGTCTCCGAATCAGCACAGAACCTGCTAATCCCATACATCATTCGTCTGTAGCACCATCTCAGATACTTGGATTCTCTTCTGTTCCGGTTCTACCAAAGTTCAAGTTTCACTACCATATAATGCTCTGCTCCAAACACAAACGTACATTCTCAGAAGTTTCTTCCTCAAATTCAGGCCTACGTTTAATACTAGTAGACTTCTCTTGGCCGAGAATGCACTTTTTGACAGGGCTATCCTACTTTGATGACCTTCTTGCTCCGCCCGACATTGGTTATTTTGCTGCCTAGGTAGCAGAATTGCTTAACTTCCTCTACCTCGTGACCATCAATCCCGATGTTAAGTTTCTCGCTGTTTTCATTTCTGCTACTTCACAACACTTTCGTCTTTCTTCGATTTACTCTCAACCCATATTCTGTACTCATTAGACTATTCATTCCATTCAGCAGATCACGTAATTCTTCTGGACTTTCACTCAGGATAGCAGTGTCATCAGCAAATCATATCATTGACATCCTTTCACCTTGAATTTTAATCCGACTCCTGAACTTTCTTTTATTTCCATCATTCCTTCTTCGATGTACAGATTGAACAGTAGGGGTGAAAGACTACATCCATGTCTTACATCCTTTTTAACCAGAGTACTTCGTTCTTGGTTGTCCACTCATATTATTCCCTCTTCGCTCTCGTACGTATTGTAAATTACCCGTCTCCCCCTATAGCTTACCCCTATTTTTCTCAGAATTTCAATCTTACATCATTTTACATGCGAACCCTTTTTCCAGGTCGACAATTCCTATAAGCGTGTCTTGATTTTTTTTTAGTCTTGCTTCCATTATCAACCACAGACTCAGAATTGTCACCCTTGGTCTTTACCTTTCCTAAAGCAAAATTGATAGTCATCCAACACATCCTCAATTTCCTTTTCGATTCTTCTGTATGTTATTCAATGTCAGAAACTTGGGTGCATGAGGTGATAAGCTGATTGTGCGATAATTCTCGCACTTTTTCAGCTTTCGCAATCTTCGGGATTGTGTGGATATGTTTCTGAAAACCGGGTGGTATATTGTCAGACTCTCACCAACGTGGAAAGTCGTTTTGTCGCCACTTCCCCCAATGATTTTAGAAATTCTGATGGATTGTTAAATATACGTTCTGCGTTATTTGATCTCAAGTCATCCAAAACTCCATTAATACCGGATCCCATTTTACATTCTAATTCCAATACTGGATCCTCTGTCTCTTCTAAATCAACTCCTGTTTCTTCTTCTATCGCATCAGACAAATCTTCCCCCTCGTAGATTCCTCTAACGTACTCTTTCCACCTATCTGCTCTCTCCTCTGCGTTTAACATGGAATTCCCGTTGCACTCGAAATTTGCTTTTAATTTCACCATAGTCTGTTTTGATTTTCCTATATGCTGAGACAGTCCTTCTAACAAACATTTCTTTTTCCATTTCTTCACATTTTTCCTGCAGCCATTTCGTCTTAGATTCCTTGCACTTCCAGTTTATTTCATATCTCAGTGACCTGTATTTCTGTATTACTGAATTTCCGTGAAAATTTTGTACTTCCTTCTTTTGTAGACCAACTGGATTGTTTTGTCTATTATTCACGGTTTCTTCGCAGTTACCGTCGTTGTACCTATCTTTTTCTTCCCAAATTCTGTGACTGCCCTTTTTAGAGATGTCCATACCTCTTCAACTGTACTGCTTACTGAACTATTCATTATTGCTCTATCTGTAGCCTTAGAGAACTTCAAGCGTATCTCGTAATTCCTTAGTAATTCTGCGTCTCACTTTTTTGCGTATTGATTCTTCCTCACTGATCTCTTTAACTTAAGCCTGCTGTTCATCACTACCGCATTTGGATCTGAGTCTGTATCTGCTCCTGGGTAAGCTCCAGCATCTGATTTCGGAATCTGTACCTGACCATGATGTAATCTTACTGAAATCTTCCCGTATAACCCGGCGTTTTCTAAGTATACCTACTGCTCTTGTGATTGTTGAACAGAGTACTAGCTATTACTAGCTGAAATTAAATACAGAACTCCATTAGTCTTTCTTCTTTCTCATTATTTGTTCAAATCCTATATTGTCCTATAACATTTTCTTCTACTCCTTCCCGTACAACTCCAGTCCAGGCGCCCATGACTGTTAGATTTGTACCTTCCTTTGCGTACTGTGTTACCATTTCAATATTCTCATACACTTTCCCTATCTTTTCATTTTCAGCTTGCGACGTCGGCATGTATACCTGAACTGTCGTTGTCAGTGTTGGTTTGCTGTCGATTCTGATAAGAACTACCCTATGACTGAAGTGTTCACAATAACACATTCTCTGCCCTATCTTCCTGTTCATAACGAATCCTTCTACCGTTACATCATTTTCTACTACTGTTGATTTTACCCATTTCACTTCACTGACCGCGACTATATCTAAACTGCGCCTTTACATTTCCCTTTTCAGATTTTCTAGCTTCCCTACCACGTTCAGGCTTCTGACATCCCACTCCCCGAGTGGAACGTTATCCTTTCGTTGGTTGCGAGAGATTTGAATGGTGGACTATTCCGGATAGTTTTGTCACAGGAGAGATCATCATGACACTTTCTCAATTACAGGCAAAATGTCCTATGGATGCACGTTATGTGTCTTTAATGCAGCGGTTTTCATTGCCTTCTGCATCCTAATGCCTTCGATAATTGGTGATTCTTACGCAATTAGGGACAATTTCCACCAAAGGACAAGAGTGCCCTGAACCTCTGTCCGCTCCTCCGCCCTCTTTGACGAGGCCGTTGGCAGAATGAGTGTGGCTTCTTGTGCCAGAAGTCTTCGGCCGCCGATGCTGATGATTAATTAAAATTTAAGCGGTGGCGGGTTTCGAACCTGTGATGAGCACGTTTTGATCACTGATGAAAGACGCTACCCGTAGATCACTAGTGTATTTTCCATGGGACATCCTCGGACGAAAAGCCCAGCGTCATTCACAACAAGGATTAACCGTCCTTGTATTGACCGACCCACTTTTCAATACAATGCATGCGAGTATGCATGTTTGCATTCAATAGTCTGGCAAGTACACCGATTATTAATGTACAAGTATTTCACATTTGCAATGGCTTCTTTCGCGCTCACAATAACCTGTGAACTTGCAGTGTTAATCACTTAAATATAAGATGAATGTATTCCCACAATTTCATTATTCTCTTTATTAATTATTTTTGGTATTGAGTTTTTTTTCAATCAGTGTAGTTACTCATTCCATATTTAAATGATGGCTTTCACTTTTTATGTGCTGCAGTCTTATCTGCAATTAGAAAAAATGACTTCAGAGAATTAAGGTTCCTCCGAATGTAAAAGCGTAATCATATACCCAGGAAATAATAGTCGACTGAAATTTAAGAGCGTTGCACTCGAGATCTTGTCAACAATCATTTTAATAGTCTATTATTTGTTACAGCTTTACTCTACTTTACACCAATAATCAGTGTGTGTGTGTGTGTGTGTGTGTGTGTGTGTGTGTGTGTGTGTGTGTGTGAATTCCTAAGGCACCAAAATGCTGAGGTCATCAGTCCCTAGACTTACACGCTACTCAAACCAGCTTTTGCTAAGAACGACACACACACACCCATGCCAGAGGGAGGACTCGAACGGGCCGTGCAATCTGTGACACGGCGCCTCAAACCACACGGGCACTGGGCGCGGCAAATAATCAGTAAGTGAATCCAAATTAATCACAAGTATCACCAAAAATTTGTTAAAAGTTAAATACATATTGAAACAGAAACTATTTTCAAGACGGTTAAAAATGTTAAGACATTAAAGAAACAGAGTTCATTTGCAAATACTACGTGTTCTATGGTGAAAACCTTCTGTTTCATGGTACAAGAAGGTGCACGACAGACAGAGAACGGCTTAGCACGTTTTATATAAATTATATATCGGATATTACTTGCATAAAATTAAATATCTGAAGAATTAACAATATTTGTAATACAATTCTAAACTTAGATGTGAACTAGCAACAGCAGAAGAATATGATTAGTATAACACAGCCAACCGATTGCAACAAGATGTAATTTGACCTGTTTTCGATATCGACTTCATCAGAAAAGGCGAAAAACAATTGCCTCTCAAAGATTACAAAACCAACATACAGAGGAAAAAGTCAAGAGTAGTTGGTTTTTATACTGAAAAAATTATGAGGTACCTATAGTCAAATGTGTGACAGTTGAAAGATTTACGAACAAAATGCTTCCTTCATATATAAGACCTTCTTGAAATAATATTTAAAACCACATAAAAATTGCAGGTATTGTACTGACAGAACAATGGTGCCTGTCAGTAAAAATTATAACTACATGACATACCACGCTTTAGGCCGCTATGGGCTGTACTAGGAAACGAGCACGGGAGGTGACGGCTCAAGTAGCTTTAATATATTATACAGCACTTAAATTGGTACAACGCGAAATATACACAAATCCCATGTCCAACAACAACAAAACCTCTAGAAAACTGCGCACTCTTTACGGCAATCTCTGGCCCCATTCCTTCATTCGAGACTAAATCAGTGACTAGACTGAAGTACCGGCCGAAAAATGTCGTGTGGTCCTAGGTACACTACCGCCTAGATACAACACCCTAGCTCTAATAGATAAATTACTGACTACTGTCGTATCTCTTTTGTCGGCTGATAGAGCTGTAGTGTGACAAACGCATCTCAGAAATTTAGTGCGCCTCATGCTTTCTGGATGTTATAGGAGACGTTCATGTTTGGTAGTCCAAGACATGGGGGTAAGCTGTCCACTTCCATGTACATTTAAAAAATATATACATATCCTATTAAACCCTGAACCGGTTTCAACCAAATTTGGTGCACATTCCACCTACTGTCTATCAAGAACCCTTGTCCAATCAAAGCGGTGAGGATGGGGTGAAAATGAAGTCTAGCTCACGACGCGCTAATACCCATATTTCATTCATGGAGTATTTCAGAATGAGAGCACTTAGCGACCTGCAACAAACTTTACACGTTATTTCAAACCATTACGAAACTTTTTCTCGCTGACCATCACCACAAGATGATGAAAGAAAAAAAGCTTATCGCTTACTGCTTTCGCTGTTGATGCAGCAAAGTTGCCGCATCAAGCATGACGTTTTAAATTATACATTCTTTACTACTCACTATATTAGTGATACGCTTTGCAGACAGTGTTTACTTAGATCACTGAATGTACCTACAAAATTATTTCAACGTACGGTACATATTTTCACGAGATATGAAGTCACTAATACTGAGTTATGTGAAAAACTGCCTCATTATGTATGGTGTTAAATTTATTACTTCTTGGTTACTACCTCTATTCGCAACATATTTCACAGACAATGTTCGTATCTGTAAACCGCGGAATGTACCTACAAAATTATACCATTCTATGGCACATAGTTCAGGAGTGCTTCATGGAAATGAAACCGCACGATGAAATTCGATACACGTACGGGTGATATACGTATACAAATCTGTATGAAATATGTTAAATATTCATACTCTGGCAAATCCACGCGTAAAAAGCTCCTCCTAAACCCCTGGATCGCTTTCAGCCAAACTTGGCACACATATTACTTACTGTCTTGAAATAAATATTTGTGGCGGTAAGAACCAACAACCTCCTATTGCTATAGGAGTGATAACGTGAGAGAGAATGGCGGCAGGAACATATGGGCAGATAGCGATGGGGAAGGAGAATATACAGAATGTATAGAGAGAATATAAATGGGAAATGAACGTAGAAACGGATGAGCAGGACAGAGAGAGGGGAGAGGGAGGAAATTGACACAGAAAGTACAAGAGGGAGAGACAAAAGGGGGGGGGGGCGCAAGATATACCATGAGGAGAAAATGGCGACGGAAAAGGAAGAGTAATTGGACAGAGGGGACGAGGAGCTTGACTGAGAGAGGAAGAGGGGGGATATGCGCAACAGAGAGAGCGGGAGAAGGAGGCAGACAGAGAGAGGAAAAAGTAGGTGGGCAGATAGAGGGCGAGGATGAGATAGAGGGGGTGAGGAGGGGATAGAGTGGACAGGAGAAAATCGATATAGAGAGGGAGGAGAAGATGGACAGAGAGAATGGGGAGGACCAGATGGGCAGAGAGAACTGGGGAAGGAATTGGACAGAGAACAGGTCACGAGGAAACGAGTAGAAAATGGGAGTTAGAGGAGGTGGAAAGAGAGAGAGGTAGGATCAGGAGATAAACAGAGAGGAGGATGGAGGAGACAGAGGGAGTAGGAGGAAATGGGCTAATAGAACTGGAATAAATACAAAACCGGGCAACGCCAGGTACTCAGATACTATCGGTATGCACATAACATATTTCTAAAGTAGTGCATTTATACGATGCACAAAAATGCAAAAGATATTTAATCCTGTAGTAGTACACTAATACTGATTTGTATGTTATCTCAGTTCTTATATTTTTAAGCGAAGAAAAAGCTAATATTGTTTAAAGCTTATCTTTCTCTTTTCACCTAACATTCCGTTGTGCATATCAACATGTCACATTACTCGTAGACGTGAAACACTAGTATCTCATTGTTCATTTAGTACATTTATTTCAATAAAATAGAAATGACCTTTAAAATGTCTACGTGTACTAGGATTATATATCCCGGTATGGACAAAGTAACTGAAAATTATTTGAGAAATATTTAAAGCTTTGTCATCTTCTGAATGTAGCGGCTTTACGTGGCCATATTTAAGCAAAATCCTGTTGTATGCTGTATTGGTGGCCACCTATCAAATAATGATTCAAATGGCTCTGAGCACTATGGGACTTAACTCCTGTGGTCATCAGTCCCCTAGAACTTAGAACTACTTAAACCTAACTAACCTAAGGACATCACACACACTCATGCCCGAGGCAGGATTCGAACCTGCGACCGTAGCGGTCGGGAGGTTCCAGACTGTAGCGTCTAGAACCGCTCGGCCACACTCCGGCCGGCATCAAATAATGCACATACGCTGAAGGCATTATTTTCGATAGTAAATATAGGTCATTATTCTATGGCACGGGATATTATTTCACATAAATGAAAAACATTTACCTTTAACAGAACTTAATGTTTTGATACTAACTCACAGATAACACACTTTTGCAGACCGGAGCAGATAGTAGTGACCAAAGGCTTCGCACAATACGCAACAGAAAAATGACAAAATTAATACCAGACAACTGATATCGCCGCTCTTTTCTTTGTGGCATCTTTGTATATTGATATTCTCCGTTTGACTGTTCGTTATCACTGTTCAACACTGGGTCCTTGACCGTACGACAGGTTTCCTTTTAATTTAAGGCATTGCGGGAGACGGTGCAATGTGTACCTAACATGTTCCAAAACTCCGCGCATGAAAACGGGATTTCCCAATGCTCGTACCTCGGGTTCTATTGGTGATAAAAAGGTAGGGTCACGCCCCACCCCACCTTGCTTACGCAAATGGAGCAAATTGATAGGTTCTTTTTGCATTTGATGTGGTCTGTGGTGGAACTGATGGGACTTACGGAGGCACCATTACTTCACGGGCGGTTCCTCGGAAAAACCGCGTAGCAGGGTTCCTTAATTCTATTTTCGACGTCACCAACGGACCAAAACCCAGTCAAGGTTTCCAAGACGGCTGTACCCAGCAAATGGTTGGAATTTTTCGATATTTTCCTAAGATCCAGATCTCAAACAACCTTAAAAAATTTGATACCTTTATCACTTTCCAGTATAGAGAAGCTGGAAAGTTACCTACTTCTACGTACAAAACCCGATATGTGGCGAAATTTAATAAATAAATAACCGCAGAAAATTGCTCAAATTTTACGGTAAATCCTCGAGGTATTTATCTGGAAGAGCCATCTCCACCTTTTCAAAAGTATTTGTTATCGAGAAACACTCCAAAAACTTGTTTTTTTGGGTACCAAAACCCAGAATCGGATTCTGAGGCGGCTATGCAGAGCATATGACTGTAATGTTTACGATGTTTTCCTAAGATGCCAATCTTGAACAGGCTCGAAAATTTTCTTCATGTCTCTGTCTCGGAGGTTAAGGAGATTTGGAAGTTACCCTACTTGTACACATAAAGTAGGCACGTAAAATCCGCTGTGAGGCGAAAACGTGGTATATAAAGTAGCATGAAGAAATACCTGTACGCTGTAGTGTCTCCGTTACCATTTGGGAGTCCCATGTTCCAATACTGAAGCGCATGCAGTTTTTAGCACGTAAAATCTGGTATGGGGTGTAAAAATAGTTTTGCGTCATTTCAGTTTCACGTAAATAAACTATCTAAATTTTATTGATCAATACATTTCTTTTCGTATGACTTAATTCCCTGCTGCACCAGGGGAAAGAAAGTAACCTGAGGAAAAATGCTCCTATTCGAGTACCAAAAAATGCGAGTATGTTACTGTTTATTTAAAAGACTCTGACTGAAAAGTGGGGTACCAGTTGTCTCATTCTTCCTTCCTCAGAACCTTTAAAAATTTTCTCAAAAATTTTGACGTACTAACATGCTCGCGCATTTTATGCTGAGCGAGAAGAAGACAGTGACAGTGGAAAAGAGATGGAAAAGCAATCAACATTGGAAGATAGTGGACAATTTTTGTTTGATGGGGAGAACAAAGGAGGCAATGACAGTGTGAGGGAAAGAGAGAGAGAGAGAGAGAGAGTGGCAGTGAAATATAGCTGGCGCTGACAGAGGTGCGGTAGAAAAAGAGTAAAGCAGAAAATGACAGAGGGGGTGGGGGTTGGGGAGGGGGGGGGGCGGGAGGAATAAAGAGAAAGTGGATGAGAGCCAGAGTGTGTGACAATGACATGGAGGAAGAGAGAAGTAATGACTGTGAGAAGAGACAGCAGCAGTAGGAAGGAAGGAATGAGATATTAGAAGTAAGAGAGAGCAAGAGGGAGACAGTGATAGTGACAGTGAGATGAGAGTGTAGTTGTAGGAGAGAACGATGAGCACCGTGGCTGTGAGACAGGAGACAGCGACAGACACGAGATAATGACAATGAGTTGGGCTGCATGAGTGAATTAGAAAGGGTAAGTGGGGAGTGGCCGAGTATGAGCGTCTTACAGCGATCGACTATTGGGTGTGGGCGTGTCACACGTGGGAGAGCTTGCGGGAGTAATATGTGAGCAGCATTTTAAAAAGACCATGAATATGTTGCATGCTAAAATTAGTGATAAAATTTTTAAAGGTGCTGGGGAAGGTGGAATGAGGAAGCGTGTATCCCGCTTTTCAGTCAGTCTCTTAAATAAACATGAACATATTTGCATCTTTTGCGCTCCGATAGGAGCGTTTTCCCGCTGGAGACTTTATGCGTTAAGAGCCCTACTTGGTGTCACATGACGAGGCGGCCATAGAGCTTCAGTAAGAATGTAAACCAGGCCCTGAAGTTACTGAAGGTTGCTCACGCTTCTTTTAAAGCAAGATAGTTGAGCCGTGCACGGCTCGCGTTTATCCCATTTATTGTTTGTCATCATCTATTACGGTACTGCCTCCTCGTTTCATATTCCATTCACTGGCGTCACTAGCTTTCTGCCTTACTTGCCCATGAGCGGCAGCAGCAGCGCGTATCGATAAGTGCACTGTCGTACCATCTCTGGAGCGGCCGATCGTATTTCCGGGTCGTCGTGTGTCTGGCAGTCAGTTCGGGACGGACCAGCAGTGCAGTCGGGACGCAGCAGCAGTGAAGTCGGGGACGGAGCGCCGGTAAGGCGCCGACAGACAGTGCTCGCCGACTGCTGGCGACACACATGAACTGTCCGACGGAGGGAGATTGCAGCGGGACGACCGTTGGTTGGTCGTTCGGTTGGCCGTCTCATCGGCCAACGTATACTTGGTCCTTTCACAGTTTCCGGGCCGGACAGTTGTTCGGTTGGCGTGGAGCAGCGAGGAAGTCTCCACGGCGCGTAGTTTGGCCAAGGGTACTGGCAGCGTGGAAGAGCTGTCGGAGTGTGTGGTGCTGTTTCCATTGCAACGAGCTCCGTGGCTCACCGATCCCGGACAGGAAAGTTGAGTCTTTACTTAATCTACCAGCCAGCCCCAACTGTTCATATTGTGTCGTTTGATGTTCGTTGTGGGGGCAGATACCTTCTGCGTGTTCCATTGAACTCCCTGTTGTGTGCTGGTCGGGTGGAGCGGAAGTTAACCTGTGGCTTGGTCCGTTGACTGTCTGTCTGTTGGGTTGTCGTCGGATCGACAATGGTTGGACCGACTGCCTGTCCCACCTAAGCGAGCGTTAGTGTTTGAATTCCAGGCTGGCTTCGGAACTTCCGAGCGCCCTTGGGTGTACTGCCTTTTCTTTATTTGTTCTTGTTGTTTGTACTTTATAAAATAAAATAAAATAAAATATTAATTATGTATTATTGTATGATAGTGATTGGTTGTAATTAATATTTGCGTATCTGGAACTTGGACGTTTAATTATTCGGTATCAGACGCTTGACAATGGCTTTTTCGTAAACGTAATGTTATTCGCAGTTGACCGTGAAATAAAACTCAAATAATCGGATTTCGTATTTAAATCGTTTCCAAAGACTGCTGCGGTAGGTGCGGACTCAAATCTAAATCTCAATATTAGAATAATTTGCCAGCCATGTCAATACGTCGTACAGAGGTGACTGTCTACTAAACATAAAAAGTTTACACAGTTAGTTAAATCAGATATATTCAACGAATAAGCCTACAGTTAAATAATTCTACTTACTTTCATAAATATAAATTCTTTACAGATTCGAGTGCCTAGTAAGATTGCAACTCGCAGTGATCTTATATAACATTAAATATGGCGGTGTGCCAGTCAATAAAAAATACGTGCTTCCAGCACCACTTGTCCAAGACCTCTCTCTTCTTAATCAAACATAAGAGTATCGTAATTGTGTTTTTGTTTTATCAGCGACACAGCGCTGCATTTCTGTGCCATAGGCTTTATTTATTTCTCACAGATTAATTATTTAATTAAGATTTCGCGTTTCCGAGGAAACTCACGCACGGCATGCAAATATGCCTTTATAACTTGTATTGTTTCTAGCTGATTTTTAAAAAAAATTAAGGTTGTTTTGGCATTAAGGCGCAAGATTCTTTAGGCCTTCAGCCTAATTTTAAAGAAATGTTTCACGTAAGACCTTTGGCATTTTAAAGGTTTTAATATTGTTGAATTTTAAGTGTTAGGCCTTCAGCCGATTTGAATTTAACTTGTTTGCTCTTGAAGTGTCTGATTCTTTGGGCCTTCAGCCTAACTAAAGAACTGTCTTAAAATACGGGCTTGCTTTTTAAATTTCTGTTTTGGTTGAGTTTTGCCTAATTAAGAACTGTTTTACCTAAGGCCTTTGTTTTATTTTAAAAAAATTAATGTTGTTTATTAGCCTTAAGTGTTGGGCTTTCAGCAGATTTTGAATTCAAATTGTTTGCTCTGAAAATCTCAGATCCTTTGTGCCTTCAGCCTAAACAAAAATTGTTATAAGATAAGGCTTGCCTTTTAAATTTCTGATTATGATTGCATTTTAAGTTGTTGGCCTTCAGCCGTTTTTAAATTAAGTGGCTTTCAGCAGATTAAAACTGTGTGTCTAAAAAAATTCTTTTGGGCTCTTGTAATGTTTGATCAAATAATAAAGTGGTATGGTCGACTGTAAGTGAAAGCGCCTTACTTTGGCGCCTTTCCACAACTTAAACGACCTGTCCTGTCCTGTCCTGTCTTGCAGGATAAGTGGGGTGTCTCAATAGTGACAGTGAGAAGACACAGCAGCAATGGGGAGGAAGGAATGAGGTGTTAGCAGTAAGAGGGAGCACGTGGAAGATAGTGACGGTGATAGGAGACTGTAGCAGCAGGACAGAAAAATTGAAACTGCGGCTGTGGCAGTGGAGACAATGACAGAGAGACAAAGAGGTGACGAGTTGGGCTGAATGAGTGGGTGAGAAAGGGCAACAGGGGCGGACGGGTATAAGTGACTTACAGCAATGGACTAGCGGATGTGAGCGAGCTATGATTAGGGGACCTTGGTGGGAGTTCGAGGGGAGTTGCTTGTTAAAAACAGCGCGAATATATTCACATGCCAAAATTTTTGGAAGATGTAGAGGAAGGTAAGATAAGCAGCTGGTACCCCACTTTTGAGTCAGTCTTTTAAATAAAACAGCAACATATTCACATTTTTTGTGTTCCGATAGTAGCAGTTTACTGCTGGTAGTAGGAATATGTTCAGACGCAATCAACGTTCAAGAATTTACACTGAATTCATCAACAATACCTTTCGTCGTGCTTTGGCCCATAGTAGCTGCAAACATGTTGAAGGAAATAAATGTATTTCTGTACTATATTTTAAATATAATACGTGTTGCCTCTGTGGATCAATGACTTTCTGTAACCAAGGTGACAACCTACACATTAATGAAAACATTAATTCCCTATTTTTTTTCTCTGCCGGGATGGTTCCCTCGAAAGGGCACGGCCGACTTCCTTCCCCGTCCTTCGTTAATCCGATGAGACCGATGACCTCGCTGTCTGGTCTCCTCCCCCCCCCCCCCCAAAAAAAAAGAATCCAATACCTATTTTTTCTATCACTAACAGAATTTACTGAGATTCATTTCCCAATGAATCATTTCTTTCTTCCGTTTCAAAGCGGCATGTTACTTTTTGTGAAAACCATTCGTCGTCATCGTTGTTGAGGGGAATTTTCTGATTTATCCAAAAAGTGATGTGATACTCTTTAAACGAAGAAAAAATCCATTTTTATGGACATAAACATGTCGTCTGAAACCTATTCTTGGTTGTGATTAGATGTTGGCTACTTTCTGTCTTTTTGAAGAAGAAACGTGCAGATTCTCCAGGATCTGTGGAATATCGAACTGTTAGAATTAGTTGTGCCAATATATATACTGAGCTTTTGCTTCATTACAAACACACCAGTTGGTGTTATATTATGCCAATGAACTCAACAAATGACCGTATTTTACAATTCCAAGACTCTTTGCAGAGTAGTGTAGTGTGTAGTTTCATATTTATCTCGTATAAGTACCATTCTTATAATAATCACAAAATGCTAGAGTTGCTACCCACATTAAACAGCTGATAGTGGTACAGTACAGGCCTCCTATTTGGGAGACGGTGGCTCAGATCTACATTTGGCTATCTAGATTTACGTTTGTTTGTACACTCCCTATACCACTTAAGGCTAATGCCGGATGGTTTCTTTGCAGTGGTGGGGTCAGTTTCTCTCCCCAATTCGAGCTTGTGTTCCAATGACTGGATGTAGTACCTGAATCTATTTGCTTGTAATTTAAATCAAATTGTTCTGTTAATTTCCTGAAGTTCCATGTACAAAACTTACATTTGCTTATTAGATCCCAAGCTTCTTAAAGCATTAGAATTACTGTTATAATGATCGCTTACTAACGGAAAATGTGTATTGATGATCCAAAAGAGTACTGCCCTCCCTTCCCACCTCTCGCTTAATACCGTGTCGGTCGACTTTTCGAATGCAGTACGTGCCATGGATTGACAGGTCCAGGTTAGATTTCCGGAGGTATTGGCCTCAGATGTCTACCCAGGGATAGCACAGCTCCCCTAAATGACGGGCTCCGGTTTGTGGTTATAGACACGGTGCTCGATAGCATTCCATATGTGCCCCGTATGGTTCGGATCAGCCGATTTCAAGACACCAACGTGAGTTCACTATGAGGTTCCTCAAACCACTGTAGCACGGTTCTGGCTATACGCCACGGACTGCTATCTTGCTGGAAGATACCATTGTCGTCGAAGAGATGTCAATCATGATGGGATGCAAGGGGTCCAACCTAATGTTCACACCTTTCATAGCTATCATCGTGCCTTCGGTTACCATCAAATGCCCAGCATAAGAATTCCCCATCGCACATGGTGCATGTTTCTTACAGCCGTTTGGTTGGATTACAGCGTATCGAGACAGTACCATCGACCTGATGTAATAAGAAACGACATCCGAGCAGGCATTGATAGAGATCCACGGTCAAATCTCGATATTTCGAGCCCACTTTACTTGTAATTAACGAAGTCATCTGGTGAACATGGAAACATGTCTGCTGCTGAGAACCAACTTCAACAATGCACTCTGTTCTCCTAAGCACTTGTGCCTTCATCAGTATTGCACACGGTCGTCAGATGTGACACATACACTGGAACCCGTATTGATTCACCTCCACGCTCTCTGAGACGTGGTGGGCACTGGTCATAGTGATTTGACTCACTGAGATTAACGAGAAGCCTTTTTTATAACCGAAATTCCACCAGTGTAATAAAACGACTCCATTGTGCTGTAATAAACAGCTTAAATAGCTGTCGACACACTGTGACGACGGTAACTACACTCATGCTCATAAATTAAGGATAATGCTGATACACAGTTAAACACCGCTCTGATGGGCGGTTTGCGGGTTTAAATCACCTCGGGGTATGACCATGCGGCGCATCTGACCTGCGGTCGTCGCACGGTGGTGCTGGCAGCAGTCCACATACGCAGTGGTGTGTTGGTGCATGTCAGAGTACGGTGCAGCGAGTAAGTGTGCAGACGTTTTCAGACGTGGTAATGGTGACTGTATGTTGAAAATGCCTCAAAGAACACATATTGATGACGTTAGGAGGGGTAGAATACTAGGGCGACTGGAGACTAGTCAAGCACAGCAGGTCGTAGCACGGGCCCTCCGTGTGCCACAAAGTATGATCTAAAGATAATGGCAACGACTCCAGCAGGCAGAAAACGTGTCCATGCGCTATAGTACGGGACGTCTACAGCGTACAACACCACAAGAAGACCGATATCTCACCATCAGTGGCCGCAGACAGGCACGGAGTACTGCAGGTAGCCTTGCTCGGGACCTTACCGCAGCCACTGGAACAGTTGTCTCCAGACACACAGTGTACAGACGACTGAACGGACATGGTTCATTCGCCCGGAGACTTGCAAGGTGCAGTCCACTGACCCCTGGTCGCAGGAGAGCCTGTCAAGCCTGGTGTCAAGAACACAGAACACGGTCATTGGAACGGAGGTCCCAGGTTATGTTCACGGACGAGTCCAGGTATAGTCTGAACAGTGATTCTCGCCGGATTTTCATCTGGGCTGAACCAGGACCCAGATACCAACCCCTTAATGTTCTTGAATGGGACCTGTATGGAGGCCGTGGTTTGATGGTATGAAGTGGGATCATGATTAGTGCACGAACACCCCTGAATGTCTTTGACAGAGGAACTGTAACAGGTCATGTGTATCGGGACGTCATTTTGCACCAGTATGTCCGCCTTTTCAGGGGTGCAGTGGATCCCACCTTCCTCCTGATGGCAGATAATGCACGGCCCCACCGAGATGCCATAGTGGAGAAGTTCCTTGAAACAGAACATTTCAGGCGAATGGAGTGGCCTGCCTGTTCTCCAGACCTACAACCCCCATCGAGCACGTCCGGGATGCTCTCGGTTGACTTAGCGCTGCACGTCTTCAAAACCCTACGACCCTGCAGGAGCTCCGACAGGCACTGGTGCAAGAATTGGAGGCTATACCCCAGCAGCTGCTCGACCACGTGGTCCAGAGTATGCCAACCCGTTGTGCGACCTGTGTACGTGTGCATGGTGATCATATCTCATATTGATAGCGGCGTACATGTGCAGGAAACAGTGACGTTTCGTAGCACATGTGTTCCGGGACGTTTTTTTCAACTTATCACCAATGCCGTGGACTTACAGATCTGTGTCGTGTGTGTTCCCTATGTGTCTATGCTATTGGTGCCAGTTTTGTGTAGAGCCACGTTGTGTGGCGCCACATTCTTCAATTATTCATAATTTATAAGCATGAGTGTACAATGGCGCGACCGCAGGCTATACACACAACAATAGCGACGTCCATATTTCGCATCAACGGCATGCTACCCTTGAGTTCCTTGTAATTCATTTCAGCTTTCAGTGAACGTATGGTGACGTCTGCGTGCTAGCAGTGTTGTGAGATCTGTGAAACACTTCAGAAACGGAAACACCAATATTTATGACGAGATTTGAAGTGCCGGCCGCGGTGGCCGTGCGGTTCTGGGCGCTTCAGTCCGGAACCGCGGGACTGCTACGGTCGCAGGTTCGAATCCTGCCTCGGGCATGGATATATGTGATGTCCTTAGGTTAGTTAGGTTTAAGTAGTTCTAAGTTCTAGGGGACTGATGACCTAAGATGTTAAGTCCCATAGTGCTCAGAGCCATTTGAACCATTTTTTGAGATTTGAAGTGGCCGCTGTTGAAAAGTCTGGTTGAAGGGAGGTGGAAGAAAATACTGGCAGTTAATGAGTACTGGGACCAATTGGCAGTTATGAGTAATAAGACCCATCATCGATGATGTGTGCATGCGTCAGTTCTCCTGAAATGAAGACGACAGTCAGTCAATGATAGGAGTGGAGAAATTTATCAGAGAAATCTTTGCGCTGATGCCCGATAAAGCAACAGTGTTTTATAAAAATAACATGCATGTTTGGTGCTCCGCAGGTTCTACGTAATTGTCGAAAGACATCTTTCTGTACGTGTACATTTCGTTACACGTAAAAATATTTTACTGACAGACTAGTATTAGGGCATACACCCCATCATCAGTAGTGTATGATACGGTGAATTAAAAAAAAAGTGTATATATATCGACATGAGCGTAAGTTTGCGCGGCTGTTTCACAGTCAATAAAATTCTTCTGGATATGTGACCACTTTGTCATTATGTAAAATTCTCCGACGTTTCGGTCAGTATTGCAAATGGCCTTCCTCAGGAGCCTTTTGGAAAAAATGATGTTAAAATTTATATGGATCTAGAAGACAGAACGAAAAATCGGAGGTTTTTAAAATAGAGTGATAACCACGTTTATGTCATCACAATAGGATCCCGTGCTACACAGGATGGCGTGTATACATCTAATAGCTGTAAACCGCTACACAGTCACACTTCTTGCTATCTACTTCTGTCTCTCTGTTACTGCATGCCTACTACTTCCACGATCCGTTTCATGTTTTCATGCAGTGACAGTTCTGTCCAGTACGACCAAGAACTGTGGCCGTTTAGCGTCTAGCAGGTGTAACAAGTACATAGTGATAAGATAGAAAATGGACCCTATTCTTATCACAGAGACAAACGCATGCACTATGGTTTCTACATCCACATAAATCTTAACACGATAAACAAGATGTCATTTGATACAATGTGCACAACATTTAAGTAACCTTATATTTTTACTGTAACGTATGTAAAATGTTAGACATGAACATGTATACATGCATTTATTTGCCCTAATGATGGACTATATGGCTAAATGCCAGTCACACAAATTAAATATTTTATCATGCAGCTCATGCTGTAAAGCGAGATATGTGTATACTACAGACGCCAATGCGAAGTTATGGAAGATGGTGGTTGGAAATTACGTGTCGTTACCACATGCCATTCCCAGTCATTGACGTAACTGGAGGCAAGCACTGCCGAATGCAAGGACGCCAATTTTTTGGCTTGTTTGCCATATTTGTGCTATTAAATGTGTGCAACTGCAGATATTATATTCTCACTTCATCAAAATTTAGTGGGTGTCTCGCACTATTTCGCCAGTCAATTATTACAGCTCGACAGGTAAAACAGCAAATTTCCATTAACGACTCGAATTTCCATTGCCATTATCCCTGTTCGATTTGCGTATCAATGTGGCTCGCTGCATATTGAACAACGAGCAATTAATGGCGCTACAAGCGGAAAATGAATTGTGCAGTTTGCCGCATTCGCGCCACAACGCCACCCTGCTGACGTAATTATTTCTTTACCGGAAAACGTAGTTCTAATTCCTCTCCTCACGGACTGCTGTGGCTAAAACGCAACCAGTGTTATAATAACGTGTCGCTTACAGCTGGAAACGAAATTTGAAAATCTGAAAACTATGAAAACAATTCTCTCTCTGCTCGTTCTCTTTGTCTCAATTTATGTTTTCTCCCAAGTTTGTGAATAGCATGCATTGGCTGAGTACCGTGACCTTCGAGATGATAGCCTAACAAAGGGACATAATTTTTCTTCTTTATAGCTCTCGCTTGAACAATACCCATTTATCGGAATAAGTTGACCTTTGTACGTCTACTACCGAAAATGAAAGCTTGTAGGAAAAAAATTACTTCATTTTCGTCTGCCCTGGTGCAGCAATAGTGGTTCCTTATTCCAAATTAAAGACGGTCTCTGTTTCAAGTTGGTGGTTGCCTACCAACGACTGACGCACTTCAAATTGTGTGTAGAGCTCCAAAAGCGAGATATTCGAAATAACTAACCTCTTAGATCATAGGGTCAGTTAAGCCTTAATGACAAATAGGTCAGTAAAAATCAGATCTACTACAATATCATGATGTCAACTTTGCCAAATTTTCCTTGATTTATTTCTAGATTTATCCTTGTTTGTTTTTTGTGCCTCTCACGCAATTGGTCCCCACACTTGCGTTTTCGTGTTCTTTTATACTTGTAAACTGCTTTTTTTTCTCAATCCAAGCCGTTTCATATTGTTTCCCCGTCCCCCCTCCATCTATGTCACATACCACCCCCTCTTTCCTCTTCCTTCTTCATCCTTCAATTTTGCACATCCCTCTTTCTCCCTCCCCTATTTTCCGTACCCATACTTCTTTCATAAGTTTTCTTTGTGTTTTCCATTCCTTTTTATTCATTTTTTGATGATTTGGACATTCGACTATTACTTTGCTAATGACAGTTTTTTTTTTAATCGTATTGACCAACTAGGACCACGTTAACAACTTCAGTTCCTCTTCTTCCGTTGCAGTTGCTTCCTATTTTTCCAGTATTTCCTCATTTTCTCCCCATGAAGTCTCTTCCTTTCTTCCGTCCATGTTGTCCCCGATTTTTTATTTCTTCTAGATTGAAAGCCTTCCAAATTTAGTATTTTATTTTCTGCTGTTTCTTATTCTTTGATGTTGTTTCTTTCTAGATCTTTCCTTACTCCTGTAATTCATGCTATTGTCGATTTCTTCTTCCAGAAATATAGGAGTATTTGTTTTGTTAGTCCACTTCCATCCATTCACTAGAGGTGTCCGAAAAAGGTTAATCTTCGTTTGGCCATTACTTCAGATATTTTCTCTATATTTTTGTAGATCTCCACATTACTTCTTATTTTCCAACCATTTGCAGTTTTTATTGCACCCATTATTTTTCTAATAATCCTTCTTTCCAGTAACTAGTTTGTCTATCTTACAGTTCATCGTTAGACATTCAGATCCATACAAACGTTCTGAGTGTACCACTGTGTTGTAGTGTTTTACATTTGTTTTTGTAAATATACATTTCTAGTTGTAAATATTCTTGGTCAAACCATATGCTCTTTCAATTTTCTTAATTCTTACATCTACTGCAGATTTTTCTAGTCCATTCTATTGTATACTCTCTCCAAGATATTTAAATTTATCTACTCGTTCTATTTTACCTATTTGTGTTTGTTCGAAGTTTGGTGCATTTTTTATATTTGTCATGAATTTTGTTTTTTCAGCTGAAATTTTGAGACTAGTTCTCTTTACTATTTTTCCAGAAGGTTTATCTGAATGCTTGTGTCAGGTTTTCTGAAAGTAAGGCTAGATCATCCGCAAATGCCCATCAGTTTACCTTAATTCTATTTGTTTTCCTTCCCAGAGTTATTGGTTCAATTTTGTGATTTTTAGCTACGAACTCCAGATCCTTACAATTTTTTCTGGGACATAATTAAACAGTAAAGGTGATAAACCATCACATTGTCTAACACCAGTTGGCTGAGATACTTCTCCCATAAATTTGACTTTAGATATTGTACCTGTTAGTGTTTCACGAATTATAGTTGCTAATATTGATTTAACACCAAATTCTCTAATGACCTTATCTATTGTTTCTCTGTTTATACAATCAAATGCTTTCTTGAAATCAATAAATGACACTATTATTGGTTTGCTTGTTAACATTCTATGGCGAATTATTGACTTTAAGTTAAAAATTTGTTCTGCGCAGGATCTTCCCTTTCGAAAACCACCCTGACATTCTATTAGTTTTTTTCTAAAGTATCTACCACTCCGTTCAGGAGTGTTTTTGATAATATTTTGTATGTAACTGGCAGAAGTGACACTTCTCTGTAATTATTTATATGTTGTTTGTCTCCCTTTTTATGTAGCAGGTGGATTAATGCTATTTTCCATTCAACTGGAATCTTTTCAGTTTTACAAATGTTCTCAAAAAGCCGCTGTAGATCTTTTACGCCTTTTGGCTCTGACCACTTCAATAATTCTGCTGTAATGGAGTCTTCATCACTTGCTTTATTGTTTCTGTTTGTTGTGATGGCTTCGTGTATTTCTAACTCTGGTGGTGGGAAATCTTCCTCTAGATTTTGAGATGTCACTGGAAATTCTAATTTATCTGTTGGAACTGTACAGTTAAACAGCTTTTTAAAAAATTTTGCTAAAATTTCACAATTTTAATTGTTATTTAATCCCAACTTGCCATTTTCATCTTTGAAACAAATACTTGGTGCCTGATATCCTTGAAGCATGTGTTTAAATATTTCTAGTATTATTTTTGGTGAAATTTTCTTCTATTTCAAAGTTTCTTTTGATTTTCTGGATTATTTGTGATGTTTCTTCTCTTTGTTGTCTGAATTGTTCAGTCTTCCTCTTTTTCCGAACTTCTCCATTTTCTCCATTTTGAGGTCTTTCTATTAGTTCTTGTTCACACTCCTTATTCCACCATGTCTTCTTCTTATTCTTGGCCAATCCTAAATTTTTCTCTGCTGCTTGAATTATTTGCGTATGGAGTTCACGCCAACACCTTCTTCACTTTTCTCAATTTCTTCTCTAAATTTTCTTTATTTTCTTTCGTAATATTAGCTGTAGTGTTGTATCTAATCACTTTCTTGGTCGCTTTTTTTGTTTTAGATGGGAAAAATTTTATTTTAATCTTAGAGAGATAATGATCTGAGTCGAATTCCCCATTTCTGACTATTTTAACATTCATAATTTCCGTGATATACCTTTTAGATATGGCTATGTGATCCAGTTGAAATTCTCCTAGGTTTGGATTTCGAGGTACCCAAGTTTTGGCTTTTCTTGGTAGTTTGCGGATATTTGTGGATGTGAGTTTCAACTGGAACACTTTACACATATTGATCAGTCTATCACCAATTCTGTTTGTTCTTGAGTGTGCTGGATATTCACCTACAATAGTCCTAAATTTCTTTTACCTCCCAATTTACGTATTAAGTAACCAAGAAGTATTTTAACGTTCTTTTTTGGGTATGATAGAAATTTCAGATTCTAGAAGATCCCAGAATTGATTTATTTTCTCCACATTTCTTCTGTTGTCTGCATTTTCAGGTGCATGACAGTTTATAGAGGGTGTAACTTTTATTCTTGTACTTTATTGTTAACATTGATATTCTTTCTGAATTCTGTCTAAATTCTGTTTCGCTTTCTAGGATTTTTTTGTTTACGAAAAACGCTGTTCCAAGCATCAGCATGTTTTCTATTATTCTCACTGCTGGTATCCCTTTATAGATTCTAGAACGTTGTGTATCAACTACATTCTCATCTAAGAATCGTGCTTCCTGGACTGCTATAATTTGTATATCGTTCTTCTGCAGAAATAATTCTGATTCCTAATAATTCTAAAATAATTATAATTATTATTTTATTGTTATTTACATCTTACCAGTCCTCATTCTCACTGCCATTCACATTTATAATTTACATTACTTTGAATTTTTGGCTTATGTAAAAGGAAATGTTTATTTAAGCTCACTACTTGACTTCTCCATTTTATATCAGTTCCTCTTGTGTATTTCATTACTCCAATTTCAACAGATTACGGAAGTCGTTCAGTTCATCTTACCCACAATGTTAGCACCGCCACTCGGCGCTTGCCTTCGACTTGACTCAGCATCCTCAACACCTAAAAACACATTTCAACGGCTACAGTATTGTTTAATAGTGAGACACAATCTGTGAACGCCGGCCTATCTGCACCGTTTGCTACTTTTGCTGGGTAATTTCATTTACTTCCCTGATCCTTGGCGTGTACTTCGTGGTTTTTCGATTCCGCCCGGTTATTACTTTATCGTTTCAGGACTTTTATTTTCATTTGGCGGTTGCGTTTACTGCTTCGCCGGCATGAGTGGCCGAGCGGTTCTAGGCGCTACAGTCTGGAACCGCGTGACCGCTACGGTCGCAGGTTCGAATCCTGCCTCGGGCATGGACGTGTGTGATGTCCTTAGGTTAGTTAGGTTTAAGTAGTTCTAAGTTCTAGGTGACTGATGACCTCAGAAGTTAAGTCCCATAGTGCTCAGAGCCATTTTTTTGATCTGTAGTGTGGAAGTTAGTCTGAGCGACCAAGGCTTTAGCGCCAGCACTACTAGTAATACTAAAATATCACGTGAGTAGGATACCACTCTCACCGCCGTTAACGTTACCTTCTTCTGCTACAAATTGCCATTTAGTTGAGGGGTTCGGTGTGTCCTAGGTAGCTCCCTATCAAAAAGGAAAAAAATCCGTGGTAATGCTAGGTTAGAATCGCATTCCTCATGAGGCAGCTGACATGATACGTATTAAGATACGTAGATTGATATATCTGACTGTTACTATCTGCAGTTTAACTAAAGATGTACAGATTGTCCTCGTAACACTGAAACTGTGGGTGACGGTGTAGGATGCGAGATTCTCACCTTGGTCATCTGAACCCGGTCACCCCGATTTATACATCCCTGAGGCTTTCGCCATTACGAAATGACCTCGAAAGTGACAGAAGGGTTTGAAAGAAAGTATCTACACTGACGAAAATGGAAATTGTTACAGCATGAACACCTTGACTGGACGCTACCAGATACTGCAGTATTTCCATGCCTTCGAAACGTACTGATTAAAATTTAACCTTACACTAGTTCGGTTTAAGTATATAGAAACTCCGTTCCTATAGATGAATGGTTTATGTACTTTATAGCTACAGGCGGTGTCTAAAGCTGGTGGAACGTTTCACCTAATCACTACAGAGCATCTCCAGAAGTGGTGTACGTCTATCCTAACTCAGTCTTTCGGGTGTCTAATGATATGGCGTGTGCTTGGAAGCTGGAAGGTCACAGGATCGAATCCAGAACGGACCGGAATATTTCATTTACCGTTAATGTAGCTTTCGTCTCTTAATTATGCGAAGATCCGTCAGGAAGATTCTATGGTTGTAGTGCTACAACGATGAAAAATAATATTACGACGATATCAAACCTTATTTTCGTGATATAAAGAACAATTGACGATATTAAAAATGTAATTATAATTTTGTTATTTTAATTTTTGTGCTCAGTGAATCAAAGACTTTCTAGTGTACGGAATAAAGTAGCATTGTTTGTAATACAAATCTATATATGATTGTTAAGTGAGAACTGATTCTATGTAAGACATTTGTTCTCGTACTGGTCGGTAGAGAAAAAAAAGTTTCTTAATCCATGTATGTAATGTGAATGTATAAAGGCTATAAAAAGGAGAGAGAGAAAGAGATAATCTTTGCGGACAATCACCATATTGTATAAGGAAAGGTAAAAACAAGTTATTCAAAACAAATATCTCTAAAGTGTATCGTCTTGTGATTTCTAAAGACTGAAAATTGCGGTGTTTAATCTGAACCTGTCCTGAATAACAGCGAAGAACATTTATGTCGTTGTATATTTTCTTCGTTTGACCATGGTTGTGATTTGCATGTTACTTTTTGTTACGCGACGTGTTAGGAATATTTTCATTACACGCGCAAAAGTGCACACAGCTTTAATCGAACCTGCATCTTTCGGAAACGATAACTCTTAATCAGTACAATTACGCGAATACCGTCTAAATCGCAACCGTGATCACAAAAGTGTTTCCTGGACCTGATTTTTATAAATGTGTAGACTTGAAAGCGAACAGCATTGCACCGTCGCTGGCTCGCAACAATTGAAAGTAAACGAAACAGGGACTGAACAACTTTAAATTTTAACGCCGTCAGCGTTACGAAATCTGAACGACGTAAATTAATTAATTAAATATGAACACGAAGAGAATTATTAAATGTTAAAGATTAGATCATAGCAAGAATTTAAAGCATTCTAGCACCATTACGTTTCTTTGCATTAGTACTTGAGTATCAGATACCATCATATCTATTTAAAAGACAGTGCGTAAATAAAATTGCCACATTTTATAATTATTATTATAGCAATTCATGGTTCAGTCCTCGTTAAACTGGTTTTTCTTACCTCGTTAGGATTACAAGAGTAGGTTATGGCGTCCAACTGAAAGACTAGTACTAGGCTGTTTAGCCACAAGAAATTATTACTATAATCCGTTCATCATGAAAATATACCTGATGAAAATAAACAC
Organism: Schistocerca serialis cubense; assembly: GCF_023864345.2. Classification (NCBI taxonomy): domain Eukaryota; kingdom Metazoa; phylum Arthropoda; class Insecta; order Orthoptera; family Acrididae; genus Schistocerca; species Schistocerca serialis. Next base: position 159,812,804 of record NC_064645.1, read on the forward strand.
AAACGAGATGATTGGTCAGAAGCCGCAGCAGACGTACACTGTTGTTACTCTCTTGGAAGTAGGTCCGACTTATGTATTGGATATCTTATTACTAAGTTACGTTAAATCAAACTTTATGATATTCAAATGTACTAATAGCAATCAACATTTTTCTTGATCACGCTTTAGCTACGTAGTTTTTATTTTAGAAATCATGTATAGTCACAGCCTCTGCAGTGTTGTGCTCATTGTCGCACTGTTAATGTGCAGTATGAAAATGGCTGAGGCTGCTTTCTGTTCGGTAGTGAACTACACACGTGGAACACGATTAAAAGTGCCGAGAAATAAACTGTTCTTAATGTTTTTCATAAATTTACCGAGATAATCGGCTTTGAAGTTTTCCCAGCGTTGTACACATTCACTCGTCGATTCAAATTTCCCCAGTATCAATTTTTTCCTTGTTCAATTTGAAATACCTACATCTCGTAATTATGAAACTCATCATAATTTTTTATAAATAATGCACGTCCTCTTGTTTCTAATTACGTATTGGACGCGAATTCCCTGTTTCCATTTCAAATACAAATGCTTAATTATCGATTTTTATGAAAGACTGTTCACGAAAGTTGTTTAAATTAGGAAAACATGACAATTTAATTTTTTAAGGCAAACATGAAAGAACCAAATCCTCTTTATTAGGACTATGTCCATCATTTTATACCACAGAGGTAGATAAATATCGTAGAAACATGACAATCATTTTCACAGCATCAAGCACATCATACAAAAGTTGCATTTTTACATTTGCCACTGTACCATTACAATGTGAACCCAACAGAATTGATCTGGAGCCAAGCTGCGGGATTTGGCCCGAGAAGTGACAAGACTGTAAAGCTGCCAGACGTACTGGAACTAACGCACGCAGCTTTTTCACACGTCACTGCCGAATGCTGGTGAGATATACTGCGGCTCGTCCTAAAAGAAGAAGAGAAAATGCTGCGCCTCGTTAACTCGTGGATTCTGTTGTTCATAGGCTCGTTATCAATGTACCAGAACTGAAATGTATTTCTCGAATTCGGATAAGGAAGTAGCTAAGAGATTACCAGACGCGTGACTGTAAGTAATACCGTCAGTGGCTTCAATATTTAACTATACGGTGAAATCCTTCAATACTCCCTACATTACACACAGCTTATGCGGAAAAATTACCCTGTGGTTAAGTAAGGAATTTTCAACATTCTAGTTTTTAATTGCAACAGTACGTGTTGCGATTTTCGTCTAAGGAGCGTATTGTGGGAGATTCTCAGTGTACTATTTCATTTCTGTATTGCTACTCTGCTCACCTCTTTTTACTTGTGAACTGCAGCTGGCCACGTCACTGCAGGCTAGCTGCACCAGCTGACCGGCCAGTGCTGTCCAAGTTAAATGCACCAGTAAAGCACTTGTTCCGTATTATCGCTAAGTCGATGTACGCTTAAAGCACAGCAGAAAACGTACCCTTATTATCGTACTTGCCAGTACTCGTGACAGCTTGGCTGCAGTCCCACGTTATACGGAAATCCAATGAGGTTCCAGCAAACGCGGAAGAATACATAGTGCAATGTTTACATCAGGTTTATTCTTATTATGAACGTATTATATCTTTCGAACTTGGAATGGGGTATATGGGAGCATCAAAGGGAAGACGGCACAGACGGTTGCCAGTAATGAAATCACTGCAGAACAAGTGGTGACGAGGTGAACCCAAGGCAAAAGCGTGGCAACAAAAGTAGGCAATGGCCCTTCCAGAAGGACTAGACTACGTACAGATCTTAGGATTGTTGAACTGGGTTCGATGAAAAGGTTTCAGTTACGAGTTTCGTTTGGCAGAAGAGAAGCTGAAATTTAGATTTCACGTTTAAGAAATCATTCACGCAGGAGGATCGTACAAACATAACGTCGTTTGACAGTCGCACAGACTCCTGCGTGAATGGCTCAAATGGCTCTGAGCACCATGAGACTTAACATCTGAGGTCATCAGTCCCCTAGAACTCAGAACTACTTAAACCTAACTAACCTAAGGACATCCCACACATCCATGCCCGAGGCAGGATTCGAACCTGCGACCGTAGCGGTCGCGCGGTTCCAGACTGTAGTGCATAGAACCGCTCGGCCACTCCGGCCGGCCCTGTGTGAATGAGTTAGTAACAAGTGTCCCTGGCGTAGAAAAGCAACTGCAAGAGTTGAAAACTGTGGTATCGATAGCTACGATGCCACAACGTATGTGGCTCTACTAGGTTGGCACTGCGACACCGACAGCGCCCTCTAGCCGGCGCTGTGCAGCTCCACGAGCGCCGCTCCGGATTCAGCCCATTTGATTCCGAGTAGATGACCAAGCAACATTGTTTCTATTTTATAGTGGGCGAAGCACTACAGGTTTTGCCAGGGTAAATTGACTGATGTGCAGCTTCGCACCTACGTGCTCATCTCAGCCAAAGTTATGTTTTATCAGCTGTATATGGTCATACACCAGTAAAAGAGCTACAACCTATACGCAGTACCGAAGCATTTCACCTTTTCCTGCTTTTACTCACTTTCTACATTCGGCCTACCCTCCAGGCGGGATACAAAAAAAGACAAATAATCTGCTATGTTCTGATGGAATCCCAATTCGGGTCTACTGAGAGGACGCTGCGGCACTGGCCCCTTAATTAGGTTGCATTTATGGAGAATTTGTCGTCCAGCGCGAAGTCCGAAGAGGCTGAAAAAAGCGCAGGTGTCAGGGTAAAAGAACGGACACGAAAAATTACAGACCAATATCCTTAAGATCGCTTTGCCACAGAATTCTTGAAGATATTCTCAGTTCGAAAGTAGTAAATTTTCTTGAGAAGAAAAAACTCTTTGCAAAAAAAAAACAGTACGGATTTAGAAACCATCGCTCGTGCGGAACTCAGCTTGCCCTTTTCTCGCACGATGTTCTGAGAACCGTAGATGAAGGGCAAAAGAAAGATTCCGGAAAGCGCTGACACGGTGTCCCATTCTAGAATGTTACTGAAGGTGCGAGGATACAGAATTTCTTCCCAGGTATGGGAGACTTCTTAAGGAATAGAAGCCAGCACATCGTCCTTGACGGCGAGCGTTCATGAGAAACAAGAGTATCGTCAGGAGCGTCCCCAAGGAAGCATGACACGACCGCTGCTATTCTCTGCATACGCAAATGATCTGATGGACAGGTTGAGCAGCAGTGTGCAGCTATTTTCTTATGACCCTGTGGTGTATAGTAAGGTGTTGTCGTTGAGTGACTGGCCGTGCGGTTAAAGGCGCTGCAGTCTGGAACCGCAAGACCGCTACGGTCGCAGGTTTGAATCCTACCTCGGGCATGGACGTTTGTGATGTCCTTAGGTTAGTTAGGTTTAACTAGTTCTAAGTTCTAGGGGATTAATGACCTCAGCAGTTGAGTCCCATAGTGCTCAAAGCCATTTGAACCATTTTTTTCGTTGAGTGACTGTGAGTTGATATAAAATGACTTGGACAAAATTTCTAGTTGGTGTGATGGCTGACATTTTGCCTTAAATGTGCAAAAACGTAAGTTGATGGAGATCAGTAGACAACGGCAATCGCTGCCATCGATTATAGGGTCATCTTCTTCGAATTCCGCGATTCAGGCCAGTGGTCGGGTGGTTAACGGAGAGAAAAGAGACAGCGGAGTGGATATTCGCAGGGTCGGAGGTAGCTTGTTGACATGTACCGTGACGCCTGTACGCTATGGGCAGGGTCAGCGAGAGATTACGGCAGTGACTTGATGGGACCTCGGGTTTGGATTGGATTGGATTGTTCGGGGAAGGAGACCAGACAGCGAGGTCATCGGTCTCATCGGATTAGGAAAGGACGGGGAAGGAAGTCGGTCGTGCCCTTTCAAAGGAACCATCCAGGCATTTGCCTGAAGTGACTTAGGGAAATCACGGAAAACCTAAATCAGGATGGCCGGACGCGGGATTGAACCGTCGTCCTCCTCGGGTTTGGTATCGCGGTGGTGCACCGTTGTGTTTTGGGGCTTTTCTGCTGCGAGGGCATGTATAGGTTCTTGTTACTGGCCACTGAAATTGAGAGGTGTCTATGACGTGACGGAGGAAATGTGTGATGCTCACCGCTGTTGCATGTGAAAACGCCTCGTCTGCCTTGTTCCTGTGCAGGAAATTATGTGAAGTAAATAGCTGCTACCACGGCGACGTCTTGCTCTCACGCGTTGTTGAAGATATTTCGGAATTACTGAATGGTGAAGATATCCCACGTGTAAAACAAATGAAGCTATTTGCGCCATACTAAAGTACTGTTTCATTCTGCTCAAATCTGTGTCAGTCATATGTGCATTTATATGCCCTTCTTTAGTTGCAGAAGTTATGTGTGTAAACAGAGAGCTATGTGGAAAGGGATGTAAAGCTGAAATCCTTCATGTGCCTTTCGATACCAGCACCTACCTTGGTAATAAGTGTTATTCGGAGGTTGTTATGGTACTGTAAGTAATTATTATACAAAAATTGTTTATTCTGATTATACTAAATTGGAGATGTAAGGTCGGTTGTGTGCCGCTATAAGTTACTATTGTCTTCTCTGTGTGGTAGCCTAGCGTTGCCAGTGGCTTCAATCATTATTGCTGTCTTATTTCGAGTTTTGTATTCACTGGTTTGCACTGTTAGGTTGTAAGACCTATAAACAGGCAAGTCAAACTGAGTGTTCTATGAGCTCAAGACGATATTCTATTACGTGGCACCTTAGTTTGTTATAGGTTAGAAGTATTTTACGTGTTACTAATATTCTGCTGTTCGCTTTGTCTAAAGAGGAGCTAGATCTGTGAAGCAGTCGTTTATATTTTATTAATGTGTTACGCGTTGTGCCTTTTCATGTTAATTGTTCTTAAGAAGCTACAAATAACTCTGTGTATGTTGCAGGTAGCTGAAACTGACGTGTTCACGGGGATCGCGTCCTGACGGGGTTGATAGTGGCCCTTTTTACTACGGCACATCCGGCTATCCTCCTTCAGTACATTTGTCTCGCTTACATCGTTACTACGCTTGTCGAGTGGAATTAGGGCTTACTGTAATCACCTTATATGTTGAAGTTAAGTATCTCCCTTGCCAGGGCGCAAACCGTCGTGGATATAGTCGTATTCTCATCTGTTAAGATTGATAGCGTTACTCATTTGTTCTCGTCACATGTATGATTATCTTGTTATATTTAATGTCAGTAAAATGTAAGTGCTAGAGAGGTCCGAATTGGGAAACAAATTTAAATGATTTTGTCCCTTTTGGCAACGGAGGATCCTAAGTTAAATGCTGCAAGCCTACTAATTCGAATACGGCGTTAGTTGTGTGCTGCTTGATACATTCACGTAGATTAAATATCTGGAAGTAACTTTGCTAAGCGATATGAAGTGGAATGAGCATATAACAACGATAGTAGAAAAGGCTTCTATTTATTGGGTCAGTTTAGGAAAGTGTGGTTCACCTGTAAAGGACACCGCACTTAGAAGCCTATTGCGGCCCATTATCTAGTGTTTGGGACTCCCTCCCGGTCTGATTAAAGAAAGTCATAGAAGCAATTCAGAGGCGGACTGCTAGAATTGTTACCGGTAAGTCAGGTCAACACAGGAGTATTACAGAGACGCTTCGTCAGCTCAATTGGAAATCAGTGGAAGGAATTCGACGTTCTTCTCGCCGAATACTACCGAGAAAATTTAGAGAACCGATAATTGAAGTTCACTGCAGAACGATTATATTGTCACCAATGTACATTTCACCTGTTGTTGTTGTGGTCTTCAGTCCTGAGACTGGTTTGATGCAGCTCTCCATGCTACTCTATCCCGTGCAAGCTGCTTCAACTCCCATTACGTACTGCAAAATACATCCTTCCGAATCTGCTTAGTGTATTCATCTCCTGGTCTCCCTCTACGATTTTTACCCTCCACGCTGCCCTCCAGTACTAAATTGGTGATCCCTTGATGCCTTAGAACATGTCCTACATACCGATCCCTTCTTCTAGTCAAGTTGTGCTACAAACTCCTCATCTCCCCAATTCTGTTCAATACCTCCTCATTAGTTATGTGATCTACCCATCTAATCTTCAGTATTCTTCTGTAGCACCACATTTCGAAAGCTTCTATTCTCTTCTTGTCCAAACTATTTGTCGTCCATGTCTCACTTCCATACATGGCTACACTCCATACAGATACTTTCAGAAACGACTTCCTGACACTTAATTCTATACTCGATGTTAACAAATTTCTCTTCTTCTGAAACGCTTTCCTTGCCATTGGCATTATACATGTTATATCCTCTCTACTTTGACCATCATCAGTTATTTCGCTCCCCAAATAGCAAAACTCATGTACTACTTTAAGGGTCTCATTTCCTAATCTAATTCTCTCAGCACCACCCAACTCGACTACATTCCATTATCCTCGTTTTGCTTTTTTTGTTGTTCATCTTATATCCTCCTTTCAAGACACTGTCCATTCCGTTCAACTGCTCTTGCAAGTCCTTTGCTGTCTCTGGCAGAATTATGATGTCACTGGCGAACCTCAAAGTTTTTATTTCTTCTTCATGGAATTTAATACCTACTCCGAATTTTTGTTTTGTTTTCTTTACTGCTTGCTCAATGTACAGATTGAATACAACCCTGTCTCACTCCCTTTCCAACCACTGCTCCCGTAGAAATTGTAAATACCCTTTCGCTCCCTGTATTTTACCCCTGCCACGTTCGGAATTTGAAAGAGAGTATTCCAGTCAACATTGTCAAAAGCTTTCTCTAAGTCTACAAATGCGAGAAACGTAGGTTTGCCTTTTCTTAATCTAGCTTCTAAGATAAGTCGTAGGGTCAGTATTGCCTCACGTGTTCCAATATTTCTACGGAATCCAAACTGATCTTCCCCGAGGTCGGCTTCTACCAGTTGTTCCATTCGTCTGTAAAGAATTCGCGTTAGTATTTTGCAGCCGTGACTTATTAAACTGATAGTTCGGTAATTTTCATACCTGTCAACACCTGCTTTCTTTGGGATTGGAATTATTACATTCTCCTTGAAGTCTGAGGGTATTTCGCCTGCCTCATATATTTTGCTCACCAGATGGTAGAGTTTTGTCAGGGCTGGCCGTCCCAAGACTGTCAGTAGTTCTAATGGAATGTTGTCTACTCCCGGGGCCTTGTTTCGACTTAGGTCCTTCAGTGCTCTGTCAAACTCTTCATGCAGTATCATATCACCCATTTCATCTTCATCTTCATCTGAAGTGTTGGCCGAAGAGCCAACACCGTGTTGCTAGAGGAGGCCGAAATGCACGCTTTTAGCTCACGCAGACTGGCGTGAGGTCTGGAACAGGACAATGTCTTGAGAACAAAGTACGAACATCTTGGAATACTTAACTTTAATCCATAATTGGAGAACATCGCTCTTATTGATACATTAATGTAATCTCAATATAACTGGTAATGGCGCCTTGCTAGGTCGTAGCAAATGACGTAGCTGAAGGCTATGCTAACTAACGTCTCGGAAAATGAGAGCGTAATTTGTCAGTGAACCATCGCTTGCAAAGTCGGCTGTACAACTGGGGCGAGTGCTAGGAAGTCTCTCTAGACCTGCCGCGTGGCGGCGCTCGGCCTGCAATCACTGAAAGCGGCGACACGCGAGTCCGACGTATACTAATGGACCGCGGCCGATTTAAAGGCTACCACCTAGCAAGTGTGGTGTCTGGCGGTGACACCACATCATCTACATCCTCTTCCATTTCCATAATATTTCCCTCAAGTACATCGCCCTTGTATATATCCTCTATATACTCCTTCCACCTTTCTGCTTTCCCTTCTTTGCTTAGAACTGGGTTTCCATCTGAGCTCTTGATATTCATACAAGTGGTTCTCTTTTCTCCAAAGGTCTCTTTAATTTTCGTGTAGGCAGTATCTGTCTTACCCCTAGTGATATACGCCTCTACATCCTTACATTTGTCCTCTAGCCATCCCTGCTTAGCCATTTTGGACTTCCTGTCGATCTCATTTTTGAGACGTTTGTATTCCTTTTTGCCTGCTTCATTTACTGCATTTTTATATTGTCTCCTTTCATCAATTATATTCAATATTCCTTCTGTTACCCAAGGATTTCTACTAGCCTAAGGACCACAAAGAGATAGAAATTAGGGCTCGTGCGGAGTCATATACAAGGTCGTTTTTCCTTCACTCTGTTTTCGAGTGGAACAGGTACGTCTCAGTGACAACGTATGTAGATGCAAATGAAAATGTCGAAGAATCACAAATGAGGCACTAGAATGCACATGTTACCGCTTTCAATGACATTCTGACGGCTCAGGTGCCTACAACTACCGTAGAGTACTAAATAACAAAACAAGGAGCAAATAACTGCCTCAGATACAAACACTGATTAAAAATAAACTGCACACTCCGGAATTTGGTTAAATATAACTACACGATTGATCACCGAACGAAAAATTTGAATACATTCTGCACTGTACCTCTTGATACTGACTTCCAATAGTTTTGGAAAACAAAGACGGTTAACTGTAATACCAAAGGTGTAAATACGTGTCGGCCAGTCTAGAATGGATACAAAGCAGTCACTGACAGAGTAATTTCATTTTTTATAATTTCTGCAATAGGCCACCTGGCTCAGCAACTGTAGTGGCAGAGCACCTGAAGGAAAATTTGGAAAATATTTCGAGTAGACTTCCCCACCATGTTATAGTTATGGGTGGAGATTTTAATTTGACGGATATAGACTGGAAGACTCAAACGTTTATAACGGGTGGCAGGGACAAAGAATCCAGCGAAATTTTTTTAAGTGTATTATCTGAAAACTACCTTGAGCAGTTAAACAGAGAACCTACTCGTGGCGATAACATATTAGACCTTCTGGTGACAAACAGACCCGAACTATCTGAAACAGTTAACGCAGAACAGGGAATCAGTGTTCATAAAGCGGGTACTGCATCGATGCTGTCAGCCGTAAATAGAAATATTAAAAAAGGTAGGAAGATTTTTCTGTTTAGCAAAAGTGACAAAAACAATTTCAGAGTACTTGACGGCTCAACACAAAATTTTTGTCTCAATTGCAGATAGTGTTGAGGATCAGTGGACGAAGTTCAAAACCACCATACAATATGCATTAGATGAGTATGTGCCAAGCAAGATAGTAAGAGATGGAAAAGAAACACCGTGGTACAATAACCGAGTTAGAAAACTGCTGCGGTAGCAAAGGGAACTTAACAGCAAAAATAAACATAGCCAAAGCTTTGCAGACAGGCGGCCGGAGTGTCCGAGCGGTTCTAGGCACTACAGTCTGGAACCGCGCGACCGCTACGGTCACAGGTTCGAATCCTGCCTCGGGCGTGGATGTGTGTGATGCTCTTAGGTTAGTTAGGTTTAAGTAGTTCTAAGTTATAGGGGACTGATGACCTTAGAAGTTAAGTCCCATAGTGCTCAGAGCCATTTGAACCTTGCAGACAAACAAAAATTACACGAAGCGAAATGTAGTGTGTGGAGGGCTATACGACAGGCGTTCAATGAATTCGAAAGTAAGGTTCTATGTACTGACTTGGCAGAAAATCCTAAGAAATTTTGGTCTTACGTCAAAGCGGAAACAGAGGATGACAGACTATAGGTCGAAATACAGAATGTCTTTTTCCAAAGCTGTTTCACAGAGGAATACTGCACTTTAGTTCCTTCTCTAGATTGTCGCACAAATGACAAAATGGTAGATATCGAAATAGACGACAGAGGGATATAGAAAAAATTGAAATCGCTCAAAAGAGGAAAGGCCGCTGGACCTGATACCAGTTCGACTTTACACGGAGTACGCGAAGGAACTTGCCCCCTTCCTGCAGCGGTGTACCGTAGGTCTCTAGAAGAGAGTAGCGTTCCAAAGGATTGGAAAAGGGCACAGGTCATCCCCGTTTTCAAGAAGGGACGTCGAACAGATGTGCAGAGCTATAGACTTATATCTCTAACGTCGATCAGTTGTAGAATTTTGGAACTTGTATTATGTTCGAGTATAATGACCTTTCTGGAGACTAGTAATCTACTCTGTAGGAATCAGCATGGGTTTCGAAAAAGACGATCGTGTGAAACCCAGCTCGCGCTATTCGTCCACTTTCCAGGCAGATGCCGTGATGCCGTGTTTCTTGACTTCCGCAAGGCGTTCGATACAGTTCCCCACAGTTGTTTAATGAACAAACTAAGAACATACGGACTATCAGACCAACTGTGTGATTGGATTGAAGAGTTCCTAGATAACAGAACGCAGCATGTCATTCTCAATGGAGAGAAGTCTTCCGAAGTAAGAGTGACTTCAGGTGTGCCGCAGGGGAGTGTCGTAGGACCGTTGCTATTCACTATATACATAAATGACCTTGTCGATAAGATCGGAAGTTCACTGAGTCTTTTTGCGGATGATGCTATGGTATATCGAGAGGTTGTAACAATGGAAAATTGTACTGAAATGCAGGAGGATCTGCAGCGAATTGACGGATGGTCCACGGAATGGCAATTGAATCTCAGTGTAGACAAGTGTAATGTGCTGCGAATACATAGAAAGAAAGATCCCTTATCACTTAGCTACAATATAGCAGGTCAGCAACTGGATAAAATATCTGGGAGTAGACATTATGAGTGATTTAAAATAGAATGATCATATAAAATTGGTCGTCGGTAAAGCAGATGCCAGACTGAGAATCCTAAGGAAATGAAATCCGAAAATAAAGGAAGTAGGTTACAGTACACTTGTTCGCCCACTGCTTGAATATTGCTCACCGGAGTTGGATCCGTGCCAGATAGCGTTGATAGAAGAGATAGAGAAGATCCAACGGAGAGCAGCGCGCTTCGTTACAGGATCATTTAGTAATCGCGAAAGCGTTACGGAGATGATAGGTAAACTCCAGTGGAAGACTCTGCAGGAGAGTAGCTCGGTACGGGCTTTTGTTGAAGTTTCGAGAACATACCTACACCGAGGAGTTAAGCAGTATATTGCTCCCTCCTACGTATATCTCGCGAAGAGACCATGAGGATAAAATCAGAGTGATTATAGTTCACGCAGAGGCATACCGACAATCTTTCTTGCCAAGAACAATACGAGACTGAGTACCTTTGACGTTTCTCCCTTGTATTCCAAAGTACCCTCCGCCACACACCGTCAGGTGTCTTGCGGAGTATGGATGTAGATGTAGATGTAGAGGTTTGAACGCGGTGTTATAATCGGCGCACGAGCGATGAGGCACAGTATCTCTGATTCAGTGATGAAATGGCGATTTTCGCGTACGACCATTTCACGAGAGTACAGTGCATATCACGAATCCGGTAAAACATCAAATCTCCGACATCGGCTGGAGAAAGGTCCTGCAAGAACGGGCCGACGACGACTGAAGATAATGGTTCAGCGTGACAGATGACTGCACTCTTGATAACTGCACGTCACAAAGCTTAACGCCTTGCCTGGGCCCGTCAAAACCGACATTGGACTGTTTATGACTGAAAGAATGTTGCTTGGTCTGACGAGCCTCGTTTCAAATTGTATCCAGCGGTTGGATGTGTACCGGTATGGAGACAACCTCATGAATTCATGGACGCTGCAAGTCAGCAGAAGACTGTTCAAGACGCTGGAAGCTCTGTAATGGTGTAGGGCATGTGCAATTGGAATATATGGGATTCCTGATGGGTTTAGATACGACTCTGACAGGTGACACTTACGTAAGCATCCTTTCTGATCACCTGGATCGACTCATGTCCTTTGTGAATTCCGACGGACTTGCAGAAACACTCTTCTGAGTTTAAACACCTCCGCTGGCCACCATACTCCCCAGACATGAACATTATCGAGCGTATCTGGGATGCCTTGCAACATGCTGATCAGAAGAGATCTCTACTCCCTCGTACTCGTACGGATTTATGGAGAGCCCTACAGGATTCATGGAATCACTTCCCTTCAGCACTATTTCAAATATTAATAGAGTCCATGCCACGGCGTGTAGCGGCACTTCTGTGTGCTCGCCGGGGCAGGTGTACCAGTTTCTTTGGCTCTAAAGTGTGTTTTCAGAATCAGGTTCAACCAGTCGCAGTTGCAGAGGCACTTGAGTCACAGTAATTCTGTCGTCCAGTATGGTATCTGTCATCATTAACTGACAACTCCGTTCAGTAACGATTGGTCATCACTTGCTGCTACCCTTATGAAGACACGCGACGCAGTGATAAGGTGAATGATTCCTTTGAAAAAACAGAGGACCTAATATCTTTTTCCTCAATCTTTCCCTATGTTGGACTGATCTTTCCGTCACTACGTAAGCACCCAATATCTCTATAAGCCGTTACCGTGCGAAGTGGTGTAGTGCTTAACACACAGGACCTGTATTCGCAACCACGCTTCAAATTCTTGTCCACCTATCAAGATTTTGGCTTTTCGTGCTATCCCTAAATCGCTCAGGCAAATGCAGGCATGTATCATTTGAAACAGCACGGCCGATTTCCTTCCCCATCCTTGAAACATCCTGAGCCTGTTCTCCATTTCCAATGGCCTCGATGTTGACGGGACATTAAATCTTAATCTTCCTTCCTTCTGTAACCTGTTTTACATATTGTAGGCTCTGTCGACCAATATAACTTTTTTCCCTTGTACAGCTCTTCCAGTGGCAAGTGAATCGTGAATTCGCTGCTCGCTCAGCAGGTTGCGCCATAGTTGCAACGATCTCACCGTAGATAGAGGGCTCGAGGATGTGGCTGCTAGCGCCACCGGTGTCGCCGAGGAAGCGACAGTGTGCTGTCTGGTCAGAAGGAGTTGAAAAGGCGGGACTTCGAGCAAGGGCCGCAGGAGGGCCACACGCAGGCAGCAGTAGCCGATCGAGGCAGACGCAGCAACAGGGAAGTAAACGGCTTTTGTCATTTACGAGTTCTTAACCAGCAAGAGTTTTATTATATCATCTGTGTGCTTTAATAGTTCAGTTTCTTGCGTTTCTGCGGGTAAGTTTAATATCTAATAGCCACAGTTGTCGCGTTTTCGTTTGCGTCGGAAAGTAAACCGATTTTGTGACATATTAACAGATTCTAATCATGGGCAAATTATTTAGTTTCACCTGAGTGCATCGGTAGATAGGTTTTTGAATATCTGCGTATTACTAGACACAGTTCGTGCGTTTTCGTCAGGGTCTACAGTACAGTTGCGCAGCACGTGCCGATAGTCCGCTTAATTGCATAGTTTAGTTTTCCACGGCCTTTAGTAAAGGACAGGGACTGCGATTTTTGTGTGCGGATACGAGCCGAGTTGGTGACACTTCGCTCTTGAGGCTGTGATGGCTTCGGTTACACAACTTGAGGCTGCAGTGGATGGGCACCACTGTTGTGGGCTGGCCCTGGGGACCCAACGGATGTCCAGCACATCAGAGTCCTCCAATCGGTCCTCACTGGTGACCAACCCAGTTACTGCTGGCACTGAGGCTGACCCCTCACCTGTGGTCGAGTGGGAGGTCGCCCCAGGGCGAAGCAGGCGGCCAAAGACTTCCCAGGTGGCCGCACGCAAGGCCTCCCCGGTTTGTCTGACAAACAGGTTCCAGCTGCTGTCTGTGGCTGACACTGCCGCTGAGCCAAATGCTGTCTCCTGTCCTGTTTCAGAGGAAACCACTCAGCCTGCAAGATCCAGGCAATCGCAGAGGGTGGGATTATTGGTAGTTGGGAGCTCCAACATAGGCGCGTAATGGGGCCTCTTAGGGACTTGGCCGACAAAGAGGGTAAGAAATCCAATCAATGCGCACTCCGTGTGCATACCGGGTGGAGTCATTCCAGATATGGAAAGGGGGTGCCGCCAACTGCAGGTGGTGGCTCACGTCGGTACCAATGATGTGTGTAACTTTGGATCAGAAGAGATTCCCTCTGGTTTTGAGCGGCTAACAGAAGTGGAACAGTCTTGCTTGGAAGATGAAAGCAAAGCTGACCATTTGCAGCATAGTCGACAGGACCGATTGCGGACCTCTGGTACAGAGCCGAGTGGATGGCCTGAATCAGAGGCTCAGACGGTTCTGCGACCGTGTAGGCTGCACATTACTCGACTTGCGCTAAAGGGTGGTTGGGTTTCGGGTTCCGCTGAATAGGTCAGGTGTTCACTATACGCAGGAGGCGGCTACACGGGTAACAGGGGCTGTGTGGCTTGGACTGGGAGGTTTGTTAGGTTAGAGGGTCTCGGGAAAACACAAGAAGGGCTTCAGTCACAAAGTGTGCAGGCTGAAAACAGGAGAAACGTACATACAAGAAGCATTGGTATAACAGTCGTAAACTGTTGTAGCTGTGTTGGGAAAGTACCAGAGCTCCAAGCGGTAATAGAAAGCACTGATGCTCAAACCGTTACAGGCACTGAAAGCTGGCTAAAGCCGGATATAAGCTCAGTCGAAATTTTTGCGAAGAACCTAACGATGTTCCGAAAGGATGGGCTAAACACGGTTGGCGGTGGCGTGTTTGTTGCTGTCACAAGTGGTTTATCTTGTCGCGAAATTGAAGTAGATACATCCTGTGAGTTAGTATGGGCAGAGGACATTGTTGTCAACCGGAATAAAACAATAATTTGGATCCTTTTACCGACCTCCCAATTCAGATTATACAGTTGCTGAAAGGTTCAAAGAAAACTTGAGTCTGATTTCAAACACGTACACGACTTATATGATAATAGTTGGTGGTGACTTTAACTCACCCTCGATATGTTGGCGAAAATACATATTTAATTCCGGAGGTAAGCATAAAATATCATCCGAAATTGTGCTAAACGCATTCTCTGAAAATTATTTCAAGAAGTTAGTTCATGAGCCCACGCGAATAGAAAACTTTTGTGAAAACACACTTGACCTCTTAGCAACAAATAATCCAGAGTAAATAACGAGCATCAAAACCGATTCAGGGATTAGTGAACACAGGGTTGTCGTAGTGAGACTGAATACTGTAATCCTCAAATCCTCGAAAAATAAGCGAAAAATATACCTATTCAAAAAAGGAGATAAAAATACACTTGACGCCTTCCCGAGAGACAATCTCCACTCATTCCAAAGTAATAATATAAGTGTAGACCAGATGCGGCTTAAATTCAAAGAAATAGGATCGGCAGGAATTGAGAGATTTATACCAAATAAATTAACAAACTACGGTACACAAAACGGGATAGAACACTGTTGCAGAACTAACGAAACAAACATGCCAAATGTGAACAGACGCAAAATCCCCAATATTGGCAACCTTTTACAGGAGCTCGAAATTTAGCGCGGACTTCAATGCGAGACGCCTATAACAGTTTCCACAACGAAACTTTGTCTTGAAACCTGGCAGAAAATCCAAAGAGATTCTGTCGTATGTGAAGTATGTTAGCGGCAAGAAATAATCAATGCCTTCTCTGCACGATAGCAATGGAGATACTATCGAAGACAGTGCTGCCAAAGCAGAGTTACTAAACACAGCCTTCCGAAATGCCTTCACAAAAGAAGACGGAGTAAATATTTCAGAATTCGATTCGAGAACAGGTGCCAACATGAGTAACGCAGAAGTAAACATCCTCGCAGTAGTGAAGCAATTTAAATCACTTAATAAAAGCAAGTCTTCTGGTCCAAAGTGTATACCAATTAGGTTCGTTTCGGAGTATGCTGATGCATTAGCTCCATACTCAACAATCATATACAACCGTTCGCTCGACGAAAGATCCGTACCCAAAAACTGGAAATTTGCACAGGTCACACCAATATTCAAGAAAGGTAGTGGGAGTAATCCCCTAAATTACAGACCCATATCGTAACGTCGATATGCAGCAGGATTTTAGAACAGATATTATGTTCGAACATTATGAATTACCTCGAAGAAAACGGTCTATTGACACAAAGTCAAGATGGGTTTAGAAAACACCGTTCCTGTGAAACACAACTATCTCTTTATTCACATGAAGTGTTGAGTGCTGTTGACAAGGGATTTCAGATCGATTCCGTATTTCTGGATTTCCGGAAGGCTTTTGACACTGTACCACACAAGCGGCTGGTAGTGAAATTGCGTGCTTATGGAATATCGTCTCAGTTGTTGTTGCTGTGGTCTTCAGTCCTGAGACTGGTTTGATGCAGCTCTCCATGCTACTCTATCCTGTGCAAGCTTCTTCATCTCCCAGTACGTACTGCAACCTACATCCTTCTGAATCTGCTTAGTGTATTCATCTCTTGGTCTCCCCCTACGATTTTTACCCTCCACGCTGCCCTCCAATACTAAATTGGTGATCCATTGATGCCTCAGAACATGTCCTACCAACCGATCCCTTCTTCTGGTCAAGTTGTGCCATAAACTTCTCTTCTCCCCAATCCTATTCAATACTTCCTCATTAGTTATGTGATCTACCCATCTAATCTTCAGCATTCTTCTGTAGCACCACATTTCGAAAGCTTCTATTCTCTTCTTGTCCAAACTATTTACCGTCCATGTTTCACTTCCATACATGGCTACACTCCATACAAATATTTTCAGAAATGACTTCCTGACGCTTAAATCTATACTCGCTGTTAACAAATTTCTCTTCTTCAGAAACGCTTTCCTTGCCATTGCCAGTCTACATTTTATATCCTCTCTACTTCGACCATCAACAGTTATTTTACTCCCTAAATAGCAAAACTCCTTTACTACTTTAAGTGTCTCATTTCCTAATCTAATAGCCTGAACATCACCCGACTTAATTCGACTACATTCCATTATCCTCGTTTTGCTTTTGTTGATGATCATCTTATATCCTCCCTTCAAGACGCCATCCATTCCGTTCAACTGCTCTTCCAAGTCCTTTGCTGTCTCTGACAGAATTACAATGTCATCGGCGAACCTCAAAGTTTTTATTTCTTCTCCATGAATTGTAATACCTTCTCCGAATTTTTCTTTTGTTTCCTTTACTGCTTGCTCAATATACAGATTGAATAACATTGGGGAGAGGCCAACTGAATCGTCTCAGGTATGTGACTGGATTCGTGATTTCCTGTCAGAGAGGTCACAGTTCGTAGTAACTGACGGAAAGTCATCGACTAAAACAGAAGTTATTTCTGGCGTTCACCAAGGTAGTGTTATAGGCCCTTTGCTGTTCCTTATCTATATTAACGATTTTGGAGACAATCTGAGCAGCTGTCTTCGGTTGTTTGCAGATGACGCTCTCGTTAATCGACTAATGAATTCATCAGAAGACCAAAACAAACTGCAAAACGATACAGAATGTATCTGAATGGTGCGAAAAGTGGCAGTTGACCCTAAATAACGGGAAGTGTGAGGTCATCCACATGAGTGCTAAAAGGAACTCGTTAAACTTCGGTTACACGATAGATCAGTCTAATCTAAAAGCTGTATCTTCAACTAAATACCTAGCTATTACAATTACGAACAACTTAAATGGAAAAGAACACACAGAAAATGTTGTGGGGAAGGCTAAGCAAGGACTGCGTTTTATTGGCAGGACACTTAGAAAATGTAACAGATGTACTAAGGAGGCTGCCTACACTACGCTTGTCCGACCTCTTTTAGAATACTGCTGAGATCCTTACCAGATAGGACTGACGGAATACATCGAGAAAATTCAAAGAAGAGCAGCACGTTTTGTATTACCGCGAACTGTGGGAGAGAGTCTCACTGAAATGATACAGGATTTTGGCTGGACATCATTAAAAGAAAGGCGTTTTTCGTTGCGACGGAATCTTCTCGCGAAATTCCAATCACCAACTTTTCCCTCCGAATGCAAGAATATTTTGCTGATGCTGACATACATAGGGAGGAACGATGACAAAGATAAAATAAGGGAAATTAGAGCTCGTACGGAGAGATATAGGTGTTCATTCTTTCCACGCACTATACGAGATTGGAATAATAGGGACTTGTGAAGGTGGTTCGATGAACCCTCTGCCAGGCACTCAAATGTGGTTTGCAGAGTATCCATGTAACTGTAGATGTAGGCGGAGGCACCGAACGCATGCCGGCTGGTCTTGTCATGCTTGCCGAGAAGTCTGTGCTGAGTGCTTGGGCAATGACTGTGGCTTATGCTGTTTGCTCCGGACGTAGGGCTCCAGAAATGCAACTCATATCCGACAGCCCTCTGCTGCGCTGTTTTGACAGCGAGTTGGCTGAATGTGCCACTCGGGAACGTTACGGACGATTCTGTAGTTTCGTGTTCAAGTTACAGAGCACGCACCTTTCATTTTTAGAGTTCTGTATAAGAATCAATAAAAACAGAACCCTTATAGGATTACTTTGGTGTGCATCTAACTGACTGTGAAGTCCCCTTCTCAGGAAATTGGTGGAGGTATGAAGTTGATATCTGTTGTGTACGACTTCGTTGTGTACGGTAAGGAGAGGTGGACTACAGAGTGGTGCGGCAGCTCTGGATGGTGATTTGTCCTTCGGATGGAGACGTTAAACTCGGTGGTTCCCTTGGAGGTAGTCGGAAAGGGTAACTTATGTGCCGCCACTGGATTTCAGCTTCTTTCTCCTGTCTTTCTTCGTTTCTTTCTTTCACTGGTGCCATGTCCCGCGCGTATGCAGGGTCGGCATTGTTAGGAACGGATTTGGAAAGGTTAGTGTAAAGAGGTGGCCGGATGCTCTTCCTGCCGCCACCCTGTACCCCCCGGGGTGGAGTTAGTGTACCCCTGCTTCTGCGTCTAGTGTAATTCATGGAATAGTGCGAACGTGTTCAGAAGTCTGCGAGTCGTGTAACTGAGGCGGAACGTGGGGACCAGCCCGGTATTTACCTAGCGGGATGTGGAAAACCGCCCAAAAACCGCATCCAGGCCGACTGTCACACAGACCGACCTCGTTAATCGGCCGGGCGGATTCGATCCAAGGCCGGTGCGCATGCCCGAGTCCAGGAAGCAGTGCATTAACGCTCCCGGCTAACCTGGAGGGTAGCCTCTTTCTCCTGTCATCAGTGCACAATACGAACATAATCCGCACTACACATACAGCCTTTACAACGCAATGAGGAAAAACACCCTTTCCGCTCAGGTGGTTGAACCTAACTCTCTGCGTCTGCCAGGCAACTGTTGCGTGCGACTCTTTCTTTCTTTCATTCTGTAACTGATATAAACGTGAAGCTCTCCAAAACAGAAAGGGTGTACTCTGCATGGTCCTGTTGGAGGTGGAGTGCTCTCACCTCTCTCTGAAATGGCGTATCCAGGCTGCTGCAGACTCCGAGACTCGATGCTGTATCCAGTTTCTCATCGTAGAAAAACATTGCTGACAGTGGAAGGAACGAAAAGCGAAAGAGATTCTAAGATCGATCAAGGATTAGATCGATAACTTTTGGATTTGCAATCTAACACCTAACCACCGACCTACACTCAGCTGAGAAATAGAAAATAAATTAGGTGTACTTGGAGGAATACCATTTAGTTAACGCTACGACTCATATCAGGTTTAAAATGATATCTTTACAATGCATCATCATCGTCATCATCATTTTTGGTTGAGGCATCACTGACTGTTCCAGTTTCAAGTACACTGCAGAATGTATTTTGCTCGATTCTTGGAACGCACACAGGGACTCGAACCCTGGATCTCCTGCTTACATGGCAGACGCTCTGTCCATCTAAGCCACCAAGGACACACAGGATAGTGTGACTGCAGGGACTTACCTCCGGCACGCCTCCCGTGAGACCCACATTCCCAGCTTATTGTCCCACACTATATTCGTAGTGCCCCAGCCCATTATACTCATTACTGGCGACTTTTTGCCAATTCCCATAAGATTCTGTTTGTGCATTCGCACAGAAGAAGATGTTCAAATGGCCGGTGAGCCTTATATATGAGACCGCACACGTCATATATTTAAAAGTATTCAATCTAGATTTTTATTATCAACTAACTGCGCTGCGTGGTGTTGCCAGTGGTTAAGCAGTTATTTATAAAGACGTTATTGCGAAAACTAACTATCCACGCATATGCGCCACCTCAAAAGTCAAGTCTTGGAGGTATTGAGGCAAGAGCCACTTACGGCTCAGAAAACCGCGTGATATCGAGGGAAGAAAATGGAGACGATGGAAAAAGCTGAAAGAGTACATGTCGCTCATAACTCATTCGTTTACCGAATTAAAAATTTTTCTCGCGACCGAGTAGCAAATTACAAACTGTGCCAGGAATGGGAGAAAACAATTTCACGACTTTCTGCGACCTGCCTAGCACGGAACCAATCACAATTGTCTTGCTGCGTGTACATCATAATCAAATGCAACCCCGTGAGATACGCATGACACTCAGCGGCTTAAATGCTACAGGTTTGTAGAGCAGTACGGATTAACCACTTTGAGGATTGTATAAGCTTGGTATTCATTACGTTAATTCGTATTATGTAGGACACATTAAACAATAAAATATTTTTCAGAAATATGATACAGTTCAGAAGATAAAGAGTAAATAGCTTTCCCTAAGAGTAAATATTGTTCTATAAGGCGTACAACATTGCTTCCACCGTTTGCCGATAGGTGGCGACAACGGAAACAGATCGCAGACGTCAGGCAGTTAGCTTGGACCTCGGTCAACATGGTCTCATTCAAACATTAGTCTATTTGTGTCTCCATCATAAAGTTGTTCTTGATTGAAACTGTCAGTTTACAAGCCTAATTCTCGTCATTTGCGGGTGGTGTTACTGTTTTGTTTCAATATGAAGAAAACAGCGGCTGAGTCTCATCGAATGCTCTCAAGCACGTATTGTAAGGACTCTATTGGTGAAAGAACGTGTCGTGAGTGGTTTCAACGCCTCAAGAACAGTGATTTTAACGTCATAGACCGGTATAGAGGTGGAAGAGAGAAAGTTTTCGAGGATGCAGAATTGGAGACACTGCTGAGTGAAAACCCGCGTCAAACGCAATAGGAATTGGCACGATTAGTGGGAGTGACACAGCAATCCATTTCAAAACGTCTCAAGGCTATGGGTGTAATTAAGAAAGAAAGAACTTGGGTTCCGTGTGAGCTGAAACCAAGAGACGTTGAACGGCGTATATGTGTTTGTGAACAGTTGCTTCAGAGGCAAAAACGGAAGGGCTTTCTGCATCGCGTTGTGACCGGGGTCGAAAAATAGGTTCATTACGATATCCCTAAACGCAAAAAATCATGGAGATATCCCGGCCATGCTTCCACGTCGACGGCCAAACCGAATATTCACGGTTCCAAGATCATGCTCTGCATTTGGTGGGATCAGCTCGGCGTCTTGTATTATGAGGTGTTATAACCAAGTGAAACGATCACAGGTGTTCGTTATCGAACGCAATTAATGCGTCTGAGCAGAGCATTAAAAGACAAACGGCCGCAATACTGCGAGAGGCACGACAAAGTGATTTTGCAGCACGACAACGCTCGACACCACGTTGCAAAAGACGTAAACACGTACATGGAAACGTTAAAAGGGAAAGGCCTACCCCACCCGCCATATTCTCCAGACATTGCTCCTTCTATCAGCTGTTTAGATCAATGGTGCATGGCCTGGCTGACCAATACTGCCGATCTCATGAAGAAGTCACAAATTGGATCCATTCGTGGATCGTTTCAAAACATGAACAATTTTTTCGGCGCGGTATTCGTACACTGCCCGAAAGATGGGAGAGAGTAGTGGCCAGCGATGGAAAATAATTTGAATGATAGATGTATAACCAATTTGTTTAGTTATAGTCTCAAATGTTGGGGAAAAACGGCGGAAGCGAAGTTGTGCACCTTGTACATTTGGCGTTATGTTCTTGAAATCAATATCTTGTAACACACACTTTTAAGTGTAGCCTGTTTGTCAGTTCAGCGTACAAGCTAATTCCATTCCAAGTTTCTTCCCAACCCAAACCCACCCAGCTGTTTCAGCGAACATAATTATCAAGCTTATAATGGTGCACTGCTTCATTCTGCCCTGTATTTACGATGTCTGCGTACAATTCAACGATTTGGAAACAATTCATGAAAACATACTATAGCACGTCTTGCACTATGGTTTGGAGAGCCATCACGTTGGTATCACAGGTTCCTCCTAGTCTGCAGAGGAACGCCTTCTAGCTTCCGAGGAAGGTGGTCTGTTAGGAGGCTGCGACACATGTGCGGGTTCAGTGTTCCGTCTATGAAAAACGGGCCTAAGAGCTGATGGCTCACGCCCCACACTACACGCTTACACTCAAAGCACGCTGACGTTGCCCTTGACGAAGCCAATGGGGATTGTCAACAGACCAATAGTGCATGTTTTGGCAGTTTTCCTGCCCATCATAGATAAATGTGGCTTCATCACTAAACAAGATACATGATACATCTGGAGCGTCCTGTCTTAACGCCCATGTACAGAAGTTAACACGATTCTCGTAAGGATTTCCAAGCAGCTCTTGGTGGAGCAATATGTGCGAGGGATGGAACCTATGTCGATGGGGAATATGTAGAACACTTGCCTGACTCATGCCACTTCCTAGTGCAGTTGTGCGGGAGCTGAAGTGCGGATCAAATGCAAAACCAGTACAAACATTAATTTCTTTCTGTTACATTGTTTAGGTGTTTGACTACCACTTCCACACAACTGGTTGATAAATAACTGCAGAGACGGTTGATGTTTATTAGGATATCTATCCACAACCAACGTACAAGAATGAACTGCATTCTTCCTGTACTCTCCATACACAATGAGCATGTCGGATTTTCCTGCTCTGGTTAGTCTCATCGACCACTCACGACCTGCTACTTGGACTGTTACACTAACTGACTAGCAAGCTGCAATGCACTCAAGGAACACAGAAGCATACTGTGAGCAAACATAACAACATCGTACTTAGCAACTACACATGCTGAATGGCACAAACAAGTGACCGTGTCTAAACTTTTCAAAATACGATATCCAGCAACCGACTCGCACTAGAATCTTACAACAAACACCACTGTCATTCTAATTTAACCTAGTTTTAGTTTGTTAATTTATATTTGCACAAAAAATATACTTTCTAAGCATTATGCAATCTGCTTATTGACTGACAATACGAGAACCTGACTACCAATCCATTCTGTGAAAACACAACACCAGTTTCCAATTCTGCAATATTCGCGGTGCAAGTTTTAGGTGTTTCACTCTGCACATTCAACTTCGAAAATTTATGTAATTCAATTCATAGTACCTACAGAGGTGAAAGTAGTGTCGATTTGTAGAAAATAAATAAAGTTCTGTCTCGCATATTTCGCTAGTGCCGAATCGCAACGTTAGGAGCGCTAGCGGCAGTTGCGTTAAAGATGGCTACCTTCATTGGCCCCGAGCTTTTTATTGAAGTGGCAAGGTTGACGCACATAACTGTAGGCTTTAAGGCAGTGAAAACCCTCATCAAACATTACAACATGTTCATGATAGCCCTAAACTGAACGTCTTTTGTGCATGGAGCAAGAACAAAGAGTACGGCCCCTTTTATTCTGTGAGAGAACCATCAGTGGCCTAGTGTACCTCGATATGTTACAATAATTTTTGATTCCACAGATCGATGAGGATGACCAAGAACGAAATGTTTACTACCTGGCTGGCGTTCGGGATTTTCTCAGTGACCGCTTTTGAGGTCAATGGATTGGTCTGTGGTTCGCCAATTGCATGGCTCCCACATTCCCCATAACTGACACCGCTCGAATTTTTTGATGAGGATTCATCAACGATATCGCGTTTATGGGGGAACGTTGATAAAATTGACCAAAAGCGTCAAGTTTCGATTTATTTTTTATTTGTTAGTACAACTCATGGACAATAAGTTCCCAAAGTTTCAATGTTGAAATCGCATCCGAAGTGCCTGCAAATTATTTAAAAGTATGACGCGGTCTCCCGGCCACGCCCACGTTTTGAAGCAGCACTTCATTACCAGCTCAGTGAACAACGACTCTGTGTATTACTTTTAACCAAACGTGCGTGGGGTGCATTTAGAAGGTCGTGATAAATACTCTTTGGTTTTATAGGTCATCTTTGGCCGATCCTGCACTTCTCAAAAAGTGTGTTAGTGGCAAAACCCAAAATCCAAATGAGTCTCTAAATTAACTCACATGGAAACGATGCACTAAAAACACATTTCCATCTGCTACAGTTGTCCGAATTGCAACTTATGATGCAGTTCTTGTATTTCATGATGGGAACGTCGGGAGGATGGAGGTATTAGAAAGAATGGGCTTCAAGATAGGAAATTTTACTCAAGACATCCTGAGAAAAGAAAAATGGCGCAAATGGCTCTGAGCACTATGGGACTTAACTTCTGAGGTCACCAGTCCCCTAGAACTTAGTACTACTTAAACCTAACTAACCTAAGGACATCAGACACATCCATGCCCAAGGCAGGATTCGAACCTGCGACCGTAGCGGTCGCGAAGTTCCAGACTGTAGCGCCTAGAACCGCTCGGCCACACCGGCCGGCATCCTGAGAAAAATATATTTACAGCGCGCCTCTGCAGCTGTCAGTTGAAGGCCTGGTAAAGGAAAGAAGACAGACAACAAGAAACCAGAAGAGAAGTGTTGAAGGGAAAGACGACCCAGAGTACAAATGTGGTGCCTTCTGAAGAAGTGACATAAGGAAAAAAGTTAGGTTGAACTTTAAATTACGTTTCGTGAAAAGTTTGTTTTTTAAAGTTTATGTACCTTTTCCTCAGAGTCTATGAATGCTAGAATTATGTAATTTTGTACACATATTTCTGTAAGACTAATAAACGTTGCCTCAAGAGCAAATTTTGAAATTATGATTGCAAGGTGAGATATGGGGAAAACGGCTTGGAATTTTGCATGAATTTAAAATTGTACTTGGTGGAATTCTTACTAAAAAATTATGAAAATTCTCCTATTTGACCTATTCCAAAAACCTCATGAGAGGAGCTTACAACATAAAAAGGGATGAAACACAGAAAGTTTGTACAAAGCTCTTGAATACTTTCTGTGAAAAAGTAACATACATTATTTTTTTAAAAATAAAACTTTAAATTTCATTCAAAAAAGTTGAATATATATAATCAAAGGATCTTATATGTAAATGTGTTACTTTCATGTAAAGCGTGGTACAAAATTTCATTGCCACATCTCCAAAACTGTGGATTTGGTGCTTTTTTGGGATAGTGTGTGTTTTTCTTCAATGTCCCCCTTAAACCCCCTGTGCTGGCTTCTCTACCTGAACTTAAAGCAAGAATTTACGCCCCCACTGAGCAAGGTACACCTGCAATACTACAGCGAGTTTGGAAGAAATTGAATTCCGTTAGGATGTGTGCAGAACAACCAACGGAAGCCACCTACATCATCTTCAGCAATATGGAAAAAAAAATTGTTTTCCTACAAAATAACACTAAACCCAGCTCTATATCGCCTTTCAATAAATTTATATGAATTTTCAAAGTTGTTAAGTTTTTTTTAAAACTCCCTGTGTAAGACTATTTATCAAAAAACAGAATCACGACCTGAAAAAAAAAACATATTAACTACTCAGTGGAAATGAACGAAAGTACTGGACCTTGTTGCTGGAGGTCTCCCAATCGTACACGTCTTATACCGTGCGGCCAGAGTGACTACAGCACCAAAAGGCGCTTGGCCCACAACACGATTTAGTTGAAGGAATGGTAAAAGACAGTACGTGTCAATCAGCGAACAGTTGCAGAGAACTGTGGTGTTCAGCATGGCTCATATATAACATTTGGATGACTTAATACAGGAAAGGATCACCAGGAAACTACAAACACGCGTAGGTCTGACGAGTCCAGCACAGTAATTTCGTATTCCTCACAGCCTTGTTTCACGTCTGTGGGGAGTATTCCCAACAACAGGCACTGCTGCCCGAAGGAGGGGAGATGGTCAACCATGGTCAGCTGCGACAGCGGACGACTGCTACACTTTGAAAGATGGAAGAAGGAACCCTCTCAAGTAGCGGGTGCAATAGTGACCGCGTTTAACAGAACTACAAGGCAGGCGGTCTTACACTCCACAGTGATACATGGCCCTTCTCTTTTAGCGCGATGTTCTGTTGACAACCGCACCTCGGCGACATAATTTGCGTTGGTGCCTAGACCAACGCAGAGTGGGGTCACGTGCTCGTCTCGCATGAGAACAGATTTAATGGAGTAGTCTTTCTGGACGTACTCTCATTTGGTCATTTGGCGAGCGGTGGAAGCACAGGCTGGCCGCTGTGTCCGAGAAGTTCTAGGCGCAGGTTCGAATCCTACCTCGGGCATGGATGTGTGTGATGTCCTTAGGTTAGTTAGCTTTAAGTGGTTCTAAGTTCTAGGGGACTGATGACCTCAGAAGTTAAGCCCCGTAGTGCTTAGAGCCGTTTGAACCATTTGTGGAAGCACATAGTGCACTCAGAACGTTGTCGAACAGGGTCGTGTTTGTGGTATACCTCTTATTGTGCCGAGAGACATAATGAATGGGCGTACTGACCCACCAAATCTTTGAAGACAGTACTCTCGTTGGTCAACGGTAGTGTGACTATGTACTCTTTCGCAATGTGCGTCATTTCTGGTGTGTATTCGGCCCTAACTTCATTTTTATCGATGACAAGTACTTTTTATTGATGACAGTGTATGCTGCATCGATGAGCTTAGGTAGGGGAATTCTTGGAACGAGGGGATGATATCCGGCGAATGGACTGGCTGCCCGTTCCCTCGACTTAAATCCCATCGAACATGTGCGTGACGCGTTGGGGGGCCGTATTGCAGCACGTCCACGTGCACCAAAGACCACCCACCAGTTGCCAGACGCGCTGGTGGAGGAATGCAACGCCCTACCACAAGAACTCCTTCAGACCTTGTTACCAGCATGGTAGCACGATGCAGTGCATGCATTTCCGGCCGTGGTTATCACACATCCAATTATGAACCATGTCCCGTCTTTTGGAATATCAGCCGGCCGATGTGGCCGAGCGGTTCTAGGCGCTTCAGTCTGGAACCGTGCGACCGCTACGGTCGCAGCTTCGAATCCTGCCTCGGGCATGGATGTGTGTGATGTCCTTAGTTTAGTTAGGTTTAAGTAGTTCTAAGTTCTAGGGGACTGATGACCTCAGAAGTTAAGTCCCATAGTGCTCAGAGCCATTTGAACCATTTTTTTTTTTTGGAATATCCAGGTGACTATCACAAATCGCTGTAAATAAAAGGTAAATGTCGTGTGACTAGGGCCTCCCGTCGGGTAGACCATTCATCGGATGCAACTCTTTCGATCTGACGCCACTTCGGCGACTTGCGGGTCGATGGGGATGAAATAATGATGATTAGGACAATACAACACCCAGTCCTGGGGCAGAGAAAATCTCTGGCCCATCCGTGAATCGAACCCGGGCCCTTAGGATTGACACACTGCCGCGCTGACCACTTTTTTTTTAATCTCATTTTGGTCGTTTTCGTTCGTTGCATCTGCTCCGGGTGGAAGTCGTAAGACATCCGTTTAAGTAGGCTGTTGATTGAGTAACTCAGTTTTTTTTTTATTACAGAGGGAAGCTAACCCTCTGACCGAACACGTTGAACTACCGTGCCGGCTGAACCACTCAGCTACCGGGGGGCGGACACACATCGCTGTGACAGCAGAGTAATTATTTTCTTACAATAATTTATTTCTGATCGTCTCATGGTGTATTTCTTTGTCGCCATCTGTATAACAGTGTTGTCTTTCTTTCTACGTATGGTCCAAGTTTCATCCAGCTGTGTTACTTGGCAGTGATATATCATGCAGAAAATACTTCCATTCTTAGGTTTTGCACACCAGTGCATTTACAAGTTTCTGGAAAGTGATGAATTGTTAAATTACAGAAATGCATTGTGTCTCAGAAATACTGTAAAATTACACAGCAACAAAAATCAGCAACATATCTTTAACGATTATTCACTCACAGGTGCATTTATTTTAACTGCAAGCGTCGTAAATATTTAATACGACAATTAAGAGCAAATTTAGAGATAAAAACGTCTATGGCAGTGTTCAGTAGTCCATTTTTAAATTTACAGTCTATATCCGAAATTAGTATTCTGAAAATCCATAACTCATCCACATCAGTACTCTGCAGTCCACATTATGGTGTGTGCCGGAGAGTACTTCTAGTTTTATCTCATTTACAGTTAGTGTTGAAGATCGGTGGACAAAGTCCAAAACCATCGTACAATATGCACTAGATGAGTATGTGCCAAGCAAGATCGTAAGAGATGGAAAAGAGCCAGCGTGGTAGAACAACCGAGTTAGAAAACTGCTACGGAAGCAAAGAGAACTTCACAGCAAACATAAACATAGCCAAAGCCTTGCAGACAAACAAAAATTACACGAAGCGATATGTAGTGTGACGAGGGCTATGCAAGAGGCGTTCAATGAATTGGAAAATAAAGTTCTATGTACTGACTTGGCAGAAAATCCTAAGAAATTTTGGTCTTATGTCAAAGCTGTAGGTGGATCAGAACAAAATGTCCAAGACACTCTGTGACCAAAATGGTACTGAAACAGAGGATGACAGACCAAAGGCCGAAATACTAAATGTCTTTTTCCAAAGCTGTTTCAGAGAGGAAGACTGCACTATAGTTCCTTCCGTAGATTGTCGCACAGATGACGAAATGGTAGATATCGAAATAGATGACGGAGGGATGGAAAATCGCTCAAAAGAGGAAAGGCCGCTGGAGCTGATGGGATTCCAGTTCGATTTTACACAGAGTACGAGAAGAAACTTGCCCCCCTTCTTGCAGCGGTGCACCGTAGGTCTCTAGAAGAGCGTAGCGTTCCAAAAGATTGGAAAAGGGCACAGGTCATCCCCGTTTTCAAGAAGGGACGTCGAACAGATGTGCAGAACTATAGGCCTATATCTCTAACGTCGATCAGTTGTAGAATTTTGGAACACGTATTACGTTAGAGTATAGAGACTAAAAATCTACTCTGTAGGAATCAGCATGGATTTCGAAAAAGACGATCGTGTGAAAACCAGCTAGTGCTATTCGTCCACGAGACTCAGAGGGCCATAGACAAGAGTTCCCATGTAGATGCCGTGTTTCTTGACTTTCGCAAGGCATTTGATACAGTTCCCTACAGCCGTTTAATGAACAAAGTAAGAGCATATGGACTATCAGACCAATTGTGTGATTGGATTGAAGAGTTCCTAGATAACAGAACGCAGCATGTCATTCTCAATGAAGAGAAGTCTTCCGAAGTAAGAGTGATTTCAGGTGTGCCGCAGGGGAGTGTCGTAGGACCGTTGCTATTCACTATATACATAAATGACCTTTTGGATAACATCGGATGTTCACTGAGGCTTTTTTCTGATGAAGATGTAGTACATCGAGAGGTTGTAACAATGGAAAATTGTACGGGAATGCAGGAGGATCTGCAACGAATTGACGCGTGGTGCAGGGAATGGCAATTGAATCTCAATGTAGACATGTGTAATGTGCTGCGAATGCATAGAAAGAAAGATCCTTTATCATTTAGCTACTGGAAGCAGTTAATTCCATAAATTATCTGTGAGTAGGCATTAGCAGTGATTTAAAATAGCATGACCATATAAAATAAATCGTCGGTAAATCAGATACCAGACTGAGATTCATTGGAAGAATCCTAAGGAAATGCAATCCGAAAACAAAGGAAGTAGGTTACCGTACACTTGTTCGCCCACTACTTGAATACTGCTCACCGGTGTGGGATCCGTACCAGATAGGGTTGACAGAAGAGATAGAAAAGATCCAACGGAGAGCAAGGCGCTTCGTTACAGGATCATTTAGTAATCGCGAAAGCGTTACGGAGATAATAGATAAACTCCAGTGGAAGACTCTGCAAGAGAGTCGCTCAGTAGCTCGGTACAGGCATTTGTTGAAGTTTCGAGAACATACCTGCACCGAGGAGTCAAGGAATATATTGCTCCTTCCTACATATATATCGCGAAGAGACCATGTGGATAAAATCGGAGACGTTAGAGCCCACACAGAGGCATACCGACAATCTTTCTTTCCACGAACAATACGAGAGTGGAATAACAGGGAGAATCGATAGAGGTACTGAAGGTACTCTCCGCCACACACCGTCAGGTGGCTTGCGGAGTATGGATATAGTTGTAGATGTACCACTATCACGCCCCATTCCACATTTTCCTTCTCCTTACGTGAAAACGGACATGACAATTGCTTTCTTTCCTTATCGCTTGGTATACATCGAGTAACCTACCATAAACTGCTAGAAAGGGAGCTGTTTTTATCATATAATCTCCAAACTACGGCCCGCCCGCGTTAGCTGGCCGGACATCCCCGGTATCCGGGACGCCAAATATTTGAGGTGGTACCTATACAGCCAACAATTGAGTTTCGAGGCCTTGTCGGTGAAATTCGCCAGAATAAAATACGCCAGAATTTCGGTCAGGTACATCCACCAATCAAAATTATGTAATTAAATAAAAATCGTAGTTCATTTCAGTGCTAGCTATTCCCACAACCTTAGATTTTTGCAACTTCATCTTTCCTTTAGCCTTACATTACGGTGGTCATGGAGTGCTAGGGTGCTTTAATCCCACTAGGTAGATCTCGGCCCTTATGACTTTGTGAAGGAGTCAATGTGGCCCGCGGACTAAAAAGTTTGGAGACCCCTCTTATAATCTATTAGAAGTGCATAGGTACTTCATCAAGTTGTGATGCCTCGCTAGTGTTGAGCGATTCCAGTTGCGGTTCTGCTCTTCGACTACTTGTCACAGTATCTGCCATATCGAAATCCATGTGATTGTGAGGAAAAATCCTGTTACGAATTTCCCCTGTGGAACAACAACGAATTATTCAACGCTAGCTGTTACCTGCAGCAAATCAGTAATTTTGTTATGACAAGTGACGGTGAGTAAATAAGCTACTGTAAATGCAATAACATCAGCTGCCCTCATGTGTCCGCCTGTTAGGGTAACTACAACTTGTGATGTGAGAACCCCTCTCCTCCCTGCCTCCCCCCCCCCCCCTCTTCCGTATCTCAAGTTGTCCCAACGTTCTATTCTACACTGAAGCGCCAAAGAAACTGGTGTAGGCATATATATTCGAATACAGTGGCAGAATACTGCGCTGCGGTCGGCAACGCATATATACGACAAGTGTATGGCGCAGTTGTTACGTCGGTTACCGCTACCACAATGGCAGGTTATTAAGAGTTAAATGAGGTTGAACTTGTTGTTATAGTAGGCGCTCGAGCGATGGGACACAGCATCTCCAAGGTAGCGATGAAGGAATTTTCCTATACGACCATTCCACGAGTATGCCATATATTTCAGGCATCCGCTAAAACATCAAATCTCCGACATCGCTGCGGCCGGAAAAAAACATCCTAAAAAATGATACCAAGGAAGACTGAAGTCAATCGTTCAACGTGACAGAAGTGCAACGCTTCGGCAAATTGCTGAAGATGGCTGACAAGTGTCACCGTGCAAACCATTCAACGAAACATCATCGATATGGGTTTTTGGAGGCGAAGGCTCACTCGAGTATCCTTGATGTGTAAGTAGGCTGTTTAGGTTTTTTATTGGTAACGCCACCTCTGTATGAAAATCACTGGCTGTGCTGTGTGCAGTCTGTGGCTGCTTTGCATTGTTGTAATACTGCCATTGTAGTGTTGGGCAGCGGCAGCTGGATGTGAACAGCGCGTAGCGTTGCGCAGTTGGAGATGAGCCGCCAGCAGTGGTGGATGTGGGGAGAGAGATGGCGGAGTTTTGAAATTTGTCATGAACTGCTATATTTATATATGATGATATCAAGGTAAATACATTGTTTGTTCTCTATTAATATCTTTCATTTGCTAACTATCCCTATCAGTAGTTAGTGCCTTCAGTAGTTTGAATCTTTTATTTAGCTGGCAGTAGTGGCGCTCGCTGTAATGCAGTAGCTTGAGCAGCGAAGATTTTTGTGAGGTAAGTGATTTGTGAAAGGTATAGTTTAATGTTAGTCAGGGCCATTCTTTTGTAGGGAATTTTGAAAGTCAGATTGCGTTGCGCTAACAAAATATTGTGTGTCAGGTTAAGGTCAGTCGTGTATAAATTGTTCAAAGGGGACGTTTCATAAGCACAGTCATGTATAATTCTTCAAAGGGGACGTTTCAGATGACTGCACAACACAAAAGCTTTACGTCTCGCCTGGGCCCGTCAACACCAACATTGGACTGTTGATGACTGGAAATATGTTGCCTGGCCGATCGAGTCTCGTTTCGAATTGTATCGAGCAGATGGACCTGTACGGGTATGGAGACAGTCTCATGAATCTATGGATCCTGGGTGTCGGTTGGGGACTGTTCAAGCTGGTGGAGGCTCTGTAATGATGTGGGGCGTGTGCAGTTGGAGTAATATAGGACCCCTGGTACATCTAGATACGACTTTGACACGTGACACGTACGTAAGCATCCTGTCTGATCACCTGCATCGATTCATGACCATTGTGCGTTCCGACGGACTTGGTGAATTCCAGCAGGACAATGCGACACCCCACACGTCCGGAATTGCTGCAGAGTGGCTCCAGGAACACTCCTCTGAGTTTAAACACTTCCACTGGCCACCAAATTCACCCAGATATGAACATTACTGAGCATATCTGCGATGCCTTGCAACGTGCTGTTCAGGAAGGATCTCCACTGCCTCGTACTCTTAAGGATTTATGGACAGGCTTGTAGGATTCATGGTGTCAGTCCGCTGCAGCACTACTTCAGACATTAGTCGAGTCCATGCCACGTCGTGTTGCAGCACCTCTGCGTGCTCGTACACTATATTAGGCAGCTGTACCAGTTTCTTTAGCTCGTCATTTAGTCATTTATCAGCCATTCGTTCCTTTTCCTGTCTCTTGCTTAACATTACTGCCGGAACGCTACATTCGTTAAAGGGAAAGAAAGGCAGTTCGCTAATGTAACTCGTGTCTTTTAGATAACTTGTTCCTTTACTAGAGAATGCTTAGGAAGTGATGGAATAAGCTGGCACCCTCCGATTGGTAGTTGTTGATTGTTCGGGTTTACGTAAAGAAAATTAGAAAATTAATGTTATGCGAACTTTGTCTACACGAGAGAAAAACATAATCATTAGACGTGGCCTTTAAATTAACCGCTGTAATTTGCTTCATTTTCCGGGAATCCGTTCAAGGGCTGTAGTTGCGGAAATGGTGAGATAAGCTGCCACCCACAGCTCGCCACTGTTTCGTTTTTAATTTGCATATAACGGAAAACTTACAAGTTCAGACCGGTGTGCTTGAGTTAGGGACAGTATGAAATGTAGACGTGATGTTTCAAGGAAATAAATCACTCTGTAGCCTTTCTTAAATTTTCCAAATAAAAAAAAATCTGAAAATCCTCAAAAGGAGGGGCATTCAATACATATATCTCCTCAGATATAAGCGTCTGAATGTTTCGATGTAGAACACTATACTATAGCCAGTGACACCAGATAGCGATTGCGTCTCGTTCTCTCAAGATTTCCAGTACAGCAAGTGAATGATACTCTCGCTCCCATGAAAAGAAATTTCAGAAATGTGAAAATAATTTTTAGCTATGCATTTCATTCAGCTATAAGGCAACAGAATGCCTGAAAGTTATAACATATTTTTATGTTAGAATGCCCATACGAATTGTATAATAACTGAATGCCTTGCACTTATATCGTGTTGATTAAAATTTCAGTACAAATTGTTGGCCAACGGGAAGTTTCACCGTAGGCAAAATAAAAAGAAATTAATTTTTAATTAATCTGCAGTTTTAATCATGCTTAAAGCAAATGTAACAACGGTCCATCTTTACTTTTACTCCAAATCAGTTGAGCGTCTCTGCTACCCAGAGCTTACTGAAACATTTTTCTACTTAAATTTGTCAATACAATCGATAGTCTTTGATTTATAACGCTAGTACGGTGCTGAAGACATTAGTCGCGATCGAAACACAGATTATAATATAATTAAATACATGACAATAACGTTTGGAAGGCAATAACAGACATTTCGATGCTTGGTAGACCGAAACCTGAATTTTCAGCCGTGCAGAACACTGCTTAACAAACGCTCAGAACAATGAGTCGAAGATGGATTGATAGTTTATTTCATGTAATAATGCTTCTCATCTTCAATGTAATTGACATGGCGGAATCACAAAACCCTCAATAGCTGCTGTACCGTGTACCTATTTATCGACCACCAGTTTTGATTAAGCGATAATGTTAAAATCAGGTCTAAATCAAATCAAGTTAAACGAAGGTTCACTGGCGTCTACATAATTACTATCAGTTTGAGCAGCTGACACTTTTACATGCAATATCTTATACAGTTGTTCTATCTGTGTTACTAAAGGGCTAGTCCACTGCACGTTCCCACAGTAAGACTGCCTTTCTAAATGTCTTCGGAAGCACCAAAATTCATTTTCTAATACAGATATTGATCAAAATTATAAATTTAAAATTCTTTCATTAAGAGCTAGAACCTTATGTTAAAATTGTAACATTATAAGTCAGGTATTACTATCAGAAATTGTGTACATATCTTCATGTATTGTAACTCACGGTGTGCAAATCATCCAGACTGTATTCATACAGTATTTAAGAATGAAAGAACTTAGCAACTTCCAGCAACCTTTAGATATAATTTCAAGCTTTTACGAAACTTTTTCTCCCCGACACGCTCCACGAAATAATGACAAGAAAATTTTTTTTCATTACTGCATTGTCGATCTTCATGCAGTAAAGCTGCAGTATGGAGCATGACATATTAAATTACTACTTTTTACTACCGACTCTATTCGTAACTCTTTTTCGCAGGCACTTACGCGTATACTAAGGAATGTACCAGCAATATTATATCATTGTACGATAAATATTTCAAGAGATGCGACGTTTTATGTTTACAGAATCGGAGTGAAGGTACACTGGTTAGTCCGCAAGTGTATAAACTGACTGTCCAGTGCACCGTTCAGCACGTAGCTTCACCAAAATCGCATCATAAACTGACGGCTGAAAGAACTGATATATATATATATATATATATATATATATATATATATACATATGTAAAACGGATTGTATTGGTTTTGTTATTCCGTTGTTTAGCTTAATTGTTGCACCTTTAGCAGCATCACAACTCCTGACTTCGAGCCATTTCCATACAGCAAGTGGGTATCAGCAGATTCGACTGTCACTCGGAGTGCACATTCAGTTTTCGGCGCACGGCAAACGGACGCGTTTAAACTTTTGTATATACTGGAAGCAATATCAGTTGACGAAAACACATCATACACATTAGGAGTCGTATCAAAACCTTTTGTTGATTTCGTTTTTGATAAAACTTTCATATTTATAGGACTCCATAAACGGCAAGGCATTTTCAAATAATTGAAATTGTAAAATTGTAGAAAAAGTTTAACCTTCGCTTTACCAGGGGGTGTGAGTTGCACCTTGTGCTCACCCTTTGAAAATATTAAATATAGTCAGTTACTTTGTATTTCAACATTTTGAAGAAATATTCATTGTTCCTAATGAATTCTTCAGCCTTATCCTATAAGATCTAAATTTTTCAGTTAAGCGTAAGACAAAAATTTAAGTTTTTCAGTAATAGATGCCACTTTCTTCACTGAACGTCAAATTAAACATTTTCAGCGCCAGGACGCTACTGACACATTAATATCTCTTTAGAATGTATTTTGTGAGTAAAAGTCAACAAAACTAACGAAATTTTACATTTTTAAAATTTTTTGGGTGTGAACATAAACTACTACAGTCCCCCCCCCGACAGCACAAATTACTGAAAATGTACTGATGTCGCCAAGTGTGTGCAAAGACATATTTTCAAGTTCTTGATCCTACTAACACATTAATACTTTACTCGCTAAATTAATCTCAACTGTCTCCTTAATAACACTATCCCAATATCTGGACGTGCATGGCAATATATAACATGGGTTGACCAGTATCCAAGCAATCTTCCGACCTCCATCTAAAATTAGAGTGCTTTTGAGTTCTGTTAATGATGATCTTTCTAAAGAAGTATTTTGTTAATATAAATCAACAACAATTAACGAATTCAGTATTTTTTATTTTTTTTCTTGGGGGAGTACAAAGTATTCCCCCCCCCCCCCCCCTCCTATGTTAACGCACGTTATGAAAAATACATTGTTATTACTGAGGTTAAATAACGTTAAAGCAAATTGTAGCCATGCGAAGATTTTAGATTTCTGCAAGAGATTGTATTTTTGTATCACGTTAATGTGGGTGCTGGTGTATAAACGAATAAAATTTTTAAAAAAATAGAAACAGAAACGATAAAATGGAAGTTCGTTATGTAGTACGTACCGTTCGTCACTTATCGTGCCCGGTCACTATAGCACCGGCGTGGCGCGTACGAGAAGTGCGGCCCAACAATGTTACGCAGGCACCTGTGGCCGCGACAACAATGGGACCCGCGGTTTCCCTCGGTGACCGCCTCTCTACCTGCCGGGATCAGAGCGTGGCCAGCAACACTTGCTGCTCAAGATCGTATCGCGACGCGGTGTGCGCCGGCGGGAGAGCAGCGTGGCGTCACGCCTGCCGCTTGTCTCGTGCTGTGCCGACCGAGTGCTGCCCCGCGCGACGAGCAACTGCCGCCCACCGCGGGCCGCGGGCCAGCGAGATGTCGCGGAGAGCGCTAGGGGGGGTCGGGAGGGGAGAGGGGGAAGCAGACGCCACAGGCGCCGCGGGACGCCGGCCTCTCCGCCAGCGCCTTCTGCGCCAGCGCGCCGAGATGCGCAGAGCGTGTGCTCAAGCTGTTAATTGTCTCATACGTATGCTAGCCCACCTGCATTGAGTGCTCACATCATACGACACTGTGACGAAAGTCCAGGTTGGAATATCACCAATACACGGAGCAGGACAGATTTCTACTCACCTTAAAGTTTACTTGTGGAGTTGCAAACACGCACAACGAAGATGTACAGGTACAGCTGCCCATTCAGCTTCAACACAATACCACAGTTCATCAAGAGTAGTGACTGGCGTATTGTGACGAGCCAGTTTCACGGCCACCATTGACCATTGAGACCTGGAGAATGTGCTGGCCAGGGCAGTCGAACATTTTCTGTATCCAGAAAGGCCTGTACAGGACCTGCAACATGAGGTCGTGCATTATCCTGCTGAAATGTAGGGTTTCGCAGGGATCGAATGAAGGGTAGAGCCATGGGTCGTAACACATCTGAAATGTAACGTCCACTGTTCAAAGTGCCGTCAATACGAACAAGAGGTGACGGAGACGTGTAACCAATGGCACCCCATACCATCACGCCGGGTGATCTGCCAGTTTGGCGATGACGAATACACGTTTCCAATGTGCCAATGTCGCCAAACACGGATGCGACCATCATGATGCTGTAAACAGTACCTGAATTCATCCGAAAAAATGACGTTTTGCCACTCGTACACCCACGTTCGTCGTTGAGTACACCATCACAGGCGCTCCTGTCTGTGATGCAGAGTCAAGGATAACCGCAGTCATGGTCTCCGAACTGATAGTTCATGCTGCTGCAAACGTCGTCGAACTGTCCGTGCAGATGGTTGTTGCCATACAAACGTCCCCATCTGTTGACTCAGGGATCGAGACGTGGCTGCACGATCCCAGGGGGGATCAGATAGTGGTACAATAAGTACCCTCCGCCACACACCGTAAGGTGGCTCGCGGAGTATAGATGTAGATGTAGATGCGGATAAGTTGCCTGTCATCTCGACTGCTACTGATACGAGTCCGTTGGGATGCAGCACGGCGTTCCGAATTACCCTCCTGAACCCACCGATTCCATATTCTGCTAACAGTCATTGGATGTCGACCAACGCGAGCAGCAATGTCGCGATACGATAAACCGCAATCGCGATAGGCTACAATCCGACCTTTATCAAAGTCAGAAACGTCATGGTACGCATTTCTCCTCCTTACACGAGGCATCTCAACAACGTTTGACCAGGCAACGCCGGCCAACTGCTGTTTGTCTATGAGAAATCGTTTGGAAACGTTCCTCATGTCAGCACGTTGTAGGTGTCGCCACCGGGGCTAGCCTTGTCTGAATGTTCTGAAAAGCTAATCATTTACATATCACAGCATCTTCTTCCTGGCGTTTAAATTTCGCGTGTGTAGCACGTCATCTTCGTGGTGTAGCACTTTTAATGATCAGTAGTGTATTTAGCGTTCGGCTTAAGCCTTCTTCAGAAAAGAAAACACCCGCACACACACACACACACACACACACACACACACACACACACACACACACACACACACACACATTTAGGCAAAACAGCACACCCCACCCATGTATGACCGCCACCACTGGCAGCTCGAACTGGATTGTACAGTCACGAAAAGCGTATTTTGTTTCCTGGCAGATTAATACAGTGGGCCGGACCGAGACTCGAACTCGTAACCTTTTCCTTTTAAGGGCATGTTCTCTACCGACTGAGCAACCAAAGCAAGACCCACGACCCGTCCTGACAACTTTAATTCTGTGATTCTTGAAGTTTTCGCGGCTTATTGAATGTTCGATGAGATTTCGGGATTGCAGCCGGATCATGTTGACGTCTTGCCACACTTTTCATTTAACAACGAATATTTTGAGCAGACTGACGGTGTTACTATGGGCAGTCCTCTACGCCTTTGGTAGCAAACGTTTTTATGAAAGACTTTGAGGAAAGGGCACTAGACTCGGCAGAACTTAAACCGAAAATTTTCTGGCGACATGTAGATGACACTTTTGTAGTGTGGCCCCATGGTGAAGAAGAACTGTCACAGTTCTTGCAACATCTGAATGCAATCCACAAAAACATCCAGTTTACGATGGAAATAGAGAAGAATGGCTGCTGGCCGCCTTTGGACGTCTTGGTTACTAAGAGAGTGGATGGGTCATTAGGGCATTTTGTCTACCGTAAGCCAACACATACGGACCTTTACCTGCGAGCGTCGAGTTGTCATCACCCTGCACAAACTACCGGCGTCTTGAGAACGTTGGTGCACCGGGCTCATGTTGTTTCTGATGGAGACAGCCTTACAAAGGAGATGGAACATTTGAGTCGGTATTCAAAGGTAATGGTTACTCTCCACATCAGATTAGAACAGCGCTAAGAAGGAAGAAACGTGACCACCCACATAATCAAGAAGATTAGGAGCTATTCAGTCCAGGGCATTCCTTCCATACGACGACAACCGTTGATCTAAAATAGGCAGGATTCTAAGGAAACACCAGGTTCAATTAATCTGCCGGCCACCGGCGAAGATTAGTGCTCTTCTCGGTTTAGTAAAGGACGATCTGGGTCTGCGGAAGGCCGGGATCTATAAAATTCCTTGCCAGTGTGGCAAAGTTTACGTCGGTCAGATGACACGCACATGAAAGGTGCGTTGAACACGAACGCCACACTCGCCTTTCGCAGCCCAGTATGTCGGCCCTAGCTGAGCACTGTATTACCACAGGACACGCTATGGGTTTTTCTGCCACGAAAATCTTGGCCCCAACGAAAACTTTCTGGGATTCAGTAATTAAAGAATCTGTGGAGATACGCCTAGCGCAAAATCTTATTAATTGTGATGGCGGCTTTCAACTGGACAAGGCTTGGGACCCGGTGATCTCTCTAATTTCCTCTGAGAGAAGACAGTTTATTCATAGACGCGGGCCGCATTCCGACAGAGGGCGGACATGTAGTTTTCACCTTTACGCATGCGCCTGCGTGCCACAGATAGAACAGTAGCTCCAGAGGGCGCGGATTTCGACAGAGGACGCTCCTGTGCTGGAGGCGAATGCGTATGCGTTTTCGCGCCAATTTTTTGCTATAAAGTTGACGCCGGGAACTTGCAGTCTCCAGTGGGGACACTCACCTGAAGATGGCTGGACGATTGCCAGCCGACATATCGTGGCAAGAAGTCAACACGACCCGGCTGCAATCCAGAAATCTCATTGAACAACTTTAATTCTGGCAGTACCTTGTCTCCTACCTTCCAAAAATCAGAGAAGCTCTCCTACGAACCTTGCAGGACTAGCACTCGTGGAAAAATAAATAAATAAATAAAATAATAAAGAATACTGCAGAAATATGGCTTAGCCCCAGAATTAAGAGATGTTTCCAGAATGAAATTTTCCCTCTGCAGAGGCGTGTTCGCTGATACGAAACTTCCTCGCAGATTAAAACTGTGTGCCACACCGGGAGTTGAACTGCCGGGAATTTTCATATGCAGAGTGAAAACTTAATTCTGGAAACATCCCCCCAGGCTGGGGCTAAGCCACGTTTCTGTAGTATTCTTTTTATCACACATTTTCGCTTCAATGACCTGCGGCCTGCGCTTCCCTGTCTAGTCAGACTATTTTAGCTCACCGTGGAATGGCACGAGTCCACATAAACACATGCATCATGATTCAGCGCAATGGCGGTAAGTACAAAATTTACATTGTTGTCGTGCTCGGTCCAGAAGTATTTTGAGACTGTGGTTTATTGTGGTTTATTGTCGGAAAACAAATGCCTACGTCTGTATTACGTTCGATACGTTAGCTTTACATTAGCTTATGTTTATGAGCAGTTCGCAACGTGCCGAAGGTAAAGAGTACTCAGCAGACCTCAAACATGCGGTGATGGATGACCTAGAGCGAATCAAGTCTCAGGCACATGTTCCTCGGTATTTTGGTTTGTCCAGAAAAATTGTGTTTGGAATAAGCAGAAACTATTAACAGGGGCCACAGGTAATAAACAAAGAGCGGGAATGTCCAGCAGAGTCACCGTCCGAATGAGTAACCTCAAAGCAGGATGTAAAAGGGCGATCCAAAAACGACAAGTGATGATGTAAACAGAGAGCGACTGAGTTCCACAACGTGGAAAAATCGAACAGTACTTCGGAGACTAATCTTCATGGTCGACGCCGAAGCCAAAAGCTACCAATATCGGCAAAGAGTTGGAAAGCCCGACTTGAGTTTCCCAGCGCTCATGAAGACTGGGCACCTGAACATTGGTCGCGTGAGTTCTGTAGCGTTGATATTCAATATGTTCGAAGACTGGTCAGTGCAAGACATGATGTCTGGTACCAAGTAACCACTGTTAGTCATGATGGTGGGAATGTTGTGGTGTGGGGATGCTTCTCCTGTTCAGGAGTCAGCCCTTGGCGCCTACTGAAAGCATTCTGAATCGTTTAAATATTGTGAAATCTTGATAATGCATATGTTGCCCCATTTTAAGACAAAATGGGACGAAACTTCTCACATCGTTGTGTAAGTTTCAATTTCTGTTGTCACTGAGTTGCTGCTTTGCCTCATCGTGAGCGGCAGCAGCGGCGCTTATTGATATGAGCCCTGGCATAATATCTTTCCTGATTGCTATTACTTCCCGGTTGTCGTGTGCTGGGATTTAGTTCGGATCTGCCACTGAGTTGGGAGGCGCTACCAGTGCAGTTTGGACCTGGCAGTGTTTGACTTAGGACACAGCAGAGTTTCAGTCAGGGCACGGCTGCAGTGAGTTCCGGACAGCCATGACTCGCCCAACAGTTGCCGATACATATCACTTGAGTTCGGACCATCTTGGTTGGTCGTCGGTCGGTCGTCTTGTCGGACGACGTATATGTTGGCCGGCGATCGCTTATGGGTTGCCTGCGTGTGCCGACTCGTGATTCGTCCTTGTTATTGCACAGTCGCTGCCGTTAGTATTGTCTAGTCCTTCGTGCAAGTGTTCCTGAAACTGTGTGCAGCTTGTGATGTCGACTGCTCAGTTATTTTAGTACCATCTCCGTGCTGATGTGTGGCGTGGAGCAGTGAGGAAATCTCCAAGGAGCGTAGTTTGGCCAGGCCCGCTGGCGGTCTCTATGCAGTGTCGGATTCTGTGTGGCTGTTCCCATTGCTACGAGGTCCGTGGCTCACCGACCCTGGTCACAAAAGTTGAGTTTGGATTTAACTTACCAGCAAGTCAAGACTGTTCGCATTGTGCCGTTTGGTTCTCGTTGTTGACTGTTGGGATATTCCTGTGAGCAGCAACGTGTGTGTTCGATTTGGTGAAGGTTTAACCACCGTCCTGTGGAGTCTAATTGTATTTGGTTATTTGAAATTGAAGTGCAACAGCGGAATTTTCTGCCATGGGCCGTTAACGTTCCGGTTACCTGCCCTGGCCATTGACGTAAATTTAGGCAGTGTCCTTTACTCACCATGTTGTCGCTGTCCAGCACAGTGTGTAGTTCGACAGCCTAATGTATGCTTGGGATTGGGCGTCCATGCCTTTTACGCTTGCATTGAACTCCCCGTTGTGTGCTGGTCGAGTGGAGCGCAAGTTACCTTGTCGGTGGGTCCGTTGACTCTCTGTTGGTTGGGTTGCCGTCGGATAGAGAATGGTTGGGCCGACTGCCTGTCTCACCTAAGTGAACATAAGTATTTAAAGTGCTGCCCGACCCCCCCCCCCCCCCCCCCCCGAAACTTCTGAGCGCCGTTAACTGTACTGCGTTTTCTTATTTTCTGTTTGTATTTGTATGGCTCACAGCCGATGGCTTTCAATTAAAGGTGAATAGTTTTTAGTGGTGTTTTAAGTAATGGGCCTTCAGCCGCTTTAAAATTAAAGTTCCTTGCTTTTCAAGTGTTCGATTTTAAGACCTTCAGCCAAATTATGGAACTTAACGTGAGGCCTTCTGCCTTCTAAATATTCTTTTTGGCGTCTGAATTTTGAGTTAATGGCTTTTAGCCGTTTTTTTTTTAAATTAAAGTGGTTGTGCCCTTAAGGCATAAGATAGTTCGGCGTATTCAGCAGATAACTAAGTTCAAGAATTTGTACTGTAATGTTCGAGTGTAACTGACAGCCGCTCATTTTGGCCCCTTTCCACAATTCCAATTACCTGTCCTGTCCTGTGGATTTAGGAGGGAGTTTCATTAGCCAAAGCTCAGCTCTCGATCGGATTGAACACTTGTGGGATGAACTCTATCGAAGACTAAGGAGACGAAAACTACCCGGCCGCAACCAGTTATTGCAATCTTTGGTTAAAGAATGACAGGAAAACCCCCTGCATCGCTTGGTTGCCATCGTTCACTACATGCCATCACTCTGTGCGCTTGTAATTAAGGCGAAAGGGTATGCAACCAAGTACAAACGGCTATACACACCGATTCGAATTTCACAAGTCTTTTAAGCTGTGACACGACTTTTATCGAACTACCGTAGTTTTGTAAAGCTACCTGTGTTCGATATGTTGCTAGCAGGACACTAGATGACATTCCTCGCTGCACATGCAGCGACTGAGCTAGTCGATCCTAACATTTGGCGGTAGATCGGCTGTGCTAAACATCGCTCCGCTAGGCTACTCTGTTTTCGAACACTTTTTGCAAATGTGATCTGTTGTAAATGTAGAAGTTATAAAATTATTTTCCTCGCTGTAGCCGAGCAAAAGGTTTTCTGATTTTGTGTTTCTTTTCCTTTGTCGTTTTGTTTTCTTGTTTACAGGTTTTATTTAGTAGAGACACGTAGGACATTTACTGTTAGCGATACAGTTCGGAAGATTGTACTTATTTACTTGTGACGCAATACGATAGGCTTTTGCTGTACTGTATTTTGCAACTAATGAGCGGTTACTGCGAGGCTGGTAAATAAAGTAATAAATCTTACTTCACTGGAAACATATAATTGTCTAACGTGATGCAAGAATACAGTGCCTGCCACACGCAAGTGCAGCCCACACGCTGAACTCGTGCACGTACATCGACGTGAATACTTGACTTGGGGTGGGATGATCAGCTGCGACCGTGCGGTGAGAGGTACGTCATATGTTTGACATTTGTCGTCCACGTATGAGGTTTCAAATAACTTCCAGGGATTCAGCCAGGTAACACTTTCAGCGACCGCCGATATTTCGGCAGGAGAACACCCCGCCATTTTCAAGGCAAACTGCAACGGACAGGCGACGTACATGCAAATTTGAAACCTCGGTTCATGGACTGATTCAGGAAGGATAACACACACACTGAACTCTAGTGCCACCAAAGATGACCTAAGACAGAGATATCGATAGTGAGACTAAGAACTCGCAGGTGAGGTAGCATCGACCCTGTCCCTCTGTTTTTTGACAAGGGAGAGAGCCAAATTCCAAAAAGAGATTAAACCAAAACCGTCATCCCTGTCAACGAGGTCGCTCACTAATTTAATCTCAACTGCCTCCTTAATAACACTGTCCCAGTAACTGGACGTGCATGTCAATATCTAGGTGTTATTATAAAACATGGGGTGCCCAATATCCAAGCAATGTTCTGACCTCCAACTAAAGTTAGAGTGCTTTTGAGTTCTGTTAAGGATGATCTTGGTCTGTGTAAGACGGGTGTATATCACATTCCTTGTAGCTGCGGCATGGCATATATTGGTCAAACTATCAGGACCATGGAGGACCGATGTACTGAGCATAAACGGCACACACGATTACAGCAGCCATGTAGATCTGCTATTGCCGAACAGAAAACAGAGGGACAGGGTCAATGCTACCTCACCTGCGAGTTCGTGGTATCACTATCGATATCTCTGACTTTTGTCATCTTTGGTGGCACTAGTGTTCAGTGTATGTGTTATCTTTCCT
This sequence comes from Schistocerca serialis cubense, assembly GCF_023864345.2. Classification (NCBI taxonomy): domain Eukaryota; kingdom Metazoa; phylum Arthropoda; class Insecta; order Orthoptera; family Acrididae; genus Schistocerca; species Schistocerca serialis. The sequence continues at coordinate 159,857,249 of NC_064645.1, forward strand.
GCATCAGTCCGAGGACCGAGGTTTTAAGTTTGCATGAGCGTCGCCTGTCGGTTGCAGTTTGCCTTGAAAATGGCGTGGTGTTCTCCTGCCGAAATATCAGCGGTCGCTGAAAGTGTTAGCCGGTCGGTGTGGCCTAGCGGTTCTAGGCGCTACAGTTTGGAACCGCGGGACCGCTACGGTCGCAGGTTCGAATCCTGCCTCGGGCATGGATGTGTGTGATGTCCTTAGGTTAGTTAGGTTTAAGTAGATCTAAGTTCTAGGGGACTGATGACCTCAGAAGTTAAGTCCCATAGTGCTCAGAGCCATTTGAACCATTTTGTTAAGTCCCATAGTGCTCAGAGCCATTTGAATTTTTGTAATCCAGGAGCTACTCTTTATAATTATTTCTTTCCCATCGCCCCTTATGGGAGGGTTGTAAGTTACCAGCGGTATGATCAGCGGTACAATATCCGCTCTTCAAGCTGCAGAATTTACAGTGTGAATAAAGACATGGAAAGAAGATTTAAGGATTCAAAATATAAAAAAAAATTTATATGTATAAGAAGATGAAATAAAGTTGACAAAACACTTTGAAGAGGACAGCAATGACATTCATTAAAAAGCTGAATGACTTGCACTGGTGAAAAATGTCTGTCGGCAGAGGAAAGCAGTGGGTGTTCTTTTGCGAGCGAGGGGGGTGGAGGGGGGGAGTGTAAAGACATAGGCTGTTGGGTGGCATCTATGGAAATGGCGCTAAGTGTTAGCGTGGATAGTGGGAGACAAAGGGAGGAGAAGTTTGTTGGGTGGTCTGGGCCATGGTATCGAGGGGAAAGGGTGGGCAGTAAAGGTGATGGGAGAGGGTGGGGTGAGGCTTCATGTGGAGTGGGGCAGGCGGCGAATTGCAGTTGTAGGACGGATACATATCGGTGCGAATTACGTTGTTGCAGTGCCATATGGAGTGTGTTTAGATACAGAGTCACTAGGATGTATTTCTAAATTCGCCGCAGCATTCCGGGATTGGTGATCATAAGGGAAACGATGCGGTTGTTCGAATCTAGGTTGAGGATGATTTAGAACATGTCGACGTGTTCGATGTGGCTGAATAGAATGGAAATTCAGTAAGATGGTAGAGGATCAATAATGGGGAGGGCCGGGGGGAGGATGTAAGCGGATTCGCAAAGTAAGGTAAAGTACATGACGTTCAAACATTTGTAGGCACTAATAGCACAGGTAGAAAGGATATCCAAGCAACATTTTTGTAGGACAGCCTGGGTCAGATCAAGATTCTGGAGATAGGGGGTGGGTGAAAAACCCAAGTCTGGCTAGTTATTCATTTTCGTAGTTTTCGTCTATTGTAGTCTTTCATGTGAGTAGTTAGTAGATGGGGTTTCTAAGTTAGTTGGCAGCTAATAGATAGTCCAAGCTGTTCATTGTGTCAATTAATTGGAAGGAAGGAAGGAAAACTGGAGTTTAACGCTCTGTCAACAGCACTGTCATCAGAGACGAAGCACAAGCTCGGATTGCGAAAGAATGAACGCAATCGGCATTCACCTTCTCACAGGATCGATCCCAGGACGTGCCTGGAGTGATTTAGGAGGATTACCGAAAAACGTAATCCGGATGGCCGGACGTGGTTTTGAGCCGTCGTCCTCCAGAATGCGAGTCCGCTGTGTGAATCACTGCGCCATCTCTCTCCTTGTCTTTGTTAATTGGATAGAGTGATCGCAAATGGTGAGGTAGAAGTTATGCAGGCGGGAGTTGCTGATAGTTCGTTCTATAACCATTGCCTGGATTTTAGGAGGAATGGTTTATCATGAGGAGTCAGAAGGTAAATCGATGGAGGTGGATTTGGAGAGGTGGTTGGATCTCAACGTTTATACATGTATTCAAGAAGTGCCCCGTCGCAATTTCTGTCTGGACGTTGTAATGGTACTTGAATTACGTAACCATTACGGAACCTCACCTAAACTTCTCGATACCACCAATATTCTACTGTGTTTCTCTAAAGTAGTTAACATATTTCTGAGACAACATTCAGATTTGATTTCATTAATGTCGAGGTACTTCGATACATCGATATGTATATATTGCAATGATCTTATTCTTATGTGTATTCTTTCTTTTGCCACTATGATCTTTGACGTACTTGTAACTCAGATTTTTGGGCGCGTAAGCGGTTATTAAAGAGTCAAGTCTTGGTCGTCATGTTGAAAAGACGCAAATTGTAGTCATTTATAAAATGTGAACTTTAACAGTGAGGAAGATTTTTTCAAGTATGTTTTATATTGTGAAGTGATGTTTTGTGAGTTACGTGATATTATAACAAAAGTAATAAAAAAAAAGTGTAACTTAAAATTCGGAGTGCTGATTACTTTTTTACATCACAATTGTGCTAACTTGCAAAAGTTTATGAAACACATCTATAAAAGTTTATGAAACACATCTATAAAACTTTTGAATATCGCAGAATAACACCAAGGCCTCTTTGCATCCGAGCTTGGAATCATCACCACCTAGATTTTCGACGATTGAGCCAAGAGTTCACAACGAGACCAGCGTGGGAAACACGAAAAGATGAGTGCCTAGTGTATCCATTATTTCATGAAATGACTTCATTAACTGTGCTCTAATGACACTTGCCACATAATATTACTTTGTTTTTTGCCCGAAAATGCAATATTTAGCAGCATGAGCAACACTACAATCATAATTAATTTTTGACCTTTGTTGTGGTAGTGTTGTTAGAACATGAAGGTTAATCTGAGAAACTACAGTAGGAGTTTTCACTGAAAGACAGATCCACGATGATGGTTGGAGAATACAGTTTATAACTACAGGAAATATAAGTGGTAATAGGTATACTGCTGTCTGTTCCATATTTAACAGGCGATCGGCATGACACCCTGGGGCAATGGTGAAAGTTACGAGCTGGTCATGAACGGCGGAAGCGGCATCTGGCAGGAAAAGCATAAAGTAAATAGCTGCTGCAATTCAGTGAAGCTTGACCACATACACATCTTCTATACATATTACGATAAAGGTCCCTACTGCGTCTTGTGTACTCCTATAAATCTCAGGAACCGATGGCTGACCCTCAATGAAGGTTTCTGTACATAATTAATAAATATTTCGTGCAAATTGACTGCCTGTGTCTGTCTGTCTCTCCGTATGTGAAGGCTAATCTTTGGTTTGGACTGAAATATTGACTGATTCACGAGGACGTTATATGAATATGGCTAACAGAACACACAGGTATAGACCCGTCCAGCTAGCAGCGCGGTCTAAAGCTCTGTTTCCCGAGAGGGAAGGTGTGCTGGTCCCAGACACGAATCCGCCCGGTGGATTAGTGTCGAGGTCCGGTGTGCCGGCCAGCCTGTGGATGGTTTCTAAGGCTGTTTTCCATCCACCTCGGCGAATGCGAGCTGGTTCCGCTTATTCCGCCTCAGTTACGCTATGTCGGCGATTACTGTGCAAACACTGCCTCCAAATATGCATACACCATCATTACTCTACCATGCCAACATTTGGGGTTGCACTTGTCTGGGATGAGACGTTCGCGGGGAGGGGTAGGAGGAGCGGGAGAGGGGCGATGTCCACTGGGGGCCAACTGCACAATAACCCTGGGTTTGGTGAGGGGCGGCGGTGGGGTGGGTGGACTGCTGTGGCCTGCTGTGGGGTTGTGAACCCCTGAGGGCCACGGCGGGACGAAGTTCTAGGTCCCTGGTTTAAATACACAATGCACACAGGTATATTTATTCTAATCTTCTATTAGTCCATCTCTTTCCTTTCTGTCCATCTTTCCTCCTCCTCCGTCCCTTTCTCTCTGGTCCTCTTCCCTTCCTCTGCCCGTTTACTTCCCCCGTCCGTCTATCTCCTCTTTCTCCTGTTTGTCCTTATTCGTCTCTTACCTTTCTCTGTCCTTTTCTCCCTCCTCTCTCCCTGCCCATATCCCTCTCCCATACCGGTGTCCATTTCCTTCACCCCTCTTTTTCTGTTCATCTCCTCCTCCCCTATACTCTCTACATTGTCCCCACCCCTACTTCAATAGGAGGTTGCTGCTGCTTACCACCACAGCCATGTATCTCCGAATCCAAGACAGAATGTCAGGCAACCCGTCGTTGTTGAACAACGGGTTACAGAAAAACATAATAGAAACAATTCTGTTAGCAATTCTGTCAGCAACTGGAGGTTGAAAATATCGTTACAGTTGTAAAGCTCTTTTCTTATCACTCGATCGGTTTCGGGCTCTTATACTTCCATCTTCAGGTGTCATAACTTGGTGCTGTGATCCCCGAGCGCGGCAGCAGACGTATTCTAGGCGTGGTGTGTTACCTACGAGCGTTCTTAGGTAGCACACTGCGCCTAACTCACGTCCACTGCGGCGCTCGGCGGTCACTGCACCAAGTTATGACACCTGAAAATGGCTGTATAAGAGCCTGAAACCGGTCGTGTGATAATAAAAGAACTTTACAACTGTAGCGGTATTTTCAACTTCTGGGAAAACATAATAGGTTTATTTTGAAAACTTACAAATGGTTACATTATTACAGTAACCGAAGGAGACAATACAAGTACCGGTACACAGAAATAAAATAAGATGAATTTCTGCCATAGAAGATACAGATGTCACTTAGTCCTCCACGCTGTGGAGATCCAGAAGAGTAGCAATTTCATTGGCACTGTCATGGATATCTTGCATTTCTTCCTATAGTAAATCATCCTCAATCCCATCTAATGCATTAGTTACACAATACTTCTTAAAGCTGTTAACAACTGATGCATTCTATATGAGTGTCCAATTAGTTTGGATCCATTCCACAGTTAGACATACTAAATGTCTCATCATCTTCCCGGTAGGCCTCAGAACTTAGCTATCTTGAAGGAACCAATTGCCGAGTAGGTGCTTCAGATGGTTTTCAAATGGCTCATTTACCACGAAACCTAGCACCTGTAATTGCAACGTCACGCCTTCTGGAATGACTAGATCTGTGTTTAATTTCAGTGCTGGTGTCAGGTGCCCCTTGAAAACATCAAGGATCAGAATCTTACGAGTCTGCAGAACAACGCCTGGCCGCTTGTTCCAGACTGTACACAGCCAATCTGTAATCAACTCGTTGGTCATCCACACTTATCCCTTGCAACAAAATTTGACACCAGACAACAGCTTTTTCTTTGCCGTATTTTACGATCAAGAATGACGTAGGGTCGCATCTTATTCCATCGAGAAGCACACACAACATCGTAGTGATTCACGATTTCTCCTTCCCCGTAGTGCATACCACTACGCTTTTGGCGCCTTTCTCTTTAACTGTTCTGTTGGATGATGTCATCCAGGAGTCTCGTCACACCACGATCCATTACCCTACGTGTGAGCATGTTCCTTTCTCAGTCTCTCAGTCGTATCACATGTCGCTGGTACTCGGCTAACTTCTCCATATACGGTGCTGGAAGATGCTGACCAAGAGAAGTTCAACGTCAGAGCACATGTCCATTGTGTCTCTTCATGCTCTTACACCATCCATAGCTGGCTTTAAATTGGACACAGTTTTCCTGTGACATCGCGGGAAACCGCACACCATATTTTTGTTTCACGCCCACGAATAATTTCATTTCAGTATTTTTGAAACGTCCACTCCGTGTTCTACTGAAAGCTCTCCTAGTGGACTTCGCATTTTTGAGAAGTCCTTTGTCCTTTCGCCACATACGAACATTGGCTTCTAGGACCCCATATTTTCTCGAAGCAGCACGATAGTTGGTTGCTTCTTCATGACGGACAACCACGATTTTAAAATTTGCATCATAACAACACCTGGATCCAATTGAAAAATTCGATGTTAAACCACAGTGTACCACACTACAATTCATTACACACTTTACGCAGTTTATAAGTGGGATCTCGTAAATCAAATAATAATCGATAACGTAACATTGGTGAGAGCGGTAGACAGCTTCGATTTCAATCAGATCAATATTCATGATGTCATATCTTCTGAAATGTGTGTCGTCCAACGATACAGTTTCGCAGGTACATTCCGCGGAGTATGTTAATACTGTATGAAAAATGTGTGGCGAATACGGCTAGTAGTTAAAGAGTGCCTCATGCGGCAGGTTTGCTGCATGAACGGCGAAAATGTAGTAAGCGATAAACTTTTTTCCTTCCATTATTTTGTGGGTGGTGTCAGTGAGAAAAAGTTTCCTAAAGGAAATTATGCTTTAAGTTTGCTGCAAGTCACTTAAGTGTTCTCACTATCAAATACTGAATGAAGGGTATTCGTGCATCGTGGGAAACACACAGGAGTTTCTCACCACCATGGCGATTCTTTCCATATAGTGATGTATGTACCAAGTTTGACTGAAACCGCTCTAGTGGTTTAGGAGGAGATGTGGAACCTACATACGTAGATTCTTAGAATAAGTGTGGTTTTTTTACCGCCATTCCAGACAAGTTGTCCAGACATAGTCAGCTATTGCTACCCGTACAAAGCCACGGTATATCGCTAGTAGAACACTTAAATCAGCACACCAACCATCAAATTAGCCATCCTCAGGAGACATCAAGCTAGTGCTGTATAACACTGTCTCTAGAATTTACAACAGAACCAGTTCTGTGAGGAAAATAGTTCCAAATTTTGTTCGGGTATGCCATATTCATCTGAAGCGAAACATTGATGATTAGATCTCGTGTTGTTGTTGTTGTTGTGGTCTTCAGTCCTGAGACTGGTTTGATGCAGCTCTCCATGCTACTCTATCGTGTGCAAGCTTCTTCATCTCCCAGTACCTACTGCAACCTACATCCTTCTGAATATGCTTAGTGTATTCATCTCTTGGTCTCCCTCTACGATTTTTACCCTCCACGCTGCCCTCCAATGCTAAATTTGTGATCCCTTGATGCCTCAAAACATGTCCTGCCAACCGGTCCCTTCTTCTAGTCAAGTTGTGCCACAAACTTCTCTTCTCCTCAATTCTATTCAACACCTCCTCATTAGATCTCATAGAGCTACCAAATTGTGGGGATATTTACTGTTATATTTCAGCCGCTGCGCCAACTGGTCCCATACAGTTTATATTACATTAAAATTGATGTTTTATGAGGCCAGTCTGTAGAATACAAATTGTTAACCAAACTAGGAATGTATATGTACAGACTGTTGAACAAAACACTATGTGGCAGTCTATTGTCGGTCTGGTGCATCTCATTTACCAATCATAATTTGATTTACAATCATTACTGTGGGAACTGTAGTCCCATCGCCGAATGAAATAGTTAACAATTGTAATGAACAGTGTCACATTGCCAGAAGTAAGCCCTCTACCTCTATATTAATTCCTTGTTATCCCGGTGGAGATTTGGATGTAATTTTTTCTGTAGCTCAGTTGATCCATATAGTACAGGCAAAACCAGGTACTCAGCGTTAGGAGCAAATCCCCACCTTCTATGGGCTGTCGTCTGCCTTTTCAGTGCAAGATGCAATAGTTTCGGCACCGACCACGCTACATTCAGGGCTAGTGACGGCCAGATGCCGTCCTGCCCCTATTCGCATAGTGTTTTGCACATTTCATGTCGTGGGTCCTGGCCCGCTTTTACAGAAGCAGTTAACGTGATGTGATGAACACCTGCACTCAGGCAAGTGACGCAATTTTACTGTACGAGGCATCTTATCTGAACTAAACCACCCGAACAGACCATGAAGGCCCAACCGTATCGACCAGTCGCCGTGTCTTCCTCAGAACACAGGCGTCACTGGATGCGGATATGGAGGGGCATGTGGTCAGCACACCGCTCTCCCGGCCGTATGTCAGTTTACGAGACCGGAGCCGCTACTTCTCAATCAAGTACCTCCTCAGTTTGCCTCATAAGAACTGAGTGCACCCCGCTTGCCAACAGCGTTCGGCAGACCGGATGGTCACCCATCCAGGTGCTAGCCCAACCCGACAGCGCATAACTTCGGTAATCTCATGCGTTCCGGTGTTACTACAGCGACAAGGACATTGGCATAGGAGGCATCAGGGCCAAACAAATTTCAAAAGAACTTTGTTATGAGCCGAGAGCTCGTCTCCTGGAAAAAGTATCCGACAGTGACATAAAAATTTTAGTGAGCCCTCAGAAGTACCTGCCCTGCTTTGTGAACAAAAATTCTTTTCCCTTGGTAGAGCACAGGCCACCTCTCGCCTGAAAAGTCCTAATAGGCCTCCTCATAGGCTAACCTAAACAAATTGAAGAGTAGAACGAGTCGAGTCACCAGTTTCAAAAATACGTATGTGGCAGTGACCGCACTGGCTGCAACGTCGCTCTGGCCGAACAATAACAACGAAACATCAAATTGCTTAAAAGTTACAGGCATGGGTGCGTAACGTTTCGTTCATGTTGCAAAATTTTGCTTGGAAGGCGCCTCTCGATATTCCACCACCATACTCACTGATGTTCTTCACAGATCAAGTATTGCCCCTGCCTCACTTTGAATATTGTTTATTAACAGAAGAATGACTGAGCACTTTACCGCGAAGCCTCCTGTACGTAACGCAGCACCTACCACTTTGTGGTGTGGAGGTCGTGGTAAACAGGAGTGCAATAAAAATATTTTCATTCATGTGGTGACATGTACACGTGACACCACACCTGTGGTCTTCCACGGACCCCTCAAGAACCAATTCGCTCCACACTCCAGATAGACCATCCGCCGCCCTCGGATTCACGCTACGGTTCCGACATCTGCATCAGCTGCCGCCCGTCAGACACTGCTGTCTAGCCATCTACATCTACACAGATACTCCGCAAGCCACCGTACGGTGCGTGGCGGAGGGTACCCTGTACCCCTACTAGTCATTTCCTCTCCTGTCCCTCTCGTATAAAGAAGTAGGGAAAAATGATGGTCTATATGTCTTCGTATGATCCCTAATTTCTCGACTCTTATCTTCGTGGTCCTTACATGCAATGTATGACTGCGGCAGTAGAATCGTTTATCAGTCAGCTTCAAATGTCGGTTCTCTAAATTTTCTCAACAGTGTTTCGCCTTGCCTCCAGGGATTCCCATTTGAGTTCCCGAAGCATCTCCGTAACATTTATGTGATGTTCGAAGCTACCGGTAACAAATCTGGCAGCCTGCCTCTGAATTCCTTTGATTTCTTCCTCGAATCCGACCTGGTACGGATCTCAAACACTTGAGCAGTACTCGAGAGCAGGTCGCGCCAGCGTCCAGTATGCCGTCTCCTTTACATGTGAACCATTCTTTCCTGAAATTCTCCCAATAAATCGAAGTCGACGATTCGCCTTCCCTACCACAGTTCTCACACGCTCGTTCCATCTCATATCGCTTTGCAACGTTAGGTCCAGATATTTAAACGATTTGACTGTGTCAAGCAGTACATTAGCAATCCTGTATCCGAACATTACAGGTTTGCAGGTTTGCTCTTCCTACTCATCCGCATTAACTCACATTTCTCCACATTTAGAGCTAGCTACCATTCATCACTCCAACCAGAAATTTTGTCGACGTCGTCATATATTTTCCTACAGTCATTCAACTTCTACACCTTACCGTACACCACAAAATCATCAGCAAACAACTGCAAAGTGCTGACCACCCCATCTGCCAAATAATTTATGTATATAGAGCAGAACAGCGGTCCTTTCGCACTTACCTGGGGCACTCCTGACCGTACCTTTGTCTTAGATGAACATCCACCGTCGAGGACAACACGCTGGTTTCTACTACTTGAGAAGTCTTAGAGTCACTCACATATCTGTGAATTTATTCCATATGCTCGTACCTTCGTTAACAGCGTGCAATGGGGCACCGTGTCAAATGCTTTTTCGAAATCTAGAAATTGCACTTCATCCCATAGATTGCAGTAAATAATGTCAGAAAAGGGCAAGCTGAGTTTCGCACGAGCAATGCTGATTCGTGAAAATAAACTTCTCAGTCTCAAGATAGTTTAGTATATGCGAACTAAGAATATGTTGAAGGATTCTGTTGCAAACCGAAGTTAGGAGGTACTGGTCTGTAATTTTGTGAGCCCATTCTTTTGCCCTTCATATATACTGGAGGAACTTTTCCTGTCGCTTTTTTCAGTCACTTGGGACTTTGTGCGGGGCGAGAGATTAATGATAAATGAAAGCTAGGTAATGGGCCAAAGCCGTAGAGTACTTTTTGCAAAACAGATCTGGAATTCCATGCAGACCTGGTGATTTATTTACTTTCAAATGTTTCAGTTGCTTTATACTATGTCGTCCTTGCAGGAGTCTGTCTGCTGGTTAACGGACGGTATGTCTGTACGATCCTCCTGTGCACATTACTTCTTGAACATGAAATTTAAGACTTCCGCTTTCGTTTTAGTTTTGCATCGTTGTGAGCCACTCTCGACGGCTCTGCTTTGCTGGATATCCATCTGAAATCCCCACACCCTTATTGGACTATATAGCTGAATCAGCTGGCTGCTCATTGGTTGACTGTCCATGAACTCATAGCCTCATGGAATCAGGTCGTTACTCTTCCAAGCAACCTCCCTGCTCCCTGCACTCCTACGTTCACAGATTTCGTTTTGGTGGTCACCAGTTAGGCATCATCAAGGACAGGTATTTTAGGTGTGATCACGTTGGGTGGACATTTCCCCTCAAAAGCTGAACTAAGTTCAGTTCATGGTTAATAAACAAATAATTTTTATTTGCAATGTATATATTTAAATGTAACTGATAGAATGTCTACCCTGGGGGACAGAAGAGAACACGTCTGTTCACGGCACAGGAGGGAAGATTTCTGCTCAGAGACGATGTAGAGCAGAATTAGATTCGAGAGACGGAAGAGAATGCTTGACTTATAGCTGTGAGCTGATATGTCACAGTCATCATAAGGTCATGGTGGCCACTTCTCTTCACGCATCTGAGAATTCAAGTACGTTTATTGGCACCTTGTTAAGGACTAGCTACATTTCAGAATCCAAAACTGTTGCTAGTGTTTGGAGGCTCTTTGTAAGGTGGCAAATTGAATGAATGTCAATTTCGCACCTTACATGAGAGATTTTATATGAGCAAAGGGTGAGAAAAGCTGCTGCAGGAAACATTTTAGTTCGGTGGCAGACGTGAGTTGCGCCGTTACAGCCCGAGTCAATGGAATGCTTTTAAAAAAAGGGGTTGGTGACCTGTGGCGAAAGGGACAACGAAAGCACCAGGCGATACATCGAGGCTGCTAGCTATGGAGAAATTATTTAAAAAACTGCGCTGGGGAATTTCCAGATGGATGCAGACAGATCAGCTGATCACGTGAAATGCCCGTGGTGTGCATGTGATGTACGCTTGTAACCTTTAGACATGAAGGGCGGGCACAAAATATCCGACTGGCTAGAATGAACTCAGAAGGAGTGGAAAGGGGTGAAATTTCGATAGAGTTTGAAGGTAGGCCCTTTGCAATTGGCAGAGAGAGTTTCCGCAAGATGAAAGGAACGCTCCCATTGGTTTGAAAAAGCTCTGAGGTGAAGCACGAAAGGCCATAGGTCGGGGACAGTTTGCTACGAAAGACACAAGCCTGAAAACCTCGAGGGCTCTCCTCTGAATCAGCGTCAAGTGCAGAACAGGGGACATCACTCTCTGTGCGACGCCAAAAGAGGAATTTTGTGTGAACACTGCGTTCAATTCAGCCGGAAATTAGCTGAAGAGTCGTTGAGCTCAAACCGCGGAGAAACGAAACAGCCACAAAGTCAATTGTTCTTGCAAGAACTGAGAGGGCATTGTAGTATATACGCTGCACAATCTATGCATGTGTATATCGCCATAGTTCCAGACTAGGGATGCGTGCATGTTTTCTCACCTAACGAGAAACATAGGACAGTTTCTGCTGATAAGATCAGTAAAGATTTTGATTAGCTTTTTTATAGGATTTTCAGAGGGCGAGAGCAGCCCTGCTGTCGACAGCTCTTCGCAGCTAAGGTAAATGCCGCTAGCAGACGCGTAAACTTGTTGGTTCACCAGCTTGCATCCACTGTGAACTCAAGCTACCTTTAGTAATCCTCTGTTCATCTTGTCACAAAAACTAACCACCCTCCGTAGACTTGATTGTCATCCTAAGTAGTACCGAACTTAGGAACGGAATCGGATGATTTGTCGTAAAATTGGCTAACTTGTAGAGAACCTTCTATTTAAATCCGATATTGTTGTGTTCAGTGTAATTTCGGTTAAACAGGACGTAATGCGTTAACTTGAGAACTGTCCTAATATTGTCATTTCACAGTCTATGTAAATTCGTGTATTTCTTTGACACTAATTTTGAAATTAAACAAATTGTGTACAGCTAAACACCGATGTGCTCTGTCATAGAATAAGGGTCCACTCCTAAACCCCTGGCATTTATTCTATAGACGCTAATGCACTCACAGGGTGTTTTCAGTTATGTGTGATGAATGTGGAAAGGAGTGGCGTGTCAGACAATAGCGACCCTGCCAGGATGGCAATTAGTCAAATTAGGAAGAGTAATTATAATTTGATGTTTCCAGAAGGTTCTCGAGTCTCGGTCGGGCACACAGTTTTAATCTGCCAGGAAGTTTCATAATTTGATGTTGCTGTTGTGGTCTTCAGTCCTGAGACTGGTTTGATGCAGCTCGCCATACTACTCTATCCTGTGCAAGCTTCTTCATCTCCCAGTACCTACTGCAACCTACATCCTTCTGAATCTGCTTAGTGTATTCATCTCTTGGTCTCCCTCTACGATTTTTACCCTCCACGCTGCCCTCCAATACTAAATTGGTGATCCCTTGATGCCTCAGAACATGTCCTACCAACCGAACCCTTCTTCTGGTCAAGTTGTGCTACAAACTTCTATTCTCCCCAATCCTATTGAATAACATCGGGGAGAGGCTACAACCCTGTCTTACTCCCTTCCCAACAACTGCTTTCCTTTCATGTCCCTCGACTCTTATAACTGCCATTAGGTTTCTGTACAAATTGTAAATAGCGTTTCGCTCCCTGTATTTTACCCCTGCCACCTTCAGAATCTGAAAGAGAGTATTCCAGTCAACATTGTCAAAAGCTTTCTCTAAGTCTACAAATGCTAGAAACGTATGTTTGCCTTTCCTTAATCTTTCTTCTAAGATAAGTTGTAAGGTCAGTATTGCCACACGTGTTCCAGTATTTCTACGGAATCCAAACTGATCTTCCCCGAGGTCGGCTTCTACTAGTTTTTTCATTCGTCTGTAAAGAATTCGTGCAGTTTCTTCAGTTTTAATCTACAGGTCATAACCAATAGATTGTGGTCAGAGTCCACATCTGCCCCTGGAAATGTCTTACAATTTAAAACCTGGTTCCTAAATCTCTGTCTTACCATTATGTAATTTATCTGATACCTTTTAGTATCTCCAGGGTTCTTCCATGTATACAACCTTCTTTCATTATTATTAAACCAAGTGTTAGCTATGATTAAGTTATGCTCTGTGCAAAATTCTACCAGACGGCTTCCTCTTTCATTTCTCTCCTCCAATCCATATTCACTCACTACGTTTCCTTCTCTCCCTTTTCCTACTCTGGAATTCCAGTCACCCATGGCTATTAAATTTTCGTCACCCTTCACTATCTGAATAATTTCTTTTATCTCATCATACATTTCTTCAATTTCTGCGTCATCTGCAGAGCTAGTTGGCATATAAACCTGTACTACTGTAGTAGGTGTGGGCTTCGTATCTATCTTGGCCACAATAATGCGTTCACTATGCTGTTTGTAGTAGCTTACCCGCATTCCTATTTTCCTATTCATTATTAAACCTAATCCTGCATTACCCCTATTTGATTTTGTGTTTATAACTCTGTAGTCACCTGACCAGAAGTCTTGTTCCTCCTGCCACCGAACTTCACTAATTCCCACTACATCTAACTTTAATCTATCCATTTCCCTTTTTAAATTTTCTAACCTACCTGCCCGATTAAGTGATCTGACATTCCACGCTCCAATCCGTAGAACGCCAGTTTTCTTTCTCCTGATAACGACATCCTCTTGAGTAGTCCCCGCCCGGAAATCCGAATGGGGGACTATTTTACCTCCGGAATATTTTACCCAAGAGGACGCCATCATCATTTAATCATACAGTAAAGCTGCATGCCCTCGGGAAAAATTACGGCCGTAGTTTCCCCTTGCTTTCAGCCGTTCGCAGTACCAGCACAGCAAGGCCGTTTTGGTTATTGTTACAAGGCCAGATCAGTCAATCATCCAGACTGTTGCCCTTGCAACTACTGAAAAGGCTGCTGCCCTTTTTCAGGAACCACACGTTTGTCTGGCCTCTCAACAGATACCCCTCCGTTGTGGTTGCACCTACGGTACGGCTATCTGTATCGCTGAGGCACGCAAGCCTCCCCACCAACGGCAAGGTGCATGGTTCATGGGGGGGGGGGGGATAATTTGATATTAAGAAAAAAAATTGAGAAAAATGTGACAAGGTTACTCAATGTATGTGTCTGAATAGTGATCAGAATACTGTACATGTGTGATCCACAGAGCAGAAAAATTGTGTTAACGAGTAAATAAAAGTCTTTGTGTTTTGTGTAAAAGTAACGTGGGCATGACCTTTCTGGTACGCACGAAGTTATTCACGGCGTTGCTGAGTTGGTGTGAGTACCCACAAACTGTGAACGGCCTTGCTAATGATGTGTTAAAGGCATAACAGACTTTCTATGATATTTTGGAAACGTGTCAGGTCACATAACATTATGTTGACTAGGGCTGAGGCTCACGCAAATCGTGAAAGACAGAGGTCAGTTAGACGGTCTGAGACGGCGGAAGGACGTAGATCATAGTATATAGGACAATGTGAAGAGCTTGATGGGATAGAAACTGACTTTCAACAAAATGTATCGAATGCAGGTCAAGAAACCGCACGAAGTGACAATGTAGAGGAGATGGTGGCAGTTTCGCGAACGGTATCTTAGGTTGCGACCGCACAAAACCGAACAGATGACGGATCTAGTGGTCCAGAAAGAGAATCAGAGGACGTGCAACTTCGGTACGTTGAACCAAATGTTGTAATTCTGAACCAAGAGGGACAGTTTCCTACGGAAAGAATGTGTGTAAGTGCATCAGCACTATGCACAGAAGGCGGTGAGACGTCACGTGAAAGACGCGAACGGCAAAATTTTCACCGAATGGTGACAGATGACGATGGCGGAGAGTCTGATAGTGTGTTCGCAATGTCGAACCAACTTGCTATTGTTGTCAAGGAAACAAGTGAAACGATGAGAGCAGGGTTAGCAGACTCACAAACAGAAACAAATGCAGGGTTATCGGCCAAAAATGCTGCTTTAAATGGTCCCAAATTTGAAAGCAATGCTGGGTTCGAAAGAGTCCTTAAAGATCAGCAAAAGTTGAGAACGGAAGTTAATGAACAGTTTATTCCAATACGGAAAGAAGCAAGAGACTCTCGCAAAATAATTCAGTCGCTGATGGTCGATCAGCAAATGATGCGTACTGACATTGACGAGGCGCAGGATGCAGTGTTTAACATCAACCAAAGAGTTGATAATTTAGCACGTAATGCGTCTGGTAAGGCGCAACAAATCGTGGAAGAACCCAATGTCAGAAAACGTGTCACGCGAGGCGAGTTAAAAAGATTAGACACACGCATGGTAAACATCGTCTCGCAAAATAAGCTGCAGTATGAACCGCTTCGTACAGAACTGAAGCAGTGTATCGAGGACCGTACAGAAAGCAGTAGTGAGACGACGGAATCGGTAGTATCATCTGACATAGCGGTGGAAAAAATCCAGAGGTAACCAAGTGCGTTATGCAATCTTCCGTGTCAGTTGCAGAAACACAAAAAAGTCATAAGTTTCCACTTGTATGTCCACAAGACGTTGCGTCCGTATTTTCCGATTCGAAACAGAAGCAAATGGTAGGAGAACGGTTGAAACAGGGGAGCGAAGCAGGTAATGTGCGTTCACAGCAGACAATGGTGCGAGAAGCGGTAACTGCGCGCATACCATCAGAGCGGCAGCCGACCTCCGAACGTACGCGAATGACGCGACAACAGAGCAGTTTACTGCGCCACTCATACCAGATTCTCGATTTACGAGTTACAGTACAACAGACCATATACCACAGGTCAATAGGAAACAAGTACAAAGACAAAACACTGATCCAGTAACGGGAAATTTAAATGTATCTTCCAGTCCGATACACGAGGAACGCTACGGTTTAGATAACTGCACACCTCTGTGTAGATGCGATGCTAGATGGGACACAAATATGTCGTCTCTGGATCCAAATGGGGTAGTAAGAATAAAGGAAAACATGACGCGATTGATGGGAACGGAAAATGCTGCGAAGACACAAACACCGTATGCTGCCATAGAAAAAATTTGAAAATGATAATTTTTTGACACTCAGAAATTTCCAACATTACAAAGAAATCGGGAACTGATTACACACCCGCACGTTTATACATCAATTCCAAATCTGTTTGCCAGAGAATTGGCCACTTAGCCACAAACTTGATTTCATTTGTGGTCATATGGAAGGCACCATAGCGGAAACCATGCAAAGAGTCGCTTCAATCTATCACTCGTATGAACAATTTAAGTCTGCATTCTTGGAGCGATACTGGTCCGCGGAAACCCAAAATAGGATAAAGTATGAACTGTTACAGAAAGAGTCATTACAAAATTCTGGAGAAAAGAAGCCATTTAGATTTTTTGAAGAAATGACAAAAAAGAATTAGTGTTTAGACAATACATACAGTGATGGGGAACTGATACGTTTGTCCACAATGAAGTTACTCTTGCATTATCAGTAATCGTTGGTTGGCAGAGCATGAGATAATATACAGGCATTTAAAGGGATGTTAAGATAAATTGATCTTCAGTGAAGATGACGCGAATAAACAACGTGCAATGAGAGAAACCAATGGAAGGGGGAATAATAGCAACCGATTGGCCTTTAATAGTGTTTACAACAGCAATAATAGTGTTGGGAAAGGTAATCGTTTAGAGAAGAATAGTAATCGCCCATGGGATAATACCTATGGTATTGGCAACTCACAGAGTTCAAACAATAACTATGGTTTTGGTGAGCCGCAGAATTACAATAATGGCTTTGGTTCCAGAAACTACGGTGGTAAATTGTGGAGAAAGTAGTTCATTTATACGAAACCAAAAGAGAAATGGTATGCCAAGAGGATAATGCGCCATTGGCAACACCGGTATTGATACCCAAGTCAGATATATATAGGATAGGGAGTTCTCTGGAAAACAATTAAATTCCCACCAGTATTCAGAGTACAACAGCAACATCTAGTAAAATTGGCACTGAGCAATTTAAAGGCCACGGCGTTAAATAGAAAGAACCAAGAGACAAGACCCTTATCTCACGAGTATTTTCACTAGGACAAAAATTACTTGTGGAAACCCACCATCTCTCTATCAACAAAAAACATCAAAGCAGTAAGTTCTTTTCAGTACATAAAGGCGTTATGGAAGTAAGTGAAGTGATTCATGATAACCCAAAAACAGGAAAATCATTGGGCTTGCACCATGTGAGTCACTTGAAATTTTATAAAGGGTAAAACAGCAAATATTAACTCCACAATAAAAATTAATTATATCAAATATCTAGATTCGAAAAAGAACAAAATCTAGAAGTCAAAGAGGAGGAAAGCTAAGAAAATGCATAGAAATAAAAAAAAATTAATTTGTACCTATCACAGTAAAGTAAACTAGTTAACTTTCTCAGTAGATCAAAAGGATACTTTGAAAGGTGAACAACAAAGTAAGAACTAAAGTAACTCTTCTGCAGACGAAATGTGTTAAGGGGAAAGAGTAGAAAGCAAGGAGGAAGATAGAGATTAGCATGTGGATAGTTTGATGAAATAGTAGTAGATTCTCTCTTAAAATGTAGTGTGAAGTAGAAAGAAGTTGATTTTTTTATGGATGAAAGGAAGCCAAGAATTACGAAGGAAGTAAAGAATTATTAAGAAGGAAATATTCATTCGTGTGGTTTGTTCCGTCATGGATGGTGAACATTTAGTTAAGGAGACAGTTTGGGGGAAAATGAAAAGTATTTATGATAATAAATGGAGCTATGAGGGAAATAGATATAAAAGATTGTTAGTAGATAAGAATTATGAGAGAGAATTGCATTATTAAGGAAAGCGAGAAACATGTTATTTTTTGAAAGGATGTAGACAGTAGGATGAGAGTTTAACACAGGGATGATTTCAGTAAGGAAGAGTATGATAGGAGTATAAAGTAATATAAAAGTCTACTGTTTAGAAGAAGGAGACAGGGATAACTTGGACAGTGGAGAAAGTTTGAAAAAAGGAAACAAGAAATAAAGAAATATTGATTTCAAGTTCTGTTACAGGTTATGGCGGAAAGAAGAGATTGCAGAGAAAAAAGACACTGGAGTCGGAGTAAAGTGTGGAGTTTTTATGATCTGATGTACCTTTAGTTAGAAAAAAAATAGACCTTCAACACTGTCAATTTTCCTCTTACTATTCATCGTGATGAATATGAGGAAACCATAACCTTTATATTAATAGAAAACAAATTGTACATATAGAATAGGGATAGATGTTGATCTAGTAAAATAGATGTACAGTTATGAAGAGTATAATAAGGAGAAGCCTATAGTTTAAATACGGAATTTTGTAAAAAAAATTCTCTTAATAGTTTAGTGTTTTAAATCTTGTAATATATCTTAAGTATCTTAAGGAGAAAAGGGTTGTAATAAGATAGAAGGTAATACCATGTAAATTAGAGGAATTTATGGATGTAAGATGGACAAAAATGTGCACAGTTTTGTATTATACATGGCATCATCAAGAGTGATGCATTATCACTGCGGTCAGATCGACAGCAGAACTGAGTAGAGCGGTTAGGCATGAAAGGTAGGAATATTGAGTGTGTGTGCCTGGTATGTCAGCTTTCGAGATGATGAAAGGAAGTGCCTTGGTGGAAGCAACCTCTGAGGAAAAAGTATAGGGATCTACGACGAATCATGGATGCAGTCAACATGTGTCATGATGTAATCTTTATTCATGTGAAAGTCACATGCGATCTTCAGAACAACAGTTTTGATAAAGTGCTAGAGCCTTATCACTTCTGTCACAAACTGTTTAGAGCAGCATGAGGAGATATGATGGCTGTCCACCAAACCGGAATGGAGACAGACATGTTACATCAAGGACGAATGAATGTTTGAATTCACTGGAAGAAGAAGATGGCGCATTTCTGTAACTCAAGATACAGAATGGCTGAAACTATCGCCATGCCTTACGGAATCCAGCAAGTGCAAAACATTCCCTGTACACTCTGGAAGCAAGCAAGAGAACGATGGAAAGCTGTCCGATCTATCCTGATGAACAACCTGATACAAAAAAGGATACACAACGATTTGAAAGTAAATTCCATGAGGTTAAGCATGTCTTAAATCCCAACTCCCAGTCCAGAGAAGAACGAAAGCACAAGTGAGAAGATATCAAGATGCAACAAGATAAGAAGATTCAATTCAGACTATTAGGAAGAAAGAAGAGCCTGGACCAGAAGAAATCAAGAAACCTTTCTAAATCCCTTCCCATACAAGACCATTATTGCATCTACCTATCAACAAAAGAAAATCCAATTTCAACTGTTCTAGCAATAGAAAAATCCGATATTCCTTATGGCAAATTCCAACGCTTTCAAATGTCGCACCAAGAGATGGGAGATGACTATTCATATAAAAAACAGGGGATGAATTGACCCACGATGGATTGGCATAAAGATTCAAGGACTGACAAAGAATATAAGTTTATGCTGCTAGTAATAAATCTCTACTACAATTTCACCATGGGTACATGTGGAATGGAACAAAGGCAACCAAACATGCACATTACACTCGAACCTTCTCCAACCTTTCTCTCTGCCGACCGCCATTCCATGCTCAGAAGAGACATGTCGAGTCGCCTGAATAGGATAATGATGACTTCAATGAACCGTGTTGAAGATATATGAGAATGGACTCTTTGTGACAGACTAGTATCAGATTAAACTGAAAAAAGATAATTTTATGAACATATGAAGTTTGTTGTTGTTTAAAAATATTTAATTTTTGAAGAATTTTGTGCAAGAAACAGATTTTTCTTAACAATACTTTCAAGTTTCTATTAATCTTCATAGATCAATAATATTTTCTTGTATTTCATGTTTTTCGACATGTCTAAGTTAAGAAAACCAAATGTTGATTTTTCTATTGAGACTAAAATTGTAGTACGTAATGTGTTTTTAAAATGTAGGTTATGTAAAAGAAAGGGACTTGCAATTTCATGATGTTAACTTAATATGTACACGGTAATTAGTAGGATTGGGAATTTAACATGTTTTTAAATGTCCAGGAATAAGTTAATTCTTCTGTAAAACTATAATGTATAAGTTTAAGATTTTTGGACGATATAAATATGTTTGTGAATGGGATTGTGCTTGTAAAGGTTTGAGGAGGGTGCTGTTAAGTATAACATAAATTAAGAAATTATTTTAAGAAATGAAACTTTCTTGAATTATAATTAACATGCTACACTAAGGTTGAAAATCAGACACAAGTACTGAAAAAGGGGAGGATAGTTTTAAATGAAAGTTTCCACAACTTCAGTACATCTCCATCATCATTTAAGATAAGTCTTGATGTCAAGAAAAATCAGTCTCAAATTTAAAAATTGAAATGTTAAAAGTTTATAGGAATCTCTGATTTGTTTATTATTTAAAATTAAAATATAGACAACTATAAAATAGATTGAAAAGGCTTCATATTATTTAAATAATTGTATCTAATCAGAAAATTACTAAAAATATTTTAAATTTTGGAAAAACATTACTTTATTGCTGAAATCAGAAGTACCCAGAAAATCAATTGCAGTGGAAAAATAACGAGATAGAGACTGAAAAAAACACTGTTTGATTATGCTACATTAAAATAAAGAGTTGTTCAATGTAAATGTATAAGAATTGCTACAGTCAGCAGTTGAAAACAATTTCGCACTGACTTCAATGAATTTCTCAACCATTGATTGACCCAACGCTGAAGTGAACAAGGAAAGAGGAAGATATGTAAGGTGACAGACTGAATGAATGTCAATTTCGCACCTTACATGAGAGATTTCATATGTCATAACAAGTAGATGAGTATGTCACTTGACATACTTCAGAGATAATGATCATATTTGCCTATTAAAATGTGCAATATGTAATACAAAGGGATGCACTCGATTCGATGCTGTTAACACACTGAACGCAAATCCTGCATGTCAGTGAGCATAAGGTGAAGAAAGCTGGTTGAGTACACGTTTTAGTTTGGGGGCAGACACAAATTCAGCTGTCACAACCCGAATACAACGGAATGCTTTTATAAAAGGGGGTTGGTGACCCATGGCGAAAGAGACAACGGATGTCCCGCGTGATACATTGAGGAGAGCAGTTAGCAGGCCAGTGATGCTTGCTATGGAGAAATTCTTTAGAAAACTGCGTTGGGGAATTTCCAGATGGATACAAACAGACCAGTGACCCAGCAGATCACCTGAAATGCCTGTGGTGCACTCGTGACGTACATGTGTAACTTATTAGGCGTCAGCAACGGGCACAAAATGTCCGACTGGCTGGAATAAACTCAGAAGGAGTAGAAAAGGGCGAAATTTTGATGCAGTTTGAACGTAGGCCCTTTGTGATTGGCAGAGGTAGTTTCTACAAGATGAAAGGAACGCTCCCATTGGTTTGAAAAAGCTGGCTCTAAGCACTATGGGACTTAACATCTGAGATCATCAGTCCCCTAGACTTAGAACTACTTAAACCTAACTAACCTAAGGACATTACACACATCCGTGCCCGAGGCAGGATTGGAACCTGCGACCTCAGCAGCAGGGTTGTTCTGGACTGAAGCTCCTAGAACCGCTCGGCCACTACGGCCGGTTAATCTTTTGTTCATCTTGTCACAAAAACTAACCATCCTCCATAGACTTGATTGTCATCGTATACAGTACCGAACTCAGAACCATTTTCAGATGATTTGTCGTAAAATTGGCGAAACCAAACGTGTAGAGAACTTTCTACTCAAATTTGATATTGTTGTGTTCAGTGTAATTCGGCTAAATAGGACGTAATGCGTTATCTTGACAGCTATCCTAACATTGTCATGTCACAATCTATGTAAATTCGTGTACTTCTTTGACAATAATTCTGAAATTAAACAAATTTTGTACAGCTAAGCACTCCTCAACCCCGACAATTTGTTCTATAGACGCTAACGCACTCACAGGGTGTTTTTCCTGATGTCTGACGAATGTGAAAAGGAGTCGCTTGTCAGATCTTTGCATATCAATCGGAAATATTAGCTGCAGAGTAATTCTTTCAGTCTGATGGTGCACAAGTAATCACTATGCGATCACTGTGGATTTACTTCTTCGCAAATCACTTGTATATTACAATCTTGTCCCACCCATTTAAGTTGTCTAATTTTTGCTGACATACCAATGAATGAGATCAGTATTGACCCATGTTAACAACTGATAGTTTTCGTATTCTCTGCATTGTTTCTGATCGAAATGATATTGTGATCAACTGTTGTTGATGTATGCCATCAAGCAATTTTGTGACAGCAGGGATGAATGTGTGGAACACCGTTTAATTTTATAAGGAGTTTAACACCCTGTTTGTAATTTTTTGTTGGGTACAACACAGATGTCTCGTGTTTGCTAGGGCCACCTCTGTCCAGTTAGTTATGTGCTGCAGAACGCCTTTTGCATCAAACACATGTGCGCCCATGTGGAGTTATCTGACTGACAGCTAGTTCAACGAGTGCTGATCATTCTGATATCTTCAGGTATACATCGAGTGCTCAGCTGTACCTCACAAGAACAACTGTGAGTCTGGTGGACGGTGGTGTCCATGGCACACTCATCATGATGTAGAAGAGAGGCAACATTTGGGTGATACTGTTGCAATAGACATGTTCTGGTCACCTGAGTTACTTGGCCCAAGTCAAGTACGAAAGCGAAACACAACATCACACAATCACCTTGGCATAAACTACATCCCATACACGCTGCATGTTAAAAGCCTCATTGAGCGTTAATATAGTCGACGTCAGGGATCACTTGAAAATAGTAAAAATCGTCACTCGATAGACCACGCGACATACCTACAGTCAATTCATATCTAGTTACTGCGTTATTTTATCCAGTGAATACCTGCTGCTTTATTGCTGCTGGCCGCGCGGGATTAGCCGAGCGGTCTGAGGCGCTGCAGTCATGGACTGTGCGGCTGGCCCCGACGGAGGTTCGAGTCCTCCCTCGAGCATGGGTGTGCGTGTTTGTCCTTGGGATAATTTAGGTTAAGTAGTGTGTAAGCTTAGGGACTGATGACCTTAGCAGTTACGTCCCATAAGATTTCACACACATTTTCAACATATTGCTGCTGTCAACAATTTTCACCGGGTACACGAATCCAAATGTACACTGCATTCAATCTCCTTCATTATGTTTGCTCTGAAATTGATCAAGATGGACGTGCATTCGTTGACACAAGCAACATCTGTCCAGTTTGAAACCTATCTCTATTGACAAGATGTGATACTCGTCTTCAGTTCCTATTGTGTAAGATCTCTTTAGGACCACTAACATTACATCGTGCTATGTGCCTCCGGGTGAAGCGACATTCTATGTAGCCACATTACACATTCAGTGATCGGGGTCCGACATCCACAGTGAGTTCATGGAACACTAAACAAAATAGCTCCTTTTTTTCCATTCTACCATGTCTTCATGTCGAACCATCACCCATAGTTGTCTAGATGCAACTGTTTCACATGTACACACCGGTTCACTGACATCACTTACATCATTAGTGGAAGGTCACGTGACCATCTGGTATTAGGTCTCCATCAACTACAGCGTTACATATAGACCAATGAGGTTTTCCGGGGGTGGCTAACAATGAGTCAAGGGGATTATAAAAAGCAGACTAGCACAGTCTAAGAAGGCATTTCTGGCCAACAGAAATATACTGCCATCAGATTTAGGCCTTAATTTCAAGAACAAAATCCTCAGAATTTACGGTCGGACCTCAGCGAACTGTTAAGGAATGAGGAGGTTCTCCACAGAAACGAGGAAGAAGATATCATACGGCAAAGATGATGAGAAGAAGGGACAGTGTGAGACAATATGTGTTAAGATATAAAACAATAACAGCCGTGTTACTACACTCCTGGAAATTGAAATAAGAACACCGTGAATTCATTGTCCCAGGAAGGGGAAACTTTATTGACACATTCCTGGGGTCAGATACATCACGTGATCACACTGACAGACCCACAGGCACATAGACACAGGCAACAGAGCATGCACAATGTCGGCACTAGTACAGTGTATATCCACCTTTCGCAGCAATGCAGGCTGCTATTCTCCCATGGAGACGATCGTAGAGATGCTGGATGTAGTCCTGTGGAACGGCTTGCCATGCCATTTCCACCTAGCGCCTCAGCTGGACCAGCGTTCGTGCTGGACGTGCAGACCGCGTGAGACGACGCTTCATCCAGTCCCAAACATGCTCAATGGGGGACAGATCCGGAGATCTTGCTGGCCAGGGTAGTTGACTTACACCTTCTAGAGCACGTTGGGTGGCACGGGATACATGCGGACGTGCATTGTCCTGTTGGAACAGCAAGTTCCCTTGCCGGTCTAGGAATGGTAGAACGATGGGTTCGATGACGGTTTGGATGTACCGTCCCCTCGACGATCACCAGTGGTGTACGGCCAGTGTAGGAGATCGCTCCCCACACCATGATGCCGGGTGTTGGCCCTGTGTGCCTCGGTCGTATGCAGTCCTGATTGTGGCGCTCACCTGCACGGCGCCAAACACGCATACGACCATCATTGGCACCAAGACAGAAGCGACTCTCATCGCTGAAGACGACACGTCTCCATTCGTCCCTCCATTCACGCCTGTCGCGACACCACTGGAGGCGGGCTGCACGATGTTGGGGCGTGAGCGGAAGACGGCCTAACGGTGTGCGGGACCGTAGCCCAGCTTCATGGAGACGGTTGCGAATGGTCCTCGCCGATACCCCAGGAGCAACAGTGTCCCTAATTTGCTGGAAAGTGGCGGTGCGGTCCCCTACGGCACTGCGTAGGATCCTACGGTCTTGGCGTGCATCCGTGCGTCGCTGCGGTCCGGTCCCAGGTCGACGGGCACGTGCACCTTCCGCCGACCACTGGCGACAACATCGATGTACTGTGGAGACCTCATGCCCCACGTGTTGAGCAATTCGGCGGTACGTCCACCCGGCCTCCCGCATGTCAACTATACGCCCTCGCTCAAAGTCCGTCAACTGCACATACGGTTCACGTCCACGCTGTCGCGGCATGCTACCAGTGTTAAAGACTGCGATGGAGCTCCGTATGCCACGGCAAACTGGCTGACACTGACGGCGGTGGTGCACAAATGCTGCGCACCTAGCGCCATTCGACGGCCAACACCGCGGTTCCTGGTGTGTCCGCTGTGCCGTGCGTGTGGTCATTGCTTGTACAGCCCTCTCGCAGTGTCCGGAGCAAGTATGGTGGGTCTGACACACCGGTGTCAATGTGTTCTTTTTTCCATTACCAGGAGTGTAGATCAAGCTGTAGACAGTAAAATCTAAAGCGGAAGACTGACAGTGGAATACATCCAACGAATAATTTAGGACGTGGGATACAAGTGCTACTCTGAGATATAGAGATTGTCACAGGGGGGGAATTCATTGTGGGTCTCATGAAACCAGCCAAAATAGTGAAGTTGCAAAAAACAAAAGGAAAAAAGAAATTAAATACTACTAGACCAATTGTAAATTTTAATAAGTATTATCTTGAAAATAATTTATAAAATGTTTCCTGCGCATATTTATTGATCAACATTAAATATCTAAAATGCCGGAGTAGGCACAATGAACAAATGGCCAAGTTGGCGTTTGAAGAAACTTTTTCTCTTATAAATTTCTCTAGAGTGTCAGCCAGAGGGGATATACGTGAGAGAGAAATAAAATGTATTGTTTTATTACATCGAGGTCTGAGAGGCTATCCTGTGACCAGTGCTAGAAATTTATGACCATGGAGCGCTACGAGACTGATTGCCGGTTAGTGACTTTGCGGATTACCTGAGACAGTAACGAAAGTTTGTATGCAGAGCAGAGACGACTGAAGTACAAACAAACATAGGGTGTAACAATTCCTCTCTTGAGGATCTGGATCGAGCCATTGCTGCTCATACAATCAGAAACATTGAAAATAGAGCACCAAGTGGGAAGCACTTGATGGAATTGAAATTCATTAAACATAATGACACAGACAAGAAATTCACTCAACCCCAAAATCAAGACATGTAAACAAATACAGTGGCTACAAGTAAATAAATACAGTGCAACATCAATAAAGCGTAGGACCACCTCTTACTGCAATACATGCGGCAGCTCGGTCCGAAATCGAGTTGATTAGACGTCTGAAGTTGTCCTGAGACAGACTGGCCCATAGCTGGCCGCGGTGGTCTAGCGGTTCTAGGCGCTCAGTCCGGAACCGCGCGACTGCTACGGTCGCAGGTTCGAATCCGGCCTCGGGCATGGATATGTGTGATGTCCTTAGGTTAGTTAGGTTTAAGTAGTTCTAAGTTCTAGGGGACTGATGACCACAGATGTTAAGTCCCATAGTGCTCAGAGCCATTTGAACCATTTTGAAGACTGGCCCATAAATCTTGAACAGTCACCTCCAGATCATGTACAGAGTGACACGGTGTCATCAGGCGTTTCAGCTGGTCCCACACAAGCTTGGACAAATCCTGGGAGTTGGATGACCAATGAAGTCTCAGAACGAGATGAGGGAGACTTGAGCAACTCGAGCAGTTTGCGGCCGAACATTATATTGCTGCCAAAGCGCCTCTAGTAGACCATGTAGGATAGGTCCCACATGGCGTCCAAGAATGTCATCAACGTAACAGTGGCCCGTTATGGTTTCACGTATCATAATTAGAGGGGACCGGCTGTCATAGGCTATGCCCCCCCCCCCCCCCCCCCCCCGACAATTATGCTGGCTGTACAAGGGGTGTGGCGCCCAACAACATGGGTGAAACTGTACTGTTCACCAGTCAGCCTCCGCGTCCATATGCTTTTATCATTTGTTCCCAAAACCATTCGGGATTCATCACTGAACACCATGTTTTGCCCGTCTGTGGCAGCTCACGTATTTCTGGCTTCGCAGCGCTGTCGACGGAGTTGACCATGTCTCTGTATTAACGGCATTTTTCAACCAAATCACCTGGATAGTAAATTCACGTCCGCAAGGCGTATGGAAATGGTTTGTGGAATAACTGGCACCCGTATGTCTGCTTGTATCGTGGAGCGAGCCATTGTACGATCCTTGATCGCATGTCCACTACTCCCAACATCGTCTACTGAACACTTCGCCGGCTGGAGTGGCCGAGCGGTTCTAGGCGCTACAGTCTGGAACCGAGCGACCGCTACGGCCGCAGGTTCAATTCCTGCCTCGGGCATGGATGTGTGTGATGTCCTTAGGTTAATTATGTTTAAGTAGTTCTAAGTTCTAGGGGACTGATGACTTTAGAAGTTAAGTCCCATAGTGCTCAGAGCCATTTGATCCATTTGAACTGAACACTTCGAACGTGGCGAGCCACATAGAGTGTCGAGCAGCCTGCCGCTTTCATGAGGATGATTAGGCTTCTCTCAAACTGGTTTAAATGTGAGAAATGTCGTGTAACACATCTACCGTCTCCCTAGAGACGGAATGTGATCTTCACATGTGTGACCGTGCACTATGCGCAGTTTAAATAGGGCCCCTGAACCATTGCAGAGCTACTCCATGGTCTGTGGACATTCGCATTCCTACCAAACCTGCATCATTTGCATATACACAACTGGCCATTAAAATTGCTACACCAAGAAGAAATGCAGATGATAAACGGGTATTCATTGGACAAATATATTATACTAGAACTGATATGTGATTACATTTTCCGAAATTTGGGTGCATAGATCCTGAGAAATCAGTACCCAGAACAACCACCTCTGGCCGTAATAACGGCCTTGATACGCCTGGGCATTGAGTCAAATAGAACTTGGATGGCGTGTACAGGTACAGCTGCCGATGCAGCTTTAACACGATACCACAGTTCATCAAGAATAGTGACTGACGTATTGTGAAGAGCCAGTTGCTCGGACACCATTGAACAGACGTTTTCAGTTGGTGAGAGATCTGGAGAATGTGCTGGTCAGGGCAGCACTTGAACATTTTCTGTATCCAGAAAGGCCTGTACAGGACCTGCAACATGCGGCCGTGCACTATCGTGCTGAAATGTAGGGTTTCGCAGGAATCGAATGAAGGGTAGAGCCACGGGTGGTAACACGTCTGAAATGTAACGTCCACTGTTCAAAGTCCCGTCAATGCGAACAAGAGGTGACCGAATTGTGTAACCAGTGGTACCCCATACCATCACGCCGGGTGATATGCCAGTATGGCGTTGACGAATATACGCTTCGAATGTGTGTTCACCGCGATGTCGCCAAACACGGATGCCATCATCATGATGCTGTAAACAGAACCTGGATTCATCCAAAAAAATGATGTTTTGCCATTCGTGCACCCAGGTTCGTCGTTGAGTACACCATCGAAGGCGCTCCTGTCTGTGATGCAGCGTCGAGGGTAACCACAGCCATGGTCTCCGAGCTGATAGTTTATGCTGCTGTAACGTCGTCGAACTGTTCGTGCAGATGGTTGTTGTCTTGCAAACGTCCCCATCTGTTGACTCAGGGATCGAGACGTGGCTACACGATCCGTTACAGCCATGCGGATAAGGTGGCTGTCATCTCGACTGCTAGTGATACGAGGCAGTTGGGATCCGGCACGGCGTTCCGTATTACTCTCCTGAACCCACCGATTCCATATTCTGATAACAGTCGTTGGATCTCGACCAACGCGAGCAGCAATGTCGCGATAAGATAAACCGCAATCGTGATAGGCTACAATCCTACCTTTATCAAAGTCGGAAACGTGATGGTGCGCATTTTTCCTCCTTACACGAGGTATCACGACAACGTTTCACCAGACAACGCCGGTCAACCTCTGTTTGTGTATGAGAAATCGCTTGGAAGCTTTCCTAATGTAAACTTGTTGTAGGTGTAGCCACCGGCGCCAGCCTTGTGTGAATGCTCTGAAAAGCTAATCATTTGCATATCACAGCATCTTCTTCCTGTAGGTTAAATTTCGCGTCTGTAGCAGGTCATCTTCGTGGTGTAGCAATTTTAATGGCCAGTAGTGTAGGATCTCACGGATCTCACTGTACTTAACTGCAAAGTTTCGAGTTTGTACCTTTCTTCCCTCTAGGTGCACTATTTTCTGTGATCCTGAGTGTATTTTAGAAAACCCGAATTTAGAGAAATTTCTCAACTTTTACACTGACATATATGAGTAAAAGGAGGTTTGGGAATATCGTCTCGTCGGAGACTAAGTCATTAGAGACAGAAAAATAGTTAGGATAATTTTGGGGAATACAATCAAATGTGTCATTTTTGAAAGAACAAATGCAGCATTTGCCTTAAGTGACTGAGGGAAAACACGAAAACCTAAATATGCATAGCTAGATGGAGATCTGTATCGCCTAAATTATATCTGTCGCACCGCATCGTCTGGTACCTGTTTCCATTGAACTTATACGAGCCCTCCCTATTCTCTAAAAGTTCAAATCATCGTTAGTGTATTTCCTAATACTGGCTGGCGAGGAAATGCGCCAGTATTTTACTGACTTAAAATTTACTGGCGGTGGTGGCAAGTCATGTCTCCTTGAGGCGACATTTATCGTTGCCGGGAACATTTACTATGTGACGTTAACACATGAAGACCGCAAGAAACTTGAGTGACACGACGGCGTCGTTTCTGGAGACATAAGACGTGAGGCGCGTGCACGATACAGTCTAGCGTGATTTCATTTATCTGGTTTTCCTGTCTTATCTCTTTGTCAGCTTGTATGAATGAGCGCCTATAAGTAGCACTTGTATATGTATTTGTATGCGTAGGAAAGGAAGAAAAATGAGAAGGATGGAAAGGCGAGTGGGGGGAAAGGCTGTAGACTGACTTCGATGCTATGCAATTATCTATCACCGTACGCTCAAAATATCTAACTTGGCCTTCATCTCATAAGCTCCACTCTTTAAAGAGTTCGTTTAGGGTGATCAGATGGTCATGTCTAATTGCGCTTTCAGTTCCGTGTTCATTCCATCACAACTACACTGCTGCTGAAGTCATTTTGTGGTGTACTTGGTGTATAACTATCGCTTCTAAGTTTTTCTGTTTCATTCACTATTGAATCGGGCTTAAAAAGACTCGATTAGGCCACCGCAAGCACTCTAATTTTTCAGGTTTTACGCTCTGTTTTACTTCAAGGAATAAATGCTGGACGAAGTACGGCCCTACTTGGATCTTAGTAGAGCGTACGACTTCGGCCAGCGTGCAAGGATGACAATCTACAGGATACTTTAGCACGAACATATTACAAAAAGCACTACTCTTCTTTGTTTCAGCTATATCTCTTGTATTACCCCTAACTGGAGTTCTTTCCACGGTACGACCTATCCGTGCAGGAGTTCCACAGGGTTCGGTGCTTGGGCCGGTCCTTTACGCCGTCTTCACCTCCGACCTCCCTTCACCACCACGCGTAGTAAAAGCCATTTACGCTGATGACACAATGCTTTACACCAGGGAAAAATGGCTCGAAGTACTTGTCCCACGCCTGCAGAGTTCCTGCTATGCCCTAGAAGACTGGGCGGCGAAGTGGCGTATCCGGTTTAATCCGCAGAAAACGCAAATTATCATCTTCACCAAGAGGCGACCTGGTCCTCGCCGGCTTCGACATCTTCGGAACCTTCGGTTCTATGGAACCGAACTGCAGTGCAAGGACTCCGTTATATATCGGAGTGACTATGGACAAGCAGCTTACATGGAAGCTCCAGGTCGACGACATCCGTGCCAAAGTGTCTCAAAGGGTAGGGGCACTTTACCCCTTCATAAACGAAGGTTCGGACCTCTCGATAGCAAACAGTCTACTGATATTCAGAATGTACGTCCGCCCCATTTTTGACTACGCCTGCGAGGTATGGGGCAACACGGCAAACACACATCTTCAGTGCCTTCAATCGCTACAACATTAGGTATTTCGTCGTGTTTTCCTCGTTCCCCCGCAGTTCCCGCACCGGTACATCCATGAAGCCGCAGATGAACTGGAAGTGCCACAACGACATCAACATATAGCACGAAGATTCTACACCAGGACTGGAACTTCCGCCAATCCTCTGATAAGAAAGCTTGGAGCGCCGCATCAGCCAAGGGAACGCTATGCGCGACCCGTTGCCATGCTAAAACGGTAATGTAAATAATCCGAAATAAGACGAAATCTGCACCAAAGACAGGAGATAATTCCTGCACGCCCACTCCCAAAACACACAAGCAAATAAAGATGTTACACACAACCCCACCCCCCAGAGAGAAGTAGGAAATGCTCCTGAGTAAACCCTACACAACCCAGCTGCCGCAGATCAGTTTGAAGCAAAGTGGAAGTAACCCCTAACTGGAGAAGGGCCTACTGTCAAATACAGATGAAGACACAGTCGAATGTTGGCATTGTAAACTCTCTTTGGCTTTTCAGTACACATTTCCTTAGCAGTTTTCCAATGAATCTCACTCCGCGTACTTTTCCTAAAACTAGTTTTGTGTGTTCGTTCTTAAGCCACCCAAACGCGAATTCTAAGTAAGCAGTAGTAATAGCGGTACAGTGACATCATCAGCAGTAGGAGATGGTATAATGCGAGCAGGACTCATTGTGAACAGAAAGATACGGGAGACAGATACTTCGGTGACAGTATTATTCTCATCAGAATGGACAGCATATCAACGCCAACAACAATAGTTCACGTTTCAGGTATACATGCCACCATCACAAGGTAAATATCAAGAGAAGGAGAGAGTATGTGAGGATACTGAATGTGTAATTCGGTATGTAAAGGGAGTAACCTAACAATCATGGAGAATCTGGATCGAATGTGGTTTCGGTAGTAGGAATGAAATGGGACAAAAACTAAGTTCCGACATAAATTTCACCTCGTAATGGAGAATACACTGTCCAAAAACCACAGGTGGAGGCGCTACATTAGGAAAAGGCCTGGAGATATGCGAAGATACCATCTGGATTCCGTCATGGTACGACATAGATTCCGAAATCAGATATTGGATCGTAAGTGACTACTCAATAGACTCAGACCACTATCTATTACTGATGACCAGCCAAGGAGAACCTATGTGAAACGATGTGGGATCCTGAATTTCTGAGGAACGGTGATGAGATTCTGAAGTTCTCTGAGGCTGCTAATACTGCGATAATGAATAGAAGATTAGGCACTTCGCCGGCTGTGGTGGCCGAGCGGTTCTAGGCGCTTCAGTCTGGAACCGCGCGACCACTACGACCGCAGGTTCGAATCCTGCCTCGGGCATGGATGTGTGATGTCCATAGGTTAGTTAGGTTTAAGTAATTCTAAGTTCTAGGGGACTGATGACCTCAGATGTTAAGTCCCATAGTGCTCAGAGCCATTTGAGCCATTAGGCACTTCATTCGAAGATGAATGGCCATCTCTAAGAAGGGGAGTCACATGAGTTGTACACATAGATATAAGTACGAGGAAGGTAACAGCGGAGAAACATTGTCAGTAGAGGAAATACAACAACTGATCGACGAAAAAAGAAAGTACAAAAATGCTCAGGAAGAGGAAGGAATTCAGCAGTCTATAGTCATTTACTGATGAAATTAATACAAAGTGCAGTTAAGGTAAGAAGAACTAAACTGACTGCAGTAAAAGTATGAAAGATAGTTTAAGCATTTAGATAAGTCAGAACAAACTCCGTTGTAATTGAAAGCAAAGAAGCCAACATTCAGAGTACAAAAGAAAAGTCGTTGTTAAACGTGTAGGAGAGAGCGGATTGATGGAAAGGATACAGAGAAGGTCTGAACGAGAGTGAGGAACTGTCTGCTGAAATGATAGATTAAGAAACTGATGTCGATTTGGAAGTCGTAGGGGATCCAGCACTACAGTCAATGTTTGACAGACATATAGAAGATTAGCGTCTGAATAAGACAGAAGGCACAAACATTCTCACAATACCCCACATAACAGTCCTGAGAGGTTCAGTAACTGTACTGATATTTAAGATAATTCCCATTTATAGCTTCGTCTCTGTTGAATATTTTTAATTAGATATATTTCGATCACTGTGGATAATTTTATGATCCATGTAGTTGTGTCAGCAACCCGTCTTGTCTTCTCAGAACCACATATCTGAGTAACGTAAGCTCACTTGTGGTTTCGAGTAAACAGGACGGGTTGCTGAAGCAACTACTTAGATCTGAAGATGATCCAGAGTGATCGAAACATGTAATCTAATTGAAAACGTACAACTGAGAAGGAACAATAACAGAGAATTGTCTAAAATTACTGAATATTCTTTCGGAATTACTAAAACCAATAGGTGGAATGGTGGCTAAACTACTATTCACGTTGATATGTGTTACGTGTGAGACTGGAGACATACGATCAGACTTTCAGAAGAATATCTTCCCCCCAACCAAAGACGGCAAAGGAGGATATATGATAGAAATGTCACACAATCAGCTAAACAGCAAATACGTTGCCAACAAGAATAATATACAGACTAATGGAAAAGAAAACTGTTGTTATGTTAGAAGACTATCATTTTGGCTATAAGGAAAGTAAAGGCATCAAAGAGACAGAAGCAAGAAACCTTCATGGCGTTTATCGACTACAAAAAGTTTACAATGTTGTTTTCTGCGAAAAATGTGAGTAATCTGTACGGAAAGTTGGTAATATATAAGATGTATGGAAATGAGGAGGAATAAGAGTAGAAGACCAAGAACGAAGTGGTCGGATTCGAAAGGGTGTAACAGTTGCAGTTCAATCTGTACATCTCAGAAGAAATGACGGAAATAAAAGGAAAGTTCGAGAGCTGGGTTAAAATCCACGGTGAAAGAACATCAATGACAAGATTTGCTGATGATACAGCTATCCCCTGTGAAAGTGAGGAAGAACTGCAGTACATACTGAGTACTGAACGCGTAATATAGATTGTGAATGAACCGAATAAGAGTAAAGTTCAGTATTTTATTCATCTTCAGCAACTGTAGTTGTATATATAGAAATTATCAGCAACCGGCTGCATAAAAACTTGTCTTTCGGCTTCTTTGTACAATTTTTGTACAGGCACTATGAACCACAGGTCAGCATTTACAAGCTCTTTATATGTAATATATCCTTTAATGTATTACTTATTGCTCCCGTATTTTTTTAGGACCAGAAATATGTTGCACGTATCTTTTTGTTGACGCGTGTAAATAATGCGATGGTTGTAAGTATGCACCATTTTTTATCTTCAAATTTTTTTAAATTGCTTAACTTTTCGTTCTTAATTTCAATATTCTTATCTCATTTCTACTTATTTGTGGTATATTTTTCTGTACATATTTCTGAAGTAACACACTAAGTGCCCGAAACAAGTTAAGCAAATAAATTTTCTTTTTCTTAAATGGTTGTTGAATATTTCGATGACAAGAGGAAATTAATGAGAACGATCAGAAATGGGGTAATTGATAAACTTAATACAAAAACGGGTATTCGGAATCTTACGAAGGAAAGGCATCCGATACGTTGGAAACAAACTAACTTATGACAGATGAAGAAACTAGAATATATAAAGTATTCTAGCACAGGAAAAGAGGACGTTTCTAACCAAAGAAACTGTTTTAGTATCAAACATAGGACTTAATTTGACGAAGAAATTTCTGACAATCTACCTCTGGAGCAAAGCATTCTGTGGACGTGATACATGTACTAGGGAGGAAGCGGGAGATAAGAGAATCTTAGTCTTTGACATGTGATGTTATATTGATGGTGATGTTGAAAATCAGGTGGACTGATGGACTGATAAGGCAATGTTTGAGGATCTTATCCGTACAATCAGCGATGAAAAGAATTTATGACATATAGTACAACTAATAAATAATAAAATACTGTTAGATGCCCCAGTTATAGAGGTATCAGTCCTTTTCTTTTTAATGTCTAGTGCTAATAATCAAAACCTTTTATTATTTATTACGGGAATATGCTATATCTGGTGTTGCAATTGATAAAAAAAATGGTTCAAATGGCTCTGAGCACTATGGGACTTAACATGTATGGTCATCAGTCCCCTAGAACTTAGAACTACTTAAACCTAACGAACCTAAGGACAGCACACAACACCCAGCCATCACGAGGCAGAGAAAATCCCTGACCCCGCCGGGAATAGAACCCGGGAACCCGGGCGTGGGAAGCGAGAACGCTACCGCACGACCACGAGATGCGGGCTTGCAATTGATAGGATATTTGTCAGACACCAGGGAATAACCTCCATGGTAGTGGAATTTGGAGAGCGAAAAATTGCGCGGGAAGAGAAAGATTGGGGTACACCCTACACGCAATTGACGACGTTGCGTGTGAGTGTTACTGCAAGATGAAGAGGTTGCCTAAGAAGGGGAAGTCATGGAGCGCCGCAACACATCCGTCAAAGAGTTGGGAAAAGCGTCATGTAATCGAACAATAACAGGCAGGTCCGCCTGTTTAGAGAAGCCCCCTGTACTTTGAAGCATTTCTCTGGCATTGTATTTTCCCGTATGCAACAGCCTGTATATCGAACAACCTTGTAGAGTTTTTGATGTTATCACCAAGTTGATTCACATACATCATAAACAGTTACTAGATACTGGATGAATCCCACAGACGATCGTCTATCATAGAGTCGGATAGATCGTCAGAGACAGAACACCCCGTGTTCCTGCTGCTAGTAAGGCGAGTACACCGTTTGTTTGTTATATATTTTTACGAGCTTCCAACAGGAGCGACTTATTTACAGATACCTGTGTCGTTACTATATCATTTTTGTGATTTCTTGCGTGTTCGAGTGCTTACTAGGCTCAACCTTTTATTTTTATTTTAATAACATCGTAGCATGCAGAACCGCCATTGTTATCGACCCTCGTATCGTATAGGCTTTTGTTTGTTTTAGTTAGTGTAGCTCAGTGTCAGTCAGACCGTCAGTGAGAGAACACTTCGAATTCCTGCTGCTAATAAGGCGAGTACACAATTCGTTTGTTACATATTTTTACGGGCTTCAAACAGGAGCGACTGCAGTAATGGATAGGAACTGCATTGGTTGTGTACAGATGCGAACTGAGTTGGTGACACTTCACTCACAGCTCCAGCTGCGTTGGCTTCAGTCACACAACTTGAGGCTGCTGCTAAGGGACATCACTGTGGGGTATCACATACGGTGATACGAGGGACGTCGAGCACGTTCCAAGTGTCCCCCGATTGGTCCACTGCTGTGGCCGTCCCAAGTACTGCATGCACTGAGATTGATCCCTCACCTGTGGTCGAGTGGGAGATCATTCCAAAGTCTGGCAGGCAGCGAAAAACTTTACAAGTGGCCAATCGTAGGTCCTCACCAGTTCGTTTGACGAACAGGTTTCGGGGGTTACCTGTGGCTGACGATGTCTCAAAGCCGTATGCAGTCGTCCACCCTGTTAGAGAGGAAGCTTCTCGGCCTGCAAGGTCTGGTCATTCACAGAGGGAGGGGTTGCTGGTAGTTGGGAGCTCCAACACTCGGCGCGTAGTGGGGCCCCTTAGGAACATGGCTGCCAACGAGGGGAAGGAAGCCAGTGTGCACTCCGTGTGCATACTGACGGGGGAGGGGGCAGGTGTCATTCCAGACGTGGAAAGGGTGCTTCCGGTTGCCCTGAAGAGTACAGGGTGTAGCCAACTGCAGGTGGTGACTCATGTCGGTACCAATGACGTGTGTCGCTTTAGACCAGAAGAGATTCTCTCTGGTTTCGGGCGACTAGCGGAAATGGTAAAGACTGCCATTCTTGCTTCCGAGATTAAGGCAGAGCTCACAATTTGCAGCATCGTCGATAGAACCGACTGTGGTCCTTCGGCACAGAGCCGAGTGGAGGGTCTGAATCAGAGGCTAAGGCGGTTCTGCGACCGTGTACGCTGCAGATTCCTTGACTTGCGCAACCCGGTGGTGGGTTTTTGGGTTCCGCTTAATAGGTCAGGAGTTGACTACACACCGAGGCGGCTACACGGGTAGCGGAGGCTGTGTGGAAGGGACTGGGCGGTTTTTTAGGTTAATGGGTCTCAAGGAACCGCAAAAAAGGCGTCCGTCTAAAAGGGGCCAGGCAAAACAAAGTAAGGTAGTTGTAGAAACGATCGATATTGTAGTTGTAAATTGTCGTAACTGTATTTGGAAAGAACCAGAGCTCCAATCCCTAATAGAAGGCACTGAATCTCAAATAGTTATAGGTATAGAAAGGTGGCTAAAGCCGGAAATAAGTTCAGCCCAAATTTTTTCAAACGATCTAACAGTGTCGAGGATAGATTAAATACAGTTGATGGTGGAGTATTTATTGCTGTCAGAATTAGTTTGCCTTGTAGTGAAATTGAAGTAGAAAGTTCCTGCGAAGTAATATAGGTAGTGGTTATACCGGACAATCGGACTAAATTAACTGGATCGTTTTACCGACCTCCTACCCCTCCCCGCCCCCTACCCCCCCACCCTATCGACTCAGAAGATATGGCTGCTGAACAGTTCAAAGAAACCTTCAGTCTCGTTTCAAACAGGTACCCCTCTCATACAGTTATAGTTGGTGGTGACTTCAATCTACCCTCGATATGCTGGAAAAATTATACGTTTAAAGCCGGCGGCAGGCATAAAACGTCATCCGAAGTTGTACTGAATGCTTTCTCAGAAAATTATTTTGAACAATTAGTTCATGAGCCCACTCGAAGCGTAAATGGTTGCGAAAGTATACTTGACCTCTTAGCAACAAATAATCCTGCACAAATAGTGAGTATCGTGACGAATACGGGGATTAGTGACCCCAGGGCAGTTGCCGCTAGACTCAATACCATAACGCCTACAACCATCAAAAAGAAACGAAAAGTACATCTATTTAAGAAAGCTGACAAAAATGCTCTTAACGCCTTTTTAAGAAACAGTCTTCACTTCTTGTAGACATTGAAAAGTTGTGGAATAATTTCAAATAGATAGTATCGACAGCAACTGACAGATACATACCACATAAATTAATAAGGGATGGCACTGATCCCCCATGGTACACAAAAAGGGGCAGGGCACTGTTGCAGAAGCAACGAAAAAAGCATTCCAAATTTAAAAGAAAGCAAAATCCCCAAGATTAGCAAAGTTTTGCGGAAGTTCGAAGTATAGTGCATACTTCAATGCGAGATGCTTTCAATAATTTCCACAGCGAAACTCTGTCTCAGAATCTGGCAGAAAACCCAAAGAGATTCTGGTCAAACATGTTGTTGTTGTTGTTGTGGTCTTCAGTCCTGAGACTGGTTTGATGCAGCTCTCCATGCTACTCTATCCGGTGCAAGCTTTTTCATCTCCCAGTACCTACTGCAACCTACATCCTTCTGAATCTGCTTAGTGTATTCATCTCTTGGTCTTCCTCTACGATTTTTACCCTCCAAGCTGCCCTCCAATACTAAATTGGTGATCCCTTGATGCCTCAGAACATGTCCTACCAACCGATCCCTTCTTCTGGTCAAGTTGTGCCACAAACATCTCTTCTCCCCAATCCTATTCAATACTTCCTCATAAGTTATGTGATCTACCCATCTAATCTTCAGTATTCTTCTGTAGCACCACATTTCGAAACCTTTTATTCTCTTCTTGTCCAAACTATTTATCGTCCATGTTTCACTTCCATACATGGCTACACTCCATACGACTACTTTCAGAAATGACTTCCTGACACTTAAATCTATACTCGATGTTAACAAATTTCTCTTCTTCAGAAACGCTTTCCTTGCCATTGCCAGCCTACATTTTATATCCTCTCTACTTCGACCATCATCAGTTATTTTGCTCCCCAAATAGCAAAAATCCTTTACTACTTTAAGTGTCTCATTTCCTAATCTAATTCCCTCAGCATCACCAGACTTAATTAGACTATATTCCATTATCCTTGTTTTGCTTTTGTTGATGTTCATCTTATATTCTCCTTTCAAGACACTGTCCATTCCATTCAACTGCTCTTCCAAGTCCTTTGCAGTCTCTGACAGAATTACAATGTCATCGGCGAATCACAAAGTTTTTATTTCTTCTCCATGAATTTTAATACCTACACAGAATTTTTCTTTTGTTTCCTTTACTGCTTGCTCAATATACAGATTGAACAACATAGGGGAGAGGCTACAACCCTGTCTTACTCCCTTCCCAACCACTGCTTCCCTTTCATGTCCCTCGACTCTTATAACTGCCATCTGGTTTCTGTACAAATTGTAAATAGCCTTTCGCTCCCTGTACTTTACCCCTGCCACCTTTAGAATTTGAAAGAGAGTATTCCAGTCAACATTGTCAAAAGCTTTCTCTAAGTCTACAAATGCTAGAAGCGTAGGTTTGCCTTTCCTTAATCTTTCTTCTAAGATAAGTCGTAAGGTCAGTATTGCCCCACGTGTTCCAGTGTTTCTACGGAATCCAAACTGATCTTCCCCGAGGTTGGCTTCTACTAGTTTTTCCATTCGTCTCTAAAGAATTCATGTTAGTATTTTGCAGCTGTGACTTATTAAACTGATAGTTCGGTAATTTTCACATCTGTCAGCACCTGCTTTCTTTGGGATTGGAATTATTATATTCTTCTTGAAGTCTGAGGGTATTTCGCCTGTTTCATACATCTTGCTCACCAGATGGTAGAGTTTTGTCAGGACTGGCTCTCCCAAGGCCGTAAGTAGTTCCAATGGAATGTTGTCTACTCCGGGGGCCTTGTTTCGACTCAGGTCTTTCAGTGCTCTGTCAAACTCTTCACGCAGTATCATATCTCCCATTTCACCTTCATCTACATCCTCTTCCATTTCCATAATATTGTCCTCAAGTACATCGCCCGTGTATAGACCCTCTATATACTCCTTCCACCTTTCTGCTTTCCCTTCTCGGGTCATACATAAGCACTGGAAAATTGCTCATATCACACCAATATCCCAAAAGGGAAGTAGGAGTAATCCGCTGAATTACAGGTTCATATCACTAACGTTGATTTGCACTAGGGTTTTGGAATGTGTACTGTGTTCGGACACTATTAATTACCTCGAAGAAAACGATTTATTGACACGTAGCACCGATTCGGAAAATATCTTTCTTCCGGAACACAACTAGCTCCTTATACTCATGAAGTAATGAGTGCTATCGACAGGGAATGTCTAACTGATTACATATTTTTAGATTTCCAGAAGTCTTTCGACACCGTTCCTCACAAGTGGTTTATAACCAAACTGCGTGCTTACGGAATATCGCCTCACTTGTGAGACTGGATTCGTGATTTCCCGTCAGAAAGGTCACAGTTCGTAGTAATAGACGGAAAGTCATCGAGTAAAACAGAAGTAATATCCGCCGTTCCTCAAGAAAGTGTTACAGGTCTTCTATTGTTCCTGATATATATTAACGACATAGGAGAAAATCTGAGTAGCCGTCTTTTTTTGCAGATCTTGTAAAGTCATCAGATGACCAAAACAAATTGCAAAATGATTTAGATAAGATACCTGTATGGTGTGAAAAGTGTGAAGTTATTCACATGAGTACTAAAAGAAAGCCGCTAAATATCGATTACGCGATAAGTCACACAAATCTAAAGACTTTAAATTCAGCTAAATACTTAGGGATTAAAATTACAAATAACCTAAATTGGAACGATCATATAGATAATGTTGTGGGTAGAGAGAACCAAAGACTGCGATTTATTGGCAGATCACATAGAAGGTGTAACCGGTCTACTAAAGAGACTGCTTACACCACGCTTGTCCGCCCTATTGTGGAGTATTGCTGTGCGGTGTGGGATCCGCATCAGGTGGTACTGACGGATGACATCGAAAAAGTACAAAGAAGGGCAGCTCGTTTTGTATTATCACGAAATAAGGGAGACAGTGCCACAGACATGATACGTGAATTGGAGTGGCAATCATTAAAACAAAGGTGTTTTTCGTTGCGACGGGATCTTCTCATGAAATGTCAATCACAGTTTTCTCCTCCGATTGCAAAAACTTTCTGTTGGCACCCACCTACATAGGGAGAAATGATCATCACGATAAAATAAGAGAACCAGGGCTCACACAGAAAAATTTAAGTGCTCGTTTTTCCCGCGCATCGTTCGAGAGTGGAAAGGTAGAGAGACAGCTTGAAGATGGTTCATTGAACCCTCTACTAGGCACTTTATTCTGAATAGCAGAGTAATCACGTAGATGTAGAGATCAAATTTTATTTACTATCAGCCATAAGACCCGCATCCGTAGCCGGTGTCGCTAATGCTAGCGCGTGCCATTGCGAACGACTCGGGGGTTCGCTGTCAGTATTTGGCCGGCAAGGGGAGTAGAGGTGGTACCGTACAGTTCCCGATGACCAGTCTTAGAACCAATGTCTCGGATTAAATTCCAAGCCTGTCCGCAGTTTCTCACGAAACGACGACGTGTGACACTCTTGATGGTGATCCGTCCCTCGGGTGGGGATGTTATACCCGACGGCCTCCTTGGTGCTGTTCGAGAAGAGTGGGCTGTGTGCCGGCACCTGGTTTCATCCTCTCCCTTCCCTTCATCCACAGAAAACACATTCCCAGCACATCACAGTCATACCCACGACACAAAGACACACTTGACACTTCTTAACAGTTTGGAAGAAGGCAACGGCAAACTGCTTCCAGCTGCACCTTGCCTCTCTTCCACCTTGCCTCTCTCGCGTCTCTTCCACTTTGCGTCTCTTCCACCTTGCGTCTCTTCCACCCTGCCTCTCTTCCACCCTGCCTCTCTTCCACCATGCCTCTCTGCCACTACACTCATTCCCTGAGCACATAACTATTTTTTTGACTAGTCATGAATATGGTGGTCGATGAATGGTGAATAAATTCTGAATGATGTATGACAGCAATTGCCAGTTCTTTTCATCACTAGCATGCGAACCTGAATTTCCTGCAATTGCAAATCCAAGCAAGCTTTCCAACTCTGTTGTCATTCGTTACTCCCTTCTACATGTGAAAGAATCGAGAGGCATTATGAATGTGGGTGGGTAGAGGAGATGTGCTTTGATTTCCCAGTGGTAGGGCGCCTGCCTTCGTAATTCGTGAAGTGGCTTCTGGATCTACGTCCATACTCCACACACCTCGAAACAGTATGGCAGAAGGAACTTACAATTGTATCATATATTAGAGATTGCGTGTTTACCGCAGGAAGATCAACTGCTCAGATGGGGACAGTAATTGGCCCAAACCTTCCTTTGCGATCCCTACGGGAGCGGTATGTATGGAGATCACTTCTAGAACCTTCACTTATTACTGGCTGTTGAAGCTTCAAGTAGGCCAACGCCGGAAATCTCTTCAAGTCTATCTCAATTTAGGATTTTCAAAAATTCTGAGATGCTCTGCGGGGAGTTCAGTAAAACCTGCTAACCTTCCTTGATTCTGTCTCGGACCTCTGTTCGTCCGGTTGGTACGAAACTCACACATTTTTGTAGTATTCTAAGATTGCACGTATTAGTGTTCGTAAGCAGTGTCCTTTGAAGACTGATTGCATTTTCCCTGTAGCCTGCCAATGTGTCGATGGCACCTGCTTTACCTACCACCGAGGCTATTTGATCATCCAGTTTAATATCCGTTAAAATTGCTAGACCCAGGCATTTGTATGAGACGAGCAATGGTTGTCTCGCAAATATTTCACATCGTGATTTGCGTAGACAGAGTCCCTCCTAAGCGTTGTCAGGCGCATTTTCTCTGGTGATTGCGCAGATATTTGCATTTTGGTTCTTTGCAGTGTGTGGCTGGAGTCAACCAAAGTACTGCTCATCACGTCTTTGATGCAAGGCTCGGTGTCGATGGAAAGCGTCGGTTCCTTTCCCGTTACGATAAAACTATTCTTAAAGGGGAAATTTACGTATCTGTTCGATAGAGCGGCTCCAAATTAATCTAGTGTGTTTTATGTTTAATCGGTATGTTTCAACAGGCACAATAAAGCATAATCTATTGCTAGTAATCCAACAATGACTCGTAAGGCCGCCCTGACTGCTGCCGCCATGGTCCAGCGCTGCTCAGTCGCTGTTGGAGTACCGTTTCTCTTACTGTTTTACT
The DNA here is from genome assembly GCF_023864345.2 of Schistocerca serialis cubense. Taxonomy (NCBI): domain Eukaryota; kingdom Metazoa; phylum Arthropoda; class Insecta; order Orthoptera; family Acrididae; genus Schistocerca; species Schistocerca serialis. The sequence continues at coordinate 159,900,471 of NC_064645.1, forward strand.
GTCTCCGTTACATCTACATCTACATCGTTACTCTGCAATTTACACTTAAGTGCCTGGCAGAGGGTTCATCGAACCATTTTCATACTACTTCTTCACCATTCCACTTTCGAATGGCGCCTGGGAAAATGGAACATCTAAATCTTTCCGTTCGAGCTCTGATTTTTCTTATTTCATTATGATGATTATTTCTCCCTAAGTAGATGGGTGTCAAAAAAAATTTTCACAATTGGAAGAGAAATTTGGTGATTGAAATTTCGTAAATAGGTCTTGCCGCAAAGAAAACCGGCTTTGTTTCAGTGACTCCCACCCTAACTCGCGTGTGTCAGTGACACTCTCACCCCTGTTGCGCGATAACAGAAAACGAGCTGCCCCTCTTTGGACTTTTTCGATGTCCTTCATCAATCCTACCTGGTAGGGATCCCACACCGCCCAGCAATATTCCAGCAGAGGACGGACAAGTGTAATGTAGGCTGTCTCCTTAATGGGTTTGTCGCATATTCTTATTAAGGGTTCTGCCAACAAAGCGCAGTCTTTCTTTCGCCTTCCCCACAATATTATCTATGTGGTCTTTCCAATTTAAGTTGCTCTTAATTGTAATTCCTAGGTATTTAGTCGAATTGACAGACCTTAGATTTGTGCGATTTATCGTATACCCAGAATTTATCGGATTATTTTTAGTACCCATGTGGATGACCTCGCACTTTTCTTTGTTTAGTGCCAATTGCCACTTTTCGCACCATACGGAAATCCTCTCTAGTTCATTTTGTAATTGGAATTCATCATCTGATGATTTTACTAGACGTTAACACATATAGATCAAATGAATGTCTACTACACCACTTTAGGACCCTTATAGCGAATTAGCAGGTGAAATTCCGTTTTAGAAATCATTTTGTTTGTCGTGAGACACACACCGATGCTTTCCGTCGACACTGTACGTTGCGTGACATACGTGATGAGCAATATTAGTTTGGTTTGACTCCAATTACACATTGCAAAAACGAAAATGCAAATATCTGCCGAAACATCAGAGAAAATGCGGGTGACGATTTCTAGGAGGGACATGCTCTATATGTCAATGTTTGGTTTTCGAACTCTGTAAAAGGCCTTCTACTATTCCCGAAATAAGGCGTCAGCTAGGGCACCTCCTTCTAATGCTGTAACGGAACAGCGTTACACTAATATTTCCGTTATCTGTTGTCAGTATCTCAAATAGTAATTACCAGTTCGGTATGGATATAGAGAGAGCTAAAAAAAGTCAAAGGTCATGTGAGTTACATTCTCGAACTAAAAGCTCGAAGTACATTCATTCAATGATAAAGTCGTTAACTGTTTCAAGTTTAATGAACAGAACTATTTTCAGAATTCATCCCCATCAGAATTGGCGGACGGTATCACAAGGCAGAAGGAAAATTCTCAAGGTGAATTCGTATTGGTCAATAGTGACACTGTGTTTTAATGGGAAACGTTAGTTACCAAAACGATAATTAAAGTCAAGGAGTAAAGTGGAGCGTTAACCTCTGTTTCTGGACAGAACGACCACGTAGTTTCTCACTAAATGCTCCGGATTAAGTACGACAGTCAAACATTTTACATGGGATTATATAAGAAATTCAGTTTAAATGCAAACAAATTGTAAATTTTATTATTCTTTGCGAATCCGGAGTTGCATGCTACGAAGCCACTAAAAGTTGAGAAACGTCGCGTAATTTTGCAGGCGCAGCCAGGAGCTCCTAATAAAAGACGATAGAAGTACACTATAATTACAGGCAAGTGTTCTGTAGGGTCGTTACGAGTATAATGACCTTTTAGTCTCATGAGGTTAGGTGAGTTGCACAAGATCTCTGCAGAATTCTCGGGATTTCCAGAAGATCATTGTCCAAAAGGATGCGTTGATATAACACTGGCACCCTCATTTTAAGACTTACGAACATCAGAGATATAGGCAAAACATGTGCAGCTTTGGCTGACCACTCTTGCAAATAAGAGAGATGTTTTTTTTCCATTCGTAAGAAACTATTTTGTACTCTTGTGACTTGGGATAAACTGCTACAAGAAAAGAAGCGACTTATTTCGAATAATCGGCATAGAACTGTTGATGTATCCTGGCGACAAGTCTAGTCGCTTTACATCTGTGGTCCGGTTGTGGATGATTTACTGTTGCTCTCTTATTTATCACAAAATCTTTTATTTCGGCGTTTATGAAATGAGTGGAAGAAGGGACCGTTGGACGATTTTCTTCAGCGAAATGCTTTCAGAAGAAGGAATTCAATATTTCAGCTGTATCTTCCGTTTCGGTGCCAGTATGACCTGTTGGTGATTCAATAGATAGCTTTGGTCCGTTCACCGACTGTGCGAAAAACCAAAAGGCTTAGAATTTTGGTAGATCTGTGACTCCAGTTTTATTTTTACGCTCAATCACTTTTTTTGGCTTTGTCCAGCTGTTGCTCTCGATCAGAGCTTTGCATTTATTTAAATTTGTGAAGAAGCTACACTTATTCTCATAGCAACTCTGTAACATAGTTATTTAAGCACCCCAGGTTTCTCCCATCCTTGAAAGTAACATTCATACATACATATCTGTAGTCTGTTATAGCATACCCTGAATTTTATGCATCACTTCATTTTTAGCCCGGCGTGAATATTTGATAGCTACTGCTCAGTTAATCCGCACTCTGTTTCTTGGCACACTTTCTAACCAGAAAGTTTTTCCTGTATTTCAACACCCAAGTTAATGTCTGTAGACATGGATACAGTTCCATCCATAAAATTACTGAGTATCCTCTCGCGTTAGCAAAAAAGGGATATTTTACGGGAAGAAGTAAGTCGTTGCCCCCAGAATAGTCGATTCTTTCACTGCTCGAAGTAAATTTCGGATAAGATGTTTTGTACAATATCATCCAAATCCGTCTAGTGTCACCTGTTTTAATCATGTTAGTTCACACCCATAAAACTGGTAAGACCTTCTATGGACAACGGATAATGTAAGTAGCCTGTTTATGTGTCTGTGTGTTGACAGTGCGAAACACTGCATTAATAACTCTGACAGCGCTGTACGCCTTCTGTAACAGACTCTGTGTGGCTGGTCAGACTCGCAGTTGGGAGTGTATAGTCAGCGGTGATGGAGGTAGGAAGTTAATAGTTAGCAGTGATGGAGGTTAGAGGCTTGAAGTGTTAGCGTCAGCGGACGGTCCGGTCGTGTGTCCATCATGGAAATGTAAGATTGTTGATGATTATTTAATTTTTTTGGAACTGTATGTTACGGACGATTATATAATTTTTTGAACTGGATGTCACATTATTACGGTAAAACTTGCTAAATACATTGTTTGCTCTACAACAAAATATTTCCTTTGTTAACCACATGCCTAATAGTAGTTAGAGCCTACAGTAGTTAGAATCTTTTAATTAGCGGGCTGTATTGGTGCTTGCTGTATTGCTGTAGTTCGTGTAATGAAGATTTTTTGTGAGGTAAGTGTCTTACGAAATATATAGGTTTTTGTTAGAATTTACATCTACATTTATACTCCGCAAGCCACCAAATGGTTTGTGGCGGAGGGCACTTTATGTGCCACTCTCATTACCTCCCTTTCCTGTTCCAGACACGTATGGTTCGCCTGTAGAACGACTGCCGGAAAGCCTCCGTGGGCGCTCGAATCTCTCAAATTTTACATTCGTGATCTCCTCGGGAGGTATAAGTAGGAGGAAGCAATATATTCGATACCTCATCCAGAAACGCACCGTCTCGAAACTTGGACAGCAAGCTACACCGTGATGCAGAGCGCCTCTCTTGCAGAGTCTGTCACTTGAGTTTGCTAAACATCTCCATAACGCTATCACGCTTACCAAATAACCCTGTGACGAAACGCGCCGCTCTTCTTTGGATCTTCTCTATATCCTCTGTCAACCCGACCTGGTACAGATCCCATACTGATGAGCAATACTCAAGTATAGGTCGAACGAGTGTTTTGTAAGCCACTCCCTTTGTTGATGGACTACATTTTCTAAGGACTCTCCCAATGAATCTCAACCTGTCACCCGCCTTACCAACAATTAATTTTATATGATCATTTCACTTCAAATAGTTCCGTAGGCCTACTCCCAGATATCTTACAGAAGTAACTGCTACCAGTGTTTGTTCCGCTGTCATATAATCATGCAATAAAGGATCCTTTTTTCTATTTATTCGCAATACATTACATTTGTCTATGTGAAGGGATTTCTTCTAGCCCAGGGCCATTCTTTTATGTTAATTATTTGAGCAGTTGGATTGCATTTGAGTTGTATGTGTTAGGGAAAATTCTGTAGGTCAGTGATGAAATGGTAAAGACTAGCAAAGAGTACGTTCAGTTTCACTCAGCAGTTTAAGCAGATTCACTTGCATTCAGTTTCACTCAGCAGTTTCAGAATTAAATTTTGAAGTTTCACCATCTCAGTTACAGCAGTCTAAGAAAAAAAAATTATTAAGAAGTTTGATTGTTTCACTGCTCGAAGTAAATTTCGGATAAGATGTTTTGTACAATAACACACAAACCAGTCCAGCGCCATCTGTTTCAACCACGTTAGTTCACACCCATAAAACCGGTAAGATTTTCTACGCGCAACGGAAGATTAGGAAATATCCACGTGGCTTACAGTCCTTGCTGAAACTTTCTGGCGCTACCGCTCCTGAGACATCTATGAAGGCACCCGACTACTGTGTTTGACCTATTTCGATGTTCAGCATGTACGCTGACATCCCTACTCTGCAAACTACTGTGAATTACATGGCAGAGGGTACCTCCCATTCCCTATCCAATAGCGTGTCGAGAGAGAGAAGATTCATAGCTTAAACGCCTTTCTGCTGGCAGATCCCTCGGAAAGTGATACGTAGGTGGCTGTAGTATACAGCTAGACCCATCACTTCAAGGTCGTTTTCTGAATCTTTGTAAGTAGACTTATACGGAATAGTTTGCTCCTGCTAAAGTGTCCTCCATTCCAGTTTTCTCAGCACCTCCATAACCCCGCACCCCCCCCCCCCCCTCCGTCCCCGCCCCATTCTTATGCTTATGTAGGGACCACCCTCGGCTGAGCTGCAAATCGCTATCACTCCCTCAAGATGCAATTCGAGGATCTATATTAAAATTTATTGCTGAAAATAAAAGTCGTTGCTGCATCTTCTGCGCCGACTGGGGGGGGGGGGGGGGGTACGTATTCCAGAAAAGAATCCGCTGAATCCATTAGCGGACTAACTGCTGCCAAGGACGTTGCATAAAATAGGAATGGAAGTCAATGATTCCCTGATAGGGTGGTTCTGACGCCCGCTGTCGGTAGATCATCTTTCAGAGTTGGCGGTGACAAACAGTTTTGGAGAGTTCTCGATCCCTCCCAAATTGACCTCAGATGGACCACGATGTACGATGCCGTTAGTCGTGCTGAATGCTGACCCTGGCTCACTGGTACGGTAGGCCATGTGACCCGTTGTAAGGGGTTCATTAGTATTCGTTAGCGCGCTTGAGCAGATGTGGTTTCGATGGATTCCTCAGGCGCTGCCTGTGTTACGGAATATTTTTGGTACAATAGAATCGCAGGTCAGAGCAGTGTTGGCAGTAAGTCGAGTTTAGTAGCTCGCAGAGAGCTGTCGTGTTTTGTAGCTCGCACAGAGCACTTTAGTTACGGAGTTCGGACAGGGCAATGCAGCGGTTGACTTGTGTTGGGCCGATCGTGCAGAACGATGGCCGTGCCTGAGCGATGTGGTAAAAAGAAAAAAAAATTGTTCTTTGTTGCCTCACGCATATGTTAATTGCCACAACTGATTTAACCACAACTGTAATGTTAAAGTCCCATGTAATTCCTTGTGAAATGTTTCAATAGTAATTTTTGTTCTGAACAAAACTTTTGGCAGTCATTTATCTGAGTATAAAGATTTGACGAATTTTTCCTGTGCCTACTCATGTTGATTAAGCTTAAGAAAATCAGTTGTTGTCTTACAAATGAAAATATAGTGGCCAGCATTGCACTAGGCTGTGCCACAAATTCCTTATAGAAGCAGATATATAGATAGCGTTATCCGGCGACATCATTGTGAGGTAAGTATTTTTCAGTTTATTCAGGATGATTTGACAGGGCCATGACGCAGCGCTGCTGACGTCAAAACTTATTAGTCTCGTTATGCAGTCAGTCTTTAATGGAACGTCACATTAAAACTTGAAATTTTATTGTTAGAAAGAAAATTTTTTATCGGGAACTTAAACGAGATTTTTCTGTTGGGAGGTTACACTAAATGTGAATATAATTAATTATTTTTCTGTTGGGAGATTACACCGTGCGGCGCTGGAGTTCAGGACAGCTTCCGCACTGGACCAGAGTGGCGTTGTGGACCTTCAGTCTATTCATATGCAAGCGCATAATCAACCACATCACCATACCACAAACAGAGAACATGTCGCCGAGGAGCGGCTTTGATTCACGACGCCATTTGTATTGACTGAATTGATTCTGCTCTCCCCGAGTCTTCAGCAGTCCTCACTTCAGCTAGATACGCTTAACGAATTTGTTATAGGGTCTTAATTATTTAGTTAAACTCTCGCTAGTCATTATTGCGTCTTACCTAATGTCTCTCGTATAACGTTACGGAAGTAACGAAGGCAGTTCTGTCTGCACAACTCTAAAAGATTTGTGCTGAATTGTTAGCAGTCTGGCGACTGGCGACACTTCCAAGTGGTTCAGTAATGCTGGCTGTTCTGAAGTTAGAAAAATGTTTACTCTCGTGTTACCTTGCAAGCTCTGTCGCATAACAGTTCAAACAACGTGTGACTATTCGTGCTGCAATTCTTTGCACACATTTATTACCTCCTGTTAGTACTATTCGGTACAGGTCCCATTAACTTGAGCAATATTCCAGGATGGGTCGCAGCTCCTACGATCCTGTTTGCGATAATAAGGGTATGTATGGCACTGAGTCAAATGCTCTTTGGAAGTCAACGTATACTGCATCTAACACGGAGACTTGATCAATTGCTTTCAGGATAAGGAAGTATTCCGAGTGGGTTTTATAACGATCAATATATTTTCAAATTCATACTCGCTGGCACGGAGGAGGTCAAATTACCTAAGTTATCTTTCTGAAGAAACTGTACTCATTGCAGAAAATATGGTGTCTTTAAATAATCTGAAGTTTACGTTCTACCTCTATACTGCGACCTCATCAAATTATTTGTAGAAGAATAGGATTGCTTATTTGCTGTGAAATGCTGGTTAATTGCCAGTGGAAACAAGTCAGAAATTTCTGAAAATAGAATATGAGACATGGACGTCTCTCCAAGGCTGCTTATGTTATTGTGGACTACTTGCCCCAGAAATCTTATGTTGTTTCCTTGGCTTATTTATTTTACTGTTGATGTAACTATCTCTTCTCCAAACTAATTCTTCTCGGTAACGCTTTTTCTTTTAAGTTTTTAATTTGCATTTACGTTGGTTATTTCGTGTTTCGAATTGTCGCCATATATATACAGAAATAGAATGCCCCCTAATTTACAGACCACCTTCTTCTGGAGATATTTCGCTTCGTACCCTACCAGTGGCTCAGTAACTATGCTATGAGGTGCACTTCAGGTCTCTTCAGCATAACGTCTTTATGAAAAATATTTAGAATCGGCTGTTTCTTTATCATTACCGATAATGTTCTTTGGAAGACTGAATAAAGGTTATTCTTTTATGACGTTTCGTGGATCCAGTAATTACTTCATGTAACCAGTCTTGTCAGCACGATTAATGGCCAGCTGAAGCACAAAATGAGAGGTTTCACGAGCACTTTAAAACCATCATCAGATCGGTGGTTTCATGTTTTGTGTAATATAGGACCACCACATCGCAGACTGCAACAAGGAGTGGATCGAGAATGGAGTAAGATATGCAAAGCATCATTTCCTAGGAATTCTCCAACCAACAAAAATTTCTCTCTCTTCTTCGACATACCAGGCTCCTACATACAGAAAGCCTGTGTGGGATCTCAATGAATTTAATACGATTTAGAAGAATGATTATTTAGAAAAGTGAAAGTTGACTAGCTGCACAGAGTTTACTAGACCATGCAATGACACAAATCTACTTAAGAGTTAAGAAATGTGGTAATTTTGAAAGTGTTTTACGGCACAGACAGAAGTTCAGCGAACTCCGCGCTAGGTGTGCTGGTGAATTAACGTACTTGTAGCATCAATAGAAAGAGACTGCGAGAATAAAATCTGTGTAGGCGATGTTACTCTTTCCTGATACAGCATCCTTGATCCTGGATTAATATTACTTTTTACAATGGCTTGAGATACGGGAATAGAAAGTCGTGTCGTCGCAGCGGATCTAATTGTATTGTTACACAGCAGCCATTACGCAGTTAGTTAGAGAATTAAGTTAAGTAAACACGGAGAGGTGATATCTTGTGAGCACTAATACGGAAATGGTTGTCTTGTCCATTTAAACAACTTTGCAAATTTGTGCTTCAAGTTATCGTATACGCACGATTAGACATTCGTCTCTGCGGCTCTATGAGTGTTAGTTCGAGGCTGCACGCGATCCGGTTCCGTCACAGTAGGCCATCTTTGCATTGAAACTGCAATTTCCTAACGTTTTCTCCCCCCAAAAGTTGAGACATTACATTCATACATGCCAGAGTTTGCCACGAGTGTAGGTTGCCAGGCACGCCTAACGTGAGAAATAAGTAAGCTTTTCAGGAGAGCGGCGTGCAACAGCAACGATGCAGAGTGCGGACGCTACAGCTTCGTGTCGCTACCATTTGATCGTTAGAGGCGACCATACGAACCTGCATCTTACAAATAAACTTATTAAACATACGCACAGCTGGACAGTCCTGAAGGCTTAGATCCATTTACAGGCACTCTTAATTAACGGAAAAATCTTTTTTATGAAACACATTAACATTTAACATTCAAGTAACTTCAACACTTCAAGTTCAATATTCGCTGAAGCCAATGGGAATTTAAATTTCTCTCCAATTTAAGTTTCTCTCCTTTTATTTTTCTGTCGCCATATAAAAACAAGACCTGGCAGTTGAGACTGACGCAATCGTGCCGCCTTTAGGTACACAGCTGATGACAAAAATCTGGAGCAGCTCCAAATGCATCAGAACCAGGCAGGTATAGTACATCATTTTTATGCGATTTCCGTAAGCTTAACTGTCGATCGAATTTGATCTCAGAGACGCTAGTGTCCGTAATTCAAACATAGTTACGCTAGTGTCCGTAATTCAAACATAGTTGTACTCATTTTCGTTCGAGTCGCTATCAGGAAATATAAAGGGCATAACCACCATTTTACGAGCCTCCCTTCTTAGATAGACCACACTTCTTCAGTAGGACTCATTTCTAACAAGGGAAACTCTCCATCGAACGCCATTCAGGTTTAGGGATAAGATGGCACAATGGACAGCCCGTCAAAACTGAACACAGATCAAGCATGAAAACGAGAAGAAGGTGTACTGAACTGTGAAAAAAGAAGCAAAATAGAAATAGTGAACAGTCCAAGAACAAGAAGTGCAATACAGACCAATTGGGAAGAGAAATGGCGTGGTGGTTAAGTTGTTAATGTGTAAGACTGCCAAGAGGGAGAGCCGTGATCAAACGTCGCTGTACGCTGTATTCAAATTTGCGTCTGTGTCGTAGTGTAATGTCCGATTGCAACAGCGAGGTGTAGGGTATGGACCTACAATGACAGTTGATTATACTCAACTACTCTATTAGCAGCCGAGTGGAAGTGGCTTTCCAATGGGAACCGCAAGCATTTGATGACAAGGCGACAAGTCAACCGAATCCTCCACTGGAAGACATGTCCGCTGTGTCATACACGCCATTGGTGGCAGTATATACGTGGCAGGCCAACGGCCTTGCCGCAGTGGTAGCACCGGTTCCCGTCAAATCACCGGAGTTAAGCGTTGTCGGGCTTGGCTAGCACTTAGATGGGTGACCATCCTGTCTGCCGAGCGTTGGCAAGCGAGGTGCACTCAGCCCATGTGAGGAAAACTGAGGAGCTACTTGACTGAGAAGTAGCGGCTCCATCTCGTAAAGTGGCATACTGCCGGGAGAGCGGTGTGCTGACCACATACCCCTCCATATCAGCATTAAGTGACGCCTGTGGGCAGAGGATGACTCGGCGGCCGGTCTGTATCGTTGGGCCATCAAGGTCTCTTCGGGCGGAGCTTAGTTTAGTTTATGTATGTCACAGGAATCTTTCATTGACTCATCTAATTTGTATTGCTGCTAAGTGAGTGAGATTTTCCTCCTTGCCCGATATAGGTGTTCGTGTGTGAATATGATCACTTCCAAGGAAATGATGAAAATATAATAGTTTGACACATAAGCTGCAAGAAATGAACGCAACAGTTTCACAATCACACAGTTTCTCTGTGCTCAGTCAAAACATACGAGGGTAATCCCAAAAGTAATGTCTCCTATTTTTTATAAGTACATAGACCTGTTTATTTCTACAATGGTTTACATCAGTTTACAACTTGAACATTTAGCTATTTTTCGACATAAATACCATTTTTGTCAATGAATTTTTGTAGATGCTGTGGCAGTTTTTGTATGCCCATGTCATACCAGCTTGCCGCCATGCTGTTCAGAAAGTTGTGAACCTCTTCTCCCACCTCGTCATCGGAGCTGAATCTCTGGGATCACAATTAACGCTGACAGGTACTGTGAGACTCTGAAAAAACTGAAACGGTCAATTCAGAGCCGGAGAAGAGGAATGATGAGCAAGGGCGTACACATTTTCCATGACAACGCTCGCCCACACATCGCTCGGCAAACAGTTGCTCTCCTTCAACAGTTTCAGTGGAACACAATCCCCCACCCACCCTATAGTCCTGACTTGGCGCCCAGTGACTATCACCTGTTCCCTATGTCAAAAGAACATTTGGCCGGAAAGCGATTCAGCTCCAACGACGAAGTGAAAGAAGAGGTTCATAACTTTCTGAACAGCATGGCGGCGAGCTGGTATGACATGGGCAAAACTGCCACAGCGTCTACAAAAATGCATCTACAGAAATGGTGATTATGTCGAAAAACAGCTAAAAGTTCAAGCTGTAAAATGATGTATACCACTGAAGAAATAAACAGGTCTATGTACTTATAAAGAAATAGGAGAACTTACTTTTGGGATTACCCTCGTATATTTTTAACTTTTTTGAAGCTGCGTTTCGTTTTGCAACTCTTAACTCTTGAATTCCTTTGTTCTAACACAGTTCACACAAGCTTATTTGCTGTTTTCATTTCTGTGAGGCGTCTATGTGGTATCTTGCCTGCTCCCACTATTCGACAAATTTACTTGCGACGGTAACGTATTCTTACCAGATGACTCACATTCTATAACCAATGTATAGTACACTATTGGCCATCAAAGTTGCTACACCACGAAGATGACGTGCTACAGACGCGAAATTTAACCGACAGGAAGAAGATGCTGTGATATGCAAATCATTAGCTTTTCAGAGCATTCACACAAGGTTGGCGCCGGTGGCGACACCTACAACGTTCTGACATGAGGAAAGTTTCCAAATGATTTCTGATACACAAACAGCAGTTGACCGGCGTTGCATGGTGAAACGTTGTTGTGATGCCTCGTGTAAGGAGAAGAAATGCGTACCATCACGTTTTAGACTTTGATAAAGGTCGGATTGTAGCTTATCGCGATTGCGGTTTATCGTATTGCGACATTGCTGCTCGCGTTGGTCGAGATCCAATAACTATTAGCAGAATATGGAATCGGTGGGTTGAGGAGGGTAATACGGCCTCGTATCACTAGCAGTAGAGATGAAAGGCATCGTATCCGCATGGCCGTTACGAATCGTGCAGCCACTTCACGATCCCTGAGTCAACAGATGGGGACGTTTGCAAGACAAAAACCATCTGCACGAACAGTTCGACGATGTTTGCAGCAGCATGGTCTATCAGCACGGAGACCATGGCTGCGGTTACTCTTGACGCTGCAGCACAGACAGGAGCGCCTTCGATGGTGTACTCAACGACGAACCTGGGTGCATGAATGGCAAAACGTAATTTTTTCCTGTCAATCCAGGTTCTGTTTACATCATCATGATGGTCGCATCCGTGTTTGGCGACATCGCGGTGAACCCACATTGGAAGCGTGTATTCATCATCGCTATACTGGCGTATCACCCGGGGTGATATTATGGGGTGCCATTGGTTACACGTCTCGGTCACCTCTTGTTCGCACTGACGGCACTTCGAAGGGTGGACGTTACACTTCAGATGAGTTACGACCCATGGCCCTACCCTACATTCGATCCCTGCGAAACCCTACATTTCAGCAGGATAATGCACGACCGCATGTTGCAGGTCCTGTACGGGCCTTTCTGGATACAGAAAATGTTCGACTGCTGCCATGGCCAGCACATTCTCCAGATCTCCCACCAATTGAAAACGTCTGGTCAACTTTGGCCGTGCAACTGGCTCGTTATAATACGCCAGTCACTACTCTTGATGAACTGTGGTATCGTGTTGAACCTGTACGCGCCATCCAAGCTCTTTTTGACTCAATGCCCAGGCGTATCAAGGCCGTTATTACGGCCAGAGGTGGTTGTTCTGGGCACTTATTTCTCAGGATCTGTGCACCCAAATTGCGTGAAAATGTAGTCACATGTCAGTTCTAGTATAATATATGTGTCCAATGAATACCCGTTAATCATCTGCATTTCTTCTTCGTGTAGCAATTTTAATGGCCAGTAGTGTATATCAGCTGCCAAGACTACAGAAAGAGAACGAACATTTCAGTGTCTGGACGGACAATTCACAATGTCGTGAAAAAAAACTCAGTGGGGTTTCGAACACAGCTTCCCCAATTGGAAGTACAACACTATGGAACACTTACCCAAGATGCGGTTGTTGTTTGAAGTGCTCTTTGCTCAATTTCTTGTTCCTGCACCGTTCTCTGTTTCTATTCCGCTTTTTTTCACAGTTCAGCACGCCTCCTTCCTGTTTTCATTCGTGATCTGTGTTCAGTTTTGGCGGGCTATCCACTGGGCCGACATACCGTTAAATCTGAGGAGTGAGCGATGGGGAGTTTCCCTCGAAAGAAACATCTCCACTTCTTCGACGGAAATACTTCTTTGAAAGCTTCTTCTGCGATAGCCATCTGCTGAGCTAGTTTTGGTTTAGGCTTCATTTAAGTGTTAGCGCTGATTGACGCTATTAATTAGAATAAATATTGAGAACTATTTCATAATAAAGTTTCAGATACTTATAGTGAGTGGAAGGCATGTGCAAGGCATTGTAATGTAATGTAACTGTGACCTAATAAAAGAATCCACAGTGTGAATTTACTTGTGACTGCGAATTGTTTACCATTCCTTATGAATGAAATACTTAAGAAGTATTAGTAGCAGTTCAACCGCGTTTAATTCGAAACAGATATGGAAGTTTCGTGATTTTGTCTGGAAGGCTAAAATTTCGTATCGTTATTCAGGCTTGCGAAGAAACAAAAACTTTGAGGGTCGCCGATGACATTTTAATTCTGTCAGAGACAGCAAAGGACCTGGAGGAGCAGTTGAACGGAATGGACAGTGTCTTGAAAGGAGCATGGAAGATAAACATCAACAAAAGCAAAACGAGGATAGTGGAGTGTAGTCGAATTAAGTCGGGTGATGCTGAGGGAATTAGATTAGGAAATGAGACACTTAAAGTAGTAAAGGAGTTTTGCAATTAGGGAACAATACAACTGATGATGGTCGAAGTAGAGAGGATATAAAATGTAGACTGACAATGGTAAGAAAAGCGTTTCTGAAGAAGACAACTTTAACATCGAGTATAGATTTAAGTGTCAGGAAGTCGGTTCTGAAAGTATTTGTATGGAGTATAGCCATGTATGGAAGTGAGACATGGACGATAAATAGTTTGGACAAGAAGAGAATAGAAGCTTTCGAAACGTGTTGCTACAGAAGAATGGTGAAGATTAGATGGGTAGATCACATAACTAACGAGGAGGTATTAAATAGAATTGGGGAGAAGAGGAGTTTGTGGCACAACTTGACTAGGAGGAAGGATCTGTTGGTAGGACATGTTCTGAGGCATCAAGGAATCACCAATTTAGTATTGCAGGGCAGCGTGGAGGGTGAAAATTGTAGAGGGAGACCAAGAGATGAATACACTAAGCAGATTCAGAAGGATGTAGGTTGCAGTAGGTACTGCGAGATGAAGAAGCTTGCACAGGATAGAGTAGCATGGAGAGCTGCATCAAACTGGTCTCAGGACTGAAGACCACAACAACAACATTCAGGCTGGTTTTTACTTTGGTGATATATTTGTATGAACCTGCTACATGTATCAGATATAAACATTCAAATCATTCAAATTGCATCCTACAATAATTATAAACGATTTGCAACGCAAGCTGCCGCAAGATAAGACCGGTGTCGTTATGAAAACTGAAAGCTGAGCTGGGGGAAAGGAAAGGGAAGGGAAGGAAATATTTATGTCAGCTGCATCGGTACCTTTTCTGGAATCAGTGGCGGCGAGTGAAAATATGTAAGGGACCGGAGATCACCTACTTACTAGGAACTTGCGTTAAACATTGCGCCATCCGGACACAGTGTTTATAGCAACTTCGAAGACTACGGTGGCACTTCTGGCGACCAACCCACGCTCTTACCGAGCGCCACCTATCCTTAGCCCCAATACATATCCTCCTCGCTCGCTACTTTGAAATTCCCGCAGGAGGCCAAAAGTAGTTGTGCCTCCGCACTGAAAATTCTGTATTCATGGAGCATCGAGGCGAATCAGTTATATGAATGCATGATGTCTGATCTTCCGGACACGTACAAAAGAACAGACACCGTGCATTCATATAACCAGTGGTTTTGTCGTATTGAGTACTAGCATTCGAAAACAAAGCACAGTTTTCGCTACTCTCGTGATAGTTTTTTCCGCACCAGTTTAACTCAACTGTTAAACTCGCTCAAAATACAGGTTTCTAAAATAATCCATTTTACATTCTCTTATTTCTATTATTTCACGTAATAAACGTATACGTTGCACTAAGATTGAAAAATTTTCACGCTTCCGCTATCTGATCAAAGGTATCCGGACACCTGGCTGAAAATATCTTACAAGTTCATAGCGCCCTCCGTCGGTAATGCTGGAATTCAGTATGTTGTTGGCCCGCCCTAAGCCGTGATGACAGCTGACACTCGTGCAGGCATACGTTCAATCAGGTACTGGAAGGTTTCTTGGAGAATGTCAGCCCATTCTACGGAGTGCTGCACTGTGTTCAGGTATCGATATCGGTCGGTGAGACCTGGCACGAATTCGGCGTTCCAAAACATCCCAAAAGTGTTCTGTAGGATTCAGGTCAGGACTCTGTGCAGGCCAGTCCATTAGAGGGATGTTATAGTCGTGTAACCGCTCCGCCACAGGCCGTGCATTATGAACAGGTGCTCGATCGTGTTGAAAGATGCAATCGCCATCGCCGAATTGCTCTTCAACTGTGGGAATCAAGAAATTGCTTAAACCGTCAATGTAGGCCTGTGCTGTAATACTGCCATGCAAAGCAACAAGGGGTGGAAACCCCCTCAATGAAAAATACGACCACACCATAACACCACCGCCTCCGAATTTTACTGTTGGCACTACACACACTGACAGATGACGTTCACCGGGCATTCGTCACACCCACACCCTGCCATCGGATTGCCACATTTTGTACCGTGATTCGTCACTCCACACAACTTTTTTTCCACTGTTCAATCGTCCAATGTTCACGCTTCTTACACCAAGCAATCCGTCGTTTGGTATTTACCGGCATGATTGTGGCTTATGAACAGCTGTTCGCCGGCCGAGGTGGCCGAGCGGTTCTGGGCGCTACAGTCTGGAACCGCGCGACCGCTACGGTCGCAGGTTCCAATCCTGCCTCGGGCATGGATGTGTGTGATGTCCTTAGGTTAGTTAGGTTTAAGTAGTTCTAAGTTCTAGAGGACTAATGACCTCAGAAGTTAAGTCCCATAGTGCTCAGAGCCATTTGAACCATTTTTGAGCAGCTGTTAGACCATGAAATTTTAAGTTTTCTCACCTCCTGTGTAACCGTTATAGTACTTGCAGTGGATCCTGATGCAGTTTGCAATTCCTGTGTAATGGTTTGGATAGATGTCTGCCTATTGCAGACCAACTGTCGGCTGTCTCTGTCAGTCAAGAGACGGGGTCGGCCTGTGCGCTTTTGTGCTTTACGTGTTCCTTCACGTTTCCACTTACTGTCACATCGGAAAGAGTGGAGCTAGGGATGTTTGGGAGTGTGGAAATCTCGTGTACAGACGTATGACACAAGTGACGCCCAATCACTTGACCACGTTCGAAGTCGGTGAGTTCCACGGAGCGCCCCATTGTGCTCTCTCACGATATCTAATGACTCTTGAGGTCACTGATATGGAGTACCTGGCAGTAGGTGGCAGCACAATGAACCTAATATGAAAATCGTATGTTTTTGAGGGTGTCCGGATACTTTTGATCACGTAGCATACATACAATCAAAATATTAAACTAAATAAGCAACCAAAAGAAAACTTAGTCCGTTCATTGTTATTGTTTTTTCGAAAAATTAAAAGTGGTGGCATACTACAAAAAATTGCGAGTATTCTCTAATTGATTCTAATTTTTTGTAACTCTGCTAAAAATCGTGTAGTAATCGGGGACCATACCACTATTTGTGTATTATGCCAAAGGGTGAAAACTGAGATTGAAGAAACGTGAGAAACATGATTTTCCCGTTGATTTGTCCGTTTCCAAGGACTGTAAGCAGATAAAGGCGTGTTATATAGACACAGCAGATCACCTTTTTTTTTTCTTTGTTTATCAGTTTTCTGACTGGGTTGATGTCGCCAACAGCGAATTCCTCTCCTGTGTCAACCTTTTTATCTCAGAGTAGCACAAGCAGGCAACATCCTCAGTTATTTACTGGCTGTGTTCCAATCTCTGTCTTCCGCGACAGTTTTTGTCCTCTGCAGCTCCCTCTAGCACTATGAAAGTCATTCCCTGACGTGTCAACAGATGTTCTATCTTTCTGTCCCTTGTCATTATTTCCAATACATTCCTTTCCTCTCCGATGCTGCACAGAACCTCCTCATTCGTTACCTTATCATTCCACCTAATTTTAAACATTCGTCTGTAGTAAGAAATCTCAAATGCTTTGATTCTTTCCCGTTCCGGTTTTCCCACAGTCCATGTTTCACTACCAAACAATACTGTACTCCAGACGTGCATTCTCAGAAATTTCTTCCTCTCATTGAGGCCTATGTTTGATACCAGTAGACTTGTCTTGGCCAGGAATGCCCTTTTTGCCATTGCTAGACTGCTTTTGATGTCCTTCTTGCTCCATCAGTCAGTGGTTATTTTGCTGCCTAGGTAGTAGAATCATTAACTTCATCTACTTCGTGACCTTTTTTTTTTTTTTTTTTTTTACTTTATTGTTATTTTAAAACCTGTAATTCAGGTAGGCTGGCAGCGGCACACTACGCCGCTCTTCAGCCATAGCGTTTTACAAGAGTATAAAACATGGGGAATGACAATGAACAAAGTGACGGGCAAAAGAGAGAGGTCACAGAGACATAAAAAACACGGAGTCGTTCACATGTGACGATAACAACACTGAAAACACGTTGGCACGGCGCACAAAACACTGGTGAGTCCGACGGCACAAGTGAACGTAGGAGTGGGACGGCGGACACCAAAAACACTATATGACGTCACACACACGAAGCACAAGAGGCGACGATCTCCGGTGCCATTCGTGACCATCAATCCAGATGTTAAGTTTCTCGCCCTTCTCATTTCTGTTACTTCTTATTAGTTTCGTCTTTCTTCGGATTACTCTCAGTTAATTCTCTGTACTCATTAGACTGTTCATCCCATTCATCATATCATGCAATCCTTCCTCAGGATAGCAGTGTCATCAGTGAATCATATCATTGATATCCTTTCACCTTGAATTTTAATTCCACTCTTGAACTGTTGTGTACATAGTTCCGTGTAGTCAGCGTATACACAGCTTTCCCAATAGAGCGCGCCCTGCTAAGCACAACAGCGCAGGCGCAGCGCTCGTCCGTCTCCGCACTACGAGATGGCGCTGTCTTAGAGACGGACCAAATTCTGCTTCCGCCGATCCGCGTATTAATATGTAACGCAGCCCATGAGATTGCTGCTAACATAGAACCTTTTCTCCTCACGGATCACACTCGCGCAGTGATACCTGAGCGCTCGAGGTATTATAACGAGTGTACAGACCTCTGATTATTCAGTCCGCATTTGTCTGCACCAGTCTGTACCAGTCTACATTAGTCTGCATTAGTCTGTAGTCAAGTTTGAGTCTGCGCCTAATATGATTATCATATTCCCATACATAGCCATGAAGAGAAATGTATAGACACTTTGTCAAGTATCAGAGATATGAGAGAATAAGATTAACGTACCAATACCAAAGGAATTTCAGATTGTCAATTGTAAATAGCATCCAGAATCAAGTTAAGTAAGGTTTATGATTTTTATTATTTTAATAAATGTGTGTGAAAATTAATCAAGTTCTGTTTAAAGTTGGTCACCGTCAATCTGCTACTAAGCGTGCAGGTGGCATTTCTATCGTCTGACCTAACGGCAGAAGATAAACACGCCACGATAAGACCACGAGACATATTGCTGACACTCGCCTACTTCGTTAGAGCGACAAGTCAAATAATCTGACGGTGTGTGTACCGAAGGTCTTACAGTACGCACACCACATGAACCTTTCTTTATTTCCATCATTGCTTCTTCGATATTCAGATTCAACAATAAGGGCGAAAGAGTACGTCCGTGCCTTACAACCGTTCTTCTTTCTTAGTTGACCACTCTTGGTATTCCCCCTGGGTTCTTGTACATATCGTATATTACCCGTCTCTCCCTATAGCTTATCCCTATTTTTCTCAAAATTTCGGGCATCTTGCACCATTTTACATCGTCGAACGCCTTTCCCAGGTCAACAAATACTATGAGCATATTTAGATTTTTCTTTAGTCTTGCTTCCGTTACCAACTGCAACATCAGAATTGCCTCTCGGGCGCTTGTACATTTCCTATGGCCAAACATCCTCACCTTTCCTATCCACAGAGAAATGTGGCTCAGTGGTGAGCTCACTGGACTCACATTTGGGAGGACGACAGTTCAGGCGCTACAGTCTGCAGCCGAGTGACTGCTACGGTCGCAGGTTCGAATCCTGCCTCGGGCATGGATGTGTGTGATGTCCTTAGGTTAGTTAGGTTTAATTAGCTCTAAGTTCTAGGCGACTGATGACCTCAGAAGTTAAGCCGCATAGTGCTCACAAGGGAACCTCCCCATCGCACCCCCCTCAGATTTAGTTGTAAGTTGGCACAGTGGATAGGCCTTGAAAAACTGAACACAGATCAATTGAGAAAACAGGAAGAAGTTGTGTAGAACTGTGAAAAAATAAGCAAAATATACGAACTGAGTAGTTCAAGGGAACATAAGCAATAATAAGGACAATAGGAACGCAGGAGTGCCGTGGTCTCGTGGTACCGTGAGCAGCTGCGGATTGAAAGGTCCTCGGTTCAAATCTTCAATCGAGCGTAAATTTTAATTTTTTATTTTCAGTTTATGTGACAAACTCTTATGTTTTCATCACTTTTTTGGGAGTGATTATCACATCCACAAGAAAACCTAAATCGGGCAAGGTAGAAGAATCTTTTTACCCATTCGCCAAGTGTACAAGTTAGGTGGGTCGACAACATATTCCTGTCATGTGACGCACATGCCGTCACCAGTGTTGTGTAGAATATATCAGATGTGTTTTCCTGTGGAGGAATCGGTTGCCCTATGACCTTACGATCAAATGTTTTCTGTTCCCATTGGAGAGGCACGTCCTTTCGTCTACTAATCGCATGGTTTTGCAGTGCGGTCGCAAAACACAGACACTAAACTTATTACAGTGAACAGAGATGTCAATGAACGAACGGACAGATAATAACTATGCAAAAATAAAGAAATAAAGAAAGTAGAATTTTCAGTCGAGGGAAGACTTGAACCAAGGATCTCTCGTGCAGCAGCTGCTCACGCTACCACGGGACCACGGCGCTTCTAAGCACACTTCTTCCATGATGTTGCTTATGTGGCCCATGGACTACTCAGTTTGTATATTTTGCTTATTTTTTCAGATTTCCACACAACTTCTTCCTGTTTTCTCAATTGATATGTGTTCAGTTTATCAAGGCCTATCCACTGTGCCAACTTATAACTAAATCTGAGGGGGGTGCGATGGGGAGGTTCCCTTGTCAGAGCCATTTGAACCCATCTGAACGACAGTTCAAACCCGCTTCCGGCCGTCCTGAATTAGGTTTTCCGCGATTTCCCTAAATCGCTTTATGCACATGCCGGGATGGTTCCTTTGAAAGGGCACGGCCGACTTTCTACCCTAGTCCGATGGGACCGATGACCTCTCTGTTTGGTCCCCTCCCCCCCAAATCGGCCGACCTTTCTTTTCCATTCTTCTGTACGTTATTATTGTCAGCAACTTGGATACATGGGCTATTGCGCTGCATTGTGGATAATTCTCGCACTTGTCAGTTCTTGCAAACTCCGGAATTGCTGAATAATCTTTTTCTGAAAGTCAGCCGGTATTTCTTCAAACATGAATTCTGTCCACCCCTTCTGCCTTATTTGATCTTAAGTCCTCCAAAGATCTCTTAAATTCTGATTCTAATACTGGATTTCCTGCCTCTTCTAAACCGGATCCTGTTTCTTCTTCTATCACATCAGACAAATCTTCCGCCTCACAGAGGACTTCAGTGTACTCTTCCCAACCATCCACTCTCTTCACTGCATTTGACAGTGGAATTCTTGTTGCACTCTTAATGTTCCCACCCTTGCTTTTAATTTCACCGTAGGTTACTTTGATTTCCCTACGTGCTTAGTCAGTCCTTCCGATAATATTTTCCTTTTCGATTTCTTTACTTTTTCATGCAGCCATTTCGTCCTAGCTTCCCTGCACTTCCGATTTACTTCATTCTACAACTACTTGTATTTCTGTACTCCTGAATTTCCCTGAACATTTTTGTAATTCCTGCTTTCATCGATCTACTGAAATATTTATTCAGTTACTCATCGTTTCTTCGGAGATACCTTCATTTTTTTACCTATGTTTCGCTTTCCAACTTCTGTGATTTCCCTTTTTAAAGATGTCAATTCCTCTTCAACTCTACTGCCTGCTGAGCTATTCCTTACTGCCGTATCTAAAGCCTTAGAGAACTTCAAGCGCATCTCGTCCTTTCTTAGTGTTTCCGTATCCCACTTCTTTGCTTACTGATTCTTCCTGACTAATGTCTTAAACTTCAACCTACTCTTCATAACTATTACATTGTTACCTGATTGTATATATGCTCCAGGGTACGCCTAACAATCCAGTATCTGATTTCGGAATCTCTTGTCTGACTATGATGTAATCCAGCTGAAATCTTCCCATTTCACCCGACCTCCTCTTGTGCTTCTTGAACAGAGTGTTCGCTATCACTAGCTGAAATTTTTTACAAAATTCAATTAGTCTTTGTTCTCCCTGATTTCTTGTGCCAAGCCCATATTCTCCTGTAACCTTTTCTTCTACTTCTTCCCTTATAACTGCATTCCAGTCCCCCATGACTATTAGATATGCATCTCGCTTTACAGTACGCAAATCAGCTACTTGCTGTTTTTATTGTGCATTATAAATTAATAGCTGTTCAGTTGTTAATTTATTACTGTTACCATAATTCCCTTTCTCTTTTAT
This sequence comes from Schistocerca serialis cubense, assembly GCF_023864345.2. Lineage (NCBI taxonomy): Eukaryota > Metazoa > Arthropoda > Insecta > Orthoptera > Acrididae > Schistocerca > Schistocerca serialis. The sequence continues at coordinate 159,922,269 of NC_064645.1, forward strand.
TCTTTCACAGCAATGGCAGACAAATATTCAGTCTTGTAAACCAAATGAAACACTGCTCTTCTCTCCTACGTCACTTCCAGCGTTTGGTTGGTGGCATCCTGCAATACAACCGATGTACGGTGACGACAGCGAGAAACTACCGTAAAGAGCAGGCGGAGGAAAGTCTTTCACAGCGGACGTGCACACGTACCTTAAGCCACGATACACAAGAACAGGGATGTTATTGTCTCATCACTGGTGTACGAATTCTTATCTCATGTGTTTGTTGCTCGTTTCTGTAGGCGTTATTAAAGTAACACTGATCACTTCTGTCATTTTCTACTACAAAGCAATATTTCTAAATATGCAAATTTTACAAATAAAAATTCTCTTTTCTGAAAAGAAACTTTTTCTTAAATCCGAAATGGGTAATTGATGTTACGGTTTTCTCACTCGGTAATTAGTAAAAATTAAAAAAAAAAAAGACTGTTATACCCTAAATGAACCAAATACCGAAATATACCCGTTATCGAGAGCTAAAATACCGGTTTCGGTTTTGAGCGGTCGGTTTTTCCCATCCCTAGTGCGGCCACGGTGGAGATCCAGTGTCCGTCAGTGGAACAGCTGGTGGAAACTGGAGCCAGTGCCTCGGATGACTGGTGGCTGACAGCGCACAGACAGCGGCGCTGAGTGGTCGGTGGACGAGCCTTTCGGTGTTGTCTCGGCTCCCAGAAGCCTGCCTGTCTGCTATGCAGCCAGCAGAACAGCCCGGACTTCTAAGCTGGCGCCTGTGGAGCTGACTTGGCGTCTGATGGCTGACGACACGAGCGAGCACTGCCGACGGCAAGGACGGGGCAGGCGTAGCCGAGTCGACTGAGGCCAGTAAATGTCCACTGGGGAAAATTTATGCAGTAGCACTTTTTTATTGTACAGTGATAGTGGGAAGCGTCAAGAACAAAATACAAAAAGTCCTGACTGGAGGATTGTGAGCGTGGAGGAGGAGGGGTGGGTTGCAGGAAGCGGCGTTTAAAGGTCACTTTTTAATGTTTTTCTTCACTTTGTTCAAATTCGTGTCACCTAGCGAAATCATTTCCCACTACAAAATTGACCTACACTGTATGCCACGGCAGTGGCAGTGGTTACGGAGGATTGGAGAGGCGCGTTCAACAACATTCCAAAAATAACAAAATTTTTATTATCAGCACAAATAGTGCATTTAGAAGCAAAACTCAATAAATAACGGAACCCCCCATTCCAATTTTACTACTACAATGCGTAATAAAGCGAGGGTGTACAATTATTAAAAACGATACACTGTGACAAGATTATACAGTTACAGCATGACAATTGAGGGGTCTGGCGCAAGAAGGAGGCAGCTCCACTTTCTGGCTCTATTGGGTTGGACATTCTATTACATACAACAAAAAAGCTCCTTTGTTTGGTACAAGAAAGAGGCAGCTCCACCCACTAGTTTCAGACAAATCCAACAGCTGGAGCTGCTTGTACTCCGAGTTTGCATGAAAACAGAGACAGCTCCGGGAGCTGCCTCGTTCTTCGTCTAAACAATAGCAGGAAGGAGGCTGTGTTACGTACTTTTCAGCAGACCGGTGTAAACATCGCGCGTTTCAAGTCACTGAAGTGGGCCAGGAATTTATTTTCCACTTGGACCACCTTCATCAAGATTACGATTGTCTCCTCCCTCTTAAAGGCCAAAAGTTTAAAGATGTCGAAGAAAGGATGTTGGGCGAAACGAAATGTGGTTTTACGACCAGTTGACGTCAGATGCTTCAAACGATCCTGAGGTGACTGAAGGGGAGCTAGAAGACTGAGAAGAACTGTGGAATTAATGTACTATGCCAATAATGTTGTACTTCCTTTATTAATAAACTGTTTTTTTAACTGAAATGTGGTTAATAATGAAGAAAACGGTCGTACAAAGAGTTTTTCATTCACTTTGGAGCGAAACGGAGGCAGCTCCAAAATTCAAAACTCTATTGCACGTACCTGAGTGCATGCATTTGTGTTTATTCTTGCCAGTAGGATTACATACCCCATAGTCAAAAACAAGGCTGACACTTTTTCGTTTTTTTAATTTGCCACAAACTGGAAGAAGTGGAGCTGCTTCCTTCTTGCACCAAGCCCTTCAATTATCGAAATATATGAAACAGAATCTTCATACCTTCTGAACGGTTTGCGTCAGGACGTTCAAACTGCACATTTGGCCGCGGGGCATGTGGGAATTAGTATACACAGTCGGTTTGGTTTAGCGACGAAGCCCACTTTCATTTGGGTGGGTTTGTCAATAAGCAAAAGGGTTTGTCAATAAGCAAAATTGTCGTATTTGGGGGACTGAGAATCCTAATTTCGTGATTGAGGAGTCTATTCACATTCAACGGGTGACTGTATGGTGTGCAATGTCCAGTCGCGGAATAATCGGTACGGTATTCCTTGATGGCACGGTGACTACCGAACAGTACGTCAAGGTTTTGAAAGATGATTTCATCCCCGTTATCCCAAATCATCCTAATTTCGACATGATGGGTTTCCTGCAAGTCGTAGCATACCCCATCGAAGCAAAAGAGTGTTTGATGTCCTGGACGAGCTCTTTGGGGACCTCATTCCGGCTCTTGGATAACCAGACGCCACTGTCATGGGCCTCGATTCGCCACCATATTCTCCGGATCTGAACACAAGCGACTCGTTTTTGGGGGCTATATTAAAGAGAAGGCGTACAGAAATAACACCAAAACCATTACTGAGCTGGAAATAGCCATTCAGGAGATCACTGACAACACTGATGTTCCGACACTTCTGCAGGTCATGCAAAATTTCGACATTCGTCCGCACCACATATTCGCCAATGATGGCAGGCATATCGAACACGTCATAATCTAAATCAGAATATCTGTAGTGACGTTAAAAACTTGAATAAAATGTGTCCACGCTGTGTTTTGTAACTAAATTACGTGTTTTTCATCTATTCAGTTATTGTCTCCCTTGTATATACCATATTGCAGTGCCTGTGTTGTTCAATAATGCAATGTTCCTTCGGATATGCATACATGAACTGCACTGCAATGTCGTATTTATCCGCCGAAACTGGGCAAGTGACTTTCAATTAAAATGTCTTCTCTGTACAGGAGCTGGACGTTGTGGCCGAGCGGTTTTAGGCGTTTCAATCCACAACCGCGCGACTGTCACAGTCACAGGTTCGAATCCTGCCTCGGGCATGGATATGTTTGATGTCCTTAGGTTAGTTAGGTTTAAGTAATTCAAGTTCTAGGGAACTGATGACCTCAGATGTTAAGTCCCATAGTGCTCAGAGCCATTTGAACATCTGTACGGGAATAATCGTAATCGATGTGCTAGTGCAGGTTGTAGATACATAACTGGCGACATATGGAAGTTTGGGTGTGGCAGTGAAGCGTGCTTGGATGGCGTAGAGGTAAAGCGACCGCTCGCGATAAACGGGAAATCTGGGTTCAAGTCCACGTCCGTCACAAAATTTTATTGTCATTCCATTATACAGCTGATTGTCGCTTGCAACTGCGTATAAATTTCGTGTGCCACTTTATACAGTTGGTCAAAAACCTTCCAAAATTTTTAAAGAAGGTGAAACAGTAAGAGCGGTATTAAAAGAAATTGCCCAGCATCTACAGTCCTTAAAACGTTAGGTATTAACAAAATACTCTCATAAAGTTTGAATTTCAAACTAGCGGTTACATCAAATTAGGTGTTGCAGCAAATGAACTTCAATCCTTTGAATGAGGGACCAGTCAAATACACAATAATGGAAATAAGTCGTAAGAGTAATTGGTCATCGTCCTTGACATAACCTAAAATTACAGCCACTCATTAAACCACGCAAAATAATGCAACGAATAGTAGGCATTTGTAATACACTCAGTCACATTGTCAACTTGATGAAACGAAGTTAATTCGGAGACTCCGAATCAGCATACCTTGATATGCATCAGCTTTCAAGAGAAACAAAGAAACGAAACCACCTGAAGCCCGCAAAATCAGACCACGGATGGAAATCATTTCCTGGTCGAAAACGCGTTGATGGCTCCTACTTGTCGCTAAGCGGAGACACATAGCAGACTGCCCCCACACAGTGCAGGCTATCCATGTGATGTTTTCTTCTTGTTGACGCCCGACGGGGACGAGGCTGCCGAAGTGGCCACGAAGCGCTCTCTCCACAGTTGTGGCCGTGGTCGACAGCACTAGTACTTCGGCAATGCGCGGTGGGGCGGGTATTCATACGGGCTCGAGGACGTGACGGAACAGAACCACCACATTAAATTGCCAACAGAAATGATCCTGTTCGTCTTCTCTTTCGGACTAATAGTATCCACACGTAGGTGATGGAAATACAGCAGACTAGTCAGAACGTATCCATTAGTACAGTGCGGTGAAATTTTGAGTTGGAGGGCTGTGGCAACAGACGACCGACACGAGTACCATAGTTACACTAATGGCCATTAAAATTGCTACACCAAGAAGAAATGCAGATGATAATCGGGTATTTACTGGACAGATATATTATACTAGAACTGACTTGTGATTACATTTTCACGCAATTTGGGTGCATAGATCCTGAGGAATCACTACCCAGAACAACCACCTCTGGCCGTAATAACGGCCATTATATGCCTGGGATTGGGTCAAACACACCTTGGTTGGCCTTGTACAGGTACAGCTGCCCATGCAGCTTCAACATAATACCACAGTTCATCAAGAGTAGTGACTGGCATATTGTGACGAGTCAGTTGCTCGGCCACCATTGACCAAACGTTTTCAGTTGGTGAGAGATCTGGAGAGTGTGCTGGTCAGGGCAGCAGTCGAACATTTTCTGTATCCAGAAAGGCCCGTACAGGACCTGCAACATGCAGTCGTGCATTATCCTGCTGAAAAGTAGGGTTTCGCAGGGATCGAATGAAGGGTAGAGCCACGGGTTGTAACACATCTGAAATGTAACGTCCACTGTTCAAAGTGCCGTCAGTGCGAACAAGAGATGACCGAGACGTGTAACCAATGGCGCCCCATACCACCACGCCGGGCGATACGCCAGTATGGCGATGACGAATACACGCTTCCAATGTGCGTTCACCGCGATGTCGCCAAACACGGATACGACCATCACGATGCTGTAAAAAGAACCTGGATTCATCTGAAAAAATAACGTTTTGCCATTTGTGCATCCAGGTTCGTTGTTGAGTACACCATCGCAGGTGCTCCTGTCTGTGATGCAGCGTCAAGGGTAAACGCAGCCATGGTCTCCGCGCTGAAGGTCCATACTGCTGCAAACGTCGTCGAACTGTTCGTGCAGATGGTTGTTGTCTTGCAAACGTCCCCATCCGTTGACTCAGGGATCGAGATGTGGCTGCAGGATCCGTTACGGCCATGCGGATAAGATATCTGTCATCTCGACTGCTAGTGATAGGAGGCCGTTGGGATCCAGCACGGCCTTCCTTATTACCCTCCTGAACCCACCGATTCCATATTCTGTTAACAGTCATTGGATCTCGACCAACGCGAGCAGCAATGTCGCGATACGATAAACCGCAACCGCTATAGGCTACAATCCGACCTTTATCAAAGTCGGAAACGTGATGGTACGCATTTCTCCTCCTTACACGAGGCATCACAACAACGTTTCACCAGGCAACGGCGGTAAACTGCTGTTTGTGTATGACAAATCGGTTGGAAACTTTCCTCATGTCAGCAAGTTGTAGGTGTCGCCACCAGCGCCAACCTTGTGTGAAGGCTCTGAAAAGTTAATCATTATCATATTACAGCATCTTCTTCCTGTCGGTTAAATTTCGAGTCTGATGCACGTCATCTTCGTGGTGAAGCAATTTATGGCCAGTAGTGTAACAGCACATCACCTGCAACTTCTATTCTGGGCTCGTATCCGTATTGGTTGGACGATGGACGATTGAAAAACTGTGGCCTGGTAAGCTGATGAGTTGATAGTAGGGTTCGAGTGTGGCGCACAACCCACAAAGCCATAGACTTAAGTTGTCAACAACGCACTGTGCAAGCTAGTGGTGGCTCCGTATTGATGTGGGCTGTGTTTACGTGTGATGGATTGTATCCTCTTGTCCAGCTGAACCGATCATTGCCTGGAAATGGCTACGTTGGGCTGCTTGGATATCATTTGTAGGCATGTTTCCAAACAACGATGGATTTTTTATGGATGACAATGGGCCATACCACCGGGTCATAAATGTTCACAATTGGTTCGAAGAACATTCTGAATCCTTTGAGCTTGTGATTTGGCCACTCAGGTCGCCCGATATGAATCCCACGGAACATTTACAGTACATAATCGAGATGTCAGTTCGTGTACAAAATCCTACACCGGGTACACCTTCGCAATTATCTACATCTACATCTACATTTATATTTATACCCCGCAAGCCACCCAACGGTGTGTGGCGGAGGGCACTTTACGTGCCACTCTCATTACCTCCCTTTCCTGTTCCAGTCGCGTATGGTTCACGGGAAGAACGACCGCCGGAAAGCCTCCGTGCGAGCTCGAATCTCTCTAATTTTACATTCGTGATCTCCTCGGGAGGTATAAGTAGGGGGAAGCAATATATTCGATACCTCATCCAGAAACGCACCTCCTCGAAACCTGGACAGCAAGCTATACCACGATGCAGAGCACCTGTCTTTCAGAGTCTGCCACTTGAGTTTGCTAAACATCTCTGTAACGCTATCCCGCTTACCAAATAACCCTGTGACGAACCGCGCCGCTCTTCTTTGGATCTTCTCTATTTCCTCCGTCAACCCGACCTGGTACGGATCCCACACTGACGAGCAATACTCAAGTATAGGTCGAACGAATGTTTCGTAAGCCACCTCCTTCGTTGATTGACTACATTTTCTAAGGACTCTCCCAATGAATCTCAACCTGGTACCCGCCTTACCAACAATTAAATTTATATGATCATTCCACTTCAAATCGTTCCGCACGCATACTCCCAGAAATTTTACAGAAGTAACTGCGACCAGTGTTTGTTCCGCTATCATATAATCATACAATAAAGGATCCTTCTTTCTATTCATTCGCAATACATTGCATTTGTCTATGTTAAGGGTCACTTGCCACTCCCTGCACTAAGTGCCTATCCGCTGCAGATCTTCCTGCATTTCGCTGCAATTTTCTAATGATGCAACTTGTTTGTATACTACAGGATCATCCGCAAAAAGCCGCATGGAACTTCCGACACTATCTACTAGGTCATTTATATATATTGTGGAAAGCAATGGTCCCATAACACTCCCCTGTGGCACGCCAGAGGTTACTTTAACGTCTGTAGACGTCTCTCCATTCAGAACAACATGCTGTGTTCTGTTTGCTAATAACTCTTCAATCCAGCCACACAGCTGGTCTGATATTCCGTACGCTCTTACTTTGTTTATCAGGCGACAGTACGGAACTGTATCGAACGCCTTCCGGAAGTCAAGGAAAATAGCATCTACCTGGGAGTCTGTATCTAATATTTTCTGGGTCTCATGAACAAATAAAGCGAGTTGGGTCTCACACGATCGCTGTTTTCGGAATCCATGTTGATTCCTACAGAGTAGATTGTGGGTTTCCAGAAACGATATGATACACGAGCAAAAAACATGTTCTAAAATTCTACAACAGCTCGACGTCAGTGATATAGGTCTATAGTTTTGCGCATCTGCTCGACGACCCTTGTTGACGACTGGGACTGCCTGTGCTCTTTTACAATCATTTGGAACCTTCCGTTCCTCTAGAGACTTGCGGTACACGGCTGTTAGAAGGGGGGCAAGTTCTTTCGCGTACTCTGTGTAGAATCGAATTGGTATCCCGTCAGGTCCAGTGGATTTTCCTCTGTTGAGTAATTTCAGATGCTTTTCTATTCCTTGGACACTTATTTCGATGTCAGCCATTTTTTAGTTTGTGCGAGGATTTAGAGAAGGAACTGCAGTGCGGTCTTCCTCTGTGAAACAGCTTTGGAAAGGTGTTTAGTATTTCAGCTTTACGCGTGTCATCCTCTGTTTCAATGCCATCAACATCCCGGAGTGTCTGGATATGCTGTTTCGAGCCACTTACTGATTTAACGTAAGATCAGAACTTCCTAGGATTTTCTGTCAAGTCGGTACATAGAATTTTACTTTCGAATTCACTGAACGCTTCACGCATAGCCCTCCTTACGCTAACTTTGACATCGTTTAGCTTCTGTTTGTCTGAGAGGTTTCGGCTGCATTTAAACTTGCAGTGAAGCTCTCTTTGCTTTCGCAGTAGTTTCCTCACTTTGTTGTTGAACCACAATGGGTTTTTCCCGTCCCTGACAGTTTTACTCGGCACGTACCTGTCTAAAACGCATTTTACGATTGCCTTGAACTTTTTCCATAAACACTCAACATTGTCAGTGTCGGAACAGAAATTTTCGTTTTGATCTGTTAGGTAGTCTGAAATCTGCCTTCTAGTACTCTTGCTAAACAGATAAACCTTTCTCCCTCTGGCGTGCCACAGAGGAGGAAGCTATATAAGTAGCACGGATCAATTTATCTGCAGGGCACTCCCACATACATCGAGTTGCTGCACCACGCTGGGCAAAAGGAGATCCGACAGAATGTTAAGATGTATCCCATGACTTTCGTCATCTCACTGTATGAATCACTGGAGACAGTGCATATAACCCCCGCCCCCCTCGTCTGCCCCCGGGAGGAGAAGTGTCTTTATGCGATTGCAGTCTTTCTCGGCGTATTCCACTGATGAATTCTTCTCGGGTTATCAGCAGAGTGGTGGCGTCGTCTTGTCGCAACGATTCAGTGAGTTTCGTGCCCATCTTCCGAAGTATCTTTATTTACCACAACGTTTATTGACACTTCATTGAATATAAAGAGGAGATCATTAGAAAACAAGCACGAGAAGACAATATGGACTGATTCTACGTAGATCTCTGCACACTGTTCTACACACCTTCATTGGAAATTGGTTCTTAGTTATCCTGTAACGCAGTTACAGTGTTCTTCCAGGAAACACAGCTTCCCCCACTACCAATCTTGCTCGCTTTCAATTTACGATCTATATCTTCCCAGAATCTCCTGTCCAGTTCCATCATGTGAGTCGACAAAATAACTTCACTGGGCTCGTGTTTATAAAACGGAGTTATTTTCAGTATATGGTCAAATGGTTCAAATGGCTCTGACCACTATGGGACTTAACATCTATGGTCATCAGTCCCCTAGAACTTAGAACTACTTAAACCTAACTAACCTAAGGACATCACACAACACCCAGCCATCACGAGGCAGAGAAAATCCCCGACCCCGCCGGGAATCGAACACGGGTACCCGGGCGTGGGAAGCGAGAACGCTACCGCACGACCACGAGATGCGGGCTCAGTATATGGTTCAAATGGCTCTGGGCACTACGGGACTTAACTTCTGAGGTCATCAGTCCCCTAGAACTTAGAACTACTTGAACCTACCTAAGGACATCACACACATCCATGGAAGGATTCGAACCTGCAAGCGTAGTGGTCACGCGGTTCCAGGCTGTAGCGCCTACAACCGCTCGGCCAATCCGGCCGGCCATTTTCAGTATATTAAGTCAGTACGCATTCGCAGTTATTAATCGAACTTTTACGTAAAATACGTTCCTTTAAAAATTGGCTGAGGAATGCTTAAATTGTGTGATGTACCTCCAGGGGGCTCGCCACTCTTCGGCGGGTTCGCGCTTGGCTACCACGGGGCTCCAGCCTTTGCAGCATCTTTTCCCTCCCGTGCTGTATGTCTATCCTCCTGCTATTCTTTTCCCCTCCCTTGGGGAACATGTCTGGTTGTGTTGCTGGGAATGTTCGGCATTGACCGTCGCTGACATAAGAACAGTCTCACAACTGTTTTTCGTTACCTTTTCCTCTCTTTGTTTACCTTCTCCTATCCTTCCTCTGCTTCGGCGTTTGAGGTTCCTCTATTTCTTCTTTCTCCTTGTGTGACGCGTAACAGGTGACTAGGTAAAGCGTAATTCCCAGCCCCGGGCCGAGAGGTAGGGTTCGCACGTACACCCTGGTACATGCCATGCCCAGGGAGGGGTGATTTCCTGAGCTTCTACTTTCCCAAACTGCCGATTCGTCCCTCTGACAGGTTTTCAGGAGGTGTGACCTGAGGCGGGTGCACCCCCTTGTGAAGGTGGCTCCCAGTTGGAAGTAGTGGGCCATCGAAGACGCTGGCAGTCATGGGCGATTTTCTCGCAATGAGCCAATCATCTTCACAAAACGTAAACGAATTGAGGATAATGATTCAAAGACAGTTCCAGCTGCACCATGTTTCTTCGTGGTTTCACATACTGAAGTCTGTCAGTCCTTCGAAACGGCAAATCCATTTACATACATCAAAAAAAGTTTTGAATCACTCCGGTTCCCAGAAATCAAGAAGATAGACGCTGACTGCGGATATTGTATCACAGATACAGCCCCTTTGACCGTTCAGAGATGTCACTAAACCAACCCAAAGATGTAAACAACCATGCATGAGCAGAGCCTATTAGACGTAGGGGCTCCGACAGCCGATCAGATATTCCACTGCTCGTGTTGCTGTAGTTCAACCATGCCTAGACTGTAAATACTGCTGTTCGATCGCGTCCTCTTCTTACTCTGTGGCCGCACGGAGTGGCCGCACGGTTTGAGGTGCCGTGTCACGGAATGCGCGGCCCCTCCCGCCGGTGGTTCGTTCGAATCCTCCCTCGGTCATGGGTGTGTGTGTGTTGTTCTTAGGATAAGTTAGTTTAAGTAGGGTGACTTCAGCAGTTTGGTCACATAGGAATTCACACACATTTGAACATTTGTTACTTTGTGCCAGGAAGTGTCCAGGCGTCTCGGAGTGAACCAAAGCGATGTTGTTCGGACATGGAGGAGATACAGAAAGACTGGAACTGTGATGACATGCCTCGCTCAGGCCGCCCAAGGGCTACTGCACCAGAGGATGACCGCTACCCACGGGTTATGGCTCTGAGGAACCCTGACAGCAACGTCACCCTGTAGAATAATGCTTTTTGTGCAGCCACAGGACGTTGTGCTACGACCCAAACTGTACACAGTAGGCTGCATGATGTGCAACATCAATCCCAGCATCCATGGCGAGGTCTATCTTTGCAACCACGACACCATGCAGCGCAGTACAGATGGGCGAAACAGCGTGCCGAATTGACCTCTCAGAATCGGCAAAACATTCTCTTCACCGATGAGTGTCGCATAGGCTTCCAACCAGACAATCGTCGGAGACGCGTTTGATGGCAACCATCCGTAGACACACTGTCCAGCGAATGTAACATGCTAGAGGTTCCCTGCTATTTTGGATTGGCATTATGTGTGGCTGACGCACGCCGCTGGTGGCCATGGAAGGGGTCGTAACGGCTGTACGATACGTGAATGCCATCCTCCGACCGATAGTGCAACCATATCGGCAGCATATTGGCAAGGCATTCGTGTTCATGGACGACAGTACGTTCCCCCATTGTGCACATCTTGTGAATGACTACCTTCAGGATAACGACATCGCTCGACTAAAGTGGTCAGCATGTTCTCCAGACATGAACCATATCGAAAATGCCTGGGACAGGTTGAAAAAGGCTATTTATGGACGATGTGACACACCAACCACTCTGAGGGGTCTACGCCGAGTCGCTGTTGAAGAGTGGGACAATGTGGACAACAAAGCCTTGATGAACTCGTGGATAGTATGCCACGACGAATACAGGCATGCATCAGTGCAAGAGGACGTGCTACTGGGTATTCGAGGTACAGGCGTGTACAATCATGTGGACCACCACCTCTGAAGGTCTCCCTGTATGGTGAAATATGCAATGTATGGTTTTCAGAGCAATAAAAAGGGCGAAAATGATATTTATGTTGATCTCCATCCCAATTTTCTGTACAGGTTCCAGAACTCTCGGAACTGAGGTGATGCAAAACTTTTTTGATGTGTGTATTATTGTTCAAATGGCTCTGAGCACTATGGGACTTAACATCTGAGGTCATCAGTCCCCTATAACTTAGAACTACTTAAACGTAACTAACCTAAGGACATCACACACATCCATGCCTGAGGCAGAATTCGAACCCGCGACCGTAGCGGTCGCGCGGTTCCAGACTGAAGCGTCTAGAACCGCTCGGCCACACCGGCCGGCGATGTGTGTATTATTCAGAAAGGTGTTGATGCAGTTAACGGCCCTGTGAAATCCTACTCTCGTTACGGAATGGCACTTTGCTTTTAGAGACTACTTCGGATGCTCAAGCACAACTGATTACCGCTTCACTCCCCTATGACTATCCTGTTCGTGTAAAGTCCTATAGTACTCTGAATTCTTCCCGTGGTGTTATTTACACTATGCTGCTCGACGGTCTGACTGAAACCAAAATCCAATCATATCTCTCTGATCAGGGACCACTGGGAACCGTCTTCTGGCAGCACGATTAAGATCACTTGTGCCTCTTGCCACGTTACCACTGACACCATGTCATCACCAAAGATGGATACCCTCTAGTGTCGTGAATGAGTTGTTTTGAAAGTGGAATGGCGTTGTGGTGTCTTCAGTGCTGAGAGTAGGTTATGTCTGTATGCCACTAATGGACGTACACGTGTATGGCGTAAACCCAGTGAGCTGGCTGTTTCAGAGTACATTGTCCCACGACATACGGGTCTCGTCCCTTATTCCGTTATGTAGGGAGCCATCAGTTATAACTTGCGGTCACATTTGGTGTTTTTGCAGAGTAAAGCTACCAGTACCCGCTACATTTCACGGGCTGTTATCCCGTGCTGCTGCAATTTCTTCGGCTGGAAGGTGATGCAATTTTCCTGTAGGGCCATTCACATCCACATTCGCCTGCTATGATGCAACATGTGGTGTACAACAACCGCCCCCGCTAGCCAGACCACTGGTTATCTCACCGCCGGCCGAAGTGGCCGTGCGGTTAAAGGCGCTGCAGTCTGAAACCGCAGGACCGCTACGGTCGCAGGTTCGAATCCTGCCTCGGGCATGGATGTTTGTGATGTCCTTAGGTTAGTTAGGTTTAACTAGTTCTAAGTTCTAGGGGACTAATGACCTCAGCAGTTGAGTCCCATAGTGCTCAGAGCCATTTGAACCATTTTGTTATCTCACCTATTGACAAGTATTCGACATTTCGAAATGGGAAGTTACACGTTCTCCAAGGCCTGCCAGAACCATTGTCGCCTCGTACCCTCTCTACTGTGACACGTGTGTTTCATTTGGTTTCAATTTGTCATCATGTAGTCCTACAATGTTGAACTACGCCGCGCCTCACATCTGAATAAAATGACCTTGTCCTTGAGGGCACTGAAGTTTTTTCTTGCACTGTACGTCCTCCTGAGGTAATATAATAACTAATCTTTAATTATCGTAACCAGATCAAATTTATTATTATTTTTATTTTTGCTGAGGAAATTTAAAGTTTTCTATCGTATTACACTACTGGCCATTACAATGGCTACACCAAGAAGAAACACAGATGATAAACGGGTATTCATTGGACAAATATATTATATTAGAAATGACATGTGATTACGTTTCCACACACCTTGGGTGCATAGATCCTGAGAAATCACTACCCAGAACAACCACCTTTGGCCGTAATAACGGCCTTGATACGCCTGAGCATTGAGACAAACAGAGCTTGGATGGCGTGTACAGGTACAGCTGCCCCTGCAGCTTCAACACGATACCACAGTTCATCAGGAGCAGTGACTGTCGTATTTTGACGAGCCAGTTGCTCGGCCACCATTGACCAGACGTTTTCAAATGGTGAAAGATCTGGGGAATGTGCTGGCCAGGGCAGCGGTCGAACATTTTCTGTATGCAGAAAGGCCCGTACAGGACCTGCAACATGCGGTCGTGCGTTTCCTGCTGAAACGTAGTGTTTCGCAGGAATCGAATGAAGGGTAGAGCCACAGGTCGTAACACATCTGAAATGTAACGTCCACTGTTCAAAGTGCCGTCAATGCGAACAAGAGGTGACCGAGGCGTGTAACCAATGGTACCCCATACCATCACGCCGGGTGATACGCCAGTATGACGATAACGAATACATGCTTCCAATGTGCGTTCACCGCGATGTCGCCAAACACGGATGCGACCATCATGATGCTGTAAACAGAACCTGAATTCATCCGAAAAAATGACGTTTTGCCATTCGTGCACCCAGGTCGGTCGTTGAGTACACCATCGCAGGCACTCCTGTCTGTGATGCAGCGTCAAGGGTAACCGCAGAAATGGTCTCAGAGCTGCAAGCCCATGCTGTTGCAAACGTCGTCGAACTGTTCGTGCAGATGATTGTTGTTTTGCAAACGTCCCCATCTGTTGACTCAGGGATCGAGACGTGGCTGCATGATCCGTTACAGCCATGCGGGTAAAATGCCCACCGATTCCATATTCTGCTAAAAGTCATTGGATCTCGACCAACGCGAGCAGCAATGTCGCGATACGATAAACCACAATCGCGATAGGCTAAAAACCAACCTTTATCAAAGTCGGACACGTTATGATACGCATTTTCCTCCTTACAAGAGGCAGCACAACAATGTTTCACCAGGAACGCCGGTCAACTGTTGTTGGTGTATGAGAAATCGGTTGGAAACTTTCCTCATGTCAGCACGTTGTAGGTGTCGCCACCGACGCCACACTTGTGTGAATGCTCTGAAAAGCTAATCATTTGCATATCACAGCATTTCTTCCCGTCGGTTAAATTTCGCGTCTGTAGCACGTCATCTTCATTGTGTAGCAATTTTAATGGCCAGTAGTGTATTATTTTTTATGGCCAGTAGTGTATTATTTTTTATTTTTATTGTGGAAATTTCAGGTTTTCTGTCCTTGGTCGCTTTTAAAAACCAAGGTTTGACAGTGATTAATCAGTTTTTTGACAAGAGTAATACGAGTCAGAGTTGTTGGACTCAATTATCGTTGTGGCATCATAAAATTATTGAACGCTTATAGCATTACCAGATAAATGCGAGCTAGAATAGTTGGACTAAATTATTGTAAGGGTATCATAAAATTATTCAACGCAAATAGCATTATGAATGTGAAATTTGAATTTTTTCCCGACATATGAAATCTTCCAAAAATACACTCCTGGAAATGGAAAAAAGAACACATTGACACCGGTGTATCAGACCCACCATACTTGCTCCGGACACTGCGAGAGGGCTGTACAAGCAATGATCACACGCACGGCACAGTGGACACACCAGGAACCGCGGTGTTGGCCGTCGAATGGCGCTAGCTGCGCAGCATTTGTGCACCGCCGCCGTCAATGTCAGCCAGTTTGCCGTGGCATACGGAGCTCCATCGCAGTCTTTAACACTGGTAGCATGCCGCGACAGCGTGGACGTGAACCGTATGTGCAGTTGACGGACTTTGAGTGAGGGCGTATAGTGGGCATGCGGGAGGCCGGGTGGACGTACCGCCGAATTGCTCAACACGTGGGGCGTGAGGTCTCCACAGTACATCGATATTGTCGCCAGTGGTCGGCGGAAGGTGCACGTGCCCGTCGACCTGGGACCGGACCGCAGCGACGCACGGATGCACGCCAAGACCGTAGGATCCTACGCAGTGCCGTAGGGGACCGCACCGCCACTTCCCAGCAAATTAGGGACACTGTTACTCCTGGGGTATCGGCGAGGACCATTCGCAACCGTCTCCATGAAGCTGGGCTACGGTCCCGCACACCGTTAGGCCGTCTTCCGCTCACGCCCCAACATCGTGTAGCCCGCCTCCAGTGGTGTCGCGACAGGCGTGAATGGAGGGACGAATGGAGACGTGTCGTCTTCAGCGATGAGAGTCGCTTCTGCCTTGGTGCCAATGATGGTCGTATGCGTGTTTGGCGCCGTGCAGGTGAGCGCCACAATCAGGACTGCATACGACCGAGGCACACAGGGCCAACACCCGGCATCATGGTGTGGGGAGCGATCTCCTACACTGGCCGTACACCACTGGTGATCGTCGAGGGGACACTGAATAGTGCACGGTACATCCAAACCGTCATCGAACCCATCGTTCTACCATTCCTAGACCGGCAAGGGAACTTGCTGTTCCAACAGGACAATGCACGTCCGCATGTGTCCCGTGCCACCCAACGTGCTCTAGAAGGTGTAAGTCAACTACCCTGGCCAGCAAGATCTCCGGATCTGTCCCCCATTGAGCATGTTTGGGACTGGATGAAGCGTCGTCTCACGCGGTCTGCACGTCCAGCACGAACGCTGGTCCAACTGAGGCGCCAGGTGGAAATGGCATGGCAAGCCGTTCCACAGGACTACATCCAGCATCTCTACGATCGTATCCATGGGAGAATAGCAGCCTGCATTGCTGCGGAAGGTGGATATACACTGTACTAGTGCCGACATTGTGCATGCTCTGTTGCCTGTGTCTATGTGCCTGTGGTTCTGTCAGTGTGTTCATGTGATGTATCTGACCACAGGAATGTGTCAATAAAGTTTCCCCTTCCTGGGACAATGAATTCACGGTGTTCTTATTTCAATTTCCAGGAGTGTATATAGTAATGTAGCCAGGGGAAGTCGTCGAAAGATGTCGACTTCGGCGGATGAACACTGCGTAGTTTTTAAGGCATAAATTTAACGAAAGGACGTTGTACAGTGTCCAAGAACCATCCCTGGTATATGCACGAACACAACACACACTTCATAAAAAAAAAACAAAGATGTCCAGCATCAGATGTTATCTACAGTAAATTTTAGTTACTATAGGCTGAGAAAGCAACATTCTGTTCCCCTGTTGTTTGAAATTTGGGAAAATCGCTCGTCTCTATTGATAGGATCAAAATTAGTCTCAGCTGCTTCCTTAATAACGCTATCCGACTGTTCGAGTCGACTATTGAGTCGTACGGAAAGCCAAAGTAACACAAGCCAAAAGGCTTGAGCAGCTGAGGTAGTGATGCGCCTCTGATCATCCTGACGTCGATAGGACGACGATTACATCTACATCTACAGCCATACTCCGCAAGCCACCTGACGGTGTGTGGCGGAGGGTAGCATGAGCACCTCTATCGGTTCTCCCTTCTATTCCAGTTTCGTATTGTTCGTGGAAATAAAGATTGTCGGTACACGTCTGTGTGGGCTCTAATCTCTCTGATTTTATGCTCATGGTCTCTTCGCGAGATATACGTAGGAGGGAGCAATATACTGCTTGACCCCTCGGTGAAGGTATGTTCTCGAAACTTCAACTAAAGCCCGTTCAAAAAATGGTTCAAATGGCTCTGAGCACTATGGGTCTTAACATCTGAGGTCATCAGACTCCTAGAACTTACAACTATTTTAACCTAACTAACCTAAGGACATCACACACGTCCATGTCCGAGGCAGGATTCAAACCTGCGACCAGAGCAGCAGGTTTCGGACTGAAACGCCTAGAACCTCTCGGCCACACCGGCCGGCAACAACAAAAGCCCGTACTGAGCTACTGAGCGCCTCTCTTGCAGAGTTTTCCACTGGAGTTTATCTATCATCTCTGTAACGCTTTCGCGATTACTAAATGATCCTGTAACGAAGCGCGCTGCTCTCCGTTAGATCTTCTCTATCTCTTGTATCAACCCTCTCTTCACTCACTTTCTAGAACTCTGCTGCAAAACACGAGCACACAGTTATTGGAAGCTAAAGAAAAGGGTTCATATTACGCTTCAGACGTGGTACTGACGGAGGTACTCCTACGACTGATTAACAACAAAGCAACTGCAGGGAATCATTCTCATACCAGAGAATAGTTATTATTGTGTCGTGTTTGTATGTCACTAGTTTTTGACCTATTTAGAGTTTACTCATTGTACAAAGCAATAACCTTTGCCTCGCGAACATTCAACAAAATAGTACAACGCTCATCATACGCGCATTTAGTCCAAGAAGTGAGCAAAACATAGATCGCAACTGACGAAGAGAAATAAAGGTACGATTGAATATTGGACTTAAAAGTGGAATCATAACTCCGCTGGGACGCCTTGAATTGTACTATTTTTTCCGGGCACTGCCTCTCAGTGTCTGGTGTTTGTAAACCGGAAACATTAGATCGTAAAGACATACTAAGGTTGACTATTTCTAGCGACTTCCTTAAATACCAGTTTGTGCCGTGATGGGAAAGGCACCGCTGAATTCAGTTTGAATATTCCGAGGGTACTGTCGAGCAAGAGCACTGAGAGATACAGAGACCGCTGTTGTCATCGCCCTGGTCCCGGTTGACGTATGCGCGCCGACCGTATGGAGCTGACACGCCTTCGGCGGGAGTTCTGCAGAACACAAACCAGCAGGCCGGCGT
The DNA here is from genome assembly GCF_023864345.2 of Schistocerca serialis cubense. NCBI lineage: Eukaryota > Metazoa > Arthropoda > Insecta > Orthoptera > Acrididae > Schistocerca > Schistocerca serialis. Next base: position 159,940,570 of record NC_064645.1, read on the forward strand.
GCTGACACCGGGAATGATTGCGTCGGTACGGGGGCACTGACTGATTTCCTACAGTGGACTTCGATCTGACACATCAGCGTTGCAGCGATAGAATGTTTTTGCTATCCTCCCGGCGCAATTCCATGTATTTCGTTACGTTGTTGTTCGGATTAATCTGACTGCATTTTCGCTCTCATCACAGACTACAGCTAAAGTGCATTGGTTCCTTGTTTTAATATCCTGTTGATGGAATCTTTTTCACGTCCTTACGCATCATTACTATAACGTTATTTCCGTAGGTTATATTGAGCGAATGGCCATACTTTAAAACGAAAGGCAGGTCCTCATCATTAAGCCAATATTGTTAATGCAAAGTTTGTATTTGAAATTTTGCTAAATGAATTTTTATTTTTAAATACTTTTTGTAGCACAGTTTATTCCGCTTGCAAAGAACTGGACGTTCTCAGGGTTACGTATTTGATTGTTTTAAATGTGAAATTCTCAATTTAGAGCAAATCAGGCCAGCCGGCATAATTAAAATAGTTATCATGTGTTGTAAAATATATTGTGAAGTGGACTGACAAGGCAGCCAGTCCACAGTGACGGTTAGCCGATAGAAAGGCACGCGTACACACTCACGCCGACGGGCGTCAATTCTGGAACAGGATAACTATTGAATGGTAGCAAGAAAAGTACGTAGCTGCTTTATACTTAACTTTATTATTTGATGACTACAGCATTCTTCTTGAGACATTTATACTATAACTCTCAAAGTAGGTAAGGCTAATGGCGCCTTGCTAGGTCGTAGCCATGGACTTAGCAGAAGGCTATTCTAACTGGCTCTCGGCAAATGAGAGGAAGGCTTCGTCCGTATGGTCGCTAGCAATCTCCTCGTACAACTGGGCGAGTGCTATATCGTCTCTCGAGACCTGCCTTGTGGTGGCGCTAGGTCTGCGATCACACAGTGGCGACACGCGGGTCCGACATGTACTAAATGGACCGCGGCCGATTTAAGCTACCACCTAGCAAGTGTGGTGTCTGGCGGTGACACCACATATTGCACACAGTGCGCCTGGTTCCCTTATTTCTCCCTCTGCCCTGTATTGCAATCATCCTTTCCTTTAAACGGTATTCTTTAGCAACTTGGCTGTCGTACAAAGGCAAATAATGTTGTTGTTTAAAGGCTCAGCTCCATTTTGTAATCGTAATATATTTGGTAGGAATGCCTTCAACTGATCTTTCAAATACATGATGGCGGGTGACAAGACTACCTTAAACGTAACAACGATTCATAGATGGAAACCATAATAATATTTGAGCGCAAGTTTATTTCATTCAGTTCAAAAATAAACATTATGCGGTGGTGCCATCCATAACTATAAAACTTTATTCGCTTCTTTTACTAAGTTTAAGAAGACGAATCAGTATGATGATGAGCATACAGATGGAAACCGGTTATTGAACTGAATGAAGTAAATTTGCGATCAAAGAATGTTTTGACGTTTTGGCTTCCACGTATTCTCATTCTAATAAACTACCTCATAAAAACCAACCAGGTACCAATTCAGTATGCAAGACTGACCACTAGATGTCAGGAGAAGCGGACCCGCCAATATAAACAGAGGCGGTGCTTATTGTGCTGACGGTACAGAAGCAGTAACAGCAGAATGGGTCTTTTAGCGGAGCACAGAGACTTAGTACCTGGATGGCACCTGAGTAACACATTCGTAAACGACATTTAAACCATTCCAATGCTGCCGAAGTCAGCTATTGATAATGTGAACATGAAATGGGAACAACCATAGCTGAACCAAGACCAGGTAGATCTTATGTGACCGACAGCCCGGGTCCATTCAGCTTTGCGGAGGATGGTTGTAACAAATCGCATGAAAAAAATCGGAAGGAATCTCTCGTGAGTTCCAGCGTGCTGCCAGCTGTTCAGTTAACACAATTATTGTGTGTAAGGAGTTAAAAACAATGATATGCAATTGTAGAACTGCCCATCGTAAGCTACACATTTTTGTAGTAAAACCTAAGCGACGCTTGAGGTGGTGTAATGAGTTACGTCATTAGTCAGTGAATTAGTGGAAACGAGTTACCTGGAGTGGTAAATCACGCTATAACCTGTGGTAATCCACTGGAAGAGTTTTGCCGAATACCTATACAACGTCACCTGCCAACAGTGAAGCAAGAAGGATTTGGTGTTGTGATTTGGGGATGTTTTTCGGGTGTAGAATGTGGTTAGTTTATTGCTCTTAAAAAAAACGCTAAATGCGGAAGAATATGAACACATTTTATACCACTGTACACTGCGTCTAGCAGAGGAACCGTTCGGAGACGACGACTGTCTGTATCACTATAACAATACATCTTGTCGGAAGCAGCACTGCCAGACAGTGGTCTGTAGGCAGTCTAGTTCCTGATATGGACGTACCTGGACAGAGTTGTCACGTGAACCAAATGGAATAACATTGGCAACAGTCAGAACGCCACTAACATCACTAAATACTTTGGTTTCGTCTCTGAAAGAAAAGGCTGTCATTCCCCCATAGGCATCCGTGTGTCACAATGAAAGATTCTCCAACAGCAGCAGTCATAAAGAAGAATGATGGACACGCCAGTACTAATGTACACTAACAGGTACCCAGGCACTTCTGATCGAGGAGTGTATATACACTGACAGAAGAAAATCGGAACACGAATAAGGAGCTATAGAACATAAAAGAAAGATGATAGGCGTGTTTCTGCATATCAAAGATGATATTTATTCAAATTTCGCACTAGTCGCACAAGAGTGACGCTATTCGCGCCACTATGAGAACGCCCACACCGGCTTGATGGTCAACTGAAAAGGTCTACTGCCATCTACATCTACATCTACATCTATATTTATACTCCGCAAGCCACCCAAAGGTGTGTGGCGGAGGGCATTTTACGTGCCACTGTCATTACCTCCCTTTCCTGTTCCAGTCGCGTATGGTTCGCGGGAAGAACGACTGTCTGAAAGCCTGCGTGCGCGCTCTAATCTCTCTAATTTTACATTCGTGATCTCCTCGGGAGGTATAAGTAGGGGGAAGCAATATATTCGATACCTCATCCAGAAACGCACCCTCTCGAAACCTGGCGAGCAATCTACACCGCGATGCAGAGCGCCTCTCTTGCAGAGTCTGCCACTTATTAAACATCTCCGTAACGCTATCACGGTTACCAAATAACCCTGTGACGAAACGCGCCGCTCTTCTTTGGATCTTCTCTATCTCCTCCGTCAAACCGATCTGGTACGGATCCCACACTGATGAGCAATACTCAAGTATAGGTCGAACGAGAGTTTTGTAAGCCACCTCCTTTGTTGATGGACTACATTTTTTAAGCACTCTCCCAATGAATCTCAACCTGGTACCCGCCTTACCAACAATTAATTTTATATGATCATTCCACTTCAAATCGTTCCGCACGCATACTCCCAGATATTTTACAGAAGTTCTTGTGTCCGATAGGTCATATATCGGTTTCACAGTGTAGGGTGATGTTGGCGATTTGTTTGTGCGTCAGCGGGCGAGATCGTCGGTTTCCCTGCTGTGGCCTGTTGGTCGGCTCTGATAGCAGCCGGTAATTTCCAGTCAACGCTGCTGATATGCAGGGGCTTACCGACGTTTGTCGCTTGTTGGTGTGTCTCTGCATAAGGGTTAGTTTTCATTAGAATGAGGTGTCGCAGGATGTGGGTACTGCGATGTTTGCGTACGTCTGGCTACGCACTCATCTGGAGATAGATTGGGTGGAAGTCGAACGAAGGGTAGGGGTTTGGAGGGCAGAGGAAAAAAAGTGCCAAGGCAAGACCCAAGGGAAAAAAACCGCTGCGATAGTTAGGCCGGGTGGTAAGAGCAGTAGCGGATGTCTTGCTGCCTGCAACAGGTGATGCAATGATAGGCTTTGTTAGTACTGGATAACATGCATGTCGATACCTTTGACGTTATGCGGTTCTGTTGCTCGGTAGCTGCCGCTGGCTCTCGATCAGCGTCAGCAACCTGCAACAGTTAGGTTTATCACCGTTATTGTGTCCGATAGGTCATATATCGGTTTCACAGTGTAGGGTGATGTTGGCGATTTGTTTGTGCGTCAGCGGGCGAGATCGTCGGTTTCTCTGCTGTGGCCTGTTGGTCGGCTCTGATAGCAGCTGCTAATTTCCAGTCAACGCTGCTGATATGTAGGGGTTTGTCGACGTTTGTCGCTTGTTGGTGTATGTTAGCTTGCCATAAGTGGTTATGTCCGAGCTAGTAGTGTTTTTGGCCGCTTATGCTTCCACCTGTGGTTGTGATCGTAGTTTCCCAGAGTGAGGATGAAGGATTGTTCGAGTGTCTCGAGTTCCTGTATAGTCATGTGGCGTGTTTTTGAATACTTCCTTGAGGGTTTCAAGACGGTATTCTCTGTGAAGATCCACAGTGCGTGAGTAGCTTGGAGCGTTGTTAATGATTCGTAGCACTTTGTTCTGTATGATTTGCAGGCGGCGCAGTCGTGTAGGAGCTGCATATCCCCAGACGGGAGCTGCGTACGTAATCAGAGGTCTAATCAGTGTCATGTATATGGACCTCGACAACCTCCTATTCAGTGTGCTTTCCCTGTTGAGCTTTGGGTAGAGCTGTTTGAGCCTCGCGTGCGCTCTGTTGGCAGCGTATTCGATGTGGTCTCCCCATGTAAGTTTCCGGTCCAGCCAGACACTAAAATATCTGACGTTCTCTCGCAAACGTATTGTGTTGGTGTGTGTGTGTGTGAGAGTGAGTGTGTGTGTAGCGTTATCTGTTTACTGTGTTGATGTTTGCGCAGTAGTTTCGGTCTGCGTGTAAACAGAACTACTTCGCACTTGTTGACGTTTACTTTAACACGCCATCGTTCCAACCAAGGCTCCGCAGTTCAGAGTGCCGTCTGTATTCGTGAATTAATTTTCGACGTTTTCCAGTCTTGCATAAGGATGGCTGTGTGATCCGCGTAGAAAGCTAACGTCGTGTTTTGTGTTGCTGGTAAGTCGTTACTGTACAGGTTGGGCCCTAGGATGCTTCCCTGGGGTACTCCAGCTTGGATACCATGTTGTGTTGATTGTTTGCCCTGCAGGTCTGTGTTGAAACATCGTGAGATATGAAAGTATGAGACGTACGAGACCGTCTGGGAAACCAGCTTCGCTTATTTTGCGTATAAGGCCGTTGTGCCAGAGACAGTCGAAAGCTTTTTCGATATCCAGGAACACGGCCCCTGTGGCTTTGTTCATGTTGTAGCCGTGTGTTATATGTTCGACTACGCGGAGGAGTTGTTTTGCTGTCGAGTGGTGATTCCTAAAGCCGAATTGCTCCGTCCTTAGTGTGTCATTGGCAATGCAGTGCCTGGTGATGCGTTTTAATATTACCTGCTGAACAATCTTGCTGAGAGAGCACAGCAGACTGATGGGCCGGTAATTTTGTGGGAGGGAGTGGTCTTTCCCTGGCTTCCTGAACATCGGGACTTTGGCCGCCTTCCAAAAGTCAGAGAAGTGTTGGTGTTTTAGGATAGCATTCGTTATGTGTGGTCATATGTAAAATCGGTAAGCGGATCTAAATCCCCTATTCAGTCACTCGTTGACCACGATGGAACCGAAACAGAGGACGACCGAAGAAAGGCAGAAATACTGAATTCAGTGTTCCGAAACTGTTTCACTGCGGAAAATCGTAACACGGTCCCTGACTTCAGCCGTCGCACGGACGCCAAAATGGAAAATATTGAAATAAACGATATCGGAATTGAAAAACAACTGCTATCACTTAGTAGCGGAAAAGCATCCGGACCAGACGAGATACCCTTAAGATTCTACAGTGATTATGCTAAAGAACTTGCCCCCTTTCTATCAGCAATTTATCGTAGATCGCTGGAAGAACGTAAAGTACCTAGCGACTGGAAGAAAGCGCAGGTCGTTCCCATTTTCAAGAAGGGTCATAAATCAGATGCGAATAATTATAGGCCTATTTCGCTTACGTAAATCTGTTGTAGAATAATGGAACATGTTTTGTGTTCTCGTATTATGACGTTCTTAGATAATACAAATCTCCTTCATCATAACCAACATGGATTCCGCAAACAGAGATCATGTGAAACTCAGCTCGCCCTATTTGCCCAAGAAATTCACAGTGCCGTAGACACTGGCGAGCAGATTGATGCCGTATTCCTGGACTTCAGGAAGGCATTTGATACGGTTCCGCACTTACGTTTAGTGAAAAAAATACGAGCTTACGGAATATCGGACCAGGTTTGTGATTGGATTCAGGATTTCCTAGAAGAAAGAACACAACATGTCATTCTTAACGGTTCAAAATCTGCAGATGTAGAGGTAATTTCGGGAGTACCGCAGGGAAGCGTGATAGGACCTTTATTGTTTACAATATACATAAATGACTTAGTTGACAACATCGGTAGCTCCGGGAGGCTATTTGCAGATGACACGGTTGTCTACAAGAAAGTAGCAACATCAGAAGACTCGTACGTACTCCAGGAGGACCTGCAGAGGATTAATGCATGGTGCGACAGCTGGCAGCTTTCCCTAAACGTAGATAAATGTAATATAATGCGCATACATAGGGGCAGAAATCCATTCCAGTACGATTATGCCATAGGTGGTAAATCATTGGAAGCGGTAACGACCGTAAAATACTTAGGAGTTACTATCCGGAGCGATCTGAAGTGGAATGATCACATAAAACAAATAGTGGGAAAAGCAGGCGCCAGGTTGAGATTCATAGGAAGAATTCTAAGAAAATGTGACTCATCGACGAAAGAAGTAGCTTACAAAACGCTTGTTCGTCCGATTCTTGAGTATTGCTCATCAGTATGGGACCCTTACCAGGTTGGATTAATAGAAGAGATAGACATGATCCAGCGAAAAGCAGCGCGATTCGTCATGGGGACATTTAGTCAGCGCGAGAGCGTTACGGAGATGCTGAACAAGCTCCAGTGGCGGACACTTCAAGAAAGGCGTTACGCAATACGGAGAGGTTTATTATCGAAATTACGAGAGAGCACATTCCGGGAAGAGATGGGCAACATATTACTACCGCCCACATATATCTCGCGTAATGATCACAACGAAAAGATCCGAGAAATTAGAGCAAATACGGAGACTTACAAGCAGTCGTTCTTTCCACGCACAATTCGTGAATGGAACAGGGAAGGGGGGATCAGATAGTGGTACAATAAGTACCCTCCGCCACACACCGTAAGGTGGCTCGCGGAGTATAGATGTAGATGTAGATGTAGATGTAAGGTATTCTACGGCTCTATCTGTGAACTCCTGGAGTACACGGTTTTGAATGCCATCACTCCGAGGGGCCTTGCAAGTGTGGTTTGCTTTAAATACACGCTGTAACGCTCGTGAGCGATAGTTCCCTTGATACTAGACCTTGTGAGTTGACGCTAGTCAAGAATACCTTCAAGGCTACGAAGTCGCCATTATCAGCACCTCACTGAGTTCGAACGAGGTCGTGTGGTAGGGCCAGGAGAAGTTGGAAGTTCCGTCTGCGATACTGCAGAAAGACGTGGCAGGAATGCAGCCACCGTACATGATTGTTGGCAGTGGTGGTCACGAGAATATACGGTCACAAGAAGAGCGGGCTCCGGACGGCCGCATAACATTACCGACAGGGAAAACCATCGCGTTAGGAGTATGGCTGTGGCTCATCGTAGAACATCCGCAGCAGCAATCTGAGCGGCAGTTAGCAGTACAGGGACACAACGAACTGTTAGAAATAGGTTACTTCAAAGAGAGCTCCGAGCCAGACACCCTGAGCGTGCACTCCACTGACCCAAACCACCTCCATTTCCGACTTCAATGGTCTCAAGCGAGAGCTCAGCGGAGAACAGGCTGGAGATCTGTTGTGATTTTTGATGAAAGCTGGTTCTGCCTCGGTGCTCGTGTGTTGGTTAAAAGGTAGCCAGTTGAGGGCCTGCAATCAACTTGTCAGCGTGCTTGACTCACTGGACCTACACCTTGAGTTTTGGTCTGGGGTGCAATTCCGTATGACAGCACGAGCAATCTCGTGGTTATCCCATGTGCCCTGACTGGAATTCTGTCAGTTTGGTGATTCGACCTACTGTGCTGCCATTCAAGAACAGCATTCCAGAGGGTGTTTTCGAGCGGGATAACGCTCGCCCACATACCACTGTTGCAACATAACATTCTCTACAGAGCGTCAACTTGATGCCTTGGCCTTTTCTATCAATAAATCTGTCTGCAATCGAGAACGTAAGGGACATCATAGGACGACGACTCCAGCTTCATCCACAACCATCATTAATTGTTTCTGTATTGACCGATATACTGCAACAGGCATGGAACACCGTCGCATACACTGATCTCCGGCACCCATAAAACATAATTCTTACACGTTTGCGTTCTTGCTTCCAGCATTCTGGTTTTTGCACCGGTTATTAATGATCCCGCATTTCGCATATGCAGTGGCTTATATAGTGCTTACATTAACTTGTGATCCTGCAGTGTTACTTAAGTGTGTCACCTTCACAAATGTATTCCCGAAATTTCATTACTCTGCATACGTCCTTTTTGGTGTTACGATTTTTTGTTCCGTCACTGTACCTGTATCTTATATTATAACAACAAATTTAAAAATCACACGCGTCCATCACCCTCTTTTTTTTTAAGCGTTTTTCTACAAAAATGACAATGAAAAACTTGAATGACCTCTCAAAATCGTTTTTAGTATCCTGAACGATCTACAACGAGGTACCATAGCTGTAGATGTATACTTATTGCATTCCGTTCGCACTCACTCTGGCTTGAATAACGTAATATGAAATATTACGCATTCTTTGGCTTCCTTTAATAGAAAGAGCTGGCATGTCTCTCCCAAAAAAGTTAACTATTTCTTTTAGTCTTTATTAATTTTATAGGACACCAGGAGACAGCCAGAGATCCTCATCTTCAGTCTGTCTCCAACAGTACACGTTGCTCTCCTCCTCCCCCCCCCCCCCCTCCCGCCAGGTTTGTGCCCCGTCTTTCCGAAAGATACCTTATGCCATCGGACAGCAAAAAATACGGGACACGGAGACGTCCAAGCAAGCAGAATTCCACGGGGCTTCTTTTGCCGGTCGCAGGAAACGGACAGATAAGAGTGATTTATGACGACGAAGCGTTTCCTTGTGTGCAACACAACGTCACTAAAATATGTTCTCTCTCTCAACTCAACATGACAAACTTCCGTTTTAAAGAACGCTTCAAATATTGCACAAAATAAAAAAAACGCAACAGTTTTTGAATCAGTAATATTTTATTATTTACTATCGTGTTCGGAATGATATAATTCCATCTTCTGCCATACAATGAAGCGTAGATGAGCTAAGGTTACCTTCCATAATATGTCATCTCTGGAAAAAGATTCCCTGTCCCACCTTGTAAATAATAAGCCGGTATTGATTCGATATTGATTCGACAACTGTTGAGGGTTTCTTCATTTTGTGAAAATGGACATACGCAACTGCGGTTCCCATTCATAGTGGAACCCTTTGTGGCTTCAAATACTGCTCACTTTCTCTGTTCTGAATTTTTTTTAATTTTTTGCTGCCACTGACTGATTTTTGTCGCTAGACGTGTACAAGCACTAAATATATTCACTGCATTAGTCAGTAACAACCAAACTCGTGAGTTCGAAAAAAAAAACATCAGGTAACTCTCTTTTAGTACGCAGCTGTTAACTAAGATCCACATATACTAAATAATCCCAAAGAAACTGCTGGTATCTGTTACATTATTCGTTTTAAATGGTGACACGTTCGTTATGTATCCGTATCCTAGGATACCACTCGTCTGCATGGGACACATAGCAGTTTCGATGATCGAGGAAACTGAAATGATTGAAATAAATGTTACGAGATATTATAATGTCCCTTCCGTTGTGCTCCCGTTATTGAACGTCTCGTAGATCTAGTCTTAAAGTGGAGTGCGTACTAATCGCAAAAATGAATGTAGTTGTCTTGCACGAAGTTTACGATTGATAAGAACCATTTACTGTTCCTGTTGGTTTTCTCCTCCCTCTGTAAACAAACGTCGCAACGTACAAATTGCCACTGCTCTTAACTGAGCTGTCTGATTAAGAAGTTAATTAAACCTTGAAGTATTTCGAAGCACCAAATTTCTTATCATCAACAGAAAAGTAATGTCATAGAGAAATTCTCGCGAGCGACTCGTACAATCGCTGATTGCGACAGCTCACAACTATTGTACCGATCTATTACCACTACCCGCAGCGTTCAACAAAGGGCAAAACTTGCCCACTGTTGTGGACAGGGATGAATTTTACTTATTTTCACAATTCGTCGACTGCAGCTCGCTAGAATTGAATGCACATGCCTACATTCTGACGAGGTGTAAGAACGGTAACCTTCCAAGTTGCAACTGACTTGTCTATTAACAATTTACTTTTCTCTGTATGTACCGGAATGCTATGATAATCCTTAGGGACCCTTTATAAGACATGCGTCGTAGCCTGTGTGAAAGGTTGCTTCAAGTCGTCTCTATTTTCCACACCCAAATATAATGAACCACCGTAGTAACAAAATTTAAAGTTGAAAGTTGCCTACTATAATTGTTAACAGCCAATTCCTCATGTTTTACGTATGTGTTACATCGTGAGCAATTTTGTTACGGCAATCTGGTCGATATCTGTCGGTAATCAGTCGTGGCTCAGGGGCAGGGTCTGCGTTTTTGAAAGAGGAACAAAGGTACTATTCTTGGCTGTTCTGTGGTGCGATTTGTAAGAAGGAAGCGTAGCTGCCGTAAGTTATATTGAGAGAGAAAGAAGTTGACTGATGATTCCAACGTGGGTTTATGTGTGATTACGGGAATTGTGACCACCATTTCTCTGAGCACGAGCAGAAAAATTTAATGTAATTTTCGTTTTTAACTTTAAAACTGCTGTACGGCGTCCAGATGGACCCAAGTTTTAAACTTTTTAGTTTTTGTGAGTGAAATATGTAACTTAGAATTCTGAAATTTTTGTAGTGTGTTACTAATTATCAGCTGTAAGGTGTATGCTTCGCCGGCGATGGGCGAGGCATGACAGAATCTCTGACCAGAGAGTAGTTTATTGTTAGTTGTTGCTTGTCGCGTGTCTGCGCTAGTCTGCGCGAGTCGACAGTAGAAGTCAGTCTGCAGTAGTAGTCAGTTGGATACAGTAGTAGTCGGTCGGCTTTAGTAGCGAGTGGACGGTAGTAGTCTGCGGGAGTCGGCATGCGTCGGCTGTGTGCTCTGGTCGCGACTCTGGTCAGGACTCTGGAGGATGAGTATTGTTGTAGAAGGTAAAGAAGCAGCCTTGCGCATAATTAATAATGTATGTCAATTGTAATTTAATTTGTTCAGAAAAAATGCCCCAATAATAATTTTTTTATAAAGTAACTCTTTTAAAGATAAGTATTCATTTCAATTTAAAGAATTTTTCCACTCTTTTGAAGAAAAATCATTCATTTCAATTTAAAGAATATTTCCTATGCATTCCTTCCAAGAATCAACCAAAAAATTATACGCCAGCATTGCACGAAGCTGTGTCGATAAATAAGAGCAGATATAGTTGCAGTTTTTATTGAGGTAAGAATTTAGCTTTTGTTATTCAGAATACAGGGCCGAAGATCAATGCTGCTGTCCTTATAAAATTTACCAGATATTATTATTTCCGTTAGGAGGTTACATTTCGTTCATGGTTCATTATTTAATTAATATTGTTGTTGGTTTATGGTCTATTCTCATTCCTTAAATTTTTGCGGAGAGGTTACACTTGGCGACATCCAGACCAGGATCGTATTTCTTTGTGAATCTTCTGAGAAGTAGTCATATATCTGCTCTTATTTGCTTGAACGTGGTTTGCATTGTGCGAAGCACATTTACTAATTTTTCACTCTTTCTTCCACAGATCATCGGCAATTTGTTGCTCTTTGTTGTAATAGTGTTTGCTGCATTTTGCATTGTGCTTGTTTCATTTGTGAATAATTCTTGATCAGTGAAAAATGCCGCGAAAAACTGTTAACAGTACATCGCGATGTATAATGAGTGAAATAGCCGAATCAAATGACTTGACCGATAGTATTTGCGACATGCAGTGTAATGATGACAATCCTCCATTTACAGACAATCAGTGCGTACCGACTGCTTGTAATGATTTTTATCCTAGTGATGACCAAACGAATTTGATTGTGTCCTCTGTTAATCTAACGACAATTGATAAAGCGGGGCGTTCTGTTGCAATGAGCGCTGCCCAGCTTGACACACCCGGTTTGCAAAATTTACGTGATGAACAGACAATTTTTTCTAATGAAAATGAACAGTGTACTCCAAGTACGTCAGATTTATTTAATTCCGGTGTAGTGACTAACAGTTCACGTCTGATTAGCACACATTATCAAGAATCACAAATTAACCAAATGGTTACAGAAAACGTGACAATTGAAGGTACTACATTAAACAGCACAAAGAATACAGTAGCTAATTTTGACATGGATCGAATTATAGCATTAATGCTAGAAACTACTGAAAATGTCAAACAAATTAGTGAACAGAACAAACAACTTAATGAAAAACAAGACAACCTTAATGAAAATTTCAAACAACTTAATGAAAAACAAGACAAGCTTAATGAAAATTTCAAACAACTTAATGAAAAACATGACAACCTTAATGAAAAATTAGACAACTATTCCAGACAGCTTAGTGAACAGATTACAGCCGTTACCGCGCAGTGTCATGATACTAAAGAACAATTACGTGTGGAAATTGAGTCTTGCGCTAGGAAAAGTAGTGAAGAAATTAGATTTGTTGCTCAAGAATTAAGGGATATGCAAACAGCTACAACAGAAACACTTAGAGACGAAATTAGTGCAGTCGGTAAACAATGCTCTAAAAAAGCAACACAGTTACGCGACGAGTTTAAATTAATAACAGCAGAACTTTCGTGCACACTGGATACAAAAGTAGACGCGAAATTCGACCAACAGAACAGTCAAATTGACGAACGTTTTAATCAGCACCTACAAAACCGTGAAACGCGTTTCCGTAAATTTATACAGGAACAAAATAAAGTAAAGCGACAAGTTATGGAAACAATTACCACACAGAGACAGGAAGATAAACGTAAATTGTTTGCGAAAGCAAAAACATACGTAGACAACAATATTGCTACAGTATCGGACGAAATTAATTCCATCAAACGATTGAACACCGAATTGCGTGATGAAATTTCCGATCTTAAATCAAAAACAGATACACACACAGTAGATTTTCAAACAGTGACCAACAGACTCGAACAATTAGAACTAACACAGGATTCCGATGTCATCAAAGCTGACGTTAAAAAATTGAATGAAACCACACGTAAAATACAAACACAAATTAATGCTTCTGACACTAAAAACGATGATCAGGTAAAAATACTGACTGGAAAATATCATGAATTGGCCAGTCATATTGACGTTATTGAAAGTAATAATGACAGCAAATCAGACGACACTTCGCCGATTTCGTTTAATCAAACACCTGAATTCCAGAATTTACAGCAGACGATCAGTGAGATAGATTCGTCTAATAATACATTAGGCAGAAAATTGGCAACTTTACAGCAAGAGGTTACAGAGATGAAAAATGTTTCAGCGTTTAATACATCACGGCAGACGCTACTTTGCGAACATTTGTCAGACTCACACAGCCAGTATAACTTAGGTAATTTACACAGAGTACGTGAGTTAGATTCCGAACAGTCACAGACAAATAGATTCTCATACAATTGTGAACCTGTTCAGACATACCGAGACGATAATTTTGATTATAAGCATTTTCTATCCGTGAGAAAATTTAAAGTATTTAAAAATGACAGAACACAGATTCACCCCCTGGATTGGATACAACAATTTAGGTTTGCTTTTCCACCGACTTGGCCTGTAACGCACAAACTTAAATTTATTTGCAGTTTTTTGGAAGGCGAACCGGCAACTCGTATGAGACCGATCGCGAGACAATGCTACTCCGTAGAAGAATTTCAGAATGCTTTTCTGTCAGCGTACTGGTCGAAGACGATACAGCGCAGAATTAAGGATCAATTAATTAGTTTACCGAATTATGAGAACTCAAATTTTCCCAGTGTCACAAAATTTTTTGAACACATAGTCCAACAAAACCAGTACTTAAGTGAACCATACAGCGAATCTGCACTTATTCAATTATGTATTTCTAAATTACCACGGTCATTAAGAGTGTCACTTTTAACAGGTCAGCAAAGAGAAAATATCTCGGCATTCAGAGATCTGTTACAGCTTTTGGAAGTGCAACAATCGGATTATTCCTTTTTAAATAAAAATTTCTCGTATAATAACCAAGGTCAACAAACATACAGCAATTATGATCAGCCACACAATTTCAAGAGCAAAGCCAATAGACGCTTGAGGAACGAAAACTACCAGAACTTTAATAACAGACAGAATTTCAATTATCAGTATCGACAAAATTATCAGCAAGAGGAACCACATTTTGGTAACAATAGACGTTTTTCTCCGCAACAGCAACAAAACCAACCGGTTAGCATACCTAACCAACGATGTAATGCACAAGGTCAACCAAGCTTTAATGTTTCACCGCGTACGCGTATAGCGTCGGCCCCAGCAAATAGTAACGCACAGCAACAAGGAAATCAGTACGTACAGAAAACACACTATTTCAACTCTTATCGCAATGCACCATATAGAAATGACTATCATGACAGACGTAAAAATAATGAGCACAATTTTCAGCGTACTTTTAATAACAGTTGGTCTTACCAACAGCAAAATCATCCGCAACAACATATTATCAGGAATGAACCAGACAGTCGGTACATCCCGAACGTAATACGTCAGGAAGAAATAACAGAACAGTACAAATAGTGGAAATGCCACAGCATCCTCCCGAAAATAATAGCACGTCAGATAGAATTTGACTAAATTCAGTACAGGTTGCATCTTCCAGCAACGTAAGCAATACTTCAAATACACAGAATCTTGTTCACGAAAATGTTATTACTTTTGACGACATCCGAGACACTCTTTTGCAGGAAAGACCAGTTGTTCAAAAAACCATTTCACACCATGTCATCGAAGTTAAAATTGGATTATCGAAATTTTCAGCAGTAATCGATTCTGGATCAGCTATGTCAGTTATAAATGAAGAAACTTTCAACGAGTGCAACAAAGAGAATACCTATCCTACGTTACCATTAGGTAAAACGAAAGTAAAAGGAGCAGTATCTAGTAAAGGAGTAGATGTAAAATTACAGACACATTTATCGTTTTGTATTGCAGGTCACACATTTCACTCAAATTTTTGGATTATTCCGTTATTGACGACAGACATTATTTTAGGTACGAATTTTCTGGTACAACACGATGCCATTATTGACTTTCAAAACTCCTATTTAATGTTGAAGGATGAAAATGTACAACTGGCTTTAGAATTTCAGCACTCTTTATCTGCGGAAGAACAAACAATTAACCGTACAGAGGTCATTTCTGCATCACGTAACATAGACTGTATTTCAACATTGTTCACAGATACGTATGTACACAACCATAATACTCCAGACGAAGCCGATTATGACGTTATACAGATGATTTCTGATAAAGCTAAAGAGAGCAGTGCAAATGCAGACGACGGACGCACACAACTACACAAAATTCTTTTACAGCAAGCTCCAGTTTTTGACAACGTTCCTGGTACTATGCCCGGATTTATGTATGAATTTCAAGTCAAACAGCACGACACATTTAAAGCCAAGCATTATCCCATTCCGTATATTCATAGAGAACAGGTTAAGAAAGAAGTGCAGGATATGCTTGACCAGGGAATTATAGCACCAGCAGTTAGTCCGTACATAAACCCGCTCCATATTATTAAGAAAAAAGATGGTTCACTTCGCCTCGTACTTGATTCGCGTCACATCAATGACATTATTATTAATGAAACAGATCGCCCACAGACACTAGAAGAACTTCTACAGAAATTTCATGGTACTGCTATTTATTCCACATTAGATTTGATATCGGGATTTTGGCAAATTCAGCTCCATCCGAACTGCAGAAAGTACACGGATTTTCTCTGTTTTGGTGACTGTTATCAATTTTGTAAATTACCGTTCGGCTTAACAATTTCCTCAGCAGCTTTTATTGGCGGTTTGAATACAATACTACCGACAGAGCTTAAAGCAGAATTACAACGTACGTAGACGACATTCTTATTGCAGAAGCTAAATGGACTGAACAGAATCTGATTCTTGAACAACTGTTGCAAACTTTTCGTGCACAAGGACTCACAGTTAATCTCAGTAAATCGCACTTTGGTAAAATTTCTATAAAATTTCTTGGACATGTAATTTCGGCAGACGGCATTACGCCTAACCCGGAAAAACTTCAAGCTCTATGTGACATTACTGTTCCTACGACGAAGAAACAATTACGCAGTTTCTTGGGTTTAACTAACTTTTCTCGTAAATTTATTCATTACTCAGCTTTAGACACCCCTAGATTATGTCAATTGACAGGTAAAAACACTATTTGGTCCTGGGATAAGCAAGCACATTCTGAATTTGTGAACCTGAAACAAGCTTTGTTGAATGCACCACTTTTATCGCACCCAGATCTTACCAGAAATTTTTCCATTGCCACCGACAGTTCTAACACCGCTTTAGGCGTACATATTTTTCGGGAAATTGAAGAAGATGGTTCTACAGTAATTAAAAACATCGCTTTTGCAAGTCGCATTCTGTCTCCTGCTGAACGAAATTATTCTGTTACAGAACTTGAAACATTATGTGTTGTATGGGCTTTTACCAGTTTTAGGCATTTTCTTTATGGAAGACACACTAGTTTACACAGATCATAGAGCGATACAATTTTTACTTTCGGCTAAATTTACGCACGGCAGATTAAGCAGATGGAAACTTTATCTACAGGAATTTAATTTTACAATTCTTCACATTCCCGGCACACAAAATATTGTAGCAGATGCACTATCCCGTTCTCTCAGCAACAATCAGCAAGACATCGCAACCAACTTCTGCAAAGCAAATTTCAGCGTCATGTACATTCAACAAGTTGCATTTGAAAATTTTATTTCGTCGCCATTACAAGACATAGCACAAGAGCAGAATAAAGACAACGTATGGAAAGAAATTAAACACCTTTGGCAAGATAGGAACAATGTTACCATTACAAACCATAACGCTGTACGCAATGACATTCTGTTTCGCCGCTCTCATGCTGACAGCAACAACTGGTTACTATGCATTCCTGACGAACTTCTTATAAAATTAATTTGGTATACGCACATTACGGAGCCAGTAAATGTTTTCTTATGCTGAAACAGAACTGTTCGCCCCGCGTTATCAATTGTCGTTAGATTAACAGAGGACACAATCAAATTCGTTTGTTCATCACTAGGATAAAAATCATTACAAGCAGTCGGTACGCACTGATTGTCTGTAAATGGAGGATTGTCATCATGACACTGCACGTCGCAAGACTATCGGTCAAGTTATTTATGTCGGCTATTTCACTCATTATACATCGCGATGTACTGTTAACAGTTTTTCGCGGCATATTTCACTAATCAAAAATTATTCACAAATGAAACAAGCACAATGCAAAATGCAACAAACACTATTACAACAAAGAGCAACAAATTGCCGATGATCTGTGGAAGAAAGAATGACAAATTAGTAAATGCGCTGCGCCAATTGCTAACCACGTTCAAGCAAATAAGAGCAAATATATGACTACTTCTCAGAAGATTCACAAAGAAATACGATCCTGGTCCGGATGTCGCCAAGTGTAACCTCTCCGCAAAAATTTAAGGAATGAGAATAGACCATAAACCAACAACAATATTAATTAAACAATGAACCATGAACGAAATGTCAGTAATTTCTGATAATTAGGTCAGAAGGTGAAGGATATTAAGTCACATAGTAGTCTTCATTGAGAATTACACTAGTCTAACAACTGATTTGAGTAATTGGTGGCACTCATCTCCCAGTTACTAAACATTTCTGTACCATGTATGTAGTAGTACAGAATAATGTTCATAAATTATCTGAATATAGTAATTATTGGCACTCATTGCCCAGTTACAAACCATCAGAAGTCATCATTCAAAACAGAAGCTAATGAGTGGCATAGTATTAACATAATTCAGTTAATTATAGTAGTCATTGGCACTATAGGTAATCTTATTACAATAAACAATGGCATTCATTGGCCAGCTAAAAAGCATCATCATTCAAACAGAAGCTAATGAATGACATAGTATTAACATAATTCGCATAATTATAGTAGTATTACAGTAACCAGTGGCATTCATTGGACAGTTACAAAGCATTTTTTTTTGTATTATTCAGAAGTCATTATTGAAGTGACATACTATTCAGAGCTGGTCAGTATTACTCAGAACTCTCTTAAACTAGTAGCATTATTTGGGACTGGTAATTACTTTGTTTGCTTTTGAGTTATTGCTACAAATGAAGATGTGTAACGTCATTCGTCATGAGTCAGCTGTAGCAAGGTTATGAAACAAGTAGAGTATATGTGCTCACATTCATAAATGATAGACACAACTGGGTAAAAAAAATGCAAGTACTAGAACAGGTTTAATAAGTAACAGGTTTAGTAAGTATCATGAAAAGCTTCTCCTGGAAAAAATACAAAATGGGTTATTGAGCTGTAAGAAGAAACGCATATTATGCTGAAAAGTAATGAACTTCGAATTAACAGGTAGTGAAATGTGTATAGAAATATATATGTGTTCTCTAGCTGTCCTTTCCAAAACCTTCAGTCATCATACCATGCGATATAAGACATCCTGTCAAAACGAAATGCAATAAATACTTAAATAACTACATAGCATCTCTTAACTAACAGCAAATATAAAAACTTCATCATTATTTTCATCTGCAAAGGAAAACTTCATTATCCGTATCACCATAACTCCATTACTATCATCACCTGTAAAGAAAAACTTCATTATCCATAGTAGCATATTCTTCATCATTATTTATCACCATTCATTATCATCTGCAAAAAAAGTCACTTCATTATTCATTATACAACTACTCCTTATTTCTATCACATTTATTCACTAAAACTAAGATGTGTAGTTCTGTCTGACAGCCTGCATCAATCGCCTCGTATTCAGAAAGAAAAAATTAGTTAAGACTGCTATTCTATGATGTGTATAGTATATTCTTGTTAATGCTTGTTAATTCTGATCCATTTACTCTTCATCACGAGGTATTGCATCCTCTTTCGTTCATTCCGAAGGTGAAATTCCCATTTATGTTTAATTTACTTCGTTTACACGTTATTTCTTTCTGAAAATGAGGAACAAAATTTAATGTCTTGCATTTAATTCATATACCCATTAGATAAAAACTGATTTATAGTAACATAATTGGGCATACAGCATAGCATGACAAAAAAACGTAATATGGCAAAAACATTGACAGTGTTCAGAAGCAAAAATGTACACAGTGTATCACAATGTAGCAGCAAAAAAAAAGAAAAAGTAAAGTAGTCACGATGTTTGGCTATCATAAGGCAAAATGTTAAAGTCCACTGTTGTTTGTTATATCTTAAATATTTCATAGTACATACAAACAAAACACGAAAACAATCATACATACATAAAAATTGGCAAATGTGCACGCTCTGATGTGTAACGACAAGAAAAGCGACCTGCTAACCTTACCTTTGCCGGACACCTACCAAGAAAAAACACGTCAATCATCAGTAAGTAGTCACATAAATATAATTGCATAAGTTGTCATAAAAATGTGTAAGTTCATCTGGAAATATATGCACGGTCTGGTGTGTAACGACAAGAAAAGCGACCTGCTAACCTTACCTTGCCGAGCACTTGCCAAGAAAAAATTATGATAATCATAAGTAGGTGTTCATGTGAATATAATTGCATAAGCGGTCATAAAAAATTAGGAAATGGCATTACAGTGTGATAAATCATAAAGTATCTTCATTCAATAAAAGGTTTGATGTTGGATATGTGGTGGTTCCCTTTGGTTTTTCTGGTTCTCAAAGTTTCGACGTGTACTACATTGGGGTGAGGAATGCTGCGAATTCGATATGGACCTGCGTATAGAAGCTCAAATTTACTGCATTTACTCTTTCCTTTGTTGGATAAATAGTGTGTACGTACTAATATCTTCTGTCCAATGTGAAAGTCACGGTGTATACAAACCTGTTTTTGCTGTCTTCTCCGGCGCTCTGCGGCACGTTTGATGTTGTTCAGCGCAATGTCAATTATTTCATGGTGTCGAAGTCGACAAGATGTAGGAAATGTTACTAATTCTTTAATTTTGTTAGGTGGTTCAACATTTTTCAGTATAACAGACGGAGATAGCATAGTAGATTCATTCGGTATGGAATTAATTACATCTTGGAATGAGAGTATGTATGTGTCCCAATCAATATGTTTTTATGGCAGTAAATTCTACACAGTTTACCAATTTCTTTCATTAATCGTTCACAAGGGTTCGAAGAAGCATGGTACCTGGATACGTATATCGGAGAAATGTTTCTAATTCGTAACATACGTGTCCATATAGTAGATCGAAACTGTGGTCCATTGTCGGAAATTACTTTCAACACATGCCCTACATGAAATAGGAAATGTTTTACAAATGCTTTCGAAACAGTTTCAGCAGTAGCTTTGCGTAACGGAGTGAAGGTAACAAATTTTGAAGTGAGTTGAACAGCGACAAACATGTAGCAAAAACCTCTATTAGTTCTGGGAATCGGACCAAAAATGTCTACAGCGGCCATATGTCTCAATTTAACAGGTACAATGGGATGTAATGGAGGAATATGTGAAGTCGTATCTGATTTAGCTTTCTGGCAGATTTTACATGACGCTAAAACTCGTCGTATACTTTCCTCCATGTTGGTAAAATAACAGTTCTGTCTCAGTATAAGAAAACATTTTCTAGCTCCGTAATGTGCGTAACTTAAATGAGTATACCAGATTAATTTGTTAACAAGTTCGTCACGAATGATAATAACCAATTGTTGCTGTCAGGATGAGAGCGGCTAAACAGAATGTCATTGCGTACAGTGTAATGGTTTGTAATGGTAACATTATTCCTATCTTGCCAAAGGTGTTTAATCTCTTTCCATACGTTGTCTTTACTCTGCTCTTGTGCTATGTCTTGTAATGACGACGAAATGAAATTTTCAAATGCAACTTGTTGAATGTACATGACGCTGAAATTTGCTTTGCAGAAGTTGGTTGCGATGTCTTGCTGATTGTTGCTGAGAGAACGGGATAGTGCATCTGCTACAATATTTTGTGTGCCGGGAATGTGAAGAATTGTAAAATTAAATTCCTGTAGATAAAGTTTCCATCTGCTTAATCTGCCGTGTGTAAATTTAGCGGAAAGTAAAATCTGTATCGCTCTATGATCTGTGTAAACGGCAGTGTGTCTTCCATAAAGAAAATGCCTAAATCTGGTAAAAGCCCATACAACACATAATGTTTCGAGTTCTGTAACAGAATAATTGCGTTCAGCAGGTGACAGAGTACGACTCGCAAAGGCGATGTTTTTAATTACTGTAGAACCATCTTCTTCAATTTCCTGAAAAATGTGTGCGCCTAAAGCGGTGCTAGAACTGTCGGTAGCAATGGAAAAATTTCTGGTAAGATCTGGGTGCGATAAATGTGGTGCATTCAACAAGGCATGTTTCAGGTTCATAAACTCAGAATGTGCTTGCTTATCCCAGGACCAAATAGTGTTTTTACCTGTCAATTGACATTATCTAGGGGTGTCTAAAGCTGAGTAATGAATAAATTTACGAAAAAAGTTAGTTAAACCCAAGAAACTGCGTAATTGTTTCTTCGTCGTAGGAACAATAATGTCACATAGAGCTTGAAGTTTTTCCGGGTTAGGCGTAATGCCCTCTGCCGAAATTACATGTCCAAGAAATTTTATAGAAGTTTTACCAAAGTGCGATTTACTGAGATTAACTGTGAGTCCTTGTGCACGAAAAGTTTGCAACAGTTGTTCAAGAATCAGATTCTGTTCAGTCCATTTAGCTTCTGCAATAAGAATGTCGTCTACGTACGTTGTAATTCTGCTTTAAGCTCTGTCGGTAGTATTGTATTCAAACCGCGAATAAAAGCTGCTGAAGAAATAGTTAAACCGAACGGTAATTTACAAAATTGATAACAGTCACCAAAACAGAGAAATGCTGTGTACTTTCTGCAGTTCGGATGGAGCTGAATTTGCCAAAATCCCGATATCAAATCTAATGTGGAATAAATAGCAGTACCATGAAATTTCTGTAGAAGTTCTTCTAGTGTCTGTGGGCGATCTGTTTCATTAATAATAATGTCATTGATGTGACGCGAATCAAGTACGAGGCGAAGTGAACCATCCTTTTTCTTAACAATATGGAGCGGGTTTATGTACGGACTAACTGCCGGTTCAATAATTCCTTGGTCAAGCATAGCTTGCAATTCTTTCTTAACTTGTTCTATGTGAATATATGGAATGGGATAGTGTTTGGCTTTAAATGTTTCGTGCTGTTGAACTTGAAATTCATACATAAAACCGGACATAGTACCAGGAACGTCGTCAAAAACTGGAGCTTGCTGTAAAAGAATATTGCGTAGTTGAGTACGTTCGTCGTCTGTATTTGCACTGCTCTGTTTAACTTTATCATAAATCGTCTGTATAACGTCATAGTCGGTTTCATCTGGAGTATTATAGTTGTGTACGTACGTATCTGTGAACAATGTTGAATTACAGTCTATGTTACGTTATGCAGAAATGACCTCTGTCCGATTAGTTGTCTGTTCTTCTGTAGATAAAGAGTGCTGAATTTCTAAAGCCAGTTGTACATTTTCATCCTTTAACATTAAATAGGAGTTTTGAAAGTCAATAATGGCATCGTGTTGTACCAGAAAATTCGTACCTAAAATAATGTCTGTCGTCAATAACGGAATAATTCAATAATTTGAGTGAAATGTATGACCTGCAATACAAAATGATAAATGTGTCTGTAATTTAACGTCTACTCCTTTACTAGATACTGCTCCTTTTACTTTCGTTTTACCTAATGGTAACGTAGGATAGGTATTCTCTTTGTTACATTCGTTGGAAGTTTCCTCGTTTATGACTGACATAGGAGATCCAGAATCGATTACTGCTGAAAATTTCGATGATCCAATTTTTACTTCAATGACAGGGTGTGAAATGGTTTTTTTGAATAACTGGTCTTTCATGCAAAAGAGTGTCTCGGATGTCGTCAAAAGTAATAACATTTTCGTGAACAACGTTCTGCGTGTCAAAAGTAGTGCTTACGTTACTAGAAGATGCAACCTGTACTGAATCTAGTCAAATTCTATCCGACGTGCTATTATTTTCTGGAGGATGCTGCGGCATTTCCACTATTTGTACTGTTCTGTTATTTCTTCCTGACGTATTGCGTTCGGGATGATACCGACTGTATGGTTCATTCATGATAATCTGTTGTTGCGGATGATTTTGCTGTTGGTATGACCCACTGTTATTAAATGTACGCTGAAAATTGTGCTCACTACTTTTACGTCTGTCGTGATAGTCATTTCTGTCGTATTTTTTCTTGGCAAGTGCCCGGGAAGGTAAGGTTAGCAGGTCGCTTTTCTTGTCGTTACACATCAGACCGTGCACATTTTTCCGGATGAACTTGCACATTTTATGACCACTTATGCAATTATATTTATGTGATTACTTACTGATGTATGATTGTTTTCCTATTTTGTTTATATGCACTATGAAATATTTAAGATGTAACAAACACCAGTTGACTTTGACATTTTGCTTTATGATATCTGAACATTGTGACTTTATTACGTTTTTTTTTTTATTTTTTTTTTATTTATTTATTTTTTTTTTTTTTTTTTTTGCTACTACATTGTGATACTGTGTGTACATTTTTGCATCTGAACACTGTCTATGTTTTTGACATATTACGTTTTCTGTCATGCTACGCTGTATGCTCAATTATATCACTAGAAACCAGGTTTTATTTAATGGGTATATGATTTAAATGCAAGACATTAATCGTTGTTCTTTATTTCAGAAAGAAATAATGTCTAAAAGAAATAAATTAAACAGATGGGAATTTCACATTCGAAAAGAACGAAAGAAGATGAAATACCTCGTCACGAAGAGTAAATGGATCAGATTAACAAGCATTAACAAGAATATACTATACACATCGTATGATAGCAGTGTTAACTAATTTTTTCTTTCAGAATACGAGGCGATTGATGCAGACTTTCAGACAGAACTACACATCTTAGTTTTAGTGATGAAATATGCTAGAAATAAGGAATAGTTGTATAATGTATAATGAAGTGACTTTTTTGCAGATGATAATGAATGATGATGAATAGTGATGAAGAATATGTTACTATGGATAATGAAGTTTTTCTTTACAGGTGATGATAATAACGGAGTTATGATGATATGGATAATGAAGTTTTTCTTTACAGGTGATGATAGTAATGATAATGAAGTATTTCTTTGCAGATGAAAATAATGGTGACGTTTATATATTTACAGTTAGTTAAGAAATGCTATATAGTTATTTAGGTATTTGTTGCAGTTCGTTTTGACAGTATGTCTTATGTCGCATGGTATGATGACTGAAGGTTTTGGAAAGGACAGCTAGAGAACATATATATTCAATACACATTCCATTACCTGTTAATTCGAAGTTCACTACTTTTCAGCATAATATGCGTTTCCTCTTTCAGCTTAATAATCCATTTTGTATTTTTTGCAGGAGAAATTCTTTCCGAAATTAATACGCTATAAGCAGTTAATCATTAAACCTGTTCTAGTACTAGCATTTTTTTTACCCATTTGTGTGTCATTCATGAATGTGATCACATATAGTCCACTTGTTTCATAACTTTGCTACAGCTGACTCATGACGAATAACGTTACACATCTTCATTTGCAGCAATAACTCAAAAAGAAATATTGTTATGCCCCAGTAATTAATTATCGATCCCAACGCAATGCATTGCTAGCAAAAAATGGAAAAAAATGTATTAACAGTCCCAAATAATGCTACCAGTTTAAGAGAGTTCTAAGTAATACTGAATGATGTTTTTCTAATCACAGACCTTGAGAAATAGTTACAGTATGTTACATTTTCACTATGTCCTATGTCACTTGAATGATGAGTTCTGTGTAATGTTTTCTAACCACAGACCTTGAGCAATAGTTACAGTGTGTTACATGTTAAATATGTCCTATGTCACTTGAATGATGAGTTCCAAGTAATACTGAATGATGACTTATGCATTAATGCTATTCCAATAATTAACTCATGTTTTGAATGATGACTTCTGATGCTTTGTAGCTGGCCAATGAGTGCCAATAATTATTTTAAATATGTCGTATGTCACTTGAATGAAGAAAAATGTTTGTACTATTCAATATTTGCTATATGTTTTGTAACTGGCTAATGAGTGCCAATAATTATTTTTAAACATGTCATATGTCACTTGAATGATGAAAAATGTTCTGTAATATTCAATACTTGCTATATTTTGCTATAACTAAGTGATTTATGTTAATACTATGCCATTCATTAGCTCCTGTTTTGAATGATGACTTCTGATGGTTTGTAACTGGTCAATGAGTGTCAATGTTCACTGTAATCAGATGATTTATGAACATTATTCTGTAATACTTCATACATGGTACATAAATGTTCAGTAACTGGGCGATGAGTGCCACCAATTACTCAAATCAGTTGTTAGACTAGTGTAATTCTCAATGAAGACTAGTATGTGACTTAATGTCCTTCACCTTCTGACCTAATTACCAGAAATTACTGCAATATCCGTTTGCCCTGTCTATCCTCATGCTCATGGAGCACTTTATTTGGTTTCTGCACTAATTCTACGTTGGTGTACCTTACAAGAACGTGGTGTTGACACGACATGCTGTCCACCACCTTGAGCGATGGAGATATTATTATGGTCCCACTGTTTGGTGTACCTAATGTGCTACCAAAATGATAACATGGAATATTACTACGACATTTCAGTGTCTTGGCTACACTGATTAATACTTCAAGGAAAAGAGCTTCAGATTGTCTCACTTGGTGTTGTGCTTCTGTAGAAAGATATGGACTTTCAGTGCAGCTGCGTGAAACCTAAAGTGCTACAACCATGACGCAATCCTTCCCATCCCTTTCCTATTTCTTGTAAAATGATAAAGACATATACTGTGCGTGTGCACTTCCTTTCATTTCTTAATAAGATCAGTTGTCCTGAAAATACTAAAGACTTCTATAGTGCATGCGCACTTTATTTCACTCCTTAATATGTTTATTTGTTGTAAAAAAATATTAGAGAGTTTTACAGTGTGTGCGCACTTTATGCCATTTGTACTCATTACGTATACATTTTTTTTGGGATTCCCAGATATGTTCTGTATTACGGTGCGTGTGCACTTTCGTCATTTTGTTAACATGATTTGTATTCATTGCATACACATTTTGTGATTTGCTGATATATTCTTAACTACAGTGCGTGTGCACTTATGTCATTTGTTAATATCATTTGTACTCATTACGTATACATTTTGTGATTCCTAGACATGTTTTGTACTACAGTGCGTGTGCACTTTCGTCATTTTGTTAACATGATTTGTATTCATTGCTTATACATTTTTGTGGTTTGCTGATATGTTCTGAACTACAGTGCGTGTGCACTTTTGTCATTTCTCAATATGATTTGTACTCGTTGCCTATACATTAGTGATTTCCTGATATGTTCACTACTTCGGTGCGTGTGCACTATATTTTATTTCGTGTTCTGCGCTTATATATCTGTAAATATTCTGTGATTGTAAAATTAGTTAATTAAGAAAAATTTGTTGCTCATGGCAAGTCCAATTGACTTACCATCGCTGCCAAATTTTTGTCCCCCCAGTGGAGGGTTATCTAAGGTGTATGCTTCGCCGGCGATGGGCGAGGCATGACAGAATCTCTGACCAGAGAGTAGTTTATTGTTAGTTGTTGCTTGTCGCGTGTCTGCGCTAGTCTGCGCGAATCGACAGTAGAAGTCAGTCTGCAGTAGTAGTCAGTTGGATACAGTAGTAGTCGGTCGGCTTTAGTAGGGAGTGGACGGTAGTAGTCTGCGGGAGTCGGCATGCGTCGGCTGTGTGCTCTGCTCCCGACTCTGGTCAGGACTCTGGAGGATGAGTATTGTTGTAGAAGGTAAAGAAGCAGCATTGCGCATATTTAATAATGTATGTCAATTGTAATTTAATTTGTTCAAAAAAATGCCCCAATAATAATTTTTTTATAAAGTAACTTTTTTAAAGAAAAGTATTCATTTCAATTTAAAGAATTTTTCCACTCTTTTGAAGAAAAATCATTTATTTCAATTTAAAGAATATTTCCTATACATTCCTTCCAAGAATCAAAAAAATATATACGCCAGCATTGCACGAAGCTGTGTCGATAAATAAGAGCAGATGTAGTTGCAGTTTTTATTGAGGTAAGAATTTAGCTTTTGTTATTCAGAATACAGGGCCGAAGATCAGCGCTGCTGTCCTTATAAAATTTACCAGATATTATTATTTCTGTTAGGAGGTTACATTTCGTTCATGGTTCATTATTTAATTAATATTGTTGTTGGTTTATGGTCTATTCCCATTCCTTAAATTTTTGCGGAGAGGTTACACAGCTTTAGTATCATAAAAGAGTTACATAAAATGTTCAGTGAACACAATTGTAAGAAGAATAAAATACACTCTGGGGTCCTCCCAAATCCCTCATAACAGTTCATATGCTATAAAATTTCCTGCATATTGAGAGTTTTATGTTGGCTGCCTTGTGTTTTTCAGTTATTCTAGCATGGCTGCCTTGTTTTCTTCAGTTATTCTAGCATGCAATCGGTTTAAAATTGTGTACAAACAATTCATTACTCTCCTAGCGCGCATTGCAAGAGGTTTTGATTAAGATAATAGGTAGAATTTAGAGTACCTGTTGGTTTCTGTTAAAAAAAGAAGACACAACTGCGACGATATTAAATGTCCTGTTTCCACGAAAATAGGTGCAGTCCATTTTCTGTTTAGTTTTATGGGCTAAATCAGTACAGTTTTTACGCTCGAATGCAGGATACAGATCGCATCGCCATTTGTCCCCCCCCCCCCCCCCCCCCGTCCCCCACACCCTTCTATTTTGCGACATCCAACGAAGCGAAAAAAAACGGCAGCACTACTGCAAGTTCCAGAGGTCGATGTTATACATCAGACAGATGTACAAAACCATCTAACGTTTCCTGTACAGCTGGCCGGATTGTCTGAGCAGATCTAGGCGCTTCAGTTTGGAACCGCGCGACCGCTACGTCGCAGGTTCAAATCCTGCCTCGCGCATGGATGTGTGTGATGTCCTTAGGTTAGTTAGGTTTAAGTAGTTCTAAGTTCTAGGGGACTGATGACCTCAGATGTTAAGTCCCATAGTGCTCAGCGCCACTTTTTTCTGTACATGCCTACCCTTTGTAAATTCGAGAAAACGTCCACTATTTTGCTGCGAAAAACTCTGGTTGCTGCAGAATGTCAACGTTATTTCGAAACTATTATCAGAGTAAAGAAAAAGCGAGAATTTAAACTCCAAAGAAACAAACGTCTGTGTAAAGCGATTTCTATCAACTTCATAGACAAAATTACATTGCTTTAGAATGTCCATTGAGTTCAGATCGGTGGCAATAAATTGTCATGCATGTATGTATTGCAAACATTTCAGACACGTGAAATAACAGTACAAAATAAGGTCTTTTGCACCATTTCGTTACATGTCAGAAAAAAAACACAATCATTTCACTTCTGACAACAACAAGCTATAATTCAAGAGGACTTTGTTGTTTCGTACGTTATGGTAGGTCCCTTTTTACCAATCCATTGATATATCACATAGGAGTTTACGAAATGTGAAAAACAAATCGCCAGAGCATGCACTGTAATAGAACCTCCTAATGTCATCTAGCAGAGAACCCTATAAGGTTCCTCCAAAACATCGACAGCAAATACCGTATGCCTGCTGAGATATAACATTTTTGCTCGATAACTCCCGTCTCGTGATCTGCATGTAAAGTTTCTGCCAGCCGCACTTGAAGAACTCTACATCCAGCAGAATACCATTCACAATTGCAGCAGATTCATGCTCTGTAGTTTCGTAAGCAATTTCCTCATCACAGAACAGCCCGTTTGACACAGTCTACTCAGTTGTCGGTATAAACACTATCGTTTCTAGATTGCACAAAAAGCTGTTATTCAAGTGGTGGCTACTTTTTAATTAGAGATTATGAAGTATTAAATAACACAGGACTTGCGGTAATACATATTTTTTAAACAAACAATCGTTATGATAATAATAAAAACAGCTATGATTCCATGAGAATAGATACAGTCTATTTCTGTTAGTTTTAGAAGTAAACTCAGTGTATTTTGAGAGCATTCCTTATCTTCATATTACAGTTGTCGTGCACGAGGACATCATTTCAGATGTATTAAATACCGATATCTCTGTCTTCCTCTACATCTACATCTACATTTATACTCCGCAAGCCACCAACGGTGTGTGGCGGAGGGCACTTTACCTGTCACTGTCATTATCTCCCTTTCCTGTTCCAGTCGCGTATGGTTCGCGGGAAGAACGACTGTCTGAAAGCCTCCGTGCGCGCTCTAATCTCTCTAATTTTACATTCGTGATCTCCTCGGGAAGTATAAGTAGGGGGAAGCAATATATCCGATACCTCATCCAGAAACGCACCCTCTCGAAACCTGGCGAGCAAGCTACACCGCGATGCAGAGCGCCTCTCTTGCAGAGTCTGCCACTTGAGTTTGTTAAACATCTCCGTAACGCTATCACGGTTACCAAATAACCCTGTGACGAAACGCGCCGCTCTTCTTTGGATCTTCTCTATCTCCTCCGTCAACCCGATCTCGTACGGATCCCACACTGATGAGCAATACTCAAGCATAGGTCGAACGAGTGTTTTGTAAGCCACCTCCTTTGTTGATGGACTACATTTTCTAAGCACTCTCCCAATGAATCTCAACCTGGTACCCGCCTTACCAACAATTAATTTTATATGATCATTCCACTTCAAATCGTTCCGCACGCATACTCCCACATATTTTACAGAAGTAACTGCTACCAGTGTTTGTTCCGCTATCATATAATCATACAATCAAGGATCCTTCTTTCTATGTTAAGGGTCAGTTGCCACTCCCCGCACCAAGTGCCTATCCGCTGCAGATCTTCCTGCATTTCGCTACAATTTTATAATGCTGCAACTTCTCTGTATACTACAGCATCATCCGCGAAAAGCCGCATGGGACTTCCGACACTATCTACTAGGTCATTTATATATATTGTGAATAGCAATGGTCCTATAACACTCCCCTGTGGCACGCCAGAGGTTACTTTAACGTCTGTAGACGTCTCTCCATTGATAACAACATGCTGTGTTCTGTTTGCTAAAAACTCTTCAATCCAGCCACACAGCTGGTCTGATATTCCGTAGGCTCTTACTTTGTTTATCAGGCGACAGTGCGGAACTGTATCGAACGCCTTCCGGAAGTCAAGAAAAATAGCATCTACCTGGGAGCCTGTATCTAATATTTTCTGGGTCTCATGAACAAATAAAGCGAGTTGGGTCTCACACGATCGCTGTTTCCGGAATCCATGTTGATTCCTACATAGTAGGTTCTGGGTTTCCAAAAACGACATGATAATCGAGCAAAAAACATGTCCTAAAATTCTACAACAGATCGACGTCAGAGATATAGGTCTATAGTTTTGCGCATCTGCTCGACGACCCTTCTTGAAGACCGGGACTACCTGTGCTCTTTTCCACTCATTTGCAACCTTCCGTTCCTCTAGAGACTAGCGGTACACGGCTGTTAGAAGGGGGGCAAGTTCTTTCGCGTACTCTGTGTAGAATCGAATTGGTATCCCGTCAGGTCCAGTGGACTTTCCTCTGTTGAGTGATTCCAGTTGCTTTTCTATTCCTTGGACACTTATTTCGATGTCAGCCATTTTTTCG
Source organism: Schistocerca serialis cubense (assembly GCF_023864345.2). Classification (NCBI taxonomy): domain Eukaryota; kingdom Metazoa; phylum Arthropoda; class Insecta; order Orthoptera; family Acrididae; genus Schistocerca; species Schistocerca serialis. The sequence continues at coordinate 159,971,714 of NC_064645.1, forward strand.
TTTGTGCGAAGATTTAGAGAAGGAACTGCAGTGCGGTCTTCCTCTGTGAAACAGCTTTGGAAAAAGGTGTTTAGTATTTCAGCTTTACGCGTGTCATCCTCTGTTTCAATGCCATCATCATCCCGGAGTGTCTGGATATGCTGTTTCGAGCCACTTACTGATTTAACGTAAGACCAGAACTTCCTAGGATTTTCTGTCAAGTCGGTACATAGAATTTTACTTTCGAATTCACTGAACGCTTCACGCATAGCCCTCCTTACGCTAACTTTGACATCGTTTAGCTTCTGTTTGTCTGAGAGGTTTTGCCTGCGTTTAAACTTAGAGTGAAGCTCTCTTTGCTTTCGCAGTAGTTTCCTAACTTTGTTGTTGTACCACGGTGGGTTTTTCCCGTCCCTCACAGTTTTACTCGGCACGTACCTGTCTAAAACGCATTTTATGATTGCCTTTAACTTTTTCGATAAACACTCAACATTGTCAGTGTCGGAACAGAAATTTTCGTTTTGATCTGTTAGGTAGTCTGAATTCTGCCTTCTATTACTCTTGCTAAACAGATAAACCTTCCTACCTTTTTTTTATATTCCTACTAACTTCCATATTCAGGGATGCTGCAACGGCCTTACGATCACTGATTCCCTGTTCTGTACATACAGAGTCGAAAAGTTCGGGTCTGTTTGTTATCAGTAGGTCCAAGATGTAATCTCCACGAGTCGGTTCTCTGTTTAATTGCTCGAGGTAATTTTCGGATAGTGCACTCAGTATAATGTCACTCGATGCTCTGTCCCTACCACCCGTCCTAAACATCTGAGTGTCCCAGTCTATATATGGTAAATTGAAATCTCCACCTAAGACTATAACACGCTGAGAAAATTTATGTGAAATGTATTCCAAATTTTCTCTCAGTTGTTCTGCCACTAATGCTGCTGAGTCGGGAGGTCGGTAAAAGGAGCCAATTATTAACCTAGCTCGGTTGTTGAGTGTAGCCCCACCCATAATAATTCACAGGAACTATCCACTTCTATTTCACTACAGGATAAACTACTACTAACAGCGACGAACACTCCACCACCGGTTGCATGCAATCTATCCTTTCTAAACACCGTCTGTAACTTTGTAAAAATTTCGACAGAATTTATCTCTGGCTTCAACCAGCTTTCTGTACCTATAACGATTTCGGCTTCGGTGCTTTCTATCAGCGCTTGAAGTTCCGGTACTTTACCAACGCAGCTTCGACAGTTTACAATTACAATACCGATTGCTGCTTGGTCCCCGCATGTCCTGACTTTGCCGTGCACCCGTTGAGGCTGTTGCCCTTTCTGTACTTGCCCAAGGCCATCTAACCTAAAAAACCGCCCAGCCCACGCCACACAACCCCTGCTACCAGTGTAGCCGCTTGTTGCGTGTAGTGGACTCCTGACCTATCCAGCGGAACCCGAAACCCCACCACCCTATGGCGCAAGTCGAAGAATCTGTACCCCACACGGTCGCAGAACCGTCTCAGCCTCTGATTCAGACCCTCCACTCGGCTCTGTACCAAAGGTCCGCAGTCAGTCCTGTCGACGATGCTGCAGATGGTGAGCTCTGCTTTCATCCCGCTAGCGAGACTAGCAGTCTTCACCAAATCAGATAGCCGCCGGAAGCCAGAGAGGATTTCCTCGGATCCATAGCGACACACATCATTGGTGCCGACATGAGCGACCACCTGCAGATGGGTGCACCCTGTACCCTTCATGGCATCCGGAAGGACCCTTTCCACATCTGGAATGACTCCCCCCGGTATGCACACGGAGTGCACATTGGTTTTCTTCCCCTCTCTTGCTGCCATATCCCTAAGGGGCCCCATTACGCGCCTGACGTTGGAGCTCCCAACTACCAGTAAGCCGACCCCCTGCGACCGCCCGGATCTCTACAATTTTTGACCTCTGCGGCTCCCTCTAGTACCATGGAAGTCATTCCTTGATGTTTTTAAAACATGTAGTGCCATCCTGTCTCTTCTCCTTGTCAGTGTTTTCCACATATTCCTTTATTTTCCGATTCTGAGGACAACCTCCTTATTTCTTATCGTATCAGTCCACCTAATTTTCAACATTTGTCTGTAGCATGACTTCTCAAATGCTTCGATTTTCTTCTGTTCCGTTTTTCCCACAATCTATGTTTCATTCCCAAACAATTCTGTACTCGAAACGTATATTCTCAGAAATTTATAGCTCAAATTAAGGCCTATGTTTGATACTAGTAGACTTCTTTTGGCCATGAACGTCCTTTTGGACAGTGCTAGTCTGCTTTTGATGTCCTTCTTGCTGCGTCCATCATTGGTTATTTTCCTGCGTAAATACAGAATTCCTTAATTTCATCAACTTTGTGACCATGAATCCTGATGCTAAGTTTCTCGCTGTTCTCTTTTCTGCGACTTCTCATTACTTTCCTCTTTCTCTGATATCCTCCCAACCAATATTCAGTACTTATTAGACTATTCATTCTCATTCAGCAGATCTTGTAGTTCTTGACTTTCACTCAGGACAGCAATGTCATCAGCCAATTATACCACTGATATCCTCCCACTTTGAATTTTAATTCCACTTCTTAACCTTTCTTTCATTTCCATCGTTCCGTCTTTGATTTACAAATTGAACAGTAGGGGCGAAAAACTACATCCCTGTCTCACACCCTTTTTAATTCGAGCACTTAGTTCTTAGTGATCCACTCTTGGCTCTTTTACTTATTGCTTATCACCTATGTCTCCCTTAACTTCCCCCTATTTTTCTCAGCATTCCGAACATCTTGCACCATTTTACATTGTCGAACGCTTGTCCATCTCAAGCTCATCGATGATGCTCTCAACCTTCGCACAAAGCTCCTTATTTGTGGATAACAAAGAAAAAGATGTTTCTATATATATATATATATATATATATATATATATATATATATATATCGAAGCACTTGAGTGATTCGAAATGCCTAGAAATATTTTCAACTACATGGAAAGCATGCGAGACAAATTCTTTGATGTTAAACGCTGTATTTCGCTCACCATCAAGCAGGTCTCCATTCATCTCCTCATCTTCCTTCTCAGTTTGATGCAGGTGCTTCACCGCACATACTAACGAGAAAGGAAAAATTACACCACTGCACACCATTTATATGTAATGATATATCAGTTGACTGAGATGCCATAATTAGGTTACTTACTCCACAGTGTCTGCTATGGTGATTGTGTCCCTCTCCTCCTTGGCTACACGCACCCACTTACAACAAATCATCGGATTCATGATAGGCTCACTGATAATGTAAATTACTGACTGAACCATGGTGGCTGTTGATGAGATGAAGATGCATGGATAGCCGGTAGGGGTAGATCGAATACATCCCTATTGGTCGAGCTGCCATAGAGTTACCTGACTAGCTGTGGGTGGTGGTGTCTGGTCTACTGGAATACATCTGAATGATTAGCTTTTGTCCTTTGATCTCATTCACCAAACCTGAAGTGACAGTACTAATAGATGACACATGTGTTGAATTCGTTGAAATGAGAAGTGCGTAATCAGGTTGCTAACATGTAGAATGAGAATCTGCAGTAAGGGGCTGCTGCAATGCCTCCTACTTAACTTGTAAGTGATGAGTTCTCCATAACCAATTAATTCGCTTGATCAGAATGCCTGTAATTTACAGAAGTAGTGAGAATAGTGTTGATCAACAGAGGGAAATTCACCAGAGACGTGGTCTGCATACTTACGTATTTCTACATGTAGGAATGTCAATCCAGTGTTTCTGTGGTGAATTTCCGTTAGTATTGTGTCTGCGTGTAAGGATAGAAGTTCGAGTCGCTTACAGAATGCAGATGCATCAGGTATGTGGGGGGGGGGGGGGGAGGGGTTTGAGGGAGGGGGGACAGGAGGGGGCAAGTGGCTGCAGTCCATTCCTAAGGGCGCCCGCACACAGACACAGACACAGGGTCCCACCAACTGCAGACCACTGGAGAAGCATCGCTTCTACAAGTGGGGTTGCTAAATATAGAACTCACACCTGCCCTAGTCCTCTGACAATGAGTTCAACGCCTCACTCGAGGAAAAGATTATTAGTCTGGTGTCAGGTCATGATACAGAAATGCACCTGCTATTTTCCGCAGGTGACCAGAACGAATAGTCGTTTTGCAGCTTGCACACAGAGCGATGGGGAGTGTGCAAATTGGGCATCTGTTGTGGTCGTTAACAAAGACAGGGAAATGCCTTCAATACTCCCTCTCTGGATTTGGGTTGTAATAGAGTTTATACGGTAACAGCAAGTTCAATTCACCAACTGATTTGCATCGTAATCAGAGAGAGAATTAATCTGCATATTACCCTCTCAAAAGTATTGGAAAGTATAGCAACCATTAGATCCCATTTTGAAAGACACATCCACCATTCTTCAGCTCAGGAGATGACCCCATTCTTATCTGAATATGTCTGCTCCTCCTATTTCACAAGGAGAGCAGCGCCATATTACTGCAATGAATAGAGTCAGACCGGAATAGTAAACGTACGTGCTCATTCCAGTAAACAGTGCTTTAGCATTTTCCATTTCATTTTAGATATCCATCAACCCACATAAGCATATAGATCATTAACCATCTAATTGACTATTGTTTTAGGAACAGCCCTTAGCCATAAAATTCGTCTGATCTGAATGTTCGATATGCAATTTATGAGAATTGTGCTGCCCTGGTTGGAAGCGAATTTTAGGGGAATGGCAGATACAGCACTTGTATGGGAATATAGTGCATGTTTAGTTTGGGGTCCGTATCACGTAGTACCAGAAACCTGTGTTTTGCAACAGTAGTTTGAGGGAGTCTCTGTGGAACACTAGACTTCCACTACCTCATCACTGTGGAAAATGAAGTTAAATGTATAGGTCATCATTTTTGGACAGCTCTTTGGAAACAATCCATAATGACACAAACTCTTCCAGTTTCCATACACTGCGATGTCTTCCACTGTTTTTGTCAGTAAAAAATATCGCCTCTGTGTTTTATTTCCACCATCCTGTGTGTTGAGGGAGCACTATAATTTACACCATGTCATGTCCAGTTTTCTATGAGAGCCAATGGATAAAAACGTATTAATATCAGTTTAGCACCTGACACAGATATCGAAATCATGATAGAAAATAAAATTCTTGCAGTGTAAAAGCTGTAGCCATACATTGCTTGGATGTATTACAGCTGGGAAAACAATCTACTTATCTGCTTCTGGAAGAAAAATGGGATAGTCGGTGGGATATGGTCTTCCTCCAGTTCAGGTGACAAAAGTTTACTTAGGTCTTTGCAAGCGCCCTCTGTCACTGCTGACCTGCTGCTCCAGTGGAGTAATACATACATAGGTAATATGCTCGATGTCGACATATGGGTATTTGTTTTGCGACATACTGGAAGAGAGAGACATGATAGAATCTTAAAATTGGTTAAAATTTGTGGTTAAAATTTGGATGCAGATAGTTTGTAATTTCTTTTACCAAGTCTGGATGTTACAGAATAACGATGACAAGTGCTCTCAAATGGACTATATGACTGTATAGATGCAGCATCTGTATCAGTATTTAATATGTCTGAAATGAGTGTAATGCGCTCATGCATGACAGTGTGTAGTTTGAAGATGTGGAATGATCTCAAAGTATACCAATTTTGCTCATAAAACTAATATAAATAGAATGTATCTATTCTTGTGGAATCATGACTCTTTTTATTATTATCGTAACAATAGTGTGTTTAAAAATATGTATTACTGCAAGTCCTGTGTTATTTTATACTTCATAACCTCTAATTAAGACGTAGCCACCACTTGAATTATAGTCTATTGTGGATCCTAGAAATGATCGTGTTTTTCCTATCATCTGAATAGGTAGTGTGAAACAGGCTGTTCTGTGCTGGCCAAATTGCTTGTGAATCTAAAGCTATTATAATGATAGTCTACTGGCTGTAGACTTCTTCTTCAGGTAAGGGTGGCAGAAACTTTACATGCAGTTTGGTAGAGGGGAGTTATGGAGCTAAAATGCCAGATGTCAGCACGCAGATGGGATTTGTTTTCGATGTATCGGAGGAATTTTTTAGGGTTCTCTACTAGGTGAAATTAGGAGGTTCTGTTACAAGATATGCTCTCATGTTTGTTTTTTTATTTTTTTTACATTGCGTAAATGGCAGTGCAATATAGCATCACAATGGTAAAGCATGACCTGCAATAGTGTACAAATCAACAATGTCTTCTCGAATTACAGCCAGTTGTTGCCAAATGTAACATGCTTGTGTTTTTTTTCGATATATGAACATATGACTTGAAATGTTGTATTCTGTAACGTTGTTTCATGTGTCCGAAACGTTTGTAACATTCACAATCATGAGAATTTATTTAGTCACTGATTTGAACTCCAGAGACTATGGAGTTTAAATTGTCGCTTTTTCTTTACTCTGTTGACAGTTAAGAAATAACGCAGACATTCTGCAGTGATTAGTAGCTTTCACAGGAAAATAGTGGAAGTTATTTTCTCGATTTTACACAGGCTGTGTTTGTATAGGAGATATACATCTGTGAGATGTATAACACTGACCTCTGCAGTTTGGTCATCTGTAATCAGTGGCAGGGCTGCATTTTTTTCACATCGTTGGAAGTCACAAAATAATGGGAGGCAGGGAGGTGATAGAAATATGAACTGTAGCCTGCAGCTGAATGTAAAATTTATGCCTATTTTGCTCATAAGAAGAAGAAAATGTACTTCACCTATTTTGGTGAAAACACGACATTTATTATCGTCACGATTCCGTTTTCATTTTTTAGCATATGTTAAATAAAAATGTTGCAGTGAAATGTTTTTCATCACTGAATGGCATACACATGCAGGAGGACCTACTGGAGGTATGTGGAGCATTCAGCTGCGCTTCCAATCAGGGTAGCCGTCATTTATTTCGCTTTGTCTGTGGCCCACCTATTCTGTACGTTGGCCTCATAGTGCTGACTGACTGCCTGGACCACCCAGACACATGCTTTGCTGGGGATGCACTGGACTGAACACTCTGCTCCAAGATATTGTGGGGTTGCTGTTGCTGGGGGGGGGGGGAACCGGTCAGCATAGGTGGTAGCGGCTGCCTGTTCGTGAAGCAGACATTTGAAAAAGCGATCTGGAGAGTTCTCTGGAATTTTGTTGTTTGTTCCAGCCTTTGTGAGAAATACATTTAACAGCTTGCAGGAAGTGTCCATCTGCGACTGAGTTCTGCAAACTTGAGTTAGTATATCACTGTTACCAGATGGATCTCTTCGTGGACCATCAGCAACAAGATAGAACAGGCCCTTATCCCTACTGGTGGGAGGAGGAGGCGGCAGAGGGAGGAATAGGGGCGGTAAGAGTGGCTCTAAGTAGTTCAGCTTGTGACTGCATATCGAGGAGAACACATGTGCATCTGCAAACCCTCTCTCCTGGTGGAATTCTTTGGGACGATGATTTTCCCCGACCCCAGAAATGTGTTGCATTATGATCCATTGATTCACTTCACGGCATTCGCTTCAGAACTGCTACAAATTCGTCGGGCAATAGACCGCGCCGCTCGAACTGTCAACACAACTGGCACTACTAAGAGTATCCTACGACTTCCACTTTGCTGGCAAAGGGTTATACACAATGCTGGTGACTAATGTGAAGATCAGTAAAACTTTGAAACTCGTTTCTATTTTGTAAATAAATAGTTGCCACTATTAAAGTTCCAACCCTCGTGCATATATACATATATATAAAATGCTCTTTGAGAACTGGACTGTACATACGGTGCATGGACATTGAATGCAGAATACGTCGATAGTAGAGATATAAGGCACTGTTAAATTTTTTTCCTCACTCGAAGCAAATTACTTCAAAATGTCTTAGTTCCTTGGATTTCTCCTTACCAGGCCGTTTCCTAGAGCTTTTTCTCCTCTGCCAGTTGTAGGGGCCGTCAGTTTATTTATTTCGCAAACCAAATTTTTCCTTTCTTCTCAGGTACACTTTAATTTCTTTTCTGCTTCTAAACTTTTCTTTTCAGTGTAATTATCAAATACACTGCAGGTATTCATGCTTGGGTATTAGAATGTGATGGTGAAGTCCAACGGAAATATGCCCTTTAGGTTTCATAGCTCACTTTTATATCTGGATATTTTTCTTCCAATATTCGCGACGTTTTTGTTTTGTTCAGTACTTCCGACAGATACACATCTGAAGAGTCATCCAAACTGTAATGGCTTTGATGATCTTTATAGGAATTTATAAGTTGCCATATATTATTTACATTACAGTGAGGTGACATAAGTCAAGAGGCAGGGATATGCGCATATACAGGTGACGGTAGTATCGCGTACACAAGGCATAAAAGGACAGCGCATTGCCATAACTATCATTTGTACTCACATGATTCATGTGGATAGGTTCCAAAGAGATTATGGCAGCAGGACGGAAATTAACAGCTTTGAAAGCCGAATGGTAGTTGGAACTAGATGCGTTGGAAATTGGGGAATTCAATATTCCGAGATGTACAATGTCAAGAATGTGCCGAGAATACCAAATTTCAAGCATTACCTCTCACCAGAGACAACGCAGTGGCCGTCAGCCTTCACTTAACGTCCGATAGCAGTGGTGTTTGCGTAGAATTGTCAGTGCTAACAGACAAGCAACACGCCGTGTAATAGCCGGCCGGTGTGGCCGTGCAGTTCTAGACGCTTCAGTCTGGAACCGCATGACCGCTACGGTCGCAAGTTCGAATCCTGCCTCGGGTATGGATGTGTGTGATGTCCTTAGGTTAGTTAGGTTTAACTAGTTCTAAGTTCTAGGGGACTGATGACCACAGATGTTAAGTCTCATAGTGCTCGAGCCATTTGAAACGCCGTGAAATAACCGCAGGAATTAGTATTGGACTGTTAGGACAGTGAGGCGAATTTTGGCGTTAAAGAGCTGTGGCAGTAGACGACCGACGCGAGTGCCTTTGTTAAAGGCACGCTATCTCGTGCAATGCTTCGCCTGCGCTCGTGGCTGCGTTAGTTGGACCCTAGACGACTGGAAAACCGTGGCCTGAGCAGGTGTGTCCCGATTTCAGCTGACAAGAGCTGATGGTAGGGTTCGAAAGCGACGCAGCCACCACGAAGCCATGGACCCAAGATATCAATGAGGCACTGTTCAAGCTGGAGGTGGCTCGCTAATGGTGTGGATTGTGTTTAAATGGAATGGACTGCGTTCTCTTGTCCAAGTGAGACGATCATTGACTGGAAATGGTTATGTTCGACTACTTGGAGACCATTTGTGGCCATTCATGTACTTCATGTTGCCAAAAAACGACGGAATTTTTATGGACGATAATGCGCCACGTAGCCGGGCCACAATGGTTCGCGATTGGTTTCAAGAACATTCGGGAATCTCATAGAACATTTATTGGACGTAATCAAGGGGTCAGTTCGTGCACAAAATCCTGCTCCGGCAACATTTTTGCAATAGTGGACGGGTATACAGGCAGCATGGCTCAATATTTCTGCAGCGAACTTCCGACTTGTGAGCATGGCACATCTAGTTGCTGCTCTGCATCGGGCAAGAGGAGGTCCGATATGATATGAGGAGGTGTCTCATGACTTTTGTCATCTCAGTGTATGTTTGTAGTGGTGACTGCCGCCTTCTTCACGCTTATCAGTCGGTACACAGCCTGTTCTTTGTAGGCTCTTCACAAAATATTCACTTTTCTTCTTTTTTATTCCATGAATAGTCATAAAACCTTTGCGACGTATCTGAAATTGTCTTACAGATTCTGTCCCGTCTTCGTTTTCAACTGGCCCACAAACTTTGTACAAATAAGATGCACCAAAACGCTGAGAAACTACTTGTTTTGAAGGTCTGTTTACTGCCAACACAGAAGTTAAACCGTAGAGGTAAATATTCAAATATTCTGGCCATCATACGATTTTTTTTTTTTTTACAGCTTCGAAGTACTACCTCCTACACGTGCAATTTCATGTAATTGCAGATTGAATTATTTATTCCCTGCAGACAATCTTTAATATGATTTACGTTGTTTTTTATGCTGTATTTCACTTACACACAAACTATAAAATAATGTATTCACACTAACTCTACTAAAGAAACACTAAGAAACACAGACTGTAATGCACAGCTAGCGAACCAAAAACAGTAATTTACTATTACCTCACCACGTGATGTGATAGGTAGAAAGAAGAATGCAGTTAGCCTGGTATGTGTTTGAAAAAAAAAAGTTGATAGGTCCCTTCTTTCTTCGTATGAGTTTTTTCTTTCGTCATTTTCTACTTACGGCACCACTTTTTTCACAGTAAGGGTAGTCCATACTAAGGCACATATCCACAGAAACATATGGTATTCAGATCGGTAGTTCAGAAAAAAAGTTGATGTCCCTCTTCTTTCTGTGCACCCTTCTACCGTAAACCACAGACGTGCATTCGAACAGTCGCGCTCGAGTTTGAGAATACTCCCAAGTAGGAATTTTATGACTGTTTCATGAGTTTGTAAGACGTTCTGTGCTTTGTATTCAAGTGAGGGAAGACTATTTAGAACACTTGTAGCATTAAAATCACCACCGTAGCTTTTCTCTATTTTTTTTTCTTTTTTATTCATCTGCGCTTGAAACATTTTTGGACTGACAGGGGGCGTATGGTCTGTCAGTAAATGAGCCCCTGTAAAGCATTCATGAAGACGCTCCAGCGACACAGTTATGCGTGTGTCATACTACCTTAACGGAATGTGTATAAATTTTGGCTGTAACTACCGCCTTCTGACTAAAAACGTTGGCATGCCGAAATTGAGATAAGTATCGTGCTACTGTGTTAAAAGTCACTGAACTTTTTGGCAAACCTTTCCTTCAGATATCGATCAAGATGACGTCATGTTTAAGACGGTATTTAGGAGACGTTGGCCTCAAATTCTGGACCAGCCAAATATGTTATGGTTTCCTAAGCCACTTAAGCCGAATAGTGGTACGATTTCGTTGGATACTACTGATTACCTGCCCGATCTTTGTCTAAGTAAAGTTTCTGTCTCCTAAGGCGGCACACTCAATAGAACACTAAACTCTTACTTTTCCCTTCGTCATCACCGTTTAAATGTTTATTGTCTATGTTTAACTGAGCCCCAATGTGTCTAATGTGCTACATGATCTTACGAAAATGTTGAAAACTTTATGAAAATGTTCATTTCTGTCAGCTGTTAAACCCTAGCGTCGTGAAGAAAATAATCTATGTGGATATTAACTGAGAGACAGATCTACCCTCGAGAATCAGTGCTGGAGTAAATGTGCACGACAGAATACATTAACGGTTTAGAAGATTGCGGCGCTAGAAATTTATCAATCAAAAAACGTTGATCTAACTGCTTTAATCAAAAGCATGATCTGCATGAAGTGTGAATTTATTTCAAAAGTTTAAATGAACAAACAAAAATGAGAAAAAGGCGGAACAAGAAGGTATTTGATTGACAGTTAAACATTAATTACGATGAAATTGAAGTAATTCAAGCAACAGATGAGAAAGGACATTTGTGGAAGTGGAATTTGTTAACCAGCATACGCACTTGCTAAATAATTGACCACAACGTGCCTATACATCAATAAAAATGATTATGTGAGGCTTGAAAGAGAGTCTGAAGTTAGCCATACTACTGTGACTGTGCGGTCGGACATGAGAAAGCTGAACCAAAAATTCTAATAAATCTGTAAGTTCCCTTCATCCCTTCACCGCACCCGTCTACGTAACGTGAACAGACCGCTGATGGCGCGCTGGCTGCCATATAGTGAGCACCTAGAAGTGCCCTGCTGTGAACTCCCAACACGGAACTTCTGTCAGTGTCCGCTACAGAATGGAGCTGCTTTCAAAGTCTGCTGTCCTGGTCGAGAAGCCAAGTCCCTACCTTCTTGCACACTCTCCGAAACCCGAGTCCCCGTCTTTTAGAAGTTGAAATTAAGCATCTCTGCATTTAGTATGCCAGTCCTAATAAAGTTAGTTTCCTCCGGCAATGGCGTGATTGTTTTCTTGTTCAAAATCTCCCATCATTAGCCGATGAAGTTCTCTTTGCGCCATTATCCGCCCCCCCCCCCCAAAAAAAAAAGAAGAAAGAAAAAAAATCAACTGAAACTGTAAGTCAAATTAACGTCACACTACAGCCACCTATTAGTGGTCTGTAGCTAGCGCAGTTTCCTCTAGACGTAGAAAAATAATTGAGAGAAAAAAAGTAAATCCGTTCCCAGGTGACAGCCTGCTGGCCACCCGCAAAATTACAAATTTTTGGAGTCCTGCTACCATGTAAACAGGATTTCCACAACGAGACTCCAACATTTTAATATCCTATATCTTTCTCATTTCAGATGGTGGACCTGCGAATCCTGAAGGGGCAGACAGAGCAGCTCAACAAGTTTGTGGTGTGCAAATTTAATACGCCAAGTGGCCGTAGTGGTGCTGCAATCAATTGTTTTAGCAAAATGGAGGACATGAAGGAGCGTGCACAAGTGATCTGGTGGTATGCAGAGACAGAATCGGCGACCCAAGTGCAAAGAAACTTTCGTCGAGTTTACAACAAAGCGCCCCCGTCGTTCAAGACTATAAAGAAGTGGTGTGATCAGTTTTTGGCTACTGGGAGTGTTTCGAAAGGGCATGGTGGTGGTAAGCCTGGGATCAGCGAACATCATGTGGAACAAGTGCGGCGGTCATTCGAACAAAGTCCACAGAAGTCAGTGCGACAGGCAGCACGAGAACTTCGTATGAAACGTTCAACAGTCCACAATGTGCTTCATCAGCGATTGCGTTTGTGCGCATATAAAGTGCAGGTTGTGCAAGAAATCAAGGCTGATGATCGACCAAAGCGAGAAGAATTTGCATGTGTCATGTTAGATCGCATTGCTTCGAACGAGACATTTTTATCACGCGTGACGAGGGCTGTCAATCGTCACAATGTGTGCATCCGGGGGTCCGAAAATCCACATGCACCTAGGGAACACATGTGCGATAGTCCGAAAGTTAATGTGTGGCTTGATGATTAATCGCATTGTTGGGCCATTTTTCTTTCAGGAGCCGACTGTGGATGGAGCCATCTACATGGGCATGTTGGAACAATTTGCCGTGCCACAGATAACAGACCTGCAGCCAAATGTGATGTTTCAACAGGACGGTGTATCACCCCATTGGAGCCTTGACGTCCGAAAATTTTTAAATGACACATTCCCGCAACAATGGATTGGCCGTGGAGGTCCAATTCCTTGACCGCCACGTTCCCCCGACATAACACCCCTCGATTTTTTCTTGTGGGGTTACGTGAAAGACCGGGTATACGCTACATCAGTAAAGGACCTGCAAGACTTGAAACAGCGCATAAGAATTGTCATCAACTCTGTCACAGAACAGATGCTCCGCAACACATGGCACGAAATCGATTACAGACTTGATATTCTTCGCGCTACCCCTGGCGCCCATGTTCACGTGTACTGAAACGTCCACCTGCGTTTGAAAACTTGATGAGCTACTGTATGATTTCCCTGTATTTTTTCGTCAACAAATTGTGTTTCCTCTCAGATTTTATGAGTGGACACCCTTTATTTTAGGATGGTTAGGAGATGTCTATCTTACAAAGTATTTCTCTGGCATAGACTCGGCCGCCCCATGCTTCACAGACTTCCTCGATACATAACTGAAGCTTTCAGAGCACCTTTCCCTGGCAGGCCGTAGGCTGTAAAAAGCGTCTTTCCCCAGCTGGACCTCGTCTTTTTGTAATTTGTCTGCAGCCTCGGCTCACATTGCCCGAGAGCCTCTGGCAGCGCTATGCGGTCGCCGCCGAGCTTGCTGAGCTTTGCTTCTGGTCCTCAATTGTCATGCGGACAATGTGTGTGACCCCAGCGGCCGCTACCCGAGTTGGCCAGCTGCCAATTCTCAAAACACGATGACCCTTATTTGCAGCTGTTCCATTTCTCTTGCGTTTCCTTCTGAATGTCCGGTCTCACAAAGGGCCACGCGCGACACACTTGACAGTGAAATTAAAACAGGTGTGGTCAGATACTCGACTATACAACGAAGTGTAGCACAAATGGTCATAGATTTGTTTGACTCACTGGAGCGTCATGGAAAATTTGAAAACCCTGAAGTGGTAGACCCTTGATGATCGACACCTACGAATCAATGAAAGCTTACAAAGCTTCAAGAGCGGAAGTGTCTCTCTTCTGCACATTCTGGTGTTTTGTTTAATAATGTAAACAAGAAAATAAATTTCTCGGCTGAGAACTTAATAGCACAAATTTTTTAGATTTCAGCATACAGGGTGTCCTTTGAGGAATGGTAAATATTCAGGGATATGACAGAAATGATCATTCAAAGGGAAAAATTCTTGTAAACTTGGGGTCTAAAATACATATATTGAGGGCTATGAGCACTTCTTCATCATCGATTCTATGTAACGTATCAGTTCCACAGCAAGCAAGATCTTTGCTTTCCGTATTATGGGAGAGGGTAGCATAGACCAAAATTAGTCCAGTGTTCGTAGCTCTCAGGGTAAGCATTTTAGAGCCCATGTTTACTAAACAATTTTTTCTAGTTTTGGTCCTTGCTACGTCCTCCCAAATTACGCTAAGCAACGAGCTTGCAGTAGAGGAGATTTGTTTCACAGTCTCTAACATGAAGAAGTGGACATAGCTCTTAATAAATGCATTTTAAAGCCCATGTTTACTAGACCTTTTGGCATCAAGTGATCGTTCATGTCATATCCCTGTAAATTTACCATTCCTCCTGGCACATCCTGTGTAAAATCAAAACAACAGGCACTGTTTCAACACATGAAGAAAAAAGACAACTTCCAGCAACACAGTCTTGCTAAAATATGTCACGCGGATGTACCCAATAAAGCTGCATACAGTACGACGCTAATCAAAGCAAAAATAATCCCACTGAACAAAGAGGACACGGAGACTGAATTAGGGATCAAAAATGGCTCTGAGCACTATGGAACTCAACATCTGTGGTCATAAGTCCCGTAGAACTTAGAACTACTTAAACCTAACTAACCTAAGGACATCAAACACATCCATGCCCGAGGCAGGATTCGATCCTGCGACCGCAGCGGTCACGCGGTTCCAGACTGAAGCGCCTTTAACCGCACGGCCACACCGGCCGGCAATTAGGGATCATTAAGCAAATTGCAGTGGCTAACTACATCCTCAACTCACTGGTACATAAAATGCAGAAACAGATAACAAAAAAGAGAGAAATTGCAGGCTCTTTAGAAGGAACCAGTAACACAAACGTATGACCGTCGGCACACGGACCGTTCATTGGAATGTCAAGCGTGTCGAGTCTCTCTCGTCACAGCACGGAGAAAGCAGGCTCTAAGCCAGAGCAACGTCTAGGTATTCTGAACCAATGAGGTGGAACACCGGCACCTACGTCACATGCGTGCCATCTCTCTTCCGCGCACAGTCGCGAGACGCTATATTGGCTTTCAGTTAAAGACCATATGTATATACGCCGTTTCTCAGCATCAGCAAATTACCTCTCGAAAAGCCGGCCGCGGTGGTCGAGCGCTTCTAGGCATTACAGTCTGGAACCGCGCGACCGCTACGGTCGCAGGCTCGAATCGTGCCTCGGGCATGGATGTGTCTGATGTCCTTAGTTAGCTTTAAGTAGTTCTAAGTTCTAGTGGACTGATGACGTCAGAAGTTAAGTCCCATAGTGCTCAGAGCCATTTGAACCAACTAATACATAGGACAGCTGCCAAGACTACGGAAGGAGAACAGACACGTCAATGACCGAGCGGACAGTTCATAATTTTGTGAAAAAAAAGAAATGAAAGGGGGGGGGGGGGGCGAGAGTAATTTGAACACGGATCTTCCCCATGGTAGTTCAATACCGTAACCACACAACCACGGCGTCGTGGTTCTACGAAGTACCTGAACCGTTCACTGTTTCTATTTTGCTTCTTTCTCCACAATCCAATACACCTTCTTCCTATCTTCATGATTGATCTGTGTTCAGGTTTTCACAGGCTATCCACTGGGCATTTTACCAGTAAATCTGAGTGGGTGTGGTGGGAGGTTTCCCTTGTCAGCTTTAGGACTATGCAGAATCACATGCAAAACTTGTATGAGGTACTA
The DNA here is from genome assembly GCF_023864345.2 of Schistocerca serialis cubense. Taxonomy (NCBI): domain Eukaryota; kingdom Metazoa; phylum Arthropoda; class Insecta; order Orthoptera; family Acrididae; genus Schistocerca; species Schistocerca serialis. The sequence goes on from NC_064645.1 coordinate 159,987,843, forward strand.
TATACGGATAACTGGAGGAAATTTCAAAATCACATGCACTGAACACATCACCTGTTATACACGTAACCAATTTACCAAATTAGCAATAGCAACACACAAAAAACACAGAACCCCCAATTGGAAACAGGAGAAGATCTTAAGATATTCCATCACTTTCAAAAATCACACACATTGGATGTAACAGAGGACCTGGAGATTTTTCTACGCCAGAAAAAGCAAGGAGAAAATATACTCAATAACGAACTAGATAGTGAATCAATTTTTTCAAATGTTTTTACTAGTTATGATAACTTCAGTAATTTCCATTCCATGTGTACATTAGCCCATAGTCCCTACTCAAAATCTACAACAAAACAGAAGCACACTCGGTATTTGAATAAGGTAATGGAAAAAAAATTTTCATAATTGACAACGTTATGTATACAGTGTAATGCTCAGAAAATATAAAACCTGTAACTGTACACAAACTTCGTGAAACCATACTTTCACACTATCTCTGTAGCAAATTTTGATTAAAAATATAAGCACTGTTAGTGATGGTTTGTTTATTTGTGTGTGTGTGTGTGTGTGTGTGTGTGTGTGTGTGTGTGTGTTTGTGTGTGATACTCTGTCTAATAAAGGAGTCACGTTACTTTTAAGTAGAAAAACAAAGATGCTGTCTCTAACATTAGTATATAAAAAACACTCCGTCATCAATTTATCCAATTGCGGTATAACCTCAAAAAGACAACTACAGTGCAAGAGAGACAGAAAACCCGAAACACATTGTGCTGACCATGAAAAAATAAGTACCTGGTGCAGTCTCTCATTATATAAGTCATGAATGACACAGCTGCAGGCTTTCCGAAAACATCAATTATGATGAACGAAATGAATATTACTGTGGGCCACCTGCAACTGTTCTTGCTTGGTGTCTTTGTTGTGTGACTGTTTGGTCAAAAGTGGCTTGTACCATAATTAAAGTCGAGTAAATTAGGAAGTCTACACAATCTAAACTAACCCCAAGCTGAAAATGAGAGGATAAATATGATTAAAATTAATGTCAGTGACTGACATAACTAGGTACTATATTTCCATGTTAAATTCTTCCTCTGGAGGTCTGTCTAAATGTATTTGGGAGTCGTATTGAGTACAGGTTGAGAAGAGGAGAGCTGAGCAGAGGGACCCTAGGCCTCTTCAAACACCACCAGGAGAAGGAGGAACTTGAAATAGAAGTCACTGAGGAATGGAATAAATAGGAAGTGCAGGGTGTCTAAGACGAAATGGTTCCATGAAAAAGATGAAGAAATCGAAAAAGAAATTGCCGGAAGAACTGACTCAGCATATAGGAAAGTCAAAACAACGGTCGGTGAAATTAAAAACAATGGTGGTAACATTAAGAGTGCAATGGAAATTCCACTGCAGAGAAGACAGCGGATAGGTGGAATGAGTATACTGAGGGCCTCTACGAGGGGAAAGATTTGTTTGATGTGATTGAAGAAAGGACAAGAGTCGATTTAGAAGAGAGAGGGGCTCCAGTGTTAGAATTATAATTTAAAAGAGCTTCGGAAGACTTAAGATCAAATAAGGCAGAAGGGGTAATAACATTCCATCAGAATTTCTAAAATCGTTCGGAGAAGTGGCACGAAAACGACTATTCACGTTGGTGTGTAGAATGTATGAGTCTGGCGACATACCATATGACTTTCGGAAAAGTATTATCCATGCAGATCTGAAGACTTCAAGAGCTGACAATTGCGAAAATTATCGAACAATCAGCTTAACAGCTCATGCATCCAAATTTCTCACAAAAATTATGTATAAAATAATGGAAACGAAAATTGAGGATGTGCTAGATGACGATCAGTTTGGCTTAAGGAAGGTAAAGGCACCAGAGAGCCAATTCTGATGTTGCGGTTGATAATGGAACCAAGAGAAGAAAAATTAAGAGACGTTCATAGGATCTCCCGACCTGGAAAAAGCGTTTGACTATGTGAAATGGTACAAGATGTTCGAAATTCTGAGGAAAATAGGGGTAGGCTGCAGAGAGAGATGGATAGTACACAATACGTACAGGAGCCAAGAGGGAATAATAAGAGTGAAAGACAAAGAACGAAGTGCTCGGATTAAAAAGGGTGTAAGACTACTGTTGAATCTATACATCGAAGAAGCAATGATGGAAATAAAAAAAAAAAAATCTTCGAGAGTGGAATTAAAATTCAAGATGAAATGGTAACAATGATACGATTCACTGATGACACTGTTATTCTCAGTCAAAGTGAAGAAGATCTACATCAGCTGAATGGAATGGATTGTATAATGAGTATAGAATATGGTTTGAGAGTAAATCGAATAAGGGCGAAAGTAATGAGAAGCATCAGAAATGAGAAGTAGATGAAGTGAACGAATTCTACTACCTAGGCAACAAATTAACCAAAGACAGACGGAGGAAGGATGACAGCAAAAACAGACTAACTCTGGCAAAAAGGGAATTCCTGGTCATAGAAATCTACTAGTATTGAACACAGACGTTAATTCGAGAAAGAATTTTTTGAGAATGGACGTTGGGAGCACAGCATTGTATGGTAGTGAAACATGGAACGGGAAGACAGGAACAGGAGAGAATCGAAGCATTTGAGACGTGGTGCTATAGACGACTGTTGAATACTAGGTAGAGTGATAAGGTAGAGAATGAGGAGGTTCTGCGCAGAATCGGAGAGGAAAGGAATATGTGAAAACACTGACAAGGAAAAGGGATAGTATGATAGGACATCTGTTAAGACATTAGTGAATAACTTCCACGATACTAGACCGAACTGTAGAGGGTAGGACTTTTAGAGGAAGGCAGAGGCTGGAAAACATCCAGCAGATAATTCAGGGCATATGTTGCAAGTGCTTTTCTTAGATGGAGAGTTAAGCGCAAAAGAGGAATTCGTGGTGGGGCGCATCTGATGACTAAAACAAAAAGAAAATGTGGAGTAAGTGCTCCAAAGATGCACGACCTGGGTAATGCCTTTAACGATGGAAATCAGTTGTATCATGTTTTTAATGTTCCATTGGCGCCGAAGACAGGTGCCTCAGATATACTACAGTGAGGGAAAACAATATCACGGTGCTCTGCCCTCCACAGGAAACCTGTATTCTGGGAAATCCTGATACTGAAGTTGTACATATATACCATCTCTGAACTGGAGTGAGGTAGGAGATCATTGGGCGCTTTTTTGTTTAAGAAGACAGGACGATGAGACATCAGGCTGGCACCAAGTTAACTACTTTGTTTTTGGCTGTGGTAAGAAATGGTAAGAACAGCTATTATTAGGTAATATCAGTAAAGTACAGAGTTGGAGAAGAGAAATCTCTGTGTATGTGTGGAGAAGACCTGGTAGCCAGAGACATGTGATAGGGCAGATGGATTGAGTCAGGAGATGCTTGTTTTTGAACTCCTGAATTAAAAACCCACACGCTCTCATATGTAATGTTGACTTCAGAGTATTCACCTCAAGCTCATTATTTCGCCTTTGCCAAGATGCTGCCATTTTAATTCCACTGCAAAACTGTAATAATACTCGATGATCGAAATGGTGTCATGTCTTTTTGTACTTCTGTTCACAGGGGAGTCCACAGCAAACCGTAAAAAGTAGAGTTTCATAGTGACCATTGTTTCATTCAGTAGTTTGAAAGTAGTTTTATCATCTTCTTAGTTAAAGTATCCACGTTTCACGTAAGATATGACTATTCTTACTTAAGAAATTACATTCGTTCAGTTATCAGTTGCGCGACACATCTGGTTAAATTAGCGGGATTTTGGTTGTCGATAAAGTCACCTGCTACAGCTCTTTCTGACATCTTCAGGGGTATATCGATGGCTCAGTGGTGACCTCATATCTTTTCCAACGATGTCTTCCAGCAGGATAATGTTCCGTAGCACATGGCAAGAATCGTGCTGTAGTGGTTTCAGTAGCGTCATACTTAACATATCATGTGAATCCGATAGAACACATTTAGGGTTATATCAGGCGCCAGATTCACACCCACAAACCACCAGCCCATCATTTAGGGTTTTATAATTGATATTTAATAATGTTAAGTCAGTATTACATTCCAACTAAATGAAACGTGCATCTTTGTGTTCTTTTCACATCCCAGAAATCTTTCTCCGTGGGATCGAAAGATTACAGTTAACGGAATGCAATATCCGTCATTCAATGTCCGGCAGCTCTGCAGTTAATTACGGTAAAAAGAGAGAACACTATGTTTAACAAAGGTTAATGAGAACTGCGAGAGATCAAGCGATGAACAGTTTCGTGTAAATAGTTTCGTCCGAAGGGCGCAGCACCGATGTAGCGCCACATCAAACAATTTTCCGATGTGTTCGTGGCGTGTTTTCAATATCCGCGTCTGCTTAGCACTACAGGTAACTCATAGGTCCAATCATATGCTACCGATCACAGCAGTAGCAGTGTTGCCTGTTGAAAAGTTACGGTTTTTACCCTCTGATTGCTCGGATATTAGTCTGCAATATATGTTACCTGAGGGTACCTCATGCAGAAAACAAAAATAATACTGTATCAACAAGTACGTCTAATTAGAATTTAGAGACAATGTGAAACTCTGTACTGAAATGTGACTCATATAATGGCCAGTATTTACATTTTGCAGTTTCCATTACTAGTGAGACGTACCACAAACGTTACTAATTGGTTACAACGTATTTCATATGCACCATGCGCTACGAAAACCTAACATGACATTCTTTGCCATTGTTAACATCCTTAGTTTTTCATGTTTGGCATCTTGCACGCCGGTTAGTTATTCCTTGATAATGTTCTGACAAGTAGAAAACCGAATGGAAATTAAAAAATGCAGCGAAATTTATTTTTTCATCACCATTAAACATGAAACTGCTCTACCAAAAAGACGCGGTAGAACGTGTTTACAACCATTGCATTACGAAATGTTTTGTTACCTAAACTATTCTCCTTCAAGAGAAAAATCAACGTCATGTCGAAGCTACAGACAACATACGTCTGTGTGCAACACAAGATTAGATTAGATTAGATTAGATTAGATTAGATTAGATTTACTTTCATTCTAATTGATCCGTAGTGAGGAGGTCCTACAGAATGTAGAACATGTCAGAAAAACAATAATACATGACAAATATTTACAACTGAAACAAATAAGGTAATGTGTCTTCCGTAGGTCCCAAGTAGAATGATCGTCTTTTTTTTAATGAACACTATATGAAAGAATCACACACAAATCAGTTGGTTCTACTGAGAAATTCATCAATGGAGTAGAAGGAGTTGGCCACCACTAAACCCTTTAGGTTTCTCTTAAACTGAATTTCATTGGTTGTTACGCTTTTTATGGCTGCTGGCAAGTTATTGAAATATGTGTGCTCCTGAATAATGCACAGCCTTTTGTTTTACAAGATATCCCTATTTCTTGAGCAGTCCATAGCCTCTTTGTAGACTACCCTGTAGCCTTGGTTAGTTTTGGGGGAAAACAGTGTTCAAATAATGTAAGCACTTTATTAGCAAAAGTGTTACATTTTTCATTCATGCCATGAGCACTGTAAACATCAGTCCAGTGAATGTCTCCGAGGAGTGTCCTAAAATAATCAATTTTTGGATTATTGATTACCCTCTTGAGCTCAGATTTAACAGATTTTATATCCCGTTCAGTATTAACATTTAACAGAAGGAACTACATATCATGGTCTGAAAGGTCATTGACTATTGGTTTTGTAATATAATTTTGTTCATTGGACTTTTCTATAAAGATATTATCAATGGCTGTTTGTGAGCAACTGGCTACCCTAGTGGGGAACTTTACAGTGGGACTTAAGTTGAATGCTAGTGTTACTAACTCAAATAAGTCCTTCTTGAGAGAGTCTTTAAGGAAATTTACATAGAAATCACCAGAACCACTATTTCTTTGTTTCTGGTTGTTAAATGGGCCTGTACAGCTTCAAGGTGGTTTATAAACAGATTAAAGTACCTGCAGGTGCTCAATATACACTTAATAGTATGAAGGATTTTTTGTGAAATTCTACTTCTGTAACACAGGCTTCCGTATGTAGTTCTAAGCAAAATTTATGAATGTCTATGTTCTTAAATTTATGACAGTTCCTGATGAATGTGGCAACTTCTCCTTTCTCCATTTCTGATCTAGAAAAGTGAGATGCTAACCTAAACCCTGTAACATTTAGACGTTCTTTACCAGTGGTCACTTGATGTTCAGAGAGGTAGATTATGTCAGCTGAGTTTGAGGACTCTAATTCATCTATGCAAATAATTAATTCATTAATTTTATTTGTCTTTCCTCGAATAAAATGGTTCAAATGGCTCTGAGCACTATGGGACTTAACATCTGTGGTCATCAGTCCCTAGAACTTAGAACTACTTAAACCTAACTAACCTAAGGACATCACACACATCCATGCCCGAGGCAGGATTCGAACCTGCGACCGTAGCAGTCGCGCGGTTCCGGACTGAGCGCCTTAACCGCGAGACCACTGCGGCCGGCTTTCCTCGAATATTCTGATGCAATTAAGATAGCTGACATTTCACATTGACTAAGTTTAAATTTGATAGAGTTGAAATATTGGCTGATGTTGAGCTTAGCTCCAAGTTCTTTTGACAGCTCTGTCAGAACTCATGAGTTTCCTGCAGTAGCCCGGATGCAGTTTGATATCTTCCCTACCTGAGTGAAGATGTTCAACAGATCAGAAGGTATTATTTTCACTGCCAAAGCATAACTATGTGGTTGAATACTGCATTCTGGGAGCTTCTTTCACCAATGAACGAACACCCAACACGAATAAATCGCCATTTGCAGACACGAGTTAAACGATCACTGCATCTCCTTTTCTTAGCAAAATTCCTTGGTGATCGGAAGACGTCTGCTTAGCATGTATTAGTACTACTGATTCCAAGACAAGGCTTCTTCTTAGGTGCCACACTCTTCTATGTGTCGAATAGAGATGATCAGCTGCGGGTTCTGCTGTACTCTGAAGTGCCGTTCTATAGTTTAGCCTCGGTAGTGAAGTCATTTTCAGTTCGGTAGCCAAAGTTGCCATTCTGTGCGCTACTGAGACCTCTTGACGATCGGCCCACCTGCCAGTATTTCGTCTACAGTACTGCTAGGTGGTGAGGCTTTTCATTTTGTTCAGCGTGCTTTGATTGCGAAGACAGTTTGTTATTTTAGAAATATTGAGCGATTTTTAGTTTTGGTTATATTGATAATGTTTTATTGAAGAATAAGGGGGACACATCGAAATGGAACGCTGGTTCATAAATGTTATTATGCTTGCATTTCATCAGAGTATCATGGAAGTGGTGGACATGGCGCACATTGTACTGCTAAGAAGAAGCAGGGGCAACGAAGATGGGCAAGGTAGTTCGAGGAAATTTGCTGCTGTGTGATTTGGCAACGTTATCTGTGTTATGAGATGAACGCTTTTGAGATGCCAAACAGGAACTTTGTGGCGAGGTACTGACTGAGGAGGCAGCTGGCTCATAATTTGTTTGAGCAACTGTGGCTGTACATCAGGGACCATCAAAGATCTACAGTCATCCCTTTGCACCTCAAGGTATATTTGTTTAGCGAGTCCTGATCTGACCAAATTAATTGAACGATCCTTATCAGTCATTTAATCTTTAACACACTCAGTTCTTCCGAGGAAGGCCAGACGTACTGGTCGAAACCGGTCAATAATACAGCGTCTTACTGCATAGGCCTACTGGTTGTTCATCTTGTTTCAAATTTAGCACACACAAACAACAGACGCACAGTGGAAATATGCAAAGCCATTTCAGTGTCACTGAAACATACTGACATACTAACCTTCTAATTTCCTTCCACCATTCCCACTGATATCTTAAGCGACATCAATATTCACTGCAAGCAGGCTTTTCGAAGACAATAATGGGAATAGCGTGTCCGGTAGTTTTGTCGGCTGGGCATTTCCGGTGTGCACGCTGTGGTGTGTGTGCAGTTGTCGGATTAGCGTGCCCACAGCTGTGGTAATTTGTCTTCGATTGGCTGGTGGAAGGAGTGATAGCAAAACAGCTAGCGTCGACCTCGGTTCGTCGGGAGTTGTACCGACTCGCTACCAAATCGCTTACAGAATTGAACGAAGGATCGGTTGCGATTACTCTATCGGCCGGTGCGCCCACCGACCGGACCGATCTCTGGAGCGACCAAACGATACAGAATAGGAGTATGGGCGTCAAACGGTCACAACTGTTTCTCAGGCTTGTACTCTGTCTGCTGTGTTGCTGTTCCGTTGACTAAAGCAGCAGTCTTGCCTGGTGACGTGGCCAGCAGGGGCTTGGAGGGGACAAGGTGGGGCAGGCCACAATGGCAGGAGGAAGGGGATGGGAGCGAGGGCCTAATATGCAGTGATTTTTGCTTTAGGATGGTATAAAGATATATCTGCTACTGAAGTTGGTCTTTGGTAAATGTTTTAGTTTCTGAATTCAATAGTAAAAATAAAATGGCAAATTCACTATTCAGAAAGCTATAAACCAAACGATTATAAATCAACTATATAGTTAAACGCTTCTGTTCTTCCGCTACTTGTAGTCTCATATCACACCTTTCCTGTAGTAATCGTAGTTATTGCGATGTTTCAGAAATTAAGAAATCTGCAGCAGTTAATTTGTAGAGCTTGCAGTGAAAGCAAGATTTGATGTACGTTCAGGGTACTTGAAAAACAAACTCTTTGTGAACAGGCCTTGAATGTGGAGTAACTATAAGCTTGCTGCTATTTTTTTCTAAGATAACTATTTTTTAGTATTGCTGTTATCATAAAATACGTCTCATTTTATTTAATATGGTACTCCCATTAACATAATAAATGGTTTTGTTAGTTTGACGTATAGAGCAGAGAACTTATCTGAATCATTGTTTCTTGGTTTTTTGTTGTTCATCGATTTATTAATATGCGCTGACAATTTTTCTCATTGAAGGAATACAGAACTGAAGTCTATGAATCGTTCTGTAGCTCTTGGTATCAAAGAGCAATAAAAAGGTTGAGTAAACTGTCAGTAACAGTTATGGACAATGCCTCGTCTCATTTGACTATCATAGCTAAAGCACATACAAACGACTGTAGAAAGGGTGAATTAATGTATCTTGTGGCTCAGTATAAACCACTTTTACCTCTCTATGTTGTAAATGATCTGGCGAAAAGATTTGCCCATAGGGTCATCAGACTGCCATCACATCACTGCCATTTCAATTCCGTTTAAGTCACACAGGCTCAAGTTAAAATGTATGTGGCAAGGAACAATAAACAATTTCCACTGGAAGAAGTGGAAAGACTGATGAAGGATGCTGTAAATCAAACTTCCTTAGTCAGATTGGCATGATGTTAGAAGACACGTGAAGGAAGTAATAACAAAAACATTGTAAGACATCGTGATCTCCTGACCTTCATTGCTTACATATTCCGCCCTCACAATCACATTCTGCACATCAATACGCTTCATTCGAACCCAAGCTCGATAAGATAAATTCAATGTTGTATGAATTCATGTAAATGATATGCAAATAACTAGTAAATCGCAAGTGCGCACCGAGATTCAAATACTCGAGGCTGCCGTACACACACACATTGAAGACACAATGGTCGCAGGGGCTTTTAGTTCAGGAGCGGCAAACTGCACACCGGGGGCCACTCCCTTCAGAGGACGAGTCAACCTATCTATGTCGGCCAGCGACAACCCATAGAGCAGACAGCGTTTGCCTGAGTGAAAGGGAGAACGACCCCGTGTTTGGCATAAAAGCTAATTCCGCCACATTGGGAGCGCCCAAGCTACACATTCTTTACAAACATAGCACGCAGTTTCAGACGATTTCACAGGGAGACAGCAAACGCCAAACGCCGATGCTACAGGTTTCCAGATTGATCGCCTTAAACGAAACGTCGTTCTCCCATTTTAGAAGAGCAATGCTGATTGGCGGATGATATTTCTGATGCCTTGAGCTGAAGGAGTAATGGAAGAGACCAAAAGATATACCCCTTCACGTCTGGCATGGAGAGGGGCCGTTCCATTGTCGCTCTTGGAGCGAGAACATGCAATGAGAGCATGTGCGCTCATACATGTGCTCAAAGAGCAAGGAACAAGTCTCTCCTCAGTACTTCACTGGGAGAGCAACTCTGCCGAGAGCGAATCGGAGTGCGACTCTATACTGAGCCCTTGTGATTAAGCATTGTTCATTGTGTTGGCCGCCACACTTATTGTGCGGTGTGAACGGACAGAGTTATAGTTAAACGCCTGTGAGTTAATTTTTGAGTGACATCGTGGTGGACTGGTTATCTGACCGGTGTACCACGCCAATAGTTAGACTAGGGGTGAATAGGAGTCCTTGACTTCATCAAGGCATAGGGAGAGTTTGATTGGCGAAGGTCAATCCAGATAGAACGAGAGTTATCTTACTTGTCAGCAACGAGTGGCGCAGACAGCAGTCATCACAACTTACGGTATTGTGCGCTACAACTCTTGTGAGCCCCATATTTCCTCCACAACAGTACACTTCACTGCATTTCACATGCAACAGCCTCGACCCTACCTAGCAACATTCTAACGGATAATTATTCAAGTTGAGTAGGCACAGCTCTCAGCCATTCTGTCAAGTCAATAACAATCTTAAACTCTGTATAGAAATTTCATTGGCGAATCCTATCCTTAAGAGGTAACTTCACATTCCGAAAAGAACTGGGAAATAACTTGTTCAGTTCATAACTAAAAGTTCCATTGTGATTTCTCAGAATTTTTGAAAAAGAAAGTAATTTTCGTGAGTTTCATGTTTTTCTTACACTAACTAGCACTACTCCAGTACCCAAGTATCCCACTAGTTACGTAAGAAGTTTTGTGAATTTTTGTGTCATTTCCTTACAGCGGATGACTCCAGAAGATATTTATTGCTGAAAGTTTTTTCAGGCATTTCTCTTTAGAACGTTAGGAGCGTCTGTCTGACTTCTGTAGTAGTGTGGGGGTGGAAATTGCATCTTGCTAGAGCCACAGGTTAAACGGTACATCTCAGATTAATCCGTTGCTCAGAATGACAGAATAGCACCCACATATCGCTCACAACATGGAAGAATGAATGTTCAGTGGAAAAGAACAGAGAACACTTTGTGTGAGACTAAATCTCTGCTTATTGCTGGATTATTCGTCGATAAAGCGTGATCATGGCATATAAACGCATCGCTGTGCCTATAGGAATAGCGACACCCACCGCTTCCCTCCCCTCTTTGGCAACAGTCAGTCAGTCTACATTTTGTGTCTGTTTTGGTGTGCATGCAGCTATCGGTAGCATTAGCACGTGACATGTTGCGCACGAGCCGGCAATACTGCCGCCCACTGGTACCATCTCTCAGTCACAAAGTCGTTTTAATCGGAGTGTAACATCTCATAGAATGGATTACACGAGGAACTAAAGCGTTCCTTCCCTTTGTGGTGCACTTTAGGAGGTGCTTGACCGAGCGTGGAACCGCAGTGGTTAGCACAATGGTTGGACATCTGGGAGGACGACGTCTCAAATCCCTGTATGGTCAGCCAGATTTAAATTTTCTGCATTTGCCTAAATCGCTCCAGGCTAATGCCGGGATTATTCCTTTAAAAAGGGCTCTGCTGATTTCCTTCCCTACTCTTTCGTAATCCGAGCTTGTGCTCCATCTCTCATGACAGAGGTGTCGACAGGACGTTTAACTCTAATTTTTTCTTCACCTGCGTAGGTGCTCCACACAAAGAAGAAAATACGCATTCAGTGGCTACGTTGTGTGAGGAAGAGACGCTAGCTTCATCGAATGGTTAGATTTACCGCGCTAAAACGGACTGTCTATATTTTACATTCCCCTTACGCCGAGATCGTCCTTTAGGAACCCATCATCGCACCGGAGGACGGAAGACACATTTGATATGATGATTGATGAAATCATGAATAGCAGAATGCCATCATACGGCTTGCAAGCTATCCTAGTCAAGCCAGATATGTCGCACTGTTAAAGATATTTGACGATAGTAGACATCACATAAGACTAGATAAGCCAGAAGAATTTGCTGTTGTTGACTGATCACTGGCTGTACACGTGAGATCAAGATCGTATCGTCCACCGCAACTTACTGGAACTTCTAACATCGGTGTTCATTGACAGTGGAGCAGTCACACTCTTTATAAGTGTGGATCTCGTGTAGGTAACACAAGTCACCAGCATAACATTAGGAGCGGAAACATACCACATAAAAGGGGCTCGAATTGTCAGTTACGAAGGGTCGCCTCTGGATATGAGCACACTTCGATGTAGCTTTTATCATTTAGTAACAAAGGTTGAAAAGAGTCTGCTGCAATCTGACTACCATTACAGATATGGCCGACTACTGTTGACAGGCGGATGGAAGGCGCCGAAATGAGATTTTGCCTTTTAACAGCACAAGGTTGAATGCATTCAGAAAGTAAGTAACATTAGCTCTAAACAAGTCATCTTTATCTCTAAGGTGTCTCAATCTATGACATCCATTTAAGTGCGTCGTCCAGGAAATGGAGTCCGAGCGTCGTCCAAGAAATGGAGTCAGTGTTAGTAACATAGTGTTAATAATATACTGATCACCAGGTACACTACCTTTTTAAAAGTTTCCGGATATCTGTTAAGAGATATTAATTCGGATGTAGCCACCCTGGGCCTTTATTACAGCTTGGACTCTGCTGGGGACACTAATAATGAAGTGTCTGAATGTCTGTGAAGGAAAGACAGCTCATTCTTCCTCAAGAGCTGAAACCAGTGAGAGTTGTGATGTTGGTCACTGGCGTGTGGAGCGAAGTTGACATTCTGACTCATTCAAAAAATATTACATTGGTGTATATATGCAGACGTAAGTAATGAATGAAAATTTGTACCAAGGCCAAGATTCGAACTTGCTCAGTAGGCAGATGCGCTAACCACTACACCACCCTGGCATAGTGGATTTGAACAGTTCCACAGACTAGCCTACCATGTATTTCTCCTAAATCCAATGCAAGTCTGTGCAGTCGTAAAAAGTCACTGTGCCAGGGTGGTTTAGTGGTTAGCGCATCTGCTTAGTGTTCAGAGAACCGAGGTTCGAATCCTGGGCTTGGCACGAATTATTATTCAAGTCTTCAGTCTGCATATACAGGGTGGTCCATTAATAGTGACAAGGCCAAATACCTCACAAAATAAGAATCAAACGAAAAAACTACAAAGAACGAAACTTGTCTAGCTTGAAGGTGGAAACCAGATGGAGCTATGGTTGGCCTGGTAGATGGCACTGCCATAGGTCAAACGGATATCAACCGCGTTTCTTTAATTAGGAACCCCCATTTTTATTACACATTCGCGTACTACGTAAAGAAATATGAATGTTTTAGTTGGACCACTTTTTTTGCTTTGTGATAGATGGCGCTATAACAGTCACAAACATATGGCTCACGATATTAGATGAACAGTTGGTAACAGGTAGGTTTTTCCAATTAAAATACAGAACGTAGGTACGTTTGAACATTTTATTTCGGTTGTTCCAATGTGATACATGTACCTTTGTGAACTTATCATGTCTTAAAAACGCATGCTGTTACAGCGTGATTACCTGTAAATACCACACTAATGCAATAAATGCTCAAAAGGATGTCCGTCAACCTCAATGCATTTGGCAATACGTTTAACGACAGTCCTCTCAACAGCGAGAAGCTCGCATTGACAATGCGCTGACGCATGTTGTCAGGCGTTGTCGGTGGGTCACAATAGCAAATATTCTTCAACTTTCCCCACAGAAAGAAATCCGGGGACGTCAGATCCGGTGAAAGTGCGGGCCATGGTATGGTGCTTCGACGATCTATCCACCTGTCATAAAATATGCTATTCAATACCGCTTCAACCACACGAGAGCTATGTGCCGGACATCCATCATGTTGGAAGTACATCGCCATTCTGTCATGCAGAGAAACATCTTGTAGTAAGATCGGTAGAACATTAAGTAGGAAATCAGCATACATTGCACCATTTAGATTGCCATCGATAAAATGGGGGCTTATTATCATTCCTCCCATAATGCCGCACCACACATTTACCCGACAAGGTCGCCGATGTTCCACTTGTCGCAGCCATAGGGGATTTTCCGTTGCTCAATACTGCATATTATGCCGGTTTACGTTACCGCTGTTGGTGAATGACGCTTCGCCGCTAAATAGAACGCGTGCAAAAAATCTGTCATCGTCCCGTAATTTCTCTTTTACCCAATGGCAGAACTGTACACGACGTTCAAAGTCGTCGCCATGCAATTCCTGGTGCATAGAAATATGGCATGGGTGCAATCTATGTTGATGTACCATTCTCAACACCGACATTTTTTAGATTCCCGATTCTCGCGCAGTTTTTCTGCTACTGTTGTGCGGATTGGCCGTGACAGCAGCTTAAACACCTTCTTGGGCATTTTTATTTGTTGCAGGTCGTGGTAACCATTTCACATGTGGCTGAACACTTCCTGTTTCCTTAAATAACGTAACTATTCGGCGAACGGTCCAGACACTTGGATGATGTCCAGGATACCGAGCAGCATACATAGCACACGCCCTTTGGGCATTTTGATCACTATAGCCATACATCAATATGATGTCGACCTTTTCTGCAATTGGTAAACGGTCCATTTTAACACGGGTAATGTATCACGAAGCAAATACCGTCCGCACTGGCGGAATGTTACGTGATACCACGTACTTATACGTTTGAGACTATTACAGCGCCATCTATCACAAAGCGAAAAAAGTGGTGCAACTAAAACATTCATATTTCTTTACGTACTACAGCAACATGTAATTAAAAATGGGGGTTCCTATTTTAAAAAAAACGCTGTTGATATCCGTTTGACCTATGGCAGCACCATCTAGCGCTCCAACCATAGCGCCATCTGGTTTCCCCCTTCAAGCTAGACGAGTTTCGTTCTTTGTAGTTTTTTCGTTCGATGCTTATCGTGATATATTTGACCTAGTCACTATCAATGGACCACCCTGTATATATATCATAGCTGTTGGAAACTTGAAAATACACTCCTGGAAATGGAAAACAGAACACATTGACACCGGTGTGTCAGACCCACCATACTTGCTCCGGACACTGCGAGAGGGCTGTACAAGCAATGATCACACGCACGGCACAGCGGACACACCAGGAACCGCGGTGTTGGCCGTCGAATGGCGCTAGCTGCGCAGCATTTGTGCACCGCCGCCGTCAGTGTCAGCCAGTTTGCCGTGGCATACGGAGCTCCATCGCAGTCTTTAACACTGGTAGCATGCCGCGACAGCGTGGACGTGAACCGTATGTGCAGTTGACGGACTTTGAGCGAGGGCGTATAGTGGGCATGCGGGAGGCCGGGTGGACGTACCGCCGAATTGCTCAACACGTGGGGCGTGAGGTCTCCACAGTACATCGATGTTGTCGCCAGTGGTCGGCGGAAGGTGCACGTGCCCGTCGACCTGGGACCGGACCGCAGCGACGCACGGATGCACGCCAAGACCGTAGGATCCTACGCAGTCCCGTAGGGGACCGCACCGCCACTTCCCAGCAAATTAGGGACACTGTTGCTCCTGGGGTATCGGCGAGGACCATTCGCAACCGTCTCCATGAAGCTGGGCTACGGTCCTGCACACCGTTAGGCCGTCTTCCGCTCACGCCCCAACATCGTGCAGCCCGCCTCCAGTGGTGTCGCGACAGGCGTGAATGGAGGGACGAATGGAGACGTGTCGTCTTCAGCGATGAGAGTCGCTTCTGCCTTGGTGCCAATGATGGTCGCATGCGTGTTTGGCGCCGTGCAGGTGAGCGCCACAATCAGGACTGCATACGACCGAGGCACACAGGGCCAACATGGTGTGGGGCGCGATCTCCTACACTGGCCGTACACCACTGGTGATCGTCGAGGGGACACTGAATAGTGCACGGTACATCCAAACCGTCATCGAACCCATCGTTCTACCATTCCTAGACCGGCAAGGGAACTTGCTGTTCCAACAGGACAACGCACGTCCGCATGTATCCCGTGCCACCCAACGTGCTCTAGAAGGTGTAAGTCAACTACCCTGGCCAGCAAGATCTCCGGATCTGTCCCCCATTGAGCATGTTTGGGACTGGATGAAGCGTCGTCTCACGCGGTCTGCACGTCCAGCACGAACGCTGGTCCAACTGAGGCGCCAGGTGGAAATGGCATGGCAAGCCGTTCCACAGGACTACATCCAGCATCTCTATGATCGTCTCCATGGGAGAATAGCAGCCTGCATTGCTGCGAAAGGCGGATATACACTGTACTAGTGCCGACATTGTGCATGCTCTGTTGCCTGTGTCTATGTGCCTGTGGTTCTGTCAGTGTGATCATGTGATGTATCTGACCCCAGGAATGTGTCAATAAAGTTTCCCCTTCCTGGGACAATGAATTCACGGTGTTCTTATTTCAATTTCGAGGAGTGTATGTCTGCGACCATATAGTTTCAGTTTTATTCCATTGGGTTGTGGTTGGCACTCTGGACAGGCCAGTCCATTTCAAGAATGGTGTTGTCCACATACCAAGTGCTCACAGGTGCTGGTTTGTGAGAAATGCTGATACAGTCATCATCTCTGAACTGTACGTAGTACACAGTGCTGTAAAATGTGCTCATATTGTTCCGAATTTAGTGGCTTCTTAAGCCCAATAACTCGACCACAACCTAAATACGAAATATATAAATGCTTAACACCACCCCCTCCACAGTCCACTGTTGGCACTGAAAATGATGGCGGCCTACGTTAACAAATGGCTCTAAGCTCTCTGGGACTTAACATCTGAGGTTATCAGTCCCATAGACTTAGAACTACTTAAACCTAACTAACCTAAGGACATCACACACATCCATGCCCGAGGCAGGATTCGAACCTGCGACCGTAGCAGCAGCGCGGTTCCGGACAAGCGACAAGCGCCTAGAACCGCTCTGCCACAATGGCCGGCTCTAGCGTTACCCGGGATATGCGCCAAGGCCCCCCCCCCCCCCCGCCCCCATCAGATTGCCACAGAGTTTACTGTGATTCATTCATCACTTACTTGTTTTCTGTCTCCACTATCCAGTGCCGTCGCTCTTTACACCACCTTCAAATGTTCAAATGAGTGTGAATTCCTAAGTGACCAAACAGCTTAGGTCATCGGTCCTTAGACTTACACACTACTTAAACTAACTTATGCTAAGAACAACACACACGCACCCGTGCCCGAGGGAGGACTCGAACCTCCGGCTGGAGGGTCCGGGCACTCCGTGTCGTGGCGACTCAGACCGCACGGCCCCTCCGCGCAGCTTTATACCACCTCAAGCGGCGCTTAGCATAGACAGAAGCGTGTCAATTAGAAGGAGCTGCTCGATCGTTGTGCTCATTTACATTTAGCTATGAACAGTCATTGAGCTGGATGGACTGCTGGTAATACTCTGGCAGTCACGAGTGATTCCTTCCGCTGATTTGATGCCGTTTTTATCAACCAACCTTCGCAATGCTCACAATCCCTATCCGTTACTGCGCAAGGTCTGCCTCGGGTTGATTTAGCTGGTGCTATTCCTAAGTATTTCCACTTCACAATCGCATTACTAATGGTCAGCTTGGGCAGCATTACAACGTTTAAAATGTCCATGATGGATTTGTTAATCGGATGATATCCAATGATACTTACTTTCCGTGTCCGGAACTAGACTTCAAACTTCCAAAAATCAGCAGCCAATATGGCCTTGTCATTTGCAACCCATAAGTCATTCATTGTGCAGGGCCTGATCTAAATATGGACAGATAAGCAGCCCTTGAGGATCCTAGACAGAACCACAGACACAGAGAGTGTTCTCATTCTCTTTTATTCCAAAGATGAGGAGGAAAGCCCGAGTGGTTGCACTTCTGAAACCAGGAAAGGATTCTGATGATCCACAAAACTTCCGACCTGTGTCTCTTTTATGTCACTGTTTTAAGATCTTGGAACGCCTGACGCTAAGTCGCATAGAAAGCGTCTTGGAACAACAGATCATCCCACAGCAGGTAGGTTTCCGACCAGGCAAATCGTGCTGTGGTCAAGTTGTAAGTAGGCTGTTTAGGTTTTTATGTTGGTAACGCCATGTATCGCTCTATATGAAAATCACTGACTGTGCTGTGTGCAGTCTGTGGCTGGTTTGCTTTGTTGGTATTTGCTATTGTAGTGTTGGGCAGTTGGCTGCTAACAGCGCGTAGCATTGCGCAATTGGAGGTGAGCCGCCAGCAGTGGTGGATGTCGGGAGAGAGATGGCAGAATTTTAAGAGCGGACGATTTGGACGTGTGTGCGCCAGAAAGAGTAAATTTGTAATACTGGATATTATGAACTGATATATATATATATATATATATATATATATATATATATATATATATATATATATATATATATATAATGACTTTTGAACGCTATTAAGGTAAATACATTGTTTGTTCTTTATCAAAATCTTTCATTTGCTAACTATGCCTATCAGTAGTTAGTGCCTTCAGTAATTAGAATCTTTTATTCAGCTGGCAGTATTGGCGCACGCTGTATTGCAGTAATTTGAGTAACGAAGATTTTTGTGAGGTAAGTCATTCATGAAAAGTATAGGTTATTGTTAGCCAGTGCCATTCTTTTTTAGGAATTTTTGAAAGTCAGATTGCGTTGCGCTAAAAATATTGTGTGTCAGTTTAAGCACAGTCACTTATAATTTTTCTAAGGGGACTTTTCAAAGTCCTGAACCTGACCCAACATATCGAGCATGGGTTTGAGAGGAAAGAGATAACTGGAGTGGCATTCATAGACCTTTCAGCTGCATATGATTCTGTAAACCATCGGAGGCTCCTTAGGAAAGTATATAATGCGACAAGAGATTACCATTTAACATCACTGATAGGTACTTTCCTGCATAATAAGAGATTTTTCGTCTGTCACCAGGGCAAGAAGAGCAGGTGGAGAAATCAGAGGAATGGCCTACCCCAGGGAAGCATCCTCGCCCCAGCTATGTTTAATATATATACAAATGACCAACCAGTGCCAAACAACACGCGACAATTTATGTATGCCGATGACACTGCAGTTGCAGCCCAAGGTAACAATTTTATGGATGTAGGGGAGAAATTAACCAGTACCTTGGAAGCTCTCTCCCAGTATTATGAGGCACCACCTAAGGCCAAACCCTTCCAAGACGCAGGTCTGTGCATTCCATTTAAAGAACAGGGAGGCAAATCGTGAATTTAATGTAATATGAAGAGGTGAACGTCTCGAGCATTGTAAAACGCCCAAATATCTTTGTGTCACCTTGAATCGCACACTGACCTATAAACATCATTGTAATGCCACAAGGGAAAAAGTCTCAACTAGAAACATCATCCTCAGGAAACTAACCAGCGGATCCTGGGTTCCAAACCCTGAGAACTTCAGCCCTTGCGCTCAGTGTGTCAGCCACGGAATACGCCGCTCCAGTATGGTCTCCATCAACACACGTGAGAAAAGTTGATGTCGCGGTGAATGAAATGGCACGGATTGTTACCGAATGCTTGAGGCCAACCCCAGTGCACAAGATGTTCTTAATCATGGGGATCGCACCGCCCAACATACGACGTGACATCACTGCCGAAGCCGAAAAAACCAAGCAAGAAAAGGACATGCGTCACCCTTTATATGGACACCAGCCTGCTGACCGACGGCTTTGTTCGAGAAAGAGCTTCCTCTCACATACCCGAGCCCTGGAAGGGTCGGCTGCAGAGAATCGTTTGAAAAGGTGGGAAGTCGACCTGAGAAACCCCTATAAACATGTAAAAGAAGAACTGGCGCCTGGTGGAGACATACCATACACAGTCTGGAGAACCCTAAACCGTATGAGGGTAGAAGTGCCAAAGTGCAAGATAAACCTGCAGCAATGGGGTTTCCTAAAAGAGAATATCCAATGATTATTCCACATAAGAGGTCAGTGAGCTCCCATTACCAACTCATTCTGCTATTATTGCTTCTATACCGTCAACTCAACACTCCCTGACTCGTGGTATTCTGGCGAGACCGCCTTTCATGACGTATAGTACTCAGTTCCGCACTGCATAGGGGTGTCTGCATACTATCGGCCATACAGTGTAAATAGCTGCTACAGTCCTCTGGACTCTAAAAAATGAAGAAGATTATCCAGCAACAGGACACCGAGAACCGTGCAATGCTGCCTGTGGTATTGTAGTGATACGAATATCTGGATTTTCTTTTTGTCAAACTCACTTACGTCAACGAGTTTGATGACAGACAAACCACATTCTGGTGACAAATGGCTCAAGGTCGTGTGTTGGGCGGATTTCGCATAATGTGGCTTCTTGGGACAGGAAATGAGACCGAAGCTGTTACATTCAAAATTCATGAAGCAGCCAAAGATATTATGTAGTGATTGATGGTACCAACTTCATCTATTTGCTATACTTCACCGTCATCAGGCACACAGTAAACAATAATTAGGTACACGCTATCTATCCGTCCTAAAATTAAAGCGGCGTCTGCAGATCTATTCACGTATGAAGGGCTCGCTGTGCACATCAGACAACAAGATATTTTCAGCCTCAGGCCTCGTGTAAAATCGTCGTTCCCAGCAAAATTAACACAGACCATTTCTGCTGTATTTACTGTGTCAGTTGGGTTCGTAACACAGGAGGAGTCAGTACACGAACTTGTCTGAAACCGACCGCTGAAGGAAGGTCAACGGTTTTCACTCTCAGACGGACAGCGTTGGAGAGGAGATTCCTCACTCGACAGCCTCCATGATGGATGGGTCTCTGCTTCCAACGCCGTGACCGTGCGGCACTGAGGTCGTTGTCGCCGCAAGGAAACACGTTTCAGTACGATGGCAAATTCAACGTGCGTAGCAAAATTCTGATACAATTGTTCCTCAGTTTTCTCCCATGCTCAACGGGTTTCTGTGCAACTTGCGCTTTCAAAAACAGGATGTCCTTAAATTATATTTACTACTTAAGAGTTTTATACCTTCCAAACTACACTAAATGTTAATAAATGGTTTCTTGCATATGACAAAATAATTCGTAAGGTTTTCTTTCCTCATTCGTACACATAAATGTGTGCACCTTAGTGGCACGGATAATATCTAGTCCGAATTCCGTGTCTCTCCACGTTTGACTCAACTTCTCCACAGTGCGAACGCGTGCCTTCAAGTCTTTTGTTCGGTAAACCAGATCATTTACGAAGCAGCATAGGAAGAAGTCTAATGGTATGAGATCAGGGAATCGTGGCGGCCGTCGAATTGGACCATCTCGTCCAGTCTGTTACGGTGTAAAGTCAGCGCCGGCATACCTGTCGGGAACGATAGAGAAGAGACGGCTGTGAGAAGAGGTTAGCCAATCGCACGCTGACAGGATCTCCTTCCAGGACGACAACACGACAGCAGCGGCCTCTAGGTGAAGATAACATAAGCGCCACGCCCGATTGGTGGTATCCACTTCGACAACAGCTTCAACGTTAGCCAATTCGTTAAAAGTCGCATCGTAGCCTCTTCTTTAGCGATCTCTATGTAGCACAGACGGTTTTTTCTATCCTGAAGAAGAGTTCAAGTTGTTCAAATGGCTCTGAGCACTATGGGACTTAACTTCTGAGGTCATCAGTCCCCTAGAACTTAGAACTACTTAAACCTAACTAACCTAAGGACATCACACACATCCATGCCCGAGGCAGGATTCGAACCTGCGACCGTAGCGGTCGAGCGGTTCCAGGCTGAAGCGCCTAGAACCGCTCGGCCACCTCAGCCGGTCTGAAGGAGAGTGATTATCTTAAACCTAGCCCTTTTCTTGCAGCACGTCTATCAAAGTTAAGTATTTCTTCTGGCTTTGTTGTAATAAAACTCATTAATACGAGTTGTTTGACTGTTTGTCTAGCAAACCGTGTATGCTGGATCCCTACACGCAACACAATCCACCCATCCGGAAATTTTCATCTAGATATTGACGAGCATTTAGGGACTAGTTGCGTGGTGCCCTATCCTGCAGGAATATGACATAAGGTTCCAGGTATTCCAATTGGGGCACAGCAAACACTTGTAACTCCACAATTGAAGGCAGACTCGATGGAAATGGATGGACCAATGATGCAACTGTGCTTCAGTCTGCACAAAACATTAATCTTGGGACTGTTTGCATTTCATGAGTAACATGAGGATGCTGTGAACCCCATGCACGAACGTCATGTCGATTTAGTTTGCCAGATACATGAAACATTGCGTTATCGGGGAAACAAATGTTTTCCAAACAGTTATTGTTCCGTCAGTCTTACCTAGCACACCCACTGCAAAATGTTCGCACTAAGGTTTGTCCGTAGGCTTTAATGCCTGAAGGAGGTGCACCTTGTAGAAATTTAGCGGTAACCTCGTACCGAAGGCATTATGTGCCTTGAAAGTCTCATTTTCAACTCTCTGGCCATCGTACGCACCGATTTTGTCGGACTCCTTGCAAACGCCTGATGTACCTTGCCCACTTTGGCGATTGAACCACAAGGACGACCCACCCCCTTTTTATGGAGAATGTTGAATGCAACCGAGTCGTCAATTGTTATGTCTCCATGCTCGTTGTCAAATATCTGGGGTCTAGGAAACCTGCTTACTAAGATCGCTAGACAACATCCAAGGAAATAATATTAATGAGTTTTGTTACAAAATGAAAAGAGACAATACCTAACTTTGACAATTACATAGATGTGTCGCAAGCAGAGGGCTACATGCGAAATAAGCAGTTTTCTTCAGTATAGGCAATCCTAGTCGCTGCTATACAAGTCACTAACCTTCAGGCTACTACTGAACTGGGCCGCGACCACTCGGGGGCGGCGCTTATGTCCTCTTCACATAGGGACCGCTGCTGTGGCGTTATCGTCCAGGAGAGGGGTCGGTAAGCGTGCGATTGGCTGACGTCTTCTCACAGCCCTCTCTATCGTTCCCAGTTGGCGTGCTGGCGCTAGAGTTCACGCTGTAACAGAGAACATTGCCTGTTTCCATAAATGACGCATGCAAGCCTGAATAGAGATGGTCGGATCGGTGGTTGCCTTCCATACGACGTACGTGGGTAGCGGACGTCATCTGTATGAACCAGGACACACACTAAATTTTCTCCTGCAGCATCTACGTTTTATCAGATCGTAAATAATTTGTACTTATTAATTCTGAGTAATGTAAAATGTATATTCTTTATTATGAAATGCCTTTCATCTGCTGTAAAGAAGTAGAGTTGTGTGAAATGTTTACTCTTTGTGAGTTAAGTTCCTTGTATTATTTCGAGGGCAATAGCATTTAATTATGTACATTTTTTGTTGACTCCTTAATATGTATAAATGATGACGAATTTAAAATATGTTTTTTTGTAACTATGTATTAGCTGGTTCATACCTAGGGCATTTGCATTATATAAAGTAAAACCAAGAGTAATTTCTCTCTGTAACGGGAGTGGTTCGGCGCGAGCGAAAAGGTGGTATCGGCGCTCAACATGGGCGGCAAACGAGAGAGTACAGTGACCGATGAATGAGCAGCGGAGGTGCCGAGCGAGGCTTACAGTATTGCAATTGAGATCGAATGACCTCGTATGTAATTTGTGGCAGAAAATAGTGCTCTCGCTATGGGAAAGGCTCTAAATATGATATTAACGACGCCGAGAAGAAGTAAATAGAGCTTATTAATGCCAACGGAGGGACTACGTAACCGTCATATGATCACCACCACGATTGCAGTGTCGGTTAGACCGTCAGTGAGAGAGCACTTCGATTTCCTGCTGCTAATAAGGCGAGTACACCGTTCGCTTGTTACACATTTTTGCGAGCTTCAAACAGGTACAACTTATTTTCAGTTATCTGGGTAGTTACTATTTTATTTTTGTAATTTCTTGCGTGTTTGAGTGCCTACTAGACACAACCTTTTATTTTAATAACAGTGTAGTGTACAGTATCGCCGTTGCTACTGACCCTCGTATCGTACAGGCTTTTCTTTGTTTGGTTAGAACAGCTCAGTGTCGGTTAGACCGTCAGTGAGAGAGCACTTCGATTTCCTGCTGCTAATAAGGCGAGTACACCGTTCACTTGTTACACATTTTTGCGAGCTTCAAACAGGTACAACTTATTTTCAGTTATCTGGGTAGTTACTATTTTAGTTTTGTAATTTCTTGCGTGTTGGAGTGCCTACTAGACACAACCGTTTATTTTAATAACAGTGTAGTGTACAGTATCGCCGTTGCTATCGACCCTCGTATCGTACAGGCTTTTGTTTGTTTGGTTAGAACAGCTCAGTGTCGGTTAGACCGTCAGTGAGAGAGCACTTCGATTTCCTGCTGCTAATAAGGCGAGTACACCGTTCGCTTGTAGGGTAAACATAGTCATGTGTAGGGACTGTGGTTGTTGTGAGCGGACGCAAGGAGAATTGGCCACTCTTCGGGGGCAGGTGGAGGCTTTGTCTGTTAGGCTCATCGAGCTCGAGGCGCAGGCGTCGGCTCGTAGTGGCGTTGGGGCAACTGTGGTGAGACCTATGCCTACTTCGGTGGCCTTGGAATCGCATGGAACCCCTGATGTCGCTGCGTCTTCCGGCAGTGAGCATCTTACCGGTCAGCCATCACTCCAGGGTGAATGGCGGACAGTGGTGGGCTCGCGCGTGCCTGGCCGAAAGGCGAAGGTGGGATCTGGCCGCGTGGCAGCTGCCTTACCCCTTTCCAACAGGTACGGGGTGCTTCCTAGTGGTGATGACATCGTTTCCGAGCCACCACAGGATGCCTCGCCTGTTGGGCCAGTGGCCGATTCTCCGGCAAGGTCCCGACAGTCACAGAGGGCGGGCCTATTAGTTATAGGGAGCTCCAACGTTAGGCGGGTTATGGAGCCCCTTAGGAAAATAGCGGGTAGGTCGGGGAAGAATGCCAGTGTGCACTCGGTGTGCTTGCCGGGGGGTCTCGTCCGTAATGTGGAGGAGGCCCTTCCGGCAGCTATTGAACGCACTGGGTGTGACCGGCTGCAGATAGTAGCACATGTCGGAACGAATGACGCCTGCCGCTTGGGTTCTGAGGCCATCCTTGGTTCCTTCCGGCGGCTGGCTGATTTGGTGAAGACAACCAGCATCGCACGCGGAGTGCAAGCTGAGCTTAATATCTGCAGCATAGTGCCCAGAGTCGATCGCGGTCCTCTGGTTTGGAGCCGTGTGGAGGGTCTAAACCAGAGGCTCAGACGACTCTGCGACTATAATGGTTGCAAATTCATCGACCTCCGTTATTGGGTGGAGAACTGTAGGGCCCCCCTAGACAGGTCAGGCGTGCACTACACACCGGAAGCAGCTACTAGGGTAGCAGAGTACGTGTGGCGTGCACACGGGGGTTTTTTAGGTTACAGGGACCCCCCCTTGGGCGAAACGACAAAATACCTGACGGCTTACCAGAGAGGACATTATCATCGTTGATAAAGAACGTCCGTCCTCAGAGACCAAAAACAGGAAAAGTCAACGTAATATTGGTAAACTGCAGGAGTATCCAGGGCAAGGTTCCTGAATTAGTATCTCTTATTGAAGGAAATAGTGCGCATATAGTATTAGGAACGGAAAGTTGGTTAAAACCGGAAGTGAACAGTAACGAAATCCTAGACACAGAATGGAATATATACCGCAAGGATAGGATAAACGCCAATGGTGGAGGAGTATTTATAGCAGTAAAGAATTCAATAATATCCAGTGAAGTTATTAGCGAATGCGAATGTGAAATAATCTGGGTTAAGTTAAGTATCAAAGGTGGGTCAGATATGATAGTCGGATGCTTCTATACACCACCTGCATCAGCAACCATAGTAGTTGAGCGCCTCAGAGAGAACCTGCAGAACGTCGTGAAGAAGTTTCGTGATCATACTATTGTAATAGGGGGAGACTTCAATCTACCAGGTATAGAATGGGATAGTCACACAATCAGGACTGGAGCCAGGGACAGAGACTCTTGTGACATTATCCTGACTGCCTTGTCCGAGAATTACTTCGAGCAGATAGTTAGAGAACCAACTCGTGAAGCTAACGTTTTAGACCTCATAGCAACAAATAGACCGGAACTTTTCGACTCCGTGAATGTAGAAGAGGGTATCAGTGATCATAAGTCAGTGGTTGCATCAATGACTACAAGTGTAATAAGAAATGCCAAGAAAGGAAGGAAAATATATTTGCTTAACAAGAGTGATAGGGCACAAATCGCAGAATATCTGAGTGACCACCATCAAACGTTCATTTCTGAGGAAGAGGATGTGGAACAAAAATGGAAAAAATTCAGAAACATCGTCCAGTACGCCTTAGATAAGTTCGTACCGACTAAGGTCCAAAGCGAGGGGAAAGATCCACCGTGGTATAACAATCATGTACGAAAGGTACTACGGAAACAAAGAAAGCTTCATCATAGGTTTAAGAGTAGTCGAATCATAGCTGATAAGGAAAAGCTGAACGAAGCGAAAAAGAGCGTAAAGAGAGCAATGAGAGAAGCATTCAACGAATTCGAACATAAAACATTGGCAAACAATCTAAACAAGAACCCTAAAAAGTTTTGGTCATATGTAAAATCGGTAAGCGGATCTAAATCCCCTATTCAGTCACTCGTTGACCACGATGGCACCGAAACAGAGGACGACCGAAGAAAGGCAGAAATACTGAATTCAGTGTTCCGAAACTGTTTCACTGCGGAAAATCGTAACACGGTCCCTGACTTCAGCCGTCGCACGGACGCCAAAATGGAAAATATTGAAATAAACGATATCGGAATTGAAAAACAACTGCTATCACTTAGTAGCGGAAAAGCATCCGGACCAGACGAGATACCCTTAAGATTCTACAGTGATTATGCTAAAGAACTTGCCCCCTTTCTATCAGCAATTTATCGTAGATCGCTGGAAGAACGTAAAGTACCTAGCGACTGGAAGAAAGCGCAGGTCGTTCCCATTTTCAAGAAGGGTCATAAATCAGATGCGAATAATTATAGGCCTATTTCGCTTACGTCAATCTGTTGTAGAATAATGGAACATGTTTTGTGTTCTCGTATTATCACGTTCTTAGATAATACAAATCTCCTTCATCATAACCAACATGGATTCCGCAAACAGAGATCATGTGAACTCAGCTCGCCCTATTTGCCCAAGAAATTCACAGTGCCGTAGACACTGGCGAGCAGATTGATGCCGTATTCCTGGACTTCAGGAAGGCTTTTGATACGGTTCCGCACTTACGTTTAGTGAAAAAAATACGAGCTTACGGAATATCGGACCAGGTTTGTGATTGGATTCAGGATTTCCTAGAAGAAAGAACACAACATGTCATTCTTAACGGTTCAAAATCTGCAGATGTAGAGGTAATTTCGGGAGTACCGCAGGGAAGCGTGATAGGACCTTTATTGTTTACAATATACATAAATGACTTAGTTGACAACATCGGTAGCTCCGTGAGGCTATTTGCAGATGACACGGTTGTCTACAAGAAAGTAGCAACATCAGAAGACTCGTACGTACTCCAGGAGGACCTGCAGAGGATTAATGCATGGTGCGACAGCTGGCAGCTTTCCCTAAACGTAGATAAATGTAATATAATGCGCATACATAGGGGCAGAAATCCATTCCAGTACGATTATGCCATAGGTGGTAAATCATTGGAAGCGGTAACGACCGTAAAATACTTAGGAGTTACTATCCGGAGCGATCTGAAGTGGAATGATCACATAAAACAAATAGTGGGAAAAGCAGGCGCCAGGTTGAGATTCATAGGAAGAATTCTAAGAAAATGTGACTCATCGACAAAAGAAGTAGCTTACAAAACGCTTGTTCGTCCGATTCTTGAGTATTGCTCAGCAGTATGGGACCCTTACCAGGTTGGATTAATAGAAGAGATAGACATGATCCAGCGAAAAGCAGCGCGATTCGTCATGGGGACATTTAGTCAGCGCGAGAGCGTTACGGAGATGCTGAACAAGCTCCAGTGGCGGACACTTCAAGAAAGGCGTTACGCAATACGGAGAGGTTTATTATCGAAATTACGAGAGAGCACATTCCGGGAAGAGATGGGCAACATATTACTACCGCCCACATATATCTCGCGTAATGATCACAACGAAAAGATCCGAGAAATTAGAGCAAATACGGAGACTTACAAGCAGTCGTTCTTCCCACGCACAATTCGTGAATGGAACAGGGAAGGGGGGATCAGATAGTGGTACAATAAGTACCCTCCGCCACACACCGTAAGGTGGCTCGCGGAGTATAGATGTAGATGTAGATTGCGCAACCACTTCATCACACATACGAAAGGTCAGAACTGTATAACTGTATGAACCACTAATTTTTTGATTAGTTTTGTGAAATTATAATTCTAATATTGAAAAACTGTGTTTGAACAATGAGTATGTCCTGTGCACTTATCCAAGAATGCTTGAAATTCTGGCCGGGCGGTTCTAGGCGCTACAGTCTGGAACCGTGCGACCGCTACTGTCACAGGTTAGAGTCCTGCCTCGGGCATGGATGTATGTGATTTCCTTAGGTTAGTTAGGTTTAAGTAGTTCTAAGTTCTAGGGGACTGATGACCTCAGCAGTTAATTCACATAGTGCTCAGACCCTTTTTTTTTTTTTTTTTTGAACCTAAAATTGATTGAGACATTAATAATATGTTGTTGATTAAATTAACTGTTGCATAGACAAAGAAAGGCACTTAATCAGAGACTTATTAGTAAGTTTTAAAAGCTTCATATTGCTTTAAATGCGCGTGTTAAAGTTTTGTGCTAGTACACTTAATGTGACTGCTAAAAGTTACTTGTTTCATATGCAGATAAGAAGACACTCTTTATGTCTGATCATTTTGAATCTTAACTATAAATTGAACTTAAATATGAAATCAGGCAAGAGTATTACCTGGGGAAAAGTGTTTTAATTTTCATTTGCTTTAAAAAGTGTCAGTAGAATTCACTTGCTTCACAAGTGATGTTAAAAAGCAGTTGGTTTAGAGGTTGATGGAAATTGAACTTTCTGTTGAAGTCATGTTTAAAGTAGTAGAGAGTATTGTCAATGCTAGTAGTGTTGAAACATTGCAAGATTAAAAATCTCAAGTGGGGGAGTAATTTCACTTTTACCATAATACCACATAATTCTGACAGTGTGTATAATTTTACTTTTATAATGAAGGGATAGTTTGTGGGACCACATTTCATTCTTTTATATCAGAAAGACAAATCAGAATAACTGTTTTCTAGCCAAAGGAAGTTAAAGTGATTGTAGAAAAAGTGAATCTAGAAGGTTTGTATACAGTGTTACTTTATTGTTGTGTACTGTAAATGTGTGTTATTTGAATTTGACTATTATCATGTGCTATATTGTCTTGTGTGGGTTCTGAAAAACCAGTTTAGAAAATTAGTTAAAGGCAGAAGTAATGATTAAGGTGAATAAGGAAAGGCCTCATTTGCAGTCCTGTGACTGCTCACCTGTAGAAGTGATAACTGCTGCTACCTACTGTGGTTCGTCCAGATGTGTGTATTCATTTCACTTCATTAATCAGTACTGTAATTAATAAAAATTCATCTTGCAATGATAAGAATAGATTCTTTCTGAATAATGTTTTCACATTAGTATACCTAATTAGGCTGGCGACCTTATTATTATTTCATTCACCAGTAACCTGTTACTGACATTTCTTGCTAAATTTAGTTTTTCTGCAATCTACCAACTAATGTCATTACAAAGTTAAAGTGCGATGTCCTGTTTCTGTAGGAAAAACACTGTCAAAACTAAAACTCCTCTCAGAGGGTAACATTTGCTGTGCGTAGTAAACCATATTTGGTAATTAATAGCACAAGCGACGCCAGTAGCGTTATAAGGTTTTCAGGTTCAATTTTGCGTCAAATTACGTATCACCTGTAACGTAAAAAGAAACTTATGAGCTACTTGAAAGCCACTTGTTAACATGTGGTACAGTTTTAAAATTGTTAAAATTTTTAAGTTGTAGAGACAATTTATGGATACCCTGTGCATAAAGAATTTAAGCAGTTTTCACCAAGACTTCTGCGATCCTAAATTTTCTTACATGACCAGCCCAAATAACAGACCCCTCGTAGCTAACCCCACAAATGCTGCGTCTCTGTGATCGAACTCACAATATTGCTGTCCAGCTGTACAAGAAGGATCAAACCGTTGCCCTTTGATCTAGAGCATTTCTATTTTGATTGATGTCTGCTATCGTTCTTCCAGAAATACAAAGTTTCTGCAGCAGTGATTCTGAATATTACCTTGCCACACGCAGGATAAAAGCCCTCCACGTCTCCTGTCGCTTGTGCTTTTCTAGCGAGCTAACATATGGATCCGTTTGGCTCAACAAATCCGAGTAGTCATACCTTAAAATAACAAACGATTGCATTACTGAAACATTGTGCAGTTACCGCGACTGCATCTGACGTTAACCCAAGAACCATTCAGACAGTTTAAAGTCTGGAAAGTATCCAAATAGGTCATATTCTGACTCGTCAGGGGTCAGCTAATTTGTTTACGGATGGAAGAGGTGGTGGAGGGAATTGAAGCGGGAGACAAAGACTTGAAAAGCAAATATATGTAGGTTACAGTAGTTACTCAGAGAATAAAGACTTAATCCCACGTTACGCAGTATTTTCATTTTCCATCCTTTACCTATAACTAATGTAGATATTGAGTTAATTGCTCCTATGAACCACTGTATGTGTACCTCAAGTAAAAATAATTCTAGTTAACAGTATAACGGCTTAAGAAAATATGTTTCGATAAAATAACGTGTGTGATGTTATTCCAGCGAGATGTATCACATAATCAAGGTAATTAGGTAAATTTAAGGTAAACATCGTATACTTTTACTACAGAAAACAAACCTTATATGCTGTTTATATCATTGTTATTCAATCCAATAAAAGATTTCTCCGTTAGTAAACAACGTTAATTATAATGTGAATGTTGGGCTCCATAAGGTTCCATTGCTGTGCAGCGACCGCGGAATATAAAATTATAAAGAATGTAGCAACCAGTCACGGAAACATAATGTATTTATCTTGTTGCAAATCGATTTCCACTGATATCAGTCAACATAGGTGCATTTTTCTAACCGATACATGCCATAAGTAGAAGTAGCGTCTTTGGCAGATTTCTATGATGACTTCATGACAGAAATCTGCCAAGGACACTACTTCTACATATGGCATGTATCGGTTAGAAAAATGCACCGATGTTGACTGATATCAGTGGAAATCGATTTGCAACAAGATAAATACATTATGTTTCCGCGACTGGTTGCTACATTCTTTATAATTTTATGATGATAATGTGACCAGTGACCCAGACTGGCTTTGCAAAGGTAGCATTAAGTATCTATGGTCAAATGACTTGACTGGCCCGCTTATTTTATTTGCGGGCTAGAAATAAAATTATGGAGAGTACAAAGCTAAGCAAGTGAATATCAAAACTTTCATATAACTTACGCATTGTAAGCAGCACATGTCAGGAAAGTTGTTTGGAGGAACGAATGTTACGTACTCCATATTCAGTTTGCGTTTTGAGTGATACCTTATAGCAATAATGGGAGCATATTGTGATGTAATTAAGATGTTTACAACTCATACAAATTTTGTCTGAGAATCATCGGCGTATGTGTGCATGAGTGATTCAATATGTGTCACAGGTTGGTTGAGGCGGCACAAATAAAAGAAAAAAAAATAGGGAAAAACACATAGGATGTACACGTAAATGTCGTGTTACAGCACATTTCTTGCGAAGCTTTGTACGCACTGTATTGCATTATTGAGATTCATTGCCGCAAGTTCTTCTCGCGTACTCTTCGTGGCAAACTTTTTCGCCGCGCTCGCAAAGAATAGTGTTCGCATCTAGGTTTCAGTCAAGGAAAGGGGAAACCTGTAAGTTACTCATGTCCTGCACTGCAAATGAACAATCATTTGGTTTATATCCAGACGCTTTACCGCTAGCCCACCACACCAGCCCACCACACCAGCTCTACACTCCCTGACGTCACTGCTCCTCTCTCAAATTACGGTGGCTCTCGCTAGTGGCAATGGCGTCGTTTTGACAACTTCAATTCATCATAACTCAGGCAAGTTATACGGAATCAGAATAAGACTTTCACTCCGCAACGAAGTGTGCGCTGATATGAAACTTCCTGACAGAGTAAAACTGTGTGCCGGACCGAGAGTCGAACTCGGGACATTTACCTTTCGCGGGAAAGTGCTCTACCATCTGAGCTACCTAAGCACGAGTCACGCCCTGTCCTCACAGTTTTACATCTGCCATTGCCTCGTCTCCCACCTTCCAAAATTTACAGAAGCTCTCCTGCACTTGCCCGCGAAAGGCAAAGGTCCCGAGTTCGAGTCTCGGTCCAGCACGCAGTTTTAATCTGCCAGGTAGTTATACGGAATGTTTGCAAATTATATAATAAAACCTTCCGCGTGAATCAGTGTATCTGTCAATCAAAACCAGATCAAAATCCTTACACCAGTACCTGAGATTAGCCTGTTCATACGAACGTGGGGAGGCGACTTCAGTTTATATACAGGGTAATTCCGTAAGAGCGTGCAGAAATGTAACAAGACATAAAGAATGCTCCACTGAACAATTTGAGACAGAGAACCTGGGGTCGGAGAAGATAGCTTAAGGAGATACAGAAGTGAACTAGTCTACCGCTTCGTCTAGCATTACTGCTTTCCAGCTTATTTACAACTAACATGCATACAAGTTTACATGTACTGTGCTGCTTATTTATATGTACATTCTTTATTTCCTGCAAGGAAAGAAGGAGGACGAGCCTGACTACCAGGAATTCATGATGATGATGATGATGATGTTTTGCTTTGGGGCGCTCAGCAGCGCGGTAATCAGCGTCCGTACAAAGTCCCAATTTTCTTTTACGCAATCCAGCTCCTTGCACTGTCCAAACTACCTACCGTCACGAATAATGATAATGATGAAATGACGAGGACAACTGTGGTGTCACCGCCAGACACCACACTTGCTAGGTGGTAGCTTAAATCGGCCACGGTCCAATTAGTACATGTCGGACCCGCGTGTCGCCACTGTGTGATCGCAGGTCGAGCGCCACCACAAGGCAGGTCTCGAGATACGGACGAGCACTCGCCCCAGTTGTACGGACGACATTGCTAGCGACTACACGGACGAAGCATCGCTCATTAGCCGAGCAGATAGTTAGCATGCATTGCTCATTAGCCGAGCAGACAGTTAGAATAGCCTTCAGCTAAGTCCATGGCTACGACCTAGCAAGGCGCCATTTGTAACATTGCATGTACCTCAAGATAGAGTCTCACTTGTATCACCAAGAACGTTGTAAACCAATGAGGATATAAAAGTTAAGTGTTCTAGTAGCTACATACTTTTCTTTATAACATTAATAAGTATCCTGTTTCAGACCTCTATCTAGCCGACTTAATATTACGCATGCCTTTCGGCTACTTCAGTGTGGCGTAGCTGTCTTGTTACGCCACAACAACAACACAAACATCCAGTCTACGGGCAGAGAAAAATCCCCAACTCGGCCGGGAATCGATCCTGGGCCGGGACCCCGTGATCCAGAGGTAGCAACGCTAGCCACTAGACCACGAGTTGCGGACGGAAGTCATGATGCAGGTTTTGTTTACTTTACTTGTCCGTAAGGTGGCTCTGTTGTCTCATGACAGAACGTGCTATGAATCAACAACAAACCCATACGTTACTCAATGCTATTCAGAGACGTACAGCACTGAACCTGGTACTACTCAATTCTTTAGAAAATCAAAAATTACCATCTCACCACAGTTACTTAAAGGAAATAGGAAGCACGGGATCACTGGTGATGGACAAGCTTGTGATTGTCTTACAGTTTTAATTTGACTCAAAACAGACTTTATTATAAACTTCAATTCTTACTGATGCAATATACAAATCTTCACTTTAAATGAATTACATAAACACGAATAAGCATCATATTTTGCGTCCGCATAGATAGTAGGCACGGTGAACAATCAGTCATAAATAATAGTTCTTGTTTAACCATATCTGAAAAGACTAGTAATACTATACACTTCCATCCCATAGTTACAGAGCCGCATAATGCCACAACTTCATTAAAAAACAAAGATCTTAAAGCTTAATAAAACTGAACTGCTCACAAGAAGGTCCACAGTGAAACATACTTATACTAAGGATGCAAAGTGAGCTAACCAAGGTCGCAAAACTGGCACACAGGAAAAAAAACAAGTTGCACATTCATTAAAGATACACAAATGATTAAGATAAGTGTTAAATAAGAATGGCTAGTAATAACCCAACCAGGAAAAGGCCTTACACGAACCCTAATATTAAGAAAGTGGCCTCACTTAACTAACGGACATAATGACTCAGAATGATTCCCAAATTGCATCTACCTTTAGAGAACAGCGTTAAGGCATACAGCAGTATTTGGAAGCAGTAACGCTACGGCCGGCAGGCAACACGAGAGTTCACTCCCCACGGCTTGTGCACAGGCTCACAATCAGGCGGTATATATTTATATACAGTCCGACCGGCCTCACAATGAGCGGTCCTGACAAGAATCCATAACCGCACCGACGCCAGGAAACAAATGGCCTGCAGCACAAGTAGATTGCAATTGAAACAATGTCAAATCACAGCCACACTGAAATATATAATAAGCATGCACCCAAATTCTTATGGAGCAATACTCTAACATTACCCGTCTCCCAATAAATTAGCAGGAAACTTAGAGATCACTTCCAGTTGCCTTAAGGTACTTTCAACATAAAATAGACATACCTAATCCTGCCGTGACGAATGATTAAACCATTAACTCTACGGCTGCCGGGTGCGCACACAACGGCAACCATTCCCCAAGCGGTCAATATGTCCTAAAATAAGTTAAAATTTGCATGAAAACCATTTAAAACACACACTCCACAGATGGTGAGAAACGAAATGAGGAACATCTGCCTCATTAAAATAGCCACTGTGGAACGAAGTTCGGAACTATCTGAGGCAGCTACCGGTTCCACAATAAGTTTCAATAATCTTCTTAGTTAAACAAAGAATAAAAGTCATACACAGTAACTTGGAGCTCGCAAATTACGAGCTGGGAATCTGTTCAGCGTGAGACGACAAATCCACCACAATTTTTCACGTCAAGGCGCCCAATGATCGGCACCGTACATCCGGCGCGACAAAAGACAAGGGCAGCAAGCACGGCGAGGCCCATGCTCCACGGTTAGGGACGCGGGCTTGTTTTCCAAACAAGGTGGCTCGTTGAACGCCGACCGGAGACTCTCGTCACACGTTCACTCGGAAAACCGCCGGGTGGAGCAGTCAAAGATAGCAAGACAGCCGAATATCGATACCAGCGATGCAAGTAGAACACCCTAGCGCCAGCCGCTACGGTTCAGCACAGTACGACGGAGCAGTACCACTACAGTGCCGGCCGGTGTGGCCGAGCGGTTCTAAGCGCTACAGTGTGGAACTGCGCGACCGCTACGGTCGCAGGTTCGAATCCTGCCTCGGGCATGGATGTGTGTAATGTCCTTAGGTTAGTTAGGTTTAAGTAGTTCTAAGTTCTAGGGGACTGATGACCTCAGAAGTTAAGTCCCATAGTGCTCAGAGCCATTTGTACCATTTGGACCACAACAGTATTTCCTGGTAATTGGATTGGAAGCGGAGGTCCTATTTCATGGCTGTCGAGGCCACCCGAGCTGAATCCCCTTGATTATTTCCTATTGGGATATCTAAAGTCAGTTGTGTACGAGACCCCAGTGGATACGGAGGTGGAAATAGTTGCCAGAATTGTATCAGCCTGTGATGCGATTCGAAACACACCAGGGATGTTTGTCAGAGTACATCAGAAGCTTGTTCGCCGATGTCGTGCTTGTATTGAGGTTGATGGCAGTCAGTTTTAGCACATTATGTAAGATACAGTAGAACTGGTACGTTCATTGCCTCAATGATGGTATGTGCAGTTAACTAATGTATATAAAAATTACACAGTAATGTGATTTTATTCCTATTATCTCCTTAAGCTGGTTTCTCCGACCCCTTGTTTCCTACTTCAAATTGTTCATTGGAGCATCCTCTATGTCCTGTTAAATTCGTGCACGCTCTTACGGAAACAGCCAGAGACAGCTGAGAAGGAAAATGGGTTGTGGAAACAGATAAAAATACTTCTTCGATAAGTAACTGTACCAGTGGGTGTATCGAGGAAACCACTTTGTTTTATGAAGGACGACCTGGGTGTCGGAAACACAGAGAACTGTTACGGAACAGACTGCCAACTACGGGCTGGTGAGTCTTCGGTGAATTGATGAGGTGTTACGTAAGTCCGTAACGTAAGCAGGCTGGAACTAATACAGGACAAGAAAGAGGGTGCAGGAGATGGGATGGGACTTTGTGGGTCACGAAAATATCTGGCATATTTGAAATGTAATACCGATAGAAAAGGAGGCCAGCTAAGCGGGCAGACAACAGTATAGAATGAATCATAGAAGGGTACTTTTTGCCACTGTACAATTTCTAAACATAATTTGTACAGTGCAGTGATAATTCGTAAGTTACTGATAAGAATGCCATATAACTATAGTCTCTCATTTAATTTTTACAGCGACCATTTTCATGTTTGTTCTAAGCCGGTCTTCAGATCTAGGACGAAAAATTGTACCATAACTTTGTAGAGGAAAAATACTTAAAGTATTATATCAGTATTACTGCATAAAAGAGCTCGCACTACAGAGGCGCAGGTGTTTTCATACTGCTCAATGTAATACTTAAAGGAACTGATACACATACTGTGTATTCAAGACAGTAACTGATGGCAAACGACGTCTTCCAGCGACAAAATCGAAAGACAGTTATATATTCATTCTATGTTTAGATACAGGATGAACAGGCAACACACAGAC
Organism: Schistocerca serialis cubense; assembly: GCF_023864345.2. Lineage (NCBI taxonomy): Eukaryota > Metazoa > Arthropoda > Insecta > Orthoptera > Acrididae > Schistocerca > Schistocerca serialis. The sequence goes on from NC_064645.1 coordinate 160,024,787, forward strand.
CATTTTACTAAAATTGTTCGCAGATATTTTCTGTGCGTGTTGTGGAAGATTTTCAGCTTATTTTTGTATTCGATGAAAGTTGTGTAAATTCTTCATAGTTGGTGTGTCGTATTTCAAAACTTCGTACCTGTGCAGTACATATTTGCATAGTCGGTATTTTACCCCACAGTGGTTCTGAGTACAAGCAATGCGATCTCTGGTTGCCAGTAGCATTGTCGTTGCTAGTGAAGCATTCACTGACAAGTTACTGAGACAGTCGGGTGTTTGTTAGGGACAGAACACTGAAATACAAGCGCAGAGGATGTTGCTTTTTGAAAATCTGATTTTGTCGAGATTGATTTGGAAACTGTGAAGATACACAGGTAATGCTGTCGTTGCATTTCTTGGTCGCGCGTAACTGAAAGAACCAAATTTTAAGGATGATTTTTTTCTTTATTGGGTCGGGTCAGTTAGTTTGGTTTTCGAGATCAGATTAAGCAAAACTATCTGTGTGATGTCACCGCCAGACACCACACTTGCTAGGTGGTAGCTTAAATCGGCCGCGGTCCATTTAGTACATGTCGGACCCGCGTGTCGCCACTGTGTGATCGCAGACCGAGCGCCACCACAAGGCAGGTCTCGAGATACGGACTAGCACTCGCCCCAGTTGTACGGACGACATTGCTAGCGAGTACACGGACGAAGCATCGCTCATTAGCCGAGCAGATAGTTAGAATGCATTGCTCATTAGCCGAGCAGATAGTTAGAATAGCCTTCAGCTAAGTCAATGGCTACGACCTAGCAAGGCGCCATTAGCCTTACATAGCAAGTGATAGTTTGATAGTTATCGTATGAAATGTCTCATCAAGAAGGCTGTAGACAACAAGGATAAAATAAAAGTATTCGAGGAGCTGCATACTTTTCTTATTAGAATTCACTACTTACCCTGTTCCAGAATTCACGCCCGTCTGCGTTAGATAGCGTGCATTTCGGCCTCCTCTATCTACAAGGTGTTGGCACATTTGCCAACACATCAATCTGCTCACAAGGTTTGCACTCAGAGTAATAGATTCATCACTCATTCACCATTTCAGTCATTAATTTCATGACAGAGTCATATTTCTTATAAGAAGGGAATTATGTCAAGATAGTTATAATTCGTAAGGAATCTGAGTTTCTCAATACAGATTTTGAATACTACACTCTTCTAAAGCACTCACTAAGGTCAATTACTACCACTGTCTCCTCACGATGATTTGTTTTGTTATCGTGCGTCGCCGCATTGCACTTAGCGGAACAATCATTGAAGTAAAGCATAATCTGCTTGGTACAGTTGGGTTTCCTTGCACTGCACTCGGGCAAGATTTATTTCCTTTAGCTGGTTTGCTTTTGCGCTGCATGTTAACATTCATCGCTTTCTAGCAGTACCGAGTTTCCGTTGCCACAAGGTACTGCAAGTCATGGAAATTTGTTAGGGCCAGTTTAACATTACATTCAGGACACAATAAGACCACTTACAGTTCAGCATTGCATTTCAGAATTATCATCAGGTTTAGTTCAGTATAGTTTAGTTCCGATCTTATTTACTTTGCCAGACTATCATATTCATATACTGCAGTGTTACATGTACGCTTGCGCATCGTTTGATGTTTGGAATTTTATTTAGTCAGTTCGTGTATGTAAAATTATAGGGCACTTTAATAAAATCATTTTGAGCCTTTATTCTTTCAGAACGAGATTTGTAACTTTATGTTGAATGTCTACTCTGTTCGTTTTGTATGGTGGAAATGCACGTCACGTACTCTAACCTCATGTATTGTAGCACTGTCTACAGCGCTGCACAATACAGAATATCACGGGGTAGCTTGTCTAATATACTGTGGTATGTTTTCTGACCATTTTTGGTGAGAGTTATTTGCAACACAATTGTTCAGATTCAGATGTATTTTGCTAATCTTGTTATCATATAGCGTTTACGTAAGCACTTGGAGTGTTGATGTTAATACTACAACACAGACTCATATAAAATTATAGAAATAGGAAATCAGTTCTTATACACAAAATAACAAAACAGTTACAGTTGGTATAAGGGACACGCAGTCTCCGGTGGCTCATTAAGTGCTAGTTCTATTTCGTCTGTTTTCTTACCCCCATTTATCTCTGTATCTGAACTGCACTGAAAATGAGTGTAGAACAGTGCACAGCACACTGTCAATCGTGTACGCCGTATGTCTTGTTTGGAAACAAACGTGTTCCATTTATTTATTGTACACTATGTTATCAAAAGTATCCGGCCACCTGGCTGAAAATGACTTACATGTTCGTGGCGCCCTCCATCGGTAATGCTGGAATTCAATATGGTGTTGGCCCAACCTTAGGCTTGATGGCAGCTTCCACTCTCGCAGGCTTACGTTCAATCAGGGTCTGGAAAGTTTCTTGGGGAATAGCAGCCCATTCTTCACGGAGTACTGCACTGAGGAGAGGTATCGATGCCGGTCGGTGAGGACTGGCACAAAGTTAATACTCCAAAACATAGAGGTCAAGTCAGGACTCTGTGCAGGGCAGTCCATTAGAGGGATGTTACTGTCGTGTAACCACTCCACCACAGGTCGTGCATTATGACAGGTGCTCGATCGTGCTGAAAGATGCAATCGCCATCCCCGAATTGCTCTTCTACAGTGAGAAGCAAGATGATGCTTAAAACATCAATGTAGGCCCGTGCTGTGATAGTGCCATGCAAAACAACAAGGGGTGCAAACTCCACCATGAAAACCACGACCACACTATAGCAACACCACATCTTAATTTTACTGTTGGCACTCCACACCCTAGCAGATGACGTTCACCGGGCATTTGTCATACTCGTACACTGCCATCGGATCGCCACATTGTGTACCGCGAGTCGTCACTCCGCACGACGTTTTTCCACTCTTCAATCGTCCAATTTGGCTGCTTACATCAAGCGAGATGTCATTTGGGATTTACCGGCGTGATGTGTGGTTTATGACCAGCCGCTCGACCATGAAATCCAAGTTTTCTCACCTCTCGCCTAACTGTCATAGGATCCTGATGCAGTTTGGAATTCCTGTGTAATGGTCTGGATAGATGTCTGACTATTACACTTTACGACCCTCTTCAACTGTCGGCGGTCTCTGTCAGTCAACAGACAAGATCGGCCTATACACTTTTGTGCTGTACGTGTCCCTTCGCGTATGCACTTCACTATCACATCGGAAACAGTGGACCTATTGATGTTTAGTAGTGTGGAAATCTTGCGTACAGACGTATGACACAAGTGACACACTATCACCTGACCATTTCCGAGGTCCGTGAGTTCCGCGGAGCGCCGCATTCTGCTCTCTCAATGGGTCTACTGACTACAGAGGTCGCTGATGTGGAGTACCTGGCAATAGGTGGCAGCACAATGCACCTAATATGAAAAACGTATGTTTTTGGGGGTGTCCGCATACTTTAAATCACATAGTGTATTTGCCGTTAACAGAGCCACGTCAACTTCACTCTTCACCCCCACATTCCTGTTCATTAATGCTCGGAGGTGTCGGATTTTTCTGACAGTATTATTTACACGTTAACAACACAGTTGTGCGTATCTATTTACTGAGGGAGACAGATATGCACGTCGCATGTGGGTCACTGAATGGAATGGAAGAATGGCACAATGACGCCATGAACTGTTCCATACAGCGAAGGCAACCACGTTATAATCCTTTCGAGGTTCCTGATGCTTTCTATAATCTCTTCTGCTGTGGTGAAGATATTTTCACAGAAACGAAGGTAACTTGGGTGGCAAACCGAATAAATTGGAATTAAATTTTATTCTTCAGTGAGCCACCGGAGACTATGTGCCCCTAATACAAAACTACATAGAAAATATTCCTATCTCTTAACAGATTCCGACAATTTATCAGTGGAGTTTCGGGTCACTCGATAAAAACAAAAAATGAATCAGAACCTCATATCAGCTTCCGTACAATGAGATGAAAGATCCATAAGCTGCATATTGTCATTAGCTAGTGAGGAATGTTGAATACAACACTGTAATGAGACAGTGGAATGTGCATTTAGAACAGCGAAATACTAAGAAGCCACACACAACTTCCATTTTATTAAACGAACTACATAGGTAAGCGGTGTTCGTCTCGCAGGTAATGGTATTTTTCGTTGAGCTAAAATGTGTTTAGGTCTCGCCTCAGGGGTCCACAGTCTCCCCAGCGACGGTAAGTGGGTTGGAATAGACTGCGGCGTATTGTAACAGGTCGTCATCAGTATTAAAGTACGCATCTGTACTGTACTCATTTTGCACATTCAGTAATCGGCTCCCTCCCTGTTTGGTGAACAAAAACTTTACTACGTCTATGATTTTTACATACAATCCCTTTGTAGCTCAATGCAGAATATTCAACATTTCATTAATATTTGTCTGTGTATGCTTTCCTCGGGGAAGATCAGTTTGGATTCCGTAGAAACACTGGAACACGTGAGGCAATACTGACCTTACGACTTATCTTAGAAGAAAGATTAAGGAAAGGCAAACCTACGTTTCTAGCATTTGTAGACTTAGAGAAAGCTTTTGACAATGTTGACTGGAATACTCTCTTTCAAATTCTAAAGGTGGCAGGGGTAAAATTCAGAGAGCGAAAGGCTATTTACAATTTGTACAGAAACTAGATGGCAGTTATAAGAGTCGAGGGTCATGAAAGGGAAGCAGTGGTTGGGAAGGGAGTAAGACAGGGTTGTAGCCTCTCCCCGATGTTGTTCAATCTGTATATTGAGCAAGCAGTAAAGGAAACAAAAGAAAAATTCGGAGTAGGTATTAAAATTCATGGAGAAGAAATAAAAACTTTGAGGTTCGCCGATGACATTGTAATTCTGTCAGAGACAGCAAAGGACTTGGAAGAGCAGTTGAATGGAATGGACAGTGTCTTGAAAGGAGGATATAAGATGAACATCAACAAAAGCAAAACAAGGATAATTGAATGTAGTCTAATTAAGTCGGGTGATGCTGAGGGAATTAGATTAGGAAATGAGACACTTAAAGTAGTAAAGGAGTTTTGCTACTAGGGGAGCAAAATAACTGATGATGGTCGAAGTAGAGAGGATATAAAATGTAGGCTTGCAATGGCAAGGAAAGCATTTCTGAAGAAGAGAAATTTGTTAACATCCAGTATTGATTTAAGTGTCAGGAAGTCATTTCTGAAAGCATTCGCATGGAGTGTAGCCATGTATGGAAGTGAAACATGGACGATAAATAGTTTGGACAAGAAGAGAATAGAAGCTTTCGAAATGTGGTGCTACAGAAGAATGCTGAAGATTAGATGGGTAGATCATATAACTAATTAGGAAGTATTGAATAGGATTGGGGAGAAGAGAAGTTTGTGGCACAACTTGACCAGAAGAAGGGATCGGTTGGTAGGACATGTTCTGAGGCATCAAGGGATCACCAATTTAGTATTGGAGGGCAGCGTAGAGGGTAAAAATCGTAGAGGGAGGCCAAGAGATGAATACACTAAGCAGATTCAGAAGGATGTAGGTTGCAATAGGTACTGGGAGATGAAGAAGCTTGCACAGGATAGAGTAGCATGGAGAGCTGCATCAAACCAGTCTCAGGACTGAAGACCACAACAACAACAATGCTTTCTTGATCACGTATGTGTATGCCTAGCAACAGCCTTTCTATTACCACATGTGTGCTCTCTACAGCGCATTAGAGAGTTTGGCCTATCATTATTGATTATTCGTAAGTACACTCCAAAGACAAGAAAACGACGCACCTCGAAGAAATTTCTCAAGAGACAGATATCGGCAGATGATATGTAATTTAAGAAGAAGTTATACAAATTGAGCAAGTCAGTAACGCGTTGTTCCACTTCTGGCCCTCACGGAAGCGGTTATTCGGTTTAGCATTGACTGATAGAGTTGTTGTATGTCCTCCTGCAGGATACCGTGCCAGATTCTATTCAACTGGTAAGTTAGATCGTCAGAATCCCGAGATGGTTGGATGGCTTTCTCCATAACACTCCAAACGTTCACAGCTGGAGGAAGATCCGGCGATCTTGCTGGTCAGTATAGAGTATTGCACGAAGGCAAGCAGTAGAAACTCTCTTGCCGTCTGCAGAAGGGCATTACCTTGCTGAAATCTGAACCCTTGATGGCTTTCCACGAAGGGCAACAAAACTGAGTGTTGAATATCGTCGGCATACCGTTCTAGCGTAAGAGTGCCCAGGTGGCAGTCTAGAATCCGAACTATGTACGGTTTCTGCCTTCTTGAGACTAAGAAACGGGTAGCCTGTAACACCATAGCTCTAATACTCTACTGGTTTATTTTGCTTTTGTTTTATTTAATGTTACATCGTTGAGCTTCTGTAAATGTTGTTTGATTGAATCGATAACACAAAATTGTATACTCCTTTCTTTGTAAAAATTTTGATGTCACGGTTTGGTTCTATGCTATGTAGTGTATCTATCATTTAAATTCCTTGTCCCATTTGGAAGGAACAAAACTTACTGTATATAATTGTAATTTCTGTGTCAATAATTTTTTGTAGAAATGTGCAAATGTGCAAATGTTCTGTTTTATTTAATGTGTTTGGTTGCTGTTATGTAAGCTGCTGTTCCTCACTTAGGGTTCTTAATTATTCTGTATGTAAAAGGTAGTGTGGTTCCCCTTGGGAACGGAACTTAGTAGGGCGCGCAAATTGTGGTTGGCCTAGTTAGAAAAGGTGGAACAAGAGTCAGTCGGGGACTAGCTACCAAACTGTGCAGTGCCATGTAAAAGTTGTATATTGTGCTGGTTCCGAGAGAGGTTTTTTCTGCCACTTTCCAATGCCTCGGATGGATGGATAAATAGCTAGAACGATTCTGGAATTGGTATCCATCATCGCCACCAAGAAGGGCCAGAGTCCAGCAATTCTGCCTGCAAATCCACCTACCAACATGCAGTTGCCACCACATTGCGCAATTACTGTAACTGAGTACTATAATAACGTACAGCGAAGGATCAGCTTATTGGATGTGTTAGTGTGCTCAAATATAAGGTAACTTATAATTGAATTCATGTACCTACCTTGATTTTTTCGCTATCACAACACCTCTCAGGATCCTCTCCATTTGAACTATGATTACCGAGTGTCCTAGTTCGTGGAAAAAATGAAAGCCTCCCAGTGATGGAAACAGTCCAATTTAAAGTTTTTTTGGAATGTCAAAGTCACCTATTTAATCATTTACTTGAAAGTAGAAGACTGTGGTAATAAAGACAATTTGCTGTTCTTTTAAAAATTAAAAGTTCTTAAAACTGAGGCTTATAAGGTTTTACTTAGTTAATGATCATAGTGCTGCCTGTAGTAAATTTTAAAAGGTGAGTCAGTTCCTTGTAAATTTTTCAACACTGTGTCTCACTGCAGCAAAAGTCATGAATTGCAGTTGTGGAAAGTTATATTTGCTTGCTTAGCACTTGTTTCTTTCGGGTATTGAAAGTGCATATTAATAGTGTAATAAGAGCCATAGGTTATCCTATATCACTATTTATGAAAAAAATAATTTCTTTATTCAAAAGACAGTGAGAAGTAACCTGTTAGTGAATTCCAATTAACTTTCATTTTAAATAGTAAAGTATTTAACTGAGAGAGACTTAACCTGTTACCAGCTCATAATTTTGCCGTGAACAACATTTATATTTCTATGTCAATTAGGAAACTGTTTGAAAAATATTACTTAACCTATGTCCAATTTATGATTCTGCAGTGAATACTAATAGTAATGTTATTCAAACTATTTAGTTTGAATAAGCCTTGAAAGTAATAGTGTGTTTCGTGATATGTTATATTTATGCAAATAGTCTGTCCTGCTCTGTCAGCTTCCAATCTTAACCGTGAACATATGCAGGTGTCTGAGATCATTGCACTCGCGTGTGGCAAAATATAGGTTGCGTTTGTCCGTTAAAGTTATTCATACTTGAATTCTTGAACAAGAATGTCAATCATTCTTTTGCCTAATTAGGCTGGCGACCGTTTTCCTTGTTCTTTGAACAGTGTAGATAGGTAAAATATTGTTTGTACTGTTCAAATATTTACGTAATTCTTACTTTCATTTCCGATAAGCCACCTCCGCTAGGTACAAATCGGTCAACACAACAAAATTCCTCTCAGAGGGTAACACTGCTCTGTTGCTTTATACCGTAACTGCTTTAGCAAGATACTTTTATTTCACGACCTGCCTCTAACTTTAAGGTTATGGTACAGTAGTAACAGACGGAAGTGTCATAAGCCCGTTTCATTGGAAAGACTAACGTCTTCCGAAAATTTGTACCGATGTTTACTGAGCTCCGTTAAACCTGTTGCGACAGAACAACGAGCCGTTTGCCCGAATGGACAGCTAGCAGGCTGCGTTTCATGTACTTAAGATAGCTTTCAGTAATGTCCCTGTTCTGGCCATTTCTGATGTTAATCATCTCTTCGCGGTCCAAACCGGTGCCTCTAACTCAGGGGATGCCGCCGGGTTGCTTCGGAAGCAATGTAGCGAACGGAGGCCCTCAGCTGACGCGTCTAAATCCCTCTCTCCAACTGAGAAGATATACTGTACTTATGAGTTTCAAACACTGGCTGTCCTCTTCACGCTAGAGAAATTTAAGTACTACCTCGAACATTGAGATTTCACACTGGAGACAGCCAACCAGACCCTCAGTTGAGTTCTGGTGTATTGCGAACTGAGCTGTCCGAATTTCCGCCTGCCACTTCGACGTGCGCCACATTAGAGGCTGGTATATCGTTGTAGCAGGTACTTTCAGCAGAATGTTCCAAGAGGAGGTGGGGCTCTTCTCCCCATTAGGTGACAGAAGGTCTTGTTGATTCAGTGCTAGCAATTGAGAGCCAGTCAACAAGTTCCCTGGCACGAACTGCCGAAGGACATTCTCTGCCGCCGCGGTCGCCGCAATTAACAGCTTAAACTCTGCCTGCCTGCCACACTTGTCCCGGCTGTCTTCAAATATTATCATAAGCTGTTGTGGGGGATGGAGTGGTCATCTGGTGACATATGAAACCATTCACATGATCCGTGAGTGTCTAACACGGCCCGAAATGTATTGTGATGTTAGAAAAATGATTAGTTAGTGTCGGGAATCCAAGATGACTAAGCTGGGTTCCGATGGGCGTACGGGGGGGGGGGGGGGGGGGGGGCTTCAACCTACCTGGGCGCAGGTCCCCAAGGAGCGTCTTTCTATTGATTACGTCCGTCCTCTTCTGTGGCCTCAAGTGTTGTAGCGCTACAAGTTTATGGTGGTTGATGGTTTTATTCGGTTCATCTGGTTGCTCCTCAGTGATAGTATTACTGCCAGACAAAGTATTAGGCATTTGAGCAAGATTTTCTCTTGGTTTGAGCCTCCGAAGGTCACTGTCAGCGATAATCAGCTTTGTTTCTCTTTGAGGGGGTTTAGGAATTTCTGTTCCGATCGGGGGTTAAGTATGTCACCACACTTTATTACCTGTAACTTTCGTTCGCAGAGCGTGTTAATAGGAACTTAAAGTCCTCTCTGGTTGTTTTCCACTCTGAACTTCAGAAAGAAAAGGGGGGAGGGATCTTTCCATCTTTCCTTACCATGGCTGAACATAGCTTTTGATACCTCTAGACATAAGGGACGTAGAGCTACCCCTGCTTCTCTCATGTTTGCCTATCCCCTTAATTAACCTTTATCAAATATCTGGTCCATACACGATTTATTGCAGAATGATATTAGTCCTGAGTTAATCAAAGGTAACTGGGATAGGACCAGGGTAAATATTCAGAACGCCCATAAAAGGGAAGCAGCGCGGTACAGCCAGAGTCGATATCTGGGAAACATTCAGTTGGAGATTCAGTATACGTGAGAAATTTTAGGGCATAGACCCTGAGAGCAAGGCATCCGGAAAACTGTCACCCCACTTTGTGGGCCCGTGTGATGTGTGGGAGGTACCAACTCTGATCACGCATAGGATCCGTAATGAAGAGAGTGGAAATGACATGCGGGTGCACCTTATCAAAGTTAAGAGAGTTAATATTAATTATGTTTCTTTTGTGAGTAGTACCCCGCCCCTGTGTTTCCTGCTTTTTTTTCGGTAGGGGTGAGAGAGGTAGAAGGCTGAACCGTTGCGCGATCGATAGCTCGAGCCACATCTCCTGCAACACAATCTTTGGCTTGAAGGGGGCGTGACACATTTACTGCGGGTACCGTTGAGACCGTCTTTCTGGGAGAGACCATCAGTGAAGCGGGATGGACAGTGCAGGTCTGCAGGGAAACGGGATGGCTGTTTGTTCTATCGACCATGTGACTTCCAACTTGGTTTGTTCGGTGAGATGGAACTAAGTAGCAAGATCATTGGTCCTATCGTATTATGGAAGGAAGGGGAAGGAAATCGGCCGTGCCCTTTCAAAGGAACCATCCCGTCAGTTACGAAAATCACCGAAAACCTAAATCAGGATGGCCGGATGCGAGTTTCAACCGTCGTCCTCCCGAAAGCGAGTCCAGTGTGCTAACCACTGCACCACCTCGCTCGGTTTGCAAGTTGGTCTGCCTGAGCATTTTGCGGGCACGAGGGACGTGTACGGGAAATGAGAGTGGACACATTATTCCATTGGCCGACCAGGTTTAGAGGCGAGCAGTGGGTCATCGCCATCCACACGTCTCCTGGCGCCTCCAAGCTTTTCCACTGTTTGTCATCCCACAGCGACGTTGTACTGTAAGAGGCCCATGACTAAGGGATTTATTGCTAGTGCACTCGAGCAGATGTAATTTCGATGGATTGCTCACGTGCTGCCTGCGATATGTCAGCTATAAGAGAATCTTAGACCAGAGAGCAGTGTTGTATGGAGTAGGAACTGTGTAATAGTAGGAGTAGTAGTAGCTAGCAGTGGTGTGTATGTAGTTGGCTGGGCGGGTCGTGGGGAGCGATGGCGGTGCCTGAGCGATGTTGTATAAGGTAAAAGCAGCCTCGCGCATATGTACTATTGTTATATTAACTCCCATATAAATGTTTTTAAAAATCTCTTAATAATAATCTTTCTTATAAAAATTAACTTTTGACAATCATTCATCTCAATTTAAAGAATTTACTAATTTCTCCAGTCCATGGTCATCCCGATTATTGTAAAGAAAAATCAGTTGTTTCTTTTTATACATGACAAATCTATCGGCCAGCATTGCACTGGGCTGTGCCAGAAAAATTTCTTATAGGAGCATATATATATATATATATATATACATATATATATATATATATATATATATATATATATATATATATATATATATGCGTTATCCGGCGACATTATTGAGGTAAGAATTTTTAATCTATTCAGTATGATCTTTCAGGGCCATGACGCAGCACTGCTGACGTACAAAATTTTTCCAGTTTAAATTCACAGTCAATTATTGAAAGGTTGTAAGTGAGCCGGAATTTTAGTGAGAGATTACTCACATTTTATTATTGGTAGGTTACAGAATTTATCTGTTGGGAGGTTACACTTGATCTGAGTGCTATACATAATTTTATATTACTTTTTTCTCTGTTGGGAGGTTACAGTACGGTCGGTGAGCTACTTTTACTTCGTCGCTTCGGTGCTGAGACCACTCGGCATTCGTAAAGACTGACCTTCCTATCCGCTGTGAGGGTGATAATTGTAACGGGTTAGCTACCTGCGTGAGTGTTTGTGTCCTGTTGCTTGTACATTGGACTCCGTTCAGTCTTCTCTTGTTGTTCCCTGCTCCGGTGTCTGGCCCGGCTATTTGAAGACCGTGTCACTCGTAATAGCTTCCATTTGGTGACTGTCATAGAGTTATAATATGATTGTGTGTTTTAAAGTATTGGGGTTTGCTAAATTCCTTGTTGTTGAATATAATTAATTGTGACGTCTAAAACATTTTTCTTCCCTAGTACCTTGTGTACTAAACCGCCGAGTCGCTTTGAGTGCTAGCTTATGCACCTCACCGGAAGAAATCTTGTTGCATGTGTTTTGGTGGGTTATACATCCAAGCCAAGCTTGTGTTTACGTAGGTGAGGTTCATCAGCCAACCGGTCACACCTTTCTTCCACCCATGAGTTTAGTCCTGCGCAAAGGTTACGTATTTACCGATTCCGCCTTGTGTAGTGATTTGAATCTGAATGTAGGTTCGCCGTTGAACTTCTTTGCTATCAGGTGTAAGCGGCGGGTGGTTGCTTTGAAAAAACCTATGTAACTTCAGTAGCTGAAATAATGTCTTTCTTCTCTTATTAATGTCTGCTGTAAGTATTTAAACAATAGTAATCAGTGGCACACAAGATTTTTATATTTTTGGAAAGCGAATAACATTTGTCGCAAATTTAGATTTTCATATTTTATGGTCCCATGAATGACTTCTGGAGAAAGGAGAGCAAGTATTTGAATTAACACTATAAACTTTTTTTATTTGATGAGATTGTTGATCGATTATCAGTAATTGTTCTTAAGTACTTTCATTTAATGTAATAGTTGTGTGTTAATATGTCAAGGTCCCGTTGGCCTATTTAATAAAGGTATTTTGCTGGCAAGTGGTAATAAAAGTCTTCACACGAATCATGTCCAAACTTTATATGCTCTGGTCCTTCCATAACCTGGCAACCTTGCGCCAAGAGTGTGTATCACCCTTCTTGAGCGCAGATTGTTCCAATGATACAGAAAATTCGTGACGGTGTGGTATTCCAGCAACGACAAACGGACGTGAAGGCTTAAGATCACTATTTGCTGCTAATTTCCTGATGCCAGGAACTGGAGCAATCTCAAAAGAGCTCACATATTTTGTCGTTCCTGGAAGAGACTATGGAGTAGCATGAGTGGAAGTCGAACACAATGGTAAGGTTAGAAAATCAGAATCAGGAAAGATGTCTTTGTTCAAAGGAAATATTCTAGTTGCTTTGAATCCATTCTGTGCAATCTCCCTTGTCTGGACTTTGAGTTATGCATTTTCAGACAGCTCCATTATGGCACAAGATTTGACAGGACGATGGGAGTATCGGATCCATTGATATGAAATAATCGTATGGCATTGATGGCCTGGAGCCCACACCTTGGAATGTTCAGGCTCTCAGTTGACCCAACATCGGCCGAATTGTACTACGCCAGTGGTGGTGAAATGATAATGTAGACAACACAACACCCATTCTCATTGCAAAGAAAATCTCCGACATGGCCGGTAATCGTACCCGAGCCCAATAAGGAGGCGGATATCGAATCCGCTGTATAAATTCCTCAGTAAAATAAGCTTTCAGTGGGCCTATGAACGTCTAATCCAGAGGCTGAATCTTTTGGGTGGGATGAGGAGGAAGAGAGATGACCGTCACATGGCAGCGATATTAGTGCTCCATACGTGAGTAGAACGCCCATCTAAAATCAGAAGAGCTGGTGACTCTTCCTTTGGGACAACTTTTGCAATGAAACAAGCAAGCCTCTCTGTAAACAGATCACTTTTCTCCCATCCAGATGGGTGAGACATGCCTATCGGACCCGGAGGAGCTTCTTTAATTAGAATGTGTGTCGTGTCCGTTCGTAGAAAAGTCACCATAGGAAGAACAAACTGCTTAGCTGCCTTCATGCTGGCAGTAACTGTCGCTGTAGAACGTCTCTCCGCAGACGTAAAAGCTGCTATTTTCTTCCTGCCCTTTCTCCTTCTGATACATGGGATTTTGCTCTGGACAACTGAAAGACTGTTCATCTACGTTGAATATTCTTTCTGCAGTGAAGTGGAGCTTTTGGTTCGCTTGTTCCAAAAAGTTTTCTTGTTGACGCCTAGTGCCCTTGTATACTATGTTCGACAATGGTTCAAAAAGATTTCGGGCTTGCAGCCGGTCGCCGTAAACTTCGTTACACGATATTTCGGCTGGACAACTGCCAGCCATCTTCAGGTGAGCTGAACGAAGACTGACGAAGGTGTTCTCCGCTCCAGCTTATATAGTGCGCTGATAGTACTGCCGCACATGCGTGGCAATTGCAGACACAGAAGGGGCACACCGCCCAGCGGCAGCGCCCTCGCCGGTGGAACTGCAGCACTCAGCTGCCGTCGATATTGTCGCTGGCCGCAGCTATCGAAGTCTTCTGGCGTCTTCGTCTCGAGCACACTTCGGAGATGACGGGATTCCGTGCGTTATTCAATTCGTAACAACTGTCACGGTTCATTAGATTTCCCGCAATGCGTATTTCAATTGATTCTTTGATGATTGAGTCCCAAAAAGTTGTTGCAGTGGCCAAAATCGAAGTTTTGTCGTACTCCTTTGAATGTCCGTTAGAAATACAATGTTCCGCAACTGCAGACTTACTGGGTTGCAGTAATCGAGTGCAACGTTGATGTTCTGTACAACGCTCTTCCACTGTACGCGTTGTCTGTCCTATATAGGCCGTACCACACTGACACGGTATTTTGTAAATTCCCGCCTTCCGCAGTAACAAATCATCCTTCACCCATCCCAGCAAATCCTAAATCTTAGAAGAAGGACGAAAAACCACTTTCACATTAAAATGATCCTTTCTATCTTGAAGGAGATATTTCCGACAACGGGAAGAAAAGCTAGGGACTTGGCTGGCGCGTCCTCCTCTTTTTCCACTTACCGGTTCCTGGCTCTAGTTGAGAAGGCCCTGTTAATTTGTTGGGTCGATTACCCATTCTCTTAACACCGTCCTCAAATGTGCCAGTTCCTTAGGCAAATTCTCTGCATCCGACACTGTGTATGCCCTGTGTACAAGGGTCTTAAGTACACTCATGGTCTGGGATGGATGATGGCAACTTGAAGAATGCAAATACAAATCAGTGTGAGTGGGCTTGCGATAGACAGAATGTCCCACAGTGCCGTCACTCCTCCGTTTAACCAAAACATCCAGGAATGGAAGGCAGCCATCTTTCTCTAGTTCCACAGTAAATCGAATATTCTCATGGATGGAGTTAAGATGATGTAAAAACTCCATTAACTTTTCTTCTCCGTGGGGCCACACTATGAAAGTGTCATCGACTTATATCCAAAAAACAGTTGGTTTACAGACCGCTGATTCAAGTGCTCTCTCCTCAAAATCCTCCATAAAGAGGACACAGAGGGCTGCCCATGGCGACACCGTCAGACTGTTCAAAATATTCCTGGTTAAACATAAAAGAACTTGAGGAAAGAGTATGTCGAAACAAAGCAGTAATGTCCGATTCAAACTGCTGACCAATTAGAATCAAGGAATCCGCAAGAGGTATTTTTGTGAAAAGGGAAACTACATCAAAACTCCCTAGAAGGTCCGAACTACTTAAGTGGAGAGCCCCCAGTCTGTTAATAAAATCAGCAGAGTTCCGTATATGGTGTGAACATTTGGCAACAAATGGTCTCAACAAAGAAGATAGATGTTTGGCTGAATCATATGTGGGTGCGTCAATATTACTCACTAAAGGCCGTAAAGGCAGACCTTCTTTGTGCACTTTAGGAAGACCATACATTCTCGGTGGTATGCTGCCATGTGGTCTTAATCGCTTGATGGTCTCTGGAGTTAGCGAGGAAGAGTTCAAAAGTGCACACGTCTTCCGTTGCACACGTGCTGTTGGATCAGTTCTCCGATACATAGTATCACTGACTATACATCTTCTCCAAATACAACCCACGAGGTAACAAAACGGTAGAGTTACCTTCATCAACCTTAAGCACCACTATTTCCGAATCTTCTAGAAGGTTCCGTAGTGCAGCCCTTTCTTCAGCGGTCATATTACTGCGTTGAGAAGGAGCTTTCAGAAGAACCTGACCAGTTTCACTTCTTATTTCTTCAGCAGCATCCATAGGAAGGCGACGTACAACCTCCATGTAAGCATCACATCGGCGAACAAGATTCTGATGCACCATGACAAATTTTACATGTTCGACAATGTTTACGAAATGACAAACTTTCTCTGTGTCGAATCAGAAAAAGATCTTCATTTGACTTGAAAGGAGGTTGCAGACCACTTCGAATTGCAAGCTGAAATCCGTCTCGAATATGCTGTAGTATATCTAATGATAACGAGGCATTCAGCCAGCTGTTCCTCTAATTCTGCACTAAAATAGGGTTTTGTCCCTTGTTTACTACAAACTGCTAGGCAGGAGTCATATCATGCATTCTGCGCAAGGTCTGGAGACTTATACGAGGTACATTAAACATCACAATTTTCGCTTTTCTTGGACAACTATAATAGCTTTCTCCTCGTCCTTTTCATTCCAGCACTTTCTTTTATTCTTTGGAAAATACCTCGGCTTTTTTTCCTGACATCCTGAACCAACATGAGTCATAAATCAATCATTCTGTACTTTTTTTCATTTACATTGGTTACAGTTAACTGCAAATACCCTCACTGACACAATGAACCTACCATCTGTACTAGCCGGCCGCGGTGGCCGTGCGGTTCTAGGCCCTTCAGTCCGGAACCCTGCGACTGCTACAGTCGCAGGTTCGAATCCTGCCTCGGGCATAGATGTGTGTGATGTCCTTAGGTTAGTTAGGTTTAAGTAGTTCTAAGTTCTAGGGGACTGATGACCTCAGATGTTAAGTCCCATAGTGCTCAGAGCCATGTGAACCATTTGTACTATATTACAAAATGTACTAAAACTGATGCCCATCAACCTCAATGCAAGCATCACACCGGCGAACGAGATTCTGATGCACCATGACAAATATCCATGGTGTGTTTCGAATCACATCACGGGCAGCTATAATTCTGGCAAATAAATCTATCTGCTTATCCACTGGGGTCTCATACACTAGTGACTTTAGATATCCCCATAGGAAATAATCAAAGGGATTCAGGTCAGGTGACCTGGCAGGCCTTGTAATAGGACCTCCTCTTCCAGTCCAGTGACCAGGAAATACCG
Organism: Schistocerca serialis cubense; assembly: GCF_023864345.2. NCBI lineage: Eukaryota > Metazoa > Arthropoda > Insecta > Orthoptera > Acrididae > Schistocerca > Schistocerca serialis. The sequence continues at coordinate 160,041,631 of NC_064645.1, forward strand.
CATTGAGATGGCTGCGGGCATCCACACTGAAGTGAGGCGGTGCGCCGCTGTGTTGTACCCACATTCTCCCACGAACAGCCAAGGATATGTTCTCCATCAAGTCAGGCAGAACCCTTGGCACGAATCTCATGTACGTGCGGCCATTCAGACGGCGTACTGCGTCATGACTTCCTAATAATCAGGCTCGTCATCCTCGTTTCCTTGCAGGAAATAAAGAATGTATTTGTAAATAAAGAGTACGTGTAAACTTTAACGCATGTTAGTTGTAAAATAAGCTGGAAAACAGTAGTGTTAGACCGAGAGGTAGACAAGTTTACTTCCTTATCTTCTTAAGCTAGCTTCTCCGACACCTGATTCTCTACATAAAATTGTTCAGTGGAGCATTCTCTATGTCCTTTTACATTTTTGTACGCTCTTACGGTAACACCCTGCATACCACTTCCACCAAACACTTCGGTTGCAAACGATCAACTGCTCTCTTTCGCTTTTTGGCTCCCTCTCTGGCAGTTTAACACTGCCGCCCCTTTGCTGCAGCACCTGTATGCCCATAGGCAACAATTAGCCCATGTTTAGACACTAGACAGTATTTGGTCCATTTCCTCTTCATTCAAATCTTCTTTCAAACCAATTTTGATACTACTAACACCGTTTTAGCGATATTTGTCTCATCACAATTGTTGTCAGCTCTTAAGTGATTAACATGTGTAAGTAGGCGCCTGCCGGAGTGGCCGTGCGGTTCTAGGCGCTACAGTCTGGAACCGATCGACCGCTACGGTCGCAGGTTCGAATCCTGCCTCGGGCATGGATGTGTGTGATGTCCTTAGGTTAGTTAGGTTTAAGTAGTTCTAAGTTCTAGGCGACTGATGACCTCAGAAGTTAAGTCGCATAGTGCTCAGAGCCATTTGAACAATTTTTTTGTAAGTAGGCTGTTTAGGTTTTTATGTTGGTAACGCCACGTAGCGCTCTGTATGAAAATCACTGACTGTCCTGTGCCGTCTGTGGCCGGTTTGCATTGTTGGAATATTTGCTATTGCAGTGTTGTGCAGTTGGATGTGAACAGCGCGTAGCGCGTAGCGTTGGGCAGTTGGAGGTGAGCCGCCAGCAGTGGTGGATGTGGAGAGAGAGATGCCAGAGTTTTGAGAGCGGACGATCTCGATGTGGGTCCTTCAGAAAGAGTAAATTTGTAAGACTGGGTGTCTGAACACTATTAAGGTAAATAATTTGTTTGTTCTCTATCAAAATCTTTCATTTGCTAACTATGCCTATCAGTAGTAAGAATCTTTTTTTTAGCTGGCAGTATTGGCGCTCGCTGTATTGCAGTAGTTCGAGTAACTAAGATTTTTGTGAGGTAAATGATTCATGAAATGTATAGGTTATTGTTAGTCAGGGCCATTCTTTTGTAGGGATTATTGAAAGTCAGATTGCGTTGCGCTAAAAACTTTGTATGTCAGTTTAGTGATGATCAGAATAAGTAAAGAGAAAAGTGTTTGGGTACGTTGAGTTTTGCTCAGTTGTTTGAAAATCAAATAACGTAAGAGGTTTACCAGCACAGTAATTCATAATTTTTCTAAGGGGACGTTTCAGATGTAACAAGTATTTTATGTGCAAATCACTGGACCGCTTTAAGAGAGGGACTGAAGGCCATAATAAATAATGAGTTCCGTATATGTTCCCAGTAATCACATAATTTCAACGCGCATTCTCAAAATATAACAGAGTTTACTGAACCTCTTGCTCTGCAGTTTAACACGTTTTCCCCTTCGAAAGTGATCACCTATCAAAACTGCCGGAAACTTTGGATAAGTTCTGATGCCGATGGAACCGATTAATGACAAATTACCGACATCATTAGTATCTAAATTGTTTTGTATGTAGTCTAGTTACTGGTCTCCTCTATTGTATCACTAACTGCAGTGTGTTCCTACAAACTAGTTGCAGCTGCTGTACTAATAAAGAATGTTAGGAGGTCGATGATCGGACCTCGCTGTTTTCCGCGTAATATCCGGAGCCGGAGACTAGGGGGAGAACCAATCTCGAGATTGCTGACAGCTGCCGCCGTCGCGAGAGGAGGAGGAATTTCAATTACGCCTCCAGCGTAGCGCCGTGTCTTTATAGTGAGGACAACATGCCCGAACGCCCGCTGTCCGACACCCACGCACAGGGTATCAGCATCAAGGAGCGACCTCTGATGAACATCCACCGGCTTAGCATGCCTCATTTCCATGTCAAAGCGCCTAACAGCAGCCGAGGAAGGCCACCTTATCAGATAGCCTCACTTTGTTCAGGTGCTGGAAAGGGGAGTGTTCTAGTAATTACACGTAATCCGCAGTTCTTATACTAATTAGTTAACAGGCTCCTGGTCTTGCTATTTCATGGTGCGAAACGACCTTTCTCCACTTTTAATGCATGGACAATTTGCAAAACATTCTTAAAGGAAAGAAATTGCAGATGTAAAAGTAACACCGGTCGTACCCCAAAGGAGTGCTAAGAGAACATTACTTTGCACAATAAGTGTAAATTATCTAGTCGATAAGGCAACGGCCTTGCCGCAGTGGATACACCGGTTCCCGTCAGTTCTCCGAAGTTAAGCACTGTCGGGCGTGGCCAGCACTTGGATGGGTGACCATCCAGCCGCCATGCGCTGTTGCCATTTTCCGGGGTGCACTCAGCCTCGTGATGCCAATTGAGGAGCTACTCGACCGAATAGTAGCGGCTCTGGTCAAAGAAAACCATCATTACGACCGGGAGGGCGGTGTTGTGACCACACGCCCCTCCTATCCGCATCTTCCACTGAGGATGACACGGCGGTTGGATGGTCCCGATGGGCCACTTGTGGCCTGAAGACGGAGTGCTTTTTATCTAGTCGATAACGTGGGAAGTTTTACGAGGCTTTCCGCGGAAGGCGCTTTTGTATACAAAGAACGAGACAAAATTGTAGCGAAATTCGGGAGGACCTGTACTTGGTAAGAGAATAGCAGGTGGCACTCAACATAAACATATGTAAATATTGTTCATAAACAGGCACAAAGACTCATTATTGTACGATTATACGAAAGCAGTAAAGCCATTGGAAGCAGTCAGACCCGTTAAGTAATTTAGAAGAATGGGGAAACAGCCGTTTAAAGTGGTACGATCACGTAAGAATAATGACAGATAAGGAGATGCCAGACAGATTCGTCGAAAGAATCGCCACGAAATACAGTCCATCCCCCAAAGGAGGTAACTTACAAAACTATTATTTGACCATTACCTTAATTATTCTTGAAGAATCGTCTTAATCAAGATCGCTACCTATTGCTTTTAACACTATGACAGCTTTCGACGCAATGTCAAACATATGTTACTTTTTTTTTCTTTTTTTACATCAGCCTTCTGATCGGTTTGAGCGGCTCGCCACGAATTCCTCTCCTGTGCCAACCTCTTCATTACAGAGTAGCACTTGCAACCTACGTCCTCAGTTATTTGCTGGATCTATTTCAACCTCTGTATTCCTCTACAGTTTTTGCCCTCTACAGCTCCCTAAAGTACCATGGAAGTCATTCCCCGATGTCTTAACATATGTCCTATTATGCTGGCCCTTCTCCTCGTCAGTGCTTCCCACATACCCCTTTCCTCTCCGTTTCCGCGCAGAACCTCATCATTCCTTACCTTATCAGTCCATCTAATTTTCAACATTCACTTGTAGCACATCTCAAATGCTTCGATTCTCTTATGCTCCGGTTTTACCACAGCCCATGTTTCAATGCCATACAATGCTACGCTCCAGACGTACATTCTCAGAAATTTTCGCTTCAAATCAAGGCCTATGTTTGATACTAGTAGATTTCTCTCGGCCAGGAATGATGCCCTTTGCCAGTGCTAGTCTGCTTTCTATATCCTCCTTGCTCCGTCCGCAAATCGTTGTTTTGCTGCCTAGCCCGTAGCATAATTCCTTAACATCATCTACTTCGTGAGCATCAATCCCGATCTTAAGTTTCTCGCTCTTCACATTTCTGCTACTACCCAGTACTTTCGTCTTTCTTCGATTTACTCTCAACCCATATTCTGTACTCATTAGACAGTTCATTCCATTCAGAAGATCATGTCATTCTTCTTCACTATCACTTAGGCTAGCAATGTCATTAGCGAATCGTAAGATTGATATCTTTTTACCTTGAATTTTAATCCCACGCCTGAATCTTTCTTTTAATTCCGTAATTGCTTCTTCAATATGCAGATTGAGCAGCAGGTTAGAAAGGCTACATCCCTGTCTAACACCCTTTTTAATCTGAGGGCTTCATTCTTGGTCGTCCACTCTTATATTTCCTCTTGCGTGTTGTACATATTGTATATTACCGTCTCTCTCTATAGATTGCCCCTTATTTTTCTCAGAATTTGGAACATCTTTCACCATTTTACATTGTCGAACGCGTTTTCCAGGTCGACAAATCCTATTAACGTGTCTCGAATTTTATTTGTTCTTGTTTCCATTATCGCCTCTCAAGTGTCTGTAACTTTTCTAAAGCCAAACTAACCAATCTCCAATTTTCTTTTCCATTCTTCTGTGTGTTATTCTTGTCAGCAATTTGGATGCATGCGTTTTAAGCTGATTGTTCGATAATTCTCGTACTTGTTAGCCCCATAAGAGGTGTCAAAAATGTCTGTTGATACCCGGTAACTGATACTGATCTCCTTTGCAGTGTAGTAATACGGGCATGAACGTTAAAACGATCGGTATCAGCTCTTTCGGTCTTTTCGCCTTCAAGAACACTTGAACCCTCTTGCTTCATTTCAGTGACCAATTTCAGTGACCAGTACCCTCGACCAGTGGCACGCTTCTTCTTCAACAGTGGCATCGTGCCCTAAAAACAAAACATAATCATTTGCATGGCCCACACGACCCGACTTCCTTATGAGCCATACACGGTACCGGGAGAATACTCAGTATTGTAGAACACTCAGTATAATGTCGTGTATTGAAACTGAACTACACTTCTCGAACAATCACTATATACACACAAAAACAAATAACTTGTAGACGACCATTCCTCAAGAGCATCTGTGCGGTCCGTCGGAGCTGATGCTAGCTCGGCGAGGAACTGGCTGTACTGCTGCTGCGCTGGCCTTATAAAGCCGGCGGAGTACTCCAATTTTCCCTGTATCTGTGAGGCGACCCCTGCAGAAAAAGGTTCGCATTAGTGTCTAGCAAGTTCTGTTTGTTTTGAAGAATTGTTTTCCTCTTGGTTGCACCTGCAAGTGCTTGTGTATGTTATAAGGTACCCAGGGGTGTCTTGAGTGTAGTCTGCCTGGCAGGGGCCGTCTGTGGCAGACGTAACAGTACCCATCACTCGTTATGCAGGCGCATGCGGAAGCACGCGGCCACGCTAGCCACACGGCTAACACATGTGGCGTAACAAGCTAGCGATGTGACATGTGGCGTGTGAGTGCCTGTCATTGGCCATGATGAAGTTATCTTCAGTTTAAATACCTCTACTTCAGAAGTCCTAGTGTCCAGCTATCCCGTCTGCATCTCTGATTCCGAAAGAATGTCCGTCTCGTTAGTTACAGAGTAAGGTCGTTGGCGAACCGTGATGTGCTGCCTACTGCCTGCGCAAAGACTTCACCTGAGAGACCACAGCCAGCCCTCTGTAGCGGTACTTAGCCACTCCGGAAGCTGCCATTGCTGTTTTGGTCACATCCGTGACTCATAGAAGATACAGTCTAGCCTGGTTCTTCTCCTGGTGAAGGGCCATATGGAATGTCTGCAAGCTGCTGCCTTCACTCTGTTGGGCGAGGACATCTGAGTACTGCTTCCCTGGGTGTATGTGTGAGATCGGCCTCTTGCATCAGTACGCCACCACCTCACCTTCCAGGTTTCCATGCCCACAAAAACCTTGACCCGAGTGACGACTGCTACATTAGCCTCACTAAATAAACTCATAACGGCAGCTGAAACACTACAAACATGAACATGATCTATATTAGAGCTAGGATTCTGATGTTCGTACTCAATCGAAAAAATGTTCAAATGTGTGTGAAATCGTATGGGACTTAACTGCTAAGGTCATCAGTCCCTAAGCTTACGCACTACTAACCCTAAATTATCCTAAGGACACACACACACACACACCCATGCCCGAGGGAGGACTCGAACCTCCGCCGGGACCAGCCACACAGTCCAGGACTGCAGCGCCTCAGACTGCTCGGCTAATCCCTCGCGCCTACTTAAGCGAAGGCTCCACAGTAAATTATAGGCTAAGCTGGACGAAAAATGCTTGAAAGTATATTAATAGATCGATACAAGAGGTAGATGACACGATAACAGAGGTAAGTGAGACGTCGCTGCAGGTCCTAAAGGTAATGGTACAGCAAAGCTCAGACTCCTATAGATAGATCTCTTTCATTACTACGACCAGGCAATAACACAAAAAGTCCTATATTTTTGTGGTTGACTTACAGAATCACGTATGAAGCGCTACTTTTATGCAAAGGGGAGGAAAGAAATCAACTGGATATTATAAAACACGCCAAGAATAGGATATATAGTGCAAAGAAATTACTCGCAAAGAAGAATCATCGAAGAATAATTACGTGGAAGTAAACGAGAAGAACGAGTTGTGAGTGACGCAGAAAATGGATAAATTTACTTTACTTTACGCCCATGGTCACAAGCTTTTTTGTCATCAGAATACTGGTTTCGGTCTACAATGACCATCTTCAGGTTTTTTTAAAAAAATTTCCTACAAATGTGAACATGGTCATTATAGATCGAATCCGGTCGTCTGATGACAAAAACTTTTGTGACTATAGGAGTAAAGAAAAGGAAATTTATTCTATATTCGGGTCCTGTTTTATTTGCGACAATGTCGCAGCTTGTGAAAATGGGTAAAATTAGCTGCAGATTGTGGAAGAAATAGTACGTTACTATCTGTACCATCTGTACTATCTGTACTAACATTATTACTGGCCATGGTAACACATCAGATATAATAGAAATAGTGATTATTAAGAGTCACCTGTGGTTCTCGGCAACTGCAGTGCAATTTGCGTAAAAACACCGCTACCTGAAGAATAAATAGTCACGTCTAACATTGAGTGCTGCACAACAATCGACGTAAAAAGAGCCTGCGTGAAGTCGTTGTGAAGGTTCATCAAAACTGGTGCCCGACAAGCGACTTAATCGTCAACATTAAAACACGCTGCTAACTATTAAGCCACAATTACATTGTCATCGCAAGTTTTGCATTAGCCTTCCCAGAACATGACTACAAAAGATAACCTGGATTTAGTTTTGTTCACCGTTCGTCATTTCCTTGTGGCAAAAGTGCCTTGGAGCAGGCAACATCCCCTCAGTCAATATGAGGTAAAGAAATATTCTCAGACTTAAGGAAGAATGTATTAGTTCCATGCAGGAGCTGAAGGGTGTGAATACTGCTGAACCATCAGTTTAATACGTCATGGTCGCAACATATTGAGAAAAGACTGGAAAAACTGGTAGAAGCCGATCTTGGTGAAGACCAGTTTTGGTTCCAGAGAAGTGTAGAAAGATGGGAGACAATACTGACACTAAGTCTTATCTTAGAAAGTATGGAAATGTATTAGCTCCATGCAGGAGCTGAAGGGTGTGAATACTGCTCAACCATCAGTTTAATACGTCGTGGTCGCAAAATATTGAGAAAAGACTGGAAAAACTGGTAGACGTCGATCTTGGTGAAGACCAGTTTTGGTTCCAGAGAAGTGTATAAAGATGGAAGACAATACTGACACTATGTCTTATCTTAGAAAGTATGGAAACTTTCGTTTATTTCATTTGTAGATTAGGAGAAAGATTTTGATAATGTTTACTTGAATTCACTCTCTGAAATTTGAAGGTGACAGGAATCAAATAAAGGGAATGAAAGTTTATTTGCAACATATATAGAAATCAGGTCGCAGTTACAAGAATTGAAGGACATGAAAGGCAAGCTGCTGTTGAGAAGGAAGTCAGACAGGGTTGCAGCCTATACTCGACGTTATGCCGTATGTGCACTGAGCAAGCTGTGAAGGAAAACAAAGAGAAATTTGAATGGAAACAAAAGTGAGGGAGGAAAAAATTAAAAACTTTTTGGTTCGTCGATGACAATGGAGTTATTCCTGGGAGCAGTTGAACAGAATAGATTGTGTCTTGAAGAAAGATTACAAAAAGTGAACATCAGCAAAAGTAAGACAAGGGTAATGGAATGAAACCCAATTAAATGAGGGTATGCTGAGTGAATTCGATTAGGAAACAAAACACTAGAAGTGATAGGTGAGTTTTGCTATTTGGGCAGCAAATTAACTGATGACAGACGGATTAGTGAGGATGTAAAACTCCCCTGGCAATAAGGAAAAAGAGAATTTCTGAATAAGAGTCAATTGTTAACATCCAGTATCAATGCAAGTGCCAGGAAATCTTTCCCGAAGGTAGTTGTCTGGAGTGTAGCCTTGCACTGAAGTGCATCGTGAACGGTAAGCGGTTTGGACAAGAAGCTTTTGAGTTGTGGTGTTGCAGAAGAATGATGAAGATTAACGGGTAGATGAAATAACTAATGAACAGGTGCTGCATGTAAATGAGGAAAAACTGAATACTATAGCACACACTGAGTGAAAGAATGAATCGGTTGGTGGGGCACATGCTGATGGATGAAGGCTGTCAGGTTGTTTATGGGAAGAAGTGTATGCGGCCTTGCACAGGATAGACTAACAGCGAAAGCTGCATTAACCAGGCTTCGGACAGAAGACCACAGTTATTTTATTTGGTCATATGAAACTGTTTTTCAGTACACACATCGTACATAAGATATTGGACAGAAAATATATTTACCTGTTGATTTTATAACTTGCAAGTATACATCATTTAAATTTTTATAACAAATTAATCTATATAACAAATAGACACAAACTTGAGTCTACACTGTACATTTAAATTTACTTATACACTTAAAGATATGGATTACATGTTTTCATGTGATTTACAGATATGATAGTGGTCACTGTAGCCAGCACGAAAGTTTTCCGATGCACGCTTGTCAATATGTACACATATCTGATCAAGGGTAGAGACACAAACTTTTTTCATTAGTCTTGGAGAACTAACAGCTATACATAGATTGAAGGTTTTTATTGCATTTAAATGTTTTTCTGTGGGTGGCTCAGCAATCAGTGTCAAAATAACTATTGAGTACCATTGTTTTTATAGTAATTTTTAGTTTGCCTAAATAAAGGTCCACTTTTTAAAAAAGCACTTACAGGGCTATTAGGAGACCTTTACACATCCAACATAACAGTTATTTGCGATACTAACTCAACAGTTGTGGTTTTAAAATCTGTTTCACAATCCAGTTTCCACAAAGAGACTACATTCCTACAATCTAAATTTTCTTTAACATAAACACAAATTCCCCATTGTTTTACTCTATCCCACAAAAAGAGTTTGCAAGATTTAAATTTCACAAAAACATGAAATTGTAGCATCCTTCGAGTCAGTGTTGAGAAGTACGTTTATTTCATCAGCTTCGTTGATTAAAATGACTATACAGGGTAGTCTATTGATCGTGACCGGGCCAAATATGTCACGAAATAAGCGTCAAACGAAACAACTACAAAGAACGGAACTTGTCAAGCTTGAAAGGAGAAACAAGATGCGCTATGGTTGGCCCGCTACACGCCGCTGCCATAGGTCAAACGGATATCAACTGCGTTTTTTTCAATAGGAACCCCCATTTCTAAAATGAAGTTTTCACTCTACAGCGGAGTGTGCGCTGATATGAAACTTCCTGGCAGATTAAAACTATGTCCCGGACCGAGACTCGAACTCGGGACCTTTGCCCCTCGTGGGCAAGTGCTCTACCGATTGAGCTACCCAAGCACGACTCACGGCCCGTCCTCACAGCTTTAATTGCGCCAGTACCTCGTCTCCTACCTTCCAGACTTCACAGAAGCTCTCCTGCGAACCGAGGAGACGTGGTACTAGCAGAATTAAAGCTGTGAGGACGGGCCGTGAGTCGTGTTTGGGTAGCTCAATTGATAGAGCACTTGCCCGTGAAAGGCAAAGGTGCCGAGTTCGAGTCTCGGTCCGGTATTCACGAACCCCCATTTTTTATTGCACATTCGTTTAATACGTAAAGAAATATGAATGTTTCAGTTGGACCACTTTTTTCGCTTTGTGATAGATGGCGCCTTAATAGTCACAAACATATGGCTCACAATTTTAGACGAACGGTTGGTAACAGGTAGGTTTTTTGAATTAAAATACAGAACGTAGGCACGTTCGAACATTTTATTTCGGTTGTTCCAAAGTGATACATGTATCTTTGTGAACTTATCATTTCAGAGAACGCATGCTGTTACAGCGTGATTACCTGTAAATACCACATTAAAGCAATAAATGCTCAAAATGATGTCTGTCAACCTCAATGATTTTGGCAATACGTGTAACGACAGTCCTCTCAACAGCGAGTAGTTCGCCTTCCGTAATGTTCGCACATCCATTGACAATGCGCTGACGCATGTTGTCAGGCGTTGTCGGTGGATCTCGATAACAAATCAACTTTCCCCACGGAAAGAAATCCGCGGACGTCAGATCCGGTGAAAGCGCGGGCCATGGTATGGTGCTTCGACGACCAATCCACCTGTCCTGAAATATGCTATTCAATACCGCTTCAACTGCACGCGAGATATGTGCCGGACATCCATCATGTTGGAAGTACATCGCCATTCTGTCATGCAGTGAAACATCTTGTAGTAACATCGGTACAACATTACGTAGGAAGTCAGCATACACTGCAACATTTATATTGCCATCGATAAAATGGGGGCCAATTATCGTTCCTCCCATAATGCCGCACCATACATTAACCCGCCAAGGTCGCTGATGTTCCACTTGTCGCAGCCATTGTGGATTTTCCATTGCCCAATAGTGCAAATTATGCCGGTTTACGTTTCTGCTGTTGGTGAATGACGCTTCGTCGCTACATAGAATGCGTGCAAATAATCTGTCATCGTCCTGTAATTTCTCTTGTGCCCAATGGCAGAACTGTACACGACGTTGAAAGTCGTCGCCATACAATTCCTGGTGCATAGAAATATGGTACGGGTGCAATCGATGTTGATGTAGCATTCTCAACACCGCCGTTTTTGAGATTCCCTATTCTCGCGCTGTTTGTCTGCTACTGATGAGCGGATTAGCCGCGAAAGCAACTAAAACACCTACTTGGGCATCATGATTTGTTGCAGGTCGTGGTTGACGTTTCACATGTGGCTGAACACTTCCTGTGTCCTTAAATAACGTAACTATCCGGCGAACGGTCCGGACACTTGGATGATGTCGTCCAGGATACAGAGCAGCATACACAGTACACGCCTGTTGCGCAGTTTGATCACAATAGCCATACATCGATACGATATCGACCTTTTCCGCAATTGGTAAACGGCCAATTTTAACACGGGTAATGTATCACGAAGTAAATACCGTCCGCACTGGCGGGATGTTACGTGATACCACGTACTTACGCGTTTGTGACTATTACAGCGCCATCTATTACAAAGCGAAAAAAGTGGTCCAACTGAAACATTCATATTTCTTTACGTACTACAAGAATATGTAATAAAAATGGGGGTTCCTATTTAAAAAAACGCAGTTGATATCCGTTTTACCTATGGCAGCGCCATCTAGCGGGCCAACCATAGCGCCATGTGGTTTCCCCCTTCAAGCTAGACAAGTTTAGTTTTTTGTAGTTTTTCCGTTTGACGCTTATTTCGTGAGATATCTGGCCCAGTCACGATCAATGGACCACCCTGTGTATTCTGGTATGTAGCATTTTGAGTGTGTTTACAGTTTAGTTCTACATGACATTCTGTTACGAGGCCGTCTACTTCCCTAACAAATATTCTTCACTCTTCAGATGAAAATTGTTGTATCGGCTACTGTGGGAGTCCACACACACGCAAATAAGGAGGGAGAGAATTTGCGATGACCGGTGGCAGGAATCCAAAATCGTCTTTACAAACCACTTTCTAATTAATAGAAAACTGTACTTTTGTTAAGGGGAGAAACAATAGTTAACTTCCTGCGCTTCGTACATGCAATTACATTGATAATTTGCTACTATTCGCAGAACTTCCTATTACTCAGTACTGATGCTCTTGAAGTCTGCGAACGAACTGGGGCCGACTAGCGATGGGCAACTGGTCAGCTCAGCGTTGACAGGAAGCGCTGCCTCTGTCTTCCTGGAGGAGCGGCGCTGCCTGCTCGTGGCGCGGTTCAGTGCCTTCTTCATGCCGTTTCACGACGCCGCCTGCTCATAGCGCTTGTCAGCGCCTTCTTGATGCCGTTTCGCGGCGCTGCGATGGTCGGTGTGCAGTCGATCCTTCAGGATTGCACGAAAATTAAGATATTTCATTATGACCCTTTTGTCCATGGTACTCTGAGCTGCTTTCATGTTGGCCTCTTGTAACTCAAGTTTAGTAAATGATAGATTACTGTAGACAAGAACTGTTAACCTCCATAAGTAAAATGAAGCCCGTGGCTGATATCAATGGGTCTGTATAAAATGCTTCCATCGTTATGTTCACATACAGAAATTTTTGCCGGCTTCATTTATCTCTTCGCTCGCTCTTTTCAATAACTGATGTGGGCATGCCCGAGGAGGTAGGTCAAATTCGTGCGCTGCATTTACAACAGCTACATTTTTGTTACCTAACTTGAGTAACATACTTTCAAAACCTATTACAAGTTCAATACCCTTATCTGTGGTAACAGCATTTGTACCTGCACAGATTACGACACTTTCTTTTAACAAAGTTTTCACACGATTCCAAATGGCTCTGATCACTATGGGACTCAACTTCTGAGGTCATCAGTCCCCTAGGACTTAGAACTACTTAAACCTAACTAACCTAAGGACATCACACACATCGATGCCCGAGGCAGGATTCGAAACTGCAACCGTAGCGGTCGCGCGGTTCCAGACTGAAACGCCTAGAACTGCTCGGCCACAGCGGCCGGCACACATGATTCCACAACTGATTTTGTTACTTTCTCAACCCATATTCTTGGCTTTTCAGAGCCTAGGATTCTTAAATAAAACACGCTGGCCGATTTGGAACTGTCGGCTTCTGTTACTAGCTAGTTGTTGTTAAATGTATCTTCTTGTAGGTGGTACCACACAAAATCTTTGGTGGTATTGTTCCACGTATTATAATGAAAGCAATGACGATTCTGTGGCATACACGGTATTATTGCTATGGCTGTGCACGGCTCCCAGGACATGGATTTCAAAGATCCGGTGTCGACAGATTGCTTCGCTCACTGGTTTCATTATAATTTCGTTTCTGTCGTCAGGTGGTGGTTCAAGTCTGAACCACAGAATAAGTCGCCCAGACTCGTACTGCACTCTTTCCAAGAGGAGTGAAACATTTACATTCGTTAGCGATTTCTCTTTCGTCAGCGTTCAAGAAATGCCGAACGTATGTGGCATAATGCCTTCTCACAAATTCTTATGTGTAATGTATCTGTTTCTTATAATAAGATTATGTCGTCATCTTTTAGAACAGCTACAATCGCGTGTCGGGCATTACTATAGTGTTCCGCTATCGATGTTTTTATTTTTTGTGTTAGAGTGTTCTTCAAGTCGATTATGTTCAAGAGAAATGTCGCCAGTATAGAATACAGTCAAAAATTACTGAAAGTCGCAAATCATGCTCCTCATTGAGCTTTGGACGAATTTTCGTTAGTGATAAGCTAACCAAAACAATTTTATGGCAGTATGGAATTAGATTTTATCAACTTCAACAAAAGAAATACTTCACAATTGCTATTTTGACACATAGTAGAAACAAAACTAATGTGCAGATCAAATTCTCACTTGATTTATACTATACGGTGTGTATCAGCTAACGGATAAAATTTTCATTGGCAACAGTCACATCACTTTGATAGTCTGGGAACGTTTCTCTTTGCTCTAATAAATATAACAGCAACGTTCTCCACCCTGAGAATCAAAGCAGATCCTGTAGTCAAATTAGTACTTACAGTTATTGCCTTGCGACAGATTCCTGACAAATTTTTCCCTTTTTAATGTCATCCTGTACTGTTAGCCTTCTTCTTTCTCTCTCTATCTCCTCCGGAATCTTTTCTTCGATTATTGTTCTTTGCAGGCAATTTCATAGCAATGTATGTCACTGCTAAGGTGTTTCCCTCATTCTTGTCATTTCTGCTAGTTTACATTCCGCTCCCATTCTTAAAAGTACGAGGGTCGTTCAATATGTAATGTCCCACATTTTTTTCTCAGAATAGATTTATTGTTAAGAGTCAGAATTTGATGACAATATACATCAACATGTCTTGTCCATGTCCTATTTTTCTGTGTAGTCTCCATCACGTTCTATGGCCGTACGCCAAAGTTGTGGAAGAGCACCTGCTGGTAAAAGCTCTTGTCCTGTAGGCGTAGCCATGTTTCACTGCATGACTGACACTCTCGTCATCTTCAAGGTGTGTTCCCCGTAGAGAATCTTGAGCGGCCCAAAGAGATGGAAGTCCGAGGGTGCCAGTTCCGGACTGTAGGGTGGATGAGGCAATGATGTCCAACCCAATTTGGAGATGTGCTCCAGGGTTTTCAGACTGTTTCTGCATTTCCTGAAGCTGTAACTTTTTTTATCCATCACCCAACTGTACTCCTATCAACTGCAGCATCGCCATACACTGCATACAAACGTTTATGGGTGTTCACCAGGGTTTCTTTTACTGCACACAAAAATTCAGTAACAGCACGCTGCTTGTACGAGGGTCGTAAATAGACTCAATTTTGACGCTCTACTACGCCTCTGCCATCTGCCAGAACGGTTCGAAATTTCACCGGCGCACAGAACAAACATAAAATGTGAAGCACCAGCACGGACGTTTGTCTATACATATTAATGGCCTTCTTAGAATATGTGGGGTACTACTTATTGAACGATCCTCGTACTTCTTTATTCTTCATTCTGTCAGGTAAACTGGCTTAAAGCGCTTCTTTCCTTTCACAACAGCATTTCAAAAGTATTCAAGTATTTGCGCTATTTCCTCTCGTCTGTCCCTGATGTCGACGTAATATTTCACGTAGACCGTTCATGATGCTGTCACCTTCGTCATGGTTCCCGTATCCAAGATGACAAGGACCAGTTGCAAAAGTTGTGGGCCAGCGTGCCTCAAGAGTGGATATAACGGCTTTATGACCCCACTCCCAACCGAATAAATTCATGCATCCAGGGCAGAGGAGGTTTAACGTCATACTGATAACTTCGTTCCCACTGCAAAGCTATTCGTAAATTTGACTCAGTTTAATTGCACATACCGTCCCAAGCCGTGAATTTTAATTTCATTTCTTCCTCCCTCTTGCGTGCTACACTTTGTCAGGCAGTGTAGGTCGAGAGAAAAATGTTTCTCTTTGCGCCTATATAAGCCATAGTTTATTTTGGCGTTACGGTCGTTACGCGAAATAAAATTTTAAGGCAGTAGAAACATTCTGTAGTTAGTTGCAAATGCAGATTTTCTAACAATAAACTTCAACAGCATGAAACTTGAATTTCTCCTGCCACATCAGATGTTCAAATAACTGACGGGAAAGAATCCGGGTAACGTCCTCGACAACCTCCGATATTTCGACAAGTGAATGCCCAGTCATTTTCAGTGTACAAACGAAATGAGAGATCGTTGTGCATGACAAACTTAAACTTTCGGGGGGACGAGCTTACACCAACCAGCAACCAAAAAACTTACGCATGCAGCCAGAAAACGCAGCCCGTAAACACCTAGCACCACTTCACGCCCAAAGATGAGACGACTAGTGTCAAATTCCAGCGAATTATTAATTAACTACAAGTGAGCAAGTGGCGTCAACTCGGTTCCTCTGCTGTTTGAGCAGGGAGAGAGCAAGATTCCACCTAAACTTTAAACAAAAATGTCTCTGTTTATAAGCCACTTGTTCCTTTAATCTCAACAGCTTCCTGCCTCCTATAGAATTCCCTACCAGTGAAGCATGTCATACGCCCATCAGACCATCAGAACCGCGGATGACCGCTGTATCGAGCGCACCCGTCACTCAACCTTACAACAGCCGAGCAGATGTGTGATTGTAGAACATCAGTTGGATACCGATCAGCCGACGGAATAAGGCAACACAGACATTCTGGGATGCAATTCGAGATATTGAGATAGAGAAAAAATGAAATGAAATGATAGTACGGCATGGATTACCGACAGTCCCCACCAGGGGAAGTTTTTTTTCCCATTGTATTGGCTTTCGGGCAGTGTCCGTTCAGCCATCTCAATAGTAATGTCAGTTACGACGACTAGAAAGTAAAGGCAACTCAACAGGCTGGAAATCGAACACGGGCCCCTTCGATTAGCAATCCGTCGCGCTGACATGCGCAGATACCGAGGCGGAAACCCGGATAAGTTCGGCGACGACTCGCAAGTCTTTTCAACTGACGCCATACTGGGTGACTTGAGTGTCGATGATGATGATGAGGACAACACAACACCCAGTCCCAGAGCGGAAAATACACTCCTGGAAATGGAAAAAAGAACACATTGACACCGGTGTGTCAGACCCACCATACTTGCTCCGGACACTGCGAGAGGGCTGTACAAGCAATGATCACACGCACGGCACAGCGGACACACCAGGAACCGCGGTGTTGGCCGTCGAATGGCGCTAGCTGCGCAGCATTTGTGCACCGCCGCCGTCAGTGTCAGCCAGTTCGCCGTGGCATACGGAGCTCCATCGCAGTCTTTAACACTGGTAGCATGCCGCGACAGCGTGGACGTGAACCGTATGTGCAGTTGACGGACTTTGAGCGAGGGCGTGTAGTGGGCATGCGGGAGGCCGGGTGGACGTACCGCCGAATTGCTCAACACGTGGGGCGTGAGGTCTCCACAGTACATCGATGTTGTCGCCAGTGGTCGGCGTAAGGTGCACGTGCCCGTCGACCTGGGACCGGACCGCAGCGACGCACGGATGCACGCCAAGACCGTAGGATCCTACGCAGTGCCGTAGGGGACCGCACCGCCACTTCCCAGCAAATTAGGGACACTGTTGCTCCTGGGGTATCGGCGAGGACCATTCGCAACCGTCTCCATGAAGCTGGGCTACGGTCCCGCACACCGTTAGGCCGTCTTCCGCTCACGCCCCAACATCGTGCAGCCCGCCTCCAGTGGTGTCGCGACAGGCGTGAATGGAGGGACGAATGGAGACGTGTCGTCTTCAGCGATGAGAGTCGCTTCTGCCTTGGTGCCAATGATGGTCGTATGCGTGTTTGGCGCCGTGCAGATGAGCGCCACAATCAGGACTGCATACGACCGAGGCACACAGGGCCAACACCCGGCATCATGGTGTGGGGAGCGATCTCCTACACTGGCCGTACACCACTGGTGATCGTCGAGGGGACACTGAATAGTGCACGGTACATCCAAACCGTCATCGAACCCATCGTTCTACCATTCCTAGACCGGCAAGGGAACTTGCTGTTCCAACAGGACAATGCACGGCCGCATGTATCCCGTGCCACCCAACGTGCTCTAGAAGGTGTACGTCAACTACCCTGGCCAGCAAGATCTCCGGATCTGTCCCCCATTGAGCATGTTTGGGACTGGATGAAGCGTCGTCTCACGCGGTCTGCACGTCCTGCACGAACGCTGGTCCAACTGAGGCGCCATGTGGAAATGGCATGGCAAGCCGTTCCACAGGACTACATCCAGCATCTCTACGATCGTCTCCATGGGAGAATAGCAGCCTGCATTGCTGCGAAAGGTGGATATACACTGTACTAGTGCCGACATTGTGCATGCTCTGTTGCCTGTGTCTATGTGCCTGTGGTTCTGTCAGTGTGATCATGTGATGTATCTGACCCCAGGAATGTGTCAATAAAGTTTCCCCTTCCTGGGACAATGAATTCACGGTGTTCTTATTTCAATTTCCAGGAGTGTATCTCCGACCCACCTGGGCGAGCTACATGGCAGTCGAACGCGCTGAACATTTAGCTAAGGGGGCAGACATTTCGTATTGAGGAATAGAACTATGTCTGGCCTCTGTGACTGTGCGTTACAGATAAGTCCATTAATTCTCGGTTGAGTTATCTACTGTGGTATTCACTGCCGCAGTATCTAGATTCACGCAGATGATACTCTTAAATTGCAGCTTCTTCTTTCTTGTCTACGCCTTATCCAGTATCTTCACTGGTCAGTATGTGAGTGCGAATTAGACAAAGTTAGTGATAGAGGATGTTCCCAGATTCGCCCCCTATCAGCACCTCCCCCTTCCCCCCTTTTTCATATACAAAAAGAATCTCAGTAAAAATGTTTCAAAATGGCTCTGAGTACTATGGGACTTAATATCTGAGGTCATCAGTCCCCTAGACTTAGAACTACTTAAACCTAACTAACCTAAGGACATCAATCACATACATGCCCGAAGCAGGATTCGAACCTGCGGCCGTAGCAGCAGCGCTGTTCCGGACTGAAGCGCCTAGAACCAATCGGCCACAACGGCCGGCTCCGTAAAAATGTTTTTGTCTTAAAGTAGCAAGTGCAGCCTACGTCCTGGATGTACTCCTGTGTCTTCGCCTATAGTTTTCATCCTCTACAGGCCTCTTTACTACCATGGAAGTTATTCCCTAGTGTCTTAAGGGATGTCCTATCATCTTGTCCCTTTTTCTTGTCAGTGTTTTCCAGTTACTGCTTTCCCCGCCGGTTCTTCGGATAACCACCTCACTCCATACCTCATCAGTCCACCTAGTTTTCAACATTTTTCTGTAGCACCATATCTCTAATGCTTCTGTTCTCTTCTGTTCCAGTTTTCTCACTGCCATAAAACTTTATGTTCCAAACGCACATTCCCAGAAAATTATTCCTTAATTTAAGACCTACGTTGGACACTAGAAAATCAAGTACTGCTTCTCCTCTCTCCGCCCAATAGAACATGTGGATAGAATACTTGTATACGAGAGACGACGTCTTTTTACACATCCACAAGTGACGATGTAAAATATTTGTAGAGCTGTCTTGGCACACTAAGCGGCCCAGTATGCTGTTAAACTGAACCATTCACTAGGAGTGAATCTTAATAGTAGAATATGTCATTTCGTTAAGTTTGATTACATGTGTTTAGTGTTTAATTCCTCATGGTCAGTCTCCTGTTCCATCTATTACTGAACTTCAAAAGACAATCGTTGTCTATCATTTTGATTTTAATTAAGAAAAAATAATTCAGTTTTGCTTCTGCAAGAAACTTAAAACGAATTTGTCACTGCTGCTTAGTAATTACACATTTTTTTGTCACATGATTTACCTCAAATGTGCTATAAAGTACTACAGGGGCTTTCTAATTAACATTTACTTAGTTTCTTTAATACCGTGCCTTACTAGAAGTGGTATAATTTCATGCCCTGTATGCGGGTATACAGCTGTGTGTTGATAGGCTGCAATAGGTATAATTATGTGTACCATATGCGGGTACAGATGATGGACTGATGAGAATTTGACTGTGAGCTGTCGTTTGGTTTACTTTCTGTTGCTTCTTATTGGTCTGGGTTGTGAGTAAGGTGCATTAACACCAGCGTTGTTTTAGATGTATGTTTAGCCTCTCTGCAATTACTTAATAGTTTATTAAACGTTAGAGTAATTAAATTTTGTATATCGCAGTTTAATTGAATCTTGGCACTCGTAGTATGAGATTAGTAAGTGTAGTGCTCACTCATGCAATAAATAATCTCGTCCGCAGCAGTACAAACACCTTTAACTCCTTTCAGCATTGAATCTTAGTTCAGATAACGACCCCTTATAAAAAAAAGTCAGGTATGGGAAAAACGGCAATGAATAGAAGGTATTTGTACTCCTTTGAATACCTTGAGTTGCGGCCGGCCGGTGTGGTCGTGCAGTTCTAGGCGCTTCAGTCTGGAACCGCGTGACCGCTACGGTCGGAGGTTCGAATCCTGCCTCGGACATGGATGTGTATGATGTCCTTAGGTTAGTTAGGTTTAAGTAGTTCTAAGTTATAGGGGACTGATGACCGTAGATGTTAAGTTCCATAGTGCTCAGAGCCATTTGAACCTTGAGTTGCGTTGTTTATATTTCTGTAAATTGCATACAAATTCGATTGCACCACTTGTCCATTTAACCCCGGCTGTGGCCTTTGAACAGAGAAAGAAGTCAGTGACAGCGGTTTTGAATGCTATCACACAAAATTAGCCAGAGTTTATTTTCTTGCATCGCTCTGCTTCCTATTGCCGCCTGGCAGGCAACTTATACATACAGTTTCATTTAAGTGTGCTCTAAGTAAATAAATACACTATACGACATACAAAGTGTAGCGCTCAGATGACGTGGTCTGATCACAGTGTAGTTTCATAAACATTCACATCACCGGGCATACAAATGATTAGACTGAAATTCATTGTGATACTTAGAACGGCCACCAGAGCGCATTAGTGCTGTTCCTTTGTAGTGCTCTTCCCAGGCCTGGTATACAGGCTGAGTCACCAACTACTGCCACCTAGAATAACACCGAAAGTATGATAGTAGCTGAAATTTTTGTGGGATAAATGTTGCATGGACAACACGGGCCATAATATGACGTTGGTTTTTTGTTGCTAGGTGGGGTCGCGTCAGAGACATGAAGGTCAGCTTTTTTCTTTTTTAATGGGATGCCAAGGTTTGGTACTTATTTTCTGATAGCGGCTACCGAGACGAATCCAATTATGTGTAACAGTAAGGACTTTGAAGGTCAACGAAGGTCAAAAAGGTGGCATGAACGTCCATTTACAGAAGGTGTTCAAAGTGATGACCGTTGGTATCAATGCAGTGCTGCAATCTTCTTATCATGGACTGAGTGGTATTCCTTATCACTTCGGCCCTTATCGAAGCATATGCTCGGACAATTCTCTCTCGCATATCATGCAAACAGTAAATATTCACCGAATACGGCGTATATCTAACGTGCCACTGACATGTAAACACCTTTCGATGGTTTCGCGATACAACACTAATAGGAACGGTAATACTAGTTTCGTCGAATCAGGCGAATGTGAATTCCTTCGAAGAACAAGTCGACATGCTTCTCGTTTACGGAGAGTGTCAACGAAATTCAGTGAGAGCTAGAGACCTATACGCTGAAAGATATCCTCAACGTGCTCACCTTACACGTCGTACATTTAAATATGTGTACGATAAATTGAGAACATCTGGAACCTTAAAGCATCGGAAACATATCCGGCAAAAGAAACTTACTAGCGGGAAAACGGAAATTGGTACATTTGTCACTGTGTTTCGAGGTCCTTGCGTTAGTTCGCGTCAAATCGTAAGGGAATCTGGCATGAGCTATAGTAGTGTTGTTCGTGTTCTGCATCGCCATAAATATCAGCCTTACCATATCAGCCTCCACCAAGAATTATCTGGTACGGATTGTATGCGTCGCACTGAATTCTGACGATGGAGTCAACTTCAGATTCAGAGGGATGAGACAATTATTAATTTGATTTTATTTACTGAAGAGGCTACATTCACGAACCATGGAAATGTTAATTTGCATAACATGCGTTACTGGGCAACTAAAAATTAATGTCTGCTGCGGCAAGTTGCACACCAGAAACCATGGTCGGTGAATGTATGGTGTGGGATTCTGGAGGACAGAATTATAGGCCCCCATTTCATCGAAGGGAATCTTACTGGTAGGAAGTACACCACATTCCTGCAAGAAAAATTACCACACAGAACGTGCCTGCTCTGTGTGCCATTGCCCGTGTCCCACTGCGTGGAGGTGTATCAGTGTATTCGCATCTATGGGGATTGTTTGCAGCTTTTGATATGTATTTTAAATAAATATAATGGGTGAATGCTATTAATATACAAAAAAGAAAAAATAAAAGAAAATAGTCTTACGTTAGCAATATACTTTAATGAAATAATTAACTAATTGATATTATTTTAGAACAATCGTTTAACCCATAATTACATTGATAGTTTCCATATGTTGTGGCTCTCCTCTCACTATTACCACAAATAGCGTTATAATAAGATTGATTAACATCGATTTGAATATACAGAGAGGTAAAAGAATATTTGTTTGATATTCCTTTCAACAATGCCTCAACTTCAATTACATTGATTATGTCTACATGTTGGCAGCTCTTTTATGTCCCCATAGCATAAACAGCCGTATAGTAACACTGATTATAACATTCATAATTCAGTAATATTTAAATGTTCCTGTTGTGTACAATAAATCTGTTGTGTCATGTAAAACAGTGTAAAACTTAAAATAATAAGAATATTAACGTAGTTACCACATGATCCATACTAAAACATAGTACACTAATTAAAAGTTTGTTGTGAATTAAGAGAGTTAGTTGTTTGATGTTATTAAAATATTCAAGCGAAAATAACGTAATGGGGATACTTAAGAGACGTTGTTTATAAAGACGTTCCAACTACACCTGAAGATATGCGAGAGAGAATTGTCAGAGCACGTGCTTCGATAAGTGCCGATGTGATAAGGAATACCACTCAATCCATGATATGAAGATTGCAGTACTGCGTCGATACCATTGGTCATCACTTCGAACACCTTCTGTAAATAGACGTTCATACCACCTTTTTGACCTTCGTTGACCTTCAAAAAACTTCGTTGACCTTCGTCTCGATAGCCGCTATCAGAAAATATGAACCAAACTATATCATTCCATTTAAAAAAAAAAAAAAGAAGAACAAACAAATTGACCGTCATATCTCTGACGCGACCCCACTAGCAACAAAAGACCAAAGTCATATTATGCCCCCATTGTCGCATGCAACGTTTGTCCCACGAACTTTCCAGCTCCTATCGTATCTTCGGAGTTATTCTTGGTGCAATAGTTAGTGACTTACCGTGTATAAGGGGCGTCAATAGCGTCAGACGCTGAATGATCACTCACAGAGGATATGCGTATTTAGGAGAGACAGTGTTATGAACACCTGACAGAGCTTCTAAAAGGACGCTCATTGCGGGTCTCCATTTGGCAGGCTCCTCGAGTAGAGCAATGTCCGGATTTTGGGCTGCATGGAAACCTGAGGGCAGGCACATTCATCGTCAAAGTTCTGGATGTGGTCGTGACCACAACCTCACCACCACAAGGGAGGACCACTGTATTGTGCGCCAAGCACATCGCAACTACGTCACATCTGCGCCTGGCGTTCGAGAACAAATACTGGACTCTTTGCAACATTCCATTTCATACCGCCGCACCGTTGGTCAGAGACTGGCAGCAGTCGGAGCAGGGAATAACTGTCCCTTCCATGCGTTGCCATTGACACCACAACGCATACGGCTGAATTTGGATCGGTGCCGTAACCGGGAAGCACTGACTGCTCATGAATGCCATCGTATTGTGTTCAGCGATGAACTGCGGTTCAGCACTATCCTGGTGATAATCGTCGGTGAGAACGGCGACGACTTGGGGATAAATCCCGTTCTTCCAACATTTTGGGGACATACAGCAGTGCTAATCCTGGTGTTTGTGGAACCATCGGGTATGGGTTCAGGTCGCGGCTGGTAGTGACTGAGGGATCTCTGACGGCACAATGGTAGGTCACGTGCACGCTACGTCTGCATGTGTTACATCTCCCATGCGGCAGTATCGTGGTGCCATTTATCAACAGGACAATGCTGGTCTATGTACCGTACGCGACTCTATGAAATGTACGGGGCACTTTAAGATACTCCTGCGACCAGTAAGATCCCTAGTTCAGTCCCCGATAGAACATGTGTGAGACTTGCTCTAAAGTCAACTCGGACACAACTGAAGAGCGCGAGACTAACCCAGGAGAGGATAATGATCTCGCTGTTTGGTCCCCTCCCCCGAATCAGCGATCACCGTCCAACCGAATTAGATTAGTGCATGCATCCAGTCCAGAGGTGGTTCAACGTCGTACTGACAAATGGGCTCATGTCGGGCGGTGGTATTGCGTAATTTTATTTCTTGTAGGTGGTAACTACGGTTATCTCTCGTAAAAGCCAATCGCATGTGGTGCAGTTGGGTACAGGAAAGCTACAAATCCAAAAAATTACAAATTATGGCGAAATGTGGAAACATAGAGAGCACCGATGATTGTTGGCAGTTCATTCTCAATACAAACGAGTATACCATTGCACATATAAATAGAAGAATGAATCGTTATTGTTTGATTGCACGATTGGAAATCAATCCCTGAAGATAGCAACTACCGAAAGTAGCATGTGGGACATAGAGAAAACCAAAGAAAAGACCGCCATGTTATGTTATGCGTTTGTTTGGGAAGAGCGTGAACACCACGTAGATGCTTTCTCAACCCCAGTAATAAGTGCTGCAAGGGAGCTGTTAAAATTCTGAGACCGACCGTTCTGAAAAGAGACAAGCAAAGTACTACATTCTCCCACACACATCTCACGAATAGATAGTGACGGAAAAATCGGACAAATGTAGGCTTATCAACGGTCAAATTCACCTCGCACAATTCGTGACTAGAACAAGAAATAGAGGATATTACAGTTATACACTAAATACCTTTCACCGCACACCACAAAGTGGCTTGCAGCGTAGAGATGTAGATTACTGTCAATGCTCGCAATTTTTCATAACAGGTTCATAAATGTTTTGTTGGTGAAAGAATATTTTCGTACTGTGTACAAATGGGTATTCAGTGTGAACCAATCTCTTAGGCGATTCGCTATTTAAGTGGCCGTCACTTCCTGCAGAGCTAATATCTGCACAGTTTACCGCTTTATCCGGCTTCGTGTACTACGCAAAATCACGAAGTCACCTCAGGGGTGTCACCTCACTAGGACACACGAGTTTTCCCGTGATAATGAAGCTCACATGGTTGCTCGTCCTCTCACATATCATCCAGTTTAGACTTTTAGAGCTCATAAATATTCATAATGATGTATCCCAAGGGCTCCGCTCCCGCTTAATAGGAGTGTTATATTCAATCCACCACGAGTCGAGGCGAAGAGGCAGCCGAGTTTCCTTTGGAAAAAAATGGCTTCCCGCGAATAACAGTAGGTTGCAGAATGAAAGGCAGTTGAAAGGCAGTTTACACAAACTTCGTTGTAGGGTAAGTAACAGAGCCCGTTAAAATCGTAGTACGCTTTGCAGTTAACGGTCTCTAAATACATATAAGTGGTATGTATTATTATTTTGAATGCTGTACATAGAATATAGCCCTAGTGTCCAGGTATTTTAGTGGTAATTGCACCATCCGACTTCTACAGTACCAACACGTCACCCATTCTTGAGCATTTTTTGATATATATGTACCAAAAGATACCAGAATTTTACTGATAGATTCATTTCGTATTAACTATAGGAACTAAACATATAGGTAGTTCCAATTTACATTATGTTCCCACGTTTAGAAGTAATATTTTAGGCATGGTAATCTCTGTTACTTAATCTCTTATAGTATTTTATCACGTACTTAAATCTTCATGTAGGACAGAAAAAAGCCGGAAAAATAGAAATGACTATGTAGACTGTGAAATACCGAGGAAAATAGACGTCAAATACAGATAGAGGTAAGTGTTACACAATATTGCAAATCCGCTTAGGAATATTATAAAAAGACGAAAAGAGACAAAACTGACAATGAACAGCTCGAGTAAAAATAGTTATCATTAAAATTGGAAGTGATGTACCTTATGAATAAAAAATTCAGATAGAATCTGTACTTCTAAACGGCTTAAATCACCCGACCTTAGTTGTAGTTGCCTATCTAACAGCTTCCAGAAGCATCAACAAATCGATTTTCAGTATTTCATACAACGTAATTACTGATCGAATTTAAAAAGCGAAAACGATGTCATAATATATTCAATAAGAGGTACAACCTCATGCTTAAGGTTTAACTGAATAAGTCATGTATTTAAGTTAGAAAGTGTGTATGTGTGTTGAGGGAACATAACTCACGGCGGGCAAATGAGATTATTGTAATCCAGTATTTGACAATGAGATCACTTAGCGCCATTCAACAAACTTTCAGCACTACTTATTGATGCAGCGTATGTCAGTGAACTATTAATGCGCACTGGGGCAACGTATTCGGCAGCAGAGCAAACGACTTTTAATGAAGAATATGTTAGTATTGTAGGCCTTGCTCTCCATGAGAAACCACTCCTATGATGGTATTGCTGGATCTCAGCTCTCCTGCAGTGTTTTCTTTATGTTTCTTTTACGATAAGGTTGTATCAAGAATTACATCTAGATATTTTGGGAAATCTTGATGGTAGAGGACTTGACCATTAGGTGACATGTAGCTTCACATTGGCCTTCCTATTGCTAAGATGAGAACAATCAACTTAGGTCCTCGTTCACCTTTTGCAGTATTCATGCATTGTACCTAGATCTGCAGAGAGTTCCTCTTCGCCAGCTTCAAGATTTTTCTGTTGAGTAGCAAAGGCCATATCGTCAGCATAAATGAACTTGACTGTGTTCCAGGGAGATCAGATGCGTTTAAGGTCAATTGAACTGGTGCCAAAACTAAAACGAGGGGAAGGTCATTACTAAGTTACTTCTGTCTGCTTAATCGATTGCCGAGTATCATCTGGAAGTATGTTTCAGAAATATATTATTTACGAGGCTAATTATGGTTTGGCACTTGCATGTCCTTGTTTCCATACTGCATCACATACAGCTGTAAGGTCAACGAAAGTCACTGACGTCTTACAGGTACAGTCATACTCAAAAGTGTCCGAACGACCTGAATTGCATTTCGCCTGATTCGCATGCAACCGGCATAACGCAGCTGTCTAGCAGGTCCTCTAATCGCTCCTTGGTACAGTCGTTTGACCATTGAAAATGGTTCCAACTAGTCACTACTAGAAAACACTGCTCTCTTTCGCAGTAACTCCTGATGTAAAGTAATACAACGATGCTACAAATATCAGGGAACACCTTATCACAGATAAGACTGTCCTTAAGGCTTGTAAGCTCATATTTATTACAATAAATGACATACCTGGATGTTACCACTCTCATTATTACGACAGATAGGTAATGCACGTAGTAACTTCGTCGTATTCATGATTTCCTCTTCAAAGTAACATACAGTACTTATTATTTAACACAAAATGATATTAAAAATTTAAGTTATCCACGAGCAGCTAGTTGAGAATATGTACGAACTTCAAATGACACGACGAACCGTCTCGTTCTGCATATGGATTCAAACCCAGGTCAGGCAGACTAAGCAAAGATTTCGTGACTGACGAAAACTAACAGTCATTCCTGATTAGGCATACAGAGAGTGATATACCTCGATTTTAGACAGTATCAGTTAGCAAATATAAACTTTAAATTAGATAACACAAACATTTTTAACGGACGCGTAATACCTCCCCATCATCTCTTGTCCCTGTTAACGAACTACGAGAGATGTTAAATATTGCTCAAATGGTTCAAATGGCTCTGAGCACTATGGGACTTAACTGCTGAGGTCATTAGTCCCCTAGAACTTAGAACTACTTAAACCTAACTTACCTAAGGACATCACCCACATCCATGCCCGAGGCAGGATTCGAATCTGCGACCGTAGCGGTCGCGCGGTTACAGACTGTAGCGTCTAGAACCGCTCGGCCACTCCGGCCGGTAAATATTGCTTCTTCACAAGTAACTTACTTGAAATGCCGTAAGGGTAAAGCTTTGTGTTGGACAGGGATTCGAACCCAGAACCTAATCGGATTGATATCGAAACACAACCAACTGTGACATATCGGATTGCCTTGCCTGTAGCTATATGTTTTAACTTAAATGAAACATTAATTTTTTCCTTCCCAGGACTCCAACCCGGCACCTATCGCTGTTATATTCTAGAGAAAACGAACGTTGAATATGGGTTTGTTGCACCAGCAGCGACATGTGCGCATGTTTGAACTAGAAATAATATGAGGAAGAGTTCAGTGCTCGCCGGCGGGAGTGGCCGAGCGGTTCTAGACGCTACAGTCTGGAACCGCGCGTCCGCTACGGCGCAGGTTCGAATCCTGCCTCGGGCATGGATGTGTGTGATGCCCTTAGGTTAGTTACGTTTAAGTAGTTCTAAGTTCTAGGGGACTTATGACCACAGCAGTTGAGTCCCATAGTGCTCAAAGCCATTTGAACCATTTTTTTAGTTCAGTGCTCACTGGGAATAGAGCCCCACACATATCGTTGTTGACTACACACAAAGAGACGTCAGCTACCGAATTTTTCTCCACCAGCAGCTCGGAATAACATCTTGAACTTACAGTGATCTCGCAAATAGTTCTGTGTCCCACAGGGAGTCAAAAACGTCAGATATCGTTAGTGTCAACAACGAATGAAAAAATATTAAAAATTAAAATTAATATCCACCAGCAGATAGGTATTCTCATGCTAGAGCTTGATAATAAATAATGAAAGCTTTGGTGCCGGGCCAGGATTCAAACCCATTCACATGAAATATATGGAGATGTTGAGGAATCTGCAGTTTTGAACAAACAACAATTTGTAGCCGAGCTGTATTGCCACGAAGGGATCGAATTCCGCGATAAGGGCGGTCTGAGTTGCATTCTCAGTTCATAACCAATTTTATCGACATACAGAAGCCCAGATAAAAGATGGAATAAGTGTCCTGTGACTCTACATAGCGTTTGTTTCGTCACTAGAAACAAATAACTAGTATAAGAAAGGTTACTGGTGATAGAGTTTCTACATGTCGCCACTCCAGACTTTATTGTGGTTGAACCTAACGTCTACTTGGCAGAGAAGGAATATCTCTTTAATGTGAGTTTCGGACCACACTGCCATTATATCTTCTTCACTTGGTGTAGTCATAAGAGAATGGAATCTTTCTCTCCCTATCTAAAATCATTGACAGAAGTGGGAATCGAACCCAGACCATAGGTATAAGAACTTACCATCAGTCCAACAGACCACCAAACCCACTTTTCTGTACCTCATTTGTCTATTGTAAGGCCATTGCGCCAAACTGGATGAAAATTCTGACACAGAGGTTCCCTGTAGTAAATTGCAGCATGTTCAGTAAATTCATTTACTTGGTTGACCGAATCACCATGAACTAGCTGCCTCAGTTACCCAGTGCATACATTCGACTCTATTTTGTAATCACCGAAATATAATCACGTAACTGCCACCTACACAGAACTGCCAACAGTGTAGGATGCAGAAATTTGAATAGGAAATGTTCCTTTCCAGTTGAGCTATTCTATTGCGCTATCTGTTTGTAGAAAACGTCGTGCAGCGCAAAAGAAAAGCTGTAACTGTTTCTCTCATTGTGAGAAGTCTAGAGCCGGCCATTTGCATTATCTCGCAGCGCTGTGGTATGCAGAAGTTCTGGAGGAATTGTTGTTCAGCTCTGGAGCTGTTGGAGCTATGTGTCAGCTAGTAGCGTAATGGTAAGTGTCGTGCACCGTAGACGAAACGTCGCGAGTTCGAATACATTTACTACTAAACTTTTTTAAAACGCAATTCTGCTGTCTGCTGAAGTTACCAATCTAATGGCACTTTGAACATAATTCCCTTCACTTCCCAATCCAAAAAAGTCGCATGTGGAAAAAGGGCTAACTTTTGTGACATTTTGTTCTTTTCAGGTTTAATAGACAGCCAGGCAGCAGGTGCATCTCAAAGCTTTTGTATTATGTATGGCGAGAGCGCACCATTCACAAATATGTCAGGAAAGTATTTTCTACATTAGCTGTCGTGTGGTAGTGGCATTTTATTCTTCTTCAAACATTGTTTGACAGCTTTAACTCAGAATAAGTTTTCTACATGTATGTAATCAATAAACTGCTCGTGCAGTGTCAGACTGTTATAGACAACATCAGAGAATTCGCGTATATCGTTGATGATTAATTTCGCGCTCATGTTTACTATTGTTTCAACAACACTAAAGGAAACCTTACCAAAACTGTACACTGTATTATAAGAAATGAAATAAAACTACCCACGATAACCTTACGACAAAATTCTGTTTTAATAAAACTGAGTATCTGTTCACAAGCATGCCTCTATCGACACGAATTAGTAAAATACTACTCACTTATATTTTGATTGGGCCTGTGTTTAATTGGTATTCTGTGTCATATTCAAGAGGTACGCAAATGTGGCATTTCATAAATATAGCTACGTATTTCTAGAAACCCAAAATTTGCTTGTCAGCAGCGGGAAGAGGCGTTACCTGTTGTGCAGCATTGTAAGTTTTTCACCATTGCACTATGAGCCGAAAGTATTTTCTTACAATTTCCTTATTGATATTTGATCTGACTGCTTGTAGCTCTTCCACAGAAGGGGTAAAAACGTTGTAGTCAGTGAGACTGGAACTGTGAACCATAACAGACGCTTTTTCGCAGGTCAACATGTTACCACACAGCTGGCGAACAGGTATGTTTGTGAGCGTTCTCTTACGAGGTCAATTGTGGCTAGAACTCATAAACCACTATTTAAAGGACGAGATTAGTTGCGATTTCCACCTGCAACGAGTTTCCTGGGCTGAAATACGATCAAATCGTATTGAAGAACTGACAGCGACGTATATCGGAAGGCAGTATGATCTCTTGCCTTTTGGTTTGTCAGTACTCGACAGCCATTTCTAGGCGCAAGTAAATGAAGAAAGGCAGCAGGTTTTTGTTATCAAGTAACGTCTTCATCAATTACTTTAGTTTTAATGTAATCTACGAGTAATTGCTGATGTTTGATATTAACATGAAAAGGATTCCGTAGACAGGGGAAGAACCAGTTCTTGGGAAACTACTTCTATTCTGGCCAAAAGGCATTAAATGATATTCAATCACGTGTGTTCCAGCAGCGATATGAATTAAATGATGTTAATAATGACGGTAATAATCGAATTATGCGGTAACTTCACACATCACAGTGGATTTTCTCGAACTAAGAAATTTGCTCAATTTATGAAAATTCAAAATGGCTTTACTTCCAGTCTATGATGCCTAGAAGAACCTTTACATCCTGCTGACATGAGAATGGCATAGTCTCCGCGTCGGAACTTACTTCTACTTAATCATTTAATAGACTCTCATTTTTTGCACGTGATTAATTTTGTAAGCTAAGCACATCATCCGTTTCAGCATGCTCTTGAGGCTGGGAAATGTGGCAACAATGGTCTGGTGGAACGAATTATCACAGGTGCACTGCGTGGCTTCAGGAATTTACTTTTAAGAGCCACAAACAGATTCATTTTACCTCTGGTAACCTCAAGAGAAAGACGTTATAATCCACAATCCGCATTAAGCATAACGTTCCTTCATTACCAACTGGGCAGAGACGGTTTACGTTGGTAAATGACATAGCGGAAGTCATAGCAAACAGAAATACAGTCGCCAGTAAACTCACTTACATTAGAAAATTTTAATTTATTTGATGAACCAATAGCCATTTAAAGGAACAGGTCTCTTATTTTACTTGTACTTGATTGAACTAGAGACGTTGAAAAATTTGGTGCTGGATTGTGATTCGAATTCGTATCTCCTCTTTCGATGATCTGAATCTCTCAGAATAGTATAGTTCAATCATTTCGTTCCTTTTCCCAAGACTGCAATATTCTCTAGGTCTCCTCCAAAGGATCCAGTACAAAAAGATTCGTAATTTCATTTCAAGCCCTATCAAGTGCACACCCACCTGCTAGTGAAAATTAACGTGCATTTTTAATGTCTGTTCATGTGTTGCCAACAATGGCAATAGGTGTCGTTATTTCTAGTCAAACACGCACACATCTTACTGTTGGTGAGTAAGCAACTGATACTTAAGCTACATTCGTGGATGCACCGTAGGTGTGCAGTTCGATTGTCGCTTAGGCACAAAACTTTGTATCCTTTTTTTAGATTCAAACACTAGCAGCTCGTAAGAAAAACCGATACGTAACATTTGATTTTTCTTAGTTAACAATCCGATCACGTGTTGGGTTCGTATCTCCGTCACAGAACTTCACATCTTGCACTTCATCTTTAAATGCACGCACACTTTGGTACTTCAGAATGGAGGTATATCAGACATCTTTCGTGGTTAGCTAACAGGGACGAAAGGGTCTTCATAGGGGTCTCGGTTTATTACAAAAATTGTCGTCTTTTATTTTCAAGTTTAGATTTGGTTACTGGTATTGGCAAAAATTTCGGTAATTCATGACTCTTCATGGCTAGTCATCAATATGATGTAATTAGATTAGATTAGATTAACTCTTTTTCCATAGATTATGAATACGCCATTTCGCAATGATGTGGAACGTGTCATTTTAAATGAAAGATTTCTTTACATATCATGATTCAATTTCTTTACAACACTTTTTTGCATTCTCTCTCTCTCTCTCTCTCTCTCTCTCTCTCATTCGTTTTTATTTCTCTCTCTCCCTCTCTCCCTCCACCCCCACCCCTCTCTCTCTCTCTCTCCTTCTCTCTCTCTCTCTCTCTCTCTCTCTGTCAGACACACACACACACACACACACACACACACACACACACACACAACACACACATTATTTTTTTGTTTTTGTTTGTTTGTTGTGCTCGACTATCGGCGAGGCACGAAAACGCCTGTGAATGAGTTTCTTAGTTTTTAGTACACTTGCGAAAGAAATATAAAAACAACTATGAGAGTTACTGATTTATGATGCTTAGTTTGCAGTCAATCCTGAGTATTTTTATTAACTACGCTCCAGGCCCAAAAACTAGTTACAGAAATGCAAATCAATTACGTATTCCAGGCTTTTGCAGCTGCGACTTGGAGACACCAGCTATGGTCACTTTCCAGCCCACTGTAGGGTCACATCAGCTCGTCTTCTTCCTGCTTGTACTGTAACTGAGATTTGGCAACAAGGCAACATATGTGTGGCAACTCTGTGATCGACAAGTTACTTCCTTGTGTGCGCGGAATTAAGACTCAAAGTTCACTTGATTTTACCTGTCATTCCCATTGAATAATCTCAGTTACTGTCGCTTGAGGTGTAACAAAAGATTGTAAACTTACGGTTTTCAGCCCAGGAATGTCGTTGCAGGTGGAAATCGCAACTAATCTCGACCTTTAAATAGCGGTTTATGAGTTCCAGCCACAATTGGCCTCGTAAGACAAAGCTCTCAAACATACCTTTCGCCAGCTGTGTGGTAATATGCTGACCTGTGAAAAAGCGTCTGTTATGGTTCACAGTTCCAGTCTCACTGACTACAACGTTTTTACCCCTTCTGTGGAAGAGCTACAAGCAGTCAGATCAAACATCAATAAGGAAATTGTAAGAAAATACTTTCGGCTCATAGTGCAATGGTGAAAAACTTACAATACTGCACAACAGGTAACGCCTCTTCCCGCTGCTGACAAGCAAATTTTGGGTTTCTAGAAACACATAACTATATTTATGAAATGCCACATTTGCATACCTCTTGAGTATGACACAGAATACCAATTAAACACAGGCCCAATCAAAATATAAGTGAGTAGTATTTTACTAATTCGTGTCGATAGAGGCATGCTTGTGAACAGATACTCAGTTTTATTAAAACAGACTTTTGTCGTAAGGTTATCGTGGGTAGTTTTATTTCATTTCTTATAATACAGTGTACAGTTTTGGTAAGGTTTCCTTTAGTGTTGTTGAAACAATAGTAAACATGAGAGCGAAATTAATCATCAACGATATATGCGAATTCTCTGATGTTATCTATAACAATCTGACGCTGCACGTGCAGTTTATTGATTACATGCATGTAGAAAACTTATTCTGAGTTAAAGCTGTCAAACAATGTTTGAAGAAGAATAAAATGCCACTACCACACGACAGCTAATGTAGAAAATACTTTCCTGACATATTTGTGAATGGTGCGCTCTCGCCATACATAATACAAAAGCTTTGAGATGCACCTGCTGCCTGGCTGTCTATTAAACCTGAAAAGAACAAAATGTCACAAAAGTTAGCCCTTTTTCCACATGCGACTTTTTTGGATTGGGAAGTGAAGGGAATTATGTTCAAAGTGCCATTAGATTGGTAACTTCAGCAGACAGCAGAATTGCGTTTTAAAAAAGTTTAGTAGTAAATGTATTCGAACTCGCGACGTTTCGTCTACGGTGCACGACACTTACCATTACGCTACTAGCTGACACATAGCTCCAACAGCTCCAGAGCTGAACAACAATTCCTCCAGAACTTCTGCATACCACAGCGCTGCGAGATAATGCAAATGGCCGGCTCTAGACTTCTCACAATGAGAGAAACAGTTACAGCTTTTCTTTTGCGCTGCACGACGTTTTTTACACACAGATAGCGCAATAGAATAGCTCAACTGGAAAGGAACATTTCCTATTCAAATTTCTGCATCCTACACTGTTGGCAGTTCTGTGTAGGTGGCAGTTACGAGATTATATTTCGGTGATTACAAAATAGAGTCGAATGTATGCACTGGGTAACTGAGGCAGCTAGTTCATGGTGATTCGGTCAACCAAGTAAATGAATTTACTGAACATGCTGCAATTTACTACAGGGAACCTCTGTGTCAGAATTCTCATCCAGTTTGGCGCAACAGCCTTACAATAGAAAAATGAGGCACAGAAAAGTGGGTTCGGTGGTCTGTTGGACTGATGGTAAGTTCTTACATCTACGTCTGGGTTCGATTCCCACCTCTGTCAATGATTTTAGATAGGGAGAGAAAGATTCCATTCTCTTATGACTACACCAAGTGAAGAAGATATAATGGCAGTGTGGTCTGAAACTCACATTAAAGAGATATTCCTTCTCTGCCAAGTAGACGTTAGGTTCAACCACAATAAAGTCTGGAGTGGCGACATGTAGAAACTCTATCACCAGTAACCTTTCTTATACTAGTTATTTATTTCTAGTGACGAAACAAACGCTATGTAGAGTCACAGGATACTTATTCCATCTTTTATCTGGGCTTCTGTATGTCGATAAAATTGGTTATGAACTGAGAATGCAACTCAGACCTTATCGCGGAATTTGATCCCTTCGTGGCAATACAGCTCGGTTACAAATTGTTGTTTGTTCAAAACTGCAGATTCCCCAACATCTCCATATATTACGTGTGAATGGGTTTGAATCCTGGCCCGGCACCAAAGATTTCATTATGTATTATCAAGCTCTAGCATGAGAATACCTATCTGCTGGTGGATAATAATTTTAATATTTAATGTTTTTTCATTCGTTGTCGACACTAACGATATCTGACGTTTTTGACTCCCAGTGGGACACAGAACTATTTGCGAGATCACTGTAAGTTCAAGATGTTATTCCGAGCTGCAGGTGGAGAAAAATTCGGTAGCTGACGTCTCTTTGTGTGTAGTCAACAACGATATGTGTGGGGCTCTATTCCCAGTGAGCACTGAACTCTTCCTCATATTATTTCTAGTTCAAACATGCTCACATGTCGCTGCTGGTGCAACAAACCCATATTTATCGTTCGTTTTCTCTAGAATATAACTGCGATAGGTGCCGGGTTGGAGTCCTGTGAAGGAAAAAATTAATGTTTCTTCTCGTCATTTCAGTTAAAACATATAGCTACTGGCAAGGCAATCCGATATGTCACAGTTGGTTGTGTTTCGATATCAATCCGATTAGGTTCTGGGTTCGAATCCCTGTCCAACACAAAGCTTTACCTCACGGCATTTCAAGTAAGTTACTTGTGAAGAAGCAATATTTGCCGGCCGGAGTGGCCGAGCGGTTCTAGACGCTACAGTCTGTAACCGCGCGACCGCTACGGTCGCAGATTCGAATCCTGCCTCGGGCATGGATGTGGGTTATGTCCTTAGGTTAGTTAGGTTTAAGTAGTTCTAAGTTCTAGGGGACTAATGACCTCAGCAGTTAAGTCCCATAGTGCTCAGAGCCATTTGAACCATTTGAGCAATATTTAACATCTCTCGTAGTTCGTTAACAGGGACAAGAGATGATGGGGAGGTATTACGCGTCCGATAAAAATGTTTGTGTTATCTAATTTAAAGTTGATATTTGCTAACTGATACTGTCTAAAGTCGAGGTATATCACTCTCTGTATGCCTAATCAGGAATGACTGTTAGTTTGCGTCAGTCACGAAATCTTTGCTTGGTCTGCCTGACCTGGGTTTGAATCCATATGCAGAACGAGACGGTTCGTCGTGTCATTTGAAGTTCGTACATATTCTCAACTAGCTGCTCGTGGATAACTTAAATTTTTAATATCATTTTGTGTTAAATAATAAGTACTTTATGTTACTTTGATGAGGAAATCATGAATACGACGAAGTTACTACGTGCATTACCTATCTGTCGTAATAATGAGAGTGGTAACATTCCAGGTATGTCATTTATTGTAATAAATATGAGCTTACAAGCCTTAAAGACAGTCTTATCTGTGATAAGGTGTTCCCAGATATTTGTAGCATCGTTGTATTACTTTACATCATGAGTTACTACGATAGAGAGCGGTGTTTTCTAGTGGTGACTTGTTGGAACCATTTTCAACAGTCAAACGACTGTACCAAGGAGCGATTAGAGGGCCTGCTAGACAGCTGCGTTATGCCGGTTGCATGCGAATCAGGCGAAATGCAATTCAGGTCGTTCGGACACTTTTGAGTATGACTGTACGTAGTTAAGCTAGGTACTTGGTCTGTACAGCTCCTGTAAGTTCCGAACTCTGCTTGTTTCATGAATGTTTCGACAGATTCTATTAAGGATAAGTCTTTCTAAAAGCTTGTGTCAGCAGCTCAGGTGATTGGACGATTGCTAACACTCTTAGTCTCTGGTTTACCAGGCTTCAGTATAGTACTTTTCCCCACTGACAACCCAAGTAAAAGAGTTTATCGCTTACTAGATTTTTCCTGGCACTGTGGAGAGGTTCAATATTTAATCCAGTATACTGACGTCAAGGCCGGCGTTCTGGGATTTCACACCAGCACCTTTCCTTTCCTTACCGACCAAATATCTTCCGCCATGAGGATCCCAACCAGCTACCTCGAGGTCGAGCGTCTCAGCACAGGCATGCATTAGCAGTCTAGGCTATGGAGGCAGACTGGTAAAAAGGAGAAAAACATTTGCTAGAAAACTCATCGTAATTGTTGTGAACATGAAGCTTGCACCCGAAGTCATCACCATCTCGATGCCCTTTCAGACCAACCAGTAAGAAACCTTCACATTTGCTATCGAGGCGAAATCTGTCTACCGTGCTCTGTATACAGTAGTCTAGGTACTGATGAAAATTATAATTAAGGAGTAGGATAGATTGAGTAGTGCAGTAATGTCAAATGAAAACATGGTTGGAGACTGTAGCTGTTATATGTAATAATTTGTTTATGGTATATAGCAACCAACCAAAAGCTGGTTATAGGTTACTTTGTTCAAAAGCACAAAAATACAATGATGAGCCAAAACACTTTGGCCACCAGCCAAATAGCTTGTTCGTCCGTCTTTGAAACGAAATACATCACTGATTCTGCGTATCGAAGATCCGGCAGTCTGTTGGTAGGTTTTCGGAGGTATGTGGCATTTGATGTCTACGCACAGATCATGTAATTCGAGTAAATAACGGGCCGCTCATTTGAGTACGGGGTGATGGCGCCTGATAACGACGCAGAGGGGTACCACAGGATTCACATCAGCAGAATTTTGTCACCAAGAACTCAACATCAGTTCACTATACTGCCTCTCAAGATACTGTAGCACTGTCCTGGCTCCGAGACAGGGGCAGTTACACTGCTGATAAGTATCTTCGCCGTAGGGGAGGCCATCAAGCATGAAGAGATGGAGGTGGTTCACAGCTGTTAGAGTGTCATCGATTACTACTATAGGTCTCACGCAAGGGCAAGAGAATTTCCCTGCTCCCACCAGCCTGTGTCCGTGGCGTGCTGCACATTTCGAGATGCCGTTCGCCTCGATAACGGTGTTTGTGGAGATGACCATCGACCTTGTGTAACAAAAATGTGATTCACTGGAAGAGTCGACACGTTTCCGAACACTTGTGCTGGCACCATCGTTGTGCTCTTTCGGCAGAGAGGCCACGGATCACCATGTATCCCACTTTACAGAGCAGACAAGTCTCCGACCTCCACGCTGTGTGAAGAGTCGTGGATATCCAACCATTTAGCCCCTAGTGGTAATTTCAGTGTCCTTCTACCTCTTTCCGTACATGGTCACGACAGTAGCACGAGAACCTTCGACCAGCTTCGCCATTTTCGAAATACTCGTTCACAGGATCTGCGTGATAAAAATCTGCCCTTTATCAAGTCACTTATCTCAATGGATGTCCCCTTGGAGTCCATATTTTCGCTAGGGGTGATCCACCGCCCGTGTCTGCTCCACTTACATACTTCTGTTAACGCGTCACTTGCCGGCAACGCGAAGAGGCGGCGTCCAAAGTCGTGGTGGTCGTAATGTTTTGGCTTCTCAGGGTATGATGCATTAGTTTACTGGTGAGTTGCCATGAAATGTCCGTCTGGAGCATATGCCCCATCAGCTCACTGGCCAAAAAATAGTCACCCAGTGCACACGCACACATCAATCGTTAAGCCGTACAGTGTGGCGTTCACTGTCTAATTCAGTGGTTTGGTATTTAACTAATTTGTAAATGAAAATGATAATCTTATTTCATTACATTGAGTAATTACTAAATAAATTTTCTCCCGCCTAAAGATTTGGTCAAGTTGCTAAAGAAATCCAAGTTACCGTTGTGTTAAAGTGTTTTCTGTAAGCTGTATGTCACTAAATCTCAGTTCATACAATAGATTCTATATAACTATTGATTATGATAGAAACAGTTATCTTCAGCAAAATTATCATTAAAACTACCGAATATCAGCCGCGCACAACACTGACGTATGTTACCTGAAACAATATTCTTCGCAACTCGTGCGTAATTAATTTCGGCTCCATGCATCAGCTAGAAAAGTTTGTTACATGGATCGTGCTATGAGCCCTGTTTTTAAAGAACTAATCTGATTCGAATTATTTTCATTAAAATGAGTTCGGGACCACCAGTGCACAGTTATTTTTACACATTTTTATTACCTTCGGCATTTATGTCTGCAGAGTTGCGTAATTTGAATTTGCCGCTGAGATAATTGTTAAGATGGCGCCAGGCAATTGATAGAGACTTTCTATTGTTAGGGAAAATTTTCTTTTTAACAGGATAAGTATTTGAAATGCTTATTAAACTTTACTTTCATATTGTGCACTATTTAGACTAATTTTCACCAAGCAAACCTTTGATTTTTTCCGAAGAATACAGATAAAAACGCGATACAAATCGCTATCATCAATGGCTGCACTCCTTGCAGCGGAAAGAAATAATTAACACAGATAATGCCTATTGAGAGAGGAATTAAAGTTACAAATCATTATTCACTCATATTTATTGTAATAATGAAATCTATTCTCAAGTAATAATTAACAAATAACTACAGTTTCTTAACAGACCTCAGTTTCATATGCGTCTTGCGTCCTCAACCTACAAAAACCAACCAACAAAAGATAAAAACAAAGGAAGACAAACGCAGATCATAAAAGGAATTTACAATTATCATCGTCTTTGTACGATACACATCGATATGTCCAATTATATCATAAAATATTATATAAATAATTAATATTTATCATCGTTTTCTTTTACTGTTTTTTTTCATATGTCGGATAGATAATGTTTATAACTGTTAGAGGCATTATTTCCTCTCGTCGCACAGTAGCTAAAATTTATCTCGTGGGTGTTACAACAGATGGCCCAGCGATGTAGTCACGCGCTCAACAGCGTGCGCACTGACTACGTGAGCATAAGGCAATAGCAGTCAGTGAGACATTCATGCCTCATGGGGAAAATGGGGAAATATAAGGACGTGAGAGAGCGTGAGAGAGTAACAAAACGGTGCAATCATCTTTTGGCTGTGCCATTGACCATATGGTGCGTGACGTTGTTGAAATTTTTGTTTTTCATGCCGAACTGTTGAATACGTCTACAAGTAGTGGTACAACACATGGCCACGAAACACATCAGATTTGTGATAGGAAGAAGATCCTGACTGAGAGGCATTACAAGTGTAATGTTCTGCGAATACATAGAAAGATAGATCCGTTATCTTTTAGCTACAAAATAGCAGGTCAGCAACTGGACGCAGTTAATTCCATAAATTATCTGGGAGTACGCATTGGGAGTGATTTAAAATGGAATGATCATATAAAGTTGATCGTCGGTAAAGCAGATGCCAGACTGAGATTCATTGAAAGAATCCTAAGGAAATGCAATTCGAAAACAAGGGAAGTAGGTTACAGTACGCTTGTTCGCCCACTGCTTGAATACTGCTCAGCGGTGTGGGATCCGCGCCGGATGGGGTTGATAGACGAGATAGAGAAGATCCAACGGAGAGCAGCGCGCTTCGTTACAGGATCATTTGGTAATCGCGAAAGCGTTACGGAGATGATTGATAAACTCCAGTGGAAGACTCTGCAGGAGAGACGCTCAGTAGCTCGGTACGGGCTTTTGTTAAAGTTTCGAGAACATACCTTCACCGAAGAGTCAAGCAGTATATTGCTCCCTCCTACGTATATCTCGCGAAGAGATCATGAGGATAAAATCAGAGAGATTAGAGCCCACACAGAAGCATACCGACACTCCTTCTTTCCACGAACAATACGAGAATGGAATAGAAGGGAGAACCGATAGAGGTACTCAAGGTACCCTCCGCCACACACCGTTGGGTAGCTAGCGGAGTATGGATGTAGATGTAGACCCGATATTCGTTTCACAGCTTATGATTGAAAATCGCTTTTAGACTCGACAGCAACTGGTGCAGGCAGTGACTGAAGTTCCATCACCATCTGTCAGCGAGGGAACACTGCGCCGGGAGCAGCACGCGGTGAGCATTCGGAGTTAGTCACCTCGCAAAAGACCATTGCTCATACATGTAAATAAAGACAACAGCAAAGTTAATCGGGTTGGAGAAAAAGTGACTGGTTTTCTGAACACTCCCGCACTCTATTACATCTCTAATGGTCCACATAAACAGCTGGATTGAACCCCACAGAAAATCTTTGGAACGTGTTGGAAAAGTGGGTAAAACGCCGACATCAGCATCCCCGCAGTGTGGTGGAATGGCACTATCAAACCCTCAGCGAATGGATTACCTGGATGCGACGTACCTGCACAACCTTCAGGAATCACTTCCTAACCGAATCCAGGCGGTTATCACTTCCAGGGAGAAATAAATCGGTATTAAGTGATACTCGTAATGATTTGTCTAATGGTGACTGATTTATTGCCCAGTGAGCTTATGTTTTGACGAAATCATGACATCCATCTGATGAGGAATTGTGTAAATTCGAAATCGGTGACAGTACTTTTTAAAGTAACCCGAAGCCAATTTGTGTTTAGTTACTGTACACCGTCAACAATTGAGTAGTAGAGCGACTAATAGGCTTTCTAGTATATCGCCTTTACTAAGAATCACGTTTAAATTTCTGTATTGAATCGTAGGTTAACAGTAAAAGTAAAACACTAAACGAGAACAGTTTCTGAGCCGTGCGTGGCTCGTGTTCCCACCATCATGTATTTTACACCCTGTTTTTAACGCACTTCCACCTCACTACGTTAGTTTAAATTACTACTGTCACTGAGTTGCTGCTTTGCCTGACCGTGAGCGGCGCTAGCAGCGCGTATCGATATATCCCCTCTGGTACGAGATGGGCTCACTACCAGTCTCACCTAAGTGAACGTTAGTGTTTCGAGGGCAGCCCCCCCCCCCCTCCCCTGGAGGCGTCTGAATGCCGTTGACTGTACCGTCCTTTTCATGGGTGTTTAATGGTCTGTTGGTAATCTATTATAACCAATGTTTTAAAAGAAATTTTTTTGTTGTGTTTCACGTAAATCAATTTATGTAAATCAACTGTGGGCCTTCAGCCGCTTAAAGCCTTATTCTCAAAATTTCCCCTTAAGCGAAAACACTGTGGCCTTCTGCCTTAAAAGTTTATGGTAATATATTTATATATTTTAAAATTTGAAATAATCTAATTGTGGCCTTCAGCCGTTGGTATTGTACCTTGTATATATTCGTTCTGTGTAATTCTGCCTTGAGGCATGCCACCTAGCTGTGATATATATATACATATATATATATATATATATATATATATATATACGA
Source organism: Schistocerca serialis cubense (assembly GCF_023864345.2). Taxonomy (NCBI): domain Eukaryota; kingdom Metazoa; phylum Arthropoda; class Insecta; order Orthoptera; family Acrididae; genus Schistocerca; species Schistocerca serialis. The sequence goes on from NC_064645.1 coordinate 160,083,748, forward strand.
TTGTGATTACGATTGTGGAAGGAGCCAAATACGGTGTCGGTCAGTTTCACTCAAAATTGTAATTTATTGTAATTTAATAACACCTTTAAACCAAACGGTACATAGCCGAACCTTTACAACTACGAGTTTAAAAATACACTTCTTTCACCGCTGAAGGCCTCCAAACAAGAAATCTTAAAATTCAATTCAACAACATAAAAATTCAGTTAAAATATCAAATTTTATGTATGTATATATATATATATATAATTCGCTATTTTATATTATATATATATATGTATAATTTGCTATTTTTATATATATATATATATATATATATATATATATAACTTGCTATTTTAACTGAATTTTTATGTTGTTGAATTGAATTTTAAGATTTCTTGTTTGGAGGCCTTCAGCGGTGAAAGAATTGCATTTTGAAACTCGTAGTTGTAAAGGTTCGGCTATGTACCATTTTGGTTTAAAGATGTTATTAAATTACAATAAATTACAATTTTGAGTGAAACTGACCGACAACGTATTTGGCCCCTTCCACAATCGTAATCACCTGTTCTGCCCAGCGGGTTTAGCGGACGTCTCAGTTTCATCACCGAATGTTCCATTGATTTTCAAGTAGTCCTTCATACCTATCCGTTCGAAGTCACACACATACAGCCTGAATACAACAGTTCTATCCTTCTATCTGAGTATTAAGTCAAATTGTTTGCTTGTTAGTCCTCTCAATATTGAATTAACGTTTCTTCGGTTTGCTGCTCCAATCACTCGCGATCGCAAAAAATAATAAAAAAATTAAGCATGTTCAGCAATTATTGTAGAGAATAAGAAGCGTGTGCCAGGACATAAGAATTTCAATTAAATCCAGAGAAACTCGAGCTACTGAAATGTTGATACACTTCACGTTATCGGAATGTAGACTTCCACTGGAGATTAAATCATTATTAAAATACCTGCGACGTATTCCAAGTCTCTTATATACAGCCAATATCCCGTCCCTCTCTTCACCTTAGCTCATATCAGTCTCTGCTCGTGTTGTCCACACCGGGGAGGTCTGCGACATTTACCGATCGCAACTCACCTAGACCTCTGGCTACGCTACAGATCATTTTATCAACACATTCAAGGTTTTTACTCAAACATTTTCACACTGTATCTTCCTTCCCTTTCATGATCAACTTCTAAGTAGCATCAAAGCTAACTCCAAGATAAAATCTATAGCCAGCTTATTCATCTCCTTACATCACACTTCCCGACAGTTTACCACAACAAGTCGCACTAAAAGACGCGTTTGGAGAGATCTTGAATGCGATGTAAGTTACAGCTTCGCTGGCTACTTAATGTTTTTACCGTTTGCATTTCTAAACCTCAGACATTTAATGTTTTGTGCATTAAAACCACACTGTTTGTGAGTTCACGTGACGAAACAGTGATACTTCCATGACGTCACGAATCTTGTGCTGTGGCTGCCTGATATGAGCAACCCGAACAACGGCCATATGTACTACACATACACTCCTGGAAATGGAAAAAAGAACACATTGACACCGGTGTGTCAGACCCACCATACTTGCTCCGGACACTGCGAGAGGGCTGTACAAGCAATGATCACACGCACGGCACAGCGGACACACGAGGAACTGCGGTGTTGGCTGTCGAATGGCGCTAGCTGCGCAGCATTTGTGCACCGCCGCCGTCAGTGTCAGCCTGTTTGCCGTGGCATACGGAGCTCCATCGCAGTCTTTAACACTGGTAGCATGCCGCGACAGCGTGGACGTGAGCCGTATGTGCAGTTGACGGACATTGAGCGAGGGCGTATAGTGGGCAAGCGGGAGGCCGGGTAGACGTACCGCCGAATTGCTCAACACGTGGGGCGTGAGGTCTCCACAGTACATCGATGTTGTCGCCAGTGGTCGCCGGAAGGTGCACGTGCCCGTCGACCTGGGACCGGACCACAGCGACGCACGGATGCACGCCAAGACCGTAGGATCCTACGCAGTGCCGTAGGGGACCGCACCGCCACTTCCCAGCAAATTAGGGACACTGTTGCTCCTGGGGTATCGGCGAGGACTATTCGCAACCGTCTCCATGAAGCTGGGCTACGGTCCCGCACACCGTTAGGCCGTCTTCCGCTCACGCCCCCACATCGTGCAGCCCGCCTCCAGTGGTGTCGCGACAGGCGTGAATGGAGGGACGAATGGAGACGTGTCGTCTTCAGCGATGAGAGTCGCTTCTGCCTTGGTGCCAATGATGGTCGTATGCGTGTTTGGCGCCGTGCAGGTGAGCGCCACAATCAGGACTGCATACGACCGAGGCACACAGGGCCAACACCCGGCATCATGGTGTGGGGAGCGATCTCCTACACTGGCCGTACACCACTGGTGATCGTCGAGGGGACACTGAATAGTGCACGGTACATCCAAACCGTCATCGAACCCATCGTTCTACCATTCCTAGACCGGCAAGGGAACTTGCTGTTCCAACGGGACAATGCACGGCCGCATGTATCCCGTGCCACCCAACGTGCTCTAGAAGGTGTATGTCAACTACCCTGGCCAGCAAGATCTCCGGATCTGTCCCCCATTGAGCATGTTTGGGACTGGATGAAGCGTCGTCTCACGCGGTCTGCACGTCCAGCACGAACGCTGGTCCAACTGAGGCGCCAGGTGGAAATGGCATGGCAAGCCGTTCCACAGGACTACATCCAGCATCTCTACGATCGTCTCCATGGGAGAATAGCAGCCTGCATTGCTGCGAAAGGTGGATATACACTGTACTAGTGCCGACATTGTGCATGCTCTGTTGCCTGTGTCAATGTGCCTGTGGTTCTGTCAGTGTGATCATGTGATGTATCTGACCCCAGGAATGTGTCAATAAAGTTTCCCCTTCCTGGGACAATGAATTCACGGTGTTCTTATTTCAATTTCCAGGAGTGTATATGCATTTTAAGTGATTTTGCGCATTAAAGATCTCTCCAGGACGTTTCGTTTTTAGTGAGGTTTCTTGCGTTAAAGTGTCGGAAAACGTGACACTTTAAAGCCAGAAACCCAGCGAAGAATGACGTCGTCGGTTGCTAAACATGACACTACCCTTTTTTTGCACATAATTTAGTAAAGCAAATTGATAGTTACGACAAAGGAACTGCTTCTTGTCACCTATTAATTCACGTTTGCTTACCTTAATTCATTTGTTTACGAATGAAACCGACTCATCTACCCTTCTACCCTGTAAAATGTTACATGAACATTTCATTGAAATTTGGCTGATGGTCTTCTTCGACAGAACACGTCGTAAGCGCACGACGCCTGTCCTGTGAATGTTTTTAACGTAGAGAAGCAGAGTTCTGCATTTTCTGTCGTCATTGGAAGGCTAATATTATCTGCAGAAGTTTGACACTTTCAGGAAAAGCCTCTGCCAAATTGTTTTTTACAGAAAGTTCAAAAAGGTCCAATTATCGGACGCTTTCATAAAATACTTTCAGCTTCACAACACATTCAGATCTTGATGTAAGTCTGAAAGACTGTAATTTAAACAAATCAAGAACTACTTTCAGGTATTTTTCTGGAAAAACAATTTTATCTTTTGAAATCAACGACGTTTCAGACAGTTGTGCAACTGACAAGGAATCGTTTGAAACCGAATCTGTCACTGATCTGAGTCGTAATACGGTCGCAGCCGTTTCGTGTAAACACCATTTTTGATCCGTGAAGCGTCCCCAGTTTGCAGTTGATTCTGCCTGTTCCCAGTATCATTGATGTCAAGTGAGACCCTAACACGCCGGACAGAAGTTGCAATATGAGATAAATATTCAGCAGTTCGCTGCATTAGTATTCCTTTGCTGTAGCTGACTGAATAGAATATCACAATGATTGATTTCTGGAGTTTTGGATGTCCTCCTGATCGATATCGTGCCGAATTCCGTCCAGTTGGTGCGTCAGATCGTCGGAATCCCAAGCAAGTTGGAGGCCCCTGCCCATAATGCCACAGATGTCCTCAATTTGGGAGAGTTTGGGAGAGATATGGCGACCTTTCTGGCCAAGGTAAGCTTTGACAAGCACGAAACAAGCGGTAGGAAATCTCGCCTTGAGCGGACGGACTTTATCTTGCTGAAGTGTAATCCCAGGATGGTTTGTCATGGAAGGCAGAATCCCAAGCAAGTTGGAGGCCTCTGCCCATAATGCCACAGATGTCCTCAATTTGGGAGAGTTTGGGAGAGATATGGCGACCTTTGTGGCCAAGGTAAGCTTGACAAGCACGAAACAAGCGGTAGGAAATCTCGCCTTGAGCGGACGGACTTTATCGTGCTGAAGTGTAATCCCAGGATGGTTTGTCATGGAAGGCAACACAGCGGAACGTAGAATATGTCGACGTACCGCTGCACTGTAAGGATGTCGCAGACGACGAACAAAGGGGTCCTGCTATGAAAATAAACAGCACCCCAGTCCATGACTCCTGGTTGTCGGGCCGGCCGGGGTGGCCGAGAGGTTCTAGGAGCTACAGTCTGGAACCGCGCGATCGCTTCGGTCGCAGGTTCGAATCCTGCCTCGGACATGGATGTGTGTGATGTCCTTAGGTTAGTTAGGTTTAAGTAGTTCTAAGTTCTAGGGGACTGATGACCACAGCAGTTTAAGTCCCATAGTGCTCAGAGCCATTTCTGAACCTGGTTGTCGGGCTATATGGCTGACGACATTCATGTTGGTGTCGCACTGCTGTTTGAAGCGTTTCCAGACACTTCACTGGTCATGGAGGTTCAGGTGGAAGCAGGACTCATCACCGAACACAATTTTACTCCATTCAATGAGATTTCAGGCCGCAATCGCTTCTGGAGACGCCCCTGATAGCAGTGAGATACAAACCTGACAGTCACCCGCCCGCCGTATGGCCCACCACCCAGGAGTGATGGCCTTGGGTGCCAATTCTTTTCATTGCAGGACCCCTTTGTCATCAGCAGCACTCTTCGAGCACAGTGGTACGTAGACGATATTCTAAGCGTCGTTACCTTTCCCTTAATAGCAAGCCATCGTGTGTTTACATATCAGCAAGATAATGCCTGCCCGCACACTGCGAAGGTATCTACTGCTTGTCTACGCGCTTGCCAAACCATACCTTGGCCAGCAAGGTCGCCGGATTCCTCCTCAGTGGAGAAAGTTTCTAGCATCAAGGACAGAACCCTCCAACCATCTCTGGGTTTTAACGATCAAATGCGCCAATTGGACATAACCTAGCACGATATCCCTCAGGAGCTCAGGAGGACATCCAGCCACTCTGTCAATCAATGCCAATCCATCGTTTGGTTGTACGTCTACCGATTTCTGTCCCATTCGAATAGTTCCTCTTCCTTCTTGGTGCGGTTTTTTTATTTTTTGAAGATTGTACGAGATTTTTTTTTAATCCGTCTGCCGCCTCACCAACCATACTACAGCGGAAAAATCACACTCTACTGAAGCTAAATGGAGCCGGGGTGCCTTAAGCAGCGATTGCTGATCCTGAGAGAGCATAGCCGACGATAGAAAATGTTTGGGGGAAGATTAACCAAAGACTGCGTTTTATTGGCAGGACATTTAGAAAATGTAACAGACCTACTAAGGAGAGTGCCTACACTACGCTTGTCCTTCTTTTAGAATACTGCTGCGCCGTGTGGAATCCTTACCAGGTAGGACTGACGGAGTACATGGAAAAAGTTCAAAGAAAGGCAGCACCTTTTGTATTATCTCGAAATATGGGAGAGAGTGTCACAGAAATGATACAGGTTTTGGGCTGGAAGCCATTAAAAGAAAGGCGTTTTTCGTTGCGACGGAGTCTTCTCACGAAATTCCAATCGCCAACTTTCTCCTCCGAATGCGAAAATATTGTGTTGACACCGTCCTACATAGGGCGGAACGATCACCACGATAAAATAAGGGAAATCAGAGCTCGTACGGAAAGATATATTTGTTCATTCTTTCCGCGCGCTGTACAAGAATGAAATAATAGAGAATTGTGAAGGTGGTTCGATGAAACCTCTGCCAGGCACTTAAAAGTGATTTTCAGAGTATCCATGTAGATGTAGATGTAGACCACGTCCGCGTCTGTAGTCCCATTACCACACTCGCCAGTCCTGCGTTTACCCACTGCTCCCACTGCTGTTGTTTCCATATGTACGAACTTCACTAATGTTTCGTGGAAAAATTTTCTTGACAAGTTTTTCAGTGCAGGCTTCTTTGTTTTTCTACTTTCCCACCACGATCATTAAACCAGTTTCACCAAGAACCGCTGCATCAAGGGTATCTCTACCAACATCACGCACGTTATCAGCACAGCATTAATCTCTGAAGAATTTCTAGAGACATGTAGTGCAAGGTGATTGCTATAGAAGCTATGTTCGAGATTATTAAAGTTTTTCAGTCATTTTCATGGTCAGCGCTGTCTTAATGGAAGATCCTAGTGCCGACCGTTCATCACGGATAAATGGATTTAGGCGCCTTTGCAACTTGATTCCGCCAAGTACCTCTAGGCAGTGAAAGTTCCACAAGAATTGAGCGGACACAAAGTGGCACTATCATTAAGAGAAATAGTTCAAATGGCTCTGAGCACTCTGGGACTTAACCTCTGAGGCATCAGTCCCCTAGAACTTAGAACTACTTAAACCTAACTAACCTAAGGACATCACACACATCCATGCCCGAGGCAGGATTCGAACCTGCGACCATAGCGGTCGCGCGGTTCCAGAATGTAGCGCCTAGAACCGCTCGGCCACCACGGACGGCGAGAAATGAAACATCCACCATTTTCTTCTTCACATTTCGGGATATTTCAATACCGACAGATGCTCCATCATTCTCAAACACCGACTTGTTGTTTCGTGACTCCATTGGCGTGTGGTACAAACGAAGCTAAGGTTCTTTGTAAGTTATATGTTACTAATATTCTGCATAACATAACATTCACAGTCCAAGTTTACTGGTATTTGTGCGCCCCAAAAGATACAATCTGCCATCTGACCTCTGACCACTACTGTGATAAACAAAAGAATCAAAGGTTTTTCGTTTCCACACATAATCATGTCAACTGACCGAATAATTTCTTTCTAGTTGTATGACAAACACTGTCCTCCATCTTCTCAAGCATCATCTCTCCGGTGATCGACGAAAAGGTCCGTATAAGTGGCGAATATCTTTTGTCTAAACGTCTCTGACCACAAGATGTCAGACCTGTGCACATCAGCTCTACAAACCGTATGGGAATGAACTGGGAGTTTTCGGAGGGAAAAGGGCGTGAGCTACACAAGTCCTCTCTTGTACCCTTTCTTTTACTGATATTATTACCAAAACAGCCACCGTGTAAATGTACTGGAAAGCCTCAAGCTGAAGCTGTTGCGTACTTCTGAGCAGCTTTTTAAATTAATTGTAATTTGATCACCTACAATATACACTGAAAAATTTTCCAAATATCTTTCGCAGTGCGAACATCAAAGTATCTACATTAGTCATGAGTTCCTTTTTCTATTTGTGCACTACCCGTTATGTGGGAGGCCCCCATCAAATACACTGGTGAGCCAAACATTGTGACCACCTGGTTAATAGCTTGTTTGTCCGTCTTTGAAACGAAATACATCACTGATTCTGCGTATTAGAAAATCTGACAGTCTGATGGTAGGTTTTTGGAGGGATTTGGCGTTAGTAGTCTACGCACAGATCATATAATTCGCGTAAATAAAGGGCCGCTGATTTGCGTACGCGGGAGGCGCCGGATAGCGTCCCAGGTGGAGTCAGTATAATTTACATCAGGTGAATTTGGTCGCCGAGACACCGAGTTCACTATAATTCTTCTGAAACCACTGTAGCTCGGTTCTGACTCAGAGACACAATTATATTGCTGAAAGATATCACCGTCAGGGAAGACATCAAGCGCGAATGGATGCAGTTTGGTCCCTGCTGTTACCATCTCTGTCAGCATCCATAACAGGTCCCAAGCAAGCGCAGGAGAATGGCTTCCATAGGATATTGTTCCTCCCACCAGCCGGCGTCCGTGGCGCGCTGCACGTTTCAAGCGGCCGTTCACCGCGATGACGGCGTTTGTGGAGACGATCATCGACCTAGGGTAGCAAAAAAGTGATTCACTCGTAGTACCGACGCGTTTCCATTGAATGATGGTCGAATCCCTATGGTCCCGTACCCACTGCAGTCGTAATTGACGATGTCGTTGGATCAGAATGTGAACACGTAAGGGTGGTCAGTTGCGGAGCTCCATGTTCAACAATGTGCGATGAACGGTGTGCTCCGAAACACTTGTGCGTGCACCAGCAACGTGCTTTTTCGGCAGAGATGCCACAGGTCACCATCTACCGTATTTTACAGAGCAGACAATCCTCCGAATGTGTTTGTGTGTGTGAATTCCTAAGGAACCAAACCCCTGGGGTCATCGGTCCCTACCCGCGCGAGATTAGCCGAGCGGTCTAGGCGCTGCAGTCATGGACTGTGCGGCTGGTCCCGGCGGAGGTTGGAGTCCTCCCACGGGCATGGGTGTGTGTGTTTGTCCTTAGGATAACTTAGGTTAAGCAGTGTGTAAGCTTAGGGACTGATGAGCTTAGCAGTTAAGTCCCATAAGATTCCACACACATTTGAACATCATCGGTCCCTAGACTTACACACTGCGTAAACTGAAACTAACTTACGCTAAGGACAACACACACACTCATGCCCGAGGGAGGACTCTAATCTCCGGCGGGAGAGGCTGCACAATCCGTTACATGACGCCTTAAACCACGCGGTCACTCTGCGCAGCCAAGCCTCCGAGCCCCATGTTCTGTGAAGAGTCGTGAAAATCCAACCGTTTAGCGCCTGGTGGTAGTTTCACTGCCCTTCTTCCTCCCTTTTTCGCAGATGCTCATGACATTAGCACGAGAACATTCGACCAGGTTCACCGTTACAGAGATACTGGTTCACAGACTCTGCGTATTAATAATTTGCCCTTTGCCAAAGTCGCTTACCTCAATGGATTTTCCCATTTGGAGCCCATATCTTTGCTAGAGTGATGCCCCATTGGTGTCTGCCCCACTTTTCTTACCACGTCATGTGGCCGCAACGTCACGTCGCAGTGGTTTGGCTTATCAGTATAATTATTGTTAATAGAAAACACTGGCGATTTTTGCAGATGCATATCCGTATATATTGCGTCTTTGACTGGTCATAATGAAATTCGTTATCCACAGCAGGTTCAGGTAAAAAAAAGTGTGGCTGCAATCCTGGAGCCTTTCGATTTGATGACACTTTGACCGCTTGCGTGTTACATTTTCATTTTTATTTTTTATTTATTTTTTACTCAAGCAGCTTCTCATTTGACAGCACTAGGCTGAGTAGACGGCGTTCCAAACCTTTCACGAAAGAAAAGTCTTGCTTGGTTACTTGAAATCTAACTGAAATCTTCGCGTCATTAAGCAGCGACGGTTACCACTAGGCCCCATTATTTTCCTGTTTTTATGATCCACCTGTTTACAAATGTAATACAATATCTAATGCAACTGATTTTTAAGATATTGTACCTCTGTAAAACTGCTTTCCGAAAGTCGCAATTAATTTATATGGTCGAGTCAGAAACAAATACTATACATGGTAATTACTACTATAACTAAATGAAAGAAAGAATAATCAAATTACTCCACTGTTGATCAAAATCATGTAGTTTCAATTGTGCTTGCAGTCGCTAGCAGAAGATCTTCTTCTGTGCGAAATGCAGGTCACAGTTCACAATCTATTAGGTGATTCATCGTCTGTGGTTCTCGAGAGTCACATTTAGTGGTATCCATAGGGAAGTGCCGTTTCTGAAGGTTATTCCTGGGTCTTCCAGCTACAGAACGAAGAGTGACCTCCACAAGGTTCAATTCAATCAATCATTCGAGACAAAGGTGTACAGAAGTTTAAAACTTACACAAAACTCGGTGAAAGCGAGATCGTCGTTTTAGTGTAACCTATTTTAATGTGTTAAACATCATAAATCTGGTCTAATGGAGTTATAAATTCAGACTGTACACTGTTATTCTCATAACTATGAAACAGAGTCTGTGGCGGAGCGGGTTACAACTTCTATTCCCTAATGTTCAGTGCACCTACCACGATGGCCTCCCTGTTGGCTGCCCCTTCACTGTGCGCTGGTAGACACTCAGCCGATGAAACGCAGCATTGAAGAAATACTGAGTAAATATCTCCCAAGCAAAGGCAGCATAACACAAACTCGCAAAGTTTCGAACCTTCGCTATTCTAAAGAACTTGCTTGACAATGTTTTAAATATAAACTTATTGTGCTTTATTCCATCGAAAACATGTTATTAAAGGCTATCATGGCCGTGTTTACTGTCAGACTAATTCTGATGCGGGATAAGGACAGTTTACTATTTGTCTACACGAAAGCAGCCAGAAGTACACCAATTCGATCCCAATGATTTTAACGTTCTACACAGTCACTGAGCCGCGCGGGATTGGCCGAGCGGTCTGGGGCGCTGCAGTCATGGACTGTGCGGCTGATCCCGGTGGAGGTTCTAGTCCTCCCTCGGGCATGGGTGTGTGGGTGTTTGTCCTTAGAATAATCTGGGTTAAGTAGTGTATAAGCTTAGGGACTGATGACGTTAGCAGTTAAGTCTCATAAGATTTCACACACATTTGAACATTTTTTTTTTGAATAGTCACTGACCCACAGTTATTGGCGAGCCACTCGTTTAAGCCCTTCAGTGGGCTTTTTAAAAAGAAGTAGTCGTCGTAACGTCTCGAGGTGTTGGGGTCGGCAGCACGGCCAGAAAGTTCACACGCCAGTAACTTCCAAACGAAATTACTTCAGACGTCCAAACTTTCACTAACACGTTTAATACTGTAGTCGCTTCATAAAAACGATAAAAGTACCGATAGAACGTAAGATTTTCCTCATCTTTACAAAAATATGTATGGCGTGGTTCCATATTGATCGGTATAGTAAGACGGTTCCCAAGCGAATCCTATACACACACATACACACAACTGCATCAGAAACCACTACACAATGTATGAAAAATGCTTAAATTTCTAGTAGCATATGATTAAGGCAACCAATCAGATAGGCACCACTCCAATACTCGCTGTAATCCCTAACTTATCCAAAGAATAACAGACATAAATCCATAAAGTAAATTCTGAATTTATAACACCAAATCTAATTTATTAGCTTACTACAGGTTATTCCCATAAATGAATTTATAATTCATTTGTCACCTAACTTTTCCTCTGGCTGCTGTTACACAGAAGCATACGCCCTCGGACATATGTCAACTGATGCATGACTGCACAAGAACTTTCCCACGCATACACAGGCACGGCGATACTGGTGGGGGGGTGGGGGGGCAGGTGGGGCAAAATCCCCTGGGTCCAAGCCTCATGGGATGGAGGTGCCAAGTCTTTCAAGGGCACGGATCACCCAGGATGCTAATTTAACAAATAGCAGACTGCTGTTGTAAAATAAATTTTGTGTCATTACCCTAGCACCAGCACAGCTAATCTAGCTCTTCTTTTCTTCTTCAGTTTTATGAGTAACACAGTTATGCTTTCTGTAAGTCACTTGATAGTCACTGCTAAAGTTGCAATAGATGTAGCGAATCTCTCATACAGAAAACAGGAAGAAATTACAGTTAACGTAACAATCATTATAGACAAGGAACTATGCAAACAGAATGCATACAAATACCAAGCCAAAACAGATCATAAAATTCTGATTAATACAAACCATAAACTGCAATTAAATGATGTTTTAGCATCAAAACTCATGAAGGGAATAGCGTGGTTATACTTAACAAAAACGACTAAATAGGTATCATCATGTGATTCCTTGAATCTAATAATATCACAGAATTTCCTTACAATGCTACCAATAGATTTGCAACAAAAGCAAAGAAAGTCATTAAGAATTTTAATACAGTTCTCACTGAATATGAAAAAAACTTATATAGGAATGAATCCAAGTACTCCAAAATTACGAGCCCAACCAAAGACACATAAACAGACGGTTCCAATTCGGCCTGTAGTTAACTGTACAAATAGCCATAATCTTTGATAAGCAAAAACAAAAAGTACACGATCGAAAATTCGCATAATCTGGCAAGAGATATGAAAGACACACATATACAACTTAATGGAAAACTGATTTCATTTGATTTTACTAATCTATATACCAGTGTACCAGTAAATGAAACTATCCAAATAATAAAATATAACCTGTTACAATATAAGAAAATATCCATGACTGAAACACATGAAAATATAAATCTTTAGGAAATAACACTATCACAAGATTATTTTGAATTTAACATCAAAATTTATACCCAGGCAGATGGAGTAACCATGGGTAATAGTGTAGCAAGCACATAAGCAGATATTTTCGTAAATTCTCTGGGAGAGAAATTCTTTAATTCAGACTAGCCGGCTCCCAACGAAATTGTGTATTATTTTAGGTATCTAGTTGATACCCTCATGATGATAGATACCAGCCACGTAAATATCGAAAATAACCACCAAAATCTCAACCGGATACACCCTAAAATTAAATTCACTATGGAAATTGAGAAAGATAATACCACTAACTATCTAGACCTCACAATTGGCAAAAACAACTGAATAGAATACAACAGAAAGAACACAGTTTTGGACGACGTTATAAATGCTAATTCCTTCATCCAGTGGCTCATAAACTAGGATTTTTCCATTCAATGATTAATATACTAAGTAATCTACTACTAGAAAAACCTGCAATTCGAAAAGAACTTAAAGCACTTCGTTATATAGCCTACACAAATGACTGACCACAACACAACCACAAAATTATACTGTTGTTGTTGTTGTGGTCTTCAGTCCTGAGACTGGTTTGATGCAGCTCTCCATGCTACTCTATCCTGTGCAAGCCTCTTCATCTCCCAGTACCTACTGCAACCTACATCCTTATGAATCTGCTTAGTGTATTCATCTCTTGGTCTCCCCCTACGATTTTTACCCTCCACGCTGCCCTCCAATACTAAATTGGTGATCCCTTGATGCCTCAGAACATGTCCTACCAACCGATCCCTTCTTCTGGTCAAGTTGTGCCACAAACTTCTCTTCTCCCCAATCCTATTCAATTCTTTCTCATTAGTTATGTGATCTACCCATCTAATCTTCAGCATTCTTCTGTAGCACCACATTTCGAAAGCTTCTATTCTCTTCTTGTCCAAACTATTTATCGTCCATGTTTCACTTCCATACATTGCTACACTCCATACAAATACTTTCATAAATGACTTCCTGACACTTAAATCTATACTCGATGTTAACAAATTTCTCTTCTTCACAAACGCTTTCCTTGCCATTGCCAGTCTACATTTTATATCCTCTCTACTTCGACCATCATCAGTTATTTTGCTCCCCAAATAGCAAAACTCCTTTACTACTTTAAGTGTCTCATTTCCTAATCTAATTCCCTCAGCATCACCCGATTTAATTTGACTACATTCCATTATCCTCGTTTTGCTTTTGTTGATGTTCATCTTATATCCTCCTTTCAAGACACTGTCCATTCCATTCAACTGCTCTTCCAAGTCCTTTGCTGTCTCTGACAGAATTACAATGTCATCGGCGAACCTCAAAGTTTTTATTTCTTCTCCATGGATTTTAATACCTACTCCGAATTTTTCTTTTGTTTCCTTTACAGCTTGCTCAATATACAGATTGAACAACATCGGGGAGAGGCTACAACCCTGTCTTACTCCCTTCCCAACCACTGCTTCCCTTTCATGTCCCTCGACTCTATATAACTGCCATCTGGTTTCTGTACAAATTGTAAATAGCCTTTCGCTCCCTGTATTTTACCCCTGCCACCTTTAGAATTTGAAAGAGAGTATTCCAGTCAACATTGTCAAACGCTTTCTCTAAGTCTACAAATGCTAGAAACGTAGGTTTGCCTTTCCTTAATCTTTCTTCTAAGATAAGTCGTAAGGTCAATATTGCCTCACGTGTTCCAGTGTTTCTACGGAATCCAAACTGATCTTCCCCGAGGTTGGCTTCTACCAGTTTTTCCATTCGTCTGTAAAGAATTCGTGTTAGTATTTTGCAGCTGTGGCTTATTAAACTGATTGTTCGGTAATTTTCACATCTGTCAACTCCTGCTTTCTTTGGGATTGGAATTATTATATTCTTCTTGAAGTCTGGGGGTATTTCGCCTGTTTCATACATCTTGCTCACCAGATGGTAGAGTTTTGTCAGGACTGGCTCTCCCAAGGCCGTCAGTAGTTCCAATGGAATGTTGTCTACTCCCGGGGCCTTGTTTCGACTCAGGCCTTTCAGTGCTCTGTCAAACTCTTCACGCAGTATCGTATCTCCCATTTCATCTTCATCTACATCCTCTTCCATTTCCATAATATTGTCGTCAAGTACATCGCCCTTGTATAGACCCTCTATGTACTCCTTCCACCTTTCTGCTTTCCCTTCTTTGCTTAGAACTGGGTTTCCATCTGAGCTCTTGATATTCATACAAGTGGTTCTCATATCTCCAAAGGTCTCTTTAATTTTTCTGTAGCCAGTATCTATCCTACCCCTAGTGAGATAAGCCTCTACATCCTTACATTTGTCCTCTAGCCATCCCTGCTTAGCCATTTTGCACTTCCTGTCGATATCATTTTTGAGACGTTTGTATTCCTTTTTGCCTGCTTCATTTACTGCATTTTCATATTTTCTCCTTTCATCAATTAAATTCAATATTTCTTCTGTTACCCAAGGATTTCTACTAGCCCTCGTTCTTTTACCTACTTGATCCTCTGCTGCCTTCACTACTTCATCCCTCAAAGCTACCCATTCTTCTTCTACTGTATTTCTTTCCCCCATTCCTGTCAATTGTTCCCTTATGCTCTCCCTGAAACTCTGTACAACCTCTGGTTCTTTCAGTTTATCCAGGTCCCATATCCTTAAATTCCCACCTTTTTGCCGTTTCTTCAGTTTTAATCTACAGGTCATAACCAATAGATTGTGGTCAGAGTCCACATCTGCCCCTGGAAATGTCTTACAATTTAAAACCTGGTTCCTAAATCTCTGTCTTACCATTATATAATCTATATGATACCTTTTAGTATCTCCAGGGTTCTTCCATGTATACAACCTTCTTTCATGATTCTTAAACCAAGTGTTGCCTATGATTATGTTGTGCTCTGTGCAAAATTCTACCAGGCGGCTTCCTCTTTCATTTCTTAGCCCCAATCCATATTCACCTACTATGTTTCCTTCTCTCCCTTTTCCTACACTCGAATTCCAGTCACCAATGACTATTAAATTTTCGTCTCCCTTCACTATCTGAATAATTTCTTTTATTTCATCATACATTTCTTCAATTTCTTCGTCATCTGCAGAGCTAGTTGGCATATAAACTTGTACTACTGTAGTAGGTGTGGGCTTCGTATCTATCTTGGCCACAATAATGCGTTCACTATGCTGTTTGTAGTAGCTTACCCGCATTCCTATTTTCCTATTCATTATTAAACCTACTCCTGCATTACCCCTATTTGATTTGGTGTTTATTACCCTGTAGTCACCTGACCAGAAGTCTTGTTCCTCCTGCCACCGAACTTCACTAATTCCCACTACATCTAACTTTAACCTCTCCATTTCCCTTTTTAAATTTTCTAACCTACCTGCCCGATTAAGGGATCTGACATTCCACGCTCCGATCCGTAGAACGCCAGTTTTCTTACTCCTGATAACGACATCCTCTTGAGTAGTCCCCGCCCGGAGATCCGAATGGGGGACAATTTTACCTCCGGAATATTTTACGCAAGAGGACGCCATCATCATTTAATCATACAGTAAAGCTGCATGCCCTCGGGAAAAATTACGGCTGTAGTTTCCCCTTGCTTTCAGCCGTTCGCAGTACCAGCACAGCAAGGCCGTTTTGGTTATTGTTACAAGGCCAGATCAGTCAGTCATCCAGACTGTTGCCCTTGCAACTACTGAAAAGGCTGCTGCCCCTCTTCAGGAACCACACGTTTGTCTGGCCTCTCAACAAATACCCCTCCGTTGTGGTTGCACCTACGGTACGGCTATATGTATCGCTGAGGCACGCAATCCTCCCCACCAACGGCAAGGTCCATGGTTCATGGGGGGGGGGGAATTATACTAGAAGTGCAAAACATCAAAGCAGAACACAGTACATAGCGAGATATGCCTAAGTCGAGAAGCATCACCTACACAGAAAATGAGGTGCATTCCAGGAGTTTACCTTGGTAGAATTTCCAACAACGTAAATGCACTTTTTAAAGCGACAAATGTTCATCTGGCTTTTCGAACCAGTAACAACCTCTCAATAAAATTATACTCTGGCACCACCAGAACATCGAAATTTGGTAACACAGCCATATATAAAATCACATATGGCAGCTGTAACAGCTTTACGTTGGCGAAGTAGAAAGACATTTTAACATCAGAAGTAAGGAACACATTAGAGAGAGCGAAAAAATCAGTCCAGTTCTTTTCTACATTTGAAAAATCAAATCCGCATTGCTGATGTGACCGAAAATACACTCCAGATTCTGCACTGAATACCAAAACGTTTTGCAATGAACATTCTAGAAGAATTTGAAATCTTTATGCGTGCTATAAAATACCCATAAGAAATATTAAACGAGCATACAGAATTTAGGCACAATTAGTACCTCAAAAATTTTATTAACTTTTAGAACACGAAAATGGATAAATCAGAAAGACAATCGTAACAAATTTTAGTTAATAAAATAACATCGCTGTTGATCTGTATAATCTTTGCAAAAGTATAGCGTCGTATGAGTTTCACTGTTACACCGTAATTACCGTTTCATTTTCAATATACTTACGTCATTTACCATTTTATCAAAATAGTGACAGTTAAAAGACAGTTCACTACCGACGTAGTATGGGCGTCACATCACTCTAGACGTGATTACAATATCTTCGATATCTTCAATATAAATGACATTCACATTTATACACATTCTCGCCAAAATTTCATTCAGAGATACTTGTCAAGCTGATAAATGCCGAAACAGTCTGTTGTGAATAAAGATTACGAATTATAAGCAGCTGTTTTGGTGCATCTTTCTAATAGTCTAAGAAGGGTTTTGTACGTTTCTCGTCGAAAGTGAGTATTTAATCATGTTTCTTCATGCTGAAATATTATGTGAAGTATGTTAGGAAAGTCTCAATCATATCTGCACGTATGCACAGGAAGTAAAACACGCACAGCAACACAGCAGTAAGCAGTCAAGTGACATCCGAGTAAGTTAATTAAAACAGTCAACCAGTATTTCAATTCGTGCTGCATGTTTTCTTCTTCCTCTTCGGCCACATTTGTTTCGTATCTTCTGATCTCTGTTTACGGGGCTGTTCGATGTTTTGATGCTATTTTCTTTTCCTTTCTTTCTCGACCCTGAAGACCACTTTC
Source organism: Schistocerca serialis cubense (assembly GCF_023864345.2). Taxonomy (NCBI): domain Eukaryota; kingdom Metazoa; phylum Arthropoda; class Insecta; order Orthoptera; family Acrididae; genus Schistocerca; species Schistocerca serialis. The sequence goes on from NC_064645.1 coordinate 160,101,169, forward strand.
TGAACTTTGTTCTTAAGTAAATTCGTATTGTGTGTGTCCATTATGTTGATGCCTAGTTCTATGAAGTCATTTGGTGTCTGTGTAAACCATGTTGGCTGTTCTTTAAGCTTCGTAATTTTATCCATTCCATCAATACTAACCAAATGTCCGAAGAATGACAAATCTGTTTTTGCGCACTGTGTGCTCTATTTTCTCTATATTCTGATAGATTTCTTTGTTAGGTCGCGGCCTATTGCATTCCGCTTTTCTCGTCCAAGAGCCAAGTATGGGTCTGAGAAGTATTCTTTCTAGTTTCATAATTTTGTGACATTTTACCGCACTAGTTGTTGTGTTTCGCCTCCACGCAGAGCCTCCGGCCTCGCTGCTGCATTACAATGTTTATTTTTGGTATTCTGGTATGCAGTTTTCACCTTATTTGCTCTTATCTCTAGACTGCCCGTTTCATTTTTGTTTTTGCTTAAAAGAGAAACTCACCATCGTACTTTTTTAAAAAAATCTTATGGGACTTAAGTGCTAAGGTCATCAGTCCCTAAGCTTACATACTACTTAACCTAAATTATCCTAAGGACAAACACACACATCCATGCGCGAGGGAGGACTCGAACCTCCGCCGGGACCCCATCGTACTCCCCTCAGATTTAGTGGTAAGAAGGCCCAGTGAAAAGCCTGTAAAAACTGAACACAGACGAACCACGAAAACAGGAAGGTGTACTGGACTGTGAAAAAGAAAGCAAAATATAAACAGTGAGCGGTCCAAAAACAAAAGTGCAATACAGAGCAGCCGGGAACAGATATAGCGTTGCCCTCAGTCGGCATTCAGCAGTGACACGCCTCGGCTCGGACGCGCGGAGTGCGAACATCGCTCCGCACGTGTGTTTGTTTACTCGCTGCGCGAGGTACTGCGTTCGTCTTTGTGATTTAGAGCTCTCACTACATATGGTGTTCTCTTACCGCCAGGCGACGACGAAACTCACGTTCGACGATTCCTGCGCGCGTCCAAACGCTTATGAAATCGAACGGTTTTTGAGAGACGACATACATGTCGATCCCCATGAGCTGATCGGCATCCATCTGTCTATCACTTCGAGTACAGTCTACACTCCTGGAAATTGAAATAAGAACACCGTGAATTCATTGTCCCAGGAAGGGGAAACTTTATTGACACATTCCTGGGGTCAGATACATCACATGATCACACTGACAGAACCACAGGCACATAGACACAGGCAACAGAACATGCACAATGTCGGCACTAGTACAGTGTATATCCACCTTTCGCAGCAATGCAGGCTGCTATTCTCCATGGAGACGATCGTAGAGATGCTCGATGTAGTCCTGTGGAACGGCTTGCCATGCCATTTCCACCTGGCGCCTCAGTTGGACCAGCGTTCGTGCCGGACGTGCAGACCGCGTGAGACGACGCTTCATACAGTCCAAACATGCTCAATGGGGGACAGATCCGGAGATCTTGCTGGCCAGGGTAGTTGACTTACACCTTCTAGAGCACGTTAGGTGGCACGGGATACATGCGGACGTGCATTGTCCTGTTGGAACAGCAAGTTCCCTTGCCAGTCTAGGAATGGTAGAACGATGGGTTCGATGACGGTTTGGATGTACCGTGCCCTATTCAGTGTCCCCTCGACGATCACCAGTGGTGTACGGCCAGTGTAGGAGATGCCGGGTGTTGGCCCTGTGTGCCTCGGTCGTATGCAGTCCTGATTGTGGCGCTCACCTGCACGGCGCCAAACACGCATACGACCATCATTGGCACCAAGGCAGAAGCGACTCTCATCGCTGACGACGACACGTCTCCATTCGTCCCTCCATTCACGCCTGTCGTGACACCACTGGAGGCGGGCTGCACGATGTTGGGGCGTGAGCGGAAGACGGCCTAACGGTGTGCGGGACCGTAGCCCAGCTTCATGGAGACGGTTGCGAATGGTCCTCGCCGATACCCCAGGAGCAACAGTGTCCCTAATTTGCTGGGAAGTGGCGGTGCGGTCCCCTACGGCACTGCGTAGGATCCTACGGTCTTGGCGTGCATCCGTGCGTCGCTGTGGTCCGGTCCCAGGTCGACGGGCACGTGCACCTTCCGCCGACCACTGGCGACAACATCGATGTACTGTGGAGACCTCACGCCGCACGTGTTGAGCAATTCGGCGGTACGTCCACCCGGCCTCCCGCATGCCCACTATACGCCCTCGCTCGAAGTCCGTCAACTGCACATACGGTTCACGTCCACGCTGTCGCGGCATGCTACCAGTGTTAAAGACTGCGATGGAGCTCCGTATGCCACGGCAAACTGGCTGACACTGACGGCGGCGGTGCACAAATGCTGCGCAGCTAGCGCCATTCGACGGCCAACACCGCTGTTCCTGGTGTGTCCGCTGTGCCGTGCGTGTGATCATTGCTTGTACAGCCCTCTCGCAGTGTCCGGAGCAAGTATGGTGGGTCTGACACACCGGTGTCAAAGTGTTCTTTTTTCCATTTCCAGGAGTGTATCTCAAAGAGCGACATCCATCTGTCTGTCACTTCCAGTATAGTCTATCTCAAAGAGCGAAGAAGCATGTGACTAACTAGTCCGTCGTTCCACCAACGGCTACCGCTTTCGCCATGCGTACGGTTAAGTCAGCACGGTAACCATTGACAACACGGGTGTTAGTCCAGTAAAATAGCAGATATACCTTGCAAAAGGTGGGGTAGAAGAGTTTATTTTTTCAACTCGTTCATGTGGTTGGAAAGATTAGCAAACCAAGTTTTGCCAACAAAATGTCGCTTGGGAAAACTTTCTGCAGTCAGAGAACTTCGAAAATTTCGGCCTTTTTTCAGTTTTTTCAAAATATCTCAGTTTCATTTGCTCCTATCGCTTTGACCTCTATTTTCTTTTTCAAACAGCACAAAATTCTCTACAAATTTGATTCTTACCATTTTTTTCTGCTCCCAGTATCTAAAGCGCCACAGCGCGTCATAAAATATCAATTTTTCAAATTTCGAGCAAAGTGGCAAATTACCTAATTTTCTACGGAACTTTACATCGTGGAAATTCTCACCAACTACTCTTTTCATGGCTTTTTCCCCCTCTTCGTGACACATATGACAATTAACATCCTCCGTTCCGACAACACCACTGGTGATAGACATTATAAAATCACCTTCAGGTAAGGGAGGGTGCATTGAAAACCAATCACGCAGCTTACGCAAGTCTTTGCCATCTCGTTCGATGCGACAACTTTTTGCATCTACATGCTGTTCTGATGTTACTGCGCTCACTTCGCAATACGACTCAATTTCTTCACAAATGTTCTGCATGTGAATCATACCCAATGTCCATCTGGTTAATACACTATCCGTAATTCCTCGGCCAGAAGTAAGTCCTCGAGAACTCTTCATGGTTCTCATCAATGTTTGTTCTACAGTCATGTCAGAAGGAACCCTTGACCAATACTTTTCTGATCGCCGGATTGTAAAATGTCCTTTCGTTGTGAACTTCTCATATTCTGATAAATCCATTTTTTCCTCGAGTCTCAACATATCCTGTAAGTAGAGGTGGCCACTTTTAGTGTACATAAAATGTCCAGCTGAATGGAAGTAGGGAAGCATTTTTCGCACGCTTTCAAGTTGAAGTTTCCAAATGCCTGCTCGATCCGCTTCAATAAATTGTTTCATGAGACTGACCATCTTGTGGTACTGAACCCATAATTTTGCTGTGGGTCCCTTACTTTCAATCGTTTTCAGGGCAGTTACAAATTTTTTTATGACTTGATTCCTGAGAACACTGCTATCCTGGCCAACTGACAGGTCTGACTCACCACAAGGAGAAGACAAGTCATTCAATGTCCCACGTTCATCTTCTGTTAGCTCAATGTGATCCCACACTTGACAGGCCAAAGCAAGGTGACACAATAAATGCGCTCGCAGAGCCCTGGAATATGCATGTCCTGGCAAAATCTTTTCAACGCTGTTTTCAGCGAATATTACACCAAATAAGTCCTTTAATCCACTTCCACCCATGTTCATACATCCCATGAGCGACATAAGGAAATGGAAACCTCCAAGTCGGACCTCCACATTATGAAATTCAGGATGGTCAATCTCCACAATATCCCTTGCCTTCCAATACAGAGGCTGATCAAATGTGACCAAGCATGACGTCTGATTATGTCTTTTACATGCATATCTAGCTATCATCAGAGCAGTGTACAGGGTGTTACAAAAAGGTACGGCCAAACTTTAAGGAAACATTCCTCACACACAAATAAAGAAAAGATGTTATGTGGACCTGTGTCCGGAAACGCTTAATTTCCATGTTAGAGCTCATTCTAGTTTCGTCAGTATGTACTGTACTTCCGTGATTCACCGCCAGTTGGCCCAATTGAAGGAAGGTAATGTTGACTTCGGTGCTTGTGTTGACATGCTACTCATTGCTCTACAGTACTAGCATCAAGCACATCAGTACGTAGCATCAACAGGTTAGTGTTCATCACGAACGTGCTTTTGCAGTCAGTGCAATGTTTACAAATGCGGAGTTGGCAGATGCCCATTTGATGTATGGATTAGCACGGGCCAATAGCCGTGGCGCGGCACGTTTGTATCGAGACAGATTTCCAGAACGAAGATGTCCCGACAGGAAGACGTTCGAAGCAATTGATGGGCGTCTTAGGGAGCACGGAACATTCCAGCCTATGACTCGCGACTGGGGAAGACCTAGAACGACGAGGACACCTGCAATGGATGAGGCAATTCTTCGTGCAGTTGACGATAACCCTAATAGCGTCAGACAAGTTGCTGCTGTACAAGGTAACGTTGACCACGTCACTGTATGGAGAGTGCTAGGGGAGAACCAGTTGTTTCCGTACCATGTACAGCGTGTGCAGGCACTATCAGCACCTGATTGGCCTCCACGGGTACGCTTCTGCGAATGGTTCATCCAACAATGTGTCAATCCTCATTTCAGTGCAAATGTTCTCTTTACGGACGAGGCTTCATTCCAACGTAATACAACATACTGACGAAACTAAAATGAGCTCTAACACGGAAATTAAGCGTTTCCGGACACATGTCCACATAACATCTTTTTTTTTTTTGTGTGTGAGGAATGTTTCCTGGAAGTTTGGCCGTACCTTTTTGTAACACCCTGTATATGGTGTCATAATGGGTTGGTGATGAATTAAGAAATGGAAGACACTTTATTTTAGAACGTTCATATTCTTTGCCTGCCGTCATGCGTTCCATGTAACCATTCCATCCTGAAACAACTGCATACTGAGACCATTTACAATATAACCACGTAATTTCCGCTGTTGAGATGACGATCTCACCTTTTGCAGGAGCAATTATGTCCAAATCTTCAATTTTTATAGCCTTCAGCCCTACAGCTTGTGTTCTGTGGAATGTCTGTATGTCATTTGTTCTGGCTTCACTAACAAGTTGAGCTGAGGGACGATGATTCAACTTTTTAATATTTTTCTGAGGAAGCAATGCATCATGAGGAGTAACACACATTATACCTCCCATTGCATGAAAAGTTCCAGTTCCATCTAGGGTGTTTACATTGAAATCTGCATTATCAAACACAAATTGGCAAAATGCGTCACTTCGTTGTCTTTCGTTGTCAAGCTGAAGGACTGAAGACACCTCCAATAGGGCAGCTTCCGTATAAGATGCTGCAAAGCCAAGGTTCAAATGGTTCAAATGGCTCTGAGCACTATGGGACTTAACATCTATGGTCATCAGTCCCCTAGAACTTAGAACTACTTAAACCTAACTAACCTAAGGACATCACACAACACCCAGTCATCACGAGGTAGAGAAAATCCCTGACCCCGCCGGGAATTGAACCCGGGAACCCGGGCGTGGGAAGCGAGAACGCTCCCGCACGAGCTGCAAAGTCAAGGGAAGACAAAACCTGGATGAGATGTTTTGAGCCGAACTTCCGGTACAAAAATGCACTAATAGCAGTCAAAAGTGACGAAATAAATGAACATGGCCTCGCAGCACTTATGAGTGCATGAGCAAGAGAAACACATATTTTCCTCCATTTTCTGGGAGACCGCTTGTGTTTCAAAATTATAGTTTCAAGGAGCAATCTGACAGATTCTAGTGTGACACACTCTACATGACATACAAAATTATCAGAGGGAGGGTACTGTTTTACATCGTACACTACTGATCTTATACCGTCTAATACGATATTTGCAGCTGCTTTGACGATTCGTAGTCTTTCTTGCTGATGATCTGAATTTCTTTTGGTGTACCAATTTTCACTGAGTAGTTGGTGCCCAACATTCTTGAAACATACGACTGCTGGCTTTTAAGCTGTTTCAGCTATCACCACAAAGTCACCATATTTCTGTAAAAGGCGAGCCTTGACAGTGCGAATATCAGGACGAGGTGAATTGGGTTTTTGCTCTAACAGATCGTCTATAGAAAACTGACATTCTTCCGTATTGGTATCCAGGTAGGCAAATATAGCCTCCATGCCTTCATCTACTTGTGTTGCAGGTCGGTAACCTCGTTTCTGTCCAGTAGCTGAAACACGGTGAAAGAACTTTCTGTAGCAAAATCTGTAGTACCACCCATCTGCAGCAACCAAATCATTTACATTTTGAATCCGCTCTATCCCTTGTTGACCAAATTCATCACCACTTCGTTTAGCCTGTTCTAATACTGTCGATTGCACTTCCAATTTTATTACTTTGTAAACAAAATTTCGCTTGGCATATGGCAATCTTAACTGCTTGGTTAAAAAGTCATCAGAATTCCCTTTTACACATAAGAAGCATTTCTCTTTGAAATTGAACTGACCTTTTTCCTGCGACCGACGTAGCACGCCTGTTGGTTCCTGAGATGTCGAAGGCTAGCTGCTATCATTCTCTCATTAATGTACTTATTGCAGCATACTTCATGCACCATAACTTCACTGAGCGTTTTCAAAAAACGGATGTGAGCAGACTCCCTGCGTTTAGCACTACAATCCATAAGTGTGCTCAATCCTTTCTTTTTCACATTGCGTCCACCACTCACCACAGTTTTTTCGCAAATGAAACACAAATTCATGTCAGACATACTCATTTTCAGCACCAAAACATATACTGTATGGAAATGACTCCAAACTGTAGGACCCTTATTGTTGTGTGCTAATAGCTGTCAGCGCGATGTGAACGATCACCAGAGATAATCGCCTTCCGCCCGCCAAAGAATAAATACGATTTTGTCTGCTAAAGAACAATTCCTACATACTTTTTCTTATAACTGATCATTAACGTCAATCAACTGTAGGAAATGTACGGCACCTGCATGCAATCGTATTACATATTGTAACACAAATAAACTTCACGCAATCCGACGTGAATGTGTTCGTAGTTACTGAATATGATGCTGTTTGTCCTGGCCCTGCAGCAGAGTGGGATGGTAAATTCCAATGAATAACATGATGAGTAATATGTTTATACTACACAAATAGAAACTGAAATAATAGTGTTCAAAAATTAGGTAATTTGACACTTTACTCGAAATTTGAAAAACTGGTATTTTTTGACGCGTTGTAGCGCCTTAGATACTGGGATTAGAAAAAAATGGTAAGAATCAAATTTGTAGAGAATTTTGTGCTCTTTCAAAAAGAAAATAGAGGTCAAAGCGATAGGAGCAAATGAAACCGAGATATTTTGAAAAACTGAATAAAGTCCGAAATTTTCGAAGTTTTTTGACTGCACAAAGTTTTCCCAAGATAAATTTTGTTGGAAAAACTTGTTTTTCTAACCTTTCCAATCATATGAACGAGTTAAAAAAATAAAATCTTCTACCCCACCTTTTGCAAGGTACAGGCTTTTTTTCTGACAGTTTCACTGGACTATATGGGGGTTCGTGCTGTGCGCACATTCGAATTGCCGTTCGAGGTCCCGGCTGCGGTCATCACTGACGCGTTGTGGCGATATGGCACGGTCCTAAGCTACTTGAAAGAGATGTGGAACACCTTTGAAACCTATCACGTTCTCAATGGTGTCCGACAGGTACGCATCGAACTCTGCAAAAACGTGCCGTCGTACAAGTTCATCGGCTGTTGTCGAGCTATCGCTATTTATGACGGACAGTCGCGGACGTGCACCGACTGCGGACAGGAAAGCCACGTCGGATCAAACTGCCTCTAGTGCCGCCTTGTCCAGGTGCCACGTGCGGAACCGGTACAGACAGCGGCGCCGACCCCATTACCGCTTACGTACGTGGAAGCGGTGCGGCCGGTGTGCACAGATGCCGCGCCCACGGTGCAGTCCCACGCGACAGCGAGCTCAGCCGCCGACGACGCCGCGACGGCGGCGCCGCACGACGAGACGCTCTTGAAGGACACAATGCGCGCCACCACCACCACTGTTGCCGTACCAGAGGCTCAGCTCCGGACGCCGGCCTCATGGCCTAAGGTACTGACCCCAGCCCTGCGACGGACGTGAAGAAAACAGTCATCGAAGACGACCAACGTGTCATAGACAAGGAGTGAGCTGTCGAAGCCGTCTCTAACGCGTCGGTGCCAACGGACAGTACCAGTACCGCCCTAGGCAGGTATCTGACACAACGGACTCACCCACCCCAGGCGTCCCCATGACTGAAGCCCCTCAGGACAAAGACCAGGTGATGGAGCTCATTGACCACGACGACGCGCCGTCATCCACCCCTTCCCCAACTGGGCTGCTGAATTGGAGATAGAAGATGCACCAGACGCTCTTGACGCTCCTCCGCCACACAGCACTGGCACACCACTTGGGGAGAGCGTCAGCAGCCCAGTTGGGGAAGGGATGGATGACGGCGCATCGTCGTGGGCAACGAGCACCGTCACCTGGACTTGGTCCTGAGGGGCTTCAGTCATGGGGACGTCTGGAGTGGGTGAGGCCATGGTGTTGGATGCCTGCCTAGGGACGGTACTGGTAGCCACTAGGCAGCCACTTTCATCTACAGGGTGTTTCAAAAATGACCGGTATATTTGAAACGGCAATAAAAATTAAACGAGCAGCGATAGAAATACACCGTTTGTTACAATATGCTTGGGACAACAGTACATTTTCAGGCAGACAAACTTTCTAAATTACAGTAGTTACAATTTTCAACAACAGATGGCGCTGCAAGTGATGTGAAAGATATAGAAGACAACGCAGTCTGTGGGTGCGCCATTCTGTACGTCGTCTTTCTGCTGTAAGCGTGTGCTGTTCACAACGTGCAAGTGTGCTGTAGACAACATGGTTTATTCCTTAGAACAGAGGATTTTTCTGGTGTTGGAATTCCACCGCCTAGAACACAGTGTTGTTGCAACAAGACGAAGTTTTCAACGGAGGTTTAATGCAACCAAAGGACCGAAAAGCGATACAATAAAGGATCTGTTTGAAAAATTTCAACGGACTGGTAACGTGACGGATGAACGTGCTGGAAAGGTAGGGCGACCGCGTACGGTAACCACAGAGGGCAACGCGCAGCTAGTGCAGCAGGTGATCCAACAGCGGCCTCAGGTTTCCGTTCGCCGTGTTGCAGCTGCGGTCCAAATGACGCCAACGTCCACGTATCGTCTCATGCGCCAGAGTTTACACCTCTATCCATACAAAATTCAAACACGGCAACCCCTCAGCGCCACTAACATTGCTGCACGAGAGACATTCGCTAACGATATAGTGCACAGGATTGATGACGGCGATATGCATGTGGGCAGCATTTGGTTTACTGACGAAGCTTATTTTTACCTGGACGGCTTCGTCAATAAACAGAACTGGCGCATATGGGGAACCGAAAAGCCTCATGTTGCAGTCCCATCGTCCCTGCATCCTCAAAAAGTACTAGTCTGGGCCGCCATTTCTTCCAAAGGAATCATTGGCCCATTTTTCAGATCCGAAACGATTACTGCATCACGCTATCTGGACATTCTTCGTGAATTTGTGGCGGTACAAACTGCCTTAGACGACACTGCGAACACCTCGTGGTTTATGCAAGATGGTGCCCGGCCACATCGCACGGCCGACGTCTTTAATTTCCTGAATGAATATTTCGATGATCGTGTGAATGCTTTGGGCTATCCGAAACATACAGGAGGCGGCGTGGATTGGCCTCCCTATTCGCCAGACATGAACCCCTGTGACTTCTTTCTGTGGGGACACTTGAAAGACCAGGTGTACCGCCAGAATCCAGAAACAATTGAACAGCTGAAGCAGTACATCTCATCTGCATGTGAAGCCATTCCGCCAGACACGTTGTCAAAGGTTTCGGGTAATTTCATTCAGAGACTACGCCATATTATTACTACACATGGTGGATATGTGGAAAATATCGTACTATAGAGTTTCCCAGACCGCAACGCCATCTGTTGTTGAAAATTGTAACTACTGTAATTTCGAAAGTTTGTCTGCCTGAAAATGTACTGTTGTTCCAAGCATATTGCAACAGACGGTGTATTTCTATCGCTGCTCGTTTAGTTTTTATTGCCATTTCAAATATACCGGTCATTTTTGAAACACCCTGTACATACTCTGCATTAAGGTGTCCCAATCCTACCGTGTGGGTACAATCAACGTTAATGTCGTCCACTCTGTCATCAAAACGCGCATGTTCCATGACATGCTCCAGGCGGCAGACCTGTATGTCACCCTCCTTTAAGAAGACCATCTGGAGCGGCAATTGACCATTTATGGGTGCACAGCCTACAGCATCCCATCTAGCAACAGTGCCAGCAGAACCACCATCCTCTTACGCGACAGCATCGAGGCATCGGATGTCACGTATCTGCCATTTGCATGAGGCCTTGCCATCAAGGTGGGAGCAGTCCGTTTTGTCAATGTATATGCGCCCTCTGGGACATCTCGCCGCAGCGAGAGGGTCACCTTTTATTTTGGCGAAACTGCTCCACTCCTGAATTGGAATACAAAATGCTAAATCACTGGCGCCAATTTTAATAGCGTCTTGGATCCAGCGGACCAAACACTCGCTACTCTACCCACCCGGCACTCTCGGCACTCATGTGGGATCTGGCGCTAAGACACATGGCATCTTCTTCATGAGGACCGCCGTGGCTATACGTACTTCACCGACCACTCTGCCGATTGCCTCGACCAGGTATATGTCTCCTGAGCCGGGACAAAGATGCAGAATGGCGACAGCCTTCACTGACTATTTGGCAAACATCTGCTCAGTCACACTCCCCCAACAACTCACATACTGGAGCCGCTGAACGTTAGCTACCTATATGAGAACCCATGTTGGTGGAAGATCGCTGCTGCGTGGGACCACTGCTTATGGACTCTGCATGTACATCCTTCCCCCTTGCATTGGTGGCCCTCCGACGAACGCTCATGGGATAGTGCCGTGGCAGAGAGTGCTGGCGTCGGGCGACGTCGGAATTTTACTACACAGCTCTGAGGGAACTAATTACACAGCCGCTATCGCGACGCCGGCAGACGGTAGTTAATCGTCTCAAAGCTCACCTGCTCCATCTCAGCGCACAACAGCTTGACGGACTCCGAGCACGGGAGAGGGCGCAGGATACCATCCCCACCGAAATGGCATCCGTATATCACGTTATCAGAGCTACCGTAAGTGCCTCTTTAACATCAGTAGTGACAGCAGTGGGTGGACGCGTCAACTCGTTGCATTCGTCTAGCATTACAGGATCTTTTATGCTGAGGACCCTCAGACTGTTCGCGAGTACGAAGGCATCCTGCGTGATTTGCCTGACCCCCGATATTAGTGGCGCAGGACGACGCCCTGGTGGCTCCCATAAGCGCTGAAAACTTAACAGTGGCCTTGGCCCTTGGTACACGGCGCCCAGAACGAGTCACGGGTCCAGACGGCTTACTGAACGAATTATAGAGCGCCCTCTATCCCCTGATGGGCACTCATTCGATTCAGATGTTTCAAGACCTCCTCCACGACGATTTCACCGTTCCAGCGGGTTTCCTCAAAGGCATCATGATACCAGTTTCCAAAGCAAGCGGTTCTCACCGTTGTCACGACTATTGTCCCTTTACGCTCCTGAACACGGATTATTAACTTTTCGCCCTATCCTTCGCACTCGATTTCAGACCACAGTCAGACACATGATTCTTCCTGCCCAGAGTGTGACAACATCCACAGGACACCTGGCGCCTACCGCTACGTTACGACGCTGACAGCGGCCTGCCACCTCCGAGGCGTCCTTGTCGCCGTCGAGTTTGATCACGCCTTTTATCGTATCGACCATGGATTCCTTCGCGCCGTGCTCGAACGCTTAGGCCTCTCGCAGGCGTCAGCAAGGGTGATCTTACGTTTAATCCACGAGGCGCGATCCCGTATTACGGCCAACGGCCACCGGACTGAACACATCACTCTTGGATAGTCGGTGCAATTGGGACGTCCTTTATCAGGAATCCTATTCGCGGCGGCCCTCGAACCTGCGCTGCACGGCCTTCGCCAGCGACTGGAAGGCATCTGTATCCGAGGCGTGACGTTCAGATGTGGTGCTCTTGATGTGTTCGGGTGACGAAACCCATGCGGCGCTTCGGTGGTTGTGTCGCTACGGCGCGGTATCAACAAGAGCAAGACGACGCATATGAACGTCAGAAGAGGCCCTCTACACCTGACAGCGATCTCCTTCAAAGGGTTCCCTCACTGAAGGCATTGGGAATGCACTTCTCCTACAGTTGCCGAACTGCGACGGCCACATATCGCCAGCCATGATAGATTTCTCAATATGGATACCGATTCTCCGAACGCGTTATGTCAACTCTTACCTAGCGTACAAACTTGATTAATTTGCACACATTCTTCCCTTAACGGTCACCAGCCGATCGAACGTTGACCGACTTCCCTCCAGGACTAGGCAACAAGGCGACAGGTGAAGACGATTGGTGAAGACGACATAAGCGCCACGCCCGACTGGTGACAACCACTTCAATAGCAGCTTCAGTGTTAGCCACTTCCTTAACCCACAGTTTCCAGGCGGCATATGGACAACTTGTGAGTGCAGGTCACACATTCAAAGTCCGCTACGCTAAAGAGACCTCCACTGGCAGGAGACCTGGGGCTGACTCATGTCCACAACCAAGGGTGGGCGCTACACCTATGGACGATGCACCTTGCATGAACTTGACGGGGACATTGCTTCAGATTGTCGCGCTCCGAGATCTTCGACCGCCAGTCGCCTTGAGCCATAATATTCCGTCCCTCGCCTACATCCGAGATTTCCTGGTCGAACTGAGGACCTACCGGTGACGGCGCTGAGCACTAGAGACTACTACCGCGTCTATCAAGTACGAAAAACCCGCAACGTCGTACAACGTCCAACAGCAACACCCAACAACCCGCTGGACCAGGGTGTGACGAGCCGTGCGAACCCCATACTTGTCCACGGATGCTCGCTCCTTGTGGTACGTGATAGTGAACGGAAAATTAGCCACACGCCAACGCCTCCAATCGATCCGTCTTAATGAAGACCCTTCGTGCTCGCACAGCGCAGTCGTCGATTTGGACGCACACCAAGTGACATTTGCTGTAATGGGTAGCTGCTGGGATCCTATACAACGTATTCTGGCGCTACTGTTGCGAGGACAGCCACAATCTGTCGCGCCGGACGAACTCCTACACCCATATATTGTTTACTTTCCCACTACTAGAACGAATGCCGTCAACTGGCTGAAGGGCATGGTGCTGCATTACATTTGCAAGCCGCGCCCGAAAGCACTATCGACTTGTTTTGGACATGCCTGATTTCGTTACAATTACGTTCAATCAACATGAATACTTCAACGTACTGATGATATCTGCACTGTCGGTTAGATATACACTCCTGGAAATTGAAATAAGAACACCGTGAATTCATTGTGCCAGGAAGGGGAAACTTTATTGACACATTCCTGGGGTCAGATACATCACATGATCACAATGACAGAACCACAGGCACATAGACACAGGCAACAGAGCATGCACAATGTCGGCACTAGTACAGTGTATATCCACCTTTCGCAGCAATGCAGGCTGCTATTCTCCCATGGAGACGATCGTAGAGATGCTGGATGTAGTCCTGTGGAACGGCTTGCCATGCCATTTCCACCTGGCGCCTCAGTTGGACCAGCGTTCGTGCCGGACGTGCAGACCGCGTGAGACGACGCTTCATACAGTCCCAAACATGCTCAATGGGGGACAGATCCGGAGATCTTGCTGGCCAGGGTAGTTGACTTACACCTTCTAGAGCACGTTGGGTGGCACGGGATACATGCGGACGTGCATTGTCCTGTTGGAACAGCCAGTTCCCTTTCCGGTCTAGGAATGGTAGAACGATGGGTTCGAGGACGGTTTGGATGTACCGTGCCCTATTCAGTGTCCCCTCGACGATCACCAGTGGTGTACGGCCAGTGTAGGAGATGCCGGGTGTTGGCCCTGTGTGCCTCGGTCGTATGCAGTCCTGATTGTGGCGCTCACCTGCACGGCGCCAAAGACGCATACGACCATCATTGGCACCAAGGCAGAAGCGACTCTCATCGCTGAAGACGACACGTCTCCATTCGTCCCTCCATTCACGCCTGTCGCGAAACCACTGGAGGCGGGCTGCACGATGTGGGGGCGTGAGCGGAAGACGGCCTAACGGTGTGCGGGACCGTAGCCCAGCTTCATGGAGACGGTTGCGAATGGTCCTCGCCGATACCCCAGGAGCAACAGTGTCCCTAATTCGCTGGGAAGTGGCGGTGCGGTCCCCTACGGCACTGCGTAGGATCCTACGGTCTTGGCGTGCATCCGTGCGTCGCTGCGGTCTGGTCCCAGGTCAACGGGCACGTGCACCTTCCGCCGACCACTGGCGACAACATCGATGTACTGTGGAGACCTCACGCCCCACGTGTTGAGCAATTCGGCGGTACGTCCACCCGGCCTCCCGCATGCCCACTACACTCCCTCGCTCAAAGTCCGTCAACTGCACATACGGTTCACGTCCACGCTGTCGCGGCATGCTACCAGTGTTAAAGACTGCGATGGAGCTCCGTATGCCACGGCAAACTGGCTGACACTGACGGCGGCGGTGCACAAATGCTGCGCAGCTAGCGCCATTCGACGGCCAACACTGCGGTTCCTGGTGTGTCCGCTGTGCCGTGCGTGTGATCATTGCTTGTACAGCCCTCTCGCAGTGTCCGGAGCAAGTATGGTGGGTCTGACACACCGGTGTCAATGTGTTCTTTTTTCCATTTCCTGGAGTGTAGATTTTCAATGCAAAAGAATATATTATGTCCGATTCTGACATCCTGCCTGTCCTGGATTATATCACTGTCATGGAGCACAATCATTTCCATGCAATCAAACATGACTTGTTTTAATGACAGTAATAGTTGTACAGTGCAGTAGGTGTATACCTACCAAGTATCAAATACCATATGCATATTATGTGCTGCATTGTGATGTGGAAAATATCATGTCCTTTTCCAAGCAGTAGTTCCATAAGCAATTGTACCTCAATTTTTTTCTTTTTACCTTTTTTTCTGCTTTTTTTTTTTTTTTTTTTTTACTGTTGTGACACGCGAACGTCAATTCGTGAGTCAGAGACAGAGACAATACACACTTTCGTTTGACATATTCTACAGCTACATCTACATCTACATGATTTCTCTGCAATTCACATTTAAGTGCTTGGCAGAGGGTTTATCGAACCCCAATCATACTATCTCCCTACCATTCCACTCCTGAACAGCGCGCGGGAAAAACGAACACCTAAACCTTTCTGTTCGAGCTCTGATTTCTCTTATTTTATTTTGATGATCATTCCTACCTATGTAGGTTGGGCTCAACAAAATATTTTCACATTCGGAACAGAAAGTTGGTGACTGAAATTTCGTAAATAGATCTCGCCGCGACGAAAAACGTCTTTGCTTTAATGACTTCCATCCCAACTCGCGTATCATATCTGCCACGCTCTCTCCCCTATTACGCGATAATACAAAACGAGCATCCCTTTTTTGCACCCTTTCGATGTCTTCGGTCAATCCCACCTGGTAAGGATCCCACACCGCGCAGCAATATTCTAACAGATGACGAACGAGTGTAGTGTAAGCTGTCTCTTTAGTGGACTTGTTGCATCTTCTAAGTGTCCTGCCAATGAAACGCAACCTTTGGCTCGCCTTCCCCACAATATTATCTATGTGGTCTTTCCAACTGAAGTTGTTCGTAATTTTTACACCCAGGTACTTAGTTGAATTGACAGCCTTGAGAATTGTACTATTTATCGAGTAATCGAATTCCAACGGATTTCTTTTGGAACTCATGTGGATCACCTCACACTTTTCGTTATTTAGCGTCAACCGCCACCTGCCACACCATACAGCAATCTTTTCTAAAGCGCTTTGCAACTGATACTGGTCTTCAGATGATCTTACTAGACGGTAAATTACAGCATCATCTGCGAACAACCTAAGAGAACTGCTCAGATTGTCACTCAGGTCATTTATATAGATCAGGAACAGCAGAGGTCCCAGGACGCTTCCCTGGGGACTGAAGTAGTTATCGAATAACCCTTTTTATGTTACAAAGTTGATTGTTTTGCTACAGCGTAAAGTCGGCACCGGCAAGCCAATAGGGAAGGACAGAGAAGGGAAGGCTGACCGACCTCCCTCCAGGACGACAACGCGACAGCAGCGGCCCCTATAAGCGCCACGCCCGACTGGTGACAACCACTGCGATAGCCACTTCGTTAACCGACTCATCGTAGTCTCTTCATTAGCAGTCTCTACCGAGCTCAGAGATCAGCAGTCACTGCAGTTCAGTTGACAGGCTGTTAGTAGCAGTCGCTAGGACCTGGAGTGTTACTTGTTTTTGTCTATTCTGACGAAGACTGACTGTTTTGTATGTCGCCCTTTGCTTGCGACACATCTGCGTAATTTCGCTTCTGGATGCTCAAGTGTAAAGGACTAAAAGAATTCTCAGATCGAAGTATGTGTACTTGTGTTATTGTAATAAAACTCGTTAATACTAGTTGCTTGTGTATCCAGCGAACCGAGTATGCAGGATTCCTAGAAACATCTTTAATATATTTTCTGCAGTTGTATCATGACAAAATAGAGGGTGCTTCTGAGATGTGAACAAACCTTCTAGAACAAAAACAGGGGTACAAACAGAAATTTCATCTCAAGTAAAACTTTCGTGTCCTAAGCAGGCATCTGGGGATGCTACAGGTAATTTTCAAATGGAAATGAGGTCATAGGGTGTACCAAACTGATAAAGAATGTGAGCGACGTGTGGGGGCTATTCTGTCATTCTGCACAACGGATTAATCTGAGATGTACCCTTTTCCCTGTGGCTCCTGCAAAATGCAATTTCCACCCCCACACTACTACAGAAGTCAGACAGACGCTCCTAACGTTCTAAAGAGAAATGCCTGAAAAACTTTCAGCAATAAATATCTTTTGGAGTCGTCCGCTGTAGGGAAATGACACAAAAATTCACAAAATTTCTTGGCTGGGTCAAATGGCTCTGAACACTATGGGACTTAACATCTGAGGTCATCAGTCCCCTAGAACTTAGAACTACTTAAACCTAACTAACCTAAGGACATCACACACGTCCATGCCCGAGGCAGGATTCGAACCTGCGACCGTAGCGGTCGCGCGGTTCCAGACTGAAGCGCCTAGAACCGCTTGGCCACACTAGCCAGACCATAAAATTTCTTACGTAACTAGTGGGATACTTGGGTACTGGAGTAGTGCTAGTTAGTGGAAGAAAAACATGAAACTAACGAAAATTATTATTATTATTATTATTATTTTCGATTATTCCCATTTAAGAGAGCGTTTGAACTTGAATTCCTTTATGATGATTGTTTGTGTTTTTTCTGAGCCCAAATTTTCTTCATGTGTTCACTGTGTTGTTTCTTTCGCTCCACTGTCCATTTGCATCCTGGTCTCTTCTGTGTTGTGGTGTCAAATTTATGTTTTTTGATGATGTTCCTGAATTCAGTTCTGTTTTCTGCATCGTTTACTGTTATTTGTGCTTGTCTGAGGTCCTCTTCAACTTCTTTTATCCATTTTGTTTTTCCCCTGCCTGAGTTGATGACTTTAAGAATTCGCTTTGAAATTCTGTTTTCATTCATCCTGTGGATATGTCCGTAGAACTGCATTCTTCTTTTCCTTACTGTATCTGTAATCTTGTCTGTGTATTTATATAATTCTGATGTTGGTCTCTTCTTCCAGATTCCTTGTTCTTGTATCGGGCCAAAAATTTTCCTGAGAATTTTCCTTTCTTGTTTCTCTATTTCTTTGATTTTAGTTTGCCCACCTATTTGTGTTGTTTCAAATGCATACAGTGCCTCCGGAAGTACGACAGTGTTGTAGTGCCTCAATTTTGCGTTAGTGGATATGGACTTTTTGTTATAATAGTTCCACGTGAGTTTATATGCTTTCTGTAATTTTTTTATTCTTTCCTCATTGGCCTTTAGGTTGATCCCTGATGGCTGAATGATTTCTCCCAGGTATTTAAAATGTGGTACTTGTATGATTTTCCCATGGGTTGTCACAATAGGCAATTTGTCTTGTGGCACTCTTTCTATGTACTGGGTTTTCTCATATGAGATTTGCAGGCCAGTTCTTTGTGCAATTTCGTGTAACTTCTCTATGGCGTTAGTGGCTTCTTTTCTATTATTTGTGAGGATTGCAAGGTCATCTGCAAAAGCTAAACACTTCACATTGAATCTATTATCTTTTCTAATGCCAATTTGGATTCCTTTGACTTCTTTTTCCCATGTCCTGATGATTTTTTCAAGAATGATATTAAAGAGTAATGGTGAAAGTCCGTCACCCTGTCGCACTCCAGTTTGGATTACAAATGGTTCCGAGATATCCCCCATAAATTTAACCTTGGAGACTGTGTCAGTTAATGTTTCCTGAATGATTGCTCTTGTCTTTCTGTCAATGCTGAATTCTTCCAGCGTCTTGCAGAGCACTACTCTGTCTATTGAGTCGTAGGTCTTTTTAAAATCTACAAAAGTAACCACTGTGTTTCGGGTGTTTCTCATCTGGAGAATCATTTTCAGATTCCAGATCTGCTCTATGCATGATCGTCCCTTGCGAAAACCAGCCTGGTATTCTCCTATTTGTGGGTCAGCTTGTTCTTCTAATCTATTCATGAGAACTTTTGATAGGATTTTATATGTGACCGGTACGAGTGAGATACCCCTGTAATTATTTGGTTCAGTTTTGTCCCCTTTTTTGTGGAGTGGATGGATGAGTGCGCATTTCCATTCAGAAGGGATCTGTTCTGTTTCCCAAATGTTTAATATGATTTTGTGAATTTTTCCTGTTAATCTTTCATCATTTAGTTTCCATAGTTCTGCAATAATTCCATCTTCTCCTGGGGCTCTATTGTTTTTCAGTGTCTTGATAATTTCTACAATTTCGTTGATAGTTGGCAGTTTAGCGTCAGGATTTGGTGTAGACGTCTCGTAGTGAATGTCCTCTGTAGGTCTTTCACAGTTGAGAAGTTTGTTGAAATAGTCTGCGAGGATTTGGCAGTTATTCTTCGTGTTAGTTTCTAGTGAACCATCCAGTTTCTTGAAGCAAAGATTGGGTGGCTGGTATCCTGCAATATGTTCTTTAAACGTCTTATAAAAATTCCTGGTGTTGTTCTTCTTAAAGTCTTGTTCTATCTCATCTAGTCGCCGTTTGTCATAATTTCTTTTTTCCCTCCGAATAGTTTTCGATGTTTGTTTTCGGATTACTAGAAATTGTTGCCATTTTTCTGATGTTTTGTGACTATTGAAGTTTTTCCAGGCATTGGTCCTTTCTTCTATTGCTTGGTCACATATTATATTCCACCACCTGTGTTTTCTCCTTCTCGGGGGTTGACCCAATTTCATTGTGGATTATTATTATTATTATTATTATTTTTTTTTTTTTTTTTTTTTTTTTTTTTTTTTTTTGCAAAAATCCTTAGAAATCACAATGGCACTTTTAGTTACGAACTGAAAAGGTATTTCCGGCTGCTTTTCGGTATGTGAAGTTACCTCTTAAGGATAGGATTCGCTAATGAAATTTCCATACAAGGTTTAAGATTGTTACTGACTTGGCAGAATGGTTGAGAGCCGTGCCTACTCTACTTGAATAATTATCCTTTAGAATGTTGCTAGGTACGGTCAAGGCTGTCACGTGTGAAATGCAGTGAAGTGTACTGTTGTGGAGGAAATATGGGGCTCGCAAGAGCTGTAGTGCACAATACCGTAAGCCGCGGTGACTGCTGTCTGTGCCGCTCGCTGCTGACAAATAAGGTAACTCTCGTTCTATCTGGATTGACCTTCGCCAATCAAACTCTCCCTACGCCTTGATGAAGTCAAGGACTCCTATTCGCCCCTAGTCTAACTATTGGCATGGTACACCAGTCAGATAACCTGTCCACCACGATGCCACTCAAAAATTCACTCGCAGGCGTTTAACTATAACTCTTTCCATTCACACCGCACAATAAGTGTGGCGGTCAACACAGTGAACAACGCTTAATCACAAGGACTCAATATAGAGTTGCACTCCGATTCGCTCTCGACAGGGGTGCTCTCCCAGTAAAGTACTAAGGAGCGACTTGTTCCTTGCTCTTTGAGAACATGTACGAGCGCACATGCTCTCGTTATGTGTTCTAGCTCCAAGAGCGACAACAGAACGGTCCCTCTCCACGACAGAGGTGAAGGGGTATATCTTTCGATCTCTTCCATCACTCCTTCAGCTCAAGGCGTCAGGAATATCGTCTGCCCATCAGCATTGCTCTTCTAAAATGGGACAGCAAAGGAGACTTATTTAATGCTTTGATTCCCGTAACAGAAAAGTGTAGGCATGGAAAATCAGCAAAGGAGACTCATTTGATGCTTTGATTCCCGTAACAGAAAAGTGTAGGCCAGCCCGTGAAGATTATTGTGCCTCACGGCAGTTTATACACAAGGAAGTGATGCACACTCATTTCGAACACGTACACGAGCTTACGCATCCGGAAATCTGTACCATCGGCGTTTGGCGTTTGCTGTTCCCCTGTGAAAACCTCTGAAACTGCATGCTATGTTTGTAAAGAATGCATAGGCTGGGGGCTCCCACACAGTGTAGTGGAATTTGCTTTTAAGCCGAACATTGGGTCATTCTCCTTTTCACTCGAGCAATCGCTGTCTGCTCTATGGGCGGTAGCTAGCCGATGTAGATAGGTTGCCTTCCCCTCTGAAAGGACCGGCCTCCTGGCGTGTGGTTTGCCTCCTGAACTAAAAGCTTCTGTGACAATCGTGTCTTGAATGTGCGTGTCTACGCCAGCCTCAAGTATTTCAACCCCGGTGCGCATTTGCGATTTACTTGTTATTTGCATATCATTTACATGAATTCATTGAACATTGTCTTTATCTTATCGAGTTTGGGCTCCAATGAAGCGTCTTGATGTGCGGAATATGATTGTGAAGGCGGAATATGTAAGCAATTAAAGTCAGGAGACCACGACGTCTTACAAGAATTATTGAAGAAAAAAAAGTCTTATTGGAGCACAGCTTTATCATTTTTCGAGTGTGACTGGTGTTTCTTTCGGCGATGTGAAAACTTATGGCGACATCACAAGATGAACGCAATGAGATCGTCCTGTACCAGGAGAGAGGAGCACCCGCATTGCAGCAGAGGGTTTCGAACAAAACTGCCCTGACAGATCATACATTTCCGACAGTGCTGTGATGAAACCTCTCGTGGAATTTCGTGGAATTAGTTCCGTCGCAAACAGAAAATTGGACGATCGAATACGGCTACGAATGAAACAACACGATCGGCTTTTCTGGCATCGTTCAGTAAGAGTCCAAGGCGGAGTAAGCGCTGCATGCTGCAGGAAACTCGGGTCAGCCGTACATCAAAAATAAATGGCACCCTTACTTAATGTAAATGTTACAACATCCCACCAAGGACGATCCAGACCGTCGGGCTCAGTTAGCAGAAAGGGCGACTAGCAAAGTGGGCGAAAACGTTTGTTCCCCACGACATGCTGTTTACGGATTGAGCTAATTTCTGTGTGAAGGGAGAGTAAATGAACATAATCAAGGACACTGGTCAGTTATCAGTCCTCAATGGGTCCATCGAAGGCAGCTGGCGCGGCCATGGTAATGTTCTGGTGTGGAAATTGAGGGTTCTCGCATTACTGAGCCGTTTTTCATTCTGAGAACCCAGACAGCAGTCTGATACCTGCAGTGCTAGAAGATGTGCTGTCGTAGCTGCCATCCAACTTCTTTTTTCAGAACGATGGTGGTGAGGCATGATGGTAACTTAGACTCACAGTTTTTCTCTCTCCCATCTTAACTACTTTAAATTTGTGTTTGCCTGATTGTTTCTGCATGAGATGGGTGTTCCCAAGACTGTGAACTAACTTGTACAGCTTTGAATAACAATATTCCTGCCCAACACGTGATTGCTAGTCAAATTTTTATTATTTGTATTACAACATTTACTAAGGTAAAGCATCAAGTACTAACCAAATAGTCCTGATATGCATGCCACAGTGTTAAATGTGTAACCACTTGTCTGATATTTTCAGATTTTCAAGACCACTGAATAATTTCGTTTTAGAACAGTCAGAGTAAATATTCACAAGATTTCGTTCAAAGGATGTAGCATTAACTTCTTCATGTAGATCTATTTAATTTCTTCATAAACTTTAATGATGATGAGGTCCCATTCTCGGAGGAGCGTAGGGCATGATGAGGGAGACCTGCACTGCTGTACTAGGCAAGGTCCTAGCGGAGGTGGTTTACCATTACCTTCCTCCGACCGTAATGCGGATGAATGATGATGATGAAGACGACACAACAACACCCAGTCATCTCGAAGTAGGTGAAAATGCCTGACCCCGCCGGGAATCGAACCCAGGACCCCGTGCTTGGGAAGCGATTACACTACCGTGAGGCCACGAGCTGCTTACTCATAAACATTAGCTATCACTATTTACTAGGCTGAAATCATGTCTGCAAAGACCTGGGCTTGTTTCAGGAGGATTATAATGGTTCAACGGGTCAAGGAACTGCATGCTGCTAGGTTTTTTGTGGTCGACTGTATCAGGAACCATTGATAAATTATTAATAAATTATTTGGGGCATAAATTATTTTAAAAATATCTCCTATGTATGCAGAAAATTACTGAAACAAGAATTACCTCGGCCGATCATAAAACGCCCAAAGGACTAAGCGGAAGGACTGGACTTTAGGGCGTGAGGGGCGGGAGGGGGGGGGGAGGGTTGGGAGTATTCACCTTTTATTGTCCACAATATTTATTAAAGTCAATCAACTGCTAACAATTGTCAAACTTCAAGTGATAACATTTGTACATGAAACCCATCAGTTAGCTTTAGATAGCAACGCAAGTATAACAATTTTTCAGGTGAGAAGGATAATGACTTTTAATATTAAATAAATAGAATACACTGAACGCCTAAAGCGTTACAGTAAGTTCACATTAGATTTCTAGACTTGCGCTATTGGGTGGGGAATTGTAGGGCGCCCCTAGATAGGTCAGGGGTCCACTACACAAAGGAAGCGGCTACTCGGGTAGCAGAGTACTTGTGGCGTGCACATGGGGGTTTTTTAGGCTAGGCAGTAGTGCAAGGTGACCCGATGAACACTCACCAGTCGACTTGCAGACAGAAGAATCAGATTGCGCTCACTGTAAAGACACTTCAGCTATCAGGATATTAGCAGTAAATTTTCAGAGTGTTCGGAATAAACTTCCTGAATTTACTGCCCTCCAGGAAACGTGTGGCGCGCAAATTATTCGCGGAACAGAGACCTGGCTAAACCCTGAGATAGGAAGTTCTGAAATATTTAGTGAGGGTTGGAACGTGTATCGGAAAGACAGATTAAACACCGTAGGAGGTGGTGTCTTCATTGCAGTTCACCAAGATATTGTGTATGCTGAGGTCGAAGTAGAGTGTGATTGTGAATTTATCTGGACACGTTTAACAGGACTAGGGGAAATAAAGTTAATTGTGGGGTGTTATTACCGGCCACCAGGTTCCACCGTGACAGTTCTAGAATCATTCATAGCGAGTCTACATTCTGTATCGCAGAAGTACCCGGATCATGCTATATTAGTCGGAGGCGATTTCAACCTACCTAGTATAGACTGGGATGTCTATGGATTCATTACAGGTGGTACAGATAAGCCGTCGTGTGAATTACTTTTGAACACACTATCAGAAAACTGTCTTGAGCAGCTAAATCGACAGCCAACACGTAATGGAAATATTTTAGATCTGGTAGCCACGAACAGACCAGACTTCATCGACGGTGTCAGTGTTGAGACAGGGATTAGTGATCATGATGTTGTCATTACGACTATGGTTACGAAAGTTAAAAAGTCAGTCAAGAAGGCTAGGAGAGTATTCTTACTAGAAAGAGCAGATAAGCAGTTGTTAGCATCCCACTTAGAAAATGAATCGACTTCATTTACTTCCTGTACGATGGACGTGGAAGAATTATGGGCAAATTTCAAACACATTGTAAGTAACGCATTGGGCAAGTACGTGCCGAAAAAGTGGGTTACAGACGGAAAAGACCCACCGCGGTTTAACAGCGCAATTCGGAGAATGCTCAGGAAGCAAAGGCAGTTGCACTCGCGGTACAAGAATGAGGACAGGCAAAAGTTAGTAGAGATTAGTGCTGCTCTAAAAAGAGCGATGCGCGAAGCTTTCAACCACTACCATCGTCATACCGTAGCAAAAGATCTTGCTGAAAACCCAAGCAAATTCTGGTCTTACGTAAAATCGGTAAGCGGGTCGAAGGCTTCCATCCAGTCCCTCACTGATCAGTCTGGCCTGGCAACGGAAGACAGCAGAACGAAAGCTGAAATTTTAAATTTAGAATTTGAGAAATCTTTCACGCAGGAGGATCGTACAAACATACCGCCGTTTGAGTCTCGTACAGACTCTCGTATGGAGGACATAGTGATAGACATCCCTGGGGTTGTGAAGCAGCTGAATGGGTTGAAAATAAATAAGTCGCAGGTCCTCATGGGATTCCAATTCGGTTTTACAGAGCGTACTCTACTGCATTGGCTACTTACTTAGCTTGCATTTATCGTGGATCTCTTGCCCAACGTAAAGTCCCGAGCGACTGGAAAAAAGCGCAAGTTACGCCTGTATGTAAGAAGGGTAGAAGGACGGATCCTCAAAATTACAGACCAATATCCTTAACATCGGTTTGTTGCAGGATTCTGGAACATATTCTCAGTTCGAATATAATGAATTTCCTTGAGGCAGAGGAATTGCTGTCCATGCATCAGCACGGCTTTAGAAAGCATCGCGCCTGCGAAACGCAACTCACCCTTTATTCACATGATATCTTGCGAACCATGGATGAAGGGTATCAGCCAGATGTCATATTCCTTGACTTCCGGAAAGCGTTTTACTCGGTGCCCCACTGCAGACTCCTAACTAAGGTACGAGCATATGGGATTGGTTCCCAAATATGTGAGTGGCTCGATGACTTCTTAAGTAATAGATCCCAGTACGTTGTCCTCGATGGCGAGTGTTCATCGGAGGTGAGGGTATCATCTGGAGTGCCCCAGGGAAGTGTGGTAGGTCCGCTGTTGTTTCCTATCTACATAAATGATCTTTCGGATAGGGTGGATAGCAATGTGCGGCTGTTTGCTGATGATGCTGTGGTGTACGGGAAGGTGTCGTCGTTGAGTGACTGTAGGAAGATACAAGCTGACTTGGACAGGATTTGTGATTGGTGTAAAGAATGGCAGCTAACTCTAAATGTAGATAAATGTAAATTAATGCAGATGAATAGGAAAAAGAATCCTGTAATGTTTGAATACTCCATTAGTAGTGAAGCGCTTGACACAGTCACGTCGATTAAATATTTGGGCGTAACATTGCAGAGCAATATGAAGTGGGACAAGCATGTAATGGCGTTTTTGGGGAAGGCGGATAGTCGTCTTCGGTTTATTGGTAGAATTTTGGGATGATGTGGTTCATCTGTAAAGGACATCGCTGATAAAACACTAATACGACCTATTCTTGACTACAGCTCGAGCGTTTGGGATCCCTGCCAGATCGGATTGAGGGAGGACATAGAAGCAATTCAGAGGCGGGCTGCTGGATTTGTTACTGGTAGGTTTGATCATCACGCGAGTGTTACGGAAATGCTTCAGGAACTCAGGTGGGAGTCTCTAAAGGAAAGGAGGCGTTCTTTTCGTAAATCGCTACTGATAAAATTTAGAGACCCAGCATTTGAGGCTGACTGTAGTACAATTTTACTACCGCCAACTTACATTTCGCGGATAGACCACAAAGATAAGATAAGAGAGATTAGGGCTCGTACAGAGGCATATAGGCAGTCATTTTTCCCTCGTTCTGTTACGGAGTGGAACAGGGAGAGAAGATGCTAGTTGTGGTACGAGGTACCCTCCGCCACGCACCGTATGGTGGATTGCGGAGTATGTATGTTGATGTATATGTTTTAAAACCTTGCCCAAATATACTCATTTAAAAGAAAAATTAACCTTACACGTGAATAACTATTTTGCATTAACAAATAGTGAAGAAATAACATTTATAATAATAAAGTCCCTGAGCCGTGGCGGGGTTCTCGGGCGCAAGACGCTATGGATTACTCCTCTGGCTGAGGTTGGCACTATGTACGATCGCGAGCGCCTCCTGTCGGAGCGGGTCCTAACGAGGGAGTGAGTGCGAGTACGGGAGTCTGGGGCGGACAGCAGAGGAGAACGGACATTGCGACCGCACTCTGAGGCGACAAGACTCATTTGTTTTGCTGCAGGCAACTGTAATTTCAGAGATCTTTTGTCGCGATTGTCTTAGCCCGGTGGTGCCTAGTATCGGAGAACAAGACAGCTAACGTGTGACCTGTTGTTTTGGGTTTTGGAGTCCTCTTTGAGCAACCTAGTTATCACGCACACAAATGTATTGCTGCCGAGTGAGGTTACTCCTAATCTTGTGGAACTGAGCTTTCAGTGACTGGCTCGTCTGCAAATTAATTAATTTAACCTTTGTGGTGTTTTTTTTGCTTTCAATGGTGAATTTCTTGTCATTCATTTGTGTATGTTTCGCCGTTAATGATAACTGTGAGTAAGATAGCAAGGTCTTGAAGGGCTTGCGTATCGTGACTGTATTTTTGGCAACTGTTTAATTTGATTTCTTGTTTATCGGTCTGGTGAAAACTTATGACAAGTTTACTAATTTACGCCTGTGGTCCGGAAGTTGGTTTGAACGTTAATCCGTTGGTAAATCTTGACTGGACCTAACTGTTAACTGATCTTGCGTTGAACTAATGCCTTTATTAAATCGTTTCTTGTGTGCTATAAATTGTGTTACCATAGACAAGGAGACAGGGCACATTCTGTGGTCGAGGGGTAGGCACGGTTGCTGCTTTGCGCGTGGCGTCTTGTCGCTCGCTATCATTTCCCGCGTTAGTACGGGCGGCGTGAGATTTGTTTGCTCGCGGTTGTATGGCCGCTAGTCAGCTGTGCCTGCTCCCGCTTCAGGTTGTGCTGTGTTTCGTAAGGCGTACGCCGACTTTCAGTCACTGTTACTCCTGTGTTGCTGTCGGTCGCTTACCGAAACGTTAGTCTGTTTTAGCACGGTGGCCTCTGGCCCGTGACGATATCTGTTGATGACCAGCGTTGGGGCGGTCGTCCGTTCTGAGTGGCTTCGGTCGCTTGGACTGGGCAGTTACCATCTGGTTACACAGATCAAACTTGTTCATTTGCTGTAATTTCCTAAGTAATTTGTAAGAAAACTTGTAACTCAGCTTTTCATGATTTTACACAATTCAAGCATTTTGGTAAGGCATTTCCCTATCAATGTTTTATTTAAATGAGAATTCTTTATTGGGGTTATTCACCTGTTGAAACAACATAAAATTTGTAACTTAGCTTTCATGATTTTACTTAATTTAAGCATTCTTGTAAAGCAGTCCTTTATCTACGTTTTATTGATTGGAATTCTTTATTTGGGTTATTCACTGGTTGAAGGTTAACATACGTTTGTAACCAAGTTTAAGTCCTCGCTTAACTGAGATTTGTTAAGAGCCTTTATTGCTGGAAGATCATTAAAGCTTGGGTGCTTGTAATTGTGAATACTGTTGTCTGTCTAAGTTGTGGGCTACCCTTCCACTTCCACAGCCAAGCTGTCCTAACTACCAGTACAGTCCCAGTCAGAGAACTTTCATACATGAAACCTGCCAGTTAGCTTTAGTTACTAACAAATGTATAACAGCTTTTCAAATGAGACAGTTAATACCTTTTGATAGAAAATATACAACAATACACGCCCAAACGGCTATCGTAAGTTCACTTACAGTTTTAAGACCTCGCCCAAATACATTCATTCAAAAGAAACACTAACCCTACATACGCACTCTCAACTAGGCAGGCAATAATATGCATTAGACACTTCCCTTACAAATAGTTCCCAGCTCACGGCATCGGCCAAGTGCGGGCATGGACGTTCTGCGGAGCACCCAACAGGGGCCACACCTGGTTGTACCGCCTGGACCCGATTTATCGGACCGACCGAGGGCGAGAAGTACAGTAGATGTGTCCGACTTCACCTCCCGCATGCCGATATTGAAACCTCCGCAACAGTGTCTCATGGAGTTAGCGTACTTTGGTACATCATACAGTTCAAGATGCACAATATTGTCTGGAACAAACTAAACACTCAATTTTAGAACTTTATACACAACAGGCCCCAAGGCTTGGATGGTAAGGCAGAATGCCGACGCTACTAGACACCAAGCAACAACAGTTCGATCAGAACGGTGCAACAAATTGCGTAACGTCCGACCCCAACATGGATTACTAACAGATTTTCATAAATGAGCACTCGCTAATACACTCCTGGAAATGGAAACAAGAACACATTGACACCGGTGTGTCAGACCCACCATACTTGCTCCGGACACTGCGAGAGGGCTGTACAAGCAATGATCACACGCACGGCACAGCGGACACACCAGGAACCGCGGTGTTGGCCGTCGAATGGCGCTAGCTGCGCAGCATTTGTGCACCGCCGCCGTCAGTGTCAGCCAGTTTGCCGTGGCATACGGAGCTCCATCGCAGTCTTTAACACTGGTAGCATGCCGCGACAGCGTGGACGTGAACCGTACGTGCAGTTGACGGACTTTGAGTGAGGGCGTATAGTGGGCATGCGGAAGGCCGGGTGGACGTACCGCCGAATTGCTCAACACGTGGGGCGTGAGGTCTCCACAGTACATCGATGTTGTCGCCAGTGGTCGGCGGAAGGTGCACGTGCCCGTCGACCCGGGACCGGACCGCAGCGACGCACGGATGCACGCCAAGACCGTAGGATCCTACGCAGTGCCGTAGGGGACTGCACCGCCACTTCCCAGCAAATTAGTGACACTGTTGCTCCTGGGGTATCGGCGAGGACCATTCGCAACCGTCTCCATGAAGCTGGGCTACGGTTCCGCACACCGTTAGGCCGTCTTCCGCTCACGCCCCAACATCGTGCAGCCCGCCTCCAGTGGTGTCGCGACAGGCGTGAATGGAGGGACGAATGGAGACGTGTCGTCTTCAGCGATGAGAGTCGCTTCTGCCTTGGTGCCAATGATGGTCGTATGCGTGTTTGGCGCCGTGCAGGTGAGCGCCACAATCAGGACTGCATACGACCGAGGCACACAGGGCCAACGCCCGGCATCATGGTGTGGGGAGCGATCTCCTACACTGGCCGTACACCACTGGTGATCGTCGAGGGGACACTGAATAGTGCACGGTACATCCAAACCGTCATCGAACCCATCGTTCTGCCATTCCTAGACCGGCAAGGGAACTTGCAGTTCCAACAGGACAATGCACGTCCGCATGTATCCCGTGCCACCCAACGTGCTCTAGAAGGTATAAGTCAACTACCCTGGCCAGCAAGATCTCCGGATCTGTCCCCCATTGAGCATGTTTGGGACTGGATGAAGCGTCGTCTCACGCGGTCTGCACGTCCAGCACGAATGCTGGTCCAACTGAGGCGCCAGGTGGAAATGGCATGGCAAGCCGTTCCACAGGACTACATCCAGCATCTCTACGATCGTCTCCATGGGAGAATAGCAGCCTGCATTGCTGCGAAAGGTGGATATACACTGTACTAGTGCCGACATTGTGCATGCTCTGTTGCCTGTGTCTATGTGCCTGTGGCTCTATCAGTGTGATCATGTGATGTATCTGACCCCAGGAATGTGTCAATAAAGTTTCCCCTTCCTGGGACAATGAATTGACGGTGTTCTTATTTCAATTTCCAGGAGTGTAGTTTGTCTCAGGTGAGGTACACTTGCAACAAGGAAGGCAGAAAGTGCATGGCCAGTGAAAGACATAACTAGAGTGATATCACCTTATCAGTTCACCGAAATAGTCGTCCAACAGCATCAGAGAAGTAGGTCGCCGCTACGATCTCCCAATAAGGTGTCATCAGTTAACGGCCACCAACTGCTTGACTGCGCAGACCATCTCAAGACACAGCCGTTACAACTCTCTCCTGTACCATGACTTTTCAATACACCTCTTCACCGACCGGGTTACTTTCCCTCCTTGGGCAATCGCACCGTCTTCTCTCCACTCGCGCTCGCCTCTCTATCCGCTCCCTGCCGAGCCACCTCGCGGCCGACTCACAAACGCCGAAAGGTTAGCATCGCTGAACAAATATCGACAGCCACAAAGCCGGCATGACTCATTTACACTGTAAAGTAGACGCTTGGAGGACACAATTTTTATCATTGACGGGAATACAACGCTAAGATGAAACAATTATTTAAATTGTCTTTGAGGATATACACTCCTGGAAATTGAAATAAGAACACCGTGAATTCATTGTCCCAGGAAGGGGAAACTTTATTGACACATTCCTGGGGTCAGATACATCACATGATCACACTGACAGAACCACAGGCACATAGACACAGGCAACAGAGCATGCACAATATCGGCACTAGTACAGTGTATATCCACCTTTCGCAGCAATGCAGGCTGCTATTCTCCCATGGAGACGATCGTAGAGATGCTGGATGTAGTCCTGTGGAACGGCTTGCCATGCCATTTCCACCTGGCGCCTCAGTTGGACCAGCGTTCGTGCTGGACGTGCAGACCGCGTGAGACGACACTTCATCCAGTCCCAAACATGCTCAATGGGGGACAGATCCGGAGATCTTGCTGGCCAGGGTAGTTGACTTACACCTTCTAGAGCACGTTGGGTGGCACGGGATACATGCGGACGTGCATTGTCCTGTTGGAACAGCAAGTTCCCTTTCCGGTCTAGGAATGGTAGAACGATGGGTTCGATGGCGTCCCCTCGACGATCACCAGTGGTGTACGGCCAGTGTAGCAGATCGCTCCCCACACCATGATGCCAGGTGTTGGCCCTGTGTGCCTCGGTCGTATGCAGTCCTGATTGTGGCGCTCACTTGCACGGCGCCAAACACACATACGACCATCATTGGCACCAAGGCAGAAGCGACTCTCATCGCTGAAGACGACACGTCTCCATTCGTCCCTCCATTCACGCCTGTCGCGACACCACTGGAGGCGGGCTGCACGATGTTGGGGCGTGAGCGGAAGACGGCCTAACGGTGCGCGGGACCGTAGCCCAGCTTCATGGAGACGGTTGCGAATGGTCCTCGCCGATACCCCAGGAGCAACAGTGTCCCTAATTTGCTGGGAAGTGGCGGTGCAGTCCCCTACGGCACTGCGTACGATCCTACGGTCTTGGCGTGCATCCATGCGTCGCTGCGGTCCGGTCCCGGGTCGACGGGCACGTGCATCTTCCGCCGACCACTGGCGACAACATCGATGTACTGTGGAGACCTCAAGCCCCACGTGTTGAGCAATTCGGCGGTATGTCCACCCGGCCTCCCGCATGCCCACTATACGCCCTCGCTCAAAGTCCGTCAAATGCACATACGGTTCACGTCCACGCTGTCGCGGCATGCTACCAGTGTTAAAGACTGCGATGGAGCTCCGTATGCCACGGCAAACTGGCTGACACTGACGGCGGCGGTGCACAAATGCTGCGCAGCTAGCGCCATTCGACGGCCAACACCGCGGTTCCTGGTGTGTCCGCTGTGCCGTGCGTGTGATCATTGCTTGTACAGCCCTCTTGCAGTGTCCGGAGCAAGTATGGTGGGTCTGACACACCGGTGTCAATGTGTTCTTTTTTCCATTTCCAGGAGTGTAGTAGTCGACACAATTTTCTTGATCTATATATAAGCAGGAAAAACGATGAAAATGTTCTTAAAATTTATATCGTGTCCACTACGACCTGCAATAACACATATACTACATGTAGCAGTAGAAAAACAAACTAGCATCAAACAATTTCATAATCAATTTAAAATCCCTGAGACGAAAAAATAACGCTCTTGGAGAAATGTTTGTCAACAAATGATTGTGACTATTGCTACTTTAGACAACATTACTGACAACTAAAAAATTAGACAAATGATGCAAACAATAAAAAGTAAGAAACTACACTGGCTGCAAACAACTACTATTTAGGTGATACTTTAAAAAAAAATTGTCAGACACAGAATGATGATGTTGCAACAAAAGGACACAAAATCCCCAAACGTCTTCTCATAATTCCCCATACACAATGTTCTCCTAAATATGGAACAACTGGCCAGAACTGTCACGCTAAATTCAACAGATATTATGAAATGACACACCAGAAGGGTAAACTGTCAGTTGAAATATCAAAGGGACGACCCACTATTTTGTGAACATATGCGATAATCCAAAAGTACTACACGCTGCAAAAAAGGGTATAGAATGAATATTAGAAAACGTTATGATTATCTTCAAGAGCTGCCGATAAAATTTCTTTGCTTAATAATTAGTTTCGGTCCGCAGACGATCATTAGGGTCATAAAATCATTTACAACACATTAGACGATCTGAAATCATTAGCATGAGGTAATTAAGTGAATGAATTGGTCAGCGTTGTCACATAGTAGTGTTAATTACATCGTCAATCATAAACTGTGTCAGACAGTGTACTCATTCATGCTACATTAACAATCAGGATTAACACTAGGAACGGAGACATTCTATACATATACTTGGTTTGTAGAATGCCTCCTTTCCTAGTGTTAATGCTGACTTGCATAGTTTATGATTGATGATATACAGGGTGTTTCAAAAATGACCGGTATATTTGAAACGGCAATAAAAACTAAACGAGCAGCGATAGAAATACACCGTTAGTTGCAATACACTTGGGACAACAGTACATTTTCAGGCGGACAAACTTTCGAAATTACAGTAGTTACAATCTTCAACAACAGATGGCGCTGCAAGTGATGTGAAAGATATAGAAGACAACGCAGTCTGTGGGTGCGCCATTCTGTACGTCGTCTTTCTGCTGTAAGCGTGTGCTGTTCACAACGTGCAAGTGTGCTGTAGACAGCATGGTTTATTCCTTAGAACAGAGGATTTTTCTGGTGTTGGAATTCCACCGCCTAGAACACAGTGTTGTTTCAACAAGACGAAGTTTTCAACGGAGGTTTAATGTAACAAGAAGGACCGAAAAGCGATACAATAAAGGATCTGTTTGAAAAATTTCAACGGACTGGGAACGTGACGGATGAACGTGCTGGAAAGGTAGGGCGACCGCGTACAGCAACCACAGAGGGCAACGCGCAGCTAGTGCAGCAGGTGATCCAACAGCGGCCTCGGGTTTCCATTCGCAGTTTTGCAGCTGCGGTCCAAATGACGCCAACGTCCACGTATCGTCTCATGCGCCAGAGTTTACACCTCTATCCATACAAAATTCAAACGCGGCAACCCCTCAGCGCCGCTACCATTGCTGCACGAGAGACATTCGCTAACGATATAGTGCACAGGATTGATGACGGCGATATGCATGTGGGCAGCATTTGGTTTACTGACGAAGCTTATTTTTACCTGGACGGCTTCGTCAATAAACAGAACTGGCGCATATGGGGAACCGAAAAGCCCCATGTTGCAGTCCCATCGTCCCTGCATCCTCAAAAAGTACTGGTCTGGGCCGCCATTTCTTCCAAAGGAATCATTGGCCCATTTTTCAGATCCGAAACAATTACTGCATCACGCTATCTGGACATTCTTCGTGAATTTGTGGCGGTACAAACTGCCTTAGACGACACTGCGAACACCTCGCGGTTTATGCAAGAAGGTGCCCGGCCACATCGCACGGCCGACGTCTTTAATTTCCTGAATGAATATTTCGGTGATCTTGTGATTGCTTTGGGCTATCCGAAACATACAGGAGGCGGCGTGGATTGGCCTCCCTATTCGCCAAACATGAACCCCTGTGACTTCTTTCTGTGGGGACACTTGAAAGACCAGGTGTACCGCCAGAATCCAGAAACAATTGAACAGCTGAAGCAGTACATCTCATCTGCATGTGAAGCCATTGCGCCAGACACATTGTCAAAGGTTTCGGGTAATTTCATTCAGAGACTACGCCATATTATTGCTACGCATGGTGGATATGTGGAAAATATCGTATTATAGAGTTTCCCAGACCGCAGCGCCATCTGTTGTTGAAAATTG
This sequence comes from Schistocerca serialis cubense, assembly GCF_023864345.2. Taxonomy (NCBI): domain Eukaryota; kingdom Metazoa; phylum Arthropoda; class Insecta; order Orthoptera; family Acrididae; genus Schistocerca; species Schistocerca serialis. Next base: position 160,135,690 of record NC_064645.1, read on the forward strand.
TAACTACTGTAATTTCGAAAGTTTGTCTGCCTGAAAATGTACTGTTGTTCCAAGCATATTGCAACAAACGGTGTATTTCCATCGCTGCTCGTTTAGTTTTTATTGCCGTTTCAAATATACCGGTCATTTTTGAAACATCCTGTAACTCTACGTACTCATGTAGAATGACTCCATACCTAGGTTAAGGCTGACTGTTTATGTAGCATGAGTGAGGAAACAGTCTGGCAGTGTTTTACCCTACACAAACAGTATTTAAAATGCACTCAGTGTCACATGCTTCTGTGATTTGGTCTACGGACCAGCCCCATAAGCAGCAGGTGTTTCGTGATGGTATGGCGAAAATTGTATGGAGTTGTGAGTAGTAGCCATGCTCTACAGCCAACTTCTGCAACCATACTAACAAATGTGTTCCTAGTGGATTATTGTCTACCAACTATTTCAACGTATGTGGGAGATACTGCTTGACACATAATTGTAAACTGGTTTATTCAAAGTTCAGTCGTATTTTCTCTGCAAATTAGCCTATGTTACAGAAAAAAATGCCCGTTTTATAGCAAAACTCTAAGAAATGGGCACATGTTATGCTGAACATGCAATAAATTGGCCGAATTACAACAAATGGCCTCACGTTACGGTAAAATTGTAACAAATCACTTAACTGTTTACCGTTACCCGTCCTTGTGATCTGCTTTTCATGACCCCGTCTCTAATGACCAGCTGTTGTCGGTATATTAACCGGAAGTTAAAACGAAGTAAGTGATTCGATGACGTATTACAAGAATTTTCACTGCTCCATTAGCCAAGTAGTATTTGCTCGTGAAGAATTTGTAAAGATAAAACTGACACCATCTTACATCATCCTTAAATCATTCACAATATATCGACAGTTTGACATATGGGGAAAAAACCAGTCATTTGCAATGGTAGTGTACAATCGATAGTTACATGACTGCTTAAGTGTACAAAGCATGTATTGTTAATAATATCATGTACGAGGGCATGTTGAAAAGTAATGCGTTCGAATTTTTATGCGAAAACTCTTATAGCTTTTTAAATGAAACAAACTGTATTACCATTCTTCATCTTTATTCTTTACCTCAACGTATTTGCAGCACTCTTCCTCTGGAGGACTATGAGCTGTAGCGTGTGACATGACAATGTGTAAAGTAACTACGTCGGTAAGTGAGAGACAGGCCAGTGTAATCGAGTTCCACACATGGAGCTCCCTCTGGTACAGCATGAAATGCTAGACCACACACGAGAGCTGCGATATCTGCAACAGTATGACACCTTCGTTTCACTGTCGTTAGTCATCCTTCATACACGCCCGTCTTGGTCCTAACCTATTTTCATCCTATTTGCACATTTTAAAGAACACCTTCGTGGAATTCACTTTGGTAGTGATTAGTGCACTCAGAGGTGAGGTTTGGCTCTCTGAACAAAGATTCTTCAGGGACGGTATCAACAATCTGGTCTCTCGTTGGGACAAATGTGTTCGTCAACAGGATGACTACGTTGAGAAATAAATATGAAGACATGAAAAATAAAGATGTAAAATGTTAATGAAGTTTGATTTATTAAAAAAAACTGTGAGAGTTCACATATATACTCTCGGTGGTACGGCCGAGCGTTGGTGCAGTCTCTTGACAATCGACTAAGATGGGCGCCTTACTAGGAACGGTGAAAGACGATGTCGGCCTCAAGAAAGTGAGAGTATACAAAATTCCGTGCGCCTGTTTCAAATCCTAAGTCGGCCAGACAGTTCGTACGATGGAAAATCGATGCAGAACATTGCATAAACACTGGACACGCAGCGAATTATGAAAAGTCAAAAGCGCTTGCCTTAATAAATACCTAATGTGACTGCGTCTACAAAGAGGTCATAGAAATTCGCGTAACAGACTACGACGTCAACCGAGACAAAGGTTACCAACTCAGTAATGCCTGGGAACCAATACTAAGCTCTATCAAGGAGCAACGGCGCAAGCCTCTGATAATGGTAGAACGGTTATTCACCGAAATATCGTGTGCTTTCGACGACCTTATCCGGCTCGACAATCGAGAACCCTTCAAACAAAAAACTGTTCTCTTTAAGTACCAAGTTCAAATTTACAGAAGTACATTTCTATCTGACACTTGAATAACTCTTTAGTCTTACTTCATGCTGTTGTATTCTGCAGATGAGGTCAAGAACTAGGCAGAGTATCTCCATGCTCGGCTCTATACTGCCACTGCTGTGCTGAGAGAGGGTGACATTTCTTCACTGGCCTCTCCCACTCTCATTGCGGACTGCAGCGAGGCATCGCTAACGTCAATGGTATCGATGCCCGCTGCTGCCTATGATGCGGCCGTACGATCTCTGCACGATACCACGTTACTGATCATGCGGACAATATTTATAGTAACTCCAAACTTCTCTCAGATGATACTGCTATCTTTAATGAACTACTACGTGGAAAATGCTGCACACTTACATAGTGGTTCACGAAGATATGCAAATATTTTAATGTTATTCTACAGGTAAAACTAAAACAAAAGTTCATATATACATAGGTCCGCAAATGTTTAGTTACGGAGATACAGATAATAAAATATTTTGCCTGAGATTTAGCAATTCGCTAATATACTATTGGCCATTGAAATTGGTGTAGCAATTTGACACACCACGAAGATGACGTGCTACAGACGCTAAATTTAACCGACAGGAAGAAGATGCTGTGATATGCAAATGACTAGCTTTTCAGAGCATTCACACAAGTCTGACCCCGGTGGCGACACCTACAACGTGCTTGCATGAGAAAAGTTTCCAACCTCTTTCTCATACACAAACAGCAGTTGACCGGCGTTGCCTGGTGAAACGTTGTTGTGATGTCTCGTGTAAGGAGGAGAAATGCGTACCATCACGTTTCTGACTTTGATAAAGGTCGGATTGTAGCCTATCGCGATTGCGGTTCATCGTATCGCGACATTGCTGCTCGCGTTGGTCGAGATCCAATGACTGTTAGCAGAATATGGAATCAGTGGGTTCAGGAGGACAATACGGAACGCCGTGCTGGATTCCAACGGCCTCGTATCACTAGCAGTCGAGATGACAGGCATCTTATCCGCATGGCTGTAACGGATCGTGCAGCCACGTCTCGATCCCTGAGTCACCAGATGGGGACGGTTGAAAGACAACAACCGTCTGCACGAACAGTTCGACGACGTTTGCAGCAGCATGGACTATCAGCTCGGAGACTATGGCTACGGTTACCCTTCACGCTGCATCACAGACAGGAGCGCCTGCGATAGTGTATTCAACGACGAACCTGGGTGCACGAAAGGCAAAACGCCATTTTTTCGGATGAATCCAGGTGGTCGCATCCGTGTTTGGCGACATCGCGGTGTACGCACATTGGAAGCGTGTATTAGTCATCGCCATACAGGTGTATCACCCGGCGTGATGGTATGGGGTGTCATTGGTTACACGTCTCGGTCACCTTTTATTCGCACTGACGGCACTTTGAACAGTGGACGTTACATTACAGATGTATTACGACCCGTAGCTCTACCCTTCATTCGATCCCTGCGAAACCCTACATTTCAGCAGGATAATGCACGACCGCATGTTGCAGGTCCTGTACCGGCCTTTCTGGATACAGAAAATGTTCGATTGCTGCCCTGGCCAGCACATTCTCCAGATCTCTCATCAATTCAAAACGTTTGGTCAATGGTGGCATTCATAAAGCGAGCAAGTAATACCTCACGTGTATTGACCTTGCCTTCATAAACTATGTCTTTCATCCAACCCCGTGCCAAAAAAGCGGGCGATCTGGTTGCCCAGAGACGTGTAGCACCACGATCAGACCATTTCTGTGGAAAACGTTCATTTGAATGTGTAGTAAAGATGTTGGTGAAATGTGGAGGCGCGCCGTTATATTGAAAATACAGTTATAATCGTGTAGCATGTAGAACATCTTCGAGCAAGCGGGGCATTTCTTCTTGAAGGAATTGTAAGTATGTCTCGCAAGTTAGATGTCCTGGGAAAATAAATGGTCCAATAAAGTGTGTGTTGATTATTCCACACCACACATTTATGCTAAATCGCTGCTGGAAATTGTGTTGCACTGTAGCATGTTCGTTTGTTTCAGACCGTAAGTGCTCGTTATGTGAATTGTTTATGCCATCTCGAGTAAAATTTGCCTTATCAGTAAATAAAATTTATTTGAGTAACGGCCGATTAGAAATTAACTAGTTGCACAACTACAAGCGAATGGCAGGATCTCCCGGATGTAAATGATAAACTTTTTGTTTATAGTGAGGATACAGACTATTGTACTTCAGTGTACGCCATACCTTAGATTGTGAAATGCCTAATCGTTGAGAGGTACGTCGTGTACTGGTACCCGGGTTACGTCGAATAGCATCCATAATATCCTCAAAATCGTCTTGAGGTATCGAGCGCTCGTACTGATTATGAACGCTACGTAGATAATCTGTTCTGCAACATTCTAAATACGCCACTAATGGTTCGTGGATTCGGAATCCTCAGAGTTCGATAACGTACGCCATAGTCGTCGACTGCAGCCGTAGCATTACCATCACATTTGCCATAAATAGACACCATATCGGCGTATTCCTCTGTCGTAAATTTGAAAGCATCCCTGTTTTATAAATAATCTTCAAACTACAACAGTTACATGTGGTTTCACTTAAATACACTGTTGTTATTGTGTTCTTTCACTGAACAATGCAGAAAACTAGCTCGTTTCAAGGTTAGGAAAAGATTGAAACAACTCACTAGCGGTTGCCAAAAATGACATTAAAGTTTCTGCATTCTTAATGGAAACAAATTTACTTGTTTAGTAATCCTTGCTTCTCTGCATGTTTTGGAAAACTACTGCTGATACACGTCGGGGACACGTTTTATTAGATTCACCAGACCAATAACAACAAAATAAATGGGAATCGTGCTTTATTTTAACCTCGCACAGTTTTGAGATGGCTTCATATTAGCGCAGTCTCTAAATTTCAGGCAAAATCTTTATTAGCGGTAGCTCCGTAACTAAACATTTGCGGACCTATGTTTATATGATTTTTTTTCTTTAGTTTTACTTGTAGAATAACATATTAAAATATTTGCATATATTCATGAATCGCCCTGTAAATAAGATTTCAACATGCTGCAAAGGCCTGTAATTTGCTTTCAGTATTCAGAAATATAAAACTTTCCACTTCAAAAGAGACAGAAAAAAGACTGCCAGTCACAACTGGAAGCAGTGAACTCATACAAATATCAGCGTGTAGCTTTTTGTGAAATGCAAAGGTTGCACAGGCTCAGACGTAGGTGAAGTAGGTTGCAAAGTTCCGTTTATTGGTAGGATACTCGGAAATGCAGTCTACAAACGCGTTTGCTTAAAATGTACTCATGCGGTCCATCGAAGAATATAGCTCCAGAGTCTGGAATTAGTACCAAAGAGGACTAGAGGCGGCTAATGGTCGTATACAAAGAAGGGAAGCACGAATGTGTACAGGTTTGGTTGTTCCTTAGGAGAGAGTCGCGGAGATGCTGAGAACTTGAAATGGCAGACGCGTGAAGACAGAAGCCAAGTATCCCACCAAAGACTACTGATGAAGATTCAGGGGTCAGCTTTCAATGAGGAATCTAGGAAAACACTATAACTCACTAGGTACAATGTTAAGGTTAAGTACAATGCGCACAGAGGTTTTTAAGCCGTCATTCTTCCGTCATTTTCATATGAAAATGTTAGAGCTAAAACACCTCTTAACTGGTACAATGCTAATTATGAAATGTACTTTGTGGTGTCACCGCCAGACACCACACTTGCTAGGTGGTAGCTTAAATCGGCCGCGGTCCGTTTAGTACATGTCGGACCCGCGTGTCGCCACTGTGTGATCGCAGACCGAGCGCCACCACAAGGCAGGTCTCGAGATACGGAATAGCACTCGCCCCAGTTGTACGACGACTTTGCTAGCGACTAAACTTACGAAGTCTTTCTCTCAATTGCCGGGAGACAGTTAGAATAGCCTTCAGCTAAGTCCATAGCTACGACCTAGCAAGGCGCTATTAACCGTATCTGAAGATAGTCTTATTTGTATTATCAAGAGCGATGTACCACAAGGATCGAATAAAGTTAAGTATTCGAGGAGCTGCATACTTTTCTTATTACCATTCAATACTTATCCTGTTCCAAACTTGACGCCAGTCGGCGTGTGTGTACGCGTGCCTTTCGGCTCCCTTCTCAGTGTGGCGTAGCTAGCTTGCTACGCCACAACATACTTCATAGTGGTTTGCAGAGTATAAAGGTAGAAATCAGTTCAAAAACCATATGACATCCCTGCCACTTCTAATACTCCTATATGAAACCACTAATGGTTTTCGCTAAGGAAATTTATGAAAACGAGGCTTTCACCTTTTGGCCTCGAAAGCCGCTATCAGTAAAACAAAGAGTGTTCATAATTGAAGTTATAGTTTCAAAACGCTGTAGAAAGAGAAACGCTTTTCAGAATGACGTCTATATTTCAACAGCATGTCATGGAACAAAAAATAGTTACCGAAAATTTGACCATTATATGGCGCTGTAAGCGCCAGAATATGCACACAAACATATGCGCGGGCAAGATGACCGTCTCAGCGAAGTGCTATCGCGCTGCTGGGAAAGCTCTTTTTGAAGAACGATGACTGTGCGCCAGCAGCCCTGCAGAAATTCCGGACTCCAAGGGTACCAAAAAAAGGCACTGGTCCGATGTCTACGAAGGATCTGGAGAAAATGATTGCAAAATTGGGAAAGACAGGTTCTTTCGAAGTGCAACGTGGCAGAGGGACCAAAGCACATGAACCGACATCTTTCGAAGATGTGACCACTGCATTGCAGGTAGGGTCGAGCGGTGGCGTGTAAAAATGCAGTTCACGGGGAATTGCCTTCAAGTGCAAAATACCTGCGAGCACAGGACATAAAATTGTACGAAACATCCTGCACTGCTATCCCCACAAGATCGCCCATATTCAGTAGTCGCTTTCTCTCTGTAATTTGTTGCTCACATTTGACAGTGAATGGCCATGGAACATTCTGTCGCAGACGAAGCTCATTTCCATCTCTAAAAGACATGTCAATGCACAGAATTGCAGAATACGGGCAACGGAAACTGCGCACGCACATCAGTCGACACAATTTTATTCTGCATGGATGACTATGTGGTGCGGACTGATGGCATCATTTATTGTAAGACATTGTTTCGAGGAGATTGGTTCTGCGGATCCCGTTAACCTGTACAATCATTGGGGAACACTGTGAGAATCTTTTGCGCACCAACGTCATTACAGCCCTTCAACAGCGTGGATGTGTGGCCAGGATCATTTTTATAGAAAATGGCGCTCCTCCGTACATTGCACAGCCAGTGAAGCGTCTACTGCAGAGGAATTTCGGAAATGCTACAATTATCCGCCGTCATTTTCCTATAACCTGGCCGTCCAGACTACCTGGACCTGCCATGCAATTGTGCTATGGGACTTTGTTTCCATCTACAGATGGTCAAGTGCTGTAAGAATGTTCAGATTTACAGCAGTTCGCTACAAAATGAAGTAAATGCCTTTTTAGATAACCCTTCTGTATTTGGTTGTTCCCATACTTGACAGGCCGGAGTGGCCGAGCGGTTCTACGCGCTTCAGTCTGGAACCGCGTGACCGCTACGGTCGCAGGTTCGAATCCTGCCTCGGGCATGGATGTGTGTGATGTCCTTAGGCTAGATAGGTTTACGTAGTTCTACGTTCTAGGGGACTGATGACCTCAGATGTTAAGTCCCATAGTGCTCAGAGCCATCTGAACCATACTTGACATGACAACATTTGGAATCAAACCCATTATAACTCATGAGGAGAGGTCTCCAGCAGTGCGATCAACGTTTTGAAAATATCTATATGGTGATGTAGGTTAAGATCGCAGGTATCACACTACTGCAGCCATTCACCGGGAGGGCCCTCGTTTGCGAGTAATTGACGAAAAAAATTCGGAATTTTGTGGGATACTCAGTAGTGTTAAAAAAGTTGCATTGTATAGTTTGGGTATGTCGTATAATGGATAGGATAACAGCTTCACATGCAGGAGGTTGTGGGTTTGAATTTCGTCAGATAAACAACTTTTATTTTATTTTATTTTTTTTTTGCATGGTAATCCTAATACAAACATTTAAAAAGTAACACAAATATCTATTGCACTATGGACAAAATAATATAGATGAAAATCTAAATGAAAGACAGGTTTATAAGGGTAAAATGAGAAGAAGGTATAATGAACCCAATAATGTGGATGAAGAAACAGGATGATAAAACAAAAGAAATCAAATTGAAATTAATATGTGAAATTAATTAAAACACATGACCAAAGATTTCAACTGGAGGAAGAATGATTGAAGAAAAAATGAAACAGTTGATATCATAATTATGTTATAAAGGAATGGAATTAAACAGATACACGTAAATGAATTAACTGAATGAAAATGATGATGAAGGTAATTTCGATAAAGATTTAAAAATTATGACTTTACGCTGTGAAGTTATCTGAAAGATGCGGTTTCAGTGCTCCAGTTACGAACATAGCTGAACTGAAGACACATATTGCGAAACGCATTCTGAACCTGACGCCGAGACACTCCGATCTGTTGTGGAACATGCTTTTTCTCTATTTCAACTTGTGCCAGAAAACAGGGGACAGCATACTCAACGTGTCTTGCGCCAGTCTCAACACAAGCAGAGAACGATGTCATTTAGCTTCTTATGCGGGTTGTGGCTCCAGAACAATTCAAAATGGGGTTCATTTTGATTTTTATCTGGTTTGTGGCCTCAGGACAATTAAAGACCGATGTTTCCCATCCGATGTGGTACGATCTTCGTTGGTGGACAGCCCTGTCTAACTAAGCCTAGTCATATTTTTTGATTTAACTAAGACGTTTGACTGTTTTGATCACAAACTATTGCTCCAGAAGTTGGGCCATTGCGGAATACGTGGAGTTGCTCACAATTGGTTCACCCCTTACTTTAACAACAGACAGCAAAATGTCATTATTAACAGTGTTGAGAATGACTGTGATGTGGGGTCTGAGTGAGGTACAATCAAATAAGAGGTGCCCAGGGATCAGTGACGCGGCTACTCCTGCTCCTTATTTGTATAAATGATATGCCCTTTAGTATTACGGATAACTCTAAAATATTTCTGTTTGCTGATGACACTAGCTTGGTAGTAAAGTATGTTGTGTGCAGAATTGGCTCGGTTTCAAATAGTGCAGTTCATGGCCTAAATTCATGGCCTGTACAAAATAAACTAACGTTAAATCACAGTAAGACTCAGTTTTTACAGTTTCTAACACACAATTCGTCAAAATCCGACTTTTTAATTTCACTGAATGGGCTTAAGATTAGTGAAACTGGACAGTTCAGATTTCTAGGTGTTCTGATAGATAGTAAACTGTCATGGAAAGCCCACATTCAGGATCTTGTTTAAACACTTATTGCGGCAGTTTTTCTATTCGAACGGTATATGAAGTAAATGATCGTTCGACACGAAAATTAGTCTACTTTACTTATTTTTATTCGCTTAGGTCGTATGTTATTATATTTTGGGGTAACTCTTCCCATTCTATATGTAAAACATTCTCGGTATTCTCGCAGCGTCAGTTCAGGATAAAATCTCGAGCGAGCTGACGATGACGATGGAGGTAATCGTCGAAAGCTCGAGATTTTATCCCGAACTGACGCGGCGAGAATACCGAGAATGTTTTACATATAAGTGCCGTCGCGAAAATCTTCGTTCCCATCTTCCGATTTTAAAAGGATATTTTTGGCTCAGAAACGGACGGTTCGGGCAATAAGTTCGCGAACCTCTTGTCGACACCTGTTCACTAGTCTTGGTCTCTCAACATATATATTCTGTCATCTCTTGTTAACAATATCATCTTATTTCCAAGAATAGGCAGCTTTCACCTAGTTAATACTCTTCAGAAACCAAACCTGCATTTCGATCGGACTTCCTTAACTCTTGTGCAGAAAGGTGTGCAGTATACTACTGCATCCAGTTTCAATAAGCTAAGACAATAATTCAAAAATCTTAGCAGTAATCCACGCGCTTTCAAATCGAAACTGAAGAGTTTCCTCATGGGTCACTCCTTCTATTCTGTCGAGGACTTCCTTGAAAAATTAAGCTGATTCTTCTTGTATTGATGATTGCGTGTACTTAAACTTACGGCTTCACTTTTTTCGGGTTCATAAACGTTTTACTTTTACCTGTTATTACTTTTACGTTGTAATTTGATGAACTGACACGTTCCATGACGTTGGAGACTTGCTCCTCAATTTATTCCTACGAAACTTGACGTGTAAATAAATTAAATAAAAAAAACAGTGCCGTAACTATTGACTGACAAACTTGTGGAGTAACGCACGCTGAACATCACGAATGATGTAACGTGCAACTCGAATCTCAGCCATCATTTTACGATTCATCTGTCATTTGTAGCCGACCCCATTTACGCTTATCTATCGATCAAATATTCGTAGAATCTTTTTTTTTTATTCCATGTCGGGTACGATGTTTAAATTTGACGTCATTCTGAATGGTTCAAATGGCTCTGAGCACTATGGGACTCAACTTCTGAGGTCATTAGTCCCCTAGAACTTAGAACTAGTTAAACCTAAGTAACATAAGGACATCACACACATCCATGCCCGAGGCAGGATTTGAACCTGCGACCATAGCGGTCTCGCGGTTCCAGACTGCAGCGCGTAGAACCGCACGGCCACTTCGGCCGGCGACGTCATTCTGAATAGTGGTCCTCTTTCTACATCGTTTTCAAACTGTAACCTTAATTATGGACACCCTGTACAATAACAACTTTAACCTTGTATATTAAAATTTGCAATAGGATTCTCACAACAAAGTTGAAAGTGGATGAAATAGTATTGTTTGAGCGCAGAACGAAGTACGCTGGGTTTCGTGCAGCTGCCCGTGTTGAAGTCGTGACAGGGTTGCCAGGAACCATTGTGCCCACAGGAGAATGCAGGTCCATAAGTGGCGACAACGTTGTCTCCACGACATTAGCATAGTTGCATGGCGTACAAGATTCATCGAACTGTTTACGTATGTATTGCATGGGACCTCCTGGGGCGCCAACCGCAGCAGACCTCGTCTACATACAACGTTGCAGAGACAAAGAATGGACATTCTGCACGTCTCTGTTGTGAGGCTGTACTAACCCATGTGTAAGCAACTGTCACGAGTGTATGTAATTGTTATTATTGTTGTTATTGTTGTCTTTAGTTCTACGGCACTTATGGTCCAGCTTTCCACACTTATCTTTCCTATGCATGACTCTTCAACCCAGCATAGTTACTGCAACCTAAATCCACTTGGACCTGCTTATTCCAGGCAGGCCTTGGTCTAGTAATTTTATCACCAACACTTCGTTTCATTATCAAATTAACTGACATTACTTAGTACCTCAGCATTTGTCCTATCAACGGATCCCTTCTATTGGACAAGTTGCGGCGTAAGTGCCATTTGTCCTCAAGTCGATTCGGTACCTTTTCTTTAGTTTCCCATGTAATCTGGAGCTTTCTTCCTGCAACACCCTTTTCAATATCTTCATTTTACTATTCATCGGAAAATTTCCGTTTCATAAAAGACTATACGCCAGATAAATACTTTCAGGAAATACCATTGTGCCGAATTATTATTTTTTTGTCGCCCCTGATAAAATTATAGTGTCACAAGGAAACCTTAAATTCTTTATATCTTTTCCCTCAGTTTTTCCATTTCCCTACTGCTTGCTCTGTGTACTGATTAAATAATATGGAGATAGGTACGAGACCTTTTTTAAGCCACCTAGTTTGTAAACAAACAGTAATAGCCATCATCTCCCTGTGTCCCATACCTGATAATTTCAAAATTTCGAAGAGTGAATTCCAGCCAACATTCTGGAAAGCTTTTTCCAAGTCTTACAAATCCACGTCTGTATTTCTTCGTCTATATTCTGATATGTACGATGGTTACTGCACAACCTCTTCCTATTGACCTGCCCGGATAGCGGAGAGCGTTAACGCCCAGTTTCCGGGAATCGGGGAGTCGCGTTGGCCCCGGATCGAAAAGACTGACGAGGGTTGGTGTGCTGGCTAGCCTGGATGAAGTTTTTAGGCTCTTTTCCACATCCAGTTACGTAAATACTGACCTGGTCTCCACATCCTACATTAAATACACGATGCTCAAACATTTAGAGAACTATTTCACACTTGATCATGTGCTAGGCACAAACAGATGGCGTGCACGAATTCTGACCTGGTGAGAGGGGGAGGGAATTAGGGGGGGGGGGCGGTGATATGAAGGACATCCGGCCATCCATTAACCTTTCTCCAATCCATACAACAATGTCGAATCGAATGGGACAAGGTAAGGAAGAAGAAGTGATCGGGCTTTCTATTTATCTGTAGATAATTTCTGTTAATATGCTCTAACACAAAAATAACGACGTACCACAAAGGAATTGCCCAAATGGGATGGAAATCGGTAGATGTTATGGACTTGTACAGACAAATAAATGATTACAATTTCTGAAAAATGGATGATTTGTTAAAGAGCTTCACTAATTTTAAGTCAACAATGCGTTGGTCCACCTCAGGCCATTGGCATTGATTGATGGAGTTGTTGGATATTATGTAACTCGGAGATGGAGGGAGGATAAAGGAAAGAGAAGGAGATATTGACGTCAGCTGCGATCTCCTGCTTGCTAGGCAGTTAACATTAACCACTGCTGCTCCCAGACACAGTGTTTGTTACAGTTGCGCGGACTTCCTCCGCATGCCTCCCGGCTCACCCACACTCCTACCTAGCACCACCCAGCCACAGTCCCATCCGTGTCCTCTATGCTCGCTACGTTGAGATTACCGCAAGAGATTGAACGTAATTGCGCATCCTCTCTGAAGGATCTGAGTTCATTGCCCAAATGCGAAGTAAGCATGAGATCCCATGTTAGAATCCCAGTCTAGCACACAATTTCACTCGTTGCCGGTGACTCTGCATAATATCCCGATAGAGCTGACACCAGTAGTTCCTCCCCTCTCGTTTCCTTTCTCCCCCATCCCCCCACCCCTTATCCACCTTCAATTTACATAATATGTATCACAGCAGCGGATTCCGCAAGGCATCTTTTCATTCCGACATGTACACAAGAACAGACACCATGCATTCATATAACTGATTCGCCTCGGTGGGCAGTAAACCCACGACCTTCAGTGTGGATGCACAGTTATGTTCAACCTCCTGCGGGAACCTCAAAGTAGTGAGCGTGGAACATATGGATGGGGACTGCCGATAGGTGGCGCTAGGGGGGCATGAGGGTTTGCTGGGAGGCGATATGTCGCCAGACTCATACATTCTACACACCAACATGAATAGTCGTTTTGTTGCCACTTTTCCCAATGATTTTAGAAATTCTGATTGAATGGTATCTACCCCATGTCCTCCAAAGATGTCTTAAATTCTTATTCTAATACTGGACCCCTTATCTGTTCCATATCAACTCCCGTTTCGTCTTCTATCTCATCAGACAAATCTTCCCCAAATCTCCCCCTTCATACAGAACATTTATGTACTCTTTCAACCTATCTGGTCACTCCTCTGCATTTAACAGTGGATTCCCGTTGCACTCGTAATGTTACCACCCTTGCTTTTAATTTCACCGAAGCCTGTTTTGACTTTCCTTTATTCTGAATCAGTCCTTCCGACAACCATTTGTTTCTCGATTTCTTCACATTTTTCATGAAGCCATTTCATCTTACCTTCCCTGAACTTCCTATTTATTTCATTCCTCAACAACTTGTATTTCTATATTCCTGAATTTCCCTGAACATTTTTGTACTTTCTTCTTTCATCCATCAACTGAAGTATTTCTTCTGTTACCCATGAGTTGTTCGCAGTTACCTTCTCTGTATCTCTGTTTTTCTTTCCAACTTCTGTGACTGCCCTTTTAGAGATGTCCATTCCTCTTCAACTGTACTGCCTACTGAGTTATTCTCTATTGCAATATCTACAACCATTGAGAACTTCTGGCGTACCTCGTCATCCCATAGTGCTTCCATATTCCACTTCTTTGCGTATTGATTGTTCGCTTCTAATCTCTTAAACTTTAACCTACTTTTTATCACTACTACATTGTGATCTGAATCTATATTTGCACCTTGGGTGCGCCTTACAATCCAGTATATAATCTCTGTCTGACCAAGACGTTATCTAGCTGAAATCTTTCCGTATCACCGGGCCTTTTCCACGTATACCTCCTCTTCCTGTAATTCCTGAAAGGCGTATTCACTATTACTAGCTCAAATCGATTACAGAACTCAGTTACTCCTTCTCCTCTCTCATACCTCGTTCCAAGCCCATATTCTCCTGTAACCTTTTCTTCTTCTCCTTTCCCTACAACTACGTTCCAGTTCCCCGTGACTATTAGATTTTCATCTGCCCTTACGTACTGTATTAAACTTTCAATACCTTCACACACTTTCTCTATCTCTTCGTCTTCATCTTGTGACGTTGGCATTTATACCTGAACTGTCGTTGTCGGTGACGGTTTGCTGTAGCTTCTGATAAGAACAACCCTATCGCTAAACTGTTCACAGTAACACACTCTTTGCCCTACCTCCCTATTCGTAACGAACCCTTCTCCCATTATACCATTTCCCGCTGCTGTTGGTATTACCCTATACTCATCTGACCAGAAATCCTTGTTTCTTTATTTCACTGCACTGGCCTCAACTGTATCTATATTGAACCTTTCCACTTCCCTTTTCAAATTTTCTATCTTCCGTAACACGTTCATGCTTCTGACATTCTGCGTCCCGACTCGTAGACTGTTATCCTTTCGTTGGTTATTCAGGCTTTTTCTGATGGTCACCTCTCCATTAACAGTCCGCTCCCGGAGATCTGAATTGGGGACAATTTCGGATCTTTTGCCAACCAAGAGATAATCATGACACTTTTTCAGTCACAGGCCCCATGTTCTGCATCCTCATGCCGTTGATCATTGCTTATTCTACCCCCTGATTATGAATAGCTGAGGCAGCTGTGTAGATGGCAACTGATTTTGCAGAAATATGCATTTTTTCAGAGTTCATTGTAGATATGCTGTAGTTGTAATGTCTTCTGTAAAAATTTGTAATATTTCTGTAGAATTTTGCGAAAAAGAATTATGATCACACTTCTCAATAGCTGAGTAGCAGTGAAGTTGACAGCCGATTTTCAAGAAATATACTTTTTTTTTTCAGGATTATTTGTAGATATGCCGTAAACGTAGAGTTCTCTGTACAAAGTTGGATTAATTCTGTAGACTTTCAAGAAAAACAATGACACACTGTGAAGTGGGCACCCAACTTTCGAGAAATACACTTCCTTTGCAGAGTTCTTGGTAGCTGTGGTATCGTTCTAGAGTTCTCTGTGCTAAATTTGAATAGTTATGTGGAATTTCGAAAAGAAAACAACTGTAATTGGGAAAATTTTAACGGTGAAAAAGAATTATTTGCCGATCTGCGAAAATAAAATTGTGATCATAATTCTGACGAACTCCCTAAGAGTTCTACAGACAACCTTAATGACATTTTATCTACAGGAAATAGTTTATGCGATAGCTGCATAATGAGGAACCAATTTTTACCATATAGAATATACGAAATCGCAATAGAGGTCTGGTGATGGTTCCGATCACAGTTCTGGATAGCACCCCAAGAGTTTTATCGCAGAACCTAATGTGATGTCTTGTGTAGATATTTGTAACCGCAATAATGTGGGACCAACTTCACTGACACAGATCTTTTCGATCGGAAGCTGAGCGTCTTCGCCGTAGTTATGATCTGTGCACGTAGGCACAAATGGGCACGCATCGTGTCGGCTGGCTATCATTCTGTACCCGACTGCTGACAACTTCAGTAGTAGGACGGTAGTTGCCACTTTCGTTTTACTTATTGCATTGTATTACAACTATTGTAATTTAATTTGTTACTCTTTGGTACAATTAAGATCCCGATATGCAGATAGCTGTCTCTATGGCGAGCTGTCTGTTCTCTCTGCTGACTACGAGTCCCAGTATACGAGGGTTTATAGATTTAATTAACACTTCTATGTGACTTAATTGATCTATATAAACAATATCTCTTACAGCACAAAAGCCTTACATACCATTAATTTGATTTTTTTCCGTGACGTTGTTTGCCTTTAATGTTATGGATGAACAGCGTTTCATCTGTATGTCGTCTCAAAGAGACACAGATTTAAATAACTAGATTCAAATGTTATTGGCTATATGAAATATTCATTGTTTAAAGAATGCCAGAAATGAATTGTGGAAGGAGCATTTTAACACGAAAAAAACTTACCAGATTTCACTTTTGACAATGAAATTGTTTTTAAACGAATCAACTCTATTTTTGTGTCGCTGGCAATCTGTATTATATTTTGTTCTCTAACTAAAAATAGATTTAAACGATTTTCAAACAACCCTTGCAATATTTACGTTTTCGTTATATTTGGTCACATTGCTGTTATCAGCAAAACGTTCACTCTCGTTTTACAGATATGGAATCCTCGTTTCATAACTATTCGTTAACATAATTTTAAATATAATCAATGTAAACACTATTATGTTAATATTATCAGTATAATTAATATTGTTTTAAATGGACTGATGTTTTTTCTTTCTAGTTTTGAGCTTAAGCTTTGATATGGCAACTAAATTTAACTAAAAAATGCCAAATCAAATTGCTAATTGTCATATGATAGGGTTATTTTGTGGTGTATTCTCCTGTTTTAAAATGTCAGAAACAGCATTTTCCAAGTTGCAAAATGTATTTAGAATTATTGTGCCTCACAATGTAGGACAAGTTCACCATACTCCAAATCCACTAATTCACGGTAGCCTCAGAATTCTCGTGTAGCTAATGCCGTAGCTCTAGGTTTATTCACATATTTCAGAATTGGTGGGAAAATATGCTGCGTATGTAAAGTTTTAAGGCTTTTAACCATAGTGATGTTGGCGTATAATACAGTAATATTTTAGTACAGGATGATTTAAAAAGTTTACGAGCAATGTTTCAGTGCCGTTGATTCTGTGTATCATTGACGGCTCTCCGTCAGAACACATATTGATGAATTCATTGTGATCTGTGCTTAAATTTTTGTTGGCATAAGGTTACTTTTTGAAATATATCTGGCCGTCGTGTTTTAGCAGGCAATGTCTTCAGACTGACAAGATCTTCAAAGACGTCAAAATTAACATCAGTTAAAGTTATAAAAGTGATAAATTGGCCGACAAATCGTATGTCTGTTGATCCATCCAAAGCTATAGAAATAAAATACAAAAAATTAACGTTGCTGAGATATCCTGAGAGAGTTCCTCATTTCGTCTCGTAACTGGCTGCCTTGATATAGCAGGTTTCTTTGCTTTCATTTCAATATCTTTATTACTAATATGGCGTGCAAGTATTCGGAGAAGAAGTATAACGGTACCTCCCCCATCAGAAAGAAATTTATCCTATTTGACTAAGGCTAAAGGAGATTCTGATGTTGCTTATGTCATCTCCAATCTTCGAAACTTACTTTAACAAATATAATTTACCTTTTTATGGCTTTATTTCTAATTCACATTTCCATTCTGTATATCAGACCCAAGTAACGGCTTCATTCCTTCCTTGTTAGTCTCAGTTTGTGTTTTGTAGTGTCTATCAGAGTTTTATTACATGGAAGACCACTTCCGCAGAAACTGAAAAATTGTGTTCCTGATGGATGTACCATAATCAAAAAATAAGGCCCTCCGAGCTATGAAGTCCTCGGAAAATTCTACTGTAGTTAATTTACGACGTTCATTGCGCAGTGAACATTTCCGAGAGCTAAGAACATTTCATACCTAGCACTCTCTCTCTCTCTCTCTCTCTCGCTCTCTCTCTCTCTCTCACTCACACACACACACACTCACTCATTCACTCTTTGCATTCAGAAATTTGGTCTAGAATTATCATATCAAACGGATACTCTCTGGCAGCTGTAGCACCCACGACAGGAGTCACCCTCTTTTGGGGAGACTTTGGGGTCTTGCCGACTCGTCGCTAATAGTGTGCCTACGGGATGCAGCGATCTTGGAATGCTATACAACAATTCAAACAAATAACATTAGTTGTTGTGACTGACAATTCGCAATTTTTCACAAACACAACTTTTACTGATGTAAGTTCAAAATAAGGTTGATGACTGAACAACAACCTAAAGGTTACAATAACGATGCCAGTAAAAGTCTCCTTATTGATGCAAACAAAAGTCTAATTTTCCACAAAGATTCGTGGTAAAACAAACACACACACACACACACACACACACACACACACACACACACACACACACACACACATACACACTACTAACAGTCCAATTCAGATACGAATACGTAATCTTCAACTGTCGCAGTACACGAGGTCGGCATCCGGCATGAACTGAACGTTAGGGCTGGTTCTAGCCCCTAAATACACTAATGGCCAATAAAATTGTTACACCACAAAGATGACGTGCTACAGACGCGAAATTTAACCGGCAGAAAGAAGATGTTGTGATACGCAAATGATTACCTTTTCAGAGCATTCACACAAGGTTGGCGCCGGTGGCGACACCTACAACGTGCTGAAATGAGGAAAGTTTCCAACCGATTTCTCATACACAAACAGCAGTTGACTGGCATTGCCTGGTGAAACGTTATTGTGATGCCTCGTGTCAGGAGGAGAAATGCGTACCATCACGTTTCCGACTTTGATAAAGGTCGGATTGTAGCCTATCGCGATTGTGGTTTATCGTAGCGCGACATTGCTGCTCGCGTTGGTCGAGATCCAATGACTGTTAGCAGAATATGGAATCGGTGCGTTCAGGTGGGTAATACGGAACGCCGTGCTGGATCCCAACGACCTCATATCACTAGCAGTCGAGATCTACATCAACATCTACGTCTACATCTACATGATTTCTCTGCAATTCACATTTAAGTGCTTGGCAGAGGGTTTATCGACCACAGTCATACTATCTGTGGTGTCACCGCCAGACACCACACTTGCTAGATGGTAGCTTTAAATCGGCCGCGGTCCATCAGAATACGCCGGACCCGCGTGTCGCCACTGTCAGTGATAGCAGACCGAGCGCCACCACACGGCAGGTCTAGAGAGACTTACTAGCACTCGTCCCAGTTGTACAGCCGACTTTGCCAGAGATGGTGTACTCAACGACGAGCCTGGGTGCACGAATGGCAAAACGTCATTTTTTCGGATGAATCCAGTTTCTGTTTACAGCATCGTGATGGTCGCATCCGTGTTTGGCGACATCGTGGTGAACGCACATTGGAAGCGTGTATTCGTCATCGCCATACTGGCGTACCACACGGCGTGGTGGCATGGGGTGCCATTGGTTACGCGTCTCGGTCGCCTCTTGTTCGCATTGACGGCATTTTCAACAGTGGACGTTACATTTCAGGTGTGTTACGAACCGTGGTTATACCCTTCATTCGATCCCTGCGAAACCCTACATGTCAGCAGGATAATGCACGACCGCATGTTGCAGGTCCTGTGCGGGCTTTTCTGGTTACAGAAAATGTTCGACTGCTGTCCTGGCCAGCACATCCTCCAGATCTCTCACCAACTGAAAATGTCAGGTCAATGGTGGCCGAGTAACTGGCTCGTCACAATACGCCAGTCACTACTCTTGATGAACTATGGTATCGTGTTGAAGATGCATGGGCAGCTGTACCTGTACATGTCATCCAAGCTCTGTTTGACTCAATGCCCAGGCGTATCAAGGCCGTTATTACGGCCAGAGGTGGTTGTTCTGGGTACTGATTTCTCAGGATCTAAGAACCCAAATTGCGTGAAAATGTAATCACATGTCAGTTCTATTATAATATATTTGTGCAATGAATACCCGTTTATCATCTGCATTTATTCTTGGTGTAGCAATTTTAATGGCCAGTAGTGTAGCTGTCTCCAGCCAATCAGGTTTTGGCGCAGTCATACTTCCTGCAGGTCGATGCTTGAGCTCCCCCTGCAGGAAGTAGTGCTTGGAATGTTTCCATTATCTTGTATGTAAATAGCCGTTGTTTATAATGGTGCTTTTGGTACGCCTTGGGCATAGACAACCTCGTCCTCTTTGGTGTTATGAGGGTTGCCGTCCCTCAGGGTCTACCTTGGCTCCGGTATAACATTAGTAGTTTTATTTCGATAAAGCAATTGACAATACTTTGGAGATTTACAAGTAGTAGTCACAAACGAGGGGCGACAAGCAATATAATTTAAAGTCCTTTATATGTTAAATGTCGAGGCAAGTTGACACACCCCACTGATAACTAACGTCCGCAATCCGGTGCAAATTGAGGCCTGAGGTTGGCAGGAGCGGTACTTACGTTCTCTTCTTTCAGATGTCGCTCCTGGCGTGACGCGGTTCAATTCCGCGCTCCATTGGCCGACGTTTCCTCACCGCCTTCTCTGATCTTCTGCTCGTCTTAGTTCCGACGCTTTTGGTTACGCCAGAACAGAGATGATTTCCAACTGTTGATGACTGGTGCTCCAATAAGCGTGTGTCTTTTGAACTGACGCAAGTAAATCGATGTAACTGCGTGAGTCAGTTATTCTTTTACCTGCTCTAAGAGAACAAGATCCCACTCCTATACCTGTTTTCAACCCGACGATGAACATATGAAGGTACAAAAGGTGCTTGAAATGTACGACACATCTGAATTCCCCTGTGCAAACAACAGAGTACGTCTTGCAAAATTTTGGAAACTCCCACATGTAACGAACACTGAAGTAACAAGATTTCGTCAAATCTCGTCGTAGAGACAGCTATCTTCAAAGCCGGTGCTTAATTGTAGTAAAGAGTATTAAATTAAATTAAAGTTGTTTTAATACAACACAATAAGTATAAATGGCAACCACCGTTTGATTGCTGAAGTTGTCCGCCGTCGGATACATAACGACAGTCGACACGATGTGTGCCCACTTGCACCTACGTGCACCGGTAACAACTGCGGCAGCGAGACTTAGCTTCCAATGGAAAAGCTGTATATTAGTGAAGGGGTCCCACGTTATTGCAATTATAAATACCTTCCCTAGACATTGTATTACGTTTATCGACAAAACTTTTGAGGTGCTACCCAGAACTGTGATCGGAACTGTCATCAAAGCTGTTGTGGGATTTCGGACATTTCCTGCGGTGAAAAAGGGGTTCCTAATTATTACAATTATCTCATAAACTATTACCTGCACGAAAAATGTCATTAATGTTATTTGTATAACTCTAAGGGAGCTCGTCATAATTGTGATCACAATTTTGCTTTTGCAGATAGCCAATTTTTTTTCAACGTTTAAATTTTCCCTATTACCATTGTTTTCTTCACGAAATTCTTCAGAATTTAGTGCAAAGAACTGTAGAAGTATAGTATATCAACCAAGAACTCTGGAAAACACGCATATTTCTACAATGTCGGTTGCCATCTTCACATGACTGTGGAAGGCGTCCCTCTTTATTGCAATTATCTTTGAACTATTAAATGCAGAGAAAAATGTCATTAGGGATTTTTGTAGAATTGTTGGGGAGCTATTCAGAATTAAAATTATTAACTTTTTTACCAAATTTGGCAGTTTTTTTAGAAATTTAAGTTTTCCGTTTGTGATTCTTTTCTTCGTGAAATTCTGCAGAACAATTCAAATTTTGTATAGTGAACTCCAGAACTATGGCACACGTACCAAGAACAACACGTGAGTGTTACAAAGATGCTTCGGAGACTTAAATGGGCATCTGTGGAGGGAAAGTGACGTTCTTTTCAAGAAAATTTAGAGAACCGGCATTGGAAGTTGACTACCGAACGATTCTACTGCCGCCAACATACACTGTGCTTAAGGACCTGGAAGATAAGATAGGAGAAATCAGGTCTCATGCGGAGGAGTGTGGACAGTCGTTTTCCCCTCTCTCTGTCTGGAAGTGGAACAGAAAAGGAAATGATTTGTAGTGGTACCCTCCCAGTGCCGAATACAGAAAAACCTCAAGGAGAGGGTGCTAAAGCTATCTTGAGCTATTTTTACTTTTACCGTAATAAAAAAATAATGATGTCACATGCAAAGTTTAAGGAAGTTTTATTTAAACTGATTGTACACATATACAATACAATGCCATCTTATGATACAAAAAAGTTATAATTGTGGTTCTCTTCCTTTAAACGATGAATACTATCTGCCTATTTTTCCTGGCAAATTGGTTAATTACATCGTCAATAGGACAATCAATGTCAGGGTAAGTGTTCAACAGAGCTAAGCCATTAAATCGATCCTCCTTCATTGTCGACCTCAGCCATGATTCTGTACGCCGCAATGTTGAAAAACGTCTTTCTAATGTAGCAATTGACGTAAATGTCGTATGCAGCTAGCTATCTATGAGCCAGACAAAAACGTGTAAAATACGATAACGCGGACGCGCGTGCTACATGGGAAAGTACAATAATTCTATAACTCGATGCAGTCTAGTCGACTGACGAAAGAAACGATCGAATAGCATGAGGGCTGACTGGCGACTCGGGTGGCAATGCGGTCGGCCCCGCAACGGGAGGACGGGGGTGGGGAGCGCGCCCCGCGCGCCCCCATTCCTATCCACCACTGTCTCTGCCACGCACCATACAGTGGCTTGCGGAGTATCTACGTAGTTGTAGATGTAGAAAGATGTACATTTGTTGAAAGTCGGGTGCCAACTTCACCAGACTTTCGCGATTGCGTATAGACCGGAGAAGCAGTTAAGTGCGGTGTGCAGGTTCAGCTTTTCGGTCAATAGGTATTTACTTGACGCGTTTGGATTGGGTAGAACACGTTCCATTTTGTTGCAGCCATTTCTTGGGTTTTCAAAAAATGGTTCAAATGGCTCTGAGCACTATGCGACTTAACTTCTGAGGTCATCAGTCGCCTAGAACATAGAACTAATTAAACCTAACTAACCTAAGGACATTACACACATCAATGCCCGAGGCAGGATTCGAACCTGCGACCTTAGCGGTTGCTCGGCTCCAGAGTACAGCGCCTAGAACCGCACGGTCACTCCGGCCGGCACTCGGTTTTTCATACTAGCCGCAAATTCTACATCTACATTTATACTCCGCAAGCCACCAAATGGTGTGTGGCGGAGGGCACTTTACGTGCCACTGTCATTCCAACCCTTTCCTATTCCAGTCGCGTATGGTTCGCGGAAAGAACGACTGCCGGAAAGCCTCCGTGCGCGCTCGAATCTCTCTGATTTTACATTCGTGATCTCCTCGGGAGGTATCAGTAGGGGGATGCAATATCCAGAAACGCACCCTCTCGAATCCTGGACAGCAAGCTACACCGCGATGCAGAGCGCCTCTCTTGCAGAGTCTGCCACTTGAGTTTCCTAAACATCTCCGTAATGCTATCACGCTTACCAAATAACCCTCTTACGAAACGCGCCGCTCTTCTTTGGATCTTCTATATCTTCTCTGTCAACCCGACCTGGTACGGATCCCACACTGAAGAGCAATACTCAAGTACAGGTCGAACGAGTGTTTTGTAAACCACCTCCCTTGTTGATGGACTACATTTTCCAAGGACTCTCCCAATGGGTCTCAACCTGGTACCCGCCTTACCAACAATTAATTTTATATGATCATTCCACTTCAAATCGTTCCGTACGCATACTCCCAGATATTTTACAGAAGTAACTGCTACCAGCGTTTGTTACGCTATCATATAACTATACAATAAAGGATCATTATTTCTATGTATTCGGAAAACATTACATTTGTCTATGTTAAGGGTCAGTTTCCACTCCCTGCACCAATTGCCTATCCGCTGCAGATCTTCCTGCATTTCGCTGCAATTTTCTAATGCTGCAACTTCTCTGTATACTACAGCATCATCCACGAAAAGCCTTATGGAACTTCCGACACTATCTACTAGGTCATTTATATATATTGTGAAAACCAATGGTCCCATAACACTCTCCTGTGGCACGCCAGAGGTTGCTTTAACGTCTGTAGACGTCTCTCCATTGAGAACAATATGCTGTGTTCTGTTTGCTAATAACTCTTCAATCCAGCCACACAGCTGGTCTGTTTATTCCGTAGGCTCTTACTTTGTTTATCAGACGACAGTGCGAAACTGTATCGAACGCCTTTCGGAAGTCAAGGAAAATGGAATCTACCTGGGAGCCTGTATCTAATCATTTCTGGGTCTCATAAACAAGTAAAGCGAGTTGGTTCTCACACGATCGCTGTTCCCTGAATCCATGTTGATTCCTACAGAGTAGATTCTGGGTTTCCAGAAATGACATGATACGCGAGCAAAAAACTTGTTCTAAAATTCTACAACAGATCGATGTCAGAGATATAGGCCTATAGTTTTGCGCATCTGCTCGACGACCCTTCTTGAAAACTGGACCTACGTGTGATCTTTTCCAATCATTTGGAACCTTCCGTTCCTCTAGAGGCTTGCGGTACACGGCTGTTAGAAGGGGGGCAAGTTCTTTCTCGTACTCTGTGTAGAATCGAATTGGTATCCCGTCAGGTCCAGTGGATTTTCCTCTGTTGAGTGATTTCAGTTGCTTTTCTATTCCTTGGAGACTTATTTCGATGTCAGCCATTTTTTCGTTCGTGTGAGGATTTAGAGAAGGAACTGCAGTGCTGCTTTCCTCTGTGAAACAGCTTAGGTCTTAACAGTTCATAATTTATAAACGAAGGCTTCCGCGGCCATTGTCACATTCAATAAAAATTTTCTGTGTTTGTGATCGCATTGTCAATATACATAAAACTACCGACATTTCGGTCCCTGTTAGAAGCGACCTCATTCAGGGTGTTTTTGAAGGTCGCTTGCAACAGCGACCGAAACGTCGGTAGTTTTATGTATATTGACAATGTGGTCACAAACCCAGAAAAATTTTATTGAAAGTTCATAATTTATTTTCACTTTATCAGTGTAACGCTGTGGTATAATTTATTTAGGACACATCCACTATATTGGATTCCGACGGTTTTATTCCATGACATACCGCCTATTAGCGGTGTTTTGTTCTGTCGCACTATGAATGTTGGGTACAAAGTTCCAAGCTATTTAGCTCTAACATTTCAATTGTGCGAGTTGTGGGGCGGCGGGTGGAATAGAATTATTCGTCGCCGTTTTTTACAACAGCCTAAAAACTATTTTTTTGGCCAGCCAGAAAGCGATGGAGAACATACTGACCACACTTTCCAGTAAGTACACATTTTTCTTGTGCTCACTGAAACAAGACGTTCCTACTAGCTACTTACTCAGCGGGGTCAGGAAGTAAGACTATAAATAAAAAGTTTTGAATTCCATCTGATTAATATCTTCAGTAAACGTTCACACGCCTAAACATATAGCAAAAAATAAATAAATAAGTAATGTCAAATGGTGCATTCCTAAGGGACCAAACTGCTGAGGTCATCGGTCCCTAGACTTACTAACTGAAACTAATTTATGCTAAAAACAACACACACACACATGCCCGATGGAGGACTGGAATCTCCTGCGGTAGGGGTCGAGCAATCCGTGACATGGCGCCTCAAACCGCACGCTACTCCGCGCGGCTATGATAACTTTCTTGATAATAATAATAATAATGTCCCTATCATAAACAGTACTATTAGCAGTTCAGAGGCGACCCCTACGGCACGTTCCAAGTAAAATGGGCTATCGCCCTGACTTCTAATCATCAAAGTTAATTGCTTTCCACAAAAATGGAAAATAATCTCACCACTTGCCACGTGGTTTTGCCAACTCAGACAGTACTTCCGTGAAATCTAAGCGATCCAGGACGGTGTACAGTCATTACGAGTTCACTTCCTACATTAACCGAAGACGCGTTTGGTAGCTGCCTGGCTGTGACGTCATCCGAGACACATCGTATGCCGGCGTTTGACCGACGCGGACAGATTGCTAGCTCGGTGCGAAGTGTCTCTCGTACTACCTCTCTGACCGTATTTATGGGCGCAGCGGACCGCCGAACGGAACGTTTGCTATCAACCGCTGTTGGCACAGGTATCAGCATCTAGATGTCCTCTTCCTCGGTCAAATATTATTTAATAACTCTGTTTAGTAACAATTTAAGTTGGCTTTAGTTACTGGAAAAGTTTCATCTCGACTGCATCTAAACTTTGCCGGTTAGAATTTTTTGAAAGGAACCGACAGCAGAACATGACTTCTCTGAGTCCTTGTCAGGCCCGGATTTAGGAGTGGTAAGCTGTGGCATCTGCCCCGGGCGGCAATTTCGGAGACACCAAATTTGTTTCACAAAGCGCCTAGCATACAGCGCACCTTGGTCTATCGATTATTCATATGATTTTGAAACGTATCCCTGTTGGTTTTTGAACGTTTTTGAACACATTCCAAGTTAATTTCTCAACGAATCATAATTTGATTTTTCAATTCGTGCATAGTGTACATGATATCTCTGCCAGGGGAATTACCGTCAAATCAAGAAATAAAAAAATTTCCAGCGGACAAAAGGGTACAGGGCTATACTAGCTGAGGCAAATAAAGCCGAACGAGTGAATACCAATCGTTTGTTTATGTGGTTGAGTGGGTGTGCGAATGATAATCGTTGTTATAATTATTAGCGAAATCCACATATTCAGGCTACCAAAGTGGAAATAAACGACTAATAGGAATTACAGGTAAGAAAGATTACATATTATCTTCTCGGTATATCCAAGACAACGAAATTTTGAGAAAATTTTTGCCACATTACTACACCACTAAGGTCCAGTTTTACAGTCCCCGGTTAGAAGCAGCTTAAGTTCGACTCTCGGAATAGCGCGGAAAACCCTTTGCACGAACACCTAATAACGCCTAACCGCAGAATAAACGCGGGATAACTAAATTAGTGATTATGGGGGGGTTAATGATGTTAACCGGAGAATAAGTTTTGACTATGGCAGAATAGTTACAGAATTAGTGATGACAAGTTAGTTTGTTAGAACGAGGAAGGAGAAGAAACGGGGACATCACACGAATTACATTGAAGAATATGACGGTTCCAAATTTATATAAAAATTTTAGAAAGGCCTATTTCGTTTTATCTACCAGACAGTGACAAAATATATGTAATCAAATTGAGAAACCACACCACTCTAGGGTATTATTCGTATCAAGAGCTTCTTCAGTATTAGACAGCGACATTTTGACTTTTCATGTGCCAAAACGTTTCATGAACATTAATGAGGTAACAGATTATCTCGCAGAAAGAAAAGCAAGCCGTGTAGAACTGTAGCAGGACTAGAGAGGTAAAAGTGCTGGGATCTAAGGACTGAAGAAACGTGTTCTGTCTTCCTTGTCTCTTGTCTTTACTGTTTTTATGTTTGCTATATTTAATTTTATTTCACACAATAAAAAAGTTGTTAGCTAATGGACAATAAATAGTGCAAATTCTCTGAAGAGTTCTTATTGTCCCTGTCACAAATAATCCCACCCAGTATTAAATGTGAGGTTTTTTATGTTTTGCTTTTCTTTTGTAAGAACGTAGGGTGTCAAACGGGCCGACAGAGAGTAGGAGAGGCACCACAGGACATTTTAGTTTCCACTGTCCTGAATATAGGTTTGATGGCTTCCATTACAAAATATACACGTTTGAATTCCACGGAGGGAAATACAGTGACGTGAGAAAGATGAACGCTGTGTGAAGAGGAGTGGCACTGCAATTTGACACACTTAAGACCAAATAACATGTCATACATTTCCTCTAACATGTGTGTTTTATATATCAAACTCTTCAGAAGGATGTGCGCTACAAAATGAACATATTTTAGAAAAATAGATTATTTAAACATTTTTGACGTCTTATCTCAGAATCTCAAGTTGGGAAGGGGGGTGGGTGGTCGCCACTATCAAGTTTTTGCCACGGTTCGGAAATGTCGCAGATCCGAGATTGGTCCCCGTATTGATTGTTATTTTTGTGGCGGTGTTCGTAGCGACAAGCAATTCGCTGTAGAAACGGCTTACGAAGTCACCGCCACACTTTTAATAGCGGGCCGACCGGTCCGCTGGAACAGTGAACAGAAAGATGAAAACCCAAACACTCTGATTAAATAAAAGTCGGTACTTATCTTTATTATAGAAGATACAGAACACCGTAGTGAACTCCGTGTCTACAGAGATCTGTCTAGTTCGAGTCGGAGCGGCTAGGTCAGCGTCGGCTGACGTCAAACAACAACTCTGCTGCGATGAACACACAACTGACTAGCAAGTACACAATTCGGTGGCGAGTATACAACTGAGCGGCGAATACAGAACTGTCCTAGCGCTCGCGACTCCAGCGCTTAAGAAGCCAGAAGCCAGCGGTGGCGCGCGCAGCCTTGCGGCGATTTCCTGTCTCGCTGGCGCTGCTTATGCGGACGGCGTCCGGACTTTGATGCTGCCAACCTTTTGGCAGCGGGCTCGGGTGGCATTACTGGCTAGGATATAACAGTTATTCACACTAAAGTCTTAAAACTTACTACGGGCTCGGGTGGCATTACTGGCTAGGATATAACAGTTATTCACACTAAAGTCTTAAAACTTACTACGGGCTCGGGTGGCATTACTGGCTAGGATATAACAGTTATTCACACTAAAGTCTTAAAACTTACTACGGCTATGTTATTTAACGAATGTAACCAAGTGCTGTAATTAGAACTTTCATCATAAATATAAATGATACTTAATGTATTGTGAATAAGGACATTTCAGTCCCAAATTTAGTTTATAGTAAATTACTTGAAAACTCTTCGAGGTAGCTTAATGGAGTCACATGGTTACTGTTTTTATATCAAACTGAAGCTATATACGAATTTTCAGCTTTCTCTGCCTAACATTTAGCGCCATTAATTTTTCGTAAAAAAGTCAATTTTGACCGAAACATTGCTCCCATCACCTTGAGACTCGTAACTTCTGATTGTGACATGCATTTGCACATTCTAAACAATTCTTGGCTTTCTAGTTTCATAATTAGAGCCACTTATTTTTCCTTAAAATAACATATTTTGCAAAACTTATTCATCTGATCATTCTGAGAAATAACAGTTTTAAAATTATCATACTGAACCATATATTGACAAAGTTAAGAAAAGGTATTTCACTTTTTAATTTCACTCTTACATTATGGTGCAGTGCGTTGAATACTATGTAGAGGCGCGTTATGATGACGTGGCGCTAGTAGCAGTAAACTGGGGTAAGTCCGTGCACACGAGCTCGCCTCTGCATCTCTCAAATGATAACAGCACTTGTTTCGCCACAGAGTACAAATATTTTAATATTCTCATGTAAGAGTTCGTAATACTTCTTAATTTTCTAAATCTTAATATAATTTCAGAAAATTTATCGTATCAGTGAATGTCTCAAGGTTATTATTCCGTCTCGATTTATTGTCATACAGAAACCGGTAGTGATCTAACAATAATGAACGAAATACAGCCGAAGCGCTTTATTAATACCCAAGATGACTCCGTTCAAGAATCACATGAGGGGAGGAGGGATACTTGGAAAAAGCCAGGAGATTACGTCAGAGTCAGGCAGAGAACCCAAATCAGGTACTGGATTGTAAGACGCACCCAGGAGCAGTTGAGCGGCTCTAGGCGCTTCAGTCTGGAACCGCGCGACCGCTACGGTCGCAGGTTCGAATCCTGCTTCGGGCTTGTATGTGTGTGATGTCCTTAGATTAGTTAGGTTTAAGTAGTTCTAAGTTCTAGGGGACTGATGACCTGAGATGTTAAGTCCCATAGTGCTCAGAGTCATTTTGAACCAGGAGCAGTTACAGATACAGATCGCAATGTAGCAGTGATAACGAGTAGGCTGAAGTTAAAGAGAGTAGTCAGGAAGAATTAGTCGGAAAATAAGTGGGATATAGAAATACTCACTAGCGAAGAGATATGCTTGACGTTCTCTGAAGCTATAGAAATCAATAGCTCAGTAGGCATTTCAGTTGAAGAGGAATGGACATCGCTAAAAAGGGCAATCACGGAAAGGGGAAAGAAAATAGATAGAACGAAACTGCGAGGTATCGATGGATAACAAAAGAATTACTTCAGCTGATTGACAAAAGAAGGAAGTACAAAAATTTTCAGGGAAATTCAGAATTACAGAAATACAGTTCATTTAGGAATAAAATAAAGAGGAAATGGTAGCAAGCTATGGTGAAATGACTGCATGAAATATGAGTAGAAATTTAAATAGAAATAATTCTCCGAAGGACTGAGTCATTATATACAAAACTTGAAACTACCGTCGATGAACTTAAAAGTACGAACGGTAACATTAAAAGTGCAGTGGGGATTCCATCGTTAAACGAAGAGGAGAGAGCGGATAGGTGGGGAGAGAACAATGAAGGTGAATTCCTCTATGTGGTGGGAGACTTGAATGATGATGTGACAGAAGAAGGAGAAGAGATGGGGGTCCAGTATGAGAACCTGAATTTAAAATAGCTTTGGAAGACTTAAAATCAAATAAGGGCGAAGGGATGGGTAGCATTCCATTGCAATTTCTAAGACCACTGCGGGTAGTGGCAATAAAGCGGCTGTTCACTTTTGTGTGTGGAATGCATCAGGCAGGCAATGCACCATTAGACTTTCGGAAAATCATCGTACACCAAATTCCGGAGACTGCAAGAGGCGAGAAGTATGAGAATTATTGCACAATCAGGTTAATAGCTCATGCATCCAAGTTCATGACAAGCATAATATATAGAAGAATGGAAAATTAAAATGATGGTCTTTTAGACAACGATTGGTTTGTGTTTAGGAACGTTAAAGGCACCAGAGAGATAGTTCTGCCATTGAGGTTGATAGCACTAGGGGCACCAAATTACTTTAGGTTACATGGACCACCAGCAAAGAAAAAACTTGCCTGCGTTGCAATAGGCTATATATCTGGTAAAACATATTTATTTTAAGCGTTTGTGTTTCTAATGTGAGGTCAGTTTAAAAACCTGAATGACATTATAACTAAAAACGTAATGTCTCGAGCATATAGAGTCCAAAATATACAAATGAATATATTATTTTTCTTTGGTAAAAGGTATATCGAGCTACAATGATCAAAACTTGTACAATGAATTTAGTGTAAATTAGAAACATAAAATCTGTACTTGAACATACAACCTGTCCAAAATTTCAGTTTGCTCTTTGATAATACGCTTTTGTTCTTGACGAAGAGAAGTGTATGATAACACTTGCACAAATATAGATTACGGTAAACTGAAAACTTTCAAGAAACTTTCTGCAATGGCAGAGAGTACAGACATTTACAGGTGACATTTACCCCTTGCGCACAAAATGATTGATTCTGAATTACTCATGCACCTATGATGTGTATATGAATAAACTAACGGGGACAGTACATAAAGGTAATAACGAAGTAGACATATAAAATTAAGATGCATCAATTTTCTGAATGAACTACTACACGCCAAGGCACCAAATGAAATTTAGTCACAGTCTAAATTATGGTCACAGATCGTACCATCCCAGAGTAAAATGTGAGTTCGAACATAAAAGTTGTAATTTTATTTCAAATTTTTAAAATGTTAACCATTTAAATGAACAGAGTAGTTCCTTATAAGGTGATTTACTAATAGAAAAAGATCCACAAACTTAATAAAATATTTGTAATGATTTTTAAGAAAAGAAA
The DNA here is from genome assembly GCF_023864345.2 of Schistocerca serialis cubense. Lineage (NCBI taxonomy): Eukaryota > Metazoa > Arthropoda > Insecta > Orthoptera > Acrididae > Schistocerca > Schistocerca serialis. The sequence goes on from NC_064645.1 coordinate 160,167,416, forward strand.
AATGATCGAGCAATTGTTGCCCGTGTTCGTTGGTTCTACAGTTGATGGAAGCAAGACTGAAGAAAAATGAAGACACACTCATAGAGGTTTTCGACCTTGAAAAAGCGTTCGACAATGTAAAATGGTGCAAGATGTTCGAAATTCTGACTAAAACAGGGGTAAGCTGTAGGGAAATACTGGTAAATGACAACATGTACAAGATCCACAAGGGAAAAAAACGAGTAGAAAACGAACTGCTCGGATTAAAAAAGGTGTAAGATAGGGATGTAGTCTTTCACCCTTAGCCTTAAATTTATACATCGAAGAAGCAATGACGGAAATAAAAGAAAGGTTCAAGAGCGGGATTAAAATTTACATTCATGCATGTCCGAAATAACATTGCGTTGAACTATATAGACACTGTAAAATACAGACACTGCCATAGGGTAATATTAAATGTCTGGAAAACAGCAGTGGTGTTTATAGTCGCACAAATGCATACTAGACGCATCTAAAATAAGCCGTAACTCATGAATCTTTAACAAGACCTCTGCCCCGCCGGCCTACATACTATGGTGTAGATCAGCCCGTAAAAATAACCAGTTTAAGTGGTCAGTATAGAAAGTGAACTTGGTGTGCACAAATAGAATACCGAACCGCATCTACAGAAGCAGAATCCAGTGGGGAAAAAAAGGCAGTGAGAACGTTTCGTTTTTGCGTACCACCTCATTCCAAATGGACGGTTTCAGAATCAGCACCAGACGTTACCGTTCTGCAAACCTGACTTGGCAAACTATGCACACAGCCAGGGCTAACTTCCTTCCTCGAAAAAATGTCTGCTCACAAACTTTAAAAAGCTTTTCGAGGTGGAACAAGTTAATTTTCATCCCATATCTCAGACAGCTGCCTAATATCGACAAAAGGAAAAAAAAGTGCCTCCCAGAAGCGGAATACTTACAGGCTCTTCTTCAGGGTGCCCTTTCTGCGAACGCAATATTGCAGCTCCGACGAACGCTCATTACTTGGGTGAGTAATTTGCAAGCTTACGGGAGTGAACATAGGAAGCCCTACCACGATCAATTAAAAAGCACGAGACTTTACTCTTTGGCACATTGTGGCGGTGTTAAATATTTATGTATGAATATGCAGCCACAAACGTCGGAAAAAAGCTATAAAACAGACTTGTTAGAGAAACACACGAAAAACTGTGGCGTGCCGACTTTGAAAAATCTCATTAGCAAGGGGGTACTGTCGTGCACAAATTTTGTTGCTCTTTGAAAGAAACGCTCTACATCAGATAGTAAAAAACTAATTTTTTTCCTAACAAACTTGTAAATTAGCATTATAGATTCTAATCGTTTCAGTTTTGTACAAGTTTCATAAGTCATCATTTTAATGAAAGTGCCTCGTTTTGTGGCATTTGACTAGATTTTCTTTTGTTTTATGTTAGGAAAACTTTCGAGAAACTATATACAGGTATTCAAATAAACAGATTACGGACTCGTTGTTCCCAGTTTTCTACTATATTTTGTTGCCTAAAAACAAAAAGAATCGTGTGTCCAGCAGAGAGGCTTCGTTCGACATCCCAAATACGTTGTGCTCTCGCTGTTCCGCTGTAATCAGTCAGTTTCGGTTTCCATAAAGAGGTGGCCAGGGAACGAGATGCTTAGCCGTTAAAATAATATACCGAGGCGGTGACAGATATAATATTTAATGTTAATGCATGCAGTTCTCTCCTAACTGGCGATATAAGATTACAGGGAACTAGAAACTATTTGGCATTTTGAAAATTGCTGGCGCACAAGAAAAACGGTGAACTTCGGTATACGTTTTCCTATACACGTCTGTATGAGATGTTGTCAATCATGCTTACATTTGAAAGATCGCGAGCCCGACACTTACTTGGTAATAAGCAATATCACATTAATTGGAATACTACTGAAAATAAAATTCAAGAGGATTCTGAATTTAAAAGGTCTCTAGGATTGTGAAATTGACATATAATAGGAACCAAAAACGTACTGCCACGCAGGTTCTTAGATCGCCCTTGCAAAACAGAAGCGCAATTAAGCTTCAAAAATGGAAGGTTGCCTCAGCTACGTGTTCTAGACATAACATTCGATAGGGAGTTAAAACTATCACTGGACCAGTAGGTCAATAGCACAAGCGAAAGCTAACCCAATGTTGGAAATCATACAAGCTCATCTTCGTGTACCAGCATCTTCAGAACACGGGTTTAGCATCACTACCGTCGTTCTAAATAACTACACAGTCAAAAAAATTTCATCTGACAAAAATCAATAATTTATTTATGCGTTGCATACGGTTTTTGTGCGAAACTGAAACCTACTACTACTTGGTGTTACCTTGAACACCAAGGACAGCGTGCAGTATGTTTTAGCACTTGTACTTTATCTGAGAAACTAACGTTTTTACCGAGTATTAGTAGACGTATCCTTCCGCAATCGTTTTTTGATGGACTATTCAAAAGGCATTATCAATCGCCCTAACCACCTTACATGTGCTTCTACAAGTTTATTAACCAGTGAATGAATACCTATTATTACAGTGAAATGTATCAAACTGGCTCTCATTCTCCACTTTCTGCCTTCGTTTGTGAGTAGCACAGTTCTCTCTCACTGAGGAATTAATACACTGAAGCGCCAAAGGAATTGGTACAGGAATGCGTACTGCCGTGCTGCCGTGGTTAGAGGCGCCATGTCACGGATTGGTTCGAGTCCTCCCTCGGGCATGGGTGTGTGTGTGTTGTTCTTCGCATAAGTTGGTTTAAGTTCGTTTAAATAGTGCGTACGTCTAGGCACCGATGACCTCAGCGATGTGATCGGCAACGCCTATATAGGACGACAAGTGTGTGGCGCAGTTGTTACATCGTTTGCTGTTGCTACAATGGCAGCTCATCAAGATTTAAGTGAGTTTGAACGTGATATTATAGTCGGTGCAGGAGCGATGGGACACAGCATCTCTGAGTTAGCGATGAAGTGGGGATTTTGCAGTACGACCATTTCACGAGTGTATCAGGAATCCGGTAAAGCATCAGATCTCCGACATCGCTGTGGCCAGAAAAAGATCCAGCATGAACGGGACCAACAACGACTGAAGAGGATCATTCAACGTGACAGAAGTGCAACCCTTCTGCAAATTGCTGCAGATTTCAATGCTGGGCCATTCACAAACGCCAGCGTGTGAACCATTCAACGAAACATCAACGGTATGGGCTTTCGGAGCAGAAGGCCCACTCGTGTACCCTTGATGACTGAATGACACAAACGCCTCACCTGGGCCCGTTGATGACGGCTTTGACTGTTGCTAACTAGAAACATATTGCCTGGTCGGACGGGTCTCGTTTCAAATTGCATCGAGCGGATGGATGTGTTTAGGTATGGAGACAACCTCATCAATCCATGGACCCTGCATGTCAGCAGGGGACTGTTCAAGCTGATGGAGACTCTGTAATTTGTGTGGGGTGTGTGCAGTTTGAGTGATATGAGACCCCTGATGCGTCTAGATACGACTCTGACAGGTGACATGTACGTAGACACCCTATCTGATCATCTGCATCCATTCATATCCATTGTTCATTCCGACGTACTTGGGGCAATTTCAGCAGGAAAATGCGACACCCCACACGTCCAGAATTGCTATAGAGTCACTCCACGAACACCCTTCTGAGTTTAAACGCTTCCGCTGGCCACAAAATACAAAAGCCATGAACATTTTTGAGCATATCTGGGATGCCTTGCAACCTGCTGTTCAGAAAATAGCTCCACCCCCTCGTGCTCTTACGGATCTATGGACCCCCAGGCCGGATTCTTGTTGTCAACTCCCTCCTGCACTACTTCAGACGTTAGTCGAGTCCTTGCCACGTCGTGGTGCGGCACTTCTGTGTGCTTGCGGGGGCCCTACACGATATCGGGTAAATGTACCAGTTTCTTTGGTCCTTCAGAGTAAATTAATGGAATTAATTTACGACATCAGTGTGACTCCCACATGTTGGTCAGCAGACCTCTTCCGCGTACTTCCCTGGGACCGAGTCTTTCCGCGCTTTTCTCGTGTACTGGAAGGACTACATATGCCCAGAATCTTCTAGAACATTCGAGGAAGACGAGGTATTTTCGTGCAACAGGTACTCTAACCATATTCGGCCACCTGAGTTAGCAACGCCTTGCCGCCAAGTAGTGGCTCACCGCCTCCTCTAAGTAACGTGTCGTGAATGCCTGTCAGTTCCTGTTCTCTTTGTCATTATTGTTATTGAACTTTAACAAAGAAATGCGTTTACAAATACCTCGTTTCCTCATGTTGCCTTGTGGGTTACGTGGAGCGCAAACGGAAACAATTCAAAAACATCATTCAATATGTCTTACATAAATACGTTTCGAGCGATGTCATAAGAGACGGGAAAAACTCCCCATTGTTTACTAGCGGTGTCAGAAAAGTGCTACGTAAACAGTGAGAGCTTCATCACTTATTCAGGAGAAGTCAAAACCTAACTGACAAACAAAAGCTGATCGAAGCGAAAATGAGCCTAAGGAGAGCAATGACAGAGTTCGAAAGCAAAAATTTTGTCAACCATTCTGACTGAAAACCCTAAAAGGTTTTGGTATTGAGTAAAATCAGTAAGTGGTTAGAAATAATTTGAGTCATTCAGTGACCATGCTGAATTCGGTCTTCTGAAATTGTTTCACCGCGTTAAATCGTAATACGGGCCCTTTTTTAGTCATAGTAGGAACGTAGAAATGGCACCTATTGACATATTTGCGGAACAGAAAAAGCAACTAGATCGCTTAGAAGGAGGAAGACATGACCAGTTGAGATACTTGTAAGATTCTACAAAGATTCTGGGAAAGAACATGCTCCCATTCTAGCAGCAGTTAATCGTAGTTCGCTTGAGCAACGAAGGGTACCTAGCGAATGGAAAAAACCACAGGTCATACCCATTTTCAAGAAGGGTCTTAGGACAGATACACATAATTATAGGCCTATGTCGTTGACGTCAGTCTGTTGAAGAATTATGGAACAAGCGTTGTGCTTTAGAATTATGACGTTTTTGGAGAGCGATAAATCTCCTTCTTAAAGTCAGCGTGGATGCCGCAGACACAGATCTTGCTAAGCATTCGGCACGACAGTGTTACAGAGATCCTCAACAAACTCCACCGGCAGACGCTGCAAGACAGGTCGTTGAGCATGGCGGTGAGGTTTACTGTTGAGATTTCGAGAGAGTACTTTCCGGGAGGAATCGGAAACATATTACTTACCTCCACAAACCTCTCGCGAAATGACCACGACGAGAAAATTCGAGAAAGTAAAGCTAATACAGAGGCTTACTGACAGACGTTCTGCCCCACGCGCCCTTCGCGGGCGGAAAAAGGAAGGGAGGATCAGCTGATGGTAACAGCAGTACCGTCCGCCACACATCATCAGTAGATGTAGATGTAGACTGGTGGCGTGATTCTTTTACGCTACTGGCCATTAAAATTGCTACACCAAGAAGAAATGCAAATGACAAACGGATATTCATTGGACAAATATATTATACTAGAACTGACATGTGATTACATCTCCACGCAATTTGGGTGCATAGATCCTGAGAAATCAGTACCCAGAACAACCACCTCTGGCCGTAATAACGGCCTTGATACGCCTTCATACGGCATTGACTCAAACAGAGCTTGGATGGCGTGTACAGGTACAGGGGCCCGTGCAGCTTCAACACGATACCACAGTTCATCGAAGACTAGTGACTGGCGTATTGTGACGAGCCAGTTGCTCGGCCACCATTGACCAGATGTTTTCAGTTCGTGAGAGATACAGAGAACGTGCTGGCCAGGACAGCAGTCGAACATGTTCTGTATCCAGAAAGGCCCGTACAGGACCTGCAACATGCGGTAGTGCATTATCCTGCTGAAATGTAGGGTTTCGTAGGGATCGAATGAAGGGTAGAAATGGCTCTGAGCACTATGTAACTTAAATTCTGAGGTCATCGGTCGCCTAGTACTTATAACTAATTAAACCTAACCAACCTAAGGACATCACACACAGCCATGCCCGAGGCAGGATTCGAACCTGCGACCGTAGCGGTCGCTCGGTTCCAGACTGCAGCGCCTAGAACCGCACGGCCACTCCGGCCGACAATGAAGGGTAGAGCCACGGGTCGTAACACATCTGAAATGTAACGTCCACTGTTCAAAGTGCCGTCAATGCGAACAAGAGGTGACCGAGACGTGTAACCAATGGCACCCCACACCATCACGCCGGGTGATACGCCAGTATGGCGATGACAAATACACGCTTCCAATGTGCGTTCACCGCAATGTCGCCAAACACGGATGCGACCATCATGATGCTGTAAACAGAACCTGAATTCATCCGAAAAAATGACGTCTTGCCATTCGTGGTGTAGCAATTTTAATTTCCAGTAGTGTAAAATAGGGCGAAGCCTTTAGTTGTCTGTATAACTAATAGTAATGTTGTAGAATTACAATTATTAAACTTACGTCCGAAGGAAAAAGAGGAGGGGAGACATATTGTACAACTCTAGATCGTAGTTGCTACGCCACACTTTGAGGCAAATCCCTCATGCAGCACAGGTTCCTGCAGCGATCTCTTACTAGAATGTCATGTACTTCACGTTACTTCGCGTTTAGCCTGCAGCATGTCTTCACGACACAACATTCTTTCATGAAATTACCAACAGTATGTCTACAAATGCAATTTTCTATTCACTAGAGAAAAAGCTGATGCTACCTGCTGATCTACATCTTCGGAAAATGGACGTTCTTGATGGTGTTACTCGCAGCTTAAATAGGGCGAACTACACTCTCTAATGAAGTAGGTCCCTTTCGTGAATGAACCGCCTTCTACAGCCTAGAAAAGTTCTGTAGCTGTGCACTGAAATTATATCTTTCCCGTTATTTCACAAACTATAGTAGCCTATCAATTTTGGCCTTTACGAGAAATGCAGCGTTTTTCATCTGGATGAAACACTAAACACTGCCTGCCTATTTCATAAGAAATATTGAGTTGTAATTTAAAAGGACGATATGATCTACAAATGCACCGTCTCTAGGAAATGACAAATGACATTAAGGCTGCCCTACAATCATGTTAGATTTCCATGGATGAATGAAATAAATTTATTTCGCTGTTTGAAATGTCTGTGCTTGTACTTTTAGCTGTATTATCCTGAACCAAGTAACTGTGTTGCAATTTCTTTGACATCAGAAGACTGTGTAATACTGTTTAAAGTTAATGCAGAACTACTGATTGGGAATCTTTCATCTCGACAAAAAACTCCAATTTCTAAAATCATACGATAGGGTGTGTAATTTTACAAAGACAAACCAAGCGCATGTTACCTCTTATTTTGCATTCTCTTTCAACTTTCAGTTCACTCACTCTAGGCTGCCGGAGAAAGGAAATGTCGTCTTTTTATTTTTTCATATCAAATTAGACATTCGCCTGAAGGAAATAAGTTGATTTACAGTTAAATTTTCTGAATAAGTCAGAGGGAGGAAAAATTTACATGCTCTACTGCATACTGAAGTGAGGTGAATGAAAAAGAGCAAGGCTGCAAAATAAATTCTCTTGTGCCCCGAGCAAGAGCAGACCACAAAGGAATTAATTTTATCAGAAAATTATTTTTTTGCCCGGGTGAGTTAGGCTGGTAACGTTCTGAAGTGTCATTCGAGATTATTTCCTGTTGTAATCAAATTGTGTGGTTGAAGTACTGTGGAATAATTTCAGCCTTAGGCCATTTTCAAGTATCCCGTTATCAGTTCTTTACAAAGCGTTACATCTTCAGCAAAGTTTTTAGAAGGAAGCGGTTAAACTAGACCCTACCTGTGCTTTCTTATGACTTGAGTGATATTTTTAAGGAAACTGAGAGAATGTCTGCCCGAACAATTATTGGGAAAGCAAGAATAAAAACCTTTTATTATTTTGAACATCCCTTCCTACGTTTAATAATGGAAACTGCACTTCAAATATATCCTTTACTTAAACTGAAAATATTGTGATGTTAGGAATTATGATTCTGAGATCATAGATATATTTTACAGCTACTAAAAATTATCTCCAGAATATGTATCAAATATTTTTCTTTCTGACTCGAAATAAATTGAAAATTATTTTAATTCTGAAATATTACTTCGTTAGGCTCAAGACAAAGTATGAAAGAGTTAAATCTGATGGTCTAAAGACTGTTGCAACGGCACACCAGCTGTTTACTATTAACTTCTGAATTATAAAGTTCCTAGTTTTGCTCCGGAACTGGATTTTCTTTGTCATTAACCTGTACGGAATCAGAACTAGGTATTTTGGAGTATCGCAGTAATCGAGTGTCTGACCTCTAAATCTGTTGTTAGTTTGTAGTTTCCTTGTTTATTCCGAAGGCAGAAAGTTGATTCAACAGTCTTTTGAAGATATATTCAGAGAGAATTATGTTTGAAGTATTTATCCAATAACATGAGATCTACTGTTGCTGTTGCTCCAGCTTTCGTAAAGCTTTGATCCTGAGTGATTGAAGTAATGATACCAGCATAAATAAATCTCCTGAACTTTTTTTCTGGAAGGTCGTATGTACAGAATTTGAGGAGGGGCCAAAATTGAGCCTTTTGGGATACTAGCGTTTATTTTGTGAACTCTACTTTTAAAGTTCTCTGAGAACACCCGGGAGAATCTATTTTTCAGAAAATTGCCGATTAGAGTGGTTAGTTCCAGGTGGGAAATGACGCTGATGAATTTGAGCAGTAGTTTTTCATTGCAGACGGTCCCATAGGATATAGTTAGGTCTAAGAAGACCCTAAAAAAATGGCTCTGAGCACTATGGGACTTAACTGCTGTGGTCATCAGTCCCCTAGAACTTAGAACTACTTAAACCTAACAAACCTAAGGACAGGACACACATCCACGCCCGAGGCAGGATTCGAACCTGCGACCGTTGCTGTCACGCGGCTCCAGACTGTAGCGCCTAGAACCGCACGGCCACTCCGGCCGGCAAAGACCCTCATTTTTATCTTTTGCTTCTCAGGAACGTTTTCAATTTGAGTTCCTACTGTTATCATCTGTTCCTGACTTCCTGTTCCTGGTCTAAACCCAGCTTGCTAAGGGACGTGTTTGGTCACGGCAGAGAAGATTCTTTTATGAATGAGCTTCACCAGTAGCTTGAGTGCGATGGTAAGGAGAGCAACTGGGTGATAATTTTCAACTTTTGAGGGATCTCTGTTTGGCTATAGTACACCAATGATCTCACTTTTCATAAATAGAGGTAGACGATGGCCTGTTTCTTAGGTGTTTGGAATAAGAGTACGATTTGGCAGTAGCACGAACGCAGTGCATCAAAAACTCGGGTTAAATACCATCAGCGCTTGCTTCCTTCCCAGATTTTATGCTCTTCCTAGCTTCTACTGTATCTTTCAATTGAAATGGGTTGGAAAACTCCCATGTTTATGGAGAGGACCGTGTCTTTATTTTTTTAAGATGTCTAATTTTTCTTTTGATTATCTATTGTTGACTTGGAGAAGGAGATCATGTAATTGACCAGTCATCTACATTTATGTCACGGTTTTGTGTGATGGTGTGGGGAGGTGTTATGCTGTGTGGACGCACTAACGTCCATATCTTTGAACATGGTACACTACTCAGCATTGTTGTGACACTATACGCATTCCTCATGTGCGTCTGTGGAGGGATGCATTCTGACCTAACTTCATTTCTATCCATTCTCTGCTTGACTGCACCGAACTACACAGGTGTACAAGCTCTTGGAAAGCTAGGAGAGATGGGGAATTGACAGGCATGACCGTTCCTCCGACTTAAATCGCATCGAACAGGTATCAGATGCGTTGGGCAGGCGTACTCCAGCACACCCACATGCACTCCGTGTTGCTGGAGGAATGGAACGCCATAGCACAGGATCTTCTAACCAACCATGCAGCCAGCAATGGAGCACGTAGCAGAGCATGGTGATCACGTACCCTATGAAGAACCGCATCTGCCCTTTGTAACGTCTAAGGGACCATCTAAAATAATATAATTACTGTCTTTGAATACAACTGTCATTTCTGTTGGACTCATTTTTTATTCTACGGGTCAATTTAGCAACAGAAATTAATTCGTTAATAGTCTGTTATGTGTGTCATGGGATTGGAGTTTCCTCCTCCATAACCTCCCACCATCTCAGTTGAGTGAGTCATATGGTAAGAATTTTGGATTCAAACTCAAGTGTGTCATCACGATTAGGTTGGTTGGTCACATCCTCTTGTTCACATCATGACATGTAATACACTGAAAAAAGAGTTAGTATATAACTGATAGAATACATTTTCAAATATAAAAAAATATCTCATAACATATATAGTATCTCTTCTCTGAGTAGTGAAATCAATGACTCGTTACATTTTTAGCTGACATAAATGGCTTTTTTTGGTATAAATACTGGTTGTGAAATAAACAATACAGACATTTCTTCCTCCATAATAGCAATAAAATTAGATAATTTGATATGTTTCAATTTATATGACTGCTAGACTAACATACATTAGTACACATGTTATGTTTGACATCAAAGTGCTGTTTTCACTCCTTGGTATTACCATTCAGCCTTACTCTGATTACGATTTCACACTATTGGCCATGTTTTTGCAGGAAAATGTTGCTTTACCTCCAACTACCTTCTACCAGGCTAATCCCCACTATATTATCTATATCAGGAGTATTCAGCCTTTCTTACCTACCGCCCACTTTTGTGCTCATATCTCTGTCAGCGGTAAATTTTCGAACCGACCGCAGGTTTACAATAATGGTCATTCATAAAGAACAGAAATAACTTTACTTTGCAAAATTTATAAAGCAGAGTCACAAAAGTTAAAGCAAATAATATTAATAAACTACCATCCATTTCATATCAAAATACTGTGAAAACCTAACGAAAATGTTTCTAAAGCCTCTGCGGCCTATTGCCCACCAAGATAGCCAGAACGCTAACTAGTGGGCATTAGGGACCAGGTATCAAACCCAATACATGGCACTGTATGGTTACTCTCTACTACTGCCACAACAGGACCTGTGAGATGAACATCTTAACTACATCACAACATAGCGCCATTTGAAACTGATATTTAGCATTTCAGTACTGTAAATCCTTAAACGGGTTCAAGAGATGTGAAAAAAATACATTATTGGTAATAAATATTCAAACTTATTTCTGCTTCATCAGGAAAGAAATTGGTAACAACTTGTGTAGAAGAAAAGAATAATTAAGAAATCACTCATAGCCGGCCGCTGTGGCCGAGCGGTTCTATTCGCTTCAGTTCGGAACCGCGCTGCTGCTACGGTCGCAGGTTCGAATCCTGCCTCGGGCATGGATGTGTGTGATGTCCTTAGGCTTGTTAGGTTTAAGTAGTTCTATGTATAGGGGACTGATGACCTCAGATGTTAAGTCCCGTAGTGCTTACAGCCGTTTTGTAAATCACTCATGAAGTTACACAGTATCATATAATGGACTCATCTCCTCCTTCTGGCCAAACATTTATGAAATGTAGCTTACAACACAAGAATTCATAATAGATAAACAACATGAATAGATCCCATACCTGAAACACAATCAGACAAAATTGTTCACTGACGCAGTTGCAGTGCCTACGGTACATATACCAAAGGAACTGGTTCCCCACAGACAGAATAGTACAATAAGGGAAGAAACATGGTCATGTGCTGTACAACTAAATGTCATAATCAAATAAAGAGTTCCAGTTATAGGAGACATCAAAAACACTAAATATACAAGCAGTTACAGATCCATGAGGCAGCTCACTGAAGAAATATCAGAACATCAAACCATAGGCGCAAAATATATATATATGACACTGACATAACTAGGCACCTCACTAAAACAAATAATAGAACAGAACTATAAAGTTCTAGGTTAATCAGCAAATGGAAAGAAAGAAGCATCATCAACATATCGTCATTAAGATTAGTACATAGGAATATTTGTGAGTAAAATATTTGCAATTAACATTTGTAGAAAAAGTCTTCCACTTGAGGAAAATACATTCACACACACAGATTGGCATTCTTGTTCATCAATTGACAAACATCAAATTACATATCACTGTGAGGAGAAGGAAGTAGATTATTCAAAGACATTCAAGATAATAATCATTAACTACTTACATCCAATTCCGTTTTATCACTGAACAACACCTCACCTTTTACATCTCAGAACATATCTTTTCTCAAAATGGTTACGTGTACTCACCAACATACAGGGGGGAAGAAACAAAGAAAAAATGTAACATTGTTACACTCACATGCAGCTTTCATTTCTTTACTGGGGTTCACATGCAAATAAAACTCATTTTTAATTATTCCTGTGGTGGCTACATTTCACCTTTCAAACAGTTCCATTCTGAATAAATATAATGTGGCTTCAACGAGTAAAAGGTCTTAACTAGTTTCTTTTCAAGCTTGTAGTTCCACACAAGCTCCAAATCCCGTTCATTCAAAAATGAGAAAAGAGGGTTTCATCGTCTTTACTTGATTGACAACACTACCCTGGATTCTCCATTAAATAACAACCATGCTTCAATGCTCCTGGCACCAGCAGAAATATTGTACTTCAATAATGTCAAGAACAGGGGTAACCGCTGTGGTGTGGGATTTGGATGCAGTAGGGTTCAGGCTGAGGGCTGTAAAGATGTGGGGCTCAGCATTTTTATTACTTCTCTTTTTACCATGCAAAGACCTGTTTAATGAGATAGAAAACGTTATCATAAACAAAAGATTATTTAAGGCTTGAATAAATCTGAACAGACCTTGAACAACACAAAATATCTTCTTGAAAAAATAACAATAATCAGTACAAAACAACCCAATTTGGCCCCATATGAGAAACCCAAAATTGGACATAACACTGTACGAACGTATGGCCTTCGCCCTTCATTAGTTATGACAATAGTAACTTATAACATAAGAAAATATCCACTTATGTAGCACTGAAAACCGAATAAAATACCTGGTAACTACTTACTGCCTTGCTGCTACTAGCTACCCCTTTCACAAAAACACCAACTACCAATATACTAATCAACTACACATGCCTACATCTGACTGATCAGTATACCAGTTACGTTTATAAACAATTTATTCATGTAAGAGACTACAGAAGTTGACAATATATATGAACTAACCATTGATTTAATAGTGAGATCAATACTGAATCAATACAAAAACGTCAGAATACAGATCAGATCCACAATTGTAATAAGATTTAGAAGTAAATGTAAATTTTCCACAATAAGGTACACTGCACATACTTACACAAACGGTCTTGCTTTACGACACAGTGTTAACTTTAACATACCCTATGTGCAATACACAACACCTAGCTTGGCCCCACGTGCAGTAGCCAAAACTTCCAGAGGAAGTGAGCCACAATTGACTCCAGTTAATGTATCTTTGCATACAATACTATGACTCAACTCGAACACAAGAAGCCAGAGATACATACATTAAATCAAAAGCTCTCTTATTGTGCCACTTATAATTTGCCGAAGTAATTCTATGCTTTTCTGCAATGTCGTGTGAGTGAATAGAAAAAACAGCCCCTGCCTGTGCTGACCGTGTCCATCTGGCTTCAATGACTATGCCAGTTTGGTAATGGTGTTGGCGTTGGCCACCTGTAAAACTTCTCTCCTTGGTATATCTCCAACAACACTCCTCGTCACAGACTGTTGATCTCTAAGCATAGGCCAAATCCTAGCCTCTGCCACTGCCACAGCCTTCCACACCCTGCTCTGACTGTCGATGGCGTTCTTGCAGCTCTGACCATAGACTTAGCACTTGCTTCCAGGATATGTTTCTGCGCTACTTCAGTTCAGCTATGTGCCTCCCGCATTCACACCTGTCCCCAATACCAGCCATCTCAGCACTCCCATTGACCATGTGTCTTGCATCAGCCTCACTCTGATACCGCCTGTACCATGCAGCCAATAACAGACCCTGTAGCGCTGGGGAACGTAATAAAGATGTTCTACATGGAACAGTATTGTATAGTATTTTGGATTACTGTGCAACTTCAACCGAGAACCTCAACAAGACACATCACCTACCAACAACTTCCGTTCAGTGGAAAAACCACCAAACCTCATATAGTCCTCATTACTCCATATTTCAACAGCAATACCACAACATCACTTCTTTTCAACCTCCGCTTTGGAGGGAATTCATACCGACACAAAATATCACTTCAGACATCATCATCTTCACAGTATTTAGTACAACCACAAACAAAATAATCACTTCTCCTTAAACAATATTAAGTATCACCATAGTTTAGAGAAACCATCCGTCATCATACATAAACAATCTTTACTGGAACACAACTGACTTCATCATCTTATTCAGCATTACTCATTGCCTGACTTCTTATCATCATTTACAACATGAACCACAACTAATTTCCTTTCATTAAACATGGACACATACAAATTCATTAGTTCAAGTCATCTTTAACAAAGAAATTCTTACCAGATGATACTGACTCAGCCAATCCCCACAGTCATCATGATCAATTCATTTTTGTTAAACATTGACCTGCACACCTTTTTGGCAGATGACGTGAATCTTTTCACAATTTTCCCACTAGAGACAGAGACAGAAAGAGAACTACACCCAAACAGATTTAGGACATAAAGTTAACTTCTTCTAAACAGCTGAGTAGCCACACACAGAGGATAAAACAACTGAGCTATGTAAACATCCACAACATATCCGTCCATGCTCACTCATCATCCACAGCAAATTCTATTACTTATTGCATGGAAATATGTTCATACATGACCCCATGTCACAGTTCAAACCCTACATATAACTGAAAATTGTTCTTATGTATACTCTCACTTTATCATCCACCTTTCGCATACCAATGCACGAAACTATTCATCAACCCAGACCCAATACCAAGAAATATTCTATGCTCCATTTAGATAAATTACTTTATCAAGTGTGTATAAGATAAAATTAACGTCGAAGACACAATCGTATCTCATCAACACCCCAGGAGTTACATGCTTCACCCACAGTCCCTACTGTCGAGACACTTTAGCGGGTACCGGACGCAGTTGGGCCACCCTCTCCCCAATGGGAGTGGCGGATTCAGCGGCGTTCGCGGCGCACGAGGCAGAGGGTAAATGTGGAGGCTGGCCGTGTCGTATCACCCGCTCTGCCTCTGAGTGGACATGTGGCCGCTCCTTCAGCAAGGTCTGCGCAGGCACATGGGGGGAAGGGTTTATTAGTGATTGGGAGCTCCAACGTTAGGGCGGGTGACGGAGCCCCTTAGGGAAATGGTGGAAAGGTCGGGGAAGAAGGCTAGTGTTCACTCTGTCTGCTTGCCGTGGGATCTCATCCGAGGTATAGAGGAGGTCCTGACGGCGGCGATAGAGAGCACTGCGTGCACCCGACTGCAAATTGTTGCTCATGACTCCTGCCGTCTGGGTTCAGAGGTCATCCTCAGTTCATACAGGCGGTTGGCGGAGTTGGTGAAGGCGCAAAGCCTCGCTCGCGGCGTGGAATCTGAGCTAACTATTTGTAATATCGTTCCCAGAACCGATCGCGGTCCTCTGGTTTGGAGGCGAGTAGAAGGCTTAAACAAGAGGCTCAGGCGATTCTGCGGAGATCTGGGGTGCAAATTTCTCGACCTCCGCTATCGGGTGGAATAATGTAGAGTCCCCCTGAATAGGTCAGGCTTGCACTACACGCAGGAAGCGGCTACAAGGGTAGCGAAGTACGTGTGTAGTGCACATGTGGGTTTTTTAGGTTGGAGAATTCCCTCCCTAGGCTCGACAAGACGCCTCCTGACACGCGACAAGGTAGTAGTAGGCAAAACCGCTCGGCCACAGTTTATCGTTTTATTATTTTTCAGTAGTCCCTTACTTCTAATTACATCTGAGAAATACCCATGTAGGCTATAGCCTCTTGTTCCAAATTCTGAACGGCTAATTCACGGTCTGTCATTTGCTATAGCATCAGATTTGAACTTCCAACATCCATAACTACAATTATTCATTTAAATTATCTTCTCTGTGATGAAGAATCTTTCTCATTTTAATGGTAAGAATTCACATCACAAACAGGCATATGGCCTCTACTATAAGAATGACCCTCAGCATTTCTGTCATATGGTGCTTCTTCAATTTTCGAACAACTATCCCGCCCCCGAATTCAATTCTTGACTTAACATCCTTCTCTTCCTATTAACTCTACTTGTCCTTCCTTGACCCTTATCAAAGATTTCACTTCTTCAGAATCTCTAACAACATCAGGTGTTGAACTTTGCTCAGCATTAACAGCTAAATGTGCAAACAGCATGCTTCAAAATTATATGCAGTATAAACTGTAGATTCATCAACCAAGACATTGTAACAACTAGTAGACTCACGTGGCAGAATCACTTCAGAATTAACTGCACCCCCACTTACATTAACATCGCTAACTTCTCGAACCGCAATAACATGGTCACTTATTTCAACTCTCCACTTGACTGAAATGCTCTTTGAATCACTATCCAAGACACTCTAAATACCCAGACTAGTATCACTAGACAGAAGGAGACAAGAATCAGACTGTCTGTACCTTTGACTTTTCATTTCTGATCCAGCTCCTTTCAAACATACAGCTTCTCGTCTCTCTGTAGCTTCCCCACCTTACACTGAATAGTAAGAGCACCATTGAGTTGTCAACCACCTGCAAGCAACACACAAGCAAACAAGATCACCAAAATATCATTAGTCCTAAAATGCAAAATTCCTCCAGTAAATCTTCAAGGACTCTGTACAAAACACGCCACTAATAATATATAAGACAATACAGTTGTAACTCTATTTATAATAGCTCACAGAATCTGAAAAATTAGAAAGTGAGGCAACACCACATGACATTAGAAATATTCAAACTCTACTGCAAAAAAGGATTTACAGCCAGTTAACTACTCCACAAATATTAAATATGCATTATAGAGTCTACTTGAACAATCACAGGTGCACAAGAAATTTCAACTCAGTACCACCTGAAGCCAGTTCCAGACACAAAAATCTTAAAAGTCCTCGATACACGTTAATTGCAGTTAAATAATTAATTGAAGTAAGCAAATTTTGGTTAACCCCGCGTATTTAGCACCCTATAAATATCTGAAAACGCCCCCCACTCAACCTTCTTCCAGATCTCAGTCTGTAATACTGGGGTGCCCATAGGATTTCATGTCAACAGGAGCAAAACAATTTTAACCACATATGTGGTTTTGAAATTTTCAGGGCATTGTTATGTGTTAATCATTTTCTCCTATTTTTACCTAAATCCATATTTATTAATCTGACTTGCGTTGAGAATTGTACTGTTGTCATGGAGTGTAATGGAGCCGGCAAGCCGACGCACTGGGCATTAATGACACGACATTGGCTGAACAAGAATTCATTCATTAAAGTTTACAATCGTATATTCTCCTCTGTGTTGCTGCCCATGTCGTTGGCAGTGCTGCGTCGTGGCCTTCGAAGTAGCTGATGCCATTTTAGCGAACCCCTGCAGGCCTCGACCTTGGTGCGTTTCTCATGTGATCCGTGAAACGGTGTCATGCAGGTGGCAGGCCTTGGAGGCGAAAAGCGTGGCCCATTCGACAGGTGAGGCTCACTCAGAAGGCAACTGTGAACTACCAGCATGGTGGGCATGGTGTGGAGATGCTCCTCACCATAGCCCTTGCACCAAGGAAGGCTGGGGATGTTAATTACTGCCTACAGACACCAGTCACGGACAACAGCGGTTAGTGTGCCTGCCGAATACTGTGGCAAGTGTAGAGTGCGTCAAGCACCATCAGGTCGTCTCAGCAAGCCGGAGGTGGAAGTCTTCAAACCTTCTCATCAATTGTAGTGAGACCGGCAGCTCACAGAGTCTGTTAGAACAGGTAGGTGGCAATTTCGGAGGTGGTAGTCATCTTGGCGAGTGGTAGCTGTGCTTCACTGGCTTGGCCTCGTAGCTAGTGTACTGAAGTCTGAAGACTGAACAGTGAGTCTCGGAAGTTTGAGCATTTATCGCTACTGGTTTGAAGCAGTGTCATCGTGCCGGGCTTGCAATGAGCTAATGTGGCCTGCTTTTGTGGGCTCATCAGCATTCTTCTCCACTCTCTATTTCACAAGACTGGCTTTCAGGGCTGCAGCTTGTTGCTTTTCCGCCTTATCAACAGGCTGATAGGTGTTCTTCTGAATTATTTACTCTCTATGACGAAATCAAGCTGCGCAGTTACAATAACTTGATGGTGGCTTCTGCTTGCTTAGGCCATGTTGCCGAGTTTTTAATTCAAGCCACTCGCCCACGCAAGGTGAGGCAATCTGTTCCAGGCTTTTCCCGTTCTCGACAAAGTCCGCTTTTTGCCTGTTTGTCGTTTTCAATGCGACATGAGGCGTTGGCCTGGCTAGGTGCTCGCTGGAGCGGACATTTGTCCATAACACATTTCTCTCGTGCAACATTACTTGGTCGCTGCTATAAAAAAGAACAAGCATCATTACAGTAAAACATGTTATTACACGCCCGTATTTAAGTTTCCTGCCATTTACGTCATTTTCTGTTAGTCCAGTCATGAGTCCTATTCTCTGTTCGCTATTATTAATGATGCTAATCAAATCATTTCTCAGCACTTCCGAGCATGCTTCACCTAAATCACTTAGAAACTTATAGAAATGTAGGTGGCAGTGCCGGCCGGTGCGGACGAGCGGTTCTAGGCGCTTCAGTCTCGAACCGTACGACCGTTACGATCGCAGGTTGGAATCCTACCTCAGGCATGGATGTGTGTGCTGTCGTTAGGTTAGTTAGGTTTAAGTAGTTCTAAGTTCTAGGGGACTGATGACCTCAGATGTTAAGTCCCATAGTGCCCAGAGCCATTTGAAGCATTTTTAGGTGGCAGTTTTTTAGGAGAACTTTCAAAATGTTTACACATTGATTCGTCACCTGACTGCACTCTGCACTTCAGTAAATCATCAAAGCAGCATTTGAATTTGGTTTTCCTCTGAAAGCCAAATCTCGTAAAGCACAAAACAATATGCAAAAAACAACTGATTTCAACATAGCGTTATTAATTGGTACTAATTTCACAAGATTCTCATTCATGAGTTCTTCTACACTCTTAGTTTTGTTTGACGTAACATTAACAAAGTTACGTGACTACTGAGCGGTATCTTTACGCCATTCAAAACTCAGATATATATTTTTAGAGATTTATGAAAGATTTTGAACTTGATGAATGGGTGGATCATGAATGCAACATGATGACTGCCATGCGTTATATGTGGCCGGAAAAGCATACAAAACGTAGAAAGTGCGACATATATTTCTTTAAAATGAACCAGCCATGGTTATGATGACAGCCAGTACAATCGAAATGTTCTCTTTACGCCTTCTACGTCATACTCGGAATTATAATTTTTGTCAGGGTGTCGCGAGTCAGTAAAATCTAATATTTTGGGGAATCGTCAATATCATTTTTCTTTTTCTTCCAACGTAATTTCCGACCTTGGAAGTACTGACCAAGAAACTACTGCTCTCTACAACACAGCACATGAAGCCAGCACAGGTAATGCCTTCGTCTATATCCACCGTCAGCAAAATTACCAGGATATTTAATGATTTAATGGGGATACTTGACTTCGACTCACCCTTTTCTGTACATTCTTTTGTATTATATTTTTCGATTCCTTCACTTTCAGATTCAGTTTTTATTCATTTTTGAAGTACAAAAACATACGATAGTCGCTGATATTTTCGCTGTATTCCCTATG
Organism: Schistocerca serialis cubense; assembly: GCF_023864345.2. Lineage (NCBI taxonomy): Eukaryota > Metazoa > Arthropoda > Insecta > Orthoptera > Acrididae > Schistocerca > Schistocerca serialis. Next base: position 160,187,233 of record NC_064645.1, read on the forward strand.
ATGTTATACCTGAAATTGCACAGAATTCTAAGCAAACCACATTCATGCACCACTGCTGACTTGCAACTCATTGTTGACTACGGATGAACGCAGAAACAATCTGAGCCGATCTAATCAGCTGGGTTTCGTGAATGCGCATTGTAGAGACGTTGTTATTGAAATGTTGTGTTTATTTGTAGTAGTTATTAAGAAATTAATTGAGGCTGTTGTACAAGAATAAATTACTCAGTAAGAGCATAGGTTGACGACTTCCTACCGCTCGGCGGCCACACACTACAAATGAAAACCCCCTTCAGCAAATGACAAAAATGAAACTCAATGTGCAGCATGGTATTAGGCCTGATGGTTGTTAACCATTATTTGATAGCTGTTAGCCATTATTTGAATTTTGAAGGACTACGCTTTTGTCGAGTGCCTGTTGTCACGTTACTGTTTTGTTGCACCAATAGCCGTTTGAATTTCACCAAGATATGTGTACCTATCGTCTGATTAAAATTACTTGATAGCTGACACTTCACTTGTTGAAGCTAATTACCTCCAATCAGAGTGCTCAGCGCCACGCCCAAACCGTTCGCCATTGCCAAACTGTCATGACAATTGGCCATTTCACTTCCTGTTCCTTGTCCAAGACTCCTTCTTGATGTGTTTGCATTTCGAATCAAGGATCTAGCATTTTTGTTCCGTATTACATCGTACATGATAACCACACCACAAGCAACACACACACACGCACACACACATATCAATTCTAATGAAATATACGCGCTTCACAGATAGCACATTCCGTACGCAACTGGATACTTCCGCAAAAGACGTGATTCATCGTCACATGTGCGGTTATCATAATCACAGAGATCGGCTTACATTAGATAAGTTTCGCACGATATTGCGTGAAACCAAGTTTTGAAGGCTGCAATTCATCATTGAGACTGTGTGATCAGAGTTAAAAATAAAACAACTTAACTTAGTATCGTATTTAACCGCAGTGGTTAGCGTAATAACATACCGTGTCCAAGTCGTAGGTTCGAATGTCATCAAATATCGAAATATTTTTTACTTTCTAACATTGATAAAAAGAGTTTGATCACCATTTTCATTCCATTAATTGGTTTGAATGTAATTTTTTGATTCCTAATTCCTGGCCACGACATTTTCCTCGTCGTATTGACATTTTTATTTGCTCTTATTTTTCTACCTATCATTTTTTCGTCTGGAATCTCCCTGTGTCATCCATAATCTGCATCCAAGTCGAAACTAGGACTGTTCATCGGCTGATAACGTGGCAGCTCGTGTAACCACTGAGAGGATAGTTTTAGGTAACCAATTATGGCAAGATGTTGCAGTTTGCTTTTAATACTGAAACTGAACTTTTTCTTTCTTTGTCCGTTCTTAGAGGTGAGCTTTAATAGCCGCGACTTTAGTTCTGTCGCAGATTGTAGACCACCTCTTTCTCGAATACATCCCCACATCACGAGGTTGTGTTTATCTTAGGACGAGAGTTTAAAGTCTGGGCTACAAAACTCGTCTCCTGCCGCAGTTTAGTCATTGGTCACTTATAATCAGATGTCGACAGATCATATCGTTTTTCCGACATACCTTGATGCCGCCACTTCCAACACTGCTCCGCGTTACACATTAACATTTATGAAGTGCCTTCCGTGTTTGTGTGCTACCTATAACCAAGCAGTAGCCGGCGGTCTGTATGGCAACACCGTAGCGGCAAGTGGCAGACGTCAACTATCCAGTAATTTCAATCGAACTATGGTGACGTGGGAACTGAGAGAGTCACTTTTTCGCTCCATAGCATGACAACATTTCCGAAACGCAACTCTCACCACAGATATTCTTCCTAATGGGACCGCGTAGACGAGTAGTTGTTTAGTTAGACAGTCGATCACGAGCTTCATTTCATTTTACTGTGGCTTGTTAGTAATACTTGGAGGTTTTTGACATGAAATCTCTCTTTACCTACGAGCTACTCATCATACAGAAGTACTAAAATCCAGAACATTAAAGCTATAAAAATGTCATTTTAATTTTGCATTTTTCGTCATATAGGTACTGTACTGTACTTAATTTTCAGGAATGGTGCTATTTTTAAAACTTCATTTTCCACATGTTTGTTTTTAACGCCCATTTATAACCCAACAATTCATTCTTCTAATATCAGAAAGAATGAACCATGTTTCAAGCCAAAGCAGCGTAAAATATGAATATTAGTTTGCTACTAACCACTGACTCTAGCGTATGCAAATAAGTTACGAAACACATTTTAATAATATTTCTTCTTTTTTCGGAGATATTTCTTCCTTGTTACTGTAATAATGATTTACTTTCTAAAGCAACGCGACAACGGCCCTTTCTTCATCAGTTACGTGCTGTACCCAGATAGTGATTGGCGGTATTGTATGAACAAACGTCACTATTGAGCCATCATTGCAGGCACAACTGTTCTGCTGTTTCTTAGGTAACTAGATAATTTTGTTTTCTCACCCACGTTGCAGTGTAAGATATAGCTATGAAGGATATTTCCTCTGAATCCATAAGGTTTATAATTGCGTTATTTACTTTCATTTAAGTTTTGCTAGTGGCGTCTATTTCAACATTGGAAATGTATCCAAATATTGGTAGGCATGTTTGAAAACAGAATTGTGTGCAATTGCTCGCTGGTTTGGGGTCTAGCTACAAAGATAACCAGAGGATTGCAGTGTTCACTGTTTGAAAAGCCAGCATAAGATATGTTACAGAATGTTTAGTTACTTGGCTCATACTAATAAACACGTGTCGGGAGGTAGAAGAAGAACAAAGAAACATCACGATTTATAGGATTCACAGAGTTGAATTGGTATATTTAATAACAATGCTTGGAACTAAACGAAAATATCAAAGGCCACGCTCCAGATATTTAAGCAAATATTGAAAGATTTGCTAACTATAAGCACATGTTGTCTGGAAACATACAGTCCCTCACTTTTGAGAACGTCTGCATGCTGATATCATACACAGCAATAGCTCTAACGCTGTTATACAACAATCTTTGTACAGTGCCCACTCAAAGTTTCAAATAAGCAAAATCACTCCACATTCCACACTATAGTGAAATCACCTAACTGCATTTGACCCACTGACTTATGTCGAGTGGATAGCAATATCGCAGTTATATTCCACACATCAAATCTAACTTTAATGAATAAGCACTAACACTTTGAAATGTAAGTTCCAAGCAATTAGATACACGTACTTAAAGCAAAATTCTTCAAAAGAATAAAATACTAACATGAACATTTCTGAACAATTCAAAATCTAAAAAGTAAAAATAAGAAAGTACTCCTCACAGTAACCCTGTTCGAAATTCAACTAAAAGAATGTTACCTCCACTCTGTTCTAAAGTGTCACAGATCTCCCATTCTCACGAAACAAGCCACAAGCGTATTATTTCGGAAAATAAAGAAAACTTTCAATGTGGCAGAAATTTTCAACAAGTTATTTATCACTCCCAATTCTGAAACTTATCAGTAACCCAAAGACGCTGTAAGGTTTCAACGATCGGTATTCCACCATAGTATGAGCCAAAATATTTCACTGTACTTTCAGATAACACATAAAACGTAAGATAATAACTCTCACCTACTAACCTATACAATATACTAAACAATGTTTCTCGTGAATAGTGTGCATATTAGCAAGACAATTCGACAAAAAACGTAATCGAAATTATGCAAAAGAAACATAAGAATATCACGGACATATTTTAAGACATGTATGTGTAGTGCAATAAAATTATATTTTTGCATATTGTTATAAATGGACCATGAAATCGAAATAATAAGATTGCAAATAAGTATGCCTCCCAACATAAATTGACTCTCCAATAGTGCGACGGTTGGAACTTAAATAGTGGCAACTATTCACATAAATATATGAGAACCAGAGTAACTCTGACCCAGTAAATCATGTAAAATAGATCACATGCAATAACATTTCGTTCAAAAACATGTACTAATGAGGAATACAGTAGCAATATTCCACGTAAAGTTCTTCTCAGATACTAGCTATAGCACTTGATGTATTACTTGCATATCTGGTGGTCCGGAGAACATGAAAATACTGTGCTAAAGTGATGAGCGCTGGCAAAAAGAAATCTTGCCTGACACAAATAGCCATGAATTATTAACCAGAAGGTTCACAGAAAAAGATCCAAGCTAACGATCACTGAATGTAAGATCCACATGTGTTGGTAAATTACGAGTACATGTAAGAATGTCTTTAGATACTTGCCCTGTTTGAAATGGCTTCTTACAACATGAGACTTTTGACCCATGAAATTTTATTACAAGTTATCTGTGTTTCTAAGAATTTATTCAAAAAGGGAAGACTTACTTTGCGCACTGTGTTGATCTATGGGCATAAATAATCATTTTAGTGAACTACAGTGATCAAATTTCCTATCAGCAAGTTCATAACCCTGACTTATTTAAACGTCCCATGGTATAGATAAAAACGTGTTCTATCAGCATGTGCGGCACAATCTACTAATTTAAAACTTCACCATATGTACTAGAACAAACGCTGAATAGTGCGCGACATACCGTCGCTGCTAAGATTTCGACGCAACTTCCTCTCAAAAACTTCAGCTGTCATGCAGATAAACTGAAACTAACCATACTATTGAACAAATAAAGGCTGACTGTGGAAGAAGTTCGCATGAAAAAACCTGTGTACTGTAGGCAAATGACCATAGCAGAACCTCTATTGCAGTTTCGTTTTAATGTGGACAAATGCACTACGTGTTACGTAGAATCGTTATGTTTCAGTTGTCACTTTATCAACGGAAAGGAAATTTATATAAATTCAGAGAGATGGTATTCAGATTAATGTTAATTTGAAGTCAAGAAACAACTCATAATACAAGGAAGAGTAGAATTATTCATACGAACTACGTAGCATTCTGTACCATAGCATGATACAGAATTTATCCACAAAACCTTCAACAACCGTACGAAAGTGTTAAGAATAGTTTGAAAGTTGTGGTTTGTTGTTTACTGCAAGGTCGTTGGCCGTAATCATGAAACGACACAAACCAAGTTTTTATCCAAGGGTAAAATTAAAATAACCAACTCTTGACAATAAGCAAATCTGTGTCACACAACATGAAAGAGTGCAATGATCGATCCTTCCCACGAATTTTTAAATAACTGATCGTTGAGTTTGGCCATACTGCAAGTAGAAAACACCATCACAGTGAGAACAGCAGCTTAGGAATACAAGAAGCTACGTTTGTTATTTGCGGGTCGCCTACCCAAGGAAAACATAAAATGTATTAGCAGTAGCTAAAAGGACAGCCATCAGCTGTATAATGGAATGACGACAATGAAAATTTGTGCTGGATCGTGGCTCGACCCCGGATTTCCCGTTTATCGCGAGATGGTATTCAAATTAATGATCATTTCAAGAAACAACCCATAATACAAGGAGAGTACAATTATTCATACGTGAACTACGTAGCATTCTGTACCATAGCATGATACAGAATTTATCCACAAAACCTTCAACAACCGTTTATCGCGAGCGGTGACCTTGCCGTTTGGCTACCCATGCATGACTAATGGTCAGGCTCAAACTTCCTTATGTTGTCTACAATGAGTCTACAACCTGTACTCCTAGATCCATTATGTGCCCTATGAGCCAAAACATTATGACCACCTGCTTTATTGTTTCTCTGTTTTTGGAACGAAATACGTCACTGATTGTGCATGTCAGGGATCCGACAGTTTGTTGGTAGGACCGTGGAGGTATATGGAATTAGATGTCTACGCACTGATCATGTCATTTGCGTAAATAAAGGGCCACTGATTCGCGTACGTGGTGATGGCGCCCAAAGAGACCCAGATGGGTTCCATTGAGCTTACATCAGGCAAATCTGGTCGCTGGGACATAGACGGGAGTTCACTATAAAGGTCCTCAGTTCACTGCAGCGCGGTTCTGGCTACGAGACATGGACAATTATACTGCTGGAATATGACACACCCGTAGCGGAAGACATCAGGCACGAAGGGATGTAGGGAATTCGCAGCCGCCAGCGTGTCTTCGATTACTACCACAGGTCCCATGCAAGCACAGGAGAATATCTCCCACAGCATAATACTGATCCAACCAGCCTGCGGCCGTGGCGTGCACGTTTCCAGTCGACGTTCACTTCGATGACGGCGTTTGTGGAGACAACCAACGACCTAGGGTAGCAAAAATGTTATTCTCCCAAAGAGCCGACACGTCTCCTTAGATAGACGGTCGAATCTGGAGGGAGACAACCAACGACCTAGGGTAGCAAGAATGTTATTCTCCCAAAGAGCCGACACGTCTCCTTAGATAGACGGTCGAATCTGGATGGAGACAACCAACGACCTAGGGTAGCAAAAATTTCTCCCAAAGAGCCGACACGTCTCCTTAGATAGACGGTCGAATCTGGATGGAGACAACCAACGACCTAGGGTAGCAAAAATGTTATTCTCCCAAAGAGCCGACACGTCTCCTTAGATAGACGGTCGAATCTGGATGGAGACAACCAACGACCTAGGGTAGCAAAAATGTTATTCTCCCAAAGAGCCGACACGTCTCCTTAGATAGACGGTCGAATCTGGATGGAGACAACCAACGACCTAGGGTAGCAAAAATGTTATTCTCCCAAAGAGCCGACACGTCTCCTTAGATAGACGGTCGAATCTGGATGGAGACAATCAACGACCTAGGGTAGCAAAAATGTTATTCTCCCAAAGAGCCGACACGTCTCCTTAGATAGACGGTCGAATCTGGATGGAGACAACCAACGACCTAGGGTAGCAAAAATGTTATTCTCCCAAAGAGCCGACACGTCTCCTTAGATAGACGGTCGAATCTGGAGGGAGACAACCAACGACCTAGGGTAGCAAAAATGTTATTCTCCCAAAGAGCCGACACGTCTCCTTAGATAGACGGTCGAATCCAGATGGTGCCGTGCCCAATGCAATCTTTGGGACAACATGTGAACATGTGGGGGTGGTCTGTTGTGGAGCTCAGTGTTCAACAATGTACGATTAACGGTGTGCGTCAGCATTTCGGTAGAGATGCCACAGGTCACCATCTATCCAACTCTACAGAGCACCAAGCCTCCGAACCCCGCCTTCTGTGAAAAGTCGTGAACGTCCAACCATTTAGGACGTAGTGGTAGTTTCATCGTTCTTCTAGCTCTTTTACGTAGATGGTAGTTGGACGTTCGATCTGCTTCGCCATTTTCTAAATACACAGACTCTGCATAATAATAACCTGTCAATGTCATAGTCGCTTATCTCAATGGATTTCCCCGTTTGTAGCCCATATATTCGTTAGGGTGATCCCCCCTTATGTGTCTGCTCCGCTTACATGCTTTTGTTATCGCATCACGTGGTCACAATGCCGCCAGGCGGCATTTAACGTCGCGGGGGGCAGTGGTCACAATGTTTTGGCCTATTAGTGCATATTGCGTACTAGGGAGATATTTTACTTGAAAATCGCTTGCCTGGTGTCGGTGGATAAATACGGTATTGCAATCATGTCCGAAGGAACATTGCATCGTAGTTCAGAATAACACAGGCATTGCAATATTGTAACCAAAGAAAAGTTTTAGAGCAGTAAGGGATGCTGAAATCTGAATCAAAACAGAGTAACAGTTCTTTAGTTGTTCTTCGTGACTGATAAAATTCACATAAAATTAACAAAGAGCAAAGTTATCTAGAAGCTCCAATGAAATTAAAAAATGACTCTAACATGGTGGGGAGGTACCAAACTATGTGGAAAAATGTATGGAGGAAACACAAAAAAAATCTCCTCATCTGGGCAAGTCACGAATTCAAAGTTAAAGAGACAAAAGGAAGCCACAAATTATAACCAATTAAGCAGCACAAGTTGCTTGAAAAAGATGTAAATGGCGAGCAGCTCAGAATATGGATTGCCTTACCACAATTGCGGCACTTGCATTTCTCGAAAATCAGCTAGCAGACGCCAATCCGTACCGGACGGCGGCCGGCAGATGAATCACCGCGATTTTTAGTTCAGTACCCTCAGCTACTAACATCCCAAAAACAACTGTACATGGAGGGGACGACTCAGTGCTGTTACCAGCGTTACGAACGGGAATATCGCTTACTTTACTAAAGAAAAAAGAGGGACACGACAGAAACTTCCTACTTTTTGCATATAGAATGAACATTTACCAACAAGGTGTTGGTACTGGCCTAGTGCAGTGTCTTCTCAATTGGTCAGATTCTTCGTGTCAAGCATTGCAGTGGGGATGACTTATCTGATTGGGTACACAAAAATTTTGGAGCAACAGTAACCACCTTTCTCACACTGATTATGCAGTACCACTGGCGTCCCGTCCTCTGATGTTCGTACGGAAAAGGAAAAACTGTCATGCTAAATCATACTCTGAGGCACCAGCAGTGGCATGGTATCCTCTGCCCATAGCGAGGACAGCCACCAGCCTTACTAACAAAAGTGCAGACCAAGCCGCGGCCCAACTACCACGAAAACTGCCCTACAACCCGGTGATACTCAACCCTCCTAACGAGGTTCACTGACCGCCTTATGCTGACCATAAGGAACTTGAGACGACATCGGGAGTGCGTCGAATGCCGGACATTTGCCACGCCAGACATTTGCCACACTTGCCCCTTCGCCAGGTAGCGATCCCTCAGGCAAGGGATGCCCTTCCTCGTACTTCTTCTGTCCGCTTTAAAACCGCCGTCTCCACATCTTACTCGATACAACCATTTCGTAAGGTACCTTCTTCTTCGACATCTTGGCGAAATGCAGAGCTTCTTTTCGGAAATCGAAATTATGTAATTATGTAATTAGTTCTGCCTGGTATAAATATAGATCCCTCTGTCTGTAGGGTAGCTTCCTTTCACGCTTACTGATTGCGATAGAAACAGTCCATCGGCATGGAAGCAAAAAGAAAGGAATGATGTAAAGAGAATGCGAATGTAAGCTATCATTTCTTCTTGATCACTGCATTTGTGCCTACTTTAATTATTACAACTGCATGCCCAAAAGAGAATAAGGAAAGAAGAAATGGGAATGGGAATGTTTGAAAAGAAGAATGACATACTCCATATTAATTTACTCTATAAAATCCGATATCCCTTCCGAAACATTAGTTAATAAAGTGTAGCGGGACAATGTTCAAAACATGACTGAAAATACGTTCACTAAATAGAGATAAGAACATCTACGATTGACATGTCATCTAAAGTCGACGTAAAATTTTAAAATGTTAGAAAAAAAAGGAAATGAAGTAATACAGAATGCAACGCTTGTAACGTACGTTGCTGTTCTTCATTGTTTAACTCTGATATTTACAGGGTCACAAAGAAAGCATCCCAGGTTTTGGAGGGAAAAGCCGTAATTGTAATGATCTGCACTACAACAGAAACAAGAAGCACAACTTAAGAAAAAATAGTGTAATGTATGTTTCAGCCGACAAGCGACACTGAAGCAGATAGTTCCTGTGACTTAGTATGGGCAGAGGTTATATTCGACAACCGGAATAAATTAATAATTAGCTCCTTTTACCGACCTCCGGTCTCAGATGAAACAGTTGCCGAACAGTTCAAAGAAAACCTGAGTCTCGTCACAAATAGGTACGCTATTCATACAATTATAGTTAGCAGTGACTTCAATCTACCTTCCGTATGTTGACAAAAATACATTTTCAGACCCTATTTTAGATAGAAAACAACTTCCGTAATTGTTCTAAATGCTTTTTTTTATTATTTTGAACAATTAGTTCACGAGGGGCCTTTCAAATTGTAATGGTTACGAAAACACACTTGACTTCTTATCCACAAATAATCCTGAGCATCACGACGGATACAGGGATTAGTGAACACACAGTCGAGCGAGGCTCAATTCCGTTAAAAGGAAATTCACCAAAACTAAATGTGAAATATAGCTATTTATAAAAGCAGCTAAAAATTCGGTTGACGTCTTTCTAAGAGACAGTCTCCAATCCTTCCAAACTATGTATGTGAAGACCATATGTTGCTTGAGTTAAAGAACTACTATCAATAGCACTCGAGAGATTTATACCAAATAAATTAATAAGAGACGGAACTGATCCCCCATGGTACACAAAACACGACAGAAAGCTGCTGCAGAAGCACCAAAAAACGCACGTATAATTTAGACGAACGCAAAATCTCCAAGATCGGCGAAGTTTTACTGAGGCTCGAAATTTGTTGCGGATTTCAATGCGAGATGCATTTAATAGTTTCCACAACGAAAGTCTCTCTAAAAGTGTGGCAGAAAATCCAAAGAGATTCTGGTCCTATGTTAAGTAAACCAGCGGAAAGGCTGAGTAAGTACCTTTACTGCACGACAGCGATGAGGAGGCGGAGGGGAGACAAGGGACCCAACCCTTCGGAGCAGGTAAAATCGTGGCAAATGTCCGGCGTGGCAAATGTCTGCACACCAGTGCGTCTTCTGAGCGGGAAAAACCCAAAGCTTTCCTCTTAGGTAAACAAGTCCAGCACTCACAATAAAATAACCACAGAACAGTGGCAGAACACAAAACAATTTCGCATATCAATATAGGACAGTCATGTTAAATGTTTAACGAATGAGAATGCGATTTATTTAGCTCACCTTCGATTCGGATGCACATCTGAGAAATCGATTTCTTGGTCATATGAATCAAGACTATTCCACAGTACAAAGCTTGTCAGTTCCTTGCATTCGTAATGGCTTATTACAGATCAGAAATCGTTGCACTGAATTAATACGGTAAACTGTGCAGTGCTGGGTTCTGCCTCAGTGTAGCTAGTTGCTCGTACCAAGAGTACGCAGAAATCTATCTCATGACGACCTTCCACATCAGTCGCCTCCAATAAGAACGAGTTAACACAGAGTTACACACATAGAGCCATGCATCCGGCGCCGGACGGGAAGCACAAGCAAGTTCCTCAGCTCTCCCCTGTACCTTTGCCCTGTTCGAATGCTATTCATGTGTTAAAGCACGAGACCATGTTGAGCTCTCATTGGTCAGAGACTGTCCTCACTTCAGATAGCCGTTATAGGGCACAGAATTTGTCAGCACAGTCTTCGTGAGTTAGAAAACGTGCAAAATAGCAAAGGCCGTAAGTTGTCATTAGTGATTAGCAAAAATCAAGTTTGTACACAAGTCGTAGAACTGCATGTGACTACGTACACAAACCACTTGTACAAACTTGCGGGGCTTGCAAATCAAATTTACGCCACCTTCAGGAAGTATGTAGAAAATAATAAGTAGATACAATCTAATTAGTTATGATGCACAGGAGCAAGAAACAATTATACGATTCTGAGTCTGTTTACAAAATAATATGGAAAGAAAGGAGAAACTTCTGGTAGCACGATTAAAACAAGTAATAGTACACTTATTTGCCGGTCGGTATGGCCGAGCGATTCTAGGCGCTTCAGTCTAGAACCGCGCGACCGCTAGCGTCGCAGGTTCGAATCCTGCCTCGGGAATAGATGTGTGTGATGTCCTTAGGTCAGTTAGGTTTAAGTAATTCTAAGTTCTAGGGGACCGATGACCTCAGATGTTAAGTCCCATAGTGCTCAGAGCCATTTGAACCATTTGAGTACACTTATTTGGTATTTAATCTCCACTGACCTACTTGTTATTAGAGACTAAATTACTTATTAGTTCAGGAACTCAAGAGTCACGCGTCTTACGTGGCGAAGGGCCAGCTGAACTACTCCAAAATACGCAGTGTAGTCGGTTGTAGTTTCTGACTGAATCATCCTGATATACACATTATCCGAGGAAACATACTTTCTTCCTCTATCTTTATGAAAACTCCGGATCAGGAAACCATTATTGAAATTACAGTTGTCGTCTGAAAATAGGATTGTTGGAAGTAATTTACAAGCAGTAATCTAGCGCTGGAATATCTGCTTCATCGATACACATTAGACTGCTCCACGGGCAAGGCTTAAGATTCACTCCGTGTTGAACATTCATAGAAGGGAAACGTTGTATTTTAGTGCGTCCATCTCGTGTAAGTGATGCTTCAAACAATGCAAATGTCAGGAATTTTTCAGAATTAATTGTGTTTTACAGTCTCCGAGTTATTTATAAGTAGGTTTCCAGCAGGTCACAGTACCAGCAGCCCACGCACCTCCTACATGATGCATTCACGCAGTGTCTGTGTGTGTGTGTGTGTGTGTGTGTGTGTGTGTGTGTGAGTGAGTGAGTGTGAGTGTGAGTGTGTGCGTGTGTGTGTGTGTGTGTGTGTGTCTGCGTGGGCGTGACCGCATGCCTCCGGACACACTGCCACCAAAATCGCTGTGACTGTAATTAGCGTAACATATTCTGCCGCCAATAAATCATACGGACGTTCTCGTTAATCCAGTGCAGACATCGCTACATTAACAACCCACGCGTTTCGCTTGTATTCTGCTTTTCACTGTACCTGAAAGATCAATATGCCCACGTGTTTGACAAACACGACCACCGTCGTATGCCATTCACAAAAACAAGCACGCTGCCTTGGTTGAGACGTAAATTAATTAGTGATGGCTAGATGTTGACAGCTTGCTGTCGAAGCATTACTCATTCCAAGATAAATAAAAAAAAATCTAACAGGATATGGATCCGATATTTCTCATTTACTACATGGTGACACAGGAGGAAGAAGAGAACTTTCCAGTTGTTTTATTGTTTAATTATGAGGTGAACTGTTAACAACCTTCCAGTTCTAATTGTTGCAAATTGCTGCAAAGTAAGAGCTTGATGTATCATTGAAAACGGTACTCTAAACGCACAAAGATTCACAAAATATAATAAACGTGAAATTTTTGATATGCTGGTATCAGTAGCGTATTTTCGTTCCTCTAAGTGCTTATCGGGCCCGAATCATTTTTTCTTAGCACGTTAACAATATAGAAATGTTTGAGGCATAAAACTACCCACTAAAGGTAGGCTGCAGATGGACGGCACTAGAGCAGTCGCCTTGTATCACGCTAAGCGGTTGGTTAGCGGTGCTACTTGTCTTACATTTTAGTTTTTTTTACATTCTGCAAAAAAAAAAAAAAAAAAAAAAGTGGAGAAGCCACAGCCACATCATTCAGTGTGGCACGGGAATTGCTTTACTCTTCGTATAAACTGAAAACCGTACAACGAGCTTCATATACACTCATTGGAACCTCGTTACAACTCAGCGACAAAGATATGATGCACTTGTCACCTGCCAAAGAAGAGTGGATGGTGCTTGAACTAAAGATGGCCGTTAGGGGAGAATTTGAGTTAAGAGTAACTAGAGTGGTCACAAATCTTAAGTGGTAGACATCACCCCTTGCTTGTACTCATTACATTTCTTAAAAGAGGGCGGGGGGGGGAGGGGACTCGTTAGTAACAGATATGGAGGACAAGATTGATGCTTTCAGACCAAAATTAATGCTATGTAAAAATGAGGTCCAAGTTCGTGACATGGAACTTTTCCCAGACTCATAGGAGTTATTTGTGTAGCGTATATGACTGACAACGTTTCAGTGATTCAGATATTTCGTTACGGGTTCTCAAAGAGATTCGAAGACTTTTTGCGGTTGATGACTGATTTCCAATGATAAAGCAACGCAACGCTGGCCTTTGACGGTATTCACTTAACAGTAGACGCCATAAGATGCTGAAGAAGATCTGAGCAGAGGGGACGAAACATCCTCGGATATAAGAAATAAGGCGCTGCCTAACGCAGAGCATTTAACATTCAGTTCATTTTAAAGATGTTACATTTGTGTGTGTGTCTGGTTTTATGTGGGTTGTGAAGTTGACATAGCGCCGGGAATTTTCTTGTTTAACACATTTTAGTCTTCGTATCTGACGCTCGGGGTAGCCGCGCGGTCTTTGGGCGTCTTGTCATGGTTCGCGCGGCTTCCCTTGTCGGAGGTTCGAGTCCTTCGCTCGGGCATGGGTGTGTGTGTTGTCCTTAGCGTAAGTTATGATAAGTTAGATTAAGTAGTGTGTAAGCCTAGGGACCGATGACCTCAGCAGTTTGGTCCCATAGTACTATCCACAAATTTCCAAATTTCTTCGTATCTGCGTGTGTTTGACTGTATTACGAACGATAGTTGGAGATGTAATACATATTCTAGAAGTGAAGTCAGCCTACATAGCTGAGTGCTGAGCTCGGTAGAATACCTTAGGAGGGTTTCTGGTTCGATTCCCGGCTGGGTTGGAGATTTTATCCACTCGGGGACTGGGTGTTGTGTTTTCGCATTTCATCCTCATCGACTCGCAGGTCACCGAAGTGGCATCAGCTAAAAAGATTTGCACCAGGCGACCGATCTCTCCGACGGTGGAGCCTGGCCACACGGACGTTTCATTTCTAAAATCGAAAGATGTATAAATTTCTAAACATCAAAACACAACGTTAAATGCCTGTATGTAATGTTTCTAGTAGTTCTGCTCACAGTTTTAACATTATCTAACGTACTTACTTAATTACATCACAAAGATACTGCTTCGGCAGAAAAATTAAAAGTAGGAAATGTCCGTTAGTTATATAATCCTAGCTATAAATGTTTGCTGCCATATTCGCCTCTGAGAAGTAGCCGCACTGTGTTGCAACACGTCTTCCTAAGTTTCCCGCAAGTGCAGCCTTCAGCATAGAGCCGTCTCACTCACATACACCTGCTCCCAGTAGCACAATGGTGGAGGAACCTGGAGTTTTGAGCAGACTCAGTTGCACTGGCGGAGCGCGAGCAAATCTAGGCCAGACCTGTACTAGAAAATGCCGATCCCCACTGTGAATGTTGATTTCTACCTGTCTACGGACAAGGAAAACACTGTCAACATACTTTTGCAAAAAAATCTACTTTTAGGAGTTTCTTACTGTTTGTGAGTTTCATATCGATGGTCTGTTAAATTAAACTCAATTGCTTCTTTGAAATGAGAGCGTGTATTGTTTCTGACAGCAAATCAGTCAGTTTAATAACGCTCGTTATCCGTCACTTTAAAAGTGCTTTTCACGTCTCTTCGCACCATTTGGATGCTTCTGCAAAATTTTTATGGGTTAAGGTACCCGACTGACGTCACGTAAAACCGCTACAGCGGGGATTGGGTCCAGGTAAAAAATCCAACTTAACCTCACATTTATTTCTCCGTATCACTACATTATTCTAATTGTAAAGGCCTTCACATCGAAAGATACACATCATTAACAGCAGAGCCTCTGTTTCAATTAATCATGATGACTGAAATGGCGTAGTGCTGTTATAGGTCACGTTTGGGGTAATAAACAAACCTTCCTACTGTTCCTTCAACAATACGTTCAAAAAAATATTCTGGTGTGTGAACTGAAAGAAACAGAATGAATGACCTGGAAAGTGTGATTCACTATTGGCTGAAATTTCAAAAACCTACCTAAAATTTCGCTAGTAAAAGCCCTTTTAGGATTTCTGTTGGATGTAGCGAGAACATTAGAGCATGTTAATTTTTTACCATTTGTTCTCTGCTGAGTAATATTCCTCAGACAATCAACATCCTCCTGCAATATGATGAAATATTCTAAAGTAATTTGCGATATTTGGTGAACTCTGGTTAACAGTTTTCATAAATAAGACACAGCCCGATTCCGGTTCCACAAAAATTTATGTTCTCCGCGCTCGATGGCAGTATTATTCC
The DNA here is from genome assembly GCF_023864345.2 of Schistocerca serialis cubense. Classification (NCBI taxonomy): domain Eukaryota; kingdom Metazoa; phylum Arthropoda; class Insecta; order Orthoptera; family Acrididae; genus Schistocerca; species Schistocerca serialis. The sequence continues at coordinate 160,202,909 of NC_064645.1, forward strand.
TTAGGTAACATAGGTAGGCTTTTGTGCGACATATATTTGCCACGTTAGGAGCGCAAGTGAAAAGAATGACATAGATCTCGGTGGCAGGGTGGACAGTCTAGAAAACGGCACTCCGCTGCTGAATTGATTCAAAGAGACAGATCTTTCTAACGAGTGGATGATGATTCAGAAAAAATTAATGGTAGCTCATCTGATTTCAAAATGCGTCTCTGGTGGCTGTAATGTACAGGATGAAAATTCTCTGTCAGGCTGCTGCAACAGCGCCCGACGAAACATCCTTAAGAAAACGTTTCCCAAGTTATGAAAAACATGTTGTAGACCACGTGCGCATCGGGATATTTTATTAGTACATCAAGCTTTACACATCTGCGAAAACAGAAAACAAAGAAAGCTCAATTTTTTCAGTTTATTGACTGTGGAACTGGCCCAATATTTAGTGCTGGGATATTTGCCTAGAAACAGCGATCCCTTAAACTGGTGGGAAACAAGAAAACTGCTGTGGCCAGCGCTTTATGTATTGGTTGTAGAAGTATTATGTGTCACAGCAACATCAGTGGTCTGTGACGAATATTTTCAAAATCAAAACAAATATGTAGTGAGAAGAGAAAGAAAATCACTTCTATTAAAATAGGTCGATTTTTATTTATAAATTACAATACTGAGTAATTAAGTTTTGTAAATGTAAATCGACCAATTTTAGTAGATGTTCTTTTATGGGAACATGTATGGTAACACTGACTGTAAATTATGACTGCATATACACATCAATTACAATTGTTATAATTTTTATATTGTATTTTTTTCAATAAAATTATCAAAATACACACATCAAGAAAAGTTTTGCATCACCTCGGTTCCAAGAGTCCCGGAACCTGTACAGAAAATTGGAATAGAGATCAACATGAACATCATTTCCACCCTTTTTATTCCTCATGTTGTACCAGCATACAGCGAGACATTCAAAGGTGATCGTCCAGATTGCTGTACACCTCTAAAACCCAGTAGCGTGTCCTCTTGCGTTGATTCATGCCTGTATTCGTCGTGTCATACTATCCACAAGTTCATCAAGGCACTCTTGGTCCAAGTTGTCCCACTCCTCAACGGCGACTCAGCGTAGATCCCTCAGAGTGGTTGGTGGGTCACGTCGTCCATAAACAGCTCTTTTAAATCTGTCGCAGGCATGTGGGATAGGGTTCATATCTGGATAAGATGCTGGCCACTCAAATCGAGAGATGATGTTATCTTGAAGGAAGTCATTCACAGGATGTGCACGATGGAGGCGCGAACTGTCGTCCATGAAGACGAATGCCTCGCCAATATGCTTCCGATGTGGTTGCACTATCGGTCGGAGGATGGCATTCGCCTATCGTACAGCCGTTACGGCGCCTTCCACGACCACCAGCGGCGTACGTCGGTCCCACATAATGCCACCCCAAAACAGCAGGGAACCTCCACTTTGCTTCACTCGCTGAACAGTGTGTCCAAGGCGTTCAGCCTGACCGGGTTGCCTCCAAACACGTCTCCGACGATTGTCTGGTTGAAGGCATATGCGACAGTCATCGGTGAAGAAAACATGACGCCAATCCTGAGCGATCCATTCGGCATATTTTTGGGCCCATCTGTACCGCGCTGGTGTCATGGTTGCAAAGATGGACCTCGCCATGGACGTCGGGAGTGAAGTTGGGCATCATGCAGCCAACTGCGCACAGTTTGAGTCGTAACACGACGGATTGTTGCTGCACGAAAAGTATTATTCAACATGATGGCGTCGCTGTGAGGGTTCCTCCGAGCCATAATCCGTAGGTAGCGGTCATCCACTGCAGTAGTAGCCGTTGGGCGGCCTGAGCGAGACATGTCATCGACAGTTCCTGTCTCTCTGTATCTCCTCCATGTCCGAACAACATCGCTTTGGTTCACTCCGAGAGGCCTGGGCACTTCCCTTGTTGATAGCCCTTCCTGGCAAAAAGTAACAATGAGGACGATACCGAACCGCGGTATTGACCGTCTAGGCATGGTTGAACTACAGACAACACGAGCTGTGTACCTCCTACCTGGTGGAATGACTGGAATTGATCGGCTGTTGGACCCCCTCCGTCTAGTAGATGCTGCTCATGTATGGTTGTTTACATCTTTGGGCGGGTTTAGTGACATCTCTAAACAGTCAAAGGGACTGTGTCTGTGATACAGTATCCATAGTCAGCGTTTGTCTCCAGTAGTTCTGGAAACCAGGGTGATGCAAAACTTTTTTTGATGTGTGCATAACAAGTATCAATCTTCATTCTTAAAATCATTCCACTTGATGAAAAATGTTCAGGATTTTGTTATAATGCTTACAATTTTTATAACAGACGAAATTTAAAAGTATTGTTTCTGAAAAGTACTAGGGAAATAATACAAAATTATTGCTCATCTTTATACGTTCTTTCACTATAGGACTAAATCAGATAAAATACAGGTTTAGTGACTGAAATTAAAAAGGCAGTTTACTTCCTTTTACTTATTTTTGTGAATGAATGGTGAGTGGTGAGACATGGAAAAGAACTAGTTCATTCCAGTGAATGACCAGTTCTGATCCCATCTCTGAAAAGAACAGTTTTGCCATTTCTAGTACATGTACTAGTGGGGGTGCAAAGATTATTCCTGTGACTGCAAAAGGTTATCGTGGTCATGACACATTGGCAGAGAATGAGGCTTCTATTCACTAGCAAGGTATGCTTTTGGTGCGCTTACATGCAAGCATACATGTAATATTCAACAATCTTCTCTCATTTCGGTTTTGAAGATGAAGTGAAACACGCATGTGCACGACTGGAAGGTGTATGTGGTCTTGCTCCGTCAAGCAATATTGACTGACATATGCAGTCTGGAGGTTCAGCGAAATGGATAAGTCGTGTGACTGTGATGAGGATATCGTGAAGAAAGGGACTGAAATGTATGATTTTTTGAAGTGATTGTCTATTCTGCCTTCCCCAAGTGAAATATTTTCCGGCAGAAATGTATTCTGTTGAATCTGACAGATGAGGTTGTCATAGCTCAGTTCCAGTTAAGTCACTGCTGATGACGTTGTTACAACTCGAATTTGTCACAAAACCTAGAATTCACTGTAGAATGTGTGTAAGCTACAGATATACCTACTGTCACGAATACCTTAGTGGTACTTGTAGATGAGTGCTACACAGGAGGCAAAAAAAAGTGAATACAGTGGTGCGCTTCAACCTGACAACACACGCACCCGGGGCGCTATGGGTGGGGGGAGGGGGGGGAGGAGGGGGGGGAGGGATGCAGCTTCATGCAAATTGCAGAGCGCAAAGGGTGGGGCTCTGGGGGCAGGCACTCTCTTCCTCCCCCCCTCCCCCTTCTTGAGTTAGGCATGTGGCCAGATGTCATGATTCCTGGGATGATCTTGGAGGTATGGAAGTGCTGATGTTGACATGAACGAAATGCAACAAATGCAGTTGTCTCAGCTGTAATATGACGCCGTAGGTGAGAAAGTGATGATTCTGATGTCAGCAATTTTCTGCCTAGAGTGCCCACTGACGTCCTACTCAAATACACCCTGAAAAGGAACCCAGAATTACAAAAAAACCGACCCCACAAACAATAACGGCTATGAAACCTATAACGGTGTTGTGCTCAGACTCCCAAAAATCCTGACAGAAAAAAGTGCAACACCAAGGAGGAGTTGTGTGACATAAACGAAAGTTGGTAGCCGCGTTTCTATATCTGAAAGCTAATAGCTATTGAAATATCGCATAAGAGTGGCGTTAGTAGCTCCACTATGACAATTCATATCAGACTTGCTTTAAATACACGCTAGAAGGTCGTGAGCGTCAGTTACCTTTGAGATTGCACGTGGTGAGTTGACGTTAGTCAAGAACACCTTTAGGGTGACAAAGACGCCAATACCAATATCTTACTGTGTTTGAATGGTGTCATGTGGTAGGGTACTAGAAACTGGATGTTCGTTGTGTGATACCTGGCAGCGGTGGTCACGGGAATGTACTCGTACGGTCGCAAGAAGACCGGACAGCCACGTGGCACTAACAAGATGGAAGACGATCTGCAGCAGCAATTTCAGCAGCATTTGGTCCCACAGTGATACAACGAACTGTTACAAATCGGACGTTAGCTCGAGGACCGCTCCGAACCAGGTGCCCTGTAGCGTGCCTTGCAGTGATCCTAAACCACCGCCATTTGCGACTTCAGTGGTGTCAAGCGAGAGTTCACTGGAGGTCAGGGTGAAGGCCTGTTGAGTTTTCTGTTGAAAGTTGGTTCTGCTTCGGTGCCATTGATGGCCGTGTGTTGCTTAGAATGAGGCCAGCTGAGAGCCTGAAATCAAACTGTCCGGGTGCCAGACACACTGGAGCTACACCTGGTGTTATGGTCTGGGGTACGATTTCGTATGACACCAGGAACGTTCTCGTGCTTATCCCATTCACCCTGACTGCAAATCTGTACGTCAGTCTGGTGATTTGATGTGTTGTGCTGCCATTCATGAACAGCGTTCCAGAGTGGGTTTCCCAACAGGGTAACGGTTGACCACATACCAGTGTTGTAACCCAACATGTTATAGAGTGTCCGCACGTTGCCTTTGACTGCTCGATCACCAGATCTGTCTCCAGTCGAGCATCGAGCACATATTGGACATCATTGGACGCCAACTCCAGCGTCATCCACAGCCAGCATTAACCGTTCCTGCATTGACCGACAAAGCGCTACAGACGTGGAACTCCATTTCAGAAATTGACATCCAGCATCTGTACAACACAATGGATGCACGTTTCCATGCTTGCAGTCAACATTCTGGCTGCTACATCGGTTGTTAATGTACCAGTATTTCAGATTTGCAATGGCTTTTCTCGCACTTACATTAACCTGTGGCATTGTAGCGTTAATCACTTACTTGTGTTGCCTAGACAAAGGTATTCCCGAAATTTCGTTACTCTATATCAATTATTTTCTTGGTTTTGCGATTTTTTTTTCGTCAGTGTAATTTCTCGTGTCATAGCTGCAAGATTACAACAAAGTCTTCCAAACATCGTTGGCCCTGAAGAGACGTTTAGCGTACCTAACAAAACTATCATAGCTGGGATTTGCTCCTTAAGAGAAATTATCTTCTTCTTATGTAAGCACCATGGAGAAACACTAGGGCTACTAAACGTCAGTTTAGAGAAAGAATTCGATAAAGTCAGCCATGAATACCTAAGGAGTACTTTCTTTCTTTCTTTCGCTACTGCCTTTATCCCGCATTGTGCGCAGGGTCGGCAGGGTTAAGTATGGATTTGGTATGGTTAAGTTAATGGGTGGCCGGATGCCCTTCCTGCCGCCGCCCCATACCCCTGGGACGGAATTAGTGCATCCCAGCTGTCTGCGTCTAGTGTAAATCGTGAAATAGTGTGAATGTGTTTCACATGTCTGCGAGTCGTGTAACTGAGGCGGGACGAGGGGACCAGCCCGGTGTTCACCTAGGATGATGTGGGAAACCGCCTAAAAACCACATCCAGGCTGGCCGGCACACCGGCCGCCGTCGGTAATCCGCCGGGCGGATTCGATCCGGGGCCGGCGCGCCCACCCGAGTCCAGGAAGCGGCGTGTTAGCGCTCTCGGCTATCCTGGCGGGTCCCATGAATACCTAAGGAGTGTGCTGCAGAATTTCAGATTTCCGCAAGAAGTAAGAGAGTTACTGTTACCTTCCCAGATGCAAATCAAAGAACATGTAAGGGATGCATTCACAATCAAACGTCCCGTTTGACATGTTTGCCCTTCATACTGTTCGCCATCTCTTTAGTACCGTTAGGTCACCAGGATTACATATTGGCGCACAACGATTCACCGTTAACACCTAAGCTAATGATGTTACTATTATAATTATAAAACTCCCATCGCCGCAAAAATATCTGAAAAAATAGACGATTATAAAGAAGCAGTATGGATAACGAGAAAAAAAGATAAAACAAAGCTCTTGCGGCTAAATGAAAGTGCTCATCCAATGCCGCATCCCTTCACCGAACCTATTTCAATGTAAATACTAGGATCGAAATTAAGGAAACACATAATCAATTTAATTGACGTCAGTTGTAAAGGATGGCAGAAAAAGTCGGAGGTGCCCTGATAGCAAATACTGTAAGAAAATTAAATACGCAAAAAGCGTACCTATCGATACAAAATATATGGCTCAAATCAAGCAGTATACAGGCTGGTTTATTTGGAAAGATATTTTGTTTTGCTAGCCAGGGATCTGCTGAGGAAATCACTTAACGAAGGTGGTCTTGTCTTAAGAAACTCCGAGTGAAAATTTTCAGCCCCTGTAGCGGAAAACCTCATACATAAACTCAAATAACCAGCTAAAGGCAACTGGACTTACTAAAGGCTGGGTGGCGTATAGCGACAGAAAATATGAGACGTGGATGCCAGAAAAAGTAATCCGTGCCTTGCAAACCACACCATTTGTCCTAGAGAAGTCTCCCAATGTAAGATTCTATACGACAAAGAAATTAGTCGAAACCACTGGGGAAAGAAGCTCCATGCACCCAAGCAAATAAGGCGAAAGGCAGACTTAAACTGGAAGAAGGTCTGACTTAAAGCTGCAGACAAAACCTAAAGTTCGGGTTAACAGTCAACAGCCTTTATGCCCATAAGTGAATTAATCCCGACAGCTGCGCGACACCACGGAATAAAACTGACTAGTCATCCGTGAAGCCAGTAATGTGGTATGGTTGACGTTGCCAAGCAAGGAACACGGGGCTGCTCCAAAATTACAGGGTCTGTGGAAATGGACAAAATTTCAAACAGCGAGTTTGCTATGAGCTACTGTCAACGAGGTTAACAGACAAAAGTCATGTACGTGGACCTCACAATGTTTCCAGTATCTAAGACAAGAACAGTCCCCTGCTTCATTTATTGTTCTGTGAACTATAGTAAAGTCTCGAATATCCGCGGTAATTGGGCACTTGAAAATCGCGGATAACCGAATTCTGCAGATAATCCTCAATTAAAGTACGCATTAAAGTATTAGGGTAGTTCAAAAACAAAAATTAATTACAATGTCATAGTTAAAATCACTTTACTAATGCACACAATAAATTCTACTGTAATCATAATAGCGTGTCCGAAAATAGTGTACTTACAATGAATGGAGTCGCATCCAACTTCACATTACATTGTACTACTTTGAAACACATTAATACACGATGTATGTGTGCACTATGTAGTTATAATTTTGTTTTTATGAATATTACTGGAAGTAGGCTCACCCACATTGTAAATCACTGTCAGATTTCGCGTACCAGTACTGCCCTCTTCGATTTGTGTATTATTTCCAGTTTCTGCCGTATTGTTAACAAACCATTTTTCCTTTTCAAACATTTTCAGGCACTAGTAAATAACAGTCACTATCTTTCGCAACAATTACAATCCAGCGCTTGCAGAATTCGAACAGAGCATTGTTTACTAATCGTATACTTGGGTTGTAGCGTGAGATGATAGCTCACGCGCGACCACTGTCGGGTTAAAGAAGAATTTTCACCAGAAAAGAAAGCAAGAGAAATAGGCAGCGGATAATCCGCGAAGTAGATAATTCGCTCAGGGATAATGGACAGTTTACTGTATGCCTAGAGCGAAGTAGGAGAGTCTATGAACGACTGTAAACAGCGTATCATGAACGAAAAACAGGAAGCCCTGAACAGTGAAGGGAAATGCTAAAAAAATTATCATTTCTGCGTCTTTTTTTAAAGCGGTATTTAAAGTCAATGTAATAGATTTGTAATACCTTTTGCTGAATAAATGCAGTAATTTGTAAAAAAAATACATATTTATTATGTAACGGCAATGTTAATTAACAAATATGGAATCATATTTTTAACATAAAAAAGCCTCTGTTTTTAATACTGGTAGTATTAAAATAAATTACATTTTGATACAGGCATGAATAACACCTGTTTGTTAAACGAAAAAAATATACATCAATAATACTGTTCAGTTTCTAGAAACAAAAATTATGTGGCTTTCCATTTGATATTCACAATGAAATATCAAATTTTAATATATTGTGTATACTCGCATTTCCGCGCAAATAGTAATTACATTAAAACATATTATTCAAAATTCGTTAATTAACAATTCCCTTTGGTAATAAATGTAAATGTATAACAGTTGAGGGAAAGTATACCGCTAGAAAAATTGAAAAAAAATGGCTTCTTGGTTACAACCCTTATTACGCTACACGTTTTTTTACGCTACTTTATTTCATTAAAACATATTGCATTGAAGCATAAAATCTGAGAAAAGTAGTAAAAAAGCGTTATGGTGTAGTTCCTACTTCAAGAGCTTTGGCCAGTGAAACAGGTGTTAAGTCCATAGCGCTACAACTTCAATCTGTCGCGGTAATTTATTTATCTTGAAATTGGTTCTCCTCCTTGAGAGAAAACAAAACAAAGTAATTTGAAACCACTTCTTATATTTTGATTGGTTTTAACTTCGTAATACATGTCCATCAGTTGGTTCATGAAGTCTATCAAGAGTTGGAGCTTTGTTCATTAGTATGTAGTACAGATAATATCCAGTTAGACAGGTGTATCAGTTATCTTTTCGCACACTTATACACTTGTCTAACGGTTCCTCCTCCTATTTTAGCGCACGAACGTCGCTTTAGCACAAAGGTACGCTTTTCGCAGTTGTCGTCCTACTGCCTTTTATTGACATCCTCCTCTATATGTATATAAAACCTATCCGTCATCTTCGTGGTATACTTAAATAGCATCCATCTTGAACATCATCATTCGTCAGTAACTAAATTTACTTATCCTTCCTATATTACATTTAGCAGATAAAGTTCCACATGAACGACGGGTGCTGGCTTATGACTAAGTTATTTTCAAATAATTTTGTTTTCTCACAATTCCCCAGTAATCAGATTTGAAAATGATCATTAAATGTGATTGAAAGAGTCTGTTGTAATAAATATTTTTAAAAACCTTGATACTGTTGCGGCTTCTATCGCGAAAATATGTCATCCATTATTATTTACAGTATCTCTAGTAAATTTGCAATGATCGTCTCCTTTTTGCCTTCATTCAAAGTCTCTCAGGCTCGATATTATAACTTACTAACACCGACATAACGGAAGCACATGCACTGACAGTTACAGGACCATGTCCGTGCCTAACCGGTAATCAGAAATTCAGCTCCAGAGAAAAGATTGATAACGATCAGCTGTTGGACGAAACTGCGATAAGCTGTACCGAAAATCGAATCTCTTAGACCTTTCGCTTAATGTCCACTCATATACATAACGACAACAGGCAGTTTTGAAGGTTCTCCATGTCAAGCAACATAAAAATATTGCAATTGTAGATGACAGACAATAAAATTTCATTAGTTTGTAAAAAAATTACCTGTATGTTTGCACTATAGTTTACATGACCGTTTCATTGTGAGTGGCTGTAGTTACTCGCACAGGCGATGTCTTACATCAGTGTTGATGTTGAGTGCCCTGCTGGCTTGACATCTTCCAGCAGGAAAGCTGTCTGTGGGAAGAGGGTTGAATTATGCTTCAAGGCTGTGAGGGTTTCACATTAACCACAGTCTAATGCAAACAGTCATGACTCACTTGCTCATCTTTGGCACCCATTACTTTAACAGCAAGCCATTTCGTGTAAGGTATACAAGTTTGTGCATACATGAAAGACTTGTGGAGAGTAGACCACTGTGAAAATCTGTATCAAACTCGTAAAGGAATATGTTATACGAACCGATTGTGACATAAAATTCACTGATCTCGCCACGAAATTCGCTGACTTCGAAACAAAATTGACTGACTTTGGCAAAAAATTGACCGGTGACGAAACAAGATACAAAGACCTTGACGCATAATTACATGATTTCGGGACTCTCTGTCACCTACCAGAACTAGAACCACTATATTCCTCTTTTGTGTTTCTCTGCGAAAAACACGCTTCACTTACAACCATCATTCTGACGGAACTTTGCAAAATCGCAATGGCCGCAGCGGAATTGGATGAGAATTTTGTAAACATTATATGCCACATATCTCAGGAAACCTACCAGCTGTCTGTCTAGTTCGGGTAGTGCAGAATCTCTGCGGTATTGGGTACAACAGAATTACTCTGCCACGTTTAGAACCACTTGCAGCTCTCTTAAGCACAAGGCTTTCACGCTGATCTTGTCAAGTTGGAAACTGCGACGTTAGACAGGCGACTGTGTGGAATAATTCAGCTGTTGTGCTAGACTGGGTACAAAGTGGTCCAAACCACTGGAAAATCTGTGTCTGCAATCGAATGACCAAAATTTCGGACAGCACATCTCCAGCTCAATAGTGCCACTGCCATAACAGATACAGTCCTGCAGATCTGCTCTCGCGGGGCCCGTCTGTAGAGGAGCTTCGATCATCTTCGTTATGGTGGGGAGTTCTGGCTCACAGGTCCTCCAGCTGTTCGAACTCAAGATATGGTACATTCTCGAGACTTCCACAGATTTGAAAGGTACATTTGCAAGCGCTCGATGCAAACATCAAGGCACTAGTCTTTGACTTGACACAGTACATGAATTCTTATGCTGACGATGCAATTCTGCTGGCAAACTGTGAAGATAACCTGCAGAAACTTTTACACATATCTAAGGTGGCAGCCAAAAACCTATATATGGTCGAATGCACACAAACAACTAAATGTATGACAAAATGGAAAGGAGCGATTGGCATCATTGGCCGGGAGGCCCCTATTCGGGGAAGTTTGGTCGCCATGTGCAAGTCTCATTTCAGTCGACGCCACATTGGGCGACTTGCGCGCCGGTGATGAGGGTGAAATTATGATGAGGACAGCACAACACCCAGTCCCCGAGCGGAGAAAATCTCCAACCGGCCGGGAATCGAACCCGGACCCGCTTGCATGGGAGGCGAGCACGTTACCACCCAGCTAAGCATGCGAACAATGTATGACAACATATGCGGAATCAACTAGATGCAAACTGGAAGCGGAAGCAAAAATTATTCAACAGGTAATGAGATTTAAATATCTTGGTATCGAACTGTCCAGCAGTGTAAATGTCGAAAAGGAAGTCAGAAAAAAATGGCAAAACCGAACAAAGTGACAGGGTATTTAAATGACGCTATCCGGAAAAACAAGCATATAGGAAAACATGCGGAGGCAGGATTATAAAAACAGTAGTGAGACAAGACCGGAAACCTTAAAAAGAAAGAGACTCTTGGTAACCAGAGAAATGAAAATTCTGTGTAGGATTACAAGGAAGACACTGGGAGACGGAGACAGAAGTGAAATCATTAGACAGGGATGTAAAGTGGGTACATTAGAGAAAGCATGAATGGGACGAACACATAGACATGATGGATGATAGGAAGATTGTGAATATCGTAAGAAATAAATCACCAGCTGGTAAAAGAAATATTGGCCGTCGAAGAACAGCCTTACGGTAGACCGAAGGGTATTGGAGTAAACCACCTTTATCCTAGAAAGAAAGGGAGAAGAGGAAGAAGAAGACTTTCCAACCACAATGAGGTATCAAATACACGTAACTGCTAACGCATGGCCGGCTGCTGGTGGCCGAGCGGTTCTAGGCGTTTCAGTCTGGAACCGAGCAACCGCTACGGTTGCACGTCCGAATCCTGCCTCGGGCAAGGATGTGTGTGATGTCCTTAGGTTAGTTAGGTTTAAGTAGTTCTAAGTTCTAGGGGACTGATGACCTCGTATGTTAAGTCCCATAGTGCTCAGAGGCATTTGAACCATTTGAGCTTGCGTTGCGATCTGAACATAATAACGTCTGCACATGTTGCAACCATACAAAGCAGAAACAATTCAAGAGTTGCTTTCTACACGTATGTGCCAAAATATATTATTTATAATCGTCCGGAAGGATCGGATATTCAGACAGACCTTATCGTGCATGTTATTAACAGTCTTGCCCCCAGGGGGCTGAGAAAAAGTGTAAGATCTACGCTGAGCCAATAACAAATTGATTTGCAAAAAAAAAAAAAAAATAAAATAAAAATAATGCGTTTTACGTAATATTCTGGTTTGGTGAACATCGTAGACTTGAGCTGACGTACACCTTCCACGCATTTACTTATTTTTCACAGATGTCTAGGAGAGGTTTCTTGTTCCTTACAAAAGAGTTTCCTAAGATATTTTATACGTATCAGTATTCGTACCCCAAGAAAGTGCACATTCGTTTTCATTCCGGTTCTCAACGGCGACAGCGTACACATTCACGCATGACTCTCAACATCACATGGGCAGCCATCGCTGATGGTATGCCGACTCCGGCGCAAGTTAGGACCAATATTGCATCCAGCCTCTTAGCCAGGACCATTTGGAGCCGTTACAGGAAGTTGAGTTACAAACAATGGTGTTGATCTCCAAGGTCCTAACATCTCATGACAGTACGTTTCATGTGTGATGGAGTATCGAAAATCGCAAATGGAGGGAGGAACGGTGCTGCAAAATGTTGTATTTAGTGATAAGACGTGACCCTACATCTGATGCTTTGCGAGCGACGTGTCGACTGGAAGAGCAATTCGATAGTGGACCGAATCTGCTGACGACATACAGGCCCAACACTGGGCACTCCGTTATGAGGAGCCGTTGTAAGTTAAGGGGGTGCTGAGCAGTGCAGGATATGTCCAGATTATCGTCGAGACTATTCTGGTGCCATTGCCTTAACGACGGGGAGATATTTTCTCGTGGACATATTTCTATCGTTGGCCAACGCAAAGGTGTTTGTCGACTTCACTGATTTGCACGATAGTCGGACCTCTTCCTCTATGAGCACGTACATGATATAATGCGAAGCGTCTGGACCAATCATAATCACTGGCAACATCGTTTGATATCTTACTGCAACATGGCTGTAGAACCGCCGCTCTTTAGACACCTGTATCAGCCTTTCTATACACCTGCTCTGTTCAGAATTACTTTCGGATCGACAACTGTATAGGAAGTAAATGGGTGAAGGTCACAGGGGAATGATGGCATTAATTCAGCCAGGAAACTTCTAAAGAAACAGAGTACCGTGTAATATATGTAAAAAAAAGCATGAGGCTAGAGATACAGAGACAGTGAAAGAAACTCCAGTCGTATGTGACGGCTGTCAGTGGTACCAACGTTAGATTTCAGACATTGCAGGACAAGACAGGGTTTGAAACAGGGGGTAGCAAAGCAAAAGCAGAAACACTGAACTCGGTTCTCAAATTTTTCTTTACAAATGAATATCCAGGAATATTGCCCAATTTAATTCTTGCACCGCAATAAAAGTTAGTGATATACACTATTAATCAAAAGTGTCCGGACACCTGGATGAAAATGACTTACAAGTTCGTGGCACCCTCCATTGGCAATGCAGGAATTCAGTATGGTGTTGGCCCACCCTTAGCCTTGATGATAGCTTCCACTCTCGCAGGGACACGTTCAATCTGTTGCTGGAAGGTTTCTTGGGGTATGGTAGCCCATTCATCACAGAGTGCTGCACTGAGGAAAGGTATCGATGTCGGTCGGGGAGGCCTGGCACGGAGTCGGCCTTCTAAAACAAAATGGTTCAAATGGCTCTGAGCACTATGGGACTTAACTGCTGTGGTCATCAGTTCCCTAGAACTTACAACTACTTAAAACTAACTAACCTAAGGACATCACACACATCCATGCCCGAGGCAGGATTCGAACCTGCGACCGTAGCGGTCACGCGGTTCCAGACTGTAGCGCCTAGAACCGCACGGCCACTCCGGCCGGCGTTCTAAAACATCCCAAAGGTGTTCTTGGATTCAGGTCAGGACTCTGTGCAGACCACTCCATTAGAGGGATGTTATTGTCGTGTAGACACACCGCCGCAGGCCGTGAATTATGAACAGGTACTCGACCGTGTTGAAAGATGCAGTCGCCATCCCCGAATTGCCCTTTAACAATGGGAAGCAAGAAGGTCCTTAAAACATTAATGTAGGCCTCTGCTGTGATAGTGCAGCGCAAAACAACAAGAGGTGCAAGCCGCCTCCGAGAGAAAGACTACCATACCATAACACCACCGCCTCCGAATTTTATTTTTGGCACTACACACGCTGGCAGATGACGTTCACCGGGCATTCGCCATACCCACACCCTGCCATAGGATCTCCACATTGTGTACCGTGATTCGTCACTCCATACAACGTTTTTCCACTGTTCAATCGTCCAATGTTTCCGCTCCTTACACTAAGCGAGGCGTCGTTTGGCATTTACTGGCGTGATGTGTGGCTTATGAGCAGCTCGACCATGAGAGCCAAGTTTTCTCACCTCCCGTCTAACTGCCATAGTACTTGCAGTGGATCCTGATTCAGTTTGGAATTCCTGTGTGACGGTCTGGGCAGAAGTCTGCGTATTACATATCACGACCCTTTTCAACTGTCGGCAGTCTCTGTCAGTCAACAGACGAGGTCGGCCTGTACGCTTTTGTGCTGTACGTGTCCCTTCACGTTTCCACTTCACTATCACATCGGAAACAGTTGACCTAGGGGTGTTGGGAGTCTGGAAATATCGCGTAGGAACGTGTGACACAAGTGACCACGTTCGAAGTCCGTGAGTTCCGTGGAGCGCTCCATTCTGCTCTCTCGCGATAATGACTACTGCGGTCGCTGATATGGAGTACCTGGCAGTAGGTGGCAGCACAATGCACCTAATATGGAAAACGTATGTTTTTGGGGGTGTCCGGATACTTTTGATCACATAGTGTAGATATTAGTATCGTTAGTATTGATAAATAACTGGAATTTGCTAAAATGGAGCAAGGCTCCAGAACGCGATGGGCCCTCAGTTCTACACCTAATTTGCGGTTGTAATTTAATTGTAATTTACCGTAGATCCCTCGAACAAAAAACCGTTGGAAAAAAGCGCATCACACACTACTCTGCAAAAAGGATAGCAGAAGTGATCCACCAAACTTCAGTCCAAAATCCTTAACAACCATTTGTTGTAGAAAATTAAGCCCTATTCTCAGCTGAAACGTCTTCAGATACCTCGAACAGAATGACCACCTGCATGTCGACTACCACGGATTCCGAAAACATTAGTCATATCGAACTGAACTTGCACTTTTCTCACGTGATATACTGAAAGCCGTGGATCAAGGCAGTCGGGTAGATGCACTATTTTTCCATTTCCGAAAAGCATCTGACTAATATCACATCAGCATATCAGCATTTTTGGTAGGAAGAACGTAATATGTTACCTTGAAGTGAGGGTCATTGACAGATGTAGAAGAAACGCGGTGTGCCACGGGGAAGGGTGCTAGGACCCTTGCTGTTCACGTCGTGTACTAAAGGCCTTGCAGGTAACATTATTAGTAGTCCCGGAGTTTCTTTCAGATGATGCAGTTATCCACAGTGAAGTACTGTCTGAAATAAGCTGTACAAATATTCAGAGAGATCTTGCTAAGAATTCAAAGTGGTGCGAAGATTGGCAACTTGCTTTAAATGTTCAAAAATGTAAAATTGTACACTTAACAAAACGAAAAATCGTAGTATACTATGACTACAGACTCAACAAGCCACTTTTGAAATCCGTCAGTTATACATATACCTGAATGTAACACTTTATAGAGACATGAACTTCATTGGTACAATACTAGGGAAGTGCAATGAGTCTACAAAGGAGGTGGCGTACAAAACACTTGGCGAGCCATCCTGTGGTATTGCTCAAGTGTGCGGTACGCGTACCAGTTATGACTAACATATGATATTCATCGTGTGTAGAGAAGAGCAGCAAGAATGGTTACAGATTAGTTTACCTGTTGGAGAGTGTCCGAGACGCTGAAGAAACTGAGTTGACAGGCACCTGAAGATAGACGCAAACAATTCCGAGAAAGCGTACTTAAGAACGTTTGAAGGACCAGTTTTAAATGATGTCTCTACGAATACACGGCAATCCTCTACGTATCACTCTGTAGACATCTTGAGAACAAGATTAGATTAATATTATGGCGCGTACAGAGGCATTTAAACATTCTTCCCTAACTCCATCAACCACTTCACAGTAGCTTGCAGAGTATGAAGGTAGATGTAGATGTAGAATTCCACATGTCTTGTAGTAGCAGCATGCACCTTCCGTTGGTAGCTTTCACTCCCACCATCGCAACACCTCTCGCCTGCACTGTGCATCAATTTGAAGCAACTTGCTGCCTTACGTGATCGTTCGTGGTGCGCTGTGATTTTGGTTCTGGCATTTCTTACACATGCGTGAGCCATTATTGTATTTTTTGTGTGTTTTATTCCTCTGAACAATGTTAGAAGAAACTTCGTGAAATGTTATAAGTAGAGGCATTTGAGTTCGTTTACTTTATCAGGGGGTAAAGGATCAGTGTGTACAGTAGAATCACAATAGTTCGAGCTGAACGGGACCGGGGTGCCCTCGGTTTATTGAGAACTCGGACTATGGAAAGTTATGTAGGAAAAAGAAATGAGACGATATTGAAAAGAATAATTCACATTCACAACGCCTCATTTTTTTCTCAAATCCTACTTTTTTATTGTTTTTTGCCTGAGAGAACCTTCATAGAATTTGTTTCCAAAGGAAACAGCCATTTAGGATGTTATTACTCGCCACCAAGAAAGAAGGTTTTTCTCCAGATACCACACACAGTGCTATTTACACTTTTGCGTGCGAACTGGGCCCTAACGACAGCCACTTGTCTACATGGAAGCTCTTGATGAAGAGAGTAAATACAGCAATGTGAATGATATTTGTACGTATTGTATTGTATTGTTTGTTAACCGGGGCCTAGAAACGACGCAGAGGTTCCGTCCCCGACGGAGCCGCAGTGGTCCACAACCCCACGACGACTACCGCAGTCCACTTCACCCCTCCGCCGCCCCACACCGAACCACTCTTTCAGGGTTCATCCCCCAGGAAACGTCTCACTCCAGACGAGTGTAAACCCTATGTTTACGTCGTACAGTAATGGTATTGTACGCGTACGTGGAGAACTTGTTTGCGCAGCAATCACCGACATAGTGTAGCTGAGGCGTAATAAGGGGGACCAACCCGCATTCGCCGTGGCAGATGGAAAACCGCCTAAAAACCATACACAGACTGGCCGGTTCACCGGACCTCGACGCAAATCCGCCGCGCGGCTTCGTGCCGGGGACCAGGCGCTCCTTCCCGCCCGGGAAGCCGTGCGTTAGACCCCACGGCTAACCGCATGGGCTATCTTTGAACATAATGGCCGGTTAATTATGAAACTAACTGTCTGTTTTTCGTAATGAGGAGCGACGGGTGACCGCTTAAGTCTCGGCGCTGGAAATGGTGGAGTATCATGCGCTACATTTAACTCAAAATAGCCGATGCTACACATTTCTGTCGGAGTTTCGGTTTGTATTAGATGAATATGTGATTTATTTTCGAGAGTTACTTTCCGTAATAAGTTCACCGAACTTTATTAACAGAGAACTTTTCCGTCTGTCGCAATTCTGGTAACGTCTACAGGAAACAAATTTTTATAACACTGCATTAAAAATTTGTTTCAGTAAATAAAACTAAAAATCGAACCCTTAGTGCAGCTCTTCCAGGACACAGTGATGCCTAGTTCGTCTTCGTACGAACAGTAGTTTGTGAGTTCGAGCGAGTGTAATGAAACGTAAGACTAAGCATGTGCTGGGAGTGGCTAGTTTTATCCCTGCCCGAAAGTGCGCCTGCTGAACTGTCGATTCTAAATTAATTCTGAACATTTGTGTGGCTATAGGGCTGTTCTTTATGTAGAATACACTACACGAGCCAGTAAAATCGCTACAAAGGAGCCGCGCGGGATTAGCCGAGCGGTCTAAGCGCTGCAGTCATGGATTGTGCGGCTGGTCCCGGCGAAGGTTCGAGTCCTCCCTCGGGCATGGGTGTGTGTGTTTGTCCTAAGGATAATTTAGGTTAAGTAGTGTGTAAGCTTAGGGACTGATGACCAAAGCAGTTAAGTCTCATAAGATTTCACACACATCTGAACATATTTTCCACAAAGGTGTGTGATCCTGTGATGTGAGAATAATACTTGATTGTGAAGAAGTACTGCATGAATTTTTTTTTCTTAAAGAAGCCATTGTTCTTGCGTGCGGCTGTTTTTAATATAAAATAAGCACTTATTTCATATTATTTGCTGTTACCTGTTTTCATCCCATTGAACATCCTGATTAATTACGCTATGTGCTTGAAATTATCATGCCCCACAGAGCAGTGTGAAAGGAACAATACGTAGACTAATGGCGTCTCGAACAGAGCACCACAACAACATGTATGGTCACGAAAATCACCGATGTGATATTCAGTTTTCGGAACGGAAATAATGAATTCATACGCCTTTTTGTTTTAAGACGCTGAGCACGTAATTTTTGTTGTTGATTGGAGAGATATGCTGACCTTATTTTGCGAGTTCTGCATTGCACTTTAAGATTCGCCTTTTAGAGCTCATGCTTACTAGGATTCTTTCTGTTTTCTTCGAATGATCATTCCTTAACTTCGCTGAATAGTGATCGTTCCTCCTGTGACAGCCTGTCATTGTCTACAACACATGTGGTAACCGAAAATTCATGTTAGACTTTGAGGAACGAAAACCAAAGCAAAATAAATTAACTAATCGACAATTTTTCTGTATTAAATTTTTACATACCACGAGTATGGGCCTACCATAATAAAGCTCTCCGTAATAAAGAACCAGAGTGTCAGAAAGCAGCAGGATCATGGTGAGGAAGCCACCGATTCAAGCGTTGAAGAAACCATGTTGAAGACTCATCATCTGAAAATGAAGAGGAGTGCATCTACTGCGACCAACTGTGGTCAGCCGGTGCTTGTAAAAAGACCTGGATTGAGTGCATCGGCTGCTTTCCCTGGTGTTATGAGCTTTGCGCAGTTGTCGACGATGATACTTGGGAAGATTTTAAGTATGACCACTGTATCAAAAAGTACAAATACTAAACATTTTTCTTGTTATGGCTGAAACGTATGCAGAGTGACCGGGCAATTATGTAGCATCCTTTACTTCTTAAACAAACATTTGGTACAAATAAAGTCTATGATACTAATTAATTAAGTTTTATCGTTCATTTGCAGTCGCTTATTAGAAAATCCCTAAAACCCGAAATTAGGAACCATATTTTCCGGAGTTAAAAATTACACTTTTTAATTCTTTGTTAAGCTATTACAGTATGAGAAGATATTCTGAAGATTTTTACAAGACTAGTATTTAAATACTCCCTAGTAATATTATAGTACAATTGTAAGAATGCTGATGGTAATCTTCAGTTTAAAAACGGTACTAGGCTATAGGGAACTTTGCCCTATATCGTGTAAGAAAAGACCAAACTGAGTTTCGCACGAGGAGTGCATTCTTAAACCGTACTGATTCCTGGACATAAGCTTCTCAGGCTCAAAAAATTTGTTGTATTCTGACAACATGTTTAAGGTATCTATAGCAAACCGATGTTAGGGATATTGGTCTGTAGACAGTCCGTTCTTTTAGCCTTCTTATACACCGCAGCCACCTGTGCTCTTTCTCAGTGGCTTTGGACTTTGCTCTTGGCAAGAGATTCGCGATAAAAAGCAATATAAGTAAGAGACCAGTTCTGCAGAGTGCTCTTTGTAATTTCATCCGGACCTGGCGACTTGTTTGCTTTCAACTCTTTCGGTTGTTTCTCTACGCCAGGGATGCTTATTTGTATGTAGTCCATACGAAAGTATGTTCGATGGTCAAGCGATGCTATGTTAGACCTGAGTTTCTCCTGGCGTATACAATCTTCAAACAACTTACGAGCATTCAGCCAGGTAATATTTTCAGCGTCCGCTGATTTTCGGCGGCAGTACACCCCGCCATCTTCAAGGCAAACTGCAACGGATAAGCGATGTGCAGGCAAATTTAAAACCTCGGTTCTCAGACTGGTGCAGGAAAGATAACACACACTGATCACTAGTGACACCAAAGATGACCAGAGTCAGACATCGACAGACTAGAAATAGGACGTGAGGTAACATTGACATTATCCCTCTGTTTGTTGACAAGGGAGAGAGCAGGATTCGAAACAGAGTTTAAACAAAAACCTCCATCCCTGTTTACAAGGTTTCTCGCTAATTTAATCTTAACTGCCTCCTTAATAACACTGTCTCAGTAGCTGGACGTGCATGCCAATATCACGGTGTTGTTATATAGCATGGGGGGGACCAGTATCCAAGCAATGTTCGGCAATAAAAGATCTACTTGTCTGCTGTAATCGTGTGTGCCGTTTATGCTCAGTAAATCGGACTTCCACGATCCTGATATTTTGACCAATATATGTCATGCCACAGCCACAAGGAATGCGGTATACACCCGCCTTACGCAAACAAAGATCATCCTTGACAGAACCCAAAAGCACTTTCATTTGTATGATTCTCGTGCTTGAACGATTTCTTATTTTCAGCTGGCAAAGCAGACTGATCAATGAGTGACTGGATGGAAGCATTAGACCCGCTTTTGTCGGGTTCTCGGTCAGATCTTAGGCTAGGTATGACGCTGGCAGCTGTTATATGTTTCGCGAACTGATCTTTTCACAGACGCCCTAATCTGTAGTAAACTTTTCCTGTAATTCCATCATTTGCAAGCTCTCTTTTGAACCGAGAGTGCAACAGTCTTTCGTTCCTCATCATTTTCCGAATTTCGTTAATCCACTTACAAGGCATATATTTATACATACCACGACTTACAGTCTGTTTAAAATTTGCTCGTAATTTCTGTACGTCCATCTTACTGGAGCGAAGTGATGCCATTTCAGTGTCTGAGTGAGATGCTAACAACTGCTTATGTGCTCTTGCTAGCAGAAACACTCTCCTAGCGTTTTTGACTGATTTTCGTAAACACAGTTGCTACAACGATTATCGCTTATGCCCGTCTCTATACTAACGTTGTCGATAAGGTTCGGCCTGTTTGTTTCTTCAAGACCTAAGATATTTCCATTGTGTGTTGCCTTCCGAACTGGCAACTCAAAATAGTTTTCAGAAATCGTGTTCAAAAGTACTACACAGGACTGTCTGTCTGCACCCTTCTCGTGTATACCCGGTATGCTAAAGTTGCCCCCAATTACTACTGCATGATCTAAGTATTTAACCACTACTGACCATAGACATCGTTTCAGTGACTCTAGAACTGCCACAGCGCAAACGGATGGCCAGCAAGGAAATCCAACAATTGACTTGGTTTCCCCTAGACCTGTTAAACGCGACCAGATAACTTTACAGGGTGTCAAATCAAACACCTTTTAGCCGTCTAATTTCCAAACTTATGTTATTTGGCTAACAGTTTCGGCAATTTACTACGCCATCATGTATACAGGCAACAATGTTACCAGTATGAAACAGATAACCAAAAACGAGTGGTGGTGTAAGTCTTATATACAATGATAATATGTAATAACATAACAATACCACCCAGTACAGTAAGTTACATGAAGTTACAGATAACTTGAGGAATAAAATAAGAGAACAGTTGTACACTCTATTAACTTAAACTAGTGAGCAAAGTAGATAGCCTTATAATCGTAAAAAAGAAAGGTACTAAATGGTGATCAATATTTCATGTTATGCATAAATTATCACCGTATAATGCTAATGCAATCCCCGTGAAACAACTGGAGAAAAACAATATAGTAATACACTGAAGGGGTATATACTGTCATATACTAGTAAAACATATACCTCTTACCAGAGGTCAACACCATTACCATCTATATCATCATGTTCCATGTACTACTAATAACAGGAGAATACAAAAATACATCAGTAGAATTTATCGATCACAAACTGCTAAGATGCAACTTACTTAATAAAACATTTCAAATGAACCAAACTACACTCCTGGAAATTGAAATAAGAACACCATGAATTCATTGTCCCAGGAAGGGGAAACTTTATTGACACATTCCTGGGGTCAGATACATCACATGATCATACTGACAGAACCACAGGCACATAGACACAGGCAACAGAGCATGCACACCGTCGGCACTAGTACAGTGTATATCCACCTTTCGCAGCAATGCAGGCTGCTATTCTCCCATGGAGACGATCGTAGAGATGCTGGATGTAGTCCTGTGGAACGGCTTGCCATGCCATTTCCACCTGGCGCCTCAGTTGGACCAGCGTTCGTGCTGGACGTGCAGACCGCGTGAGACGACGCTTCATCCAGTCCCAAACATGCTCAATGGGGGACAGATCCGGAGATCTTGCTGGCCAGGGTAGTTGACTTACACCTTCTAGAGCACGTTGGGTGGCACGGGATACATGCGGACGTGCATTGTCCTGTTGCAACAGCAAGTTCCCTTGCCGGTCTAGGAATGGTAGAGCGATGGGTTCGATGACGGTTTGGATGTACCGCGCACTATTCAGTGTCCCCTCGACGATCACCAGTGGTGTACGGCCAGTGTAGGAGATCGCTCCCCACACCATGATGCCGGGTGTTGGCCCTGTGTGCCTCGGTCGTATGCAGTTCTGATTGTGGCGCTCACCTGCATGGCGCCAAACACGCATACGACCATCATTGGCACCAAGGCAGAAGCGACTCTCATCGCTGAAGACGACACGTCTCCATTCGTCCCTCCATTCACGCCTGTCGCGACACCACTGGAGGCGGGCTGCACGATGTTGGGGCGTGAGCGGAAGACGGCCTAACGGTGTGCGGGACCGTAGCCCAGCTTCATGGAGACGGTTGCGAATGGTCCTCGCCGATACCCCAGGAGCAACAGTGTCCCTAATTTGCTGGGAAGTGGCGGTGCGGTCCCCTACGGCACTGCGTAGGATCCTACGGTCTTGGCGTGCATCCGTGCGTCGCTGCGGTCCGGTCCCAGGTCGACGGGCACGTGCACCTTCCGCCGACCACTGGCGACAACATCGATGTACTGTGGAGACCTCACGCCCCACATGTTGAACAATTCGGCGGTACGTCCACCCGGCCTCCCGCATGCCCACTATACGCACTCGCTCAAAGTCCGTCAACTGCACATACGGTTCACGTCCACGCTGTCGCGGCATGCTACCAGTGTTAAAGACTGCGATGGAGCTCCGTATGCCACGGCAAACTGGCTGACACTGACGGCGGCGGTGCACAAATGCTGCGCAGCTAGCGCCATTCGACGGCCAACACCGCGGTTCCTGGTGTGTCTGCTGTGCCGTGCGTGTGATCATTGCTTGTACAGCCCTCTCGCAGTGTCCGGAGCAAGTATGGTGGGTCTGACACACCGGTATCAATGTGTTCTTTTTTCCATTTCCAGGAGTGTATGAATCTAGTGTCATATACCGTAACAAATTCTCACTAAGCAGTAAGCATTGAAATATATGGAAAGGCAAAACCAACGTTAGAACAAAAGTGATAAGTGTGCTAGTAAGCAGGCGTGTGCCAGGGTGATATACCAAACCATGAGCCATGAAATAAATGTAAAGAAGAGTACAGCGATACATACGCATTATATTAGAAAGACGCTCATTACAATCAGAACAACCAAAGGCGCGTACCTCGATATGCCATGTATCCCTCAAGCAAGGGAAGAGAAAGGATACTATGACTTACGACAGAAAACCCACCAGAACACGTATGTCAGGGTACATCATGGAATGTGTAATATGTCAGTTAGTACTTTTGTGATTCGATGGGATAATTGAAAATGCGGATATCAAGGAATATACCAGAACACTGAGGCATTAGATGTTCAGGTGTGCAATCTGCATACTAGCATGAGCTAAACAAAGGGAAGAACTTCCCTGGAGGGCAGTAAATTCGGGAATTTTGTTACGAATACTTCGACAATTTACAGACAAATCTTTGACAGTCGAAATGTCTTTATTCTGATCGCAGTCTGGGTGTCTTTATTCTGAACGCAGTATGACTTGTCTTTCTGCTTATCGCCAATTGAGTGTTTTCAGAGTACCTGAAACAACCGCCTAGCCTATAAAAACGTCATGAGCAATCTACGAGTATTCTACTATCCGAGTAACTGCTTCCTCTATGTACTGCACACCTGACCTATCAAGGGGAGTCCTACAAATTCCCAACCAATAACGTAGGTCTAGAAATCTGGAGCCAAAAATTGTTGCAGAATAGTCGCAGACTCTGTTTGAGACCCGCTATTCGGCTCCAACCGAAAGAACCCCGACCAGCTCTCACCACAATGTACAACACAATCACAGAGTAATGCAACAGCAATCCTCGAACATAACACGTACACTTATATCACAATGTGTTCAGACTGTTCTGACGTTTTACAGCAGCTCTGTACTTCGCGAGCCATCCTATGAACTGTGGTCGAGGATACATTGTGAGTCACTAGCGACTGTCACTCCATGCCTTTCCAGTTCCACTCGCAGATGATCCGCCAGCTCCACGAAAACCCCCACAGACATTTCCCGCTAGGTCATTTATCTATATTGTGCAATGTCATAATTCTACAGCACGTAACACAAGCAGAACTGATCTACCCACGGATGTTTTTCAAAAAGTCGACTGCCATGATCACAGCACAGTCTACAGTGATGCAACATTGAACGCCTTACAGCCAGGCTGTTCCAACCGAGCTCCAGGGAGCCGGAGCGCTCCGGAGCGCTCACTGCGGCAGCTCGGAGCCCGCGTGGAGGGGGAAAGCGAACTCACTGGCCCCTGGCCGCATGCAGCCGTAATAATCCGTGCTCAATGACAGCTATGACTAGCCGCGGGAGCTCTGTACCTCTATTGGAGGATACCTTTCTATTCATTGACAGGGATGGTCGACCGCAGTGTTTTGTATGTCATAAAGTATTTAATTCTGCGAAGAGGTACAATATACAGAATTAAATACAGTCAGGTAGAAGGCGTTGCACGCAGAGAACTGGTAGCCAGGCTTAAGAACGACATACCAGTAGACGTATGTTTAAAAACGGATTCGTAATACGGAGGGTATCAAAACATGCAACATAGTTCGTGTTCTGTAATGCACCAAGAGGCACTGTGTGCTGAAACGGTAGAGCTAGGTGGCGTAATGAAAGATGTCGTGAACTGTGTGAATTTTGTGCGTCGTCAAAGGATTCCTGAAAGATGTGGAAGTGGAGTATGGAGATATATCTTACCACAGTACAGTTCGTTGGCTGAGTCGGGGAAAAGTTCTTGATGTTTTCTTTGCCATTAGTGAGGAAATACCCATTTTCTCGAAATGAAAGGGGAAGAAATGCGTTGTCTGAAAGATATAAAATGGATATCAGACCTGGCGTTCCTAGCTGACATAACTATGCATCTGAATAATTTAAATCTGTCATTGCAGGGCAATGGGCAGCTAATCGTTGACATGCACGACCAGATCAAAGTGTTCATGGAAAAGTTACGTTTATTTGAGAGACAGATGAGTAATGGACATCTAACGTTGTTCAATCATCTTGCTTCTTTAAAACTACCTGATGGTACTACTTTCGGCGATTACCAAGCAAAGTTAAAGCAGCTCATCACGTCGTTTGAAACACGATTCCGAGACCTCACTGGTTTGGAAATGGAACTTAAGGTATTCAGCACTCCTTTTTCAGTTTCCACCGATGACTTGTCATCGTCGCTTCAATTGGAGATTATTGATTTGCAAAATTCAACATTGTTCAAAGAGAGGTACTACATCACGTTGTATTTGTCACGATGGTAGTGTTCATTACAGAAAAAACATTTCCCAAACTTCACAACAATGCCACTCAGATCATGTGCATGTTTGGATTTACGTTTTGATGTGAGCAGCTTTTATGAGCAATGAAAACAGTTATAAAGTAAGGAACGATCGCTTCTTCAGTATGCAACAATGAAGGCCATCCTCCGCATTAACGCTGCGAACACTTTGACGCCTGATATTTCCGATCTTGCAATGAAAAGAAAATTTCAAACTACAGAGGCCCAATAAATTTAGTATGCAATTTCTTGTAACACAGTTGTTTCTTATTTACTTCCTGAACATTGTATTTCCTGGTGTAGCACGTCACCACGTCTTAGCAGCTAAGAGTGTGAGATTTTCGATCTTGTAAGACGCAGCTGGCACATCAAAACCCTTGCCTTGCCGCCTGCCTCAGCCAGCCGTGCCACGTGCCGGCCCACTTGACTGGTCACAGCGAACGACGCGGCTCCCTGGAGCAGGGAGCGCTCCACGGCTCACAGCGGAGCCCACGAGCTGGACAGCCTGCCTTACACGGTCAAGATGCCCGGCAGTTTGGCGAGCTACTGGAACAGGACTCTCGCCAGGAATTCGTTGTCGTCGAAAGCGAAATCCAATAACTCTGCAACCAGTCCCTTGTGCAAAAATACTCAGAGTACCCCTGAACAACCTCCGCAGTTTTGTCCATGGAGTTCCTGTTCAAACTGTACGCCGTGCGAACGTTGAAATACCTCTGTTATGGAAAAACTTCATTAATGAAAAAATGCCGAGAAGTTAATTTATTTTCATTTGTTATTCGTTTGCAAAAGGGTAGCACGAATTGTCAGTTACCAGACGTGTTGTAGACAACAATAGGGTGGTGCGGGAGGAGCGACCAGTATTCAGGGATATGAAGGAACGATCACTGGAAGAGAAAGAAAAGGCATGAGCTCTAAAACGCGCAACTTACGAGCATCTCAAAACTCGCAAAATAAGGTCAGCGTATCTCTTCGGATAACGACACAAATGACGTGCTCAGCGTTTTAAAACCAAAAGTGCGTGTCGGTGAACTATTTCCTCTCCGCAAACTGAATGTCACATCCTTGTTTTTCGTGGCCACACCCGTTATTGTGGAGTTCCGTTGGAGGCACTATTAGTCTTGCATATCGTTCTTTTCGTACTGCTTGTACTTAAACAAATTAATTACAATAGTATCGAATTTGATTTTTATTAATTTTGAAGTGAATGACTTGAATCGAGTGTATTATCTTTCGGTCTTAATTTACAGCTCTTGTACACTGTCAGTCAGTAGTAGTGTGAACTTACGTCAATTTTTGCGTTCTCTACGCCACTGAGATTTCCGTAAATTAGTTATATATTTCTTCTCCCACGATTAGTACTTCTCATTTTCGACCGTGAATACAATGCTGATTTTTATCGGACTTCGTCTTCAGATGCAGGCAGCTACAGTGATGTGACGTTAGAATAATACTCGGAAGAAAAAAAAACTTTCGTGGTTTTTCACTAAAAAGAAACTCTCACACTTCATACTTTCACAAAAACTATTACTCAGATGACACAATGTCTACTACACACTTCTCACAAGAATACGTCTTCTCCCTACGAGAACTAAAATATTGTCTTCTAAAAAATTGAACGAAATTTCCATCATTTGTCATTCGCCTTCCGGCGTAGCAAAATACATCTTTTCCGACGCTTACAGTGGCCGCGCTAGTGTTTATCATTGGTTTTTAACTTTTATCGTAGGGTGTCAGGGCTTTTCCTTATGTACCTGTACATGCTCTGTGTGACATGATTCTCTACAAGCATATAGCGTAATTGTTTGACGGACGTCGATACATAATGTTCAATGGGACGATAATAGATTATAGTGAATGAAATGAAATAGTCATTTTATATTAAAAATAACAGAACGGGAAAAACAGCTTCTTTCAGAAAAAAAAACTAAAGCAGCATTTCCTCACAGATCAATTATTATTCTCACATCACAGAACCGCAAATTTCTAATGAGATTATACTGACCTACTTCAGGGCCTTGAGTAGTCTACTCTACACAAAGAACAGCCCCATAATCACATACATGTTCAGAATTACTTTAGAATCGACACTTCAGCAGGAACACGTGCAGGCACGGATGAACATGTCCCACGCTGAACACACACGTAATCTTATGTTCCAGTCAACTCGCTCGAACTCATAAACTATCATTCGTACGAAGATGACCTTGGCATCAGTGTGCCCTCGAAGAGTTGCGTTAGGGTCGATTTTTTGTTTTATTTAAGGCAACAAATTTTTAACGCACGATTACAGAAGTCCGTTTCCTGACGACGTTACAGAAATTTAGGCTAAAGGAAATTAGATCAGTGTACTTGTTATGGAAATTAACTCTCGAAAATAAATCACATTTTCATCTGATACAAACCGAAACTCCTACCAGAAATATGTAACACGGGATCTTTTGAGTTAAAAATGTGATGCATAATGATTACTCGCGCAGAGCTAAGCGGTCGCCCGTTGGACCTCATTACGAAAAACGGACCACTGGTTTCATAATTAACCGGCCATAATGTTGAAAGATCATTCACATTGCTGTATTTCCTCTCTTCATCAAGAGCCCCCATGTAGAAAAGTGGCCGTAGTGACAGCTCAGTACGAGCGAAAAAGTGCAAGTAGCGCTGTGAATGCTACGTGGAGAAAGACCTGCTTCCTTAAGGGCGAGCCGGCCTTGGTGGCCGAGCGGTTCTAGGCGCTTCAGTCCGGAACCGCGTGACTGCTACGGTCGCAGGTTCGAATCCTGCCTGGGGCATGGATGTGTGTGATGTCCTTAGGTTTACTTCTAAGTTCTAGGGGACTGATGACCTCCGATGTTAAGTCCCGTAGTTCTCAGAGCCATTTGAACCATTTGAATCGTAAGGGCGAGTAATAACTTCATGAATGGCTGATGTTTCCTTTGGAAAAAAATGCTATGAAGGATCTCTTAACCGAAAAGCAATAAAAAAGCCGGATTTTGAGAAGAAAATGAGGTGTTGTTGATGGGAATTATTCTTTTCAGTATCTTCTCCATTCTTTTTCACACATAAATTTCCATAGTCCTAGTTCTCAATAGGCCGAGGTCACCCCTTTCCCGTTCATCTCGTACCATCGAGACTCTACTGTACACACTGATCCTTTACCTCCACTGATGTCGTACCACCCCCTGATAAACTAAACGAAATCGAATGCCTCTACTTATACATTCTTTTTCACACATAAATTTCCATAGTCCTAGTTCTCAATAGACCGAGGTCACCCCTTTCCCGTTCATCTCGTACTATCGAGACTCTACTGTACACACTGATCCTTTACCTCCACTGATGTCGTACCACCCCCTGATAAACTAAACGAAATCGAATGCCTCTACTTATAACATTTCACTTAATTGCTTCGGATATTGTTCAGAGTAATTAAACACACAAAATATAAATAATAGCTCCCGCATCTATAAGAAATGCCAGAACCAAAACCACAGCGCACCACGAACGATCACAAAACGCAACAAGATGGTTCAAATTGATGCACAGTGTAGGTGACAAATGTTGCGGTGGTGGGAGCGAAAGTTGCCAACGTCAGGTGCTCTCTAGGCTATAAGTCACGTGGAATTCTACATCTACATTTACATTCATACTCTGCAAGCCACTGTGAAGTGACCTAAGGAGCTCGGGAAGAATTCTGAAATGCTCCTGTATCCACCCTAATATTAATCCAATCTTGTTCTCACGATCCCTGCGGACGATACGTAGGGGGTTATGGTATATTCCTAGAGGCATCGTTTACAATTGGTCCTTGAAATATTCTTAAGTAGGGTTTCTCGGGATAGTTTGCGTGTGTCTTGAAGTGCTTGCCAGCCCAGTTTCTTCAGCGTCTCTGTGACACTCTCCCATGCGTCAAAACAACCTGTAGCCATTCGTGCTGTTGTTCTCTGCATTCGTTGAGCGTCATGTGTTAGTCGTTATCTGGTACCCAGCCCACACACTTGAGCAATACTATAGGATGGCTCGCCAGGTGTTTTGCATGCCGTCTCCTTGGTAGACTCATTGCTCTTCCCTTCTGTCCTACCAGTGAACCGGTCTCCCTCTTGCTTTACCTATGTCAGAGTGTAATTGATCGCTCCATTTCATGTCCCTACAAAGTTCTACACCAAGTATACATACAATTGTTGCTTTCAGTTGTGGCTAGTTGACTCTGTAGTCGTAGGATACTGCGTTTTTTCGTTTTCTTAAGTTCACAATTTTACATTTTTGATTTAAAGCAAAGTGCCGATCTTCGTACCACTTATAAATCTTAACAAGATCTGACCGAAAATTTGTGCAGCTTCTTACAGACAGTATTTCACTGTGGATAAGTGCATCAATTGTGAAAACTCTGGGGTTGCAAATAATATTACCTGCAAGATCTTTAATAAACAACATGAATAGCAACGGTTCCAACACTCTTCCCTGTGGTACACCCGAGTTACTTCTACGTCTGTCAATGACTCTCAGTTCAAGGTAGGGGAGGGGCTAACATGTTGCGACCTTTCTACCAAAGCTCCTCAGTCCCAGCACAAACGTCGTTTGATAATCCATACGATCGTACTTATAAAAGCAGATGTGATAATGGGACAAATGTTTTTCGCAAATCGAAAAATACTGCACTTACCTGGCTCCTTGATCATGGCTTTGAGTATATATTATGAGAAAAATGCAAGCTGAGTTGGACATCATCGACGCTTTCGGAATCCATGCTAGTCGATATGCAAGCTGTCACTCTGTTAGAGGCACCTCAAAATGTTTCAGCTGAGAATAGGGGCTAATATTCTACAACAACTGGATCCTCGTGGGTATTGGACGCCAGTCTTGTGGATCACTTCCGCTATTTTTTTTTTTTACAGAGGTGTGAGCTGCGCTTTGTTCCAACATTTGGGCATGGTATTTTGTTCGAGGGATCTACGGCAAATTACGTCTAAAAGAGGGGCTATCTCAACCGTAAATAAGGTACAGAATCTCCATCGAGTCCTGGAGCTTTGTTCCATTTTAGAAATTTCAGTTATTCATCAAAACCACTGACACTAGTATCTGTATCACGCTCATGTGATGTCGTGCAAGAATTTCATTACGGAAATACCCCTGGAGTCTCATTTGTAAAAGAACATTTGAAAACCGCGTTCAGTATTTCTACTTACGCTTTGCTACCTTCATTTCAGTCCCTTTCTTGTCGTTGAGTGTCTGGACACTAATGTTGGTAACACTGACAGCCTTTACATTTCTTTGAGTTTTCTGAGTGATAATATTCTGCGATGCTGAAAGCTTCACACATGCCTTCTTGAAACCCAGACGCGTTTTATTCAGTATTTCTCCATCTATAGACTCATTCTTTGTATCACATATTATACGCAGTTGTCTCTGTTCCTTTAGAAGTTTCCTGGCTCAGTGCATGCCATCATTTTCGTGTGAGCTTCACCCCTTTACTTCCTATACAGTTTTCGATCCTAAAGTAATTCCGAACAGATCAGCTCTATAGAAAGGCTGATGCAGGTGTCTATAGAGCAGCGGTGATACGGCCTTGTTGCAGTAATAGAGCAAAGGATGTTGCCAGTGATTATGATCGGACCAGACGTTATCGCGTCGTATCATGTACTTTCTCTCTAAGGAAAGGGTCTGGCCATCCTGCAAAATAGTGAAGGCGACAAACTTGTTTGCGTTGGGCAATGACAGAAGTATGTGCCCGAGAAAATATCTCCCCGTGAAGAGAATGGCAGCAGGATAGACCGGATGACGATCTGGACGTATCCTCCATTGCTCAGTATTCACTTAACCAACAACAGGTTCGCACATCACTGTGCCCAGAGTTGAATCTGTATGTCGTCATCAGATTCGGTCCAGTATTGTCTGCTATTCTAGTTCACACGTCGCTTGCAAACCATTAGATGCAGGGTCACGCCTCATCACGAAGCACAATTTACAGCACCTGTTCCTCCCTCCATTTGCAATTTTCTATACTCCATCACACGTGAAACATCCGGTCATGAAATGTGAGGAGCTCGGAGAGCAACACCATTGTTTGTGGCTCAGCTTCCTGTGATGGCTCCACATGGTCCTAACAAACAGTCTCGATGCAGCACTGGTCCTGACTTGTGCTGTGTTCGCCATGCGATCAGTGGTGGCTGCTCGCGTGATGTTGAGATTCCTGTGGTAATCTGTACGCTGTCGCCGTCGAGAATCGGAGAGGGCGACAATGTGCACCTTTCTTGGAGTACCAATACTGATACACATAAAATATCTTAGCAACCTCTCCGTAAGGAACAATCAACCTAACGTAGACTTCCGTAAAAGATGTAAATATACACAAGGTGCACGTTAACTGAAGTCTACAATGTTTACCAACCCAGAATACTACCTGAAAAGCAAATCATTTTTTTAGCAAATCAAATTTGTTGTTGGCTCAGCGTTTTTATGCTCCTTAAGCAGTTCCTACACTTTTCTTCAGCCACCGGAGGGCCAAAATTGTTGAGAGCAGGAACGATGATATCTGTCTCTCTGAATATCTGTTCCGCCCGGACGCCTACAAATCATATTTTTCAGTACATACACACAGAAAACAACTGTTTCTGCTTTGTGTAGTTGTAACATGTGCGGACGTTATTATGTGGAGATGGCAACGCGAAATCACTGTGTGGTATTTCGCGCAGGCATCTCGTATATGTACTGTGAATAATAAAACAACTCGAAGGAAGTGGAAGTAACGAGATATTATTTCGTTCATGTATAGAGGTATCAGTGTAGCAAGCGAATTGTTTTCTGCCATATAGAACCTAATAACTGGGAACAGAATGTACTACGTGTTTCACACTGTCCAAGACTGTGTACGTGTACTACGGGACAGCTGTCGTGAATTGTGGCAAGTCGTCAGCTGCAACCGATCAGTCATCTATAGTTTCCACTTCCCTTAACCCTATCAATAAATAACAACACGCAGAGATAATAGCTGCAGGGAAAAGAATAGGATGTTTATACTTGTGATGAAAATGAATAGTGTGGTAGTCATTCGCTATTCTGAATATGCTTTAGTAATCACCTATTTTTACCCAACATAACATCTTTCTTAGACGACTCGCAATTTTTCTTTTTTTTTTCACTGTCCCATTCAGCCCACCCAAACCAAGAAGGCAATACGCGAGTTCTATACGAGGGTAATTCCAAAATTAAGGTCTCCTATTTTTTTTATAAGTACAGAACTCTGTGTGGCAGTTGGTCACACTGTTATGAAGAGTGCTTCACGTGCTGTGTGTAAACGTGTACACGCCGCGCTGAGGCGCCCAATCTGGGCTCGACAGCCGCTGAGAATGGAGCTCCCGTTGGATGTTACCGGCAAGTGCGAATTGCGAGCAGTTATTCGGTCTTCCATCTCCAGTTGACGGAAGTGTATGGTTAGTCGTGCATGGATGTCAAAAATGTTCGTAAGTGGTGTAGAGAGTTTGCTGCTGATCGGACCGAAATTCACGACGAACAAAGGAGCGAGAGACCGTCAATTTCTGAGGAGACAGTGTTGTGTGAAGATCGGCGGATCACCCTGGATGATCTCTGCACGGTAGTTCCTGAGGTTTCCCGAAGCACCGCTCACAGAACTTTAACGGAAATATTGAACTACCGGAAGGTGTGCGCAAGATGGATGCCACGCATGCTGAATGAGGACCACATGCGGCAACGAATTGATGATTCCCGCGCATTTCTTCACCGCCTTGCAGCCGAACAGGACAACTTTCTGGACTCAATTGTCACGGGTGACGAAACCTGAGTGCACCATTTTACACCCGAGACCAAGCAACAATCACGCCGGTGGCGGCACCCTTCTTCGCCAAAGCCGCGGAAATTCAAAGAAACACAGTCTGCCGGTAAAGTCATGACAACCGTTTTTTGAGATGGGAAAGGGATATTGTTGGTCGACTTTATGCCCACTGGGACCACAATTAACGCTGACAGATACTGAAAAAATTCAAACGGGCAATTCAGAACCGGAGAAGAGGAATGTTGAGCAAGGGCGTACACGTTCTCCATGACAACGCTCGCCCACACATCGTTCGGCAAACCATTGCTTTCCTGCAACAGTTTCAGTGAACATAATCACCCACCCAGCCACCCTATAGGCCTGACCTGGCGCACAGTGACTATCACCAGTTCCCTAGGTTAAAAGAACATTTGGCCAGAAAGCCATTCAGCTCCGACGATGAGGTGAAAGAAGAGGTTCATAACTTTCTGAACAGCATGGCGGCGAGCTGGTATGACATTGGCATACACAAACTGCCACAGCGTCTACAAAAATGCATCGACAGAAATGGTGATTGTGTCGAAAAATAGCTAAATGTTCAAGCTGTAAACTGATATAAACCATTGTAGAAATAAACAGGTCTATGTACTTATAAAAAAAATAGGAGACCTTCCTTTTAGGATTATCTTCGTATTAAAGCACAGGGTAGAGATCGAGACGCTGAGACACTGTTGTAAAACCAATTATAACGGCCGCGTTATGTAATGGTCTCAGCGCGAGAGAAAAATACACGCGAAGTGTGCATTTGCGCTAGGTACCTGCTTCCCCACATATCCGAACAAATACTTCACAGAAAACCTAGGCAGGCACCAGCGCTTCTCAACAGGCATAGTGCCAAGTCGGTCGGTTGTCAGTTTATCGACCTTTTCTACGTTAGGCTGCTCATAATGTCCCACGCTCTTCACAGTATTACAGACCGGGCCAAAAGGCGTGCAGTAGCGTCGAGCCGTGTTGTCTCGCCAGCCAGCAGCGCCCCAGCACGCTCTTACGTTTTCATCTTCATACATTTAAAACGTGAAAGATACCTTCCTTTCTTTGTAACACTGTTCCGAAAAAAAAGAGACTCATCTCCGTAATAGTCGCAAGTCGATCGAACCTACTGGTAACAAATCTAGCAGCACTCCTCTAAATTGCTTCGGTGTGTTCCTTTAATGCGGCCCGGTGGGGGTCGAACACTCGAGACTGCATTGCACTAGTGTTCTATTCGCAATATCCTCTACAGATGAATCACACGTTTCTAATGAATCCCCCAATGAACAGAAGTCGAGCATTCGTCTTGCCCACTACCGTCCTCATGTGTCTGTTTCATTTCATGTCGCTTTACACCCAGATATTTAATCACCGTGACTGTGTCAAGCCGCGCTCTGCGAAAGCTGGGTTCGAACATTACGGTGTGGTTTTTTCCCTTATACATCCTGGTATCTTGGACCAGGTTTATCATAAGCATTATGTGTATAATTACGAATCTATGGTGCTTAACTATATTAGTTCGTGCAATTACGTCTGCCTCTAGGTACCTGTAAGTATCTAGTAATTTCTAAGTACTCTGAAGTACCTAGAATTAGGACGGTTTGACCAAAAGTTGCGTCATGTGTCATGCATCTTGCGGCAGGTGTATGTTGTCAGGGGTCAGGCACCATGCGTTAGCTGTCACTTATACTTGATACCTAATTGTGCTTACAAAGTCTTCTTCTTCTTCCTCTTTTTCCTTTCTTCCCTGGCTAAAGTCCGTTTCCTTCAGTAACCTTTAGTCTACTCTGAGGTTTTCCTTGGGCATGCAATATTTCTATCACAAGCTGATGATTCAGCTGAAGCTTCTGATAATTCCGATGCACTAACAGTCTCATTTTCGCACGTAATCGTTTTCTCTGAATCGTCGCTGGTATCTGAAATGCCGACGTCGACAATGAGGTTGTCGATGGCTATTTCCATCATACCCCCATGCCTCTAGTACTCCTGTTCAAGTGTTGTACCTTTTTGCAGTAAGCTTTCCAGTCTTCCTCAGTAACAACTTGAAAACAAGAGCTTGCAAGAGTTTACAGATTTTGAGATGACATGTCAACTGCAATGTTGCGCTCCCGAAAGAGTCATTTTATTTTTGCTCACGCTAGCTCAACGGCATTCAAATCGCAGTTGTATGGCGGCAAGCGAATTACTTTGTGGCCCTTTTCTTGTTGCCAGTATGTCAACTGCATATGACTTCGCTGCCGCTCTGTTCTTCCGAATCCGGGAGTACAGAGCCTGCTTTGTCAAATGGATTTTTCAGATCTGCAGCCACTGTATCACAGATACTTTCCCATCGTATTTGGTGGGCGGTTTGTTGAGTTTTCTGTTGTGATAAGGTACACTGTCCACGATTACTAAAGAATGTGGAGGAAGATTTGAGAGTACAAGTTCTTCGAACCATTTTTCGAAATTAGCAGAATTCATTTGCCCATTGTAATCTCCCCGGGGTTGATTTGGCCTAGAACTTTAGTTCTGCCTGCCTTAAGAATCCGGTTTTAGAACCCACACTTATAGCTATTAGTTTTCCGGAGACGCTTCCGCACGCAGTAACACCCACATCTGTTTTGACAGCATTTGCCGTACTGAAGCGCCTAGAACCGCTCGGCCACACCGGCTGGCTTATAGCTTGAACATTTAGCTATTTTTCGACATAATCACCATTTCTGTCGATGCATTTTTGTAGACGCTGTGGCAGTTTTTGTATACTCATGTCATACCAGCTCGCCGCCATGCTGTTCAGAAAGTTATGAACTTCTTCTTTCACCTCGTCACCGGAGCTGAATCGCTTTCCGGCCAAATGTTCTTTTAACCTAGGGAACAGGTGATAGTCACTGGGCGCCAAGTCAGGACTTCAGGGTGAGTGGTTGATTGTGTTCCACTGAAACTGTTGCAGGTCATCTACGATTCATCCAAATAAAAAATTTCTGTGCCAGCCTCCCTGATATTTTTCAACACGACGAGGAACCGGGACCACGAATGCATAATGTCACCACGGTCCAATAATAAAGTCCTCTCGTCTTCATTCTTTTTCCACACGAAACCAATGAACTTTAACACTTTTCTGAGAGAAGTGGTACTCCATCTCGAACCAATATTTTGTTCAAGAACTGGCAGAAGTTTTCGCACAGTGGGCACAACCTTTTGCACAATGTAAAACTCTTTTACTTTGTCCCTGATGACTCGTATGTTGAAGTCATCAAGGATTCAATTTCCTCACTTTTTCTCCTAAGCTGAAGAGAATAACACGCTTTTTTTACGAACTGAAATTGCACTCTATTATGTTCAGATATGGATTAAAGTGTACGATTAGTCATTACTACAAGCATCTGTCTTTCTGCTGGCTCAATTAGCAAAAGAGTATACATTTTAAATTAATTACAACAAAATGTGGAGCTATTTATAAATATTCTCTATTAGGATTATTACTGAAACTAACCTATTTTTGCCAGAAGTTCCTGGGGATATGTCTGGGTGATTCCTGGCAAATTCTCTAACCTCGCAATACTACGCAGGCTCTTCCCAGCGTACGTCGCAGCTCTGAGGGGAGACATCTAAGTTGGATGTAACAGTGATTTTTTTTTTCACAATCGCAGCACTTCACTACATTCATCATCACTTTGCGACAAGCGCTACTTATAACCGGTTTCTTTTTCCGAACTTGAGTCGACGGTAACTCCCGCGATGGGCCAGCAACCGAATCATCACTCATTTTCGAAACAGTGAAAACACAGCTACTACACACAGACACCAACAGCACAGCTAAGCGACCGACATAGCAGGCAACAAAGCAGATGGCAAATGCAGTCTACGCCGCACAGTTGGCAACATGTACAAATCGGCACGCGCCGAAATTTCCTGACTGCTGCCGATAGTTTCCGATTCGGAACGAGGAGGCCCTTTATGCCAAGTTACATACAGTCTTCACTCGCTGTCCAAAACCAGACTCTTCGTTCAGCTAGCTGTTCTGCGAAGGTTCGCTCGGTGGCGCCCGTGAGGTAATGGACGTGGTGTAGCACAAACCACCGAGCTGCTCAATCATGTACACCGCGCAATGGCGCAGGCAGTAACTAGTGGCGGCTGCATGAGGTCTTTGACGGCACATCCTCCCCGCCCAAAGCTCTGAGGACCGGTGGAGATAACATCAGTCTGCAAAACTAGCACACAGCATTAAAGGCAGGTCAGGCACCTTCGACCACCACTTCATACTTCCCAAAACAAGATACAGAGCTCCTTCTAATATTCTTAAACAATATTTACTACTCAAGACAATTTACATAATTAATGACCTATCCTGTTCTGATACGACTTCGTCTGAGAAATGTGAACTCTATAGATACGTCTGGTTTTTGAGTCCCTCACTACCAAAGTAACTGGAGTGATGCATCTGACAATATCAACTGGCCCTTTAAAGCGAAGTAACAACTTCCTCGTAACTTTCTCGGCACCCTTACTTACTGCCCCAAAGTTCTTAATAAACGCGTGGTCCTCTGACTTCAAGCCAGTGGTCCCGTCTCCAACGAACGAGGATAATCCCAAAAGTAAGGTCTCCTATTTCTTTATAAGTACATAGACCTGTTTATTTCTACAATGGTTTGCATCAGATTATAGCTTGAAAAAAAAAATTGTTCAAATGGCTATGAGCACTATGCGACTTAACATCTGAGGTCATCAGTCCCCTAGAACTTAGAACTACTTAAGCCTAACTAACCTAAGGACATCACACACATCCATGCCCGAGGTAAGATTCGAACCTGCGACCGTAGCGGTCGCGCGGTTCCAGACTGAAGCGCCTAGAACCGCTCGGCCACACCGGCTGGCTTATAGCTTGAACATTTAGCTATTTTTCGACATAATCACCATTCCTGTCGATGCATTTTTGTAGACGCTGTGGCAGTTTTTGTATGCCCATGTCATACCAGCTCGCCGCCATGCTGTTCAGAAAGTTATGAACCTCTTCTTTCACCTCGTCGCCGGAGCTGAATCGCTTCCAAATATTCTTTTAACCTAGGGAACAGGTGATAGTCACTGGGTGCCAAGTCAGGACTTCAGGGTGAGTGGGTGATTGTGTTCCACTGAAACTGTTGCAGGAGAGCAACGGTTTGCCGATCGGTGTGTGGGCGAGCGTTGTCATGGAGATTGTGTACGCCCTTGCTCAAAATTCCTCTTCTCCGGATCTAAATTGCCCGTTTGAGTTTTTTCAGAGTCTCTCAGTACCTGTCAGCGTTAATTGTGGTCCCAGCAATTCAGCTCCGACGACGAGGTGAAAGAAGAGGTTCATAACTTTCAGAACAGCATGGCGGCGAGCTGGCATGACATGAGTATACAAAAACTGCCACAGCGTCTACAAAAGTTCATCGACAGAAATGGTGATTATGTCGAAAAAAAGCTAAATGTTCAAGCTGTAAACTGATGTAAACCATTGTAGAAATAAACAGGTCTACGTACTCATAAAAAAAAACAGGAGACCTTACTTTTGGGATTACCCTCGTATTAGAGTGCTGAGCGAGTCTTTGATGACTAATCTTTCAATTTTTCTTAGCTCTTTTCCATCTCTCTTGTGCGGCGTCGACTCTCTTCAATAATAAATCATTTAAAGCCCACAGACCGGAGAGAGGTGAAATATGTTTAAATGTAAATATAATACTGGCTGGCGCTTCCTTGTGTGCATCATGGAGAGCAGTGTTAAGGACATCTCTTAACCAACACAAGGATGTGTCCTACTTGTCGTGGTCATCATGGTGGAAGGCGATTAGCGCTGCCCTCAAGGTTCTGTTAACACTCTCAGCGAATGATGGGTTTGGATAATAAAGTGTAGTGGTGGTGAGGGGCTATTCCCATCTTGAAACAAAAATTCCTGAAACCCGCAGAGGAAACGGCAGCTGCGTTAATGGATGCGATAGTCGTACATGGACGAAAGGTCCCGAAAATACGCTTCAAACAATTTATTGCTGTTGGCGCATTAACGTTCCTTGCTGGAAATAACCAACAAAAACACGAACATGCGTCCACGCACGACAGTGAAAATCAGATCCTCCCTTTGATCTAGGGAAAGAACCAAAGTAATCAACATTAATTATACTCACAGGCGCTATTTCTACACTCGAGGACAACAACCAATTCCAGGATTTCACAGCCGATTTATTAATAGCACAAGTCTTACATTCTTGAACTAATCCCCGAATCTCCTTACGATGAATTTCTCACATATATTCCTCCTAGATATAAGGTTATCTAAATGCTCTCCGACGGATGATTAGTGGAAATACGCTACTGGCCATTAAAATTGCTACACCACGAAGATGACGTGCTACAGACGCGAAATTTAAACGACAGGAAGAATATGCTGTGATATGCAAATGATTAGCTTTTCAGAGCATTCACACATGGTTGGCGCCGGTGGTGACACCTACAACGTGCTGACATGAGCAAAGTTTCCAACCGATTTCCCATACACAAACAGCAGTTGACCAGCGTTGCCTGGTGGAACGTTGTTCTGATACCTCGTGTAAGGAGGAGAAATGCGTACCATCACGTTTCCGAATTTGATAAGGGTTGTATTGTAGCCTATCGCGATTGCGGTTTATCGTATTGCAGAATTACTGCTCGCGTTGGTCGAAATCCAATGACTGTAAGCAGAATGTGGAATCTGTGGTTTCAGAAGGGTAATACGGAACGCCGTGCTGGATCCCAAAGGCCTCGTATCACTAGCAGTCGAGATGACAGGCATCTTATTCACATGGCTGTAACGGATCGTGCAGCCACGTCTCGATCCCTGAGTCAACAGAAGGGGACGTTTGCAAGACAACAACCATCTGCACAAACAGTTCGACGACATTTGCAGCAGCGTGGACTATCAGCTTGCAGACCGTGGCTGCTGTTACCCTTGGTGCTGCATCACAGGCAGGAGTGTCTGCGATGATGTACTCAACGACGAACCTGGGTGCACGAATGGCAAAACGTCATTTTTTCGGATGAATCCAAGTTCTGTTTATAGCATCATGATGGTCGCATCCGTGTTTGGCGATATCGTGGTGAACGCTCATTGGAAGCGTGTATTCGTCATCGGCATACTGGCGTATCACCTGGCGTGATGGTACAGGGTTGCCATTGGTTACGCGTCTCGGTCACCTCTTGTTCGCATTGACGGCACTTTGAACAGTGACGTTACATTTCAGATGTGTTACGACCCGTGGCTCTACCCTTCATTCGATCCCTGCGAAACCCTACATTTCAGCATGATAACGCGTGACTGCATGTTGCAGGTCCTGTACAGGCCCTTTCTGGATACAGAAAATGTTCGACTGCTGGCCTGGCCAGCACATTCTCCAGATCTCTCAGTAAGTGAAAACGTGTGGTCAATGGTCGCCGAGAAACTGGCTCGTCACAATACGCCAGTCACTACTCTTGATGAACTATGGTATCGTGTTGAAGCTGCATGGGCAGCTGTACCTGTACACGCCATCCAAGTTCTGTTTGACTCAATGCCCAGGCGTATCAACGCCGTTATTACAGCCAGAGGTGGTTGTTCTGGGTACTGATTTCTCAGGATCTATTCACCCAAATTGCGTGAAAATGTAATCACATGTCAGTTCTAGTATAATATATTTGTCCAATGAATACCCGTTTATCATCTGCATTTCTTCTTGGTGTAGTAATTTTAATGGCCAGTAGTGTATAAATGGCAACGGCCGTGCCGCAGTGGATACACCGGTTCCCGTGAGATCACCGAAGTTAAGCGCTGTCGGGCGTGGTCGGCACTTGGATGGCTGACCATCCAGCCGTCATGCGCTGTTGCCATTTTTCGGGGTGCACTCAGCCTCGTGATGCCAATTGAGGAGCTACTCGACCGAATAGTAGCGGCTCTGGTCAAAGAAAACCATCACAACGACCGGGAGAGCGGTGTGCTGACCACACGCCCCTCCTATCCGCATCCTCATCTGAGGATGATACGGCGGTCGGATGGTCCCGGTGGGCCACTTGTGGCCTGAAGACGGAGTAGTGTATAAATACACATGACGGCAGCTGAGATGGCAAAACAATCTTGTTGCCTTTGCTACCTCGAGCAGCACAACATAACACATTGCCTTGACTGGCTCCCCTTTCCTCAAACGCACCTTCACATGTGTTCACTCACTATCCTTACCTCGTTGATGATCGATATCCCGAAAAAGGAGCAGTAACCGAGCCAAAATGGGCATACAACCACGTCGGGATCAACACCAACAACCTGCAATAACACAATGGCACCAGCATGCTTGTCATCGTCATCACCTAACATACGGCTTAAGCCATCCGCAACGGCGTTCTCAGTTTCTCTACATGTTTAACCTTAAATTAAAAAGCGGATATTCTAACTGGCCAATGCGTGATATGGACAGTGCGCATCGGCCATGCAAACATCCAGCTGAGAGCTTGGTATGTCTATAACTGGAAAGTTCAATGGCCCAGACACATTGTAAACTTCTATAGAGTGAACAAAACCGCCAAAGCTTCCAGTTCCTACACTGAGTATTTCACTTGCAGTGGTGGCAGACTAATAGAGGCATACCCCAGCGGCCTCCTTCCGCCATGATATTCTTGCAGCAACCCGGCTGATGCGTCCGTCTGGACAGTAAATTGTTTCTCAGAATCAGATATGCGGGGCAGAAGTGTGGGAGGGGGGAAGTCTATGAGCCCACTCCCTGCCCGGCCAGTCACTGGCCACCACGCTTCCATGTCGAACACTGGCTACTGCGCTGTCCGCTGTCAGAGCTCTTCTCTCGCCGTACGGACTACAGATGCTTACTGGGTTGGTAGACAAGTTCCGCCTCAGTTACACAATTCGATAATATCTAGAAAACCTTTGCTGAGTTTCACATGAATAATACTATAGGCATACAGTTGGAGTATACACAATACGTCTCAGGGATAAAGGGTGGCGACTTTGACAGCATCCGGCCACCTCTTAAACTAACCAGCAAAAATCCGTTTAAAACCACGACGACGCTGCGCCGATGCTGGACAAACGCACACAGAAAAGGAGAAAAATATCTTCCATTACTTTCTGTAATTCAGACAGAGCACCCTGCAATGCAGCTTGAGAATCTGCAAAAGTTACCTAATGCCTGAAAACATTAGACTACAAATGTCCTCGGTTAAACTCAGTCGTAAAAGTTCTGTCTTCCATTCTGAGACAGTATGTTCATTTTTATGACGTAACAAAATGGGGTTATTCTCATCAGAATCGGCAGAAAGCCAAGACTGATAACAATAGTTCAAGTATATATGCTAATGCCGGAAGCAAAAGGTGAAGAAATGGTTCAAATGGCTCTAAGCACTATGAGACTTAACATCTGAAGTCATCAGTCCCCTAGAACTTAGAACTACTTAAACCTAACTAACCTAAGGAGAGCACACACATCCATGCCCGAGGCAGGATTCGAACCTGCGACCGTGGCAGCAGTCCGGTTCCAGACTGAAGCGCCTAGAAGGTGAAGAGGTAGAGAAAGTATATGAAGATATTGAACGGAAAATTCAGTAAGTAAAAAGAGATGAAAGTCTAATAAGTCATGGGGGACTGGAATGCGATTGTAGGGGAGGGTGTAGAAGAGAGGGCCAAGGGAGAATATGGGTTTGGTCGTAGGAATGAGAGAAGAAAATGAGTAATTGAGGAGGAGAAGGTATATTTGGGAAAGGTTGGGAGATGCAGGGAGATTTCAGATTACACCCGTAGTCAGGCAGAGATTTTAAAATCAGATATTGGGTTTTAAGGTGGGCACAGGGGCAGATATAGACTCAGATCACAATTTAGTAGTGACAAAGAGTAGTCCGGAGTTTAAGAGACTTGTCAGTAAGAATCAATGTGCGAAGAGTTAAGGTACGAAAATACTGAGGAATGAAGAGATACGCTTGAAGTGCTCTGAGGCTTTAGATACTGCGACAAAGAATAGCTCGGTAGGCCGTTCAGTTGAAGAGGAAAATTCAGGAATACAGAAACACACTTCACTTTTGAACTAAGTAAACAGGAAGTGTAAGGAAGCTAAATCGAAATGACTACATGAAAAATTTGAAGATATCTAAAAAGAAACAATTGTTGGAAGGACTGACTCAACATTTAGGAAAGTCAAAACAACGTTCGGTGAAATTAAAAGCAAGGCCGCCAATATTAAGGATGCAACGGGAAACCCATTCTTAAACGCAGAGGGCAGAGCGGATAGGTGGTAAGAGTGCGAGTAGGGTTGCCATAGCTATCTGGGATCTCGTCGGGACACCCTGAGATGGGGCGGAAATGAAGTAAAAGTTTTATTTGATATAATTACGTTTTAATTAGAACTCAATTATATGGAACTTGTTGCGGCAGAATTTTTCGGAAGGTTTCGCATTTCTCTGCAAGTCTTTTTTCCCTTTTGCCCCGTTCCGTGACACCTGCTTTTATGTAAGACCAGACAAGTTCGATGGCGTTGCAATGGCAGTGGTACGGAGGAAGACGTACACCTTTGGGCCAGTTCTCTGCTAACGTATCAATTACATACTGCGTCTTCTGTGGCTACTATCGATTAACCAATTTCAGAAGTTCCGCTATTCACATATTCTGTTCAAAACCTACAGTATTATCTTTCAGATTCTGCAGAATGGTATGGCGCGTTCTCTACTACAAAAACACTACGACAACTAATTATATCAAATTTCAGCCTCCAGTTGCATAAGCAAATAAACTTTACATAGGTTTTGGCTATAATAATGTAGCCTTCTTCAGAAATGTCACAGTAGGAAATTGAAATTGATACATATCAGATACTGGCCTTGTCAAACTTAAAATGTTAGTACTACAATACACAGTCATAAGACTGCGTCCTTTCTACTGACGTTTTGCCGTTAGGCCACACCTACGGGCCAGACAGACAGGCTGGCCGCGGGCACTGATCCGCAACTGGACGCCGTGGGCAGCGACGCAGCGAGCTCAGCTGGTGGTCGCGCGCAT
Organism: Schistocerca serialis cubense; assembly: GCF_023864345.2. Classification (NCBI taxonomy): domain Eukaryota; kingdom Metazoa; phylum Arthropoda; class Insecta; order Orthoptera; family Acrididae; genus Schistocerca; species Schistocerca serialis. The sequence goes on from NC_064645.1 coordinate 160,247,358, forward strand.
ACGCGTGCCGAGTAATACTGACTTAAAACCAGTAAGTGTTAACTGAGATTATTAGCGAAAATAGTTTATTACAGTAGTTCAGGTCTATTAATGGCATTAAAACCGTAAGTCACTGAAATTACCGTACCATAAAAGGCAAAAGACATATAAAAAGCTGGCCGGTGTGGCCGTGCGGTTCTGGGCGCTTCAGCTTGGAACCGCGTGACCGCTACGGTCGCAGGTTCGAATCCTGCCTCGGGCATGGATGTGTGTGATGTCCTTAAGTTAGTTAGGTTTAAGTAGTTCTAAGTTATAGGGGACTGATGACCTCAGATGTTGAGTCCCATAGTGCTCAGAGCCTTTTGAACCATTTGAACATATAAAAAATGTACTGTACATAAGTATGAATAAACATTAATTGTTGACACAAATAGGGTTATCAGTTACATTCACCAGGAGGGAAACATGGAGCAGATTCCATGTTTAACTGGAGGTCACATTTTCATAGAGAAGTTACTGTTTTGGCAACGCATAACAAATTCTCTACACCTTTTTTGCTGTAGAAGTTCACAAACATGCCTCCTTGCTCCTTTGAGGATCACCACACTAAACAAAAAATCGACACATTTACACTACTTGCATTAAAATTGCTACACCACGAAGATGACGTGGTACAAACGCGAAATTTAACCGACAGGAAGAAGATGCTGTGACATGCTACTGATTAGCTTTTCAGAGCATTCACAAAAGGTTGGCGCCGGTGGCGACACCTACAACGTGCTGACATGAGGAAAGTTTCCAACCGATTTCTCATACAAAAACAGCACTTGACCAGCATTGCCTGGTGAAACGTTGTTGTGATGCCTCGTGTAAGGAGGAGAAATGCGTACCATCACGTTTCCGACTTTGATAAAGGTCGGATTGCAGCCTATCGCGATTGCGGTTTATCGTATCGCGCCATTGCTGCTCGCGTTGGTCGAGATCCAATGACTGTTGGCAGAATATGGAATCGGTGGGTTCAGGAGGATAATACGGATCGCCGTGCTGGATCCAACGGCCTCGTATCACTAGAAGTCGAGATGACAGGCATCTTATCCGCATGGCTGTAACGGATCGTGCAGTCACGTCTCGATCCCTGAGTCAACAGATGGGGACATTTGCAAGACAACAACCGTCTGCACGAACAACTAGACCACATTTACAGCAGCATGGACTATCAGCTCGGAGACCGTGGCTGCGGTTTCCCTTTACGCTGCATCACGGACAGGAGCGCCTGCGCTGGTGTACTCAACGACGAACCTGGTTGCACGAATGGCAAAACATCATTTTTTCGGATGAATCTAGGTTCTGTTTACAGCATCGTGATGGTCGCATCCGTGTTTGGCAACATCGCGGTGAACGCACATTGGAAGCGTGTATTCGTCATCACCATACTGTCGTATCACCCGGCGTGATCGTATGGGGTGCCATTGTTTACACGTCTCGGTCACCTCTTGTTCGCATTGACGGCACTTTGAACAGTGGACGTTACATTTCAGATGTGTTACGTCCCGTGGCTCTACCCTTCATTCGATCCCTGCGAAATCCTATATTTCAACAGAATAACGCACGGCCGCATGTTGCAGGTCCTGTACGGGCCTTTCTGGATACAGAAAATGTTCGACTGTTGCCCTGGCCAGCACATTCTCCAGATCTCTCACCAACTGAAAACGTCTGGTCAATGGTGGCCGAGCAGCTGGCTCGTCACAATACGCCAGTCACTACTCTTGATGTACTGTGGTATCGTGTTGAAGCTGCATGGGCAGCTGTACCTGTACACGCCATCCAAGCTCAGTTTGACTCAATGCCCAGGCGTATCAAGGCCGTTATTACGGCCAGAGGTGGTTGTTCTGGATACTTATTTCTCAGGATCTATGCACCCAAATTGCGTGAAAATGTAATCACGTGTCAGTACTAGTATATTATATTTGTCCAATTAATACCCGTTAATCATCTGCATTTCTTCCTGGTGTAGCAATTTTAATGGGCAGTAGTTTAACTGAATGGGAGAAGTTCTAAGGCAAAATGATCGATGCACGGCGAAGGAACAAACCAACTGGGACGGAAATCGGTAAATGTGATATGCGTGTACAGGCAAAATTTGAATACAGTTTCAGAAAAGTTGTATTATTTGATCAAGAAAAAGAACTTCACAAATTGACCATGTCAATAACGCGTTGGTCGGCCTCTGGCTCTTCTTCAGGCAGATATTGGCTTACTATTGATTGAAAGAGGTGTTGGATGTCATCCTGAGGGACATTGCGCCAAATTGTGTCTAATTTGCACGTTAAATCGGCAAAACCATGAACTGGTTGGAGAGCCCTGCGCATAATGTTTCACGTACTTAACTGGGGAGAGATTAGGCGACCATGTTGGCCAAGGTATGGCTAGGTACGCACAAAGACAAGCATAATATGAATAATGAAAAAAGCAACAATTACACAGTTTTTATGATTAACACAACGTGTTTCGATAATTTAGTCTCATTTTCAAGCGCATTTTTATACACTACAGGCCATTAAAATTGCTACACCAAGAAGAAATGCAGATGATAGACGGGTATCCATTGGACAAATATATTATACTAGAACTGACATGTGATTAAATTTTCACGCAATTTGGGTGCATAGATCCTGAGAAATCAGTACCCAGTACAACCACCTCTGGCCGTAATAACGGCCTTGATACACCTGGGCATCGAGTCAAACAGAGCTTGAATGGCGTGTAGAGTTACAGCTGCCCATGCAGCTTCAACACGATACCACAGTTCGTCAAGAGTAGTGACTGGCCTATTATGATGAGCCAGTTGCTCGGCCACCATTGACCAGACGTTTGCAGTTGGTGAGAGATCTAGAGAATGTGCTGGCCAGGGCAGCAGTCGAACATTTTCTGTATCCAGAAAGACCCGTATACAACCTGCAACATGCGGTCGTGCATTATTCTGCTGAAATGTAGCGTTTCGCAGGGATCGAATGAAGGGTAGAGCCACGGGTCGTAACACATCTGAAATGTAACGTCCACTGTTCAAAGTGCCGTCAGTGCGAACAAGAGGCGACCGAGACTTGTAAACAATGGCACCCTATACCATCACGCCGGGTGATACGACAGTTTGGCGATGACGAATACACGCTTCCAATGAGCGTTCACCGCGATGTCGCCAAACACGGATGCGACCATCATGATGCTGTAAACAGAACCTGGATTCATCCGGAAAAAAGACGTTTTGCCATTCGTGCACCCAGGTTTGTCGCTGAGTACACCATCGCAGGTGCTCCTGTCTGTGATGCAGCGTCAAGGGTATCCGCAGCCATGGTCTCCGAGTCGATAATCCATGCTGACGCAAACGTCGTCGTGCAGATGGTTGTTGTCTTGCAAACGTTCCCATCTGTTGACTCAGGGATCGAGACGTTGCTGCACGATCCGTTACAGCCATGCGGATAACATGCCTGTCATCCCGACTGCTAGTGATACGAGGCCGTTGGGATCGAGCACGGCGTTCCGTATTACCCTCCTGAACACACCGATTCCATATTCTGCTAACAGTCATTAGATCTCGACCAACGCGAGCAGCAATGTCACGAGACGATAAACCGCAATCGCGATATGCTACAATCCGACCTTTATCAAAGTCGGAAACGTGATGGTACGCATTTCTCCTCCTTACACGAGGCATCACAACGTCTCACCAGGCAACGCCGGTCAACTGCTGTTTGTGTATGAGAAATCGGTTGGAAACTTTCCTCATGTCAGCACGTAGTAGGTGTCACCACCGGCGCCAACCTTGTGTGAATTCTCTGGAAAGATAATCATTTGTATATCACAGCATCTTCTTCCTGTCGGTTAAATTTCGCGTCTGTAGCACTTCATGTTCGTTGTGTAGGAATTTTAATGGCCTGTAGTGTGTGAATAGTGTCATGATTTTTGTATGTGTGATTTTCAGCCTCTTTGGCGTCTGTCTGAAGTTAGACTGCAAATCAGAAAATCAGACAAAATGAATCATGGAGTGATTTTAAATGCTAATGATCGAAATAGTACGGGCATTATCTTATTGAAGTTGAAGCCCATAATGACTTGCCATGAAGGGCAACGAAACAGGGCTTAGAATAACGTCGACGTACCGCTATGTTGGAAGGGTGTCGCGGTTGACAACCAGATCAGTCCTGCTACAAAGTAAAATGGCATCCCAGGCCATCACTTCTGCTGCCGGCCGTATGAGGGCAACAGTCAAGTTGTCTGGGGAGTCTCTAGATACGTCTATGCTGGTCATCGGAGCAGAATTCGAAACGGCTGTCATCACTGAAGACAATTTCATTCTAATCACTGAGATTCCAGGCCTAAGATGAGTCTCGGAACGCCCCAGACAGGGGGTGTGATGCAAACCTTGACTGTCACCCACGACCCGACAACCGAGAGTGATGTTCTACGCTGCCCGTTCATTTCAGGGCAGGACCGCTTTAGTTGTCATGTGCGGCACGCATACATCACAGCGGAACGCCGACGATATTCTACACCATATTTTGTTGCCTGGTGGTCTTTACGCTTGCCAAACCCTGCCTTGGCCAGCAAGGTCGCCGGATCTGTCCGCAATCGAGTACGTTTGGATCGTTACCAGCGCGGGTTTTGTTGATCTAACGCGCCAGTTGGACGGAATTTGGCAGGATACCCCTCAGAAGGACATCAGAGAACTCTATCAATCAATGCCAAACCGAATAACTGCTTGTGTAAGAACCAGAGGGTACCTACACATCAATGTCTTTCTCCATTTGTGGAACTCTTTCGCTTCAGTAAATAATGCAATTTTTCTGAAATGGTAGTCATTTATTTGCCTGTACAGACACACCGCGTATACCGAATTCTATCCCTTTTCGATAATTCCTCCGTGGTGCGCGCTTTCTTTCTCTCTTTCTTTTTCTTGTCTTAGAGCCCAATTAAAATAAGAAAGGAAGTTGTTGTTGTTGTTGTCGTTGTTGGTGTTGTGGTCTTCTCTCCAAAGACGGGTTTGATGCAGTTCTCCATGCTACTCTATCCTGTGCAAGCTTCGTCATCTCCCAGTACCTACTGTAACCTACATCCTTCTGAATCTGTTTAGTGTATTCATCTCTTGGCCTCTCTCTACGATTTTTACCCTCCACGCTGCCCTCCAATACCAAATTGATGATCCCTTGATGCCTCAGAATATGCTCTACCAACCGATCTCTTCTTCTAATGAAGCTCTGACACAAATTTCTCTTCTCTCCAATTCTATTCAATACCTCCTCGTTATGTGATCTACCCATCTAATCTCCAGCATTCTTCTGTAGCACCACATTTCGAAAGCTTCTATTCTCGTCTTGTCTAAACTACACTCCTGGAAATTGAAATAAGAACACCGTGAATTCATTGTCCCAGGAAGGGGAAACTTTATTGACACATTCCTGGGGTCAGATACATCACATAATCACACTGACAGAACCACAGGCACATAGACACAGGCAACAGAGCATGCACAATGTCGGCACTAGTACAGTATATATCCACCTTTCGCAGCAATGCAGGCTGCTATTCTCCCATGGAGACGATCGTAGAGATGCTGGAGGTAGTCCTGTGGAACGGCTTGCCATGCCATTTCCACCTGGCGCCTCAGTTGGACCAGCGTTCGTGCTGGACGTGCAGACCGCGTGAGACGACGCTTCATCCAGTCCCAAACATGCTCAAGGGGGGACAGATCCGGAGATCTTGCTGGCCAGGGTAGTTGACTTACACCTTCTAGAGCACGTTGGGTGGCACGGGATACATACGGACGTGCATTGTCCTGTTGGAACAGCAAGTTCCCTTGCCGGTCTAGGAATGGTAGAACGATGGGTTCGATGACGGTTTGGATGTACCGTGCACTATTCAGTGTCCCCTCGACGATCACCAGTGGTGAACGGCCAGTTTAGGAGATCGCTCCCCACACCATGATGCCGGGTGTTGGCCCTGTGTGCCTCGGTCGTATGCAGTCCTGATTGTGGCGCTCACCTGCACGGCGCCAAACATGCATACGACCATCATTGGCACCAAGGCAGAAGCGACTCTCATCGCTGAAGACGACACGTCTCCAATCGTCCATCCATTCACGCCTGTCGCGACACCACTGGAGGCGGGCTGCACGATGTTGGGGCGTGAGCGGAAGACGGCCTAACGGTGTGCGGGACCGTAGCCCAGCTTCATGGAGACGGTTGCGAATGGTCCTCGCCGATACCCCAGGAGCAACAGTGTCCCTAATTTGCTGGGAAGTGGCGGTGCGGTCCCCTACGGCACTGCGAAGGATCCTACGGTCTTGGCATGCATCCGTGCGTCGCTGCGGTCCGGTCCCAGGTCGACGGGCACGTGCACCTTCCGCCGACCACTGGCGACAACATCGATGTACTGTGGAGACCTCACACCCCACGTGTTGAGCATTCGGCGGTACGTCCACCCGGCCTCCCGCATGCCCACTATACGCCCTCGCTCAAAGTCCGTCAACTGCACATACGGTTCACGTCCACGCTGTCGCGGCATGCTACCAGTGTTAAAGACTGCGATGGAGCTCCGTATGCCACGGCAAACTGGCTGACACTGACGGCGGCGGTGCACAAATGCTGCGCAGCTAGCGCCATTCGACGGCCAACACTGCGGTTCCTGGTGTGTCCGCTGTGCCGTGCGTGTGATCATTGCTTGTACAGCCCTCTCGCAGTGTCCGGAGCAAGTATGTTGGGTCTGACACACCGGTGTCAATGTGTTCTTTTTTCCATTTCCAGGAGTGTATTTATCGTCCACGTTTCACTTCCATACATGGCTACACTCCATACAAATACTTTCAGAAACGACTTCCTGACATTTAAATCTATACTCGATGTTAACAAATTTCTCTTCTTCAGAAACGCTTTCCTTGCCATCGACAATCTACATTTTATATCCTCTTTACTTCCAGCCATCATCAGTTATTTTGCTCCACAAATAGCGAAACTCCTTTACTACTTTAATGTCTCATTTCCTAATCTAATTCCCTCAGCATCACCCGACTTAGTTCGACTACATTCCATTATCCTCGTTTTGCTTTTGTTGATGTTCATCTTATATCCTCCTTTCAAGACACTGCCCATTCCGTTCAGCTGCTCTTCCAGGTCCTTTGCTGTCTCTGACAGAATTACAATGTCATCGTCGAACCTCAAAGTTTTTATTTCTTCTCCATGGATTTGAATTCCTACTCCTAATTTTTCTTTTGTTTCCTTTACTGCTTGCTCTATATACAGATTGAATAACATCGTGGATAGGTTACAACCCTGTCTCACTCCATTCCCAACCACTGCTTCCCTTTCATGCCCCTCTACTCTTATAACTGACATCTGGTTTATGTACAAACTGTAAATAGCCTTTCGCTTCTTGTATCTTACCCCTGCCACCTTCAGAATTTGGAAGACGGTATTCCAATCAACAAAGGAAGTAATGCTGTTAAATAAATAATTGTCTCTTTCAATAGACGTTTATGGTGCAACTTATAATGTAGAAGTGTGATGTCCACCGTCAATTAAGAGTCTAATGAGGAGAGACAGAATCACTAACGAAGGTATTAGCCACTAATTCGATATCTGTACGTTAACTTATGATTAATGACGTAGGCTACTAAGGCGGTTGTAGAGCGTGTAATATCGTCAGAAGTGAAGATGTCAGCGAGACCACAAGAGCGCTATACGTTTGACCAATTAAGTGTAGAATTATCAGCCTAGCAACATCCACAGACAGTGCACACTGTAGACCAGATGGAAAATCCAGCTGTAAACAAAATTTTATTTCAGCAGGAGGTCGAACCCCAAAATGCTTGAAGCGTATAACTATGTTCTCGTTAGCACTCTGTGTATCGTAATGTACACTCAATTTTCACTTGAGTCCCTCTGTACAGTCTACAGTGGCATCCATTTTTTTATCCGTGAGAGAAATATGCACGAGCTAAGCCAGTCTACTCATTAAGCAGCTAAGATACAATGCAATTTTTTATTCATTAACGCCATGTCTCCTGGCAACGCAGTGTGCGTGGCTGAGATAAATAACGTTAGAAGGTATGAAAAGCCTCCTTTATTCTCTGACGCCCCTAATGACCTCGATGTCAATGGAACGCTAAGCTCTAATTTACTTTCTTTCATTCTCCGCCACCCGAGGCAGTTGCGTTGCATCTGACTCTCCCTGAAGCACCACATTCTCCCTCTCTCTCCCTCTCTCTCTCTCTCTCTCTCTCTCTCCCTCTGTGTGTGTGTGTGTGTGTGTGTGTGTGTGTGTGTGTGTGTGTGTCTTCATCCCTCTCTCTCCCTACTTTTCTCTGCTGCCCTTTGCTTGATGACCTAGATTATAATCAGAATTTTTGAGAAATGCGATATTACAAAGCATATGTTATTCTGAATTACGATGCAGAGCTTCTCTGGACATTCATTCCTGTCAAAAGGAAAAGGCACTGCGGCGACTACATCCGTTATGAAATACATGAAATGTATTCGCAATTGCTAGTATGGCCAACCATCAGCTGAAGAATGGAATGTTGTTTTCTTCCGTCCGAAGACTGGTTCATGCAGCTATCCATGCTACTCTCTCTTGTGCGAGTCTTTACACCACCAAAAAACTACTGGAACCTACATCTTTCGGAATCTACTTACTGTATTCATCTCTTTGTCTCCCTCTACGATTTTTACCACCCACACTTCCCTCCAATATTAAATTAGTGATCCCTTGATGTCTCAGAATATGTCCCGTCAACCGATCCTTTCTTTTGGTAAAGTTTTGCCACAAATTGTCTCCCCAATTCTATTCAGTACCTCCTCATTAGTTACGTGATCGACCCATCTAATCTTCAGCATTCTCCTGTAGCACCACATCTTGAAAGCTTCTGTTCTCTTTTTATTCAGACTGTTTATCGCCCATGTTTCACATCCACATACGACTACACCCCAGACAAATACGTTCTTGAGAGACTTCCTAACGCTTGATTCTACATTCGATGTATACGGATCTCTCTTCTTCAGAAACGCTTTTCTTGTCATTGGCAGTCTACATTTTATATCCTCTGTACTTCGGCCACGATCAGTTTCTTTGCTGCCCAAGTAGAAAAACTCATTTAATACTTTAAGTGTCTCGTTCCCTAATCTAATTCTCTTAGCATCACCTCATTGAGTTCTACTACATTCAGATATCGCTGTTTTGCTTTTGTTGTCGTTCATCTTAAATCCTCCTTTCAAAAAAATTGCCCATTCCGTTCAACTGCTCTGCCAAGTTCTGTCTTGTCTCTGGCAGAATTGCAGTGTCACCGACAAACCTCAAAGTTTTTATTTATTCTTCCTGGACTTTAATTCCTACTCCATATATTTCTTTGGTTCCATCAGTGCTTGTTCAACGTACATCTTGAATAACATTGGGAATAGGCTACAACCTTGTCTCGCTTCGTTCTCAACCACTGCGTCCCTTTCATGCCCATCGACTATTATTACTGCCGTCTGGTTTCTGTACAAGTTGTAAATATCGTTTCACTCCCTGTATTTCACCCCTGATAGCTTCAGAATTTCAACGACAGTATTCCAGTCAACACTGTCAAAAGCTTTCTCTAAGTCCACAAATGCTATAACAGTTGGTTTGCCTTTCCTCAAACTGTCTTCTAAGATAAGTCGTGGGATCAATCCGAACTGATCTTTCCCGATGTCTACTTCTACCAGTTTTTCCATTCTTCTGTAAGGAAATAGTGTTAGTATTTTTCAACTGTGACTTAAACTGATTGTTCAGTAATTTTCACACCTGTACTGATTATTCGGTAATTTTCACACCTGTCAGCAACTGCTTTCTTTGAAATTGAAATTACAACATTCTTCCTGAACTCTGAGGGTATTTCACCTGCCTCATACATCTTGCACACCGCATGGAATAGTTTTGTCCTGGCTGGCTCTCCCTGAGCTGTCAGTAGTTCTGACGGTACTCCCGGGGCCTTGTTTCGACTTAGGTCTCTCAGACCTCTGTCAAATTCTTCTCGCAGTATCATATCTTCTATCTCATCTTCATCTACGTCCACTTTCCTTTCTATAAGATTGCTTTCAATTTAATCTCCTGGACCCTATATGTACTCCTTCCACCTTTCAGCTTTCCCTTTTTTGCCTAAGATCGGTTTACCATCTGAGCTCTTGATATTCACTTGCTCTAGTCAACCGTTGTATGATACTCTCTGTGAAGCACCCAACAACCTTTGGTTCTTTCAAATTATTCAGGTCCCATCACTTAATTTCCTACCTTTTTTTTCAATTTCTTCGATTTTACTCTGCAGTTTATAACCAATAAATTGTGATCAGAGTCCACATCTGCCTCTGAAAATACCTTACAATTTAAAACCTGGATCCGGAATCTCTGTCTAACGATTATACAATCAATCTGAAACCTTCTGGTGTCTCCAGGTCTCTTGCACGTCGCAGGTTCGAATACAGCCTCGGGCATGGATGAGTCTGATGTCCTTAGGTTGATTAGGTTTACGTAGTTCTAAGTTCTAGGGGCCTCATGACCTCAGATGTTGAGTCCCATAGCGCTCAGAGCCATTTGAACCATTTGCATCTTAAAACAAGTGTTAGAGACGGTTAAATTATGTTCTGTGCAAAATTCTACCAGACGGCTTCCTCTTTCATACCTTTACCCCAGTCCATATTCACCTATTATTTTTCCTTCTCTTCCTTTTCCTATAATCGAATTCCAGACCCTCATCACGATTAACTTTTCGTCTCCTTTAATAATTTCTTTTATCTCATCATACATTTCTTCAATCTCCTCATCATCTGCAGAACTAGTTGCCATGTAAACTTGTACTACTGTGGTAGAGCGAGCTTTGTGTCTGTCTTGGCTACGACAATGTGCTCACTATGCTGTTCGTAATAGGTTACCTGCATTCATATTTTGTTATTCGTTATTAAACTCGCCCCTGCGTTACCCCTGCTTATTTTATGTTTGTAGTCTTGTATTACCTGACCAAAAGTTCTTTTCCTCCTGCCACCGAACTTCACTAATTCCGACTATATGTAACTTCAACCCACACATTTCCCTTTTTAAATTTTCTGAGCTACCTGCCAAATTAAGGGATGTAACATTCCACGCTCCGATCCATAGAATGCCAGTTTAGTTTCTCCTGGTGACGACATCCTCCTGAGTTCTCCCCGCCCGAAGATCCGAATGGGGGCTATTTTGTCTCCGTAATATTTTACCCGATAGGACGCTATCATCATTTAACCACAGAGTAGAAAAGCGTATCCTCGGAACATTGTGGATTGTGTAATTAAACCGGGACCTAGAAACGACGGAGAGGCTCCGTCCCGCATAGCCCTCAGTGGTTCACAACCCCACAAAAAGGTCACAGCAGTCCACCCATCCCACCGCCGCCCCACACCGAACCCAGGGTTATTGTGCGGTTCGGCACCCAGATTGTTGCCCTGCAAGTACTGAATAGGCTGCTGAAGCAGTATGTAGTATTGGACAGCGACTATTCATCTGAAACACTGTTATCGTCAGGAGTGCACAGTAAGTGCAACAGGACCGCTCCGGTTTCTTACGTATATGAAAGTTCCCTGTGTAATACGCTGTTGACTAATAGCTAGATTGATTCACGATTAAGGTTTGTGCAAATAGTAAATAAATATTTCGTGCAAACCGGCTGAACCACGGTGAATTAAAGTCCGCTATAGCTGTGAAAACGATGTCATCGCCATGCACGAGTTCAGCTGTAGCAAATCCATACAGCAGTGAAGCTTGAGCAGAATCTGAGTCGGGCGTGGTCGTCTGCCTTGTGTCTTGAGAACCAAACGGCCGCAGAGCCGAATCCCGTTCAGATCGCGGATTTTTCACTATCTTTTAACCTAGTATTCACCTGTCAATGAAATGGACCCTTACAAGAAGTTGCTGCGAATTCCGTATTAAACCGTAGATGACAGTTTCCTTCAGCAGTTACTAAATCGAGTTTGGTAGTCCAATAGTCAAGCATTGGCTTGGTGACGCTAAGATCTGGTGATCTAATCTGGATCGGTTTACTGATTTTTATCTTCTTTTGTTAACCTAACAATCACATCTATGTGATGTGGAGATTTGCTGGAAACGAAACGTGTTCCGGATTGCCGGCCGGAGTGGCCGTGCGGTTCTAGGCGCTACAGTTTGGAACCGAGCGACTGCTACGGTCGCAGGTTCGAATCCTCCCTCGGGCATGGATGTGTGTGATGTCCTTAGGTTAGTTAGGTTCAATTAGTTCTAAGTTCTAGGCGACTGATGACCTCAGAAGTTAAGTCGCATAGTGCTCAGAGCCATTTGAGCCATTTTGTTGCGGATTCCACGCTAAAATTGCACGTTAAACAGTAGGTCGACTTTTCACGGTTGGACAATTTGCTAGGTGCAGGGCTTCCCAAACAATGGAGCGCCTCTGTTAATTCTGAAGGTCAATAAAATTTAAAAAAATACGAGTAAAACTTGTTTTATTCAGTGACTACTCAAGTTTTAAAACACAGAAATCAGAATAATTTTTTAAAAAATAATTAGTATCCTCAAAATGTCAAGTATTTTCCATGTTATTAGCACTAGCAATATCAAGCATTTTCCATAAACTGCATTACCAACGAGGGGAGGGGAGAGGGCTGGTTTATGACCATCCTGAAGAAAAATTTAAAAAACGAAATTATTAGTTGTTGACTTGCACCAACAACATATTTATTAAAGTCGTACTGATGTGTAAGTAAGTTGTATAAGGTGAAAATATCTTTTAGCACACTCTTAACAATGACAACCCACTTTCAACAAGGTGTATTACCAGCGGGTGCACACTGTATCCCCACAAAAAAATAGTAATACATATTTCATCATTTGATGCTGACTACTAATCACAACGTACTTTTCAAAGAGATATTGATGTGCAAGGAGTGTCCTAAACTGAAAATGTTCACTATAACATTCACTGGTGAAGTGACATCGATTCGTAAGACTTAAATTTTTGGGTTCAGTGTAACTGAAAAATTCCAAACATTAAAGAAATCTGATGGCTGATGATGTCCCATACTCCGTGTCAGAGCGTAGGGGAACGATGCGGGAGACTCGCACCGCCGTATTAGGCAAGGTCCTAGTGGAGGTGGTTTGCCATTGCCTTCCTCCGACCGTAATAGGGATGAATAATGATGATGATGAAGACGACGCAACAACAACCAGTCATCTCGAGGCAGGAAAAATCCCTGACCCTGCCGGGAATCGAACCCGCGACCCCATGTTCAGGGAGCGAGAACGCTACCTCGAGACCACGAGCAGCGTACAATCTGATAGAGGAATTCGTTAGAAACAAAGAACATGATTTTTTTTTAATTTTAGAATTTAAAGCAGCTGACTACAACATAATATTTTCAAAAGGTGGGCGTAAAGTGTGAGAGGGATAATACTTTTTCGCGGAGCACTTATACACCTATTGCTGTGCAACAGGGTTCCGCGGAACTGAGTTTGGGAAACCCTGGCTAGGCAGATTCAAGTCGCCAAGTGACGTTCAGCTGAAACACCTGCACCAGGATGCTGACTCACACACTATTATTACCTGGACTTCTACATAGTGTATATACCGGTACGTACATTCTCCTTCTGTGCAGGTTATAAATTAAAGTCCCCTGCGGCCTTTTTCTAACCATTATGTGAAGGCTAATCTCACGAACTACTGAAGGGCTGTTGATAAAGTTTTCACCAGGACTCTGAGGGGGGAAAAATCTCAAGACCAGAAAGGAGTTATGCGAGGTAAACGAAAGTTCGTAGGCGTGTTTCTATTCAGATTTCGTGCGATTCGCATAAGAGTGGTGATAGTAGGGCAACTAGGTTTGCTTTAAATAGAAGGCAGTGAGCATTAGTTACCTTTGAGATTGGAAGTGGTAAATTGATGTTTTTCTAAGACGACAAAGACGCCGTTGTCAACGCCTTGCTGTGTTTGAACAAAGTTTTGTGATAGGGCTACGAGAAACAGAATGTTCCTTCTGCGATGTCACAGAAATACTTGGCAGGAATGTACACTCCTGGAAATGGAAAAAAGAACACATTGACACCGGTGTGTCAGACCCACCATACTTGCTCCGGACACTGCGAGAGGGCTGTACAAGCAATGATCACACGCACGGCACAGCGGACACACCAGGAACCGCGGTGTTGGCCGTCGAATGGCGCTAGCTGCGCAGCATTTGTGCACCGCCGCCGTCAGTGTCAGCCAGTTTGCCGTGGCATACGGAGCTCCATCGCAGTCTTTAACACTGGTAGCATGCCGCGACAGCGTGGACGTGAACCGTATGTGCAGTTGACGGACTTTGAGCGAGGGCGTATAGTGGGCATGCGGGAGGCCGGGTGGACGTACCGCCGAATTGCTCAACACGTGGGGAGTGAGGTCTCCACAGTACATCGATGTTGTCGCCAGTGGTCGGCGGAAGGTGCACGTGCCCGTCGACCTGGGACCGGACCGCAGCGACGCACGGATGCACGCCAAGACCGTAGGATCCTACGCAGTGCCGTAGGGGACCGCACCGCCACTTCCCAGCAAATTAGGGCCACTGTTACTCCTGGAGTATCGGCGAGGACCATTCGCAACCGTCTCCATGAAGCTGGGCTACGGTCCCGCACACCGTTAGGCCGTCTTCCGCTCACGCCCCAACATCGTGCAGCCCGCCTCCAGTGGTGTCGCGACAGGCGTGAATGGAGGGACGAATGGAGTCGTGTCGTCTTCAGCGATGAGAGTCGCTTCTGCCTTGGTGCCAATGATGGTCGTATGCGTGTTTGGCGCCGTGCAGGTGAGCGCCACAATCAGGACTGCATACGACCGAGGCACACAGGGCCAACACCCGGCATCATGGTGTGGGGAGCGATCTCCTACACTGGCCGTACACCACTGGTGATCGTCGAGGGGACACTGAATAGTGCACGGTACATCCAAACCGTCATCGAACCCATCGTTCTACCATTCCTAGACCGGCAAGGGAACTTGCTGTTCCAACAGGACAGTGCACGTCCGCATGTATCCCGTGCCACCCAACGTGCTCTAGAAGGTGTAAGTCAACTACCCTGGCCAGCAAGATCTCCGGATCTGTCCCCCATGGAGCATGTTTGGGACTGGATGAATCGTCGTCTCACGCGGTCTGCACGTCCAGCACGAACGCTGGTCCAACTGAGGCGCCAGGTGGAAATGGCATGGCAAGCCGTTCCACAGGACTACCTCCAGCATCTCTACGATCGTCTCCATGGGAGAATAGCAGCCTGCATTGCTGCGAAAGGTGGATATACACTTTACTAGTGCCGACATTGTGCATGCTCTGTTGCCTATGTGCCTGTGGTTCTGTCAGTGTGATCATGTGATGTATCTGACCCCAGGAATGTGTCAATAAAGTTTCCCCTTCCTGGGACAATGAGTTCACGGTGTTCTTATTTCAATTTCCAGGAGTGTAGATACTGTACGTGACTGCTGGCAGTGGTGCTCACGAGAGTGTACGGTCGCAAGAAGACCGGGCTCCGGACGGTGGCGTAGCACTACCGAGAGGGAAAACCATCGAGTTTGGCGTACGGCTCTGGCTCATCGTACTGCGTCTGCAGGAGGAATTTGAGCAGCAGTTGGCACCGCAGTGACGCAACGAACTGTCACAAATCAGTTACTTCAAGGACAGCCCTGAGTCAGACACCCTGCAGCGTGCATTCCACTGAAGCCAAACCACCGCCGTTCGCTGCTTCAGTGGTGCCAAGCGAGAGCTCATTGGAAGGTACTGTGAAGGTGATTATCCCACGCACCCTGACTGCATATGTGTACGTCAGTCTGGCGATTCTACCTGCCATTCATGAACAAAATTCCAGGGGTTGTTTCCCAACAGGATAAATTTCGCCAACATGCCAATGTTCAAATGGCTCTGAGCACTATGGGACTTAACAGCTGTGGTCATCATTGCCCTAGAACTTAGAACTACTTAAACCTAACTAACCTAAGGACATCGCACACATCCATGCCCGACGCAGGATTCGAACCTGCGACCGTAGCAGTCGCGCGGTTCCGGACTGCGTGCCTAGAACCGTGAGACCACCGCGCCCGGCCATGCCGATGTTGCGAGCCAACATGATCCACAGAGCGTCGACATCTTTCCTTGGCCTGTTAGATCATAAGATCTGTCTCCAGTCGAGCACATGTGGGACATCATCAGACGAGAACCCCAGCGTGTTCCACAAACAGCATCGATCGTCCCTGTATTGACCGACCTAATGAAACAGGTACTGAACACCACCCCAGAAACTAACATCCGGAACTTGTGCAACACGATGCATGCACGTTTGCGTGCTTGCACTGAACATTCTGGCGGTTACGCCGGTTATTAATGTACCAGCATTTCACATTTGCAATTGCTTATCTCGCGCTTCCATTAACCTCTGATCTTGCAGTTTTAATAACTTAATGTTAACTAAATATACGTATTCCAGAAATTTCTTTACTTTACATTAATTACTTTTTAGTGCTACAATTTTTTCCGTAGCTTAGATACATTGATACACGAGGCAGGTTCTCTATAATTTACAGACTGGCTGAACTGCGAGGAATTAGCGTATCTGTACGTGGAGGCTACTTTCAGGAACTACTGCAGGGATTTTGATACTCATGCCATATTGGCGCGCCGGCCGTTGCGGCCGAGCGGTTCTAGGCGCTTCAGTCCGGAGCCGCGAAGCTGCTCTGGTCGCAGGTTCGAATCCTGCCTCGGGCATGGATGTTTGTGATGTCCTTAGGTTAGTTCTAGGGAACTGCTGATCTCAGATGCTAAGTCCCATAGTGCTTAGAGCCATTTGAACCATACTGGCGCTACCACCACGCTGACAAATGAACGGCAGCGACGGCGTTTGACGCACATTTCGCGTTGTTAGCGCGTTGCGGATGGGCAGTCCGGTCAAGCCTTTGGGCGTTGTATCACGCTGGCAAGTGTCAAGTGCTGCTTAAATCGTTAACTTTACCATGAAACTGGTAATATTCAGCTACCTAAAGATGTTCTGCGATTTTTAATCATAACTCTGCTCAGTGCCCCGTAAACTAAATTACCACTCCGATCGTTGATACTTGGTGCTACCCGTGCCAAGCAGGGGTTGGTCGTCAGTTCACTATGTAGCAGGGCTGATCAACAAAGACTGGGAAAGACTGTATCTTGTCACAGACGTTTATTACTGAATTTCAATGCCTGCATGATCTTTCTCAAAGTACTCCCCTCCTACCTGAATGCACTTTATACAGCACATCTTTCAGTCCTCGGATACATCGTGCTGCTATTTCTTTGTCAGGTCCTTGAGAATTGCTTCAAGTTTCTTGAGCACTGCTTGAGAGTTCTCAAATCGAATGCCCCTAAGCTTTGTCTTTAGTAATGCGAATGAAGAAGAGAAAAAGAAAGAAAGCACAGGGTGCCGGAGCTATAAGGCGGATGCACTTCACAGGTAATGCCAAATTGAGTCAGAAACTACATGACTTGCTTTATGACGTGAGGCCGCGTATTATGATGATGAAGTCGTCACCCAGTCCGAGAAAGTTTTGGTCGTTAACTTGCAAATTGGCTCAAATGGCTCTGAGCAATATGGGACTTAACTTCTGAGGTCATCAATCCCCTAGAACTTAGAACTACTTAAACCTACCTTAGAACTACTTAAACCTAAGGACATCACACACGTCCATGACCGACGCAGGATTCGAACCTACGAGCGTAGCGGTCGCGCGGTTTCAGACTGTAGCGCCTAGAACCGCTCGGCCACCCTGTCCGGCCGTTACCTCGCAATGCCCTTCCTTAATTTAGCCAACACTGATGTGTACCATGCTGATACGTTTCCATGGCAGTCAAAACAAGTGATCACCATCACCATCGCTGCAGATAGACAAGCTTTCACCTTTTTAAGTGTTGGAGAACCTGGCGATTTCCACACTGTGCTGGCTCATTTTCCTTCAGGATCGTAATGGTGCAGCCATGACTCATCACCGGTGATAACCGATACCAGAAACGCATCACCTTCATCAGCAAAGAGACGCAACACGTCACGTCTTGCCTCCATTCACACAACCTTTCGTTCGGCAGTCAATATACGTGGCACCCAACGGGAGCAAATACGGATGATGTGGAGGTTGTTGGGAATGCAGAAGGACGATGTAGGTTTTCTTCAGTCAGAAAGATTCCCAATAATCAGTAATAAAGTGGTATTTATTAAATATAGAGAAATACTTAACTTCAATGATCCTCTTGTGAAATTTCCAGCATAATTAGATGTTCGAAGTTGTTGCCAGTCCTCCAAAATACTGAAGTTGTATCACTGTGCCCACGAGGCCTAGTTACGTTGTCCAAGACGCGACAGTTGGTTGCGACTGCGACGCTGCCCCCTCCTCTTTCCCCACCCTGGCAGACGGCGACACGGCCGCAACACGACAGGAGTCGTCGCCGTTTCCCAAGCTCCGGTCGGCGGCGGCGGATTCAAATACATAAGAAAAATAAGAATTCCGATTTTCTTGCTGTAAAAAATACTATATGTTAATGGAACAAAGTTACATCGGCTCCCAGAGTTAGTTTTTCGATACAGATTCTCCTTTTACTTTACAAAATTGAAAAGTATCTCTTCCGGTTTTGCGTGTTTTTTTCGCTGTATATTACTTCTCTATCGATTGTGAGGAAAGCAAAAGGCACAAAAAATTGATGTTTGCGTATCTTACAGTTTCACATCACAGCTTGATAATGAGGTATCTATTTTTCCGATATTCGTCGCAGTTATTCCGCTACTTAATTTACAAGTAACCTACTGCATAAAATTTGAATTGTGTACAGTGAAAAATGTGGTCGCTGGCTACTTTGCGTATGGTTCATGTTAGGTCATACATCGTTGCCGATGAAAAGAAGCTAACATACCGAAATTATTTTTAAAGTTGAGATCAGATTGATATCGATCTCCGTTTCCGAGATTTGGGCTCATATATCTCCGGGAGCGTCGCGACTAGCCGCCAGTTCTGTCGACGCGCAACGAGAATCATGTGGTCATCACACGATAGAGAATGCATTTGTTTTGTTTCGCTGACACATTTGGACCTAATGAAATCATTTTATGTCATATATTTCTCCGGTATGAGTTACTAATATTTCTCCATATGCTCTTGACAATTTCATTTAAAATGCCACGAAATGTAGGTTTCTTAAAAGTAAAGACATGCTGCCTTCGCCGGCCGAAGTGGCCGTGCGGTTAAAGGCGCTGCAGTCTGTAACCGCAAGACCGCTACGGTCGCAGATTCGAATCCTGCCTCGGGCATGGATGTGTGTGATGTCCTTAGGTTAGTTAGGTTTAACTAGTTCTAAGTTCTAGGGGACTAATGACCTCAGCAATTGAGTCCCATAGTGCTCAGAGCCATTTGAACATGCTGCCTTCAATATATTTTCTTCTCATTCTTGGGAAGAGGATAAATTACTCGCCTCTACTATTTTCTTCTGAACCTGGACGAGGATACCCAAGTAGAAGTAGACGTCCTAAGAAAACCAACAAATGTCAAAAATTTACGTTTTTCAACAGAGCGAAAAAACGTTCAAATTAGTTTAATACCAAGACACCAATCTACCGTTTACTTTCAAAATAAAGGTATTATAAAATGTAACTTTCTCGTTGTACTTTACATTGTTCATTTTATAATGTATTTGCCGTTTTCAATTTTTATCGTCACAAAAAAAGAGTAATGCGAAAAGTGACCTGCAAGTTCATTTTTATCATTCTAATTCTACAACTGCATGCATTATACTGATTTTCATAACAGGACTGAAAAATTTGGATTAATGGGAAAATAATATATATTTCACTCACCTGCCAGTTTGAACTGTGCACTAATTTCTTCCCAAATTCTGTCTCTGAACAAAGTGTCCCTATATTTAGGGTTCTTCAAATCGTAAAGGCAAGGACGTTGCGAGACCAGCTCACAGAGCATCACATCCTGTGAGTGGCTCATTTCAGTTTTCCTTGAGTGGCTCGACATCTTTCTGGCAGCCGTACGTCTTTGTGTCGTCCGACTTCCGTCGCAACACTGCTCAATGGTGCAGTGCTGCGGCAGCTGCCGCAACAGTCGCGCGTCGCATCCCAAACTCGAACAGCGCATGCGCCAGCAGGCAACTTCTGACGTCACGCAGCGACCCGTCGCAGTCTCTAGTGTGCGTCGCGTCTTGGACAACGTACCTTAACGACTCAGCGTAGCGAAGAGAACTGTCCGCCGTTGCTCAGTGCTCCAATATTTAACGAGGCGTCGACCAGTCGCTATCCACACACGTGATACCCACGGGTTGGCTGCGACCGCTAGCGGACTTCGGTGTAGTTCGTACCGCCAACCCATACAGCTACTGCGCTACGAGTGTTCCAAGCGCGGCATATCGATTGTGGCGCGGTACTCTCTGGAGTTGTGAGCACCGTCACCACAGAGGTGATCAAGCATATTCGTAAAAACACTGCCATATGAAATTTTCAGCACTTCGCTAAGGTCACGTAACGTTATCCACCGGTACTCACGGACAGTCGCAGCAGCTGTTTTGACACTGCCGAGTCGGCTTTCTTTGAAGACCTTGTACCACCTAAACAATGCTTCAAGAGGTAGTGCAGCTTTTCTCACGTTACAGTGGCTGTTTGGTTTAAACGAACACAGAATTTTATTACGCCGAAATGCTCCTCTCGCGTCACCTCCATTGTTTGGTATGTGAAATGCAAAGAGCGTCTAGAAAACAGAGCATTACTACCTGCGTAGCGATACGAGAGTGCTGCCGCCTACGGAAACACACATAAAAAACCGCTCTTTTCATATATCCATCGTACAGATAGGAAACTAGCAGGAAGCTGCAGGAAAAAATCAGTCTTTGTTGATCAGCCGTTGTAAATAAACGAACTGATGGAAAGGCTGACTGAATACTGATGACGCTTGTAATTAAACTGGTCAGCGACACCCTCTTTCTTTAGTATGCAACTCAGTACTCTCAAATAAACATACTATCCAATCCACCTACATTTTTTTCAGATCACGAAGTTTTCTTTTTATTTATGGTTAAATACAGTAATGGATTATTTTAGTTACGTTCAAATTTAAGCACATAAAATAAGTAGTAAACTGAAAATTAAAACAATAAAAAATTTGGGAAAAACTATTTTTCTTACGTTTTGATAAGATGTTTGAAATTATTATTGTTCTTATTATTATTATTATTTCTATAATTTTTGATGACAATTTAAGAACATCTGTAGCTAAATTATGTATTATATTAATTACACATGTTATAACGTTTTTGCACTTCGAGTTAATATCACTAATCTATTTCGCTTAACTTTTGAGCGCGTATTAATAGGGTTGATTTCTAGAATTTCTGTTCTATTTACCATTTCTGTGTGTCTCTATGTTGGAAGGTAATGGTTGCCAAAGTGTGGTAAGGTAGAATTTATCTTATAAAGTTTGTAACTGGTAATTTACGTGTTGTGTTGTGGAAGAAATAAACTGTGCAAATAATAAATAGCAACAAAGCTATGCAGTATTTCATTTCCAAAAATTAATATGTGAACTAGAACACCTGGATCGTTCCCTATAAAGAGGAATCAACCAAATAGGTAGTGAGCCAACCAAAAATAACTTTGAGAACACTACAAAGAAGAGACACCATATGTAACGTACTCCTTTTCAAACAGTGCTTTTCAGCCACATTGTAGTAATATGTTTCACCTTTGTATTTTGTCATATGTAGATTACACCAATGCAACACGCAGATGTCTGTTGAGGAACTTCAGTCAGTGGTTTTAAGGAAACAGGCTAGACGCTGTTGAGTAAGAGAAAGTCTCGTCTGTGAGCAAGGGCACCCATACCTGGGGTAAGTGTGTTTGCGGGCCCCCTTAGCTCTCATGGAAGCAATAAAATATGCTGTAGTCAGTTGTTTTTCTGCCATGATTTAAAAGACGGTATTACGCAGTTTTTTAACAGAGTCGGCACTGGAACTGTTGTACAGATACTTGTAAGTCGCCCTTACTCTTCCAGAATATTAAAAATACCCCATATCTCCAGGTTTAGCCTCCCCCCCCCATATAAACTATGACATGACCGCCCTTGTCTGTGAGTGGCTGTCGGAGAATACTGAGGACTTGGCTAGAATTTCTAGTTTGTTTGATGACGGAAGCTTGCTCTAAATATGTGGGGAAATGTAACTCATTGTAGATGAGTAGAAAAAACAACTCACTAATACATGGTTATGGACGGGTTGTTAGTCGTGCTTGGGTAGTTCAGTTAGTAGAGCACTTGTCCGCGAAAGGCAAAGATCCCGAGTTCGAGTCTCGCTCCGGCACACAGTTTTAATATGTCAGGAAGTTTCATATCAGCGCACACTCCGCTGCAGAGTGAAAACCTCATTCTGGAAACATCCCCTAGGCTGTGGCTAAGCCATGTCTCCGCAATATCCTTTCTTCCAGGAGTGCTAGTTCTGCAAGGTTCGCAGAAGAGCTTCTGTGAAGTTTGGAAGGTAGGAGACGAGGTACTGGCAGAATTGAAGCTGTGAGGACGGGTCGTTAGTCGTGCTTGGGTAGCTCAGTTGGTAGAGCACTTGCCCGCGAAAGGCAAAGGTCCCGAGTTCGAGTTTCGGTCCGGCACACAATCTGTCAGGAAGTTTCAACTCTCTAATGTTAGAATACAGAATTAGTTGTATGCCGCTTGACACTGTCACGCCGATTACATACATGCAAAGCGACGTGAAATGGAACGAGTACATAAGGTCTTTCGTGGGGAACGTGAACTGCCGACTTCGATTTATCTGGGAATTTTAGGAAAGTGTAGCTCATCTATAAATGAGACAGCGTACGAGAAACTTGTCTGTCACATCCTTGAGTAATGATCGAGAGTTTGCTATCACCTCCAGGTCGAATTAAAACAAGACATCCAAGCAATTCAGAGACGTGATGGTGGATTTGTTGTTGGTAGTTTCGATCAGCATGCTCCGTTTAGTCAAATGGGAATCCCTAGAGGGAAGAAGAGAATCTTGAGAAAATTTTGAGAACCGGTACTGCGACAGACTGCAGATCCTACTACCATCGGCGCACATATCACGTAAAGACTTCAAAGACTACATAGGAGACATCAGGGCTTTTATACAGGCACATAGATAATCTTCTTTTTCCATCGCTCCATTTGCGAGTGGAATGGGAAATGGAATACCTGTCAATGGTACGAGATGTTCTCCTCCATGCACCATATGGTGGCTTGGCTAGTATGTATGTACTTACAGAAATGGATGAAACTCCAAATTCTTTTTCCTTCCTTTTTGCCTTTATTAATCATGTATCAGAAAATCATAACCATTGAGTATTATTTAACGAAAGTTTGAAGCTCCTCTTGATGTATTCCCGAAATTTGTGTACTCTACATTATTTACTTTTTGGTGCTACAATTTTTTTCCATAGCGTAGATTCATTGCTTCACGAGGAAGGTTCGTCTATAAAATTTATTTATATTTGGTACAAACTGGCTGAACTGCGAGGAATCAACGTGTCTGTACGCGTAGGCTACTTTCAGGAATTACTGCGATTAAAAAGTGCGTTGTTTAGGAAATCCGCCTTATGCAAACACAGTTAATTTTATTTTTTTTAATATTTACCCATGCATGTTTTGACACCTGTGTGTCATCTTCTACGGGTCGAACTTTTATTTCTGTAAAGTACAAAACCAAATTTACAATATTTTATCTATTGTAGGCCTATGTTCATTTTGCTTTGATTTGTTTAGATGTTCACCTTAAAATTGCATCGCTAAATGAACTGCATTATTATGCATCGGTTTTTGTGCCTTTTTGTCGTTTTTTGCCTGCATGTCGTCTGCGAACTAGCCATTAAGAAAATTATTGTGTACTTCACTGTCAAGAGGGAGCTATATTTACAAAAAGATTCCCTACCAACGGGCTCACTTATCAGCGCCTTACTTGCAAACAAATTTCTAAGCCACATTGAAAACACACATCAAAAACAGTACAAGTTTATATACTGGTAGTCGTATGTGGATGCCATCATTCGGTTGATTGATAAAACAGACACCCAAATAAAAATTACTCTGTGGCATTATTACAGTTCACCCAAGAATAAAATTCACCATTGAGGCAGAAGAGGAAATGTAACTTAATTGCTTAGACATCACCATACACAGAATAAACAAAAAAGATAATTTTGGAATTTTCAGGAAACCTACAGCCACAAGAACGACCATTCTCATAAACTCCAACCACCCCCAATCACACAAACTCTCAAGTTTCAGACACTTGCTACACAGTCTCAACAAAACTCCACTGGACAAACTCAACTACACACAGCAACTAAACAAATACATGAGATAGCCAGAGAGAATGGGTACAACACACAAAAGATAAACAAACTGAACAACAAAATTTTTAAAAATTAAACGAGGATAAACCATGAACAAATCACCAACCACAACAGAGAACCAAGTACACAAACTCCAGACAAACACAGAGAACCAGGAACGCCCTACAAAGAGTACAGCAAAAGCGTCCACAGGGTGGGAAACACACTGAAAAAACAAGGTCTACAAATATCATTCCGCACAAGTAACACACCACAGAAAAATCTAAGCTCTAAGAACACCTCTGCAGAAAAATTCTCCAAAGCTGCCAGACGGTCTACACAGGCCAAACATGCAGAAATTTCAAAATGAGTCGCTATGAGCGCCTCAGAGCCCTAAGAAGTGATAATACACGCTCCATTTTTGCAGGTCATCTAGTGCAAGGAAACCTCCATTCAACAAACTTGTAGACTGATCTTAAGAGCCTCAGAGAAAGCAACAGTCTATTAAAAACTCACAAAAGAGGAGAGCTACCACATACAAAAGGCAATAATACAAGGAAAGACAGCCCTGAATGAAAATACAACACTGTGCAACAAAACACTGGCCTACAATAGATAAAATATTGTGAATATGATATTGTGCTTTACAGGAATAAAATCTCGACCCACAGAAGTTGACACCTAGGTATCGAAACATGTCTGAGTAAATATAAATTTAAAAAAACAAATTAATTGCATTTGCATAAGGTGGATTTTCAAAACAACCCAATTCAGTATCATATTTAGATTTCATTCCCTCTTTTTACTGTCAAATAGAAGACTTACTAGTCTAAGCATTTGCTGCATATACTTTTAGATAAATTATATATAACCCAAAGAAAGTAAACCTTATAAAATAAAGAACTTGCATAATTATTTCATACACTATTTCATTATATCAGGAGATAAAACGAAATATAAAATTCATCCGTTTTATTCCCTAATGTTTATTAAAGAAAAAATTTGGAATTAACGTCACAAGACGGTATTTTACAGGAAGAAGTAGACTGAAGATAGTGTTACCGCAACATCTCATCGAGCTAATTCGGTAACAGCGTCACAGTTGAATTGTTTCCAAAAGATCTACAACAGTAAAGTATCTGAATGTGAATAGGAAAACGTATTTATTACACATTTCATTATAAGATCATTCGTCACTTAATTCAGCTCAGATTAGTTACTCTAAAACAAACAAGGCAAAGACTGAAACAATATAGCTACAGTGTGACAATAACAGAAATGAATTACAGTTCGCTTGCCAAAATATTTCGTAAGGACCTTTTATACTTTTATTTCGGCTCATTAATCTTGAGTTAAAAATAATTGCGGCAACTTAAGAGATGAGTGTCTCGAAGGGAAGAAATAACTGAAAAACATTAATCTTTCATGACAGCTTTAACATATGATCATTTGAAAAGGAAAAACACAATTTAACAAAAGATTAGTTTTTATAATTTTGATTTCCAAAAGGCTGCGAAGAATTTCTGAATGATTTTGTGATGCCTTCAGCTGCCATTCTCTTTATTTCAAGTGCGATTGTACCACATGCTCGAAAGTAAAGTGCTCCTACAACAGCTAAGACCCTCTCTAGTCTATTTTATGCTCGTTACATGCAGTCGTTGGAACAAGGATGTACATGGCTACTACAGAATCATCCATTAAATACTTGAAAATGGCCTAAGGACGAAACTGTACAATCGTACATGAAATAAAACGAATGGCAGCTGAAGGCATCACGAAATCATTCAAAAGAGAATTTTTTTGTATATACCCAGTCATTATTGCACCAAAGAGTTTCAGTTTGACAAGGTACTGCTTCTTACAAGTGGCTTAAGAATGACATGGGCATGTTCTGTTACTTTGGGGTGCTGGTTCACATTGAGGACTAACACAAACATGACAGTCACTAATCAAAGCTAGAAAGTGTCATATGCAACATCTCAAATTCTTCAAACGCCATAGACACGCTTTTCGCAGTTAAGGATCACCATCTACAACATGAAGAACTGAATCTCAGTCCTCAGAGGGAGACTCTACTTGCTATGGGGAACAACAAGCGAAGACCGAGTGGTGGAAAAACCATGCGTGTAGTTCAGTCACATCGTCGAGTGGCTATGCTGCCTCATTTGGGAAGCCATAATTATGATACGAAATATACACTAGTTTAATCAACGGCAAAATCGTTACTGACGCATGCATGGCCCAAGAATTAATTCTGGAAAGGAATATGCAGTACAATTAGTTTAATGTATCAATAATATGCCACTTGTAATATTGGGCAGGTGTCTTATTATGTGAAGGGAGTATTTCTGAGTCATATGTTTCAGAGGTGTGATTAACTGGAAAACCTTACACACAGTATTTGCGCATAATATTATTCCAGAACCAACAGTGATTGACCATCTGAATTAAAGTGGTGAGCAGCGAAGTTCAATTCAAAGTGTTCGACAAGCACGAAGCATCTTTCCATTGTTTTCATGGATGTATGACGTCAACACCATGATTAAAATAAAAGCCGAAATGAGTACAAAATGAAGAAATTAATTACAGATTTTATTTTTTGCAGGTTTTCCATAAAAGAGCAGATGGAAGGCATACTTAAATTCTCCATTCCCATGAAAACTAAATTTCTTTTGATTTCAATCTGAGAATTTTAGGAAATAAAATGGAAGCATGAAATAAAAAGAGTTCCGTTATTGATAAATAGTTACTGATGGTATATATCAGTGTTTATCTGTAAGTATTTCGGCTGTGGCAGCAGCCAGAGCTACAAGTATAAAGAAGTAGAGATAAACAAAGTTTAGTCTGTGCTACAAAGAACTGGCTCATATAGCGATAGCAAATGGACCTTAAGTCAACTACAATGTGAAAAAATTTTAGGACTTTCCTGACGCATCTATAAAGAAACATGACTGCAAGATGAGTAGAAGCAGCAGATGAAAAATAATTCGCATTTATCAAAGCATTTTAATTTACAGGGTTACATACGAGATATAATGAGAGGATTGTTATAGTTTTTAGTAATGCCGGAAACGTGAAAGATGGCACTGTTATGTGGGAGAACTATGTAGCAGGCATAGGAAATAACAAGAGACCAAAAGTATAGATTCGCAGACGGGTTATCTTCGAAAAGAAGAAGGAATGGTGGAATCAGTTTAAGGTCAGAGATAATAAATTTATTGGTCAGGGAGAAATAGTAAATAATGCACGCTACGACGTGAAATTACTGTATTGAGAAATGGTTCAAATGGCTCGGAGCACTATGGGACTTAACTTCTGAGGTCATCAGTCCACTAGAACTTAGAACTACTTAAACCTAACTAACCTAAGGACGCCACTCACACATCAATGCCCGAGGCAGAATTCGAACCTGCGACCGTAGCTGCCGCGCGGTTCCAGACTGTAGCGCCTAGAACCGCTCGGCCACCCCGGCCGGCTGTATTGAGAAAACAAAAGACAATACACGAAGCAATATTATCGAATAACATTAAATTAACAGATGAAAGTGGCAGACTGAATTCAAGAAGTTAACACATCTGCATTCCATTGAGAGTGGTGCAGTTCATGCAACATATGCTAATGAGATATTACTGTTAAGTAAAAATTAATAAGCAGACAGGTGAACAGATAATGAGGATATCCTGCTGTGTGACAGACAATAAGAAGCCAACAATATCGTAGTAAAGGGGGTGCGACGGAGGAATGGGTGAGAGTGGCAGAGGCTTAGTAGTAACTTCAATCCTCGATTGGATAATGACTAGTACAGACGTGTCACTGACATCGATGACAGTTTATGAACTCAAAGGTTATCGACAAGAAGAGCAGAGGCCTGCTGGAATTGTTTAAAAACTGCGTTAAAAACCGGTGAAATCAGTGATGTATTACAGTGTTTACGCTGCTTTCCTGCTTTTCATAATTATTTCAACTTCCCTTGCTGTATAGAAGTGAGTAAGCAAATTTTCAATTGTTAGATCGGCAGTTCTTGGAATCCTAAATATTCTGGATCCTAAACTCAGTAGAGGTAGGCTATTTTAAAGCCCAGTTATTGTAATCAGACAATTCATTGCATTGTGGCGTGTACCTACAAGTCTTAGATTGAGTGTCGTGTCTGCAGTGTGTATGTGCTATGTTGTATTGTCGCGTGTATTTACAAGTTTTACATTTTAGATCGTGTCTGCAATGTACGTGTACTACGGTAGTGTTAATTTTTCACTGGAAGTTCTGAATGTTTTAGCTATAGCATAACACTACGTTGTTCCTCTCATAATCCCTCAGAGGTCTGGTGGATTATCTACGTCTGTAGTTTTAGCGCGAAAAGAAAACATACGGTATTCTTCGCTCTTCATTAAAATGAACATTAGCTAAGGAAACGATGCTTATTTTGCTGCTAAAGTCTTTGATTATTTACATCATGATATTAGATCTCAGACAGCAAAACCAAATTGAAAGCTAGCTCAAATAGTTCCTGCTGGGCAACTTATTTATTCCACAGAATTTTTGATTAGAAACTTCTAGCTTAGTGAAAATGATTTACACACTTATGACACTAAACTAAGTATTTCTGTCTATGTGAACTCACCTGCAAAACGTCAGAATTCAGTCATATTTAAACACAAATTAAGTTTACAACCTACAAACTAACTCGTCCTACGTAATTACGGGATACCGCGTTAGTCACTCACGGAACGTGTAACTGAAAATCTACATCCAGTCCTTCCGTTAGCTGTCATTGAATGCACTTCTGCCTTTCGATTATGTTCCGGCGTCATGTAATTCTCACTCGTCAATATTATTTAATTCTTTCCCACATTCGTTCAGTGACTCTTGTAAAACGGCACATACATAAACAGGCTACTCCAATTCCAAATAATATGTCTCCTCGTCTGTCATATTTGTTTGTGTTATAGAAAATACTTATTGATCTAATCATTTCGGCTTCTACTCCTAGAAATTCGAGAGTGTAACGTCATGCAAAACGCTTTTAGTGTCTTGGTGACAAGGCAGGTCATCAAACTAACTTTGGAAGAACTGTTTATTTTCTTTCTTCTGGAAGAGTGGCAGACGTTTGCACGGCGTCAGAAATGGAACAATGGTGAAACAACTTTAGAAGAATGACAGTTTTTCCCGTTACCAAACACATTCTTTGTAGTTTCGTATATACTTCGTCTAGCTCACAGTTTTACGAAGAGGCAAATAATTACCGTAAGAAAGCAGGTATTGCAGAAAACATACTACTGTCTGTCGTGGTCCGAGGCAACGGCTGCCGGTGTTAACGCAGGAGAACCCTAGACACGAAACCAGAAGCACTAACTGATACGGATGGGCAAACAGTAGAAACGCCAACGCTCACTTTCTGTGGGTACAATTTCATCCGTGAAAGTGCTGCCTGGGTCGCCCAACTGGAGCGTCTGCAGACAGTTGCTACTTGATCGATGTTCTTCTGCTGGTCACGTAACAAATGTCTCAGAACAACCGAGCGATTAGAAGAAAGAGGCGGTCAAGTTTTGGTATACATCGATGGCAGAACGTGGCTTAATGACCATCAGTATACCGAAGGACAGGGAGGATGTCTCTCGTGGAGACAGGTAACAGAATACCCCCTAAGATAAGAAGAAAACGATGCACCATAAAGAAATAACCCCAATGGAAGAGAAATCGATACGTGTAATGGCATGTACAGTCAAATAAATGATTTCAATTTCAGAAAAATGGTATGATTTATTCAAGGGAAAGAGCTTCACATACACTACTGGCCATTAAAACTGCTATGCCAAGAAGAAATGCCGATGATAAACGCGTATTCATTGGACACATATATTATAGTAAAAATGACATGTGATTATATATTCACGCAATTTGGGTGCATACATCCTGAGAAATCAGTACCCAGAACAACCACCTCTGGCCGTAATAATGGCCTTGATACGCCTGGGCGTTGACTCAAACAGAGCTTGGATGGCGTGTACAGGTACAGCTGCCCATGCAGCTTCAACACGATACCACAGTTCGTCAAGAGTAGTGACTGGCGTATTGTAACGAGCCAGTGCTCAGCCACCATTGACCAGACGTTTCCAATTGGTGAGAGATCTGGAGAATGTGCTGGCCAGGGCAGCAGTCGAACATTTTCTGTCTCCTGAAAGGCCTGTACAGGACCTGCAACATGCGGTCGTGCATTATCCTGCTGAAATGTAGGGTTTCGCAGGGATCGAATGAAACGTAAAGCCACGGTCGTAAAACATCTGAAATGTAACGTCCACTGTTCAATGTGCCTGTTAATGCGAACAAGAGGTGACCGAGACGTGTAACCAATGGCACCGCATACCATCACGCCTGGTGATACGCCAGTATGGCGATGACGAATACACGCTTCCAATGTGCGTACACCGCGATGTCACCAAACACGGAGGCGACCATCATGATGCTGTAAACAGAACCTGGATTCATCCGAAAATATGACGTTTTGCCATTGGTGCACCCAGGTTCGTCGTTGAGTACACCATCGCAGGCGTTCCTGTCTGTGATGCAGCGTCAAGGGTAACCACAACCATGGTCTCCGAGCTGATACTCTATGCTGCTGCAAACGTCGTCGAACTGTTCGTGCAGATGGTTGTTGTCTTGCAAACGTCCCCATCTGTTGACTCAGGGATCGAGACGTGGCTGTACGATCCGTTACAGCCATGCGGATAAGATGCCTATCAACTCGACTGCTAGTGATGAAGGCCGTTGGGATCCAGCACGGCGTTCCGTATTACCCTCCTGAACCCACCGAATCCATATTCTGCTAACAGTCATTGGATCTCGATCAACGAGAGCAGCAATGTCGCGATAGGATAAACCGTAATCGCGATAGGCTACAATCCGACCTTTATCAAAGTCGGAAACGTGATGGTACGCATTTCTCCTCCTTACACGAGGCATCACAACAACGTTTCACCAGGCAACGCCTATCAACTGCTGTTTTTGTATGAGAAATCGGTTGCAAACTTTCCTCGTGTCGCCGGCCGAAGTGGCCGTGCGGTTAAAGGCGCTGCAGTCTGGAACCGCAAGACCGCTACGGTCGCAGGTTCGAATCCTGCCTCGGGCATGGATGTTTGTGATGTCCATACGTTAGTTAGGTTTAACCAGTTCTAAGTTCTAGGGGACTAATGACCTCAGCAGTTGAGTGCCATAGTGCTCAGAGCCATTTTTTCCCACGTGTCTGCACGTTGTAGTTGTCGCCACCGGCGCCAACCTTGTGTGAATGCTCTGAAAAGCTGATCATTTGCATATCACAGCATCTTCTTCCTGTCGGTTAAATTTCGCGTCTGTAGTACGTCACCTTCGTGGTGTAGCAATTTCAATAGGCAGTAGTGTATTAAACAAGTCAGTAACGTTTTGGTCCACCTCTGGCCCTTACGCAAGCAGTTACCGGTCTCGGCAGTGATGGAGAGAACTGTTGGATGTCCTTCTGAGCGATAGCGTGCCAAAGTCTGTCCAATTGGCGCGTCAGATCGTCAGAATCTCGAGCCGGTTGGAGGGTCCTCCAATAATGTTCCAGTTGTTTTCAATTGGAGAGAGATCCCTCGAAGCAACGGATTTCTTGGCTTCCGGAAGGCGTTCGATACAGTTCCACACTGTCGCCTGATAAACAAAGTAAGAGCCTACGGAATATCAGACCAGCTGTGTGGCTGGATTGAAGAGTTTTTAGCAAACAGAACGCAGCATGTTGTTATCAATGGAAAGACGTCTACAGACGTTAAAGTAACCTCTGGCGTGCCACAGGGGAGTGTTAGGGGACCATCGCTTTTCACAGTATATATAAATGACCTAGTAGATAGTGTCGGAAGTCCCATGCGGCTTTTCGCGGATGATGCTGTAGTATGTAGAGAAGTTGCAGCATTAGAAAATTGTAGCGAAATGCAGGAAGATCTGCAGCGGATAGGCACTTGGTGCAGGGAGTGGCAACTGACCCTTAACATAGACAAATGTAATGTATTGCAAATTCATAAAAAGAAGGATCTTTTATTGTATGATTATATGATAGCGGAACAAACACTGGTAGCAGTTACTTCTGTAAAGTATCTGGGAATATGCGTGCGGAACGATTTGAAGTGGAATGATCATATAAAATTAATTGTTGGTAAGGCGGGTACCAGGTTGAGATTCATTGGGAGAGTCCTTAGAAAATGTAGTCCATCAACAAAGGAGGTGGCTTACAAAACACTCGTTCGACCTATACTTGAGTATTGCTCGTCAGTGTGGGATCCGTACCAGATCGGGTTGACGGAGGAGATAGAAAAGATCCAAAGAAGAGCGGCGCGTTTCGTCACAGGGTTATTTCGTAACCGTGATAGCGTTACGGAGATGTTTAACAAACTCAAGTGGCAGACTCTGCAAGAGAGGCGCTCTGCATCGCGGTGTAGCTTGCTGGCCAGGTTTCGAGAGGGTGAGTTTCTGGATGAGGTATCGAATATATTGCTTCCCCCTACTTATACCTCCAGAGGAGATCACGAATGTAAAATTAGAGAGATTAGAGCGCGCACGGAGGCTTTCAGACAGTCGTTCTTACCGCGAACCATACCCGACTGGAACAGGAAAGGGAGGTAATGACAGTGGCACGTAAAGTGCCCTCCGCCACACACCATTGGGTGGCTTGCGGAGTATAAATGTAGATGTAGATGTATATGTAGATGATTGGCAGGCATGAAAACAAGCAGGCGCGGGCGGGCATTATCTTGCTGAAAGGTAAGCCCAGGACGACTTGCCATGACGGGCAACAAAATGAGGCGTAGAATATCGTCGACGTACCACTGCTCTGTAATGGTGCCGCGGATGACAACCAAAGGGATGGTGCTATGAAATGAAATGGCAGGCCAGGCCTTCAGCCTTGGTTGTCACGTCGTACGCGATTGTCAATTTTGTAACATATCGCTGCCTGAGGCGTTTCTGGACACCTCTTCGCCGGTCATCGGAGCTCGTCCTGAAGCGGGACTCATCACTGAAGACAATTCTACTCCTGTCAATGAGATTCCAGACTGAAGACGTATCTGGAGAGACCTCAGACAGTGGAAGGATACCAACCTGACATCTAAAAACTCTAGGACTCAGTGCCAAGCCAAATAACTGATTGCATGAGGACCAGAGGTGGACCAATGCGTTATTGACCTGATCAATTTGTGAAGCTCTTTGCCTTGAATAAACCCAATATTCATGCAATTGTAATCATTTGCATGGCTGCACATGTACATAACACATACCGGTTTCTGTTCCATTTCTGATGGTTGCTTCGTGCAGCAGTAATTTTCTATCTCGCTTTTAGATCGACATGTTTCGTAAATGAAAAAGAAGTAGAACGTAATCTAACCTAAAAGGTGTTAAACATTTCCAGTGGCGCAACTGTAACATAGCTGGCTGTCGAATGCAAAACTCACCCTGTTTGAGAGCTAAGGCAATTAAAAGGAGCACGCAAACGAGAGAGAGAGACGTCTTCTACTGTGTTAGGATTGTTGGTTCAGAACTTCCGTAATGAGTAATGATGAGATGTCTGCAGTCATCGCTGATGGACTGACGGGAGTCCCTGCTAGGTCCCATACCCACCCACTTTGACCCAACGTAAACTTCTTGCTGATGCAGATGGCAGGACGCGGCGTGAGAATGAATGCATTAATGAAGTCCGTCACACAATAATTCGACATTGATCTAAAGTTTGAAAAGTTGAAAAAACGACCAGGAGATCGTAAATAGGATGGAATTTTTTTAATTAAATATTAACCCTGTTGTGGCGTAACAAGACAGCTACGTCACACTGAAGTAGCCGAAAGGCACGCGTAATCTCAAGTAGGCTAGATAGAGGTCTGAAACAGGATACTTATTAATGTTATAAAGAAAAGTATGTAGCTACTAGAACACTTAACTTTTATATCGTCTTTTGGTATACAGCATTCTTGGTGATACAAGTGAGACTCTATCTTGAGGTACATGCAATGTTACAAATGGCGCCTTGCTAGGTCGTAGCCATGGACTTAGCTGAAGGCTATTCTAACTGTCTGCTCGGCTAATGAGCAATGCATGCTAACTATCTGCTCGGCTAATGAGCGATGCTTCGTCCGTGTAGTCGCTAGCAATGTCGTCCGTACAACTGGGGCGAGTGCTCGTCCGTATCTCGAGACCTGCCTTGTGGTGGCGCTCGGTCTGCGATCACACAGTGGCGACACGCGTGTCCGACATGTACTAAATGGACCGTGGCCGATTTAAGGTACCACCTAGCAAGTGTGGTGTCTGGCGGTGACACCACAAACCCCCAATGGAAATGTCCGAAGTTCTTGAGTAATGTGAAAGTAGTGTGTCTCAGATACATAACTATGATAAAACTGAATCATGATCTAAGTCATTAATACGAGGGTAATCCCAAAAGTAAGGTCTACTATTTTTTCATAAGTACATAGACCTGTTTATTTCTACAATGGTTTACTCAGTTTACAGCTTGAACATTTAGCTATTTTTCAACGTAATCACAATTTCTGTCGATGCATTTTTGTAGACGCTGTGGCAGTTTTTATATGCCCATGTCATACCAGTTCGCCGCCATGCTGTTCAGTAAGTTATGAACCTCTTCTTTCACCTTGTCGTCGGAGATGATTCACTTTCCGGCCAAATGTGCTTTTATCCTAGGGAACAGGTGATAGTCACTGGGCGCCACGTCAAGGCTATAGGGTGGATGGTGATTATGTTCCACTGAGACTGTTGCAGGAGAGCAACGGTTTGCGAGCGATGTGTGGGCGAGCGTTGTCATGGAGAATGTGTACGCCCTTACTCAACATTCCTCTTCTCCGGTTCTGAACTGCCCGTTTGAATTTTTTCAGAGCCGCACAGTACCTGTCAGCGTTAATTGTGGTCACAGTGGTCATAAAGTTGACCAACAATACCACTTTCCGACCCCAAAAACGGTTGTCATGACATTACCAGCAGACTGTGTTTGATTGAATTTCCGCAGCTTTGGCGAAGAAGGATGCCGCCACTGGCGTGATTGTTGCTTGGTATCAGGTGTAAAGTGGTGTGCCCAGGTTTCGTCACCAGTGACAGTTGAGTCCAAAAAGTTGTCCTGTTCGGCTGCAAGGGGGTGAAGAAATGCGCGGGAAGCATCAACTCGTTGCCGCGTGTAGTCCTCAGTCAGCATGTGTGGCACCCATCTTGCGCACACCTTCCGGTACTTCAATGTTTCTGTTAAGTGGTGCTTCGGGAAATCTCAAGAACCAACGTGCAGAGATCATCCAGGGTGATCCGCCGATCTTCACGCGTGCTTTGCTCAACCTTCAACACGGTCTCCCGCTCCTTTGTTCGTCGTGAATTTCGGTCCGATCAGCTGCAAACTCTCTACACCACTTACGAACATTTTTGACATCCATGCACGACTCACCATACACTTCCGTCAATTGGCGATGGATTTCAATCGGCGCAGTGCCTTTGCGTTCAAAAACCGAATAATTGCACACAATTCGCACTTGGCGGTAATATCCAACGGGAGCTCCATTCTCAACGGCTGCCAAGCCAAGACTGAGCGCCTCAGCGCGGCGTGCGCATATTTACACACAGCGCGTAAAGCACTCTTCATAACAGTGTGACCAACTGCCACACAAACAGAGTTCTGTACTTATGAAAAAATAGGAGACCTTTCTTTTGGGATTACCCTCGTACAAAAGAAAAGCAATAAGTTATGGGAAAAGAGGTCTAACACATGGTGGTAAGTCAGAAAATAATGCCACCTACTTCTTTTATTTTACAAGAAAAGTAAACGCCATTTACACAGGATAACAGTTA
Organism: Schistocerca serialis cubense; assembly: GCF_023864345.2. Classification (NCBI taxonomy): domain Eukaryota; kingdom Metazoa; phylum Arthropoda; class Insecta; order Orthoptera; family Acrididae; genus Schistocerca; species Schistocerca serialis. The sequence continues at coordinate 160,283,547 of NC_064645.1, forward strand.
CAACACTGACGATTGCCTCTTTTAAATGTAATCACCATATTTATGGACATTTTTTTTCCTCCTTGGAACAGGAGTATCTATTCCTGTGCAATAAAAATCATGGTCCCGCTTCCTCAGCCCCTGGTGCACAGAATGTTTCAAGGTTTCTGCATCTTCGATGTGATGCCCCCCGGTGAGCTTCTTTCGGTAGACCGAAAAGATGAAAGTCTGATCGTGCAACAGATTGGATGTAATTGTTTACCTTGTCTCCTTATTCTGGTCGGTCAATATTTTCGATACCCGCTGTTCACATACCTTGGAGTAGCCCAGTTTCTCAATAACGGCTATTGCGCTACCTTTACCAACGAATAACTGACAACAAATTTCGTCAGTTAATTCCCGGCCGTCATCACGGATGTTTTGATGGACACGCAGGACGGTTTGAAATCACTGCAGTCACTGGCTAGTAATTCCACATTGCTAACATCGTAGCATCTCCACGCAGCTTCTACTGTCTTTCGAGAATGCGACTGGGCATTTTACCTTCTGCAGTAAGGAATTCACAGAACGCTGTCTTATACGTTCGTGAAAATTGCCCATTTGCTAAACTTATACAGGGCTGCCATCTGTAGAAGGTTTTGCGAACATACGCCACGTTCACGACTAGTACATTACCAACTTAACGGAGAAGAAAAAAGAGATGTCGCTACCTTACTACCCCTCGTTCTTATTTACAAGATGTAAGGCGATAAAATTCGAATTGAAAATCAAGAGAGAGGCATACGGATAGAAAAGATAGTCTTCCTCCCCTATAGTTCAACCTGGACATCCGAAGGATCAGTGGCGACACTAAAAGAACGGCTTTGGTGTTGGATTAAAAATCAAGGTAACTGGATATTAATGATAAGATTACAAAATCTGTAGACTACATCCAGTTTTGAAAGTTATTGTGATAAAGCTGTTGATGGAGCTAAATGTGGAAATGAAATTCAGTGGAATATGGTACTCCCGGAACGATCTTTTGGATCGTCTTACTTGCACGTTCAAACTGCCTTGTAGTGTCACGCAGATAGTGTGTAACTGCAAATATTTGATGCAATCCTCGTACCAGTTGCTGTCCTTCTTGCCTGGTTATTCTTGACATGTCCAGTTTCCCGAATGTCAATGACAGTATTAGATGATATCCTCAGAGAATGCCAAGAGTCTGCTGAATGGAATGAACAATGTTAAGAGCACGGAATGTGTATTGAAAATGAACCGAAGAAACAGGAATTATGACGAGTAGCAGAAACGAGGTCAGTGATAAACTTAACAGTAATCGGGGACTGTGTAGCAGAGGAAGTGCACGAATTTTGCGAGCTTAGATGGAAAATGGCATATGAGGGACGAAGTAAGGAGAACCTAAGCATAATAGAACAGGCAAAGAAAACATTCTTCACTAAAAGATGGCTACTAGTATCAAACCTGGCCTTAATTTGAGAATGAAATTTCTGATAATATACGTCTGGAACAGAGTTTTGTACGAAAGTTAAACATGCAATATGGGAACATCAGAGAGGATGTGAACAGAAGCTATTGAAAATCCGTTTTGTAGAAGGATACTTAAAATTTTGTCAACTCATGCGATACGAAAAGTGGAGGCTCTCCACAGGATTGAAGTGGAAAGGAATATGTGGAAAGTTCTGACTAAAATAATGTACAGGGAATAACGTCCGTGATATCAGATGGACGCCTTAGAGGGCAAGAACTGAAGCGGAAGGCAGAGAATGGAATTGGGTGTTTATAAATTAGTTAAACAAAAATAATGTTTAATTGTGAAAAAGGTCAGTTTCAGAAATGTTTTGTACACCACTGAATGCGGTATATCTTCAAGTGTTGTTCACAAATATTCACTGTGGCTACCTTCTGTAACACGACAAATGCTCAATCTGTAATCAGCTTCGCAACTAATCCTATGAAGCAATTATTGATGTATGGTGGCAACTGCTTGTGTTATTTGTCGTCGCATCTCGTCGATCTTTCCCAGAAGCTGAGAAACAAACACTCTCTCTTTAATGTAACCCCATACGCAGAAGGCCATCAGGGATAAATTAGGTGGTTGTGTTAGCAACGATATTTTTCCACTACGTCCAGTCCGAGATGGCACATTCCTATGGACATACGCGACAACCTCACGATGATAACGTGGTGGCCCACCATCTGACTGGAAAATAATTCTGTACCCATATGCTGTTGTAATTGAGGCATTAGATAACGTAGATTTACCGGGACAAAGAATGTAAAACTGCCGAACTTGTTCAACTGCTGCGTCAGAGACTGTTGCCCGACCCTGACCCGGCGTCCCGTGTGATGCGCAACCAGTTTCGGTGAAAATATTGTAGCAATTAATAACAGTTTGTCTTTGATGTGATGGTTTGCGATATCTAGTCCTGAATAGTCTCTGAACTGTAGTAAAGAAATTGGATTCATGAAACCATAAACAACATCGTACACTTTCTGCACCATTATACGACTCCATGACGACTGTTGGAATAACTCATTCACTCATGCCACCTAGCGGTAACCAGCGGTGTTGGGCGGGAATAAAACTTGAATATACGGTGTACTGCATTCAGTCCTTAGCAAACATTTCTGTACTTTTCTTACCATTTTCATAATTAAAGGTTACTTTTGCGTAACTAATTTATAAACACCCTGTATTTAACAAATAATTCAAGAATATAGGTGTACTACATGAGAAGAGTCGAATGGAACAAGAGAGGAACTAGTAGTGGGTCCCAACAAACCAATCAAAAGGCTGGTGCACCCGCGCACATTTAATTATAACTGCGCCTCTCAAGCGCATAGATTTAATAAAGCATTAGAGTTAATAACGTATAATTAGTATCCCTGTGTTTACCAGGTGACCACAGAGTTGACCACAACATGAACGGCTTTCCAGTAAGCCAAAGTCTCATTTTGTTGATAAGGACTCCCGATACATATCGAAGCCATTGCTCTGTGTTCGCACATGATTATATGCTGTTTTTCATATTATTGGTTCCGTGTTGGTTAATGAAACACGTGGAGGGTTCTCCGACATTCCAGATTGGAAACTGTTTTATTTCATGAGATTATTTCTTGTAAAACGTAAATGAGTTGCCCTACTGAAACCCTAATTTGATTTGCAGTCGGACTAGAGCAGTGAGCGTCCTAGAATTCCTCTACGGATGTTAACATCATCACACAATACCAGGGGCGAAGAGTGACATTTTTTGTAGAGTACGGTGAGTGTTGCGAATTTCGAAAAAAGAGAAAAGTCTAAAACGAAAAAGTGTAAAATAAAAACACTGCAAAAGCAACTTAGTTATACATTTCTACTACGATTGCATGAAACTACTACAGACATTGTTATAAATAAATACATAAAAATATTAAACAGTTACACATTAATAAAAAAGCGCATAGAAAATCACCTCTACATCTTTTTGTAAATTTGTGCTATCTTCCTGACCATTTGCGGATAGACAAAGATGACACGAGAAATGAACTCTTGCCGTTCGTTTAAAGATTTCATAGTTCGCTTCTCTATCGCCAAAATCGTAAAGTTTGACGGTCTGTCATTTGTCAGTGTGTTGCGATGGTAGCTTTTAGCACGTTTTATTGTGATCACGTTACTTGCGCAGGAAGCGGTGATCACTAGAATTGCAAGAACCAACGACAGTAATCTCTCACATACAAAGAACATTTTTTAATTCATTGCTTATAATGGATTTAAAGAGACCGCGAGGCTATTGATGTTTATCCTTACAGACGTACATAAACGTAAGTTCTACTTTTGGGTTTTCACTGTCATAGAAGTAATACATTTCAAGCATATTTTCAACTTCATGTGTATGGGACATTGTTTGGCTTACTGTAACGTGAACACTACCTCCCATTTACATGTTCTGTGAAATCTGTTTCTTGAAAACCCATGAATCTAGTTTCCATGCTTACTGTTACTATGTCAGTTACTTCGAATCCTGTCCGTCTTAATTCCTGAATACTTGTTTCTGTTTCCTTAAAATTAATTTCAGATATTCCTGCTGAATTGATATGGTTCTTAGCTTCCACTACGCATTTCAGAATCGTTTCTACACATAGTAATTTTTCAACAGCTTTAAAGCAGTTTTCAGCTTCGAGCTTGCAGTGTTATATTGATATTTTTGGGTTTGCAGGATGCCAGACAAGGTACTTGTATATTGTAAAATCCAATTGTACAGCTGCAGTAGGAAAAGAAAAGTTTGATCATCTAGTACATTATTTAGCCCAGTTGCTTGATTTAAGAAATTATCATCGCACCCACCATTGTTTATCACGTCATTAAATGTTGCTTGGTCTGTGCAGCGCGTGAACGAAAATTCCCTTTCCCTCTGAAGTTCGCTGTTTTTACTACAAAGGTTAAATTGCGTCACATCCTGGGAGATTTGCTACAAAATACAGTATGACAATTATTGAACTATGTGCAAAATGAAACGAAATTTCGTTGCGAACTACGGCGTGCACACACGTTATTCAACATGTAAACTATATACAGATATCCGGATTTAGGTTGTGACATTTTTCAATATGCTTGCCATCATTGGCGTTGGTGTGGCGCAGACGAATAGCGAAATTCTTCACGACCAGCTGAAGTATCGGAACATCGATACTGTCAATGATCTCCTGAATGGCTGTTTTCAACAGAGCAAAGCTTTTGGGGTTGTTGCTGTACACCTTGTCTTTAATATAGCATGTGTTCAGAACCGGAGAATATAGCGGCCAATCGAGGCCCATGCCAGTGGCCTGTGGGTACTGCTTGGATGGAGTCGAGCTCCGTCTTTATGAATGACATCTTGTCGAAATCAGGGTCACTTTGGGTAATGGGTATGAAATCATCTTCTAAAACCTTCACGTACTGTTCGGTAGTCACCGTGTCATCAAGGAATATCGCACCGATTCTTCCGTGACTGGATGTTGCACACCTTACGGTCACCCGTTAAGAATGAAGAGTCTTCTCGATCGCGAAATGCGGATTCTCAGTCCTCCAAATGCGCCAATTTCGCTTATTGACAAATCCATCCAAATGAAAGTGGGTTTCGTCCCTAAACAAACCATACATGCGCATAGTAATTCCCATTACGCCCCGAGGCCAACCGTGCAGTTTGAAGGTCCTAACGCAAACCGTTCAGAAGTTATGACTATTTTACTTCATATAATTCAATAACTGTCACCTTGTATTTACTTGCGTGAGTTTGTTACAGGAATACAAGAGAACTGGTGTGCATAGTAGTGTACAAACATAGCAAGAGGATATGCTTGTTTCACAATAGACTGCACACCATAATTATTTCTTGCCATTGCACTGCAGCCGTCGTATGTTTGCGACACTAATTTTTCTTATCAATATTCCAAGTGCTTAGCAGGTGTAACAAAATGGTTGTTGTGCATTGTGCACTCTGGTCTTTGGATATGTCATAAAACACAACGAATCTCTCTCGTATTTCCCCTGATTCGTTATTTGCATAAAGAAAAACTCCACGCATTTGACTTCTAGTTGAGACATCCGTTGTTGCATGGGCTTGTACTGACATAAAAGGCCTATTAATTTTCAATTTCACTTGAAAGTTGTTCTCTAATAATATCCGTGATATAAGTTATTAATTCCTTCTGTGTGTCAAAGAAAGTGCCTTTAAATAGTCCATCGGATGCCGAAAGATGTTGCATGTAAAGTTATTCTTCTGCCAGGAAACCCGAAAGTTTTCAATAACGTCCTTTATTTACTGACACCTCAGATTCGTCATGAATTTGAAGAGCAAACTCTTGCAGTGCTAAAAACAGATAGTCGACATGATTCTTTACATTATCGTATGGCTTCGATCAAAGTTCTCGTTATATTTTAAAGCTACCCGGTGCACTGCTTCCGAATGAGAATGATCAATTTTTACTGCACCTAGCTGGCTGTGTGTAACAGCTGCTGCGGCAAGTGAAATGGAGCATTCATGCTTCTTAGCTTTCGAAAGGAAGTTTTGAAGACTCTCTTCCTGTACGCCTTCATTTGAGCTGCCACTTAACCACTCTTTCGAATTCTACCATTGTGTTTGGAAACGTCTTATAAATTCTCCATAAGATCTTTTAATGGACTGACTAAGGTGTCGGAATTCGTTCTTTCACCAGGAGTTTGTCTTCCAAAGGAAGACGAGAGAAGACTGCAGTGTTTTCACTGTTAAAAATTCAGTGAGCCTTTTGATCCGTTAAACATGTCCGTGGCAATTGGAAGTACTTTGCGATACCATGCTTTACAAGACAATGATTTAAATGTTAGGCTACTTACAGTTTTCCTTTCGACAACACAGTAAAGTGACGAACTGATGATGTCGCATAGCATCTGACAGGTCACACCGAAATATACTTCACTAATCTGTTAATCACTAACACTACCCACTACATTTCAATTACAAAATTCATGTGCCAGGTTCCACCGCAAGCACATGTATTGTCGATATGAATAACTACCGACACTCCACGGAACTACCAACATTTGAAATAAGTAAGGCAACTAAGTTTTAATTTGAGGAACAATGACAATACATAGGCTATCTTCTATCTTCATGCAACAACATCCTGAGATGCATTCACATTTATTTTCTATGAACTATGAATGTCTTCTTGTTCTATGTGTTAGAAACAAAAACTTAAATTAAGAGTTAACTGTTTATCTTACTGCCCGGGTGGCGGCTAGGTGATGCCAAGTTGCGCTTTTAGGGAAAGGCTTAATGACATTCCACTCAGGCATGTATCTATTTCCTGGCGAGAAGAAGAAACAAATCAAATGCCAACTTTTAAAAATCGTATCAACCCTGTAGAACCCCAGTCTGCCACGCGAAAAAAAATGGTTTACTGCACATGCTCTTCACAAGCACTGAATTCTGAGCAGCTATTGTTGGCTGCCGAGCTGGAGGAGCGACGCATTTTATGGCGGGCGCATATTCGAAGTTAGAACGCAAAATATTTGAAAACATTTACGAGCATACGTGAACATATCAGATTAAAATTACTTTAGACCAATTATTTTTTAATTTTTTGGGTAGGCTCAGCCTTAGATTCTTAATGGATGCTTCGCCTCTGCAGCTTACTACAACTAAACCCTGTACAACCAAACTGAACTGGCCGAGGTGGCCGAGCGGTTCTAGGCGCTTCAGTCTGGAACAGCGCGATCGCTGCGGTCGCAGGTTCGAATCCTGCCTCGGGCATGGATGTGTGTGCTGTCCTTAGGTTAGTTAGGTTTAATTAGTTCTAAGTTCTAGGGGACTGATGATCTCAGATGTTAAGTCCCATAGCGCTCAGAGCCATTTTGAACAACCAAACTGATAAACTTCTTGTGGCTCGCACCATGGGGCAAGCAGCAATGTGACCGTATGGTATTTCCGTGTAAACATCATTCCTGTTAAGAAAAACTGACCGTAGGCTACTCGCACATTCAACATCGTGTTACAACAAAGAACATCGTAGTGTGAGTACTGAATTCTCACGTATTTTCTGTATCAGAGATTTTAAATACATGAAACAAACACCTGAAGCTGCAGTGTGATCGAAAATTCAGTTCAAGAAGCTTGCACTACAACTCCCCAACAGATTCAGTGAAAAAATGTAAAATTATGGTAGCTGTATGATACCACTGTACCATCAATAAGTGGAGATATTATTCTCAGTTTCAGACACTAATTCACTTTTTTCTAATATTGGTTCTAAAAATCTCGTATGGTTTCGTTAAAATCTCGATGAAATATCCACAGGAAACTGCTGTTTCAAGAAGGCTTCCTGAAACTGCCACTATACGGGAGAAACCACTCAAACTTATTTCTCAGTAACTACAGTGATTGTGACAACTAGTCCGAAAGAAGACAGCCTAAGCCCTTAAGGGCAATGAATTTAAGAAAGCAGAAAGTGGAGAAGCAGACGACGACGAAGATGAGGTTGGTCATGATGAGGAAAATGATGATGATCACGATGAGGAAGCAGAACAAAATGGTGACTATGATGCCGCTCATTGACTGCAGTTGCAAAACATAGTACTGTGATACGAGTTTCTGAACAGACAAGAGGGTTGCTGATGCAACTGCATGCGTAAATTTTAAACTGTGCACTTATGAACAGTTCTGTTCTACTTATTGTATAATGTTAGACTGCAGCTAGTTACTTTTACTTTGTTTTAGATCCGAAGATGATCCAGCGTGATCGAAGCATGTCATTTGATTAAAAATGTGTTGGTGAGACTGAAGAATAATGAAAATTGCTTTCAAAAGCGCAGATATTTAATCTGACGCTCCATTATGGTTGCAAAGTGTGTAAAATATAACAGAATTTTATTTTTCTGGAATTTTTGGAGAGGTTTGTAATTATAAAATGGCTCTGAGCACTATGGGACTTAACTGCTGAGGTTATCAGTCCCCTAGAACTTAGAACTAATTAAACCTAACTAACCTAAGGACATCACACACATCCATGCCCGAGGCAGGATTCGAACCTGCGACCGTAGCGTCGTGCGGTTCCAGACTGTAGCGCCTATAACCGCTCGGCTACTCCGGCCGGCGTTTGTAATTATACTTGTATATTATGGCAAGTGACACTTATTTGTGTGTTTCCATAAATGACAAACAGTTTTATCAGTGAAATAATAGAGCCAGTTTCACGTCTGCTGTATGCAGTGAGGAAGTAAAAGTGCACCTAGGTGGGCGTGTCCCGATAGGTGTGCAATTTATCTCTGGAGCTTACGAGCGAGTACTGGCTTTCTCTTGACGTCACATAGGACACACAACTGTGCCGTTTTATTATAACGCTCATTAAAAGAGTAGGGAAAAAATTAATTTTTCCCGCAAAATGTTTTTAACGCATTGATGCAGTACAGACAAGCGATGTCTAGTTATCCCTTCACCTCCTCTAGCACAAGAATCCAACATGCACATCCGCGAAAGAGATGAAGTTTCTGGGGATATCTCTAGAAGCTCGTGGTAAACAACGACAAGATAGGAAAGTTGCTGACTGATAATTACTAATCGCATTTTTGCAAAGTTATCACAATTTTGCCTGATGACGCAGCATCGTGGTGTACTGTAAATGCCGGAAGAATCGCTAAGAAACTTGTATCTAATATTGAACCAACAGAGATGTCATTATCATCATTATCACAGTCGCTGTCTTTCCAGAACTTCCGGTATAAATTCCACTACTCGTAGTGAAAGACCTAAATATGTTTTACTCAACTTCCTAATCGTTAGCACGTCACACATTCGGAGCATTTAGTAAATCATGCCGGGATATAGAGTCAGCCTTTATCTGTAACTTTGTGTCTTAAGTAACTTGGTCACACGTATCTTTATTTCCTCTACCTCTCACACCATTTTTTTATGAAGTCTTAATAGTGCATTCCTATGTTCCTTTCCCATTTCTCCTTTCTTTCAATGACAGAACGAGTGAATGTGACTGTATTCTGCATTTTCGAAAGATTTTGGCTGTGAGTGTAGTTTCCGTCTACTGCTGTGCCAGTTTAACCAGATCTCCTGTTGACATAGGGTGAGGCAAGATGGTCGAAGTGCTGTTGTGTTTGTCACAGTGCGGCAAGGGTTTCTCTGACCAGTTCCGCTACCCGTGTAGATCGATTTTGTTAGCGTACTAGGCACTAATACCTGAGCTCTTGGCGAGAGTGTGTATGTATCAGCCTATCTGACATATTAATCCATTTCTTTTACACCCCAATATCTCGGTAATCAAGAGGTATACTTTATTAAACATAGTAAGAGCTAGGAATTTTGCTGTTATTCGATTTTTATAGGTAATTGCTTTGTTCAGACAACTTAAGAATGCGGAAAAGTTGCGGAATTAATTGCTCATTTTGTCATGGAGCAAGAAATGTCTCAGGACAACTGAGTGATTAGAAGACAGAGGCGGTCAAGTTTTGGTATACATCAATGGCAGAACGTGGCTTAATGACCATCATTATACCGGAGGACAGGGCGGATGTCTCTCTTGAAGACAGACAACAGAATACCCCCTAAGATAAAAAGAAAACGATACACCACAAAGAAATTCATGTCTGTTTCTACAACTGCTCCACTTTCGGTTTTACCCATATGTAAAGGATTATGGGAGATGAAAGCCAAATTAAGTAGAAAGACAGAGGACAGTTGCATTATCGTGAAACAAAACATCGAGTGTTTCGATACGAGGTGCAAGAAATAACCATTCAGCCACTCAGTCACTGCAAATGGAACATAACTGTTAAGTCGGCAATCCTCGCTGGTGCGCATTGAGCGTTTTACTGCAGTGTTGTGACAGTACGATTAAGACCCTAGTTATGAACACGTGATAAAACATGACATATACTTAGCAGTAACTTTACTGAACTGCACATCAATTACCGGGCTCTTACTTTCCATCTCTTAGACCTGCCCCGCGAGACGACTCTCCGAGCTGCAGGAACGTAAGAAACGCAGCGTTCAGACAGCGCGTAAATCCTCTCCGTGCTTCATTAATCATGGTTGCTTTCATAGTTTCTTTGGGTGCTGGCGACGCGCTCAAGCACCAGACAACCAGCCAACAGTTCGTCTTGGAGGTTCTGTATGTATTTTACTAATGCCCGTGCTCCGGGAAGTGTTCTGTTCTTTTCAAAGTGGTTGATCCAAATTGAATATAAATGTCATAAAGAACTACCCACTCACATTGAGAATTGAAAAATCGTCTTGATAAGACAAGTGAAGACACTTACGGAAATTGTCATGAAAACGCCCCCTTGAACTTGTATGTTATTTACTCTTTGTACCTAAACAAATAGCGTTATCGTTCTCTTCATTGGCTGGAAATTGTGCTTATCCATCCTCTCAGTGTTTTCTTTATTTAAAATACATTTGAATTTACACATCTACTTCGTAAGACTGCAGAATTCACTGTAAGGCTCTTTGTAGTATCATAAGACGAAAGTGTAAAAATTATTGTCTGTCCCCGGAGGCACCATAATGTTCCTTTCCGCGTTTTTATGTTCCATGTGCGTAAAACATCCATGTTCGTAATTGTATAGTTAAGCCAGTATCGAATATACTTTGCAAATTCCGTAGCTTGTACCTATAGTACTGCACAAGCTACGACATTGCCGCGAATAAAACAGTGACCCATATATACAATAAGTTTCCTTTAATTTACGTCTACGGTCACAAAATTTTTGTTAACAGATTACCGGTTTCGGTCTACCATGAACATCATCAGATATATTTTATAAAAAAAACGTCCCAATGTACTGCAGCCGTAGTGGCAACATCAAATGTGAAATGCATTTAACATTTGACGATGCCACTATGGCTGAGTACATTAGGATTTTGTTTTTATAAAAACAGATCTGATGATGGTCATTATAGACCGAAACCGGTAATGTGTTAGCAAAAAGTTTGTTACCATAGACGTAAATTAAAGGAAACTTATCCTATAGTACTGTGTTAGCGATGTATAAATCTACTAGCACCTTTCTCTCATCCGATACCTTTCTTTTGGTTTCTTCAGGATGTCCTAAACATAAGAAAGTGTCAAGTACAGATCATAAAACTTTTTCAGATGTGCTGCACTTCTCTATAATTGCCCCAAAAGCATACGTCTTCCATTCGCTACGCCTAAATAATGATACTGTGATTTAATCGCTTCGTATTATTTCCAGATAATTAATTTTAGTTTCAAACTAAAGCTTCAGTGGAACATTTGTTAAATATTTCTTAATAGTGTGAAAAAATTATACACATACTTATATTTAAGAGAAACTCCCATACTCTACATTAAATGTGAATATTAGCTTCGTCAATGTAACGTTCCCTGGCAAAACACACACTATTAATAAACTAAAATTTAATTGTACTATATACGCCGCTATGAAGCAATTTGTATATACTGTAATTATTTAACAAAAAATATTATTTAATTTTGTGTAAATGGCATTCGTTATTATTGTAATATTTTCTGTATTAATATTCTCGGTGTATTTATGATTGTAATATTTCTATACTCATAATGTAATTGCGAAATGTGTCAATATCTGCGATAAGGAAAATGTAAAATACAGCCGCAGATTGCAAAGAGACATTAACGGTTGATAGTCGTATAAATAGGAATACATAGTGTGCATTCTTTGTCTTCTTCCTAGAGAGCTGAGAGAGGAACCTGTGACGTAGCATTTTGTGAATGGGTAGACTTCATTTGTCTGTATCTAGATTTAGCCGCCATTAGGGGAGAAATTACAAACTAATGTAAGTTGAATTATTGTTGTGGTCTAAATACATTATAATTTATCAAAAGTGTGTATTACTAATGTAAATTAGCTTGCCAATGTCATCTATAATATTTCTTTAAAGAATTTTCAGCATTTTTAGCGGTGTTGCTGGGCTGTGCCGCGACCGAACGATTTGCAGCGGCGGCACATTTAAAAATTGTTCCGCTAAGAAAAATTAACCAAACCCGTAAATCGGGAGCAGATAAAAATTAGCAGTGAATTAAGAAAAGTTTTTCTTTTACAGCGATCCTGAGACTGACGGAATTTATTACTAGTTTCACATTTGTGCATTCATAGGCGGATAGTTAACGTTGAAATTTAACAACTTGTTGGTTCTTTCAAATAACTTAAATGTATAGTGAAGTGTGTTTTATCAATGATAACTAAACGTCGGCTTGGCAATATTTAACCATTTTCTGCTAGACACAGTCTTGTGTTCCGTAGCTAACGCCGGGAAAGAATTCAGTAAATATTTTAAAAAAAACACTGCATTTAGAAAATGTGTGCCAAGGCCGAATTATGTAAAAGATATAATTCTCAACTAAATTTTCTTAATCAGTTAATATGAATTTATCAGCATGAGAGGATTGACTAAGTTGACGTAATTTTAAATGTACTTAATTCTGTCTAAATGAATTTTTATTACCACACGTAAATAAGGGGTCTACAACAAAGCTCGTACTGACTGAAAGAAAGAAAGGCTAATTCACTAAAAACAAATTTAAAAAAGGGTAACATTTGAAAACAAAATCATTTCATTAACTATTTAATTTAATTTTTTTTAATTTAATTTAATTTCATTAAATCACGTCATATTGCTTACAGTTATCCAGTAATAACACTTTCTTCTGTACTACAACGTTGTCAGTGGACGATCAGGTCGTGCTTCTGTCTCTTTTTTCTTAATAAATTACTTAGGTATATGACGAAAAAACTGGCGAACCCGCCACGTTTCAATGGGCACGCGAATTCCATCTTGAACACTCGCCGTCCATGATTACGTATAGTAGTTAATACACTGATGAGACAAAACCTTATGACCACCTGCTTAATAGCTTGTTTGTCCTTCTTTGGAACGAAATGCATAACTGATTCTGCGTATCAGGGATCCGACAGTTTGCTGGTAGGTTTGTTGAGGTATGTAACATTGGATGTCTACGCACAGGTAACCTGATTCGTGTAAACAACGAGCCGCTGCTTTGGGTACGCGGTGATGGTGCTCGATAGCGACGCAGATGGGCTCGAGAGGCTTCACTTCAGGTGAATTTTATCGCCGAGATATCAACATCAGTCCACTAAAGTGCTCCTCAAACCACTGTAGCACGATTATGACTACGAGACACAGACAATCAAATTGCTGAAAGATGACATTACCGTCGGGGAAGACATCAAGCATGAAGGGATGCACGTGGTTCGCAGCTGTCAGAGTGTATTCGATTACTACCACTCGTCCCATGCAAGCGCAGGAGAACGTCTCCCAAAGCATAATGCTGCTCCCACCAACCTGCGTCCGTGGCGTGCTGCACGTTTCGAGCCGCCGTTCACCTCCATGACGACGTTTGTGGAGACGACCATAGCCCTAGTGTAGCAAAAGTGTGATTACCCGAAGAGCCGACACGTTTCATTGATCGACGGTCGAATCCCGATGCGTCCGTGGCCACTGCAGTCGTAATTGACGATGTCGTTGGGTCAACATGTGGACACGTAGGGTGTCTGTTGCGGAGATCCGTGTTCAACAATGTACGATGAACGGTGTGTTCCGAAACACTTGTACGTGGACCAGCATTGTGCTCTTTCGGCAGAGATGCCACAGATAAACGTCTATACTGTTTTATTGAACAGACAAGCCGCCGAACCCCACGTTCTGCGAAGAGTCGTGGACGTCCAACCATTTAGCAGCTAGTATTAATTTCACAGTTCTTTTACCTCTTTCCGTAGATGCTCACGACAGTAGCGCGTGCACATTCGACCAGCTTCGCCGTTTTCGAGATACTCGTTCACAGTCTCTGCGTAATAATAATCTGACCTTTGCCGAAGTCTTATCTCGGTGGATTTCCCTATTCGCAGCCCATATATTCACAACATGTGATTGTCGTCTGTGTCTGCTTCGCGTACGGAATTTTGCTAGCGAGTCACTTGCCCGCAACACCACCAGGTGGCATCCACCGTAGCGGTAGGCAGTGGTCGTAATGTTTTGGCTGATCACTGTATGTAAGAAGTACTGTTAGCTGATTACTCACTTCGTGCACGCATTTTTCTCGTCAGTTTTCGTTTGAGACGACGTCCAACATACCTGCAAATTACAGGAACACAAAAACTACAAGTTCACTTTTGCAGGCGATTTGCAGAAAGTAATGTATGAAAACGTATGTAATAGTGAACCGTGGTACTACTCAATTCTTTAGCAAATCACAATTACAATCTCACCACAGTTATTTAAAGAAAATAGGAAGCCCGGGATCACTGGTGATGTACAAGCTTGTGATTGTTTTACAATTTTAATTTGACTCAAAACAGACTTTACTACAAACTTCACTTCGGACATTTGCCCTCTTACTGATGCAATATGCAAATTTTCACTTTAATTGAATTACATAAACACGAATAACAAACACATTTTGCATTTGCAACCAAAAACAGAGATGGTAGGCACGGTGAATAATCAATCATAAACAATCGTTCTTTTTTATCCGTATCTCAACAGGCTAGTAAAACTATACACTTCCAACCCAAAGTTATACAGCCACATAATACCACAACTTCATTAAAAAACAAAGATCTTAAAGCTTAATAAAACTGAACTGCCCACATAAGGTCCAAAATGAAACATGCTTATACTAAAAATGCAAAGTGGACCAACCAAGGTCGCAAAACTGGAAGACAGGAAAAATAACAAGTTGAACATTCATTAAAGATACACAAATGATTAACATAAGTGTTGAATAAGAATGGCTAGTAATAACCAGTAAAATAACTTACAGAAACGCTAATATTAAGAAAGTGGCCTCACTTAACTTTAGAGAACAGCGTTAAGGCCCACAGCCGTATTTGGAAGCAATAACGCTACGGTCGGCAGGCAATACGAGCCTTCACTCCCCACGGCTTCTGCACAGGGTCACAAGCAGGCAGTATATATTTATATATAGTCCTACCGGCCTCACAATGCGAGGTCCTGACAAGAATGCATAACCGCACCGACGCCAGGAAACGAGCAGACTTAACAAATGGCCTGCAGCACAAATAGATTGCAATGAAAACAAGGTAAAATACAGCCACACTGGAATATATTATAAGCATGCCCCCAGATTCTAATGGAGCAATACACTTTAACATTACCCGTGTCCCAGTAAATTAGCAGGAAACTTAGAGATCACTTTCAGTTGTCTTAAGGCACTATTAACATTAAATAAATATACCAAATCCTACAGTGACAAATGGTTGAAACATTAACTCTACGGCTGCCGGGCGCGTACACAACGGCAACCAGTCCCCAAGCGGTCAGTATGTCCTAAACCACTTAAAACACACACTCCACAAATGTTGAGAAACGAAATGAGGGACATCAGCCTCCTTAAAATAGCCACTGTGGAACCAAGTTCAGAACCATCTCCAGCAGCTACCCATGCCACAGTAAGTCTCAACAATCTTCCTAGTTAAACACAGAATAACTTGGAGCTTGCAAATTACGAGCTGGAAATCTGTTCGGCGTGAGACGACGAGCCCACCACAATTTTACACGTCAAGGCGCCCAATGATCGGCACCGACATCCAGCGCGCGCCAAAAGGCAAGGACGGCGAGCACGGCGAGGCCCACGCACCACGGTTAAACTGTCGGCACACGGACCGTGCATCCGAACGTTGAGCGTTGAGCGTGCCGAGTTTCTGACGTCACAGCATGGAATAAGCACGCTCGGGAGTCTTTTCGAACGTGCAGAGGAATATCTGTCATGTCAGATATTCTGAGCGTGCGTCTGAGCGTTGACCAATGAGATGGCCCAACGCCACCTACGTCACAAGCACGCCGTCTCCCTTCAGTACAGAGTTGTGAGGCGCCATATTGGCATTCATTTAAAGTTTATACGTATATATGCAGTTTCGAGCACCAGCAAATTGAGAATCACTGCAAAACCCGTTGTTAACAGTGTGATTCGTTCCAATACAATAATGAGAAACATCATATTCGCGGCAAAAGACTAATTGTAACTTGGGTATAATGAGAGTAGGCTATTTGAAGGCAGCGACACACTGAAGATCCACCCAAAACGCATTGTTCTTGGTACAATTTGTTATAATTAAATTTCAGTTAGTAAGATATCTACGATTAGTGTTTTTAGCACGCGCCAAGATACTATGATTAGTGCCAACATGGGAAATGTTGGTTTAGCGTAACATCAGTCGGCTCGCAGCCGTGCTAGCGTGCGGAGCTGCTCCGCGCGCCGTCCGACGCTCCGCTCTTGGCGGTGTTTACTTCCGCGTCGCGGTGTTTGTGTCTATCGAGTCCAGTACTAACGTACACCATGGCGCACTCGTACCGCCGTGCAACGATCAAAGTAACGTTTCAGGCCGAACATCCACGACCCAGAGCTTTCGAAGTCGAACAGTTCATACGTGAGGATCTACGTTTGCACCCCCAGGACGTAATCGGCATACATTTTTCCATCACTGGAAGTGTTGTCTACATCAAGATGTCGACGGAGGAAATTTGCAATGACATAATTCACCGTCATGCCACCGGACTGAAATTTAAACACTCTGATGGACATATGGGTGCTGTGACAGTCGCCCATGCTGGATTCGGTCTCCGGACATTGCGGGTGTTTGAACTCCCGTTCGAGGTGCCTCAGGATGTGATCACTGCCGCTTTCCAACCATATGGCACCGTCTTGGGTCACGTCGCGGAGAAGTGGCAAACATTTACGACCTACCCCGTATTAAATGGCGTCAGGCAAATAAAAATTGAGCTGACGAAACATGTCCCATCGTACCTGCTGATTGGCGGTGTGAGGGCCATCGTCATGTACGATGGACAGCCACGAACGTGCGCAGGATGTGGCCAGGAGGGACATGTACGTTCCGAATGCTTACACAGCCGTTTAATACAGACGCCGTTACGTGAAGAGACCCAGGCTTCGACGGTCACGTCCTTACCCATCACCTACGCCAAGGTTGCACAGGACCCCGTCGTACCAATCTCGATTGCGCCAGCAGCATCGTCAACGCCACCCGTCGCAGCACAACGCGCCGAGGACACAAGCACGGCGTCACCTCCAGTGCTCGCTTCAGGACCGTCCGGTTTGCAGACCGAAACCGATGTTCCTGTTGGAACCATGGACGTCGACCTCGGTGTAGTGCCGACGTCTGCCTTTGTCCAGACGGGTTCGGCGTCAGACGACGGGCGACCACATTCTGATTCAGAAGGCCACATCAGAAAACAGCGGTCGCCTCGCAAACACAGGAAACGACGACGAACGCCTTCCGATGACGCCCTTCCTCAGACGGCCCAACGAGATGTCGACCTGATGTCTGACGGTGATCTCCCACATTGCGTCCAGTCACGCGATGTGGCAGCAACAGGAGCCGCTCCTGTGACGCCTACTCTCCCAGCCAGGGACGTATCCTCGCCGTTGCCAACGAATGATGACGGCGGTCCCCCTGCCACTCATGTTGCGGAATCCACAACACCCGTTCCGGAAGTACGTGACCGTCACATGTCCACGTCGTCAGCTTCCTGGGCCGATGACGTTGAAGAAGAAGCGGAACAGACTGCCAGCGTGTTTGCACAGGAGTCCACCTCGGCGACACTGGGGCTGGCGCCCCGCCAGTAATTATCACCACTGCGGGACCACCGGCGGGTCTCCACCTGCCGTCTACTTCTACCGCACGTTCTGCAAATACTGAGGATGGGCGCACACAGCAATATCGTATCGCCACGATGAATCTTGCCACCATTCTGCCCCCCATAAGCTGGCCATGTTCAGAGACACTATTTACTCTGCGGATGTGGATATAGCACTCTTACAAGAGGTGTTTGTGACTGACTTCCTAGTTCCCACCGGATACAACGCCCATGTTTCCCCCGCATCCGATACCGGTAGCGGCGTCGCCATCCTGCTACGCGACGAACTCCCTGCAGAGGACGTCATCTACCTCCCCACTGCGCGAGGTATGGCCCTCACACTGTTCGGCGTGCGTATTATTAATATCTACGCTCCGTCCAGCACTGGCCGCCGTCATGACCGACAAACTTTTTTTGCCGAAAGCGTCACACCCCTCTTCACCGGTCCGCAGGACGATTTGGTACTCGGTGGGGATTTTAACTCGACACAAGAGCCCGCGGACCAACTCCCGCGACATTCCCCTTGTGCATCTCTCTCAGTTGTCATCGACCGTCTCCGACTTGTTGACACATGGAAGAAGCTCCGCGGAATTCAACAGGGCTTTACATTCTACACCTCTCACTCGTCAAGCCGCATAGATCGCATCTACGTTACCCGCTCCCTTGCTGATGGCACACGTCATGCGGAAGTCTGGCCCTTGGCCTTTTCAGACCATGATGCATACCTCTGTGACGTCACTCTCTCCCGACAGCAAGTGTGGTATAGTCGTGATCTGTGGAAACTCAATGTCGCTCACCTGACCTCCTCAGACTGTCGCCGTATGGTCGAAGAAGCGTGGGCACGCTGCCACCATCGCCGCGAAGCCTATGACTCCACCTTATCATGCTGGCTCTCCTGTGCAAAGCCGACCCTCAGGAAGACTCTGATGAGTTTTGGGAAGGAATTAAAGGCGTGGCAAACTAATACCCTGCACTTCTACTACACCATTCTACGTGACTGTGCGACGATGCCTTTCTCGCCAGCCCGGCAGTCGATGGTCCATCGCACGAAGGCGCAGATCTCCTTGATCATGCGGCGTAACTTGGAAGGCACTGTAGTCCGTTCTCGAGCTTCTAATCGAATCCCTCAAGAGCGTCCGTCGATGTACCACCTTCTTCAGGAAAGACAACGACGACGACGAGCTCTGATCCAAGTCCTCACTGATGTGGAAGGGCGCCGGCACGACACCCAACAAAGCATCGGTCGTGCTCTCCATGCTCATTTTGCCGGGCTATACGCAGCCGTACCGCATTCTGCAGCACTGGTCACAGAAGTCGCTCAGCTCACTACGAACACTCTTCCGGAGGATGCAGTGCATGACCTCCAAGATGACGTAACCACAGCTGAAGTGGTAGATGCCATCAAGGCGGGTTCCGATAACAGGTCTCCTGAACCTGACGGTATACCCATCGAATTTTATAAAAGTTTTCAGTATTTGTTGGCTTCCACGTGGACGGCAATCGCACAAGAGCTGATGTCACCGAGGACAGTGGTCCCGAGCGCCTTTCTAGAAGGAATTATTATCCCCTTACATAAACCGCGCGGGTTATCGAGGGTCCAGGACTATCGACCAATTACTTTGCTCAACAGCGACATGAAAATATTCACACGGCTACTGGCATCGCGACTCAAGAAGGTCGCACGTTACGTCACATCCTGCGACCAGACTTCCCTAGGAGGCGACAACAACATCCGTACGGCCCTTTGCCGTTACAGAGACATGATAGCATTAGCGCATCATCAGCGTCTCCCTGGCGCCTTGGCTTCACTGGACTTTAGCCAGGCTTTCGACCGTGTTGACCACTTCTATTTACGGACAGTTCTTCAGCATATGGGTTTTCCTGGCGGTATTGTAACAGTGGTTATGCGCCTGTTGAGTAGTGCAACCTCTAAAATCATGTACAATGGTCGTCTTACACCGTCCCTGGTCATCGCACGATCTGTACGGCAAGGATGCCCTCTTTCCACGATTTTGTATGCTTTCGCCTTGGAACCCCTGCTCCAGGGCATGCGCCAACGTTTGGAAGACATGGCTGTGCAAGGCCACCGTTTTTGTTGTACAGCCTACGCAGACGACATAGTACTATATCCGCGCAGTGAAGATGAAGTACGAGCAGCACTGACATGGGTGGCGACTTACGGCGAAGCGTCGGGGAGCTGCCTCAACGTGTCAAAATCCAAGGTCCTGCTCATTGGTGAAGGCTTGCCGGAGAGATGCGCTGCCCCCTTAGTGTCGCCGCCACCATACGGTGTCTTGGACTTGATTTCACAGCAGACCTGTGCCGCTCAGCGGCTATCAATGGTAGACGCTTGCTACAGACAATCAGAGCAAATCTCGCAGATCACCGGCTACGAGCTCTCGACGTTATCCAACGCGCGCAATACGTGAACACGTGGCTCAAGTACTACCAGTCCCAAATCTCCTGGCGCGACGACTGTTGATGGCTTTCGGCTCCTTCGTCAGCTCGGGGATGTTATTCAAGGTGCAGTATGAATCCCTTGCACTGCCACGAGATCGTGGCGGGGTGGGACTCATCCACGTGCCGACTCGTGTCAAGGCACTATACGTCAGCTCCCAACTCAAACTTTGGCATCGTTGCCCGCAGAGCCTTACTAGCCTCCTGCTTCACAACTTTGCACCGGCCTCCTTGTCCGCCCCAGTACTGATATCGACCATTCCAACCCCCTTTTATTACAACCAACGATTTTTCCTGGAGTTCAGTTATATCTACCGGTCCTTACCACTTACACGTTTGTACCTCACGAAAACAGTCTCCGAATTGTTACAACAGTACCGCCCGTCCAACCCCATCGAACGTAAGTATCCACAGTACGTGTGGCGACACATATGGAAGGCGATCTATGCGCGTTTTCTCGAATCAGACGTTCAATCAGCGTGGTACATCACCGTGAATGGCAAACAAGTTAACCGAGATCGTCTGCACCGCATCCATCTTGCTGATTCATCCCTCTGCACCCACTGTGGCGTGGATGACACGGATGTCCACCGGTTCCACTGTGGCACACCGCTAGACGTCTGGACACTTGCGCGGCGAATTTTGGCGTTTCTTACTCGCCAGACACCGGCTCAGATCGACGTCCACATGCTTTTGTACCCCGATAAGACTTTCTACCCCTCCGCCAAAACTAACTCTGTGAATTGGATCTGTGGCCACACGATCCGCTATCTTTTTACTTCAGGCGACAAGTCTACGCTAGGATATTATCTCAACGAACGACACTGCGTCCTGATACGCAACCCACGCTACAAACAATATTTTTCTAATTTCTTACGGAGCACTTTCGATGACCCACCTAGTAGCTGGAACGTCCAAGCCCTGAGAAGCTGAAAACTGTATAAAACGAGCCGAACTGAATAGATCTGCTACCAAGAACTCACGCCTACGCCATGAGAAGACACGTTTGGACGAGCTGGCATGCTGTAGGCGGATACACTTCAGGAGCTCCTGTAAGAACTGGACTTTAACTACAAGTGGCATGACGACTTAAAAAGCTTTTCCTTATTTCTTCCTCATAGTTTGTTCTTAAAGGAAAAAGAAATTTGATTTTGGCTTTGAGAAACTTTTTTTGTTCCAAAGGATTGCTTCTCCGCCAACAAGACGAAGGAGACTCATTTTTGTTTACTGGAAGGAGACACCGGTATAATCGGAGACTTTGTTTTCATTCGGAAAAAAAAACCTTTTCCTTATTTATTCCTCACAATTTGTTCTTAAAGGAAAAAGAAATTTGATTTTGGCTTTGAGAAACTTTTTTGTGTTCCAAAAGATTGCTTCTTCGCCAACAAGACGAAGGAGACTCGTTTTTGTTTACTGGAAGGAAAAAAAAAAAAGCGTAATGAAGAGCGTCAGTGTTCTGTAAGAAGATTTATTTGATGGGGCGGTGGTTCGCGTCCTGACACAATCAATTTTTTTTTTCTTAACATTCACGTTTTTATTAGGTTCCGATACTTTATTATTAGTTTAATACAAGTGTAGACTATAATATTTGATGTTATGTAAATACAAGTTCATCTTTTTTTGGGGGGTGACTGTTCGATTGGCTTAATCTAAAGGACAGCTTGCGCTACTTGTTTAAAGATATTTTACTCCTTCTTCTTTTACGCTTCGTAATTCTCATGTTGCAAAGATTCTGCTACTGGGTAGGAACAGTGATCAAGTAAGACTGACCTTGGAGTTTTTCTAAAATGTGGGAATCATGAAATAACGTTTATCTTACGCGGAGAAGTATTCCAAATTTGTAATGCACTGTCTGTAACGGAACTTTTATAAGCCTGTGTCCTTACTGATTGGACATGGTACTTTCCTTTTCGTGGACGATGGAAGAAATGTGCGTTTTAATAGAGCTAACGTGGGAATTACGCGCACCCGTTGAGTAAACAGTGTGATTTACGAACTAGAAACATCCCTCAACTGCCGCTGGAGTGCGTTGCGATCGCGTATACCACGTTGGGGCCCACGTACCGTATGCACAAATCACATCGTTCCTGAGCGTTCAGCAGCACGTTGAACTTGGCACGCTCAACGTTAACGTTCGACAGCACGGTCCGTGTGCCGACGGCTTTAGGGTTGCCGGCTTGTTTTCCACACAACTTGGCTCGATGAACGCCGACCGGAGTCTCTCCGTCACACGTTCACCCGGAAAACTCGACGGGGGAGCAGTCAAAGATAGCAAGACAGCCGAAGATCGATATCAGCGATGCAAGTAGAACACCCTAGCGTCAGCCGCCACGGCTCAAATAGTTCTTCCCTAATTCGTTTTATTTTGGAACGTTGGAGAGTAAGATGGTTATGAGGGAAAAGATCACTTACTCATACTTCTATATCCCTTTGGTGAACTGAACAAGAGCGGTATTTAGATTGGATGATGCACTCGTTTTACCGTGTTGAAACATTCTGGGAATCTAAAACAGTGTGTTGTATCGGGATTCGAGCCAGGGATGTCTTACAGGTAATAAGACCTATAGAGAACAGTCTTATTTGGACACGATATCTTTCTGGTGCAACAACTAACTTACGTTTCTCATTATAAATAAACGCACTATATCGCACTGAGTAAAATTTATATGTATTGTAGCCTTTGAATGTATTAATAACGAAACGCAACTTGAACATTTCTTGCGAATCAATACCCAGTAGTAGAAACGCGAGGACCAACCACACAAGGTCCGTCGTAGGTGTCTCTAGTTGCACGGCGAAATGCCTTGATATGATGATGGAAATCTGCATCTTCTCGACGAAACTAACTTCTTAAAAAGAACTCTTACTGTTAACATCAAAGTACTGCCTTGAGTGTCACTTCATGAAAGGCTGTGGTAACAGGGAACACGGAACTTGGGCAAAGACTTGGAACCCCAGTGTTCCAATTGATTCGCGGAAGAGTGTTCCATCTGCGTTGAAAAATCTTATATGACAAACACTGAGAAAGAAGTTTCTTGTGATAACTAAAGTTATGTTACGCGCATGAAATACTGAACAGTAATATCTATGAAACTACAACGAGAAACCTCGGTCTGAGGGCCACATATACCGTGTGTCGCAAGATAAATGGTCAATATTCAGGTATGTGACAAGAACGTTCATTTGAAACAGAAAACTTCAGAAGGACATATTCCCTATTCCGGATGGTTTCCGAGATAGAAGACATTTAGTGTACATTTGGTTCTTGGCTAGAGGCACTTACGTAAGCGTCCTACGTCCCCCCCCCCCCCCCCCCCAACCAACTCTTTCACCTTAACCTGTCTCGTTGCTTTCAGTCCCTTTCCCCGGGATGTCTTTCTGCCACTAAACCAGTGCCTTCAACGCTCATTTGTCTGTGATGTGTTTTGAGTGAAGTAGTGCAAGGCACTGAGAGTTCATGAAAGGCAAGGATCGGTTAACTTTGTTTGCACACAAGCCGGCTAAAATGCCACAAACCTTCATTAGTTAAGAATATATATGGTTCAAATGGCTCTGAGCACTATGGGACTTAACATCTATGGTCATCAGTCCCCTAGAACTTAGAACTACTTAAACCTAACTAACCTAAGGACAGCACACAACACCCAGCCATCACGAGGCAGAGAAAATCCCTGACCCCGCCGGGAATCGAACCCGGGAACCCGGGCGTGGGAAGCGAGAACGCTACCGCACGACCACGAGATGCGGGCTAAGAATATATAGATCTGGTTTATGTTTACGGCTTCTTCGGTTGTAATGATCCTGCTGCTGCCGAAGAATGTCATCGGCGCTTTCTGACACGTCGAATTCCTTACCGTAGAGTGTTTACATGAGTTTTCAGCACACTGTGTGAAGTTTGTATGCTTCCAAGTCCACTTTATTCATCTAAACATGTACTTCAGCAACTTGCGCAGGAACAGCAGCATTATTCAAGCGGTGCAGCGTAGTCCTGTTACCAGCACATGTAGAATTCCTGCACTTTTCAGTGTACGATGAACACGTGTACGGGAAACATTACATGCGGAGAACTTGTACCCAAATCACATAAAGTGAGTCCACAATCTTCACATTGGTGACAATGCCGGACAACGTGAATTTTATCACTTGTTAAATAACAATCGTCAATTACTTCCATTAATTCTGTTTACTGATGAGGCCAACTTTATACAGAACGGAATCAACAAAACACGTAATAAACATCGATGGTCCCAGTAAAATCCACACGCTACAGTGGAAACCAGTTTCAGAGTTTCTTTTTCGATAAATGTTTGGTGCGGTAGGATCGGTGACATTTTGATAGGTCCAGACATTTTAGAAGAGCGAATGACGGGACGAATTTTTTTTATTTTATTTATTTGAAAATTCGTTTCTTGATCCTATTGAGAACGTTTATTCACCAAGATCGCCATATGTTAACGCCATTAGATTCTAGCTTACGGGATTGGATGATGTCCGAGGCGTACAAACGAAAGGTGAATACGTGAAATGAACCGCTTGATCGAACCGCTGACGCTGCCACCCTCATTAGGGAACGGGCAAAGGCATTCAGACACGCAAGACAACATATTCTTCCAAGAGTGCACAAATTCATTTTGAAAATAACGGTGGGATATTAGAACATTTATTGCGAAGTGTACAGCAGTCCAAAGTGACGTGTACGATAATTCATAGAGGTGAATGTGTCAAAAATACATATTTTTAAGTAATATTTTATTAAACGCATTTTGTAACATTTACTATTTTAGGCATGTACATATCTAAACCTGACATTGTGCTGAATAGTACAGAAAACATATAAGAATGTACATTAAATGTTTTCTGTTTCGTAAACCAATTGAAATAGGGCACATGTCCATATGAAGTTTTTTGCTTCAGGTGACCTTTGCTGTCGCGTTTCTGAATATTGACCATTAGTCCTGGGACAGTCTGTACTGCTTGCATAAAATAAGAATCTAATGTGAACAATGAATCTTACAAATTCTCTGCTTTCGAAATCCACGTGGTTGTCTTCGATCAAATGCGGTGTTGAATGCACTTTGTTCTCTAGTACCTGTGCGCTACACCTATGGCTAAGAGGTTTCTTTTATACCTCGCTTTTTTTTTATTTTCTACTGTAAGTATTTATAATATGTTGCCAGCAGATTCAGACAGGGAACTGATAATTCTCAGGTATTCATTATAAAAAAAGATGTAATCGTACTTCATTAGCCACGCATACAATTTATCTCATTATTTAGACCCAGGCATGATAATTTCAGATAACTCTGCAACTATTACTTAACATATCTTGACTTTTCCAGTTTTAATCCAGTTGATAGTGGCCTGCTTAAAACAGTGTAAATGCTTTGTTTGAAGTTTAACTTATACTTTGTGTTCTGCCTCACGGCAGGTCTTGTCATGGGGGAAGCCTCGTCAGAGAGGTCCACCGCATGAGCGTCTAGGGAAGTGATCCAGTGGTGGTTTCCCGTTGCCTTCCACTGATGATAATGAAATGATAATGAGGACAACACAACACCCATTCCTTGAGCGGAGAAAATCTCCGACCCAGTCTGGAATCGAACCCGGGCCCCTTGGCGTGACAGACCGCCGTGCTGACCACGCAGCTATCGGGGCAGACTTTAACCTACAAACAACAGCTAATTTATCCGAGAGGCGTTCAGTAAGTAAAGCGTCACATTTTTCCCCCTAAATGCAGGATTTATTCAGGATTCCAATACACCACATTAATTCTCTCCCTTGTGGCTAAAAACCCCTATTTATCAACATAATCTCCTTTCAATGCGATGATTTTACGCCACCTTACTGGGAGAGACTGTATGACCGCTTGTTACTACTCTAATGGTCGACATCGGGTCCAACAACTTGCTGCATCAATAACCTCCCCATTATCTCCATACTACGTCCCGTAGAGAGCATCATTCATTAGGCCATAGAGATGGAAATCGGCTGTAGGGTGGATGTGGAAGAACAGTCCAATGAAGGGAGCTCCTCTCGGATACACAGACTTGTGTGTGGCCTTGTGTTCTCATGGAGAATTTCGTTTAAATTTTTGTTGTGACGAACACGGTGAAGTCGTTTCCTCAATTTCCCGAGGGTAGCACAGTGCACTTCAGTGCTGGCCGTTGCTCTATCAGGGAGGACACCAAACAGCATGAATTCAGAGTCCCGGAAGACATCGCCATAGCTTTACCGGCTTAGGGTGCTGCTTTAAACTTTTTCCCCGGAGGAGAGGTAGTGTGGCGTCACTCCATCGACTGATATTAAAATGTAAACTTTCACGGCCGGAAATATCACGTCCATTATAATTATCCGGGCTGTTATGCGGTGGTCAGTTGATGAATTCTGAGGTGATTCCCAACGTTTCGTCTCCGACTGCGGGAGACATCTTCAAGGGGGTCCGTAGCTTGATGGAAGGTCCAACACACACACTGGCTCGCTACTGACTGCCGCTAAATTCCGTGTCCGCGCGCCCCCGCGCCGCGGCGTGACGTCACGTGTTTTGAAAACGTCAGTGCAATTGGCCGCTGTCCGTCGCCGTCGATCGCCGTTGCCGTTGCCATCACCCAGTAGTGGACGAGTGGTACACATCTTCTTTAACACCGGCATCCATATACCGTTTAATTTGACGTCCTCCTCCTCTCGGTTGAAATTATTTGGGTGTTTAGGGATTTCGATTGCCTCCCTGTAGAGCCTTGCGTAGTATCCGCTCGTGGTCGCTAGTACTTGCGTCTCCTCGAAACGAATATTGTGGTTCCCTGGCTGGAAAGCATGCTCCGCAACAGCTGATCGTTCCGTTTCTCCTCTTCTACAATTTCCCTTGTGCTCTTCCAAACGTTTAGAAACAGTTCTTTTGGTGGTACCCACATAAACATCACCACAGTTGCATGGGATCCTATACACTCCACATTCTTCCAATGGTTTGCGAGCGCCCTTGGCAGGCCTAAGGCATTCCTATATATTCCTGGTGGGCTTGTAAATTACGGTAATATTCCGCTTCGTCAAGATCCTCCCTATTCTTTCCGTTACATTTTTAACAAACGGCAGGAAAACCTTAGATTTTGCAGTAGCCTGTACGTCAGTATGATTTCTGCGTGGCTGCCTCAACGCACGTTTTATTTCGGCGGACGAATATCCGTTCTTCGTTAGTGCATTGTGGAGATGTTCCATCTCAGCGTCGAGCAACTCAGGTTCACAAATATTTCTAGCTCTGTCCGCTAACGTCTTGATAACACCCCGCTTCTGTTGTGGGTGGTGGTTCGAATCCCGGTGCAAATAACGGTCCGTGTGCGTGGGTTTGCGGTACACTGAGTGGCCCAAACTACCATTTTCGTTTCTAAACACAAGCACATCGAGGAAATGTAGTTTGCCGTCTACCTCCTCCTCCATAGTAAACTGAATTCTTGAGTTTATACTGTTCAGATGTTCGTGGAACCGGCTTAGTTCCTCCCTACCATGTCTCCACAACACAAACGTGTCATCCACGTATCGGAACCATACATTTGGTTTCTTGCCGGCAGTACCTAAGGCCTGTTCTTCGAATTTCTCCATAAAGAAGTTTGCAATTACGGGACTTAGGGGGCTTCCCATAGCCACGCCATCCGTTTGCTCATAAAACTGTTCATTCCACTTGAAGTATGTGGTCGTCAAACAACACTTAAACAGCTCTAAAATATCGGCAGGAAAAATTCGATCCAGCTGTTCCAATACATCATTAAGTGGAACCATGGTAAACAGCGATACCACATCGAAGCTGACCAATATGTCCTCCGGCTGGACCACTATGCCATTCAATCTGCTGATGAAATGTGTCGAATTCTTTATATACGAGTCCGAACGGCCCACATGTGGTTTTAACAGCGTAGTCAAAAACTTGGCTAAGGAGTAAGTGGGCGAACCAATGGCACTTAGTATCGGTCTTAACGGAACATTTTCTTTATGAATTTTGGGCAATCCATAAAGCCTCGGTGGTAGCGCAACCGAACTGCAGAGACGTTTCTGTACACTCTCTTCAATGGAGGACTTTTTTATTAACCGCGACACAGTTCTGAGAACGTTGTTAGTGGGGTCCTTATTCAGCTTCCTATATGCTTGCGGATCCAGTAGATCCGTAATTTTTCTCTGATAGTCGGCTACATCCATAACCACCGTTGCGCTTCCTTTGTCAGCTGGGAGAACCAAAATACTATCGTCGTCATTCAGGAGTTTTAAAGCTCTTCTCTCACCCACAGTTATATTACTTTTCGGCGGTTTTGCATTGGCTAATATTCTCACTGTTTCTATACGGATTTCTTCAGCTGTTACAGAATCTACACTGCGAATTCCTGCTTCTACATTGGCTATAATTTCTTCCGTGGGCACAAAACGCGGACTAACAGCAAAATTTCCTCCCTTGGCAAGCACAGATGTCTCATCGTCAGATAACGAACGTTTGGACAAATTGATAACGGTCCGGGAAATGTCTAAATGCCGAACAGTCTGATTAGGTAGCAAATTATCAAACTTCTTCTTCTGTCTACTAGACGTTGTCAACATACGCTTCCCCATGGTATCATGCAGTAGTCTATCAATTTTATCCCAGTCACCGCTGCACAGTTTATTACTGATCGTAATATGGAGAGACATTAACTTACAGTTTGTGCTTGCCAAGTCCCGTCGGGTCTGCTGAATGCGCTCTCGTAGTAAGGCCTCCTCAGCCCGTTTGAAAATGCGTTGTGCCTTTCCCGAATAGAACAGTCGCTTTATCTTCAGAAACTTCGGTATAACGCCGACGGCTCTGCAACGAGACAGGAATGTGAGGGAACACAAGAGCTGCACTCTCTTCTTCTGGAGTCCTTCCAGGCGTCGCACTTCTCTTGACATCTCCTCCTCGTAGAGGCGTCTGATACTAAAATGTAAACTTTCACGGCCGGAAATATCATGTCCATTATAATTATCCGGGCTGTTATGCCGTGGTCGGTTGATGAATTCTGAGGTGATTCCCAACGTTTCGTCTCCGACTGCGGGAGACATCTTCAAGGGGGTCCGTAGCCTGATGGAAGGTCCAACACACACACTGGCTCGCTACTGACTGCCGCTAAATTCCGTGTCCGCGCGCCCCCGCGCCGCGGCGTGACGTCACGTGTTTTGAAAACGTCAGTGTAGTAGACGAGTGGTACACATCTTCTTTAATACCGGCATCCATATACCGTTTAATTTGACGCCCTCCTCCTTTCGGTTGAAATTATTTGGGTGTTTAGCGATTTCGATTGCCTCCCTGTAGAGCCTTTCGTAGTATCCGCTCGTGGTCGCTAGTACTTGTGTCTCCTCGAAACGAATATTGTGGTTCCCTGGCTGGAAAGCATGCTCCGCAACAGCCGATCGTTCCGTTTCTCCTCATCTACAATTTCCCTTGTGCTCTTCCAAACGTTTAGAAACAGTTCTTTTGGTGGTACCCACATAAACATCACCACAGCTGCATGGGATCCTATACACTCCAGATTTTTCCAATGGTTTTATATCCTCTCTAGTCCGACCATCATCAACGTTGGGAATCACCTCAGAATTCATCAACCGACCACGGCATAACAGCCCGGATAATTATAATGGACACTCCATCGACTGCCATTTTCTTTCCGGTTCGAAGTAATGAACTAACGTGTCATTGCTTGTGACGATGTTTGCCACGATCAGCCTCCTAGTGCACACGCATTTAAGCACAGATGGCCCTTCGTTGCTCTCTATGTCTCCTGTTAGGTGGCGAAGAACCCAGCGGGCACACACCTTTGAGTAGCGCACCTGGCGGACGAGTGTGTTAGTACAACTAACAGCGACGTCCAGCTACGCAGTCAGCTTTTTGGTTGTTATCCGTCGACCACATCGAGTGAGACTGTCCGAACGTTCTAACATTGTAGGTGTTACAGCTGTGTATAACCTGCCGGCACGCCGGACACCGGACAGGTTTGCGCAAACTCGTTACGGTGGTGACAGGTGACTCGACCAACAACTTTGTTGTTGTTGTTGTTGTGGTCTTCAGTCCAGAGACTGGTTTGATGCAGTTCTCCATGCTACTCTATCCTGTGCAAGGTTCTTCATCTCCCAATACCTACTGCAACTTACATATCTCTTGGTCTCCCTCTACGATTTTTACCCTCCACGCTGCCCTCCAATACTAAATTGGTCATCCCTTGATGCCTCAGAATACGCCCGACCAACTGATCCCTTCATCTAGTCAAGTCGTGCCACAAATTTCTCTTCTCCCCAATTCTATTCAATACCTCCTCATTAGTTATACGATCTACCCATCTAGTCTTCAGCATTCCTCTGTAGCACCACATTTCGAAAGCTTCTATTCTCTTCTTGTCTAAACTATTTATCGTCCACGTTTCACTTCCACACATGGCTACACTCCATAGAAATACTTTCAGAAACTACTTCCTGACACTTAAATCTATACTCGATGTTAACAAATTTCTCTTCTTCAGAAACGCTTTCCTTGCCATTGCCAGTCTACATTTTATATCCTCTCTACTTCGACCAACATCAGCTATTTTGCTCCCCAAATAGCAAAACTCATTTACTACTTTAACGTCTCATTTCCTGATCTAATTCCCGCAGCATGACCCGATTTAATTCGACTACATTCCATTAGCCTCGTTTTCCTTCTGTTGATGTTCATCTTATATCCTCCTTTCAACACACTGTACATTCCGTTCAACTGCTCTTCCAAGTCCTTTGTTGTCTCTGACAGAATTACAGTGTCGTCGGCGATTGTATTTCTTCTCCATGGATTTTAATTCCTACTCCGAATTTTTCTTTTGTTTCCTTTACTGCTTGCTCAATATAAAGATTGAATAACATCGGGGATAGGCTACAACCCTGTCTCACTCCCTTCCCAACCACTGCATCCCTTTCATGCCCCTCGACTCTTATAATTGCCATCTGTTTTCTGTACAAATTGTAAGTAGCCTTTCGCCTTCTGCGCTTTTATTCACTGCCAGGACTCCATAGATATTCTGCAAGCGCCTATGAGTATCTGAGATGTTTTCCTTTTCCTCCAACAGAAACATAATGATAGTTCTCCGCTGGGAAAGCACCTCCGTGTCGGATGCCATTTTGAAGGGTAGGTATTGCGCCCCCACACATCTGAACTTCATGAAACTGTAGGGGCCGAACTGAGAGAATTGCACGACGTCCCACAGCAGATTACGAATTTTTTTAACCGAAAATGGCCGAGAAAAAGAAGTTGTCCATTACTTACTGAACTCCTCTCATATAATAGGAGGAGAATTCACTTTTTTATAAATCAGCCGTTTTTTACTTTTCTCATTAGAAACATAAATACATTAAAGCAAGGAATTCCAATTTTTGATAGTATCAATAGACTGACATAATCATAATTTGTTGTTAGTCTATGTCACAGTAGTGGTCTGCAGTGGACAGTTCTGTCTGTTGATACATGGAGGCTATTTTTCTTTTCAAGGCCCGATCGTTCATGAAATTAAAAACACAGTGAAAATCGGATGCAGCTTTGTGCAGATGTGTCTCGCACTGTGTCTAGTACATCCGTCGACCGCGTCACGTCGCAGTTTTCAATTCTGAGCGCTCAGAGAGCGGGTTAAGTAGGCGCTTACAACATAGTCTGAAATGTGAAGTTCATGATGTCATTCGATTTCTTCGTGCTGAGAGGTTCTACACTATTAGATCAAAAGTATCCGGACACCCCCCAAAACATAGGTTTTTCATATTAGGTGCATTCTGCCGCCACCTACTGCGACATATTCCGTATCACAAATCTCAGTAGTCATTAGACATCGTGAGAGAGCAGAATGGGGCGCTCCGCGGAACTCACGGACTTCGAACGTGTCAAGTGATTGGGTGTTACTTGTGTCATGCGTCTGTACGCGAGATTTCCACACTCCTAGGTCCACTGATTCCGATCTAAATGTGAGGTGGAAACGTAAAGGGACACGTACAGCACAAAAGCGTACAGGCCGACCTTGGCTGTTGACTGACAGACACCATCGACAGTTGAAGAGGTCCTAATGTGTAATAGGCAGACATCTGTCCAGACGATTACACAGGAATTCCAAACTGAATCAGGATCCACTGCAAGTACTATGGCAGTTAGACGGGAGGTGAGAAAATTTGGCTTTCATGGTCGAGCTGCTCATAAGCCACACATCACGCCGGTAAATGCCAAACGACACCTCGCTTAGTGTAAGGAGCGGAAACATTGGACGATTGAACGGCGGAAAAACGTTGTGTGGAGAGACGTATCACGGTGCACAAAGTGGCGATCCGATGGCAGGGTGTGGGCGTGATGAATTTCTGGTGACCGTCATCTGCCAGCGTGTGTAGTGCCAACAGTAAAATTCGGAGGTGGCGGTGTTGTTACGGTGTGGTCGTGTTTTTAATGGATGGGGTTTGCGCCCGTTGTTGTTTTGCGTAGCAGTATCACATCTCAGGCCTACATTGATGTTTTAAGCACCTTCTTGCTTCCCACAGTTGAAGAACAATTCGGGGATGGCGACTGCATCTTTCAACACTATCGAGCACCTTTTCAAAAAGCGAAGTGGTCACACGACAATAACATCCCCGTAATGGACTGGCCTGCGCAGAGTCCTGAGCTGAATCCTACAGAACACCTTTGGGATGTTTTGGAACGCCGACTTCGTACCACGCCGACCGACATCGATACCTCTCATCAGTGCAGCACTCCGTGAAGAACGGGCTGTCATTCTCCATGAAAACTTCCTGCATGTGATTGAACGTAAGCCTGCGAGAGTGGAAGCTGTCATCAAGGCTAAGTGTGTGCCAGCACCATATTGAATTCCAGCATTACCGATGGAGGGCGCCACGAACTTGTAAGTCATATCCAGTCGGTTGTCCGTATACTTTTGATCACATAGTGCACCTGATTTCAGGCAGCGCAAGAAACGTAACTGTCATTTGTGACAGCAAATTGCAGCAATGGTGCAGGAGCTTTCCATCAGGGTGTGCAGACGTTCATGATGCAGGCGGTCAGGGAAGGAAGCATCAACTGGCGATCTTATTCAGCGATTGGATCAGACGGTTCCAACAAAGCGTGCGTGAAGGGCAGTTCAGAACAAGCGAATGGAAATGTCATCTGGCACTGTCCCTGTACACGATGTGACGGTACGTCACATAAATTGGCATTTTGAAAAAGAAAAGGGTTTTTGCTTGTGTGACATGTGAACTATAAATTATTTCAACACTGCGTACGTGTGCGTGATGTATAATAAATATTAAAAAGTGTAATTATTACCACCAAAGCTCACAAACAGCGATGTGATTAACACAGAACATTTTTTGTCTATAATCTCTGTGTAATGAAAATGAACATGACCAGAGACTATTGTTTTATTGAACTCTCTCTTATTTTGTTTCGTCTAGCGGAAGGCCGCCATTGTATTACAGCCTGGTATTTAATGTAAGTTTGGCTGTAATTTAGCAAAATATACTTATAATTGTTACGAGAAAGTGTGTATTATAGATTTAGTGGGCACCTCTCATGATAGTAATCATTAATTATAATTAAAAAATTTATTTTCATAATTTCGTGTTGCAGGGAGCTCATGTCCCCTAGCAGCATTTGGTCGTCCACTACGCTGACGATATTTTATAATTAGAAATTAATGTCGGAATATTAAATGTAAATGTGAGAGATTTCCCTATTTCAATCTTCCAATAGTTTCAGAGTTAACAGATTAAAAATAGATTTCATTTACTAATATTTAGAATACTGAATGAGTTAAGTACGTTTTAAGTTTGGTTGCTTAACGGCAAATGAGATTCTCTCCAGATTTGCCTTCCAAATAACGAATAATATATAATGAAAAATACTCCATTCAAAGAGCATAACAATATCTCAGTTACTATATGGAGTTTGGTTCAAATGGCTCTGAGCACTATGGGACTTAACTGCTAAGGTCATCAGTTCCCTAGAACTTAGAACTACTTAAATCTAACTAACCTAAGCACATAACACACATCCATGCCCGAGGCAGGATTCGAACCTGCGACCGTAGCGGTTTTGTACATAATGACCAGTAGCCCCCTGAGAGCCAATTACAGGTGTCGTAAAAGCACGCACATTTTCTTTTCAAAATAGCAGTGCTCACGAGAAGTATCTTTAGAAGGCGGTGAGTGGCGCGGTGTGTTTAAAATATTATTCCGTACGTACTTGGGAATAGCCGAGGTCCATACGTATGTTCTAGTGGTATTGGGTTATTTCAAAGTCTCATGCTAGACCACAATATTTAACAAAGTAAATAATATTGCAGTATTTAATAGATATTTATTTTTGTTTGGTACCGCGAGAAGTAAAATACCCCTGTACCGTGATAACGACAATGTTCGGCCCCACGCTGCAGTTGCAACAATGACGTTGCTACAGCGTTGTCAGTTCGGAGTGTCTGATCGCCAGCATGTAGGCCGGCCTTGACTCATTCTGATTTTCATCTCTTTGCCAACGTGAACCGCTGGCCACGAGATAAGCAGTTTACATACAACGAGCTGTAGACCAGCGAAGAGAATTGGTGGACTGTAAAGGCGGCTGCCCTCTATGGCGAGAATATTGGAAACTTAGTGTATTGGAAAACTGGTACCATTTTACGACAAATATTTAAGGCGCACTGGTGACTGTATAGAGAAGTAGCTGGAACTGTATTGCTAAATGTTACAAGTAAAACGTTTGATTTTCACTGTAGTTTCGATTTCACGACCGAAGGAAACTTGAAAAAAAATATCCCTCGTATAACTCTTTCTACGCCTGTAAAAGCTCTACTGTATGACAAGTATTTACAGAACCTGACCTGGGAACTGATTAATTAATTTTAATATAGTTAATTCTAATTTTACCCTCACTTGTCTCCTAGAAAACCACATTTACAGTGTAGTCAACGTCGCGAAATTTCTTATGTGCAGCGTATTTTAAAAGTACGAACCACCTTCAAAAATTCTCACGTTCAAGTTTCTACTGACTTCATCGGGACTGAGAGAAGCTTGTTCTCAACTTGCCTTCCGGGGTCGTTTTTGCGCGCACGAATTCATCCAGAGTTGAGAGAAGCTTTTAATACATACAGAGAGCCAAAGCGTCCCGGTTTATTCCGGAATACGTAAAGATGACGTCTCCAGAGTGCTCTCATACCGCTGTCGTCGGATCGATAAATGTGGCTAGTCGACCGACGACACTGGCCGCGGGTATTCCTGGCCGCCGCTGTGCTGGAATACGTTAGCGGTGTAACCTTCATCGGGCCGTGCTCTGGTTGCTCACGTGTCTTCACGTTTAGTGTCAGTTCTCTCGGAGACTGTGTATAGTCCAGCTGTGCGTGCTGTTTCATCCGAATTGCTCGACACTTTACAGCTGCCACAGCATATATCACAGGCTACGCAGATGCAGTCCCAAGAATTTTGTCATCGGGCGCGATGGAGCTGTGACTGAAGACGAGTCCTCGTATTCGCCTGTCCACTATCTCCTTCGACAAGGGCAGGGCTATTTCTTTCCGCAGGCCTTGGGGCCTGTGTTGCATGTCTCATGACCTCAAAGACGAAGAGACGTCAAGACCTGATCTCTCTTTCTTCCGACTCTTCCGTGCTCTTTCTTTTCTGATTCTGTCTTACTCACGTCTTCGCTACACTCTTACAACCAGAGAACTGGCCTGAGGGTAACGTATTGGCTTACGTCTCGCAGAACCGAAGACGAGTGCCCTCTGCACTCGTTCGTGTTTCAGAATTTTTTCCTGGAAAAAGGTACAGTGTAATCATACGGATACCAAAGAGCAAACATCTCCCCCTGTTCTCGGTCCTTGTTCTCTCTGCCCAGCAGTTACGTGGCGTCCTCGCCAGTTAACTTCATTCTCACAGTATTTCCATATAGATTATCTGTTTATTAGATGTAATTGTCTGCATGATTCCAAACTAGCCACTTCACAGGCTACGTATTGAAATAAAACAACCCCTTGTTTAACAATCCTTTTTTCGGTACCCTAATGAAATGCTCTCCGAAGACGATATTTATTGAAAATTTCGTAATTACAGTTGTATCTAGTATACCACTACAAAATAAGTGATTTCGTATAAAGCATTACATTTCATAAAATTTATTATTTCATTTGTTTACTTGTATGTCATGTTCGTCCAATATATGCTAGCATTATTTTGCATTCACTTATTAAGCCACAATTAAGAAAAATTAGGTGGGCATTGTTGTTTCGCACTCTTATGTATAATGTGATGTATACCTTATGTAAAAATGTTTTATATCATATACTCCAGATTGGGCATAAAATACGAAAGATTTTGTGAATAGTCATTCAAAATAACTTCGAACTCTTTATTGTCAATATAGAATATTGTACTACAGTTTTCCTGACTTTCATGGTTAATAACATTTAAATAGGGGGGCAGAAGGCTCAGAGGAGGCTCACTTGGAGGCAGTTCACAGACTCGAGCACTGTGTCGCACACCAGTGTAATAATCTAATTGTTGTACTACGGTTTTGTGGCTATG
This sequence comes from Schistocerca serialis cubense, assembly GCF_023864345.2. Taxonomy (NCBI): domain Eukaryota; kingdom Metazoa; phylum Arthropoda; class Insecta; order Orthoptera; family Acrididae; genus Schistocerca; species Schistocerca serialis. The sequence continues at coordinate 160,320,674 of NC_064645.1, forward strand.
TAGCCTGTTATGTGGAGTGGGCTCACACCAAGAAGTAGTGCAGCTTGTCATTAATAAACCACTATAAAACAACTTGGTACCTGGATTTTTTCATGGAATTCACGTAACTAGATACAGTTTGCAGATGAAATGGGCCGGGATGACAACTTCAGTAGCAGCAGCAGGGAGCAGATTACTTCTAGTTACACAAAACTAAGATATGTATAAGCAATGAACTAAACTTTATGTATCACTGCAGAACTAACTAATAAAGTGTAATGTTGGGAAACTGTTCTACCACTAAGCATGTGTATTTGTCTCAAGTTATCTTTGAGTGGTGGAGGCCAGAGTGATCAGAAAAAAAGGCACCCTCATGAACACACGATCTTGATGTCATTGCAGCGCAAGTATAACGACAAACTTTTCAAATTCTCTGTTTCATCAAATAATCTTTCAATGATTATTTCAGTTGTATATTAAAGCCACAATTCCAATCTCCCCTGAAGGTCGATGGCAGCGTGTCATGACCTCACACAAATGCAGGATGCTTTTTGATCGGTACCCCTGGGAGTTCCAGTGGGATGGCTACCACGAGTTGGGTGGTTGAAGCAATCTGGAACATTATATAATAATTAGTACTGGAATACTTTAGTAAATAACTTTTACTTAACTTTGCCCTGCTACTGCACTCCACAACATGACTAACATCTATCTTTCTTGAATACAAAGGACTCATTAACAAACATTAACTGGATTATACAACAAGCAAGATAACACAATTCTGGTATTATGTGCGTAATACAAGCGCGAACTAGAGGCTGCGAAACCTAGCGAGCTAAACCCTATTCTAATCTGACTTCGCTCACGACCTGTAGCTGACTCGGCCAATGCGATCTGCAAGTCTCTGTCCGCGCCACACGGCGGCGCTGCAAGCGCCAGCGAATCCAGAGAGGTTGCAAGTGCTGGACCGCTATCAATTATCGCAATCTCTGGCGTGGTGTCTAACGTTGACACCACATCGCCCCTCCCTCCCCCCCACCCCTGCCAAATTTTGTTACAGTACTCAACATACGATCATGAGTATGCTACTTGCTTTTCATGTGCAAGTTAGTAACTAACAGACTGGTTTTGAATTAATAACACTAAACATATTAGCTACTAATACAGACAAACTAAGATATTTATTTTACTTTTTATTTATTATTCATTTTTTATTTATTTATTTTTTTGCATGCTGTTGATACTACTTTTTAAGAAATTTTCGTCCACGGTATGGAAAGAACTGTCCAAAGTAGTGATAATAGGCTGAATTTCAAATTTTTGTATCTGTCAGCTATCTATTTATGTTATTGGGAAACTGATGAAAAGCTTTTGTGCCTGCACGTTGAAATCCTCTCTGAGACGCCGGCGGCTTGAGTAATGAGTATGGAAGATAAGATTTCCCTCTTTGTAGCTATGGACATCACTATTTTCCCAAATCGTGACGTTATTTTCGGCGTTTTTACTGGCGAACATATATATTGTGGTGTCACCGCCAGACACCACACTTGCTAGGTGGTAGCTTAAATCGGCCGCGGTCCATTTAGTACATGTCGGACCCGCGTGTCGCCACTGTGTGATCACAGACCGAGCGCCACCACAAGGCAGGTCTCGAGATACGGAATAGCACTCGCCCCAGTTGTACGGACGACATTGCTAGCGACTACACGGACGAAGCATCGCTCATTAGCCGAGCAGACAGTTAGAATAGCCTTCAGCTAAGTCCATGGCTACGACCTAGCAAGGCGCCAATTGTAACCTTGCATGTACCTCAAGATAGAGTCTCACTTGTATCACCAAGAATGCTGTATACCAAATGACTATATAAAAAGTTAAGTGTTCTAGTAGCTACATACTTTTCTTTATAACATTAATAAGTATCCTGTTTCAGACCTCTATCTAGCCTCCTTAAAGTAACGCGTGCCTTTCGGCTACTTCAGTGTGGCGTAGCTGTCTTGTTACGCCACAACATATATTGTGAGACAGAGCTCAAATTATCTAATTTCGTGAAGAAGCATCTATAAGATAATTAAGGAGAGGCACCCAGAAGTGGAAGAGGAAACGAAACTTCACGGATTACAGCAGTGATTCAAGTCACATTTATGGAGAACTTGTCAGTATCGACCCACATATCAGTATAGCGACGCAACACCTCTAGCTTGGATGTATGCACTGATTCGGTTGGGAGGGTGTCGTAAAAACGTTGTGTCCTCTCGTGAGGCAAACCGGCCCGTAACTGTTTTAACTGGTCCTTGGTAGTGACACTAGGATGTAGTTGACATCCGCGCTGGTGCCACAAATGTTGTATTGGGAACAGATCTGGGGATTGTGCTGGCAACATGAGTACCTCAACGTCATGGGGTAAACATCGCTTTTCTGAAAAATTGCGCCACGATGCTATCGCATGAGAGGTGGTAACACGTATAGATTCAAGGTGAATGTGACGCACCATTGGCCGTCAGACTTCTCTCAGTCACTACCAGTTGTGGCCTGAAGGTGGTTCTCCTAATTATGACACTAGGAGAAAATCCAGTAAAGTCGATGTGTCTCTGCATAACATTGGAAGAATGGGAAGATGATCATCTGAGCAGTGGAACCGCGTATCATCACTGAACACACTGTGACGCCAGTCATCAACATTCTATGCTTTCCGGTCACGGCAACATTCCAAACACAGCAGTTTGTGTAATGGTTTTAACAGAAGCCTACACGTGGAGTGGAAATCCCATAGTCAGGCTGCAGGTAGTCACTGACCAATGGTGTGGAACGACTCAGAATATCAAAGAGAGCGCACTACGTGTCCTAATATGACAAGCGCATGCGTGAAGGGAACGAGATGTGCTTGGTGCACAATACAGCGATCCTCCCTTGTGGTGGTCAGAAATTTTGGATTGGAACTTTGAGGACAAGCATGCTTGTCCTCACATTTTCATGACAGTCCGACGTCGGACCACTGTCGCAGTCGAATGTCCCACAATTCCACTAGCCATCCAAATGGAGACCCACAGGAGGCCCCATTGAAACTCTGTCAGATGCTGATAAAGCTGAATCAACGAGTACACAGCATTCCATGACCTTCAATGATCACCCAAGATCTGATGACGTTAATACCCCTTAGATGCTCAACCAGAACTTGTAACAAAACTAAACACTACCAACACTAACCCACTTTGGTGATTACGCAATTTACAAAGACCAGCGACACTATTGATTTATACAGGGTGCTCCATGGATAGTGACCGGGCCAAATATCTCACGAAATAAGCATCAAACGATAAAACTACAAAGAACGAAACTCGTCTACCTTGAAGGGGGAAACCAGATGGCGCTATGGTGGGCCCGCTAGATGGCGCTCCCATAGGTCGACTGCATTTTTTAAAAATAGGACCCCCCCCATTTTTATTACATATTCGTGTAGTACGTAAAGAAACATAAATGTTGTAGTTGGACCACTTTTTTCGCTTTGTGGTAGATGGCGCTGTAATAGTCACAAACGTATACGTACGTGGTATCACGTAACATTCCTCCAGTGCGGACGGTATTTGCTACGTGATACATTACCCGTGTTAAAATGGACCGTTCACCAACTGCGGAAAAGGTCGATATCGTGTTGATGTATGGCTATTGTGATCAAAATGCCCAACGGGTGTGTGCTATGTATGCTGCTCGGTATCGTGGACGACATCATCCAAGTGTCCCGACCGCCGGCCGAAGTGGCCGAGCGGTTCTGAGCGCTACAGTCTGGAACCGCGTGACCGCTACGGTCGCAGGTTCGAATCCTGCTTCGGGCATGGATGTGTGTGATGTCCTTAGGTTAGTTAGGTTTAAGTAGTTCTAAGTTCTAGGGGACTTATGACCTCAGCAGTTGAGTCCCATAGTGCTCAGAGCCATTTGTCCCGACCGTTCGCCTGATGGTTACGTTATTTAAGGAAACAGAAAGTGTTCAACCACATGCGAAACGTCAACCACGACCTGCAACAAATGACGATGCCCAAGTAGGTGTTTAAGCTGCTGTCGTGGCTAATCCGCACATCAGTAGCACACAAATTGCGCGAGAATCGGAAATCTCAAAAACGTCGGTGTTGAGAATGCTACATCAACATCGATTGAACCCATACCATATTTCTATGCACCAGGAATTGCATGGCGACGACTTTGAACGTCCTGTATAGTTCTGCCACTGGGCACAAGAGAAATTACGGGACGATGACAGATTTGTTGCACGCGTTCTGTTTAGCGACGAAGTGTCATTCACCAACAGCGGTAACGTAAACCGGCATAATATGCACTATTGGGCAACGTAAAATCCACGATGGCTGCGACAAGTGGAACATCATCGACCTTGGCGGGTTAATGTATGGTGCGTCATTATGGGAGGAAGGATGATTGACCCTCATTTTATCGATGGCAATCTAACTGGTGCATTGTAGGCTGATTTCCTACGTAATGCTCTACCGATGTTACTACAAGATGTTTTACTGCATGACAGAACGGCGATGTACGTCCTACATGTTGGATATCCGGAACATAGCTCGCGTGCGGTTGAAGCGGTATTGAATAGAATATTTCATGACAGGTGGATTGGTCGTCGAAGCACCATGGCCCGCACGTTCACCGGATCTGACGTCCCCGGATTTCTTTCTGTGGGGAAAGTTGAAGGATATTTGCTATCGTGATCCACTGACAACGCCTGACAACGTGCGTCAGCGCATTGTCAATGCATGTGCGAACATTACGGAAGGCGAAACACTCGCTGTTGAGAGGAATGTCGTTACACGTATTGCCAAATGCATTGCCATCTATCACAAAGCGAAAAAAGTGATCCAACTAAAACATTCATATTTCTTTACGTACTACATGAATATATAAGAAGAAATGGGGGTTCCTATTTTTAAAAAAAACGCAGTTGATATCCGTTTGACCTATGGCAGCGCCATCTAGCAGGTCAACCATAGCGCCATCTGGTTTCCCCCTTCAAGCTAGACAAGTTTCGTTCTTTGTAGTTTTTTCGTTTGACGCTTATTTCGTGAGATATATGGCCCGGTCACGATCAACTGACTCCCTGTATATCCGCTAAAGGTGTAGGGTGACACACAAAAACGGGAACATTTCCAAAGTCCAAAGATGAAGAGCCGGCCGCGGTGGTCCCGCGGTTCTAGGCGCGCAGTCCGGAACCGTGCGACTGCTACGGTCGCAGGTTCGAATACTGCCTCGGGCATGGATGTGTGTGATGTCCTTAGGTTAGTTAGGTTTAAGTAGTTCTAAGTTCTAGGGGACTGATGACCACAGCTGTTAAGTCCCATAGTGCTCAGAGCCATTTGAACCATTTGAACCAAAGATGAAGAAAAGAAATTGGATTCATAGTAATAGAAACCTTACAACTTTTTCATTTACGAAACGTTGAGGGAATTTATCGTTTTTTAAAAATTACGTTCTTTCGATTGTGTCCTGTACGAATACATTCGTGAAATCTACTGTTGAGATACCTCATTGACTGCTGCAACATCTCAGCTGGGTTACTGTGAATTACATGCCGAATTCTCTGTTTTAACACAGCCAGGGTTCTTGGTCGAGTCGTGTAGACATCGCTCTTGAGGTATCCCCACAAGAAAAAATCACAAACGGATAAATCTGGCGATCTAGGGGGCCAGGAAATGTTACCGAATCGTGAGATCACACGACTGCCAAACAATTCTTGCATATGTGCCAATGTTGCAGTGCAGTGCTGATGTCGCTCTATCCTGTTGAAACCAGGCTTCTTGAACCTTTGTAAAGTTGTTCAGTGTAGTTGTAGTGAAAGTTCGTAACTTCTCCAAGTAACGATCGGCATTAGCAGTTATTCTGTTTCCCTGTTCATACGGGGTCCGATAATCCCATGTGATGAAACAGCACACCATACTGTCACTTTATAAGCACGTAAAGGGCGCTCACGAACGTCATTAGGATTTGTGTTTGCCCATTAACGATAATTCTGTTTATTCACATAACCTATGAGATGAAAATGTGCCTCATCTGATATCCACAACTTGTTTAGAAATTCATCGTTATTGTTTATTTTGGTATCATTTGTTGACAGAATCTTAATTGTAACCGGTAATCGTTGTCCTTCAATTGTTGCATAATCTGTAGTTTGTACGGATCAAATTTTAAACCAACATGAAGAATTCTGCGAACACTCTCCCGGGACATTCCAACCACCACTGCTGCTTGCCTGCGAATTGAGCACCTAGGACTCCGTAAGACAGGCTCGCGTACAACACCTATGTTCGCTGGAGGACACACCCTTCTTGGGCGTCCTGTTGGTTTCTTCTTGAGGGCAGAACCAGTCTCTTCAAAGTCATTAATCCAACATTTTATCGCTTGTTTTGACGGAACGGCATCATGATGTCCAAAATTATAAAAACGTCAAAACCTCCTCTGCGCCGCTACTACACTATCATTGTTTTCATAAAACATTTTTATGGCTAACGCACGCTGTTGTCCGTTCCACTGATCCATGATTACTGAAATGGCAGACTGTTTACTCGCTAACTGTCACGAACCCGCAGTGATGCCACCTGCCCATGGCATTTCAAACACTCTCGTTATTCAATTGGTTCAAATGGCTCTGAGCACTATGCGACTCAACTGCCGAGGTCATTAGTCCCCTAGAACTTAGAACTAGTTAAACCTAACTTACCTAAGGACATCACACACATCCAGGCCCGAGGCAGGATTCGAACCTGCGACCGTAGCGGTCTCGCGGTTCCAGACTGCAGCGCCTAGAACCGCACGGCCACTTCGGCCGGCATTCTCGTTATTCTGTGTCACCCTGTATTTTCGCGTACAATATTACATTGACATTAGACCATCTCTTCTGAGTGCTACACATTTTGTCAGGCAATATACACTCCTGGAAATGGAAAAAAGAACACATTGACACCGGTGTGTCAGACCCATCATACTTGCTCCGGACACTGCGAGAGGGCTGTACAAGCAATGATCACACGCACGGCACAGTGGACACACCAGGAACCGCGGTGTTGGCCGTCGAATGGCGCTAGCTGCGCAGCATTTGTGCACCGCCGCCGTCAGTGTCAGCCAGTTTGCCGTGGCATACGGAGCTCCATCGCAGTCTTTAACACTGGTAGCATGCCGCGACAGCGTGGACGTGAACCGTATGTGCAGTTGACGGACTTTGAGCGAGGGCGTATAGTGGGCATGCGGGAGGCCGGGTGGACTTACCGCCGAATTGCTCAACACGTGGGGCGTAAGGTCTCCACAGTACATCGATGTTGTCGCCAGCGGTCGACGGAAGGTGCACGTGCCCGTCGACCTGGGACCGGACCGCAGCGACGCACGGATGCACGCCAAGACCGTAGGATCCTACGCAGTGCCGTAGGGGACCGCACCGCCACTTCCCAGCAAATTAGGGACACTGTTGCTCCTGGGGTATCGGCGAGGACCATTCGCAACCGTCTCCATGAAGCTGGGCTACGGTCCCGCACACCGTTAGGCCGTCTTCCGTTCACGCCCCAACATCGTGCAGCCCGCCTCCAGTGGTGACGCGACAGGCGTGAATGGAGGGACGAATGGAGACGTGTCGTCTTCAGCGATGAGAGTCGCTTCTGCCTTGGTGCCAATGATGGTCGTATGCGTGTTTGGCGCCGTGCAGGTGAGCGCCACAATCAGGACTGCATACGACCGAGGCACACAGGGCCAACACCCGGCATCATGGTGTGGGGAGCGATCTCCTACACTGGCCGTACACCACTGGTGATCGTCGAGGGGACACTGAATAGTGCACGGTACATCCAAACCGTCATCGAACCCATCGTTCTACCATTCCTAGACCGGCAAGGGAACTTGTTGTTCCAACAGGACAATGCACGTCCGCATGTATCACGTGCCACCCAACGTGCTCAACTACCATGGCCAGCAAGATCTCCGGATCTGTCCCCCATTGAGCATGTTTGGGACTGGATGAAGCGTCGTCTCACGCGGTCTGCACGTCCAGCACGAACGCTGGTCCAACTGAGGCGCCAGGTGGAAATGGCATGGCAAGCCGTTCCACAGGACTACATCCAGCATCTCTACGATCGTCTCCATGGGAGAATAGCAGCCTGCATTGCTGCGAAAGGTGGATATACACTGTACTAGTGCCAACATTGTGCATGCTCTGTTGCCTGTGTCTATGTGCCTGTGGTTCTGTCAGAGTGATCATGTGGTGTATCTGACCCCAGGAATGTGTCAATAAAGTTTCCCCTTCCTGGGACAATGAATTCACGGTGTTCTTATTTCAATTTCCATTACTGTATGTTGTTCATGAGTTACCCTAGATTTATACACTGAGTAGCCAAACTATTACGACCACCTGTTTCATAGCGTGTTGGTCCACAATTGAAGCGCAAAACAGTAGCTATTCTGCGTGACATGGATTCGACAAGTCCTTTGTATGTTTCCGATGGTATGTGGTAGCATACGTCAGCGCACAGGTCATGTTGTTCCCATAAATTACGGGCTGGTGGTTTGCCGGTACTGAGTTGACACGTGATATCATCCCCGGTTTCTCTTTTTGGGTTTATATCAGGCGAATTCGGTGGCTAAGTCATCAGCATGAGTTCACTGTACGCTCCTCAGATCACTGTAACACGGTTCTTGTCTTGTGACATGGACAGTTATCCTGCTGGAAGAAATCATTGTTTGAAGAGGCACCTAGCTGCAGTAATGTTCGTGTAGTCTGCAGCTGTGACGGTACCTTCGACTGCTGCCACAGCTCTCATAGAAGCCCTCGTAAGCGTCGTTCCTATCGTTATTCTGGTCTTGCAACCCTGTCGCAGCACATGTAACCAACAGCCTTTCGCCTGGATAACGACGTATCTGGACATACCCATCGACCTGCTGTTAACAAGATGCGTGATTTTTGTACCGAAGCGACACTTTTCGTTGGTTTACGGTCAAGCCTCGATGATCTCGTGTCTTCTGGAATTTTAATTGAGTTTATAGTTAGGTCTACATGTCAAAACGTAGATGTCGTCTGCTGCAGAGCCCTCTGTTCAACAATGCAGCCTAAACGGTGTGCTCCAAAACACTTATGCCTGCACGGGTATTGTCGTCAGAACTCCCATAGAGCGCGCCTATCCTACTTTACAGATCGAGCAAGCCTCCGTGCTCTACGTTCTGTGACGAGGCGTGGACGCCCAACACCTTGACCCCTGCTCGTCGCTTCGCCGCCATTCAGATACTATTCATAGATGCTCACGGCAATAGTGTGTGAACCAGACCGGCTTCACAGTTTCTGAGATATTTGTCCCCAAGTGCCGGATCAGAAAATCTGAACTTTCTCAAAGTCGTTATATTAGCTGATTTCCCCGTCTGCACCCTGTATCACAGCTAGAGTGGATCCCCACTTGTCTCTGTTCCGTTTGTATACCTTTCTTACCGTGACCACCAACGCCATCTGTCTGTGGATCAATCCCTTCTTTATTTGGTCTGATTGTGTCAATTGTTAAAAAATAACATTTTGTTTAAATTATTCACATCGCTTGTGGTCTTCGGCCGACAAATTTTGAATTCTTATTAACAAGGCCTGCAGCCGTCATTATAGCTTGTGTTGCAGTTTTTTTAAAATGACTGTTTTAAAAAATATATTTCCTTAAATAAAGTGTACGTGTTTACTGTGCAACCAACGGGAACTGATTAGGCCCCGCCCACATCTGTTCCTGCCTTCCGTAAGTCCGATGTCTCAGTACCCATTGGAGGAATGAATAACAAATTCTTTAATCTGAAGACGAGTATGTTTCAGATGTTTTCCATGCTGAACTGGGAGCAGAGGGGATTCTTTGGACTAGCGGTCGTTCTGTTGATAGAGACGCACTTACTTACGAGGTAGACAGAGTAGGATGCAAGCCTTTGAGGTATTGAAACGGTTGAAAGAGACACATTTAGAGGTTGTAATCTTCAGATGTGGCTTGTGTCCACCAAATAACAAACACCGCTGAGTGGCCATGAAACACACACGTTGCAGCGGAGAGAAAACAAGGTAAGAACTGTCGAACGGGAGATGACGGCAATAAGGAATATTTAGGCGCGTTTCTCAAAGTAAATGCAATTTCATTTCAGAATTTCATTAAATTTTTGGTGGCACATTAACGATTCAGGCACTTGGGGTTTTGCATTTGATATTCTTTACATCCAATGCCCATGGCAGGTCTAAGCAGTCATCGTGTCCTAAAGTGGATCGTGCATTTGGCCTTTTTGTTGAGGTATGAAGTTTTAATTTTATCTATTTCTTTTCTAATGCTTGGGAGCTCTGTCATATTATAGTCATATCTGACTCTGTTTAACGGTTTTATGTTCTGTATGTCTTTAACTTCTGACTGTTCGGAACTGATAATGTGCTTTTATTTAATGTTTTTTGTTCTCGCTTTCATGTGATATGTCGCTGAATAGCAAGGGTTAGAAGGTTTGAAATTTTTCTTAATACCCTTTCACTTTGCCACAGGCGAATCCCTGTCATGCCAGATACAGAGGCAAAAGTAGGAAGTGAGATAGTATGTCGCAAGTAGTTCAGGTCCTTGACAAATTACAACACTGTCTGCCGTGTGAGAATTACATCGTGCAAGAGCTTCTTACAGTAGACCACTTAGGGAGGAACTGACACAGCAGTCAACAGCCTGTTAAGTGAATACAGCAGATTTGACACACACGCTGTCATTACGAACAGAGCCTCACGTCATAGCCTCACGCTAGTTCCCTTTAAATACTCCAGAGTTCCAGCTCTCACCGTACGTTGGTCATTGTGACTGATGGAATTAACGGTAATAGCACTAGATTCCACGATTACAACACTGTAGTGAAACGATGTCCTAGATGCTCCAGCACAGTCTACGAACTAGCCTACGATCTGTTCGAGGTGATGTTTATCCTGTAGTGAAGTAGAAGTGGATAGTTCCTGTGAATTATTATGGGTGGAGGTTACACTAAACAACCGAACTAGGTTAATAATTGGCTCCTTTTACCGACCTCCCGACTCAGCAGCATTAGTGGCAGAACAACTGAGAGAAAATTTGGAATACATTTCACATAAATTTTCTCAGCATGTTATAGTCTTAGGTGGAGATTTCAATTTACCAGATATAGACTGGGACACTCAGATGTTTAGGACGGGTGGTAGGGACAGAGCATCGAGTGACATTATACTGAGTGCACTATCCGAAAATTACCTCGAGCAATTAAACAGAGAACCGACTCGTGGAGATAACATCTTGGACCTACTGATAACAAACAGACCCGAACTTTTCGACTCTGTATGTACAGAACAGGGAATCAGTGATCATAAGGCCGTTGCAGCATCCCTGAATATGGAAGTTAATAGGAATATAAAAAAAGGGAGGAAGGTTTATCTGTTTAGCAAGAGTAATAGAAGCCAGATTTCAGACTACCTAACAGATCAAAACGAAAATTTCTGCTCCGACACTGACAATGTTGAGTGTTTATGGAAAAAGTTCAAGGCAATCGTAAAATGCGTTTTAGACAGGTACGTGCCGAGTAAAACTGTGAGGGACGGGAAAAACCCACCGTGGTACAACAACAAAGTTAGGAAACTACTGCGAAAGCAAAGAGAGCTCCACTCCAAGTTTAAACGCAGCCAAAACCTCTCAGACAAACAGAAGCTAAACGATGTCAAAGTTAGCGTAAGGAGGGCTATGCGTGAAGCGTTCATTGAATTCGAAAGTAAAATTCTATGTACCGACTTGACAGAAAATCCTAGGAAGTTCTGGTCTTACGTTAAATCAGTAAGTGGCTCGAAACAGCATATCCAGACACTACGGGATGATGATGGCATTGAAACAGAGGATGACACGCGTAAAGCTGAAATACTAAACACCTTTTTCCAAAGCTGTTTCACAGAGGAAGACCGCACTGCAGTTCCTTCTCTAAATCCTCGCACAAACGAAAAAATGGCTGACATCGAAATAAGTGTCCAAGGAATAGAAAAGCAACTGGAATCACTCAATAGAGGAAAGTCCACTGGACCTGACGGGATACCAATTCGATTCTACACAGAGTACGCGAAAGAACTTGCCCCCCTTCTAACAGCCGTGTACCGCAAGTCTCTAGAGGAACGGAGGGTTCCAAATGATTGGAAAAGAGCACAGATAGTCCCAGTCTTCAAGAAGGGTCGTCGAGCAGATGCGCAAAACTATAGACCTATATCTCTTACGTCGATCTCTTGTAGAATTTTAGAACATGTTTTTTGCTCGCGTATCATGTCATTTCTGGAAACCCAGAATCTACTATGTAGGAATCAACATGGATTCCGGAAACAGCGATCGTGTGAGACCCAACTCGCCTTATTTGTTCATGAGACCCAGAAAATATTAGATACAGGCTCCCAGGTAGATGCTATTTTTCTTGACTTCCGGAAGGCGTTCGATACAGTTCCGCACTGTCGCCTGATAAACAAAGTAAGAGCCTATGGAATATCAGACCAGCTGTGTGGCTGGATTGAAGAGTTTTTAGCAAACAGAACACAGCATGTTGTTATCAATGGAGAGACATCTACAGACGTTAAAGTAACCTCTGGCGTGCCACAGGGCAGTGTTATGGGACCATTGCTTTTCACAATATATATAAATGACTTAGTAGATAGTGTCGGAAGTTCCATGCGGCTTTTCGCGGATGATGCTGTAGTATACAGAGAAGTTGCTGCATTAGAAAATTGTAGTGGAATACAGGAAGATCTGCAGCGGATAGGCACTTGGTGCAGGGAGTGGCAACTGACCCTTAACATAGACAAATGTAATGTATTGCGAATACATAGAAAGAAGGATCCCTTATTGTATGATTATATGATAGCGGAACAAACACTGGTAGCAGTTACTTCTGTAAAATATCTGGGAGTATGCGTACGGAACGATTTGAAGTGGAATGATCATATAAAATTAATTGTTGGTAAGGCGGGTACCAGGTTGAGATTCATTGGGAGAGTGCTTAGAAAATGTAGTCCATCAACAAAGGAGGTGGCTTACAAAACACTCGTTCGACCTATACTTGAGTATTGCTCATCAGTGTGGGATCCGTACCAGGTCGGGTTGACGGAGGAGATAGAGAAGATCCAAAGAAGAGCGGCGCGTTTCGTCACCGGGTTATTTGGTAACCGTGATAGCGTTACGGAGATGTTTAATAAACTCAAGTGGCAGACTCTGCAAGAGAGGCGCTCTGCATCGCGGTGTAGCTTGCTCGCCAGGTTTCGAGAGGGTGCGTTTCTGGATGAGGTATCGAATATATTGCTTCCCCCTACTTATACCTCCCGAGGAGATCACGAATGTAAAATTAGAGAGATTAGAGCGCGCACGGAGGCTTTCAGACAGTCGTTCTTCCCGCGAACCATACGCGACTGGAACAGGAAAGGGAGGTAATGACAGTGGCACGTAAAGTGCCCTCCGCCACACACCGTTGGGTGGCTTGCGGAGTATCAATGTAGATGTAGATGTAGATGTAGATGGTTTCGCCTGATGAACTTCATGCTGCTCAGCGCCTACCATCTACTGATAGTGAAACTCTCTTCTGACAACACCACATCGCAGGATGGTGCCAGCACTGAACCTCAAACTGGAAGCCAGCAACAGGACCTCTTGGTGTCCACGATCCTGTTCAACACTTAGATGTCTCCAGGTGTTGAAAACTACCAGGAAATAGGGAAGAGATCAACCGACCAGGAGACTACTCACACAGGTACGTCGTGGATGGGTCATCAAGGGTCATCGTAGCATTTGAAGTGGGACCGAGGACATTCCTGTAGCCAGCCCGAGATCACTTCCCCTGCTCGCCGGCAACCCGCTGCGCGTCCAGGGTCGCTCACACTTCTCTTGGGCGTGCAACCGCTGAGCTGCCTGGATAGACGTCAGCTAGTATCCAACAAGCAACCGAATGCGCAACAGCCGTGGAGGCACGGGCGACAACTTGTAAACATTGTCAATGAATGATTTAACTCAAATGCTTCACTAGCGTCTAAGACGCTTCACAGCTTCCCAACAGCTATCCCGACTTCACTCAGAGGTGTCTCGTCTCGGCCCATCTGTACATTTATGGTTATATTAAAAATGGTCGATTTGGGAAGCTCTGTAATTTTAATATTTTGGTGAACAGAATAAGCCCTTATTACAAATATTCGTAAGGACCACGCTCTGGACTCATATGTTAGGATGATTAATTTTCTAACTTTTTCGTTGCGAAACAGCTTTTCATTTGTGTCGTCGGAGTCTCTCGCGGTATCATGCTTCAATACAATCTTCTCGGTTTACGAACGGAGTCATTTCGAATAAAACACTAGAGCTTCATCAGCCGTCTCCGCCGTCGTCATCAGGAGTTCAAACCACTGACTACCGGAGCTAGCAGGTGCTTTGCTTATAGAGATGTAAAGGAGCATCTGGAACTTCCAGAGAGGGCCGAAGTGGCGCATATGCGTAAGACAACTTGGGAAGCTCCTAAGGGCCCCGTCCCACCACGAAATGGGGTGACGTCACATGGCGCGAGCTCCGGAGCCACGTTTGAAATTGCCGCTCCTGCGTATTTGCTTCCGCTCAGTGTCCAAAGCTCGCCTAATGCCCTACTAAGTATGTACCCATGGTCCCCGTTAAAAGGGTTCCTGTTTGTTCTATTTCGGCCGCTTCTTCAATAACAGAATCCCAGTACGATGTTTAAGCCAAAACTCTCGTTTATTCAAACTCTATTTTACTCGAGTCTTTTAGGCAATTTTCAGCCATCTCCGACATCTCAAATTCCTCTTGTTTGAGGTGTCGTGAATACTCCGCACAATACTCAACATCAGTGTTGATGGTTTGACCTGCGTAAATACTACCACATTCACAGGAGACACCATACACACCAGGAACTCAAAGATCTGTTGTCTTTAACGGGGCGTAACATCTCTTATCTTGGAGGTGGGCCGGAACACTGGCCTCAGCCCGTGTCTCTTCAACACGCGATCTAGCTTGCTAGTAGCCACAGTATTGAAGGAATGCAGCTGGTTTCGCCTCTTCCGTCGATTCACGAGACGTCTTTCGTCGGTAGCACTTGAAAGTCTACGCAATTTCTCTCTTGCTGTAACCATTTTCTCTGAAGTCGCGCTTCAAATACTGAAATTCAGATTCTAGAGGGTCGTCGTCCGAATAATCTTTGTCCTGTGTACTAATGGGCTGAGGGCCGCTTTCTGATGAACAGGGTGGTGACAACTGTTGGCGTTCAAATAGCTGCCAGTGTGCGTAGATTCCTGTGCACTAAATGGCCAAGCCGACCACCTGCCTTCTGTACAACTAAAACAACCGAGAGCGGAAGCTTTCCATTCCTCTCCGACCCGACAGTAAATTTAACTTTTGGATGGACACCGTTATTGTGATCGACGAACTGCTGCAGTCTATTTTCGCCATGAGGCCATATCAAGAAGTTCTCGTCAACGTATCGTAGGAACCAAGATGGCCACAACCTCGCAGCGATCAGAGCTTGCTATTCAAAGTGCTCTATGAAAACATGAAAAAGATCGCGACAGCTGGAGACGTTGGGGATCCCGTGTCTGTGCCATCTCTCATCTCATAATATTCGTTATGGTACCGGACGCTCCATCTGTCCAAAGCTCGTGTATTTTATTCGAAATGATGCGGCTTTTAAACCGAGAAGATTTTATTGAAGCTTTTCATTTCACATTTGATTCTGAGGGGAGCAATCAGTGCCTCGATAGGGTTCAATCGATGCAGATCAAAGTGGCAGCAGAGTAAAGAAGCTGCGAACTTGGTGGCACTTCACAGCTATTCCTGCGATAGCTTACTTCTGGGAAGCAGAAAAAGGTTAGCTGAGAACCAAGAATGTAAGCTTGTGTGACGTGCGGATTTCATCATATCACTTGTCAAAGTTCACTGTTCACGGAATATCATTTGGCAAGAGGCTCGGCAAGTCGCAGTATGTGCAAGTAGGTCTGTCACATACACAATTATCTGCACACGATTGTTCTCCCCAGGAAGTCTCAACCCGTCTGTGTCCATTTACGCCTCATCTCGCTGAACGCAAAGAAACAGCTCATGTACAGGAATATAGAGCTTCAACCCACTTTCAGTAAAAGTCCATCTGAGTTCAAGCTGCAAAATATACCAGGTTGGCAGTGAGAGGGTAACGTGTCGTTGGTGTATTGTACGCTATGACGCAGTCAGACACAAAGAACTTTTACTCAAATTAACTGCAGCAATGCTTACATACATTGTCCATCTGACTCCATTGCTTTATACCTTTCAGAAGAAGACCGGTCCTCACCTAAAGGATCTATAACATTCAATATCGGTTCCAATGAATCAACAGTTGCCAACATCTCTATGAGGACAGTCATGCTAACTGCTGAATTCTCTTCAACACGGTAGTGCCCATCTGTATTAAAACAGAGGCAGTACTCCGTCTCTCGCGGAGATGAAACCTTAGTAACTGCAGCATTAAAATTCATGATAGGCTAGTGGTGAATTCTCTGTAAGATGGCGAACTGTCGATATCAAATACGAAGTAGTTACCATTTCCTATGCAATGTGCTTACTTGGCATTGTAGGAAACATAACCATGCAAAGAATGCCATGGCATCCCCCACTAAGCCCTGCCATTGTATCCCATGAAGTGGTGCCTAATGTCAGTAATGAATGACACGTATTTTTACTTTCCCGCTGTCACAGTCTTCCTGGCATCTTCTTTCTGTCGATGTCTTAGTGGCATGTTGGTCTACACAAGGTTGACAAGTTCGTGCCCACGCTGCACCAAGCGACCATTTTCTACTCTGTCTTGAGTATCGACAGAAGTAATGTGATGTTCAACATGCTGGTACTGCATTCGCGATAAATGCTGTACAAATCGGCGTTCTGCCATCATTAATTAATTTTAAATGTTTTCTCCAAACAAATTCTGTGACGGTATCTTCACCAATAACACGATTCCACTCTCCGTCCTTCACCATTCTGGTCTGGTTCGGCATCTCACCGTGTGAGCATCTAATCCACCCAGATGACTTTAGAATATATTTTGAGGCCATTTTTCTTCCGGAAAAACTCCGCTTCCGTCTAATAAATATCGAAAAGATTTTTGGTAGTTAGATTACTGTGCTCTTTACTACCCTTCCTTAAGCGTGCTTTACAATTATTGTATCGTAAAGGAGCCTTTCAGTTCGTGTGTCCTGTCTTTTGTTCGTCTTCTGCGTCTTAAGGAGTCTCACAAGAGGAATTACTTTCCCATACACTTTAAATACTCGTCAGAAAAAGTCACTCACGGATAAATATTTTTTCGCTTATTGCTAGCTGTAGGTAACTGAGTTGCAAACAATACATACGGTGTACCAGATAAAGGGTGTTTGTTTTATTCTCAAATAAATGGAAACTGTGAACTTGTTTAAGTATAATATGAGTTGATGTTTACTGGAGAACTGAAAAGCGTGTAGTAACTAACATTTATTTGCCCAGATGATGCCCTCCAGCCCCCACCGCAGGCATAAATATGGAAAACTGATGAGTGATTTTTCTCTAATTTTCACATGACTCGTTGCCAACTTATGTCTGGCGATGAGTCATAAATCAAGTTTTATTGAAACCACATAATAGCTGATAAATCCTGTTAGACGTACCATTTTGAAACTACCGTGCAACTTCACAGAAGAATTAAGTGTCGGAAAATCTGATTCACACTTTGCGATCCAGAATCTTGAGCTCTGACCATTGAGTCCATCGGTTTTATTTAATCCCGCACAGGGAGACTTGTGTACGGCAGACCGCGACTTGGACTGCTCTCAAACGGGTCGGCGATTACTCATCCGCCACTGGTGGGCGTTGATGTAGAGGGCTGCACGCGACCCGCACCTGTTGCTGCTTAATATTGTCTAGGGCCGCGTGAGCAGGCAATGGTCCATAAGGGTAGCCTACAAACAGGGCAAGTATGTACACACTGATTGGTCTGTACACTGAACAGTAATATGAAGCAGTGCCTGCGAGACTAATG
Organism: Schistocerca serialis cubense; assembly: GCF_023864345.2. Taxonomy (NCBI): domain Eukaryota; kingdom Metazoa; phylum Arthropoda; class Insecta; order Orthoptera; family Acrididae; genus Schistocerca; species Schistocerca serialis. The sequence continues at coordinate 160,338,692 of NC_064645.1, forward strand.
ACTGTTGATGGTTGTTTTTGACTCAGAGTATGTACCCGCTGCTGTGAAATAAAATGCACCAGTTTTTCGGCTGCTGCTTTGTTCTCCGAAGCAGAAGAGATGCATGAGAGGTACATACAAGTCGCTCGTCGTTCCACTTGGACTTTACAATATGAGATCTTAAAGCAGTAATTATACTTTAACACAGGGCGTATTGTAGCGAATAGCGAAAACTGGCACATGTGAAGTTATACGATGAGAGAGGAAACGAACCTTCCCATGAACATTGGCCCGCCAAAGAGTCTTTTGTGTGATAATTGCAAATGGCTGGGTAAGAGCCACCACTGAAATATTGGCGTAGTTATCAAAGATATACAGGTATTCTAAATGTAAACGTTTGGATTACGTTCCTATATGTTGTTGTTGTTGTGGTCTTCAGTCCTGAGACTGGTTTGATGCAGCTCTCTATGCTACCCTATCCCGTGCAAGCTTGTTCATCTCCCAGTACTGCAACCTACATCTTTCTGAATCTGCTTAGTGTATTCATCTCTTCGTCTCCCTCTATGATTTTTACCCTCCAGGCTGCCTTCCAATGCTAAATTAGTGATCCCTTGCTGCCTCAGCACATGTCCTACCAACCGGTCCCTTCTTCTTGTCAAGTAGTGTCACAAACTCCTCCTCTCCCCAATTCTATTCAATACCTCCTCATTAGTTATGTGATCTACCCAACTAATCTTCAGTATTCTTCTGTAGCACCACATTTCGAAAGCTTCTATTCTCTTCTTGTCCAAACTATTTATCGTCCACGTTTCACTTCCATACATGGCTACACTCCATACAAATATATTCAGAAACGACTTTCTGACACTTAAATCTATACTCGATGATAACAAATTTCCCGTCTTCAGAAACGCTTTCCTTGCCATTGCCAGTCTACATTTTATATCTTCTCTACTTCGACCATCATCAGTTATTTTGCTCCCCAAATAGCAAACCTCCTTTACTACTGCAAGTGTTTCATTTCCTAATCTAATTCCCTCAGCTTCACCCCATTTAATTCGACTACATTCCATTTTCCTCGTTTTGATTTGTTGATGTTCATCTTCGATTCTCCTTTCAAGACACTGTCCATTCCGTTCAACTGCTCTTCCAAGTCCTTTGCTGTGTCTGACAGAATTACAACATCATCAGCGAACCTCAAACTTCCTATATAATTGACTGAAAATCACCTACAATCTACATTAACAAGAAATAAAGTAGTACCTCAGTGGATTACGTGTTAAAATTTGATGTTAAAAGAGGTATTTCACGTGCCGTCCTCTGTTGTGGAAACAATTCTGTATTCGTCTCTGCAATGGATTTCCGTAAGAGTTGCGCTCTACCAAAATGTCGGTTCGGTAGTTTCGGTAAAGTATAAAAATAACATAGTAAATGGTAGAATTAACGGTTGTATTGGTAGTGCTGTAGGGAACGATTACGATTCACCTCTTCCGTTTCTAATGGAATCTGATAAGATCCTGATAGCATACATAAACAAAGCGATCGAGATGAGGTAAAATCCGGAAAGTGTACATACATAAGCACAGGTAACGCGGATGGAATCTTAACTGACCAAGGCTTGCTTATGACAGTCTACGGTAGCCTACGGTAGCATTAGAACTCTGGGGATGAATAATCTCGTAAATATTGCAAGACGGTACGAAGCGTTGTTCCAACTCTTCAGCCATCTGAACAGGTGTGCTGTAGACTTCACTGTTGACATGACTGAAGTCAGGTGATCGTGGACCCCGAGGTACGTCCCCTGATCGACTTATCCGTCTTTGGACATAATGACGCGTTAGATGTCGTCTAACGCATGGTGTGTGTGTATTTCCAGAAATACATAGCATACGAAAAAAATTTTCCACAAGAAAAATTAATATTTTCAAAAGGAAATCCGTTTGCGTTACAACTGACAAGGTCCCAACATCCCCCGCCAAGAGGTGGTCAGCATTTTATTTTCAAATGAGTACTCCCAAGTTTTATTTCAGATTTGGATTCTACACCAAAAAATACCCAAAACATATTTTCGATATGTGGCTAGGTGGCGCTCCAAACCACAAAATTCAGTTTTTCCGATCACTGCATTTAAGAATTGACGCACTTTTTCCACATTACATTTCTACTAAAAATGTAAACTTTATGTTATAAACAGTTGAAATTTTTTTTAAACTTAGTTTTCCAAATTTGATTTAAACTTTGCCAAATACGCTACTTCTAACGTAATAGTTTTCTGTTCCATTCAAGTTTAATTTCGATGATTCCACACGCCATCGGGATGCTTCATTTCCGTGAGTTCCCTCCAATGTCACCATCAGGCTGACTGATTGTGGCATGTTCTTCCGTCCAACCACTGTAACTCTTGGCCTGGCCGTTACGCGGCTACTGGCGGAATACGGTCTACAGCCATTGTGAGGAAAATAGTGAACACCGGAAAATATGCTCCTATTGGAGCACAGGCAAGGCTACTATGTTCGTATTTAAGACATTCTGACTGAAATGTGGGCTACCACCTGCCTCATTGGGGAATGCGAACATAGTTGAGCTCTTTTTAAAACGCAACCAACCTCTCACTCACACAAGTTCGTCTAGCTATAACTCGCTCATACCCACTAGTTCATCTCTGTAAGCCGCTGATACTACCACTTCGCATTCTCAATCACTCTTTTAGCCCAAATCATAGTAATTTTCTCTTTAGGTCTGTCTAGCTGTTACTGTGTACCCTCTCACAGGTACAGTCTCCTTAGTTTTCTCCTACTACTACTACTACTACTACTACTACTGTCTCCTCTCAATGTCACTGTCTTCCCTTTAATCTTTCTTACTGCTACTGTCTCATTCATTACTTCCCACTGCTTCTGTCTCTTCTGTCACTATCTCTCTCTTCCTAGCTGTCACTGTCATAGACCATGTGTCTCATTATCACTGGCTCTTGGCCACATCCACTCTCTGTTTCTCTTTATTTCTGTGGCACTGGCACTGTCTCCTTCATCTTCTCCCAGCACAGTTTCGTCACTGTCAACTACGTTCCACTGCTACTGTGTCTGCATTTTCTCTTACACTGCCATTGTGCTCTTTGTGTACCACAATGGCCTATCTTCCAGTATTTCTTACTTTTCCATCTATTTCCCAATGCCACTGTCTCATTCTGTCTTAGCATCAACAAGCACAAATATGTACACATGCCAAAACTTTTGGGAAATTTTTAAAGGTGCTGATGAAGCTAGAATGAGACGGCTGGTACTCCCACCTTTCAGTCCAGGAGCATATCGGTCTTTTTGTGCTCCGACAGGAACGTTTTCCCACTGGTTCCCTTTTCTCCCTGGTACAGCAGGGCATTTCATTCATCTGACAAGATCATTATGAGTCATCGAAATTCTGATAGTTTACTTATGTGAAATTGAACTAAGACAAAACTAACATTATACCTCAGACAGGATTTAACATACCCAAAAAATTTGCAGGTGCTTTAGTACAACAACACGGGCTTCAAAAATGGTTCATATGGCTCTAAGCACTATGGGACTTAACATCTGAGGTCATAAGTCCCCTAGACTTAGAACTACTTAAACCTAACTAACCTAAGGACATCACACACATCCTTGCCCGAGGCAGAATTCGAACCTGTGACCGTATCAGCAGCACGGTTCTGGACTGAAGCGCCTAGAACCGCTCAGCCACAGCAGCTGGCAACATGGGTTTTCCCGAACTCTTCTGATGGCAACAGAGACACTTAACAGGATATTTCTCCATGCTATGGTACTTTGTAGGCTATGTTTCTGTCTCACTACGGATTTTACGAGCGTACTTTTCATTTTTCATGCCGAGCCAACGGCTGTGCCGCAGTGGTAACACTGGTTCCCGCCAGATCATCGAAGTTAAACGCTGTCGGACTTGGGTAGCACTTGGATGGGTCACTGTCCGGGTCTGCAGTGCTGTTGGCAAGCTGGGTACACTCTCCTCTTGTAAGGCCAATTGTGGCGCTGCTTGATTGAGAACTAGCGGCACCCCTCACGGAAACTGACAACACCCTGGAGAGTGGTGTGCTGACCACATGCCCCATGATATTCACATCTGGTGACGCCTAAGGTCTGAGGATGACACGGCGGCCGGTCGGTACCGTTGAGCCTCCAAGGCTTTTCCCGACGGTGTTTGTTTCTTTTTTATTTTTCATGCTGAAGTGAGGTAACTTCGCTCTTGACGGTACATGATTCACAATATCAATAGTAACTGAATATGGCGCCTTGCTAGGTCGTAGCAAATGACGTAGCTGAAGGCTATGCTAAACTATCGTCTCGGCAAATGAGAGCGTATTTTGTCAGTGAACCATCGCTAGCAAAGTCGATTGTACAACTGGGGCGAGTGCTAGGAAGTCTTTCTAGACCTGCTGTGTGGCGGCGCTCGGTCTGCAATCTCTGATAGTGGCGACACGCGGGTCCGACGTATACTACCGGACCGCGGCCGATTTAAAGGCTACCACCTAGCAAGTGTGGTGTCTGGCGGTGACACCACAGCCACTTGCTGCGAATAGCTGTCTTGGAATCAACGGATCGGTTTTGTTACCCAAAATCCCAATTTTTGCGGTGTTTGTAGGTAACGGGTAAAGATTTTTTAAATGGGAAGATGGCACTCCTTGATAAATGTCCAGATAATATACAGTTAAAATTTGAGGAATTCGCTGCGGTAACGTATATCGATATCCGCTGCTGTCGGCGAAACAAAAGTTAAAAACACTTTTCACGAATTTTCCCAGAAAGCGTCCATGAACTAAATCGTGTCTCCACGTGACAGTTAAGTCACACTGTAGGCCATTTCCAATGCGTTCAAAATTTGATGCTGTACTCTAGGAATAGTTATATAAGACGACCCTTCTGCTGGGTATGCAAATGGTCCCTAGCCCAAGGACTATCCAAAACACTTGACCCTACCTTTCTATCACTAACAGAACCCGAGGCACATCTATGGTACCGCATGCTGTCGCATGCGTACCTATAGAGGCACCTGCCTCACTCTTGTCCCAGCGCTGAGCGTCACACCACGTGGTGCTTCCAACGGCAGCACCAAAGCCTTTATAAGCACTAACACCGAAAATCTCGGCACCATTCCTCCCCGGAGCTGTTTCAGGCACATCTGAAGTGATGAATGTTTTAACTGTAGAAGAGTAAATCGAAATAATTCTAGTTGATGGGGAGGCTACAAGAAATCTGGACGCCATTCTTGTCCTTCATGGCGAACGTTTAGCTGATAGATGACTATCTCGTACGCCTATTTATCGTGCTGTAAAATAATTTAGCACCGAAGGAAGCGTGGTGCTTAAAAACCTCGTAGGGCAATTGTTCTTGGATCAGTTATAGTGAAACTGCAGTACTAGCTGCAGTGGCCCGCAATGCAGAAGGATGCTCCCGAGAAATATTTTGTGGTGTCACCGCCAGACACCACACTTGCTAGGTGGTAGCCTTTAAATCGGCCGCGGTCCGGTAGTATACGTCGGACCCGCGTGTCGCCACTATCAGTGATTGCAGACCGAGCGCCGCCACACGGCAGGTCTAGAGAGACTTCCTAGCACTCGCCCCAGTTGTACAACCGACTTTGCTAGCGATGGTTCACTGACAAAATACGCTCTCATTTGCCGAGACGATAGTTAGCATAGCCTTCAGCTACGTCATTTGCTACGACCTAGCAAGGCGCCATTATCAGTTGCTATTGATATTGCAAAGAATGTACAGACAAGAGCTACGTTCAACATTAATGGATTAAAATTAAGTATTCCACCAGCTACATCCTTTTTTTCTAGTCTAGCTTCCTTTTCCTGTTCCAGACCTCACGCCAGCCTGCGTGAGCTAAAACGCGTGCCTTTCGGCTTCCTCCAAACTCCGTGGGTTGGCTCCTGCCAATCCACAACATATTTGACCAGTCAGGAATTGCTTACACAAAGGATTTGGTTATCCAGAAACATCATAAATACCATCCCTATTCCGGGGGACTTAATATTACGGAAACAGTGTTCGCAGAAGTACCAGCTATTCTACAGAACATGACTGAAAGTATCAGACATGCTTGCGCAAAAATTACACCAAATATGCTAGTAAATTGTGCACATGAGCGCCGGCCGGAGTGGCCGAGCCGTTCTAGGCGCTTCCGTCTGGAACCGCGCGACCGCTACGGTCGCGGGTTCGAATCCTGCCTCGGTCATGGTTGTGTGTGATGTCCTTAGGTTAGTTAGGTTTAAGTAGTTCTAAGTTCTAGGGGACTGATGACATCAGAAGTTAAGTCCCATGTTACTCAGAGCCATTTGAACCATTTTTGTGTACATGAATTGGAAGCACAAATTAATAAACGTATCGAAATTGAAGGTTTTCAGTTTGAGCATTTGTCGTGAATTACAATAATGGTGGTAGCCATGGGTGGTCACCAAAATCGCGCGCCCTGATGGTGAGAGACATCAGGACTCATCGAAATGAAGCACTCAGCTGGTGGGAGGCAAGCGGACTGAGCAAAATCAAGCACCCTAATGGTAATACGAAACTACTAAGTCCACTTTGTCTATGGATAATGCTAAAAGTAGTTTATCTACCAAACTGTTTCACTGTATAATCAAATTTACAAAACAAAATTAAAAATATCAACTGTTTCCAATTAAAAATTTAATATTTTTATCGCAGTTGTAATGTAGAAGCAAATCCGTCGGTTGATAGTTGCAATAACAGTAAAAACTGGATTTTACCGCTTACAGCGTCACCTACCAGGAATGGAAAAAATGCTTTGGGTAAACTCGAGGCATTTTTTGGCGCAGAATCCGAATCTGCAGTAACAATGCGGGGTTCCCGTTTCAAAACACTCGAGCTGATTCCTCCATGGAGGAGAGGGTGGTTTGAGGGGTGGCCAGTTATATCACAAACAGACATCCCATTTGAAAACATTAACTTTTCGTCTGGAACATTTTTCTTCGTATAATGAGTATTTTAGGGATATTTAGTTGATCCAAGTTAAAAAGAACATTCCGTATAAGCAGCAAAATGTGCTGCATCCCAACCATGAAGGTATCACGTTTCCCCCAATGTTAATCAAGGGCAAAATTCTCAAGCAATCTGAAAAGATCGAGCCACTGAAACTTAAGGTCCACTCATCCATCAAGTTTTCTAGAAGAATGCGTCTTCCATTGAAACTATCACCTAGTACGCATAAACACACATTCGATGAGAAACATTGTTTCTCATGGAAATGTGGGTTCACGTATAAGTGGAGCAGGATTTATCAAAAATTATATTTGAAATACATTTGTACCAACTATATGAAAAATCCATATTCTTAGCCCTTCACGAGATACCAGCAATTTTTTGAAGAATGCTGTTTCTCATTTTGCCTTTAGCAGCTGTGTTTGAAAGACGCTGCTCGTATGTTGAATTTGTACCGAACGTAATTCCTAGGTATTTCCGTGTACTGCAGTATGACAAGACTTTGCCTCTGAATGTTACTTCTACTTTGCCACTTGCATGTCTGTTGCATAGGTGAAATGCATATAGAATTGTTTTCTGAGGATTTAGGTCGAGGGACCTATTCTTGAAGTATAAATTCAGGCTTTCCACATCAATGGATGAGGTGCTTTCAGCATGAGAGCGATTGTAGCTCTCGGCAACGAAACAAATGTCATCAGCATAAATAAATTTTCTTGAAGATGATTCGGTAAGTCCGATGTGTGCAGACGGAAAAGTAGGGGAACCAGAACAGATACCTGAGGTAAACCATCAGTTAGTTTTAATACTCTGCTTCCGTCATTATTAGAATAGAACTGAAAGTACACTACTGGCCATTAAAATTGCTACACCAAGAAGAAATGCAGATGATAAACGGGTATTCGTTGGACAAATATATTATACTAGAACTGACATGTGATTACATTTTCACGCAATTTGTGTACATAGATCCTGAGAAATCAGTACCCAGAAAAACCACGTCTGGCCGTAATAACGGCCTTGATACGCCTGGGCGTACCGTCAATGCGAACAAGAGGTGACCGAGACGTGTAGCCAATGGCACCCCATACCATCACGTCGGGTGATACGCCAGTATGGCGATGGCGAATACACGCTTCCGATGTGCCTTCACCGCGATGTCGCCAAACACGGTTGCGACCATCGTGATGCCGTAAATAGAACCTGAATTCATCCGAAAAAATGACGTTTTGCCATTCGTGCACCCAGCTTCGTCGTTGAGTACACCATTGCAGACGCTCCTGTCTGTGGTGCAGCGTCAAGGGTAACCGCAGCCACGGTCTCCGAGCTGATAGTCCGTGCTGTTGCAAACGTCGTCGAACTGTTCGTGCAGATGGTTGTTGTCTTGCAAACGTCCCCATCTGTTGACTCAGGGATCGAGACGTGGCTGCACGATCCGTTACAGTCATGTGGATAAGATGCCTCTCATCTCGACTGCTAGTGATACTAGGCCGTTGGGATCCAGCACGATGTTCTGTATTACCCTCCTGAACCCAGCGATTCCATATTCTGCTAACAGTGATTGGATCTCGACCAACGCGAGCAGCCACCGGCGCCAACCTCGTGTGAATGCTCTGAAAATCTGATCATTTGCATATCACAGCATCTTCTTCCTGTCGGTTAAATTTCGCGTCTGTAGCACGTCATGTTCGTGGTGTAGCAATGTTAATGGCCAGTAGTGTATATTTTAGTTACCGTGGGACAGCAATGATGAATTTCAAAGGAAGTCCTGCTCACCACTTTCGTAAGTGCGTAAGCGTAAGCCGGCCGCGGTGGTCGTGCGGTTCTAGGCGCTGCAGTCCGGAACCGCGGGACTGCTACGGTCGCAGGTTCGAATCCTGCCTCGGGCATGGATGTGTGTGATGTCCTTAGGTTAGTTAGGTTTAATTAGTTCTAAGTTCTAGGGGACTGATGACCTAAGATGTTAAGTTTCATAGTGCTCAGAACCACTTGAACGTAAGCGTAAGCTTCCGCAGCAGTTGTCACTGTCAATAAAATTTTTATGGGCTGCTGACAGCGTTGTCAGTATGTACAATTGTCCGACGTTTCTGCCACCTTTGCGTACGGCCTTCCTCAGGACTATGTTCTGAGCTAGACTACTGAATGAGACTTTAGATCTTATACAGTAGCGTAGCGGAGGAAGCTGTTTGCGTTATGTAATAGGATACTTGAGGATAGGATGGGGGGGGGGGGGTGTTAGATGTTCTTTATTGGTCACATGTTATTCCTTGTCATTGGTGAATAAAGATGTGCAGGGTTGCAGTTTACATTATTTGATGCCCTGGTGAAAGCAGGCGAATTATGGTAGAAACGGGTGGTACCTGTGACGTAGCGTTGTTTACTTGTGGACAGGTGCGGGCTGCGGCATACCTGCGCTCTGTGTACCTACGACCACGAGGCATGTGTGAGCTGCTTTCCGCGTGTTGCTCTCCAGTAGCTTTGTCACTGCTGGCAGCCAGGACGCCGGAAGCCCACACCAGTCCTCTCTATTCATATTGGCGGGTCGCTTGGCTATTTCTATCGCCGCTCTAATCTTCCTCCTCAATATCCATTTAATGCAAACGAACAGTATTATGCTCAATTTAGAATTCACATGGAATGACCAAGGAACATAAATCATCGATTTTGAGCCTCACCGGTAAAGCGTCCCCACATCGCCGAAGTAATCCACAGAAGGAAAAACGTTCTGTTTCTCAATATGTATTTTTCCACAAAATAAATACTTATCAACAGTAAGGATTTTTAAACACCTAGTGCGGAAAATTCTACTTTTGAGAAAATTTATTTATTTTTAACGCAAGCAACCAGCAATTGCTTTACTTTCACGCATCCTTCAACAGCATGTCTTGGCATATGCGTTTGAGTTCTGCTTCCTCAGTCGATGATCGTCTGTGGTAATAAACGTCTTATGATGACCCATTTTTTTTATTTTCAGTGTTTTGTGGTAAATAGATTTTCTTGTTTGAACACCACGTTGAGAAGTTTCTTTGAGCTACCCAGGCATGACCTGAATAAGGGAGGGAGCAGGGAGGGGGTGGAGGGGTGGTGTCGGGAATAGGTTGATGGCCTCTGTTAATTATTTACTTGTTTCTATAAATACACCGTACATTCCGTATTGATTGGAGCATTATATGTGAACTAAGATATGCAGGACGTAAAGTATTCCTATTCTTGATCGCCTTACTGCATGTCCTTTCCAAAGCTACTTTGCACCTTTTTGTTGTAAGGCCGAACGCTTTGACAGCATCTAAACAGCAAAATGGCAATGATGGGGCAAGTGTTTCCTAACCAAATAATTTTTTTACTCATATAACTTTACAAAAATAAAATCTACCAGACGAGTCTGTATTCACACACCACACCGTAATAATGTTCAATTCAGGCACTGTAAGCATTAACTAATAATAATTAACCTTCCGTCCTCGTCGATCACAACTTTACAGGAAATGAGTAGAAATTGACGTGAAGTTCATCATGCAACGTCTCTACATTAGGGCTAACTAAAAAACAAAACGAAGTTTCCTCTGATCATACAATGTAGGCTTTTACGGCCAGTATAGTCTTCACTTAACACTTCGGGGCTGATAGACCGTAGTCGATGTATAAAACTCTCCCCTGACTTTCCATCTCTGACTGCAGGAGACATCCTCCGAGGTAAGCGGTGAATTGCTGAGAGAACTCTAGGAACCGCTGAGTATATAGGCAGAGGGCGGCACTTTTCATCACGTGGTGTCGGCTACGAGACTATCTCTGGTATTACCAACATTCTTGATTGAAAGTAATCGATCGTCATGCTTCCGGTGCAACGCTGCCATCCAAATTTTGTCCAGCCTGACACCTTTCTCTTTGATAATAAAATTATAACCGTGTTTATCAGTCTCGATAGCCTCTCTATATACGCGCATAATGCGAGGTTTTAGATGTAACGTTCGTCTCGCCGAATTTTGTTTCATGATCACTTTCCTGGTAAACATGTTCTGCTACGGTCGATTTATCCGTGTGACCCAGGCGACAGTTCCTCTTATGTTGAACAAAACGGGTGTTAACACTTCTCTTTGTGGTACAGATATAAACCTGTCCACAACTACAAGGAATTTTATGTAACCCGGGGCAGCCAAAGGATGTCGTGCACCTTTTGCAAATCTTAAATATTCTTTTATTTTCCTGGTGGGTCTGAAAATAGTTTGCACCCCATACTTGCTTAACACTTTCCCAATGCGATCTGTGACCTTGCTAATGAACGGAAGAAGAACTTTGCCCTTGGGTGACTGTTGTTCGTCGTTTCTCCTGATTCTCTGCCTAGAGCGGCGAAGTGCTCGATCTATTTCCCCGCTGGAATAAGTAGATGTTAAGTCTTATCTTTTAAATAAACAGGTCCACAAATTTTGTACGCCCTGTCTACCAAGGTTTTATTACACCTCTTTTTTGTGTAGGTTGATGGTTTGAATCTTTATGCAGATAAAGATCAGTATGTGTGGCCTTTCTATACACATTATGGGCCAACGTTCCATTCCGTCGTTTAAGCACAGACACATCCACAAAATTCAGTTGCCCATTACTTTCGGTCTCCATAGTAAATTGGATTTTCGGATTAATGCTGTTTAGATGTAGCAGGATGGCATCCAGATCGTCTGCTCTGTGTGCCCATACTACGGAAGTGCCATCGACGTATCGATACCATCTGGAGGTCCTTACTGACAGTCTGCAAAGCCCGTTGTTCAAAAGTCTCCATAAACAAGTTAACCCAGCAGGACTAAGAGGACTGCTCATAGCCACCCCGTCGATCTGTTTATAAAAGTCACTATTGTACTGAAAGTAGGTTGTGTGAGGCAGTGTCGGAATAATGCCACAATATCGGTAGGAAAAATACCCGCTATGCATGAGATAGAGTTGTTTACCGTAATCATGGTAAATAATGGCACAATATCAAAACTAACGAGGATATCATCCGGGCCCATGTTCATTTCCTTTAAGGGGCTCCAGAACGCCCTATACTTGCAATGTTAAAATAACGCTTATAAATTACATCTTTCCTCATAAAGTATTTGAGGTAGGAAGTTGAACTTTTTACAGATTATTTATTGGAATATGGGCTACAACTTAACACAGGGATTTTACAAAATTTTAGTTCAGTTATTAAAGATGATTTTTTTCAATTGTAATGAAAATTAACATTTTTTTGGAATTTTTTATTTATATATTCAAAAATATACAGTTTTTTGGAAAAAGGCTGTGTTAAATTATGCAGAAGGTACTGTGTAACATTTACTGAAAGTTAGAAACAAATATGTTTGGAAGATCCTTAGAAAACATGTAATTAGTATGAGAAAATAAAAGTTTTGGGAATCGAACGACAAAGATTGGATTAACTTTTTAGTGCATTCCAGGTCCATAGGATGGATTATCTTCATCCTCTGCAAACTCCTCCTCCAGCTTCCTCTTGTTCCTCCTCCTGTTTACTCTTGCTTGTATTTCTAGACTCTTTACTGCCCTGTCTGCAGCCCGAAGGCGTTCCTTGTCTAAAGCAAGCATCGCTCGTTGATGTGTTCGTAGATTTTGCTACCATTTTCTTCAGTTGCAGTTACTGCAACACTGTTCCAAAAGGTGGTCATGTATGAACACTTATCACATTTCAGTTGTATTTCACTAGCAGGTCCTACGTGCTTTATTATGGAGAGTTCCAGACCAACTTCACTACAATGAATACATCTTACACAGTTTGAAAAAATTCCTTTGAGAACCGACATATCAAATATTTCATTCACATCCGATTCGCCCATAAAACATTCATAGTTTTCACTCATTGAACCAAGCTTCTTCTGTGAAGTATTTTATTTCCCACTTTGACTGCTATGGGCAGGTGTACTTGAGAGGTTAGGTTCACTCACTTGGTTATCGTCTTTATTGTTTACAGTAATAACACATACCTTTGGCTTTCCAACATTTTTCCTTTTCTTAAAAGCCTTCAGAGGATTTCTAATAACTTTACTTTTACTCATTATTATACTTCAACAAAACAGAGACTCAAGAAACAGAATTAATTACGAATATTTTCGAGATAACGACAGAGTAAATAAACATGAAACAATCGACAATCACACCAGCGATATATATTGAACCATCACAGGTTAGCCACAACACATACTTTATCTCTTATCACTAAAATGTACCTGATGAACACGGACGTTAATAATAACACCATTTGACAGCAGTTTAACAGCACCACAGTGGGTCACGCCCATGTAGAACACATTTCAAAAAAAATTTAAAAATAGTTGTAGTCTTCGGAATTGAATAAATTATATCTCTATTAAAAGGTAATAGTCTGCAGATTCAGAAAACGCAAAAAAGTAAAAATTGAACTTTTCATGATTTTGAGCCTTTCCGGAGCCCCTTAACTTGTTAGTGAAATGAGCTGAATTTTAACATAAGATTGCAGCAATGAGGTAACGTGTCTAGCTAACTTGTGGATGTGACCGCCTACAGCTCTGACAATTGGCCTTAAAGGAACCTCAGGTTTATGCACTTCGGGGGACCCATAGAGTCTAGTTGGGTACCCTTCTGTTTTAAAATGCACCTTCTTGTCGGAGGAGGAGAATGAATGCGTTTTCCCAGTCGATTGGTCATTTTTAAAATCTTCGTAGTTGGATGGTTCAAATGGCTCTGAGCACTATGGGACTTAACATCTGTGGTCATCAGTCCCCTAGAACTTAGAACTAATTAAACCTAACTAACCTAAGGACATCACACACATCCATGCCCGAGGCAGGATTCGAACCTGCGACCGTAGCAGTCGCGCGGTTCCGGACTGAGCGCCTAGAACCGCTAGACCACCGCGGCCGGCTTCATGCTTGGATCCTTCTTTTTGTAATTGGAGGGAACCAAAATATCATTCACCTTTCCATGATAGTCCTCATTTTTCACACACACTGATTTTTATCTGCATAAATATTTAAACCACCACCCTAGACAAAAAAGAGGTGTAATACAAACCTTGGTAGACAGGGCGTACAAAATTTGTGAACCTGTTTATTTGAAAGATGAGATTGGACATCTACGGCCGATTTTCGTGAAGAATGGCTATGCCAACAAGCATAGATCGAACACTTCGCTCTAGGGAGTGAATCAGGACAACGATGAACTACAGCCCCACAACGGCGAGGTTTTTCGGAAGTTCATTAGGTGACAGATCGCATTGAGAAAGTGTTAAGCAAGTATGGGGTGCAAACTATTTTCAGACCCAGCAGGAAAATAAAAGAATACTTAAGATTGGCAAAAGATGTGCGACATCCTTTGGCTTCACGGGGATATATAAAATTCCTTGTGGTTGTGGGCAGGTTTATATCGGTACCACAAAGAGAAGTGTTAACACCCGGCTTGTTGAACATAAGAGGAATTGCCGCCTGGGTCTCACGGATAAATAGGCCGTAGCAGAACATGTTTACCAGGAAGGTGATCATGAAATAAAATTCAGGGAGACGAGCGTTATATCTAAAACCTCGCATTATTATATGCGCACATATAGAGAGGCTATTGAAACTGATAAACACGGTAATAATTTTTACAGGAAAGAGAAAGGTGTCAAACTGGATAAAATTTGGATGTCAGCGTCGCACCGGAAGCGTGACGATCGATTACTTTGAATTGAGAATGTGGGCATTACCAGAGACACTCTCATAGCCGACGCCACGTCATCGACAGTGGCGCCCTCTGCACTGTCTACATAATCAGGGCTTCCTCGAATTCTATTTGCAGTTCGCCGCTTTATCTCGAAGTGTGTCTACCGCAGTCGGAGATGAAAAGTCAGGGGAGAGTTTTAAACATCGACCACGGCCTATCAGTCCCGAAGTTTTAAGTGAAGAAGTTTCCTCTTTAAAAAAAATCTATTTTTAAGAGAAAACGCCTATGAACAACAAAACAGCATTATGTCAAGTGAAGTTACTAAGACTAGTATACAGTTTCGGAAAGCGTTTCGTGTGACCAAAAATAGCCAATGCGATTTATGTACTGAGAAATATTGTCCAAGGTGACGTAACAGTTTTTTTGCATTTTTTGGTTCTCTCGAGTGTTACTACGTTCATACAGAACGCAGTCCAAATGAATTCACCTGGTCTCAGTAGATGTGTTCTGCAACTGGTGTGCCACCACTAAGTGATAAATTTGACGCAAAAGTTTAGATTAAGAGATTTTGATTTTAGACATTGCGAATTTTTGTGTTTGTAAAGAAATTAAATGTAGTTTGTTTCGATTTTAAGTAAAAATTTGCTTGTTTATACTTTAAGTACTTAAGGCATGCTGATAATTGTTATATTTTCATGTAAATCTGATAATTGTTATGTTATCATGTAAATTAAAATTAATTTATTTGCTTAATATTGTTGTTGTACTTAGCTTATCTTCAGTTAATTGCATTATAGCCTGTACCGCAGTACCGGCTCAGTCAATAGGGTGGGAGTACTACGTAACACCATATGTTTTGTGTACAGCTGATTATAATTGCTTTTCACTAACATTTGGGGATTAGCAAACATGGCCCTACCTTATTATTTTCATTGCTTTATTTTGATATTTGTTCCAGCACCTAACCACTACTTAAACCTAACTGTTTCTTTCGTTCATCGCCAAAGGTTTAACACAATCTCAGAAAATAATACAGTATTATAGTTCAACAGTATTATTGTTACTCCAGTCGGGGCTTTCCACTATTTGAGTATTTCAGTTCAGTTTTAACAAAACTGTGCTCTGCAGCAGTGCGAATTTTGTGATAACTACAGCAATATTTTCTATTTCAGGGTTATTACACTTCTTTCGTTCTGAACAAATTCTAGTGACACCGTCTAGCCCGAAACGAAGAAACTGAAAGTACAGTACATCAAAGATAATATAGTATCAATCATTTATCTCATGAGCTTCTTCGATGTGATGATAAAACATGGCCAGTAGACGAGTGAATTGTATGTGGTGAAAAACGTAGTAGGGATGATATGGTTCCCAGTAAATTGATACGAGATTTGTCAACAAAACATTCCTACTTGTTAAATAAAGGTGTGAATTACTGGTGTCGGTTGTTGGAACAAAATGGGAAATTTATCTGTAAATTTCTGCTTGATACAGCGATCATTTCAAACACTCATGTTTGCGAGTATCAAAATATGTGACATAAATGGTCGTATCTTTTGACGGCATTGACTTAGAAGCTTAAATTCTATACACCTTAATTACTTGGTTGCCTTTTTTTATTTCAGTATTTTTCTTGAGTCATCAGTCTTCTGACTGGTTTGATGCGGTCCGCTACCAATTTCTCTCCTGTGCCAACCATTTCATCTCAGAGTAGCACTTGCAGCCAGCTTCGATTCTCTTCTGTTCTGGTTTTCCCGCACTCAGTGTCTCACTACCATTGAATTCTGTGCTCCAAATTCTCAGTAATTTCTTCCTCAGATTAAGGCCTATGTTTCGTACTAGTAGACTTCTCTTGGCCAGCAATGCCATTTTTGCCAGTGCTAGTCTTACTCTGGTGTCATCCTTCCCCCATCCGTCATTGCTATTTTGCTGCCTAGGTTGGAGAATTTCATACATATGCTTCGTGAGCATCAACCCTGATGTTAAGTTTCTCGCTGTTCTCGTATCCGCCGGCCGGTGTGGCCGAGCGGTTCTAGGCGCTTCAGTCTGGAACCGCGATACCGCTACGGTCGCAGGTTCGAATCCTGCCTCGGGCATGGATGTGTGTGATGTCCTTAGGTTAGTTAGGTTTAAGTAGTTCTAAGTTCTAGGGGACTGATGACCTCAGATGTTAAGTCCCATAGTGCTCAGAGCCATTTGAACATTTTTTTTTTTTTTTTGTTCTCATATCTGCTACTTCTCATTACTTTCATCTTTCTTCGATTTACTCTCATCCATATTCTGCACTCATTGGACTGTTCATTCCATTCAGCAGATCATGTAATTCTTCTTCATTTTCACTCAGGATAGCAATTTCATCAGCGAACCGTATCCCTGATATCCTTTCACCTTGAATTTTAATTCCACTCCTAATCCTTTCTTTTATTTCCATCATTGCTTTTTCGATGTACAGTATTGGCGAAAGACTACATCCCTATCTCACACCCATTTTGATCCGAACACTTCGTTCTCGGTCGTCCACTCCTACTATTCCCTCTTGGCTCTTAAATATTGCATATTACTCACCTCCCTCTATACCTTACCCCTATTTTTCTCAGAATTTCGAACATCTTCCACCGCTGTATATTGTCGAACGCTTTTTCCAAGTCGACAAATCCTATGAACGTGTCTTGGTTTTTCTTTATTCTTGCTTCCATTATCAATCTCAATGTCAGTATTTCCTCTCTGGTGCCTTTACCTTTCGTACAGCCAAACTGATCGTCATCTAACACATCGTCAATTTCTTTTCCATTCTTCTGTATATTATTCTTGTCAGCAACTTGCAAGCATGACCTGTTATGCTAATTGTGCGATAATTCTTGCAGATGTCAGTCTTCGGAATTCTGCGGATTTTTTTCCGAAAGTCAGATGGCATCATCCATTCTACACCCCAACTTGAGTAGTCGTTTTGTTGCCACTGGCTCCAGTGATTTTTGAAATCGTGATGGAATATTATCTATACCTTCTGCCTTATTTGATCTTAAGTCCTCCAAAGCTCTCTTAAAATCCAATTCTAATAGTTGATCGCCTATCTCTTCAAAATCTACTCCAGTTCTCTCTATCACATCAGAATAATCTTCCCCATCATAGAGGCCTTCAATGTACTCTTTCCCCCAGCTGCTCTCTCCTCTGCATTTAATGTGTAATTATTCTGACTCGCCTATATGCTGAGTAAGTCCTTGAAACAATCGTATCTTTTTAGATCTCTTCACAATTTTCATGCAGACATTTCGTCTTAGCTTCCCTGTGCTTCCTATTTATTTCACTCCTCAATGACTTATATTTCTGTATTCCTGAATTTCCCTGAACGTTTTTGTACTTCCCTCTTTCATCCATCAACTGAAGTATTTCTTCAGTTACCCATAGTTTCATAGGAGTTACCTTCTTTGTACCTATGTTTTTCTTTCCAACTTCTGTGATTACCCTCCTGGAAATGTCCATTCCTTTCAGCTGTACTGCCTACTGAGCTATTCCTTATTGCTGTGTCTGTAGCCTTAGAGAACTTCAAGCGTATCTCTTCATTCCTTAATACTTCTGTACCCACTGCTTTGCGTATTGATTCTTCCTGACCAATCTCTTGAACTTCAGCCTCCTCTTCATCACTACTACATTGTGATCTGCGTCTACATCTGCTCCTTGGTACGCCTTACTATCCAGTATCTGATTTCGGAATCTCTGTCTGACCATGATGTAATGTAACTGAAATCTTCCCCTGTGCACGGTGTAATCTAAATGAAATCTTCCCGTATCACCTGACCTTTTCCGAATACACCTCCTCCTCTTGTGATTCTTAAATAGAGTATTCGCTATTGCTAGGTGAAATTTGTTACAGAACTCAATTAATCTTTCTCATCTCTCATTCCTTGTCCCAAGCCCATATTCTCCTGTAACCTTTCCTTCTGCACCTTCCCCTACAACTGCATACCAATCCCCCATGACTATTAGATTTTCATCTCCCTTTACGTATTGTATTACCCTTTCAATATATTCATATACTTTCTGTAGCTCTTCATCTTCAGCTTGCGACGTCGGCGTTTATACCTGAAATATCATTGTCGGTGTTGGTTTGCTATCGATTCTGGCAAGAACAACCCTATCACTGAACAGTTCACAGTAACACACAGTCTGCCCTACCTTCCTGTTCATAACGAATCCTGATCCCACTATACAACATTCTGCTACTGTTGATATTACCCTATATCCATCTGACCACACTTCTTCAATTACAGATCACATGTCCTGTGGATACACGTTGTATGCCTTTAATGCAGTGGCTTCCATTGCCTTCTGCATCCTCGTGACTTTGATTATTGCTGATTCTTCCGCCATTAGGGACATTTTCTCACCCAAGGGATAAGAAAGTGCCCTAAACCTCTGTCCTCCCCTCCGCCCTCTTTGGCAAGGCTGTTGGCAGAATGAGATTGACTTCTTATGCCGGAAGTCTTCGGCCACCAATGCTGATTATTAATCAAAATTTAAGCACTGGCATGGTTCGAACCTGGGAACGCGGACGTTTTGACAACTAATGCAAAACACTACCCCTAGACCACAGGTGCTATACTTAATGTTAAGAAACGGTAAAAATAAAATTTAATTCTGAAGCTGCCACTGAAATTTCAAAATTCCTCTCTCTACTAACGCAGCCAGCGATTGAATTTGTGAAACGTCCAGTGACATCGAAGGGGAAAATTAGGAGCAATTATAAGTTCTCACTTCAGATTGAAGAGTCCACCGATACTACTGGTCACGAACAACCCCTTTGCATCGAAAGATGTGTTGATGGGAATGTAATTGCAAGGGATTCTTTTTTGCAAGGAGCTATCTGAACAGGCGACCGGTGAAGTTATATTTCGTGAGACTAATCAATATTTGCTCCATTATGAATTATCGTGAATACATTGGATTAGTGTTTGAACGCCGGCCACTGTGGCCGAGCGATTCTAGGCTCTTCAGTCCGGAGCCGCACTGCTGCTACAGTCGCAGGTTCGAATCCTGCCTCGGACATGGTTGTGTGTTATGTCCTTAGGTTTAAGTAGTTCTAAGTATAGGGCACTTATGACCTCAGATGTTAAGTCCCATAGTGCTTAGAGCCATTTTTGAGTGTTTGAACAGCCAGAGCCGCTTCCATGGTAGCTGAGTGAAAGAACTTGTGGGTAGGCCATTGTTGCTAAGTCTTTGCGTCACGTCTGAAAACAGTGATGGACGAACTTAGGGGTAGGTACTTGCATTTTCACTGTTGAGGGGTACGGGTACGCTGATTTATTTGCAGATGATGACTGGGTATCTAACTTGGCATATCATTCCAATATCTTTGTTCATTTAAATGCATTAAATTGAAAAATGCAAGATAAAATTTAAACTGTTCTGACTAGTATGTAAAATATTCAAGAATGTACTAATAAGTTAAATTTGTGGATACAGACAATTGAAAAAGGATTGTGTGTGACGTTCTCAACTGTATGGCCCATTAATGACGATAATAGGGTGTCGTTGAACGTAATTAAGGAACATGAGGTGCTCTTGTAACTGAGTGGAGAGAGTGTTGAGTATTAAGAGTGGATTCGTAATCCATTGGTGGATTCGAAAGATCTCCGAATAGTTTAGGTTGCAAGTTAACACGGCATGGGACGCCACAATGAAAGTTAACCCATGGTGCTGACTATACAGGGTGAGTCACCTAACGTTACCGCTGGATATATTTCAAAAAATGGTTCTGAGCACTATGGGACTCAACTGCTGAGGTCATCAGTCCCCTAGAACTTAGAACTACTTAAACCTAACTAACCTAAGGACATCACACACAACCATGCCCGAGGCAGGATTCGAACCTGCGACCGTAGCGGTCGCGCGGTTCCGGACTGAAGCGCCTAGAACCGCTTGGCCACATCGGCCGGCGGATATATTTCGTAAACCACATCAAATACTGACGAACCGATTCCACAGACAGAACGTGAGGAGAGGGGCTGTATAATTGGTTAATACAAACCATAAAAAATGCACGGAAGTACGTTTTTTAACAAAAACCTACGTTTTTTTAAATGGAACCAAGTTAGTTTTGTTAGCACATCTGAACATAAATACGTAATCAGTGCCGTTTGTTGCATTGTAAAATGTTAATTACATCCGGAGATATTGTAACCTAAAGTTGACGCTTGAAACCTCCGACGTTCAGTTGCGTGTTGTAACAAACACGGGCAACGGTTGGCAAGCAGCATCTGCAGGGCCATGTTTACGACGACGAGCCGGCCGAAGTGGCCGTGCGGTTAAAGGCGCTGCAGTCTGAAACCGCAAGACCGCTACGGTCGCAGGTTCGAATCCTGCCTCGGGCATGGATGTTTGTGATGTCCTTAGGTTAGTTAGGTTTAATTAGTTCTAAGTTCTAGGGGACTAATGACCTCAGAAGTTGAGTCCCATAGTGCTCAGAGCCATTTGAACCATTTTACGACGACGACCGTGTTTACGAGTGTGGCTGTAGTGCACTGTTGTGGTTTGGTCTAGCTGTCGCAGTGTCCGCATGTAGCGCTTGCTGCTATTGTTATTCTGCATTCGTCTGCGCACGCAGACCAACTGTAGTACACCGTGTTACCAGACGTCTGTGATAGTGTAGTGTTGTAGGAGCTGTGACCATGGTGTATTCGAACTCTGAAAAGGCGGAGATGATACTCATCTATGGTGAGTGTCGACGAAATGCAGCTGAAGCCTGCAGTGTGTATGCAGAACGGTACCCGGACAGAGAGCATCCAACGTGCCGCACATTGCAAAACATCTACCGCCAACTGTATGCAACAGGTATGGTCGTAGCACGCAAACGGGTCCGTAACAGGCCCGTCACAGGAGAAGCGGGTGCAGTTGGTGTGTTAGCTGCTGTTGCCATGAACCCACACATGAGTACACGGGACATTGCGAGAGCCGGTGGACTGAGTCAAAGTAGTGTCATGCGCATACTGCATCGTCACCGCTTTCACCCGTTTCATGTGTCGCTACATCAGCAATTACATGGTGATGACTTTAATCATCAAGTGCAATTCTGTCAATGGGCATTAACAGAGAATGCGTTGCAGTTCTACCTGTTTACCGATGAAGCGGGTTTCACAAACCAATGGGCAGTGAATCTACGGAAAATGCATTACTGGTCCGTGGACAATCCTCGCTGGCTCAGACAGGTAGAGCGACAGCGACCGTGGACTGGAAATGTATGGTGCGGAATCATTGGCGACCACCTCATTGGTCCTCACTTCATTGCAGGGGCCCAAACAGCTGCAACATACATCGCGTTTCTACAGAATGATCTGCCAACGTTGCTCGAAAATGTCTCACTGGAAACGCGACGACGTATGTGGTATCAGCATGATAGTGCACCTGCACATTCCGCAATTAACACTAGGCTGACCCTTGACAGGATGTTCGACGGGCGTTTCATAGGACGTGGAGGACGCATAAATTGGCCAGCCCGTTCTCCTGATCTTACACCTCTGGACTTCTTTCTGTGGGGTACGTTAAAGGAGAATGTGTACCGTGATGTGCCTACAACCCCAGAGGATATGAAACTACGTATTGCGGCAGCCTGCGGCGACATTACACCAGATGTACTGCGGCGTGTACGACATTCATTACGCCAGAGATTGCAATTGTGTGCAGCAAATGATGGCCACAACATTGAACATCTATTGGCCTGACATGTCGGGACACACTCTATTCCACTCCGTAATTGAAAACGGAAACCACGTGTGTACGTGTACCTTAGCCCTCATGGTAATGTACATGTGCGTCAGTGAAAAAGCATGTGAACGTAATGTGCTGTTCCAGTCTCTTCTGTACCTAAGGTCCATCACCGTTCCCTTTGGATCCTTACGTAATTCGGTGCTCTCCGATACACACAATCGAACAGCGGAGGAGTGGTACTCAAGCGTCAACTTTAGGTTACAATATCTCCGGATGTAATTAACATTTTACAATGCAACAAACGGCACTGATTACGTATTTGTTTATATGTGCTAACAAAACTAACGGGGTTCCATTTAAAAAAACGTAGGTTTATGTTAAAAAACGTACTTCCGTGCATTTTTTTATGGTTTGTATTAACCAATTACACTAGTCCCTCTCCTCACGTTCGGTCTGTGGAATCGATTCGTCAGTATTTGATGTGGTTTACGAAATATATCCAGCGGTAATGTTAGGTGACTTACCCTGTATAAAATGATTGAGAATGTACTAAAATTTACTAACAACATTTATTTTTTTAAAAAGAAAACACACGTAAATTATAGTTATTGATTCAATACCGTAAACAAATAGCAGTTGGGTTAAGAGAAAAATGGACAAGGATCCTGGGCGGCGGTTGTCATTCAAATACTCTGGCCCTAAATATCTGGATAAGGCAATCTGAATTGATCAGACGCTGAGCAGACCTTGATTGATAGTCTATATAGGTGCAGCTGAGAGCAAGTGGTGATTGAGATCTGTACGCTCTGACAAGGCCGGAGCAGCAGTATGTTACACTGTTTGCTTCGTGCGGCGATTAACTTGCAGCTGGCGAGATGTGTGTAGCGGAGGCTTGGTGTAAGGCGCCACTTGTTAATCGATCGCGGCCACGGAGGAAATGAAAAATCTCAAGGTTTAGCGATCAGGCAGACGGATAGCACTTTACTCTCTACCAGAGCCCTGAAATCATGATAGATCTCAGTGTGTGACATACCATTTCGCTGGTCGAACGAGGAACCAATTTGGCTCACTTACACGACAGAGCGCAGAAGGATACTAAACGCCAAACTAGAAACGAATAAATGTGCCCTCGGCAAACGAGTGTACAAGACGTTTGAAATCACACTGTCGGTACAGTTGGAACTTCACCACAGGATCTCCAGTGTAACTAGTTGCAAGTGAAGTCAGTCTCGGGACAGGTAGCAAGCACCAACCACACATTCCAGAAATTCGACCAGAAGATGCTTCCATACCAAAGTCCAGAACCCGAGTGCCCCAAACCTCTCCAGATAGAAAAAAAATCCCTTTTCCCTCAAAGTGCACGGACGACACCGCCTTCACCCCATCTTGAGCCAATCACAGGCCTTAGAGGCGCTAAATCTCCCCTCCTACACGACAGCTCAAACTCATGTCGAACCAGCGCAAGATTTAATAAACCTGCAGCCCTGCAAAAACAGAAACCGCCAATTACTGGCTTTTTTAAGTTTTCGTGGAGGGAGAAGACGTTTTTCTCTGGAGTCGCGTCGCTTCCCATGGCAACAAGTGAACAGATACAATCTTAAAGATCTTTATCTAAATCGCCTGTACCTTAGAGCATGTTAGTCCTAGCTATGAGGTGTAATAAAGATTCTATCTCTAAACGTTTCTCAGACGCCAGAGTTTCTTATACAACCAAGGTGGCCAATGGAAGTGAGTCACAGGCCTATTTGCATTATCAATGAACACAAAAACTTGTGAACTGTTATTACACGTGGCTCTGCACACAATGCTCAGATTATGACTCCACTGTGTAGATGCGTCCCTTCAGTCTGTCGCCCTCAGCCCAGCCTTTGCCTGGTGCCAATGCAGGTATAGTGGTATTGTCCTGCTGGAGACCTGTCTTGACAAGCGCTGCTCTGTCTGTGCTGTACGGCCATGGGCCTGTCCGGCAACATTTACTGAGGAACTGGCTGGCCGCCACATGCTTTCAACTTCCAACATGCCGTGTCTACGAACTATGAACCATAAAAATACCTCATGCCTTTAGTGCCCTACCACGTTTCATCAATGTCTGCTCAGGCCGTTAAATTTCTAGAGTCTCGCTCAAGGTGCATAAGGTTGTAACAAAATCTTTAATAATTTTCCATATACGAAAAATAGGAGAGAGAGTAACCTGTCCTCTCTCAAGGTTTAGAACTACAAGAGGAACTGTCAGATTTGAAAGAGACAACACTGAAATCAAAATTTTTCGAAGTGCCTTTGGATACATTTCGGTTGCTTATAAGCAATGAATCCCAACTCACTCCAAGATGGCAGGTAATGCGTTATCACTATGTCAGCTACATATTTGTGGGAACTGTGCTTCTAAATGTTGTCTAAAATTAAAACATCAAAGACAGAGAGCCTCAAATCCATCGGTACAGAAATGAGGCTTTATTTGTCAAAGATTCCGCCACAGTTCAGCCGTCTGTGTGCAGCTAACCAAGCTCAAGTATCACATTGAAGGTATGAGTAGTTTATTTTAGAACACCTATTGGAAATGTCTATTTCTTGCAGTGAACTGAAGTTATATTGTCAAGAAATGTTTGAGCCTATTCCTGTTCTATTATAATATTAATATTGATAATAACAATAATAATAATACAAATTGATTAGATGATGACACAATAATTAGTAATTATATTAAGAGTCACGTCATTCTGGAGGGGCGGATATTTTGGTGTTCCATTTTGAATCTAAACCCTTCTGGATTTACCATGAGCAATGAAATGTTGCGGAATACTGCAGCAGATGGTGAAACTCCTGCAAGGAAAAAAAGAAGAGAAAACAAAGACATTGTCTTGCAGCACAAGAGCCATTGAACCAGGCGATAATTTCCCATTTCTCACAGCAAGCTCTCTTATGGACTGACACATAGGTCACGCTAAACAGCGACATCATCTGCTCATGGTCATCAGTGTGAGGCATTGCCTGTATGTGTACGGCTTTAGAGCACGAAATCGTATGAAATTTCCTCTGTATTATCAGTTACGGACTGCACAACGTTATATTCTTTTATTCTTTTTCTTCCGACTCAGCTACCCGAGCAGTTGTGTTCACTCTGCGCTCGTAATCGATTACGCTGAATCTCCCTGCACCTATGTAGTTTTCTGGTTCTTGGTACCTTCATTGTTGGATTTGTTTCCATTCCTTCATATTGAACAACCGTTACTTTTCAGCAACATCGTCATAATGCTATCTGTAAGTTTGGTATGTTGATACATGGACATCGCGGTTCAGAACTGCCATATCCGCTCAGTGTACTATTACTGTGTGATCGTATTAGCCAGCTAAGAGAGCACGTCGTTTGCTGAGGACTAGTAGACTTTTTTCTTAGTTTTAACTGAATTATTTTCTACTGTTTCTAAATAGCCAAGCGAAGAAAAATTTAACATATTATAAATTTAAAATATTATCGTCAAATATGTGCAACGCTGGCTCCTCAAGATTCTTAGACTCTGGCAGTGACGCCATGGCTCGAATTAATACGTAGTTGGAGAAGATTTGTCTTACCAGGCCAGTAATCACAGACCCTTGCACAGGTTTTTGCACTGGAACGCTGACAAGTAACCGTAATATTATACAGTGGTAGAAACGAGTTTTGCGTGTAAGAGGTATGCGATGTATGAGCTGCCTGCAATAGGCAAGGCATAGGAGAGTCTCTGACCAGAGAGCAGTATGTAGTTAGTTGTTGCTTGTCGCTAGTCGACAGTAGTCTGCGTGAGTCGGCGGTAGTCTGCGCGTGTCTGCGCTCGTCTGCAGTCTGCTCTGGTTGGGACTCTGGAGGATGAGTATTATTGTAGAAGGTAAAGAAGCAGCCTTGCGCATATCTAGTAATGTATGTTAACTGTCATCCAATTTCTTTTTTAAAAAATGCCCCAATAATAATTTTTATAATATAAAGTAATTTTTTTTAAAAAAAGCATTCATTTCAATTTAACGATTTTATCCAATGCATTATCATTCCTTTCAAGAATCACAAAAAATATAGGCCAGCATTGCACGAAGCTGTGCCGAAATTTTTTTTAGGTAAGAGCAGCAAGTGTCACAGTGAGTCAAAGTGATGTCTCTAGAATCTGAAACCAGTTTATAGCGACAGGATCAGTTGAGGATCTTCACAGAGTGGCCGGTGTCTGCCTTTAACAGCAAGCAGAAACCCTCAAGACAATCCTACATGTCTACAGTGGCAGTTCCAAATAGCTACAGGAGTGTAGGTGTCAACACAAACGCCATGGAATGAACCCCACGAGCAGGGATTATGTGCCAGAAGACCTCTCAAGGCTTCTCCTCTAAATTGGTTTCGGAGAGGGGCTCATGTCGCAATGGCACGAAACCACTCCCTGCGGCCTAGGCAGCAGTGTGACACAACGCTCTTTTGAGATCCGTATCAGTCTCCGCCCTGACAATACTGATATTCATGTGTGGAGGCAACGAAGACAACTTTTACACCCTAACTTTACCACAAACCGCACTCTTATCGCGGCGATTCAGTCACGTTTTGAGGTGGAATCATGTATATCCTGCGTGCGGATCGGTATGGGAGCTGACGCCCTATCCACTTGCAAGGTGGCTCGTCCAACTTGTAGACTCGATGCCTGAGGATACAAGATGAAAATACTTTCAAGTCAGGAAAGTTGGTGGGAAAAGTGGAGTGGACTCAACAAAGTAGGATTGGAAACTACTGTCGAATCCTACACATTGACTATGTTCAGCAATCCTTCATATGCCCTGTGCGGCTAAGTGCCACGAGAAACTGGCATAACTCAGTTCCAGCGTCTGAGGCAGACTGATAACGGAATTACCAGCAGCGCCGCTTGTATAGGCTCGCGTGACACGCCTCCCACGCGATCACGTGCTGCCTTCTGACCTTCCTTCCTTCCAGAAGCTTCTTCGACAAATTTTCGCGATCAGCCTCGTAACGCGGAAGTAACTCCGCGCTGATGGTCCTTGTTTGCTCTCTATGGTGTTCTGTTATGCAGCGAAGACCCAGCCGAAACACAGCTTTGAATACCCGAACTGGTGGACAACGATGTTAGCGCAGTTAAGCAGCAAGGTATTCGATTGTGATCCGTCGATCACCTCGAATGAGTGTACCAGCACATTCTAATATTCCGGCCGCTGTGGCCAAGCGGTTGTAGGCGCTTGAGTCCGGAACCGCGCTGCTGCTACGGTCGCAGGTTCGAATCCTGCCTCGGGCATGGATGTGTGTGATGTCCTTAGGTTTGTTGGGTTTAAGTAGTTCTAAATCTAGGGGACTGATGACCTCAGATGGTAAGTCCCATAGTGTTTGTAGCCATTTGAACCATGGCCGTATGCACACGCCTGGCGTGCTGGAAGTCGGACAGGTTTGCATGACCTTGCTGCGATGATCAGACACCTCCCCCAACGATTCACCGTGCTTTTGTTCACTGCCAGGTATCCACAGACAATCTGTCAGCGCCTATGTACATCTCCGATGCTTTGGTTTTTCTCCCCAAGGAAACTCAATGACTGCTCCGGAACGATCCTACGTTAAAGACGCCATTTTGAAGTTACGTATAGCGCCGTCATGTATCAAAAATGGTTCAAATGGCTCTGAGCACTATGGGACTTAACTTCTAAGGTCATCAGACCCCTAGAACTTAGAACTACTTAAACCTAACTAACCTAAGGACATTACACATATCCATGCCCGAGGCAGGATCCGGATTCGAACCTGCGACCGTAGCGGTCGCGCGGCTCCAGACTGTAGCACCTAGAACCGCTCGGCCACCCCGGCCGGCGTCATGTATCGAAAATTCATGAAACTATAGGGCTGAAGCACAAATATTCCACGGTGTCCCACAACAAGTTCTTTTTTTTTTTTCGAAATCGGCCGATAAAAGAAAGGGTTGCATTACTTTTTGAACGACCCTCGTATTTCCTCCTCTTGTTTCTTGTACATATTGTATGCACTCTTCATTCCCTGTACCTTATACATAATTTCCTGTGTCTCTTATGACTGAAAAAACATACTGGGAGTGTCGTACATAACAACGACGGGCTGCAAACAAAAATAAATTATGGTTACCTCTCAGAAGGCGACACTGGGGAGATACATGACTGCAAAAGCCTGTGGCAAAAAAGTGTGAACGAAACGGCGCTTATAGCTACAGAAGATCCGCCTTGCTGCCATTACTCAAAAGGGGTTGGCACGCTCCCTTCGAGAGCCGCCTTCGGGAATTATTAATATCCCGTGGAGAGGCGAGCCGACAGAGGCCGCCGTCGCCTTCACTACGCCGCGGTACGAGTGTTGCTTGCTGGCGGGGA
Organism: Schistocerca serialis cubense; assembly: GCF_023864345.2. Taxonomy (NCBI): domain Eukaryota; kingdom Metazoa; phylum Arthropoda; class Insecta; order Orthoptera; family Acrididae; genus Schistocerca; species Schistocerca serialis. The sequence goes on from NC_064645.1 coordinate 160,367,368, forward strand.
CCTCGGTGATCTTCAGCAGACCGCACTCGACGAAGCGCATAAATCATTTCCTGAAACACTCCAGCAGCGGCATAATTTATTGCCTCCACCAAACTTTCTGTAAAGGAACTGGAAACGCATTATATCTTAAGATAATTGTGATACACAGCTGTGAATAAGTTTTCCTAACATCTGCATCTCATCTTCATTTTCTTGTTATCTTAATACATCAATATAGATGTAATCAGTTTCCTTTTTAGTAGTCAACAGATCATTTACTTACCTGTCAAGCTATGGTATGCTAGAACATATTAATAAATATGTGGAATGTTCACAACAGTGGCTTATACACTGAAGCGCCAAAAACTGATATAGGCATGTGTATAGAAATACATACATATGTAAACAGTCAAAATACGGCGCACAGGTCGGCAACGGCTATATAAGACAACAAGTTCAAAAAAATGTGTGTGAAATCTTATGGGACTTAACTGCTAAGTTATCAGTCCCTAAGCTTACACACTACTTAACCTAAATTATCCTAAGGACACGCACACACACCCATGCCCGAGGGAGGATTCGAACCTCCGCCGGGACCAGCCGCACAGTCCATGACTGCAGCGCCTCAGACCGCTCAGCTAATCCCCCGCGGCTAAGACAACAAGTGTCTGGCGCAGTTGTCAGATCGGTTACTGCTGTTATAATGGCGGCTATCAAGATGAAAGTGAGTTTCAACGAGGTGTTACAGTCGTTGCACGAACGATGGGCCACAGCATCTCCGACGTAGCGACGAGGGGATTTTCCCGTACGACCATTTCACGAGTGTTCCGTGCATATGAGGAATCCGGTAAAACATTAAATCACCGACATTGCTGACACCGGAAAAAGATCCTGCAAGAACGGGACCAACGACGACTAAAGAGACTAAAGAGAAGTACAGCCCTTCCGCGAATTGCTAGAGATTTCAATGCTGGGCCATCAACAAGTGTCGGCATGCGAACCATTTAACGAAATATCATCGCTATTGCTTTCGAAAGCAAAGGCCCACTCGTGTACCCCTGATGACTGCACGAGGCACAGCTTTATGCCTCGCCTCGGCCCATCAACGCCGATGTTGGACTGTTGATGACTGTTACGCTTGGTTCATGGTTCATCATTTTAATTATTATATTTTTGTGCGGTGGTTACACTTGGCTCCATAATAATTATTTTATTTTTTTGTGTGGGGAGGTTACACTTGGCGACATCCGGCCAGGATCGCATTTCTTTGTGAATTTTCTGATAAGTAGTCATAAATCTGCTCTTATTTACTTAAACGTAGTTTGCATGTGGCGCAACGCTTTTACTAATTTGTCACTCTTTCTTTCACAGATCATCGGCAATTTGTTGCTCTTTCTTGTAATTGTGTTTGTTGCATTTTTGCATTGTCCTTGTTTCATTTGTGCTTAATTTTGATTAGTGAAAATGCCGCGAAAAACTGTTAACAGTACATCGCGATGTGTAATGAGCGAAATAGCCGACTCTAATAATTTGACAGATAATACTTGCGACACTCAGTGTAATGATGACAATCCTCCATTTACAGACAATCAGTGCGTACCGACCATTAATATTGATTTTGATCCTTGTGATGAGCAAATAAATTCAACTGTGTCGTCTGTTAATTTAACGACAATGGATGACGCGGCACGTTCTGTTACAATGAACGCTGCCCAGCTTGACACACCCGGTTTGCAAAATTTACGTAATGAACAGATAAATTTTTCCAACGAAAATGAACAATATACTCAAAGTACGTCAGATTTATTTGATTCCGATTTAGTGACTAACAGTGCACATCCGATTGGAAAACCTTTTCGTGAATCACAGAATATCCAAATGGATACACAAAACGCGGCAAAAGCAGATACACCAGCACACAGCACAGAGAATACAGTAGCTAATACTGGCATGGATCAAGTTATGGCATTATTGGTACAATTTAGTGAAAATTTTAAACAACTTAATCAAAATAATGAAAATTTCAAACAACAACTTAATGAAAATTCCATACAACAGAATGAAAGGCAAGACAACAATTTCAAACAACTTAGTGAACAGAACAAACAACTTAGTGAAAATTTCAAACAACTTAATGAAAAATATGACAACATTAATGAAAAACTAGACAACTGTTCCAAACAGTTGAATGAAAAGTTAGAAAACAATTCCAGACAGCTTAGTGAACAGATTACAGCCGTTGCCGCGCAATGTCATGATACTAAAGAACAATTACGTGAGGAAATTAAGGCTTGTGCTAGGAAAAGTAGTGAAGAGTCTCGTTTCAAATTGTATCGAGCGGATGTAAGTGTACAGGTATGGAGACAACGTCGTGAATCCATGTTTTGTATCCCGCCTGGAGGACAACGCATGGGTCTGCTCCTGTAAACTGAAGGGTAGTCTGAATGTAGGAAGTGAGTAGGAGCAGGTGAGGTAAAAATCTCCGTACTGCAATGAAAAGTCGTTTTACTTAACTTTGGCCGAGATGAGCACGTAGGTTCGAAGCTGAACATCAAGTTACAAAGTTACAAGTAGTGGCTCGCCCAATATGAAGTAGAAACAATGTTGCTGGGTCGTCTCCTCGTAATCAAAAGGGCTGAATCCGGAGCGGCGCTCGTAGAGCTGCACAGCGCCGGCTAGAGGGCGCTGTCGTCGGTGTCGGTGTCGTAGTGCCAACCTAGGAGAGCGCACCTACGTTGTGGCATCGTAGCTATCGATACCACACCATGGGCCCTGCATGTCAGCAGGGGACTATTCAAACTGCTGGGGGCTCTGTAATGGTATGGGTCGTGTGCAGTTGGAGTGACATGGGACCCCTGATGCGTCTAGGTACGACTCTGACAGCTGACACGTAGGTGAACATCATACCTTATCACCTGCATCCATTCATGTCCAGCCGGCCGAAGTGGCCGTGCGGTTAAAGGCGCTGCAGTCTGGAACCGCAAGACCGCTACGGTCGCAGGTTCGAATCCTGCCTTGGGCATGGATGTTTGTGATGTCCTTAGGTTAGTTAGGTTTAACTAGTTCTAAGTTCTAGGGGACTAATGACCTCAGCAGTTGAGTCCCATAGTGCTCAGAGCCATTTGAACCATTTGAGCCATTCATGTCCATTGTGCGTTCCGACGATCTTGGGCAATTCCAGCAGGACAATGCGACACCCCACACGTCCATAATTGCTACAGAGTGGCTCCAGGAAGACTCTTCTGAGTTTAAACACCTCCGCTGGCCACCAAACTCCCCAGACATAAACATTACTGAGCATATCTGGGATGCCTTTATGCCTTCTAACGTGCTGTTCAGAAGAGATCTCCACCACCTCGTAACCTTACCGATTTATGGAGTGCACTGCAGGATTCATGCTGTCAATTCCCTCCAGCACTACTTCAGGCATTAATCGAGTCCAGGTCAAGACGTGTTGCGGCACTTCTGCATGTTCGCGGGGGCCAGGTGTACGAGTTTTTCTTTGGCTCTTCAGTGTATTTCTACAGGAGATAACGTTGCCCATAACAGCAATACAGTTGTGAGGTAACGGGCGAGTTGTGGCGCCCTGGAAATATTATATGTTCGGAGTTGGGGCGGCCGCTCGGCCATCCGGGGTCCGGCAGCAAACACGTGGTGCCGAAGGTTAGCCTGACGACAGGGGTAGCCCCAGCGTATGGTCCAGCCGCGTGGCTGGGAATTCCACTGTGACGAGGACGGTGCCTTGCGTCAATGAAAGAGACTTGTATGCCGAAAGCGCAAAGATGGCGGACTTTGTGAAACCTTAATGGCAGACATTTCACAGTTCGTATAGAAATTAATAGTATCCAGATTAATCATGACACCTCAAAAAGAAACATCTACATTACCATTATTTGCACAACGATTCTGATGGTGTTATCAGATTTTCAATATATTTTTTAGTTTAAAGTTTAGTATCTGACGATAAATTATACAAGTAACACCCAGCAACGAATTTCCAAAATCTAAACGGTTCATCCGATTTCGTCAATCTACGTGTATTTAGAAAGCTGTTACTGTAAATGTAAATTGGTATGAATTACAGGCATGTAACTTAAATAGTAAATGAGTTACTGGAGGTCAAAGTGGCCGATTACTATCGATCGCGTCAAGCCATAAGTACTCCACAGTTACACTAAAAAACGGTAGCAGCATTCTTATAAATATATTTATTCATCTATGTCTTTGCTTATATCCGATATACAATATTCACGAAGAAATTGGTTAAATATTTACTGTGTTTTAGAAATCACAAAGACATTAGACTACTGGCCTACCTTTTGTTCTAATCCTTTGATATATGTTTATTTAAATTGTTTATGTATTTAATAACGTGTGTTAGAGCGTGTTTATGGCCCAGCTGTAGAAACATTTATATAATTTCAAGTATTTAAACCCTCCCATGCACCATGGACCTTGCCTTTGGTGGGGAGGCTTTCGTGCCTCAACGATACAGATAGCCGTACCTTAGGTGCAACCACAACGAAGGGGTATCTGTTGAGAGGCCAGACAAACGTGTGGTTCCTGAAGAGGGGCAGCAGCCTTTTCAGTAGTTGCAGGGGCAACAGTCTGGATGATTGACTGACCTGGCCATGTAACACTAACCAAAACGGCCTTCCTGTGCTGGTACTGCGAACGGCTGAAAGCAAGGGGAAACTACAGCCGTAGTTTTTCCCGAGGACATACAGCTTTACTGTATGATTAAATGATGATGGCGTCCACTTGGGTAAAATATTCAGGAGGTAAAATAGTCCCCCATTCGGATCTCCGGGTGGGGACTACTCAAGAGGACGTCGTTATCAGGAGAAAGAAAACCGGCATTCTACGGATCAGAGCGTGGAATGTGACATCCCTTAATCGGGCAGGTAGGTTAGACAATTTAGAAAGGGAAAAGGATAGGTTAAAGTTAGATATAGTGGGAATTAGTGAAGTTCAGTGGCAGGAGGAATAAGACATATAGGGGTAATGCAGGAGTAGGTTTAATAATGAATAAAAAAATAGAAGTGCGGGTAAACTACTACAAACAGCATAGAGAACGCATTATTGTGTCCAAGATAGACACGAAGCCCACGCCTACTACAGTAGTACAAGTTTATATGCCAACTAGCTCTGCAGATGATGAAGAAATTGATAAAATGTATGACGAGACAAAAGAAGTTATTCAGGTAGTGAAGGGAGACGAAAAATTAATAGTCATGAGTGACTGGAATTCGACAATAGGAAAAGGAAGAGAAGGAAACGTAGTAGGTGAATATGGATTGGGGCTAAGTAATGCAAGAGGAAGCCGCCTGGTAGTATTTTGCACAGAGCACAACTCAATCATAGCTATCACTTGGTTCAAGAATCATGAAAGAAGGTTGTATACATGGAAACACCCTGGAGATACTAGAAGGTTTCAGATAGATTATAAAATGGTAAGACAGAGATTTAGGAACCAGATTTTAAATTGTAAGACATTTCCAGGGGCAGATCTGGACTCTGACCACAATCTATTGGCTATGAATTGTAGATTAAAACTGAAGAAACTGAAGTGGGAATTTAAGGAGATGGGATCTGGATAAACTGAAAGAACCAGAGGTTGTACAGAATTTCAGGGAGAGCATAAGGGAACAATTGACAGGAAAGGGGGAAAGAAATACAGTAGAAGAAGAATGGGTAGCTTTGAGGAATGAAGTAGTGAAGGCAGCAGAGGATCAAGTAGGTAAAAAGACGAGGGCTAGTAGAAATCCTTGGGTAACAGAAGAGATACTGAATTTAATTGATGAAAGGAGAAAACACGAAAATGCAGTAAGTGAAGCAGGCATAAAAGGAATACAAAACGTCTCAAAAATGAGATCGACAGGAAGTGCAAAATGGCTAAGCAGGGATGGCTAGAGGACAAATGTAAGGATGTAGAGGGTAATCTCACGAGGGGTAAGATAGATACTGCCTACAAGAAAATTAAAGAAACCTTTGGAGAAAAAAGAACCACTTGCATGAATATCAAGAGCGCCAGATGGAAACCCAGTTCTAAGCAAAGAAGGTAAAGCAGAAAGTTGGAAGGAGTATATACAGGGTCTATACAAGGGCGACGTTCTTGAGGACAATATTGCGGAAATGGAAGAGGAGGTGGATGAAAATGAAATGGGAGATATGATACTACGTGAAGAGTTTGACAGAGCACTGAAAGACCTAAGTTGAAACAAGGCACCGGGAGTAGACAACATTCCATTAGAACTCCTGACAGCCTTGGGAGAGCCAGTCCTGACAAAACACTACCATCTGGTGAGCCAGGTGTATGAGACAGGCGAAATTCACCCAGACTTCAAGAAAAATATAAAAATTCCAATCCCAAAGAAAGCAGATGTTGACAGATGTAAAAATTACCGAACTATCAGTTTAATAAGTCACAGCTGCAAAATACTAAAGCGAATTCTTTACAGACGAGTGGAAAAACTGGTAGAAGCCGACCTCGGGGAAGACCAGTTTGGATTCCGTAGAAATTTTGGAACACGGGAGGCAATAATGACCCTACGACTTATCTTAGAAGAAAGATTAAGGAAAGGCAAACCTACGATTCGAACATTTTTAGACTTAGAGAAAGCTTTTGACAATGTGGACTGGAATATTCTCTTTCTAATTCTGAAGGTGGCAGGGGTAAAACACAGGGAGCGAAAGGCTATTTACAATTTGTACAGAAAGCAGATGGCAGTTATAAGAGTTGAGGAGCATGAAAGGGAAGCAGTGGTTGGGAAGGGAGTGAGACAGGGTTGTAGCCTCTCTCCGATGCTAATCAATCTGTGTATTGAGCAAGTAGTAAACGAAACAAGAGAAAAGTTCGGAGTAGGAATTAAAATCCATGGAGAAGAAATAAAAACTTTGAGGTTCGCCGATGACATTGTAATTCTGTCAGAGACAGCAAAGGACTTGGAAGAGCAGTTGAACGGAATGGACAGTGTCTTCAAAGGAGGATATAAGATGAACATCAACAAAAGCAAAACAAGAATAATGGAATGTAGTCGAATTAAGTTGGGAGATGCGGAGGGAATTAGATTAGGAAATGAGACACTTAAAGTAGTAAAGGAGTTTTGATATTTGGGGAGCAAAATAACTGATGATGGTCGAAGTAGAGACGGTATAAAATGTAGACTGGCAATGGCAAGGAAAGCGTTTCTGAAGAAGAGAAATTTGTTAACATCGAGTATATATTTAAGTGTCAGGAAGTCGTTTCTGAAAGTATCTGTATGGAGAGTAGCCTTGTATGGAAGTGAAACATGGACGATAAATTGTTTAGACAAGAAGAGAATAGTAGCTTTCGAAATGTGGTGTTACAGAAGAATGCTGAAGATTAGATGGATAGACCACATAACTAATGAGGAGGTATTGAATAGAATTGGGGAGAAGAGGAGTTTGTGGCACAAGTTGACTAGAAGAAGGGATCGGTTGGTTGGACATGTTCTGAGGCATCAAGGGATCACCAATTTAGTACTGGAGGGCAGCGTGGAGGGTAAAAATCATAGAGGGAGACCAAGAGATGAATACACTAAGCAGATTCAGAAGGATGTAGGTTGCAGTAGGTACTGGGAGTTGAAGAAGCTTGCACAGGATAGAGTAGCATGGAGAGCAGCATTAGACCAGTCTCAGGACTAAAGACCACAACAACAACAACAAGTATTTAAATGTAAATCCAGTACTTCGTATGTGCTTAAATATGTGTATGGGTGCACTGGCTTGAAGACATGGCGCGAGCCCTCTAGCCAGTCACAGCGCTCGTGAATGGGGACACTGGATGGAAGCGAGTTCGGGAGAGAGGACAGTGAGGTACGGGACAGGACACGGGAGGTGCTGGACGTGTCGGCGCGTCGGAAGCACGGTCGTGAGAGAGACTTGGAGTGTGGAGCGGTTTGTGCGTGTTCGCGAGAGATAGAAATACTCCAGAAGTGAATATCTCCCGAGCTATGTTGTTTTTCATAACTAATTACGTGCAGTAGGAATATATTGTTTCCCTGTTATTCAACTTATATTTTGTTTAATTGCTGGACCATCGACACCAATAAGTGTTTTACAGAAATATCCCGCATTCTGAAAAGTACTCCTACTACCGTATTCATCATTTAAATTCGTTAAGATAGTACCTGCAGATTTTATTTAATTGCAATCTTTCATCTATAAATTTAATTGTTTCTTTCATAATTCGCAATTGCCGAGTGATAGAAACCTTCGACCATTCGATTCATGTGTGTATTCTTATCGTATACTGTAAAATCAGCAGTATTTGGCCTGTAATGCGGCAACTACATATCCCAGCCCCTAGGCAACGAAACCATCCAAACCTTTCTTAATATTTGCAACTCTGAGTCGGAAGGTGCCTAGTTATTTGAAAGCCCGCACAGTGTACCATAAACATATGCCTGGAATCAATCACCAGTTGAGATATGGGTTATTTTACTTTTGCCGCAAGTTTTAGCTACTCAGTGTTGTAGGATATCTTCGCGTACATACTCATAGCATATTTCTATTTGGAGACCCAGGAGGTTGGCCTTCTCGTCACAGGACATCTGTCGAGTACATTGCTAACCCTGCATATTTCGGCCACCACAGTTACGTGTATGTTTCACAGGCCAAGGACGGCCCCTGCCTAACGTAGGAGATTATATTTCAATAGTGGTACGACTCCATTACCTTCACTTTTCTGTCTACAATGTACAATGCTTCATAAATTAGCCAAACAAACAGAAAGAAACGTTCATCACTAACAAGAAACCATATGCTTGTATATTTTTGGTATCTCAGCTCCATATTTTTCAGCGCTCATTTAACTTTGGGACTCTGTATCTCAATATACAGGGAGCGAAAGGCTATTTACAATTTGTACAGAAACCAGATGGCAGTTATAATAGTCAAGGGGCATCAAAGAGAAGCAGTGGTTGGGAAGGGAGTGAGACAGGGTTGCAGCCTCTCCCCGATGATATTCAATCTGTATATTGAGCAAGCAGCAAAGAAAACAAAAGAAAAATTCGGAATAGGTATTAAAATCCATGGAGAAGAAATAAAAACTTTGAGGTTCGCTGATGACATTGTAATTCTGTTAGAGAAAGCAAAGGACTTGGAACAGCAGTCGAACGGAATGGACAGATGAACATTAACAAAAGCAAAACGAGGATAATGGAATGTAGTCGAATTGAGTCGGGTGATGCTGTGGGTATTAGATTAGGAAATGAGAGGCTTAAAGTAGTAAAGGAGGTTTGCTATTTGGGGAGCAAAATAACTATGATGGTCGAAGTAGAGAAGATATAAAATGTAGACTAGCAATGGCAAAGAAAGCATTTCTGAAGAAGAGAAGTTTGTTAACATCGAGTATAGATTTAAGTGTCAGGAAGTCGTTTCTGACAGTATTTTTATGGAGTGTAGCCATGTATGGAAGTGAAACATGGACGATAAATAGTTTGGACAAGAAGAGAATAGAAGTTTCGAAATGTGGTGCTACAGAAGAATGCTGAAGATTAGATGGGTGGATCACATAACTAATGATGAAGTATTGAATAGCATTGGGGAGAAGAGAAGTTTGTGGCACAACTTGACAAAAAGAAGGGACCGGTTAGTAGGCCATGTTCTGAGGCATCAAGGGATTACAAATTCAGCATTGGAGGGCAGCGTGGAGGGCAAAAATCGTAGAGGGAGACCAAGAGATGAATGCACTAAGCAGATTCAGAAGGATGTAGGTTGCAGTAAGTACTGGGAGATGAAGAAGCTTGCACAGGATAGGGTAGCGTGGAGAGCTGCATGAGACCAGTGTCAGGACTGAAGACCACAACAACAACAATCTCAATATGAACAAAAATGGACTTGTACCACTATTGAAATAAGCCCTTCATTTGTAAACGGGAAATCTAAGGTACTGCATACAGCGAAGCCGCCAGCAGTAGCCATAGAGTCTGGGGCGCCAGTCTTGCCTGGATTGCGTGCATATCTTGACATAATGCACTGCTGTCGCGGGCATTAATTTACGTCCGCGCGGACGCATGCTCTCGCGATAGCCCGCACGTATCCTTCTGCAGGCACGTACTTAATTTTGTGCTCCGCCCACGGAGAGTCAGTTACGTCTCGAGCTCCAAGCAACCGACAGCCGTCTCGAGTCTGCGCTAAGGACACTGCCTGCCTCTGTCGCCTCATCTCCGACCGCCAAGGAGTCCTGCAGCCATCATCCTGAGCCGTCCGCAGCTCGTGGTCTCGCGGTCGCGTTCTCGCTTCCCGAGCACGGGGTCCCGGGTTCGATTCCCGGCAGGACCAGGGAATTTCACCTGCCTATAGATGACTGGGTGTTTGTGTTGTCCTCATCATTTCATCATCATTCATGACAATGGCGAGTTTGGACTGAGCAAAGGTTGGAACTTTGTACTGGCGCTGATAACCACGCAGTTGAGCGCCCCACAAGCCAATCATCATCATCATAATCATCATCATCCTGATCCTTGTCCGACGCCGCGCTTTCGCTAGCCGCTCCGAGAGCACCGCGCCGCACAGTTGTTGCGACTGCCACGTGCTCATCGCCTTGTGGGACCATGTCGTTATCAGTAGATTGCTTACGAGCTCAAAAATGGCTCTGAGCACTATGGGACTTAACTTCTGAGGTCATCAGTCCCCTAGAACTTAGAACTACTTAAACCTAACTAACCTAAGGACATCACACACGTCCATGCCCGAGGCAGGATTCGAACCTGCGACCGTTGCGGTCGGGCGGTTCCAGACTGTAGCGCCTAGAACCGTTCGGCCACTGCGGCCAGCCCCTACGAGCTCTTCAGCCTCATAGGACCGCGTCGCCACAGCTTCTGCTGCTCATGAGGAGACTACCTACGAGTTACCAGCCGTGTGGGACTACGTCGATGTGAATCTTCCCTTCTCCTCAACAGAATGCTGTTCTCAAGTTTCGTAGACATTATTTTCAGAGGTTGTATTTAACTTAGTTTTCGTAACAAACAGTTGTTATTGCAAAGTGTATGTCTCATTTCAGAGAGTCTCGCTCTAATAGAAGAGGATAGAATAATCTCACCCCTTTGGATTAATAGCCCTGACGGCACATTAAGAGGACATCTTCACACGCTACAGGAGCATTCGTGCTTGTGAAAAATTCATAGGACTGACAGGTGCATCACTGACCTCAATTTGCAGTAGCATTTTGGAGCATATACTGTACTCGAACATTATGAATCATCTTGAAGAAAACGACTTGCTGATACGTAACCAAGACGGATTCAGAAAATATCGTTCTTGTGCAACACAGGTAGCTCTTTATTCCCATGGAGTAATGAGTGCTGTCGGCAAGGGATCTCAGATCGATTCCATATTCCTGGGTTTCCAGAAGGCTTTTGATACGGTTCCTCACAAGCGACTGTTAATCAAATTGCGTGCATATGGAGTATCGTCTGAGTTGTGTAACTGGATTCGTGATTTCCTCTCAGAGAGGTTACAGTTCGTTGTGATAGACGGTAAATTATCGAGTAGAACAGAAGCGATATCTGGCGTTCCTCAAGGTAGTGTCATAGGCCCTCTGTTGTTCCTGCCTGATCTACATAGATGATCTACGTGATAATCTGAGCAGCCCCCTTAGATTTTTTGCAGATGGTGCTGTAATTTACTACCTAGTAAAATCATCAGACGATCAATTCCAAGTACAAAATGATCTAGAGAGAATTTCTGTATGGTGCGAAAAGTGGCAGTAGGCACTAAACAAAGAAAAGTGCGAGGTCATCCGATAAATTTTGGGTATACGATAAATCGCACAAATCTAAGGGCTGTCAATTCGACTAAATACCTAGGAATTACAATTACGAGCAAATTGGAAAGACCACATAGATAATGTTGTAGGGAAGGCGAAACAGAGACTGCGCTTTGTTGGCAGAACACTTAGAAGATGCTACAAAGACACTTGTCCGTCCTCTGCTGGAATACTGCTCCGCGGTGTGGAATCCTTACCAGGTAGGATTCACGGAGGACATCGAAAAAGTGCAAAGAAGTGCAGCCATTTCGTGTTGTCGCGCAATAGGGGTGAGAGTGTCACTGATATGAGACGCGAGTTGGGGTGGCAGTCACTGAAACAAAGGCGCTTTTCTTTGCGGTGAGATCAATTTACGAAATTTCAATCACCAACTTTCTCTCCCGAATGCGAAAATATTTTGTTGACACCCACCTGCGTAGGGAGAAATAATCATCATAATAAAATAAGAGAAATCAGAGCTAGAACGGAAAGATTTAGGTGTTCCTTTTTCCCACGCGCCTTTCGAGAGTGGAATGGTAGAGAGGTAGTATGAAAATGGTTCGATGAACCCTCTGCCAGGCACTTAAGTGTGAACTGCGGAGTAATCATGTAGATGCTGATGTAGACTGTTTCATGTAACAGCGGGCTGCTCATACCCGACTGGCATGAGCGCTCCGTTCCCAATCTTGCTGCGCTATTTACAGCTATGAATGGGATACTGACAGCGCATCTCCGACGAGGACTGTGAGTTTGATACCCATCATGCGTGTTGGATGTGCCCTTAAAACATCGCTGTATCATGACCGACTTGTCAGCACAGCGTTGCACCCCATCTGGCGTAGATGCAAGTCTCGATTCAGCTAGAAAGGGTGTCAGAACCGTTCTATCCTCTTCTGAGGCAAGATGTGAAACGCCCGCTAAACCGGCACAGCAGAACAGGTGATTACGATTGTGGAAAGAGCCAAATAAGGTGGCGGTCAGTTTCACTTCAAAATTGTAATTTATTGTAATTTAATAACACACTTAAACCAAAACGGCACATAGCCGAACCTTTACAATTACGAGTTTCAAAATCCAATTCTTTCACGGCTGAAGGCCTCCAAACAAGAAACCTTAAAAATCAACAACATACATTTCAAGCGACTGAAAACACGCAGTTAAAATTGGAAGTAAAATAATTAAAATATATATGTATGATATATGTATGTATCACAGCTATGCTGAAAGCCTCAAGGCAAAAGTGGATAGAACAAACCTAAACAGGGTGTAATACCAACGGCTGAAGGCCACAATTAAATTTCAAAATTTCAAGATATATTACCATAATCTTTTAAAGCAAAAGGCCGCAATGTTTTCGCTTAAAGGGAAATTTTAAGAATAAGGCCTTAAGCAGCTGAAGGCCCACAGTTTATTTTCAAAAAATTCAAAAATAGCTTAAACCTTTTAAGTTTTATGTGTCCAAAAGAACACTAAGTGAAAAGGCAACGCAACGACAATAACTAAATTTAAGAATAAGGTTTTGAGCGGCTTTAGGCTCACAATTGATTTTCCAAAAATTCAAAATACCTTTAAACCTTTAAGTTTTAAGTGACTGCCAGCGCACTAAATGAAAAGATAGCACACAAACTGTAACTTTCAGCAAAATATCCACTTGCCAGATTTCAAACTTACGTACAGGCTGAAGGCCCTTGATTTACATAAAACACAGTAAACTTTTTTCCTTTAAAGCATTGGCTATAATAGATTACCAACAGACCATTAAACACCCATGAAAATAGACAACGGCACTGAGACGCCTCCAGTGGGGGAGGGGGCAAGGGGGGGTGGGGGTTGCCCTCGAAACATTAACGTCCACTTAGGTGAGACAGGTGGTGGGCCCAACTACACTTGATCCGTCGGTAAACCAACCAAGAGACAGTCACGGACCGACCGACCAAACGACTTGGTACATGAAAACTCGAAGACCAAACTGTTACGGACGTGATTGTCCACAATGACATATGAATTAAGCAGTCAAAACTACACACCGTGTTGTACAGCGACAACAGGTGAGGAAAGGACATTGCCTGAAATTACGTTAGTGGCCAGGGCAGGTAACCGGAACACTAACGGCCACAAGGCAGAAAATTCCGCTGGTGCACTTGAAGCGAACCACCGAAATGAAAGACACAACATGAACGGACGTGGCTTGGGTACTTAAGACACCACTCAACTTTGACGTCCCGGGTCGGTGAACCACGAAGCTCGTAGCGATCGGACAGCTCCACACACGCTCCGACACTACGCAGGGACCTCCAACAAACCCAGCCGACTGCACAGCTCGGAGATATCCTCCCTGGTCCGCATCAACGGACCGAGTAGCCTCAGAATACCGACATCATCTAAAATATTCGCCAGTGGAAATAACGCCAACCACACATACAACCCGACAAACACTTGCACGAAGGCCTGAACGATACCCAACAGTAACTAAGCAGGCACGAAGCAAATTGAGAGTCGATGCACACACACACAGCCGACTCACGACGATCGGCGAACCAAAACGCGTCGTCCTGTAGGACGATGTCCGTGGCCCGGCTCAAGTGATGCGTGGCGGCAATGGTCGGGCGAGCCATGTCGACGCAGACCTCACAGCTCCAACCCGACTGCACTAGTGCCGATTGCAACTCTCCGAATGGGAGATCCGGACTGAGCTCCAGATGCGTTTCAACTGACTGACAGCCCGAACTCGCCACCCGAAGTGGCTTACGACAGACAACGACCGGGGAGTAATAGCAATCGAGCAAAGATACTACGAGAGGGGATATATTGATACGCACTGCTAGCGCTGCTGACGGTCAGGCAAAGCAGCAACTCAGTGACACCAGTAGTTTAAATTAACGTAGTGAGGTGGAAGTACGTTAAAAACAGGGAGTAAAATACATGATGGCGGGAACATGACCCCCGCACGGCTCAAGATGCTCCACAACCGTTGTAAATGGTCCTTGATATCATAAATACTGGCGCTTAGGTTGAGTTGGCTTCCGACCTGGTCCCACTCACATTCCATCAGTGGTAGATCTCGGGCTTCTGCTGGCTGTTGGAGTATCTCGACACGAGACAAACACTTGCATCGTGTGTGGACTAATAAAGCCCAGTTCAAAATTGGTACCACGACATTGCCACATGAGAGGTAACACACGGGGACGCAGGATGTCGGTGATGTTTGAGTCTTGCCTTAGAGCTCTCTCAATCACTACCAGCCATGACGCGAAGTCAAATCCGTTGGTTCTCCACACCATGACAAAAT
Organism: Schistocerca serialis cubense; assembly: GCF_023864345.2. Taxonomy (NCBI): domain Eukaryota; kingdom Metazoa; phylum Arthropoda; class Insecta; order Orthoptera; family Acrididae; genus Schistocerca; species Schistocerca serialis. The sequence goes on from NC_064645.1 coordinate 160,382,409, forward strand.
CAGTATCACCATTGCGCCTTCCCAAAACCAATGGAATAATCAGAAGTCTCCAGAAGTCACCGCCATACTAGCCGACGATGGTTATTCGAGGTCGTGCAGAAACAGTTCATCACTGTACACAAAATGCGATATCATTCATCAGCATTCATTATAATAGTGGCAACAATTCAGACGTAGCAGTTTGTGTAGTGGTGTTAACGACAAACTTCGCATGGGGTGGTAACGCACCCCAGTCTCTGACCACTGGAGCAGGGAGTCCATTACTTGTTCTGCATAGTAGGTGCAGATGTGCAGGGGTTCGATGTGCTTGGTGCACAGTAGGTCGTGGTGGTCAGATGTCGACCAAAACCATGTCGACAAGTATGCCTGCTCTCACCTTCCCACGCGATACCATTCATCACATCCGAACGCCCCACGAATCTGGTCAACGCGCGATTGGGCCATCTGGTCAAATGGAGACCAACGTTGTGGCCCCTTTAACACTATCAGGTGCTGCTAACTCTGACTCACACGAGTATGCAGCATCTCTGAGTTCTTCATACTGATTAATCAATATTTGACGCAGTTTGCGCACCTTAAATACTCTGTCCGGCCTGTTAAAACCACCAAACACGAACAACATTAACGCTCTCTGTTGCCCAATCCATCCAGCAGAGAGAATTTGCATCTCCATTGTGTATGTGTACGAAATCATGTTGACATTCGACCATGTTTTCTGAGTACTTCACTTTTTTTGTCAGGTAGCGTATACGTATGTCGTTCCAACATGAGCGACACTAAACTTTCCCTGCTCCCCACTGGTGAAACCCTCGGTCGGTGTGCCACCCTGAGAATCCCACACCTGCTCGGCCATCCTTCAATGTAGTCGCCACTACCCAGCGCGGCTGGTTCCATTACATGTCTGACACGGAAGGCTCAACGTGTGAGAGCGGATGGTAACCGTATGGAACAATTGTTGTGTCAATAGACAGGTCGCTGGTTTCTGGATTTATTTTCTAATCTTACAAGGGGAGGCCGCCAATTGTGAAATTCAGATTCGATTCATACTGCGATTAATAAAAGCTCATGGCCAGAGGTGTAATGTGGCAAAGCACCAAGATGCACTTCTCAGCCGTTGTCGAGAAAATCGACAGTTAAAAGACACCGTTGCGGTGAAATACTCTCTACGATTGATAATTTTCTATAGCGTCGTGGCGCAGCGGTAAGCGCTCGGGTTCGTAATCCGACGGTCGCCGGATCGAATCTCGCGCTATGCAACTTTTTTTTTTAGTATTTGTTTTTTATAATTCATAAATAAATATATATATATATATATATATATATATATAATTCCCGGCAATCAGTTGCAACAATTATGCATATAATAAGTTGTTGAAAGTCGTTTGTCGTGGAAAAACTGGCGACATCATTATGTTTTCCGCAAACAAAGTTGTATTTCACAAATGTTATTAATTGTCTTCATAATGTTAACCACGTATAGTTAACGGAAGACGTAGAAACGATATTCCGAAACGAATACGTATAGCGTAAGTCAAACGTTCGAATTAGAATAGACACCCCACGAACACAAATTTGCTGTGGCAGATATGAAATATAAACTCCGTCATTCGCTCGTTACACTTGAATGACAGATGTTGAATGGGCCGAAACGAGCCGCCGCATAACAGCGTAGTTGCCTGCTAACTTCGAAAGAAGGTAGATGCGGTCCCTAGCGCAACTTATAACATTGTCGAAAATCAGTGCGGACGGGAGAGCTTTGGTACACCCTGTTAAAAAAAAACGGAAAAATGGAGGCGGTACAATTGGAGAGCGATCCGCCTTCACCAACATGCATAAGCAATTCAATAATACTATATATATATATATATATATATATATATATATATATATATATATATATATATATTTGAATTACAAAAAAACTAATAATAAAAAAAATTGCATGGTGCGAGATTCGATCCGGCGACCTTCGGATTACAAACCCGAGCGCTTACCGCTGCGCCACGACGCTGTGGAAAATTTTTAATCGTAGAGGGTATTTCACCGCAACGGTTTCTTTTAACTGTCGATTTTCTCGACAACGGCTGAGAAGTGCATCTTGGTGCTTTGCCACATTACACCTCTGGCCATGAGCTTTTATTATGCGGAGTATGAGTCGAATCTGAATTTCACAATTGGCGGCCTCCCCTTGTTAGCCAATAATATCTCGTGTGGGACTGCGGCGTATTACTTTTTAAACAGCACTGCTTTTAATTTAAAAAATAGATGCAGTTATCAAGTACTGGTGAATGTCATATCGCTTTTGAAAATGGTTTACGCCAAAAATGTGGGACACAGAAGACATGCAAAGCTGTGTTATAATAGTTTATCGTTTAAGAAGTGTCCTCGTCTCTGCTATACTCGGCGCCATCATTAATTCGTTCTGTATATTCTAACCTCAGTTCCACAGATTTTACGCTTTACATCTACCTTTGATACAATGGAAGTTATGCCCTCACGCATTAAGAGTCCATCATTACCTTCAATTAATGTTTGCAATATAACCCTTCCTTGCCAAGTCTGCGGAGAATCGCATTTAGTGTATTATGAACGTATCTAATTTTCATTGTTCTTCTGTAATACTACTTCTGAAACGCTTCGAGTCTCTTTGGTTCAAATGGCTCTGAGCACTATGCGACTTAACTTCTGACGTCATCAGTCGCCTAGAACCTAGAACTAATTAAAGCTAACTAACCTAAGGACATCACACACAGCCATGCCCGAGGCAGGATTCGAACCTGCGACCGTAGCGTTCGCTCGGCTCCAGACTGTAGCGCCTAGAACCACACGGCCATCCCGGCCGGCCGAGTCTCTTTAGTGAGCAGTTATTTGCTTTCTGTGTCCAAAGTGCAAACAGCTGTTATTTGTTTACAAATAAAAAAGTACAGAACAAAATTAACGTCAAAGAAGTCTGAAAGAGATGGGTCGCCGTGGGCGAGCAAAGAATGATTTCAAAAAGTCTGTAAGTTCTCGTCGAGTTATCAGAGCAGCAATGAAACTTCCATAAAGCAACTCATAGTCTAATCATGTAGAGGGCAGCCAGGATCTAGTGGCCCGTCACGAAGATGATATCAACAGTCTTCACTCAGCGATTGAGATGTATGTGGACGATGACGACGCAAGCTTCAGTACTGGAAGCTGTTAAGTTTTAAGGCGAAGTCTTAACAATTTAAAATTCCTCTGGTGCACAAATTGTTGCATAAAATTTCGGGAGAACTGCCGGATGTCTGCATCTTCCTGCCACAATGCTTCGGCGCAGTGTCTTCTGGCCATCTTTAGGCGAATACTGACGAAAATGCCTGGAGTTCACGTATTTAAGAACTCACCGGCACATCCGTTACCAATGCAGCTGGTGTTGCGTACGCGCTACTTGGGCGCATGCGCTTCTGCTGGAAGTCTATGCGGTGAGCAGCGCGTCGTCCGTGGTGAAACATCGTCGATCGATATCGTTTCGATTGCCATCGGACGACCGCGGAACGACGCCGGCTGCGCAGATCACGAACTTTTTATACGACAGGATTCCATGCAGAATTTAACTGGAAGCCACTACCCAGACCGAGCAAGGTGGTGCAGTGGTTAGACACTGGACTCGCATTCGGGAGGACGACGGTTCAATCCCGCGTCCGGCCATCCTGATTTAGGTTTTCCGTGATTTCCCCATCTTTCCATAATCCGATGAGACCGATGACATCGCTGTCTGGTCTCCTTCCCCAAACAACCCAACCCAACCCCACTGCCCAGATTAACAAAGAGAATCACAGTCATATTTCCATTGATTCATTGATGCCGGATGTCCAAAAGTTTGACGTGTGAGCCACAGTTTTGTTTCATTGTATTTAATCAAATGACCAATGGAAGTACAATGTATTATTAGAATTATTGGCTTGAAGGAGACGAGCATGGCGTTGATATTCTACCACGTGGTCATGCAAAATGCGCGTCATATGGCCTATATGCGGTGGTTGCGCAGATAGTAATGCAACACATTTTTTTTCGTTCAACAATTCTTTATTGAACATAATGAATATTACACACACGAAAGAATGGTGTTTTATCTACACACCCTATTTTTCCACTTAATGTTGATCCTGTTCTACGGACTTCCTCCTGTGTGAAACAAGGGCGTGTATGCCCCTGTCAGTCCGCAGCTCGTGGTCGTGCGGTAGCGTACCCGCTTCCCACGCCCGGGTTCGATTCTCGGCGGGGTCAGGGATTTTCTCTTCCTCGTGGTGACTGGGTGTTGTGTGATGTCCTTAGGTTAGTTAGGTTTAAGTAGTTCTAAGTTCTAGGGGATTGATGACCGTAGATGTTAAGTCCCATAGTGCTCGGAGCCATTTTTTATGCCCCTGTCAGTACCAATCCTTGTCCTGGTGGCGAAGACAGTGCTTCACTGTGTGAATCACCTCCTCATCGTCCTCAAAATGACTTCCACGAATGGCATCCTTTAATGGCGCCATTCCATCGACTGTCGTTCTGTTTCGAACTCAAAATGATGAACGCAGGTTTCATCACCTTGTAACATCACAGTAGGTGTCGTTACATGATTTAAAAAAATGAGTGATGCAAATAATTAATCTCAGCCACAACAACCGCATGCCTGTAGAAGCAATATGGGTCTACACATTTCTTTTTTTCATTCTTATGTGCGCGTCTTGTGTCCTGATTTCCATTTTTAACCCTTCCCGAAAGGGGGTAGTGAAGTGTGAGTGATTTGAATGCAGTAGCAGACGAACCAGAGAAGTGGTGGGTTTCTTAATCTTCTACCAACCTAAACGGTGTCGATGGAAGGCAGAGAGCAGGAACGGGAGGGCTTGGCCAAAGATGAGTAAAGCAAAACGTTTTCGTAGCAGCGGTTGGTCATGGGCCTCCCCCCACCACCTCGGGCGGTTCGGAGAGATAGCTCCGCGCGACGGTTTTCTGAAGACAGGTAAGCGACCAGACGTTCCCTCAGAACGTCTGTGCCGAACAAGGAACAAAAGGTATTTGAATCTGTTAATAATAATTTGTTAATCTCAACAATTTCTTCTCCTAGCCATTTGTTGGATTGCCATTTAGGTTCTGGTTACAATTTTTGGTTCAGTTAATCAGTGTCATTATGACCCACCAGGGTAGCCGAGAGCGCTAACGCGCTGCTTCCTGGATGCAGGTAGGCGCGCCGGCCCCGGATCGAATCCGCCCGGCGAATTACGGCCGGTGTTCCGGCCAGCATGGATGTGGTTTTTAGGCGGTTTTCCACATCCTACTAGGTGAATCCTGGGCTGATCCCCAAGTCCCGCCTCAGTTACAGGACTCACAGACATTTGAAACACATTCGCACTGTTTCACGATTTACACTAGACACAGACAGATGGGGTGCACTGTCTCGGGGGGTATAGGGTGGCTGCAGGAAGGGCATTAGGCCACCACTTAAAATTAACCATGTCAATTCTGTACTTAACCCTGCCGATCCTGCGGACAATGCGAGATAAAGGCGGTAGCAAAAAAAAAAAAAAAAAAAAAAAAAAAAAAAAAAAAAAAAAAAGGTATCAGTGTCGTAATAATGTGATTTCCGTGAGGCAAGATGAATTGATTTGATTCCAAGCGCTTCATGCAAAGATATGCAGCCACCAAAATCCTGTTCGATGCCAGCCACGAGGTGCATACAATTCTTCCCACTAATAAATGCTGTCGACATTTTGTTTGACGTGTGAATTAGTGCATGTGAATGTCTTCACAAACTTGAGCAGTGACCACGTGCTCCCCAGATTTTCTCACCGCACAGTACTCTACAGATTAAGGCCAACGTGGCTTGTTATTCTCGTATGAAAAAGCCATAGGGTCGTATATAAACGTACGAAGAATATTTTGTCAAAGGTGCTCCTAGGGTCGGAAGTTAGCAGGTTGAGGTCAGTCTAAGAGGTCGAACAAATAATTAAAATGAGCAACGGAAGGGGAAGCAGTTCATGTTACGTTGGTGGCCGGTCGTGAAAAGCAGAGCCACAGGCTCTGCCTTCCGAAAAGACGTCTGTTCTGCTCGAGGTCTAGATTACAAGAGACAGGCAAGCGTGTTCTGCACCGCAGGACGCTCCGGCGTCCACACACGTGATCGGTATCCTGTGCACGCTATTGGCTAAAATCAATGGCGTGAATTCGCTAGCAGTTTCAGCAGAGGGCTCTGGGCGTCTCCTGTCAGCAGCTGTAACTGGACAGAACTGCCTCGGTTTTGAAAGGCGAGCGACTTGTGTCACGTAGACAAAGCGTGAATTACTCTGGGGTAAAACTTGTAAAGATTCCACTGGGCCTTTGAAATAAATTTCTTAAAGCAATTCCCTAAAATATTCCTCGACTGGTTGCTATCCTGTACATTCGCTGTCTGTCGGAAGAGGCGAAGCTTGACACGCTCACTGAGGAGACTTCAGATAATATATACGTTTTGTTTCGCATTCGTATCATTGTTTTCCGCTGAAAGAAAAGCGATGCATTGCTTTCTGGGGAACCCTCCTACGATTTGCAGCTTTCGGAAGGAATCCTGTAAACACTTCCCTTGCGCAACAAGTCTTTGATCCAGTCTAAATGCACCGAGATTTTGGAAGAAGAGTGAAAGACTACTAAGTCTTCCTAATATTCTGCCTATTTTAATTGAAACATTTCCATTATATAGTAGATGGGCAGTCGGTTTGAAGGCCTCGTCCTCTTCTTTGTTCTGACGTTGGTACGCCTGTACCGCTCTCTATTTGCTAGGACGAACGTCCATTGTTCAGGAATACAGTTTGCAGGTGTTCCAGTTCCATTTGCAGACTATCGCCATCTGAGATGAGCCTGTATGAGAGGGCTTTCGAAAAACCGAACGCCCAAGTGTGCCATCGCTCTCACCTCGCACAAGTACGTCTAAAACGGCAAGCAGCCATGCTTCTCCATCTCCACAGTAAATCCTACATTTTCTTCCATGAAGTTCAGATCTTGAAGGAACTGTCGGAGACTGTCCAAACCATGATGCCTGGTACGTGGCCCCCTTAATACGACCTTGCACAATCCATACCACAACTATTATCCGAACGGGAAACGGGATGGCGAATCATGGCTGGTAGTCGTACTTTGATTTACACATACTTTATTAACTTAAGGTTCCTTCCGATAATTCCCCACAATCTTCAGTACAATGCAGCAGTTACTTAGCATAAGTTCTTATTGAAACAAGACAGTTATCAGAGCCCAACAAGTATAACCATAAAATGCATATGCAATCAGTTAAGAAACAACTAGCAAACACATTATTGCCGTGGCTCCGCCACACTTATCAAAAGCTTACAACTGACAGTACAGTTCCTATCAGAGTGGGCCAGACACTTAATTGCATTTGATTACTACACGGCCCAACACGACCCAAACAACACTTAAAAACTCACGTGGTTAACCACAATTCACTAGAACATGGATATGTAACAAAGCAAGAAGGATTGCCATGAAACAAACCCAGATTAAACTTTTACGTGATTACAGATTGTAACATAAATAGAGATGTGACATCGACTCAACAAGCACTGTGGACTCTCTATTGCTACAGAGGCAATTAGCCCAAAATTACATGACTGTCTATTGCTACAGAGGCAATTAGCCCAAAATTACATGACTGTCTATTGCTACAGAGGCAATTAGCCCAAAATTACATGACAATCGATAGAGAGAAATTAATTACTTTACACTTGCTCTATTTGCTAACGTTTACTTAGTTGCAGGTCTATCTTTGTGTAAACTAACATTTGTTTAAACATCAGAAAATCACAATTAAATTACAATACGCATTTTACCCGCCTTGGCGGAAAGGAAAGATATACTAAACTTTTGGTATGGGGTCTTCGCCCAAGGCAGTCCAGCCGTGGCAGGGTTACGTAAAAACAGCAGGACCTAGGCTGCGGGTTACACCTCACTCCCCGTCAAGGCGTTGGCACTTAATGCAGCTTTTGCCAAACACAGGACAATTACAACTCTCTGAAACACACACAAAAATACAGGGCAGAATCCTTACACTAGAAATACGTGCAGCAGTCTAGAAAATGTTCCGTCCACAGCAATAACTGACCTTTAAATTGAAACCATTTAAGGACAGTTCACCGATAATAGTAATGTCACTTAGGTGTAGTTTTCAATCATTTAATACCCTTAATAACCAATTAGAGAACAACCAGTGCAGTTATAATTAAGACTTCACTGCGGAGCCAAAGTTTAACCAGCTCACACGGAGCTCATCCACATACTTTTCGATTAACGGCTGTGTTTAAGTTCCACAATCCTCTACCGAGTGAAACGCCTCTTAACTCGTCGCTCAGCCACATACACTAACGGCCAACTTGCTTGATGTGTGCACACAGCACAACTCAGCGGCTCAAGCAGCTTAATCACTTTCCTTCAGGGACCTTTCCTTTGATAGAAATCACAAAACTCGGATCTCCGAGCTGCCCCAAAACACAGACTTGCCGACGAATACAACTCCGCGGCATATCATGCTGATAGGGCACACTCGGTCGCAGTCGACACCCCTTTCTCCGGTGACGTCCCAAGTCTCTCAATGTTTTTCTTTCGAAAGCTGACGTCCGACTCTTGAAGCCCGCCAACCCGGAAGAAAGCCACACGATATCCAAAGATCACATATAACCTCCAGAATCGATCGCAACGATATAACGAGCGTACCTGGTGTTGGCGCCAGTCCGCCACGGCTCAATGCCAAACTACAATTAAGCGCCATCAACGTGTCACCAGAAACCCACAAATGTGCCCGCAGTATCTTAAGTAGGTTATCTCAAGACGTTTTTGTTATTATTCACTTGAAGATGCCCAGAAGACTCTGTGCCGAAACATCGTGGCAGGAAGTTGCAGACATCCGGCAGGTCGCCGAAATCTTATGGATCAATGTTCTAACACGTTGTATTCTACATTGAGTCTTCTTACGTGGTTTCTTGCCTGTTACTTTCGTAAGGCTGTCGTTACACAGAGAAAATTTTGTTGCTGCTTCTTAAGTAGTGGTCATGTCTGTGGAGCTCTCGGCCTTTGCTTATAAAGGCTCAAATGGTTCAAACGGCTCTGAACACTATGGGACTTAATATCAGAGGTCATCAGGCCCCTAGACTTACAACTACTTAAACCTAACTAACCTAAGGACATCACACACATCCACGCCCGAGGCAGGATTCGAAACTGCGACCGTAGCGGTCGCGCGGTTCCAGACTGAAGCTCCTAGAACCTCTCGGCCACGGCGGCCGGCGCTTATAAAGGTGTTCTGGCCTCTAGGCGAGAGGAGCAGGCGAGCCGCAACCTACACTGGTGTCCAAAATTAAGGCAATGAACGGCTGTTTCCCTGTCCTATGAGCAATTTATGATATATTCATACTAACTGTCAACAGATGTCTTGACTATCGTGTTCTGCACGAAAGACGGCATTCCGGGCAACGGACAATCACTCCAATCATGATATCATGATACCTACCAAAGACGAGGTAGTACTGTTTGCTGGGGAGTCCCACATCCTCAGTCTCTGCGTACACAGTCATCGTCGGCGAATTGCTGTACGTGTACATCTGACGCGTCTTCACTAAAGAGCACGTCCAGAGTGGAATCATCAACATTCCGCGTGGACGGTCGAACAGTGGCCTAAAATTCTTTTCACAGATGAGTCCCAAGTTGGTCCAGATTCGCATCTGGAGGGGACGTGGAACATGATTTCGGGAGCCAAACATTGTGGAAAGAGACAGATGTCGAGAAGGATCCGTAATGCTGTGGGCAGGGATTATGTTGTTTACCCGAACACCTCTTCATGAAATTGTACGAAGGAACTTGCAAGGTTTAACAGATGTGAGGTATCGTGAATAGATCTTGGGACGTCATGTGCAGTTAAATATCGTTCATCATCTACAAGTTGAGGCGGAGAAGATTAGACAAGAAACGGTACGGGTCCTGACACAGGGAAAGCCTCGGAAATAAAATATCAGCGTCAAGCTATCGTGGAACTGAGGAACAGCTCTAATTTAGTAATAACACGAGCAGACAAGGGAAATGCGACCGTTGTTCAAAAATGGCTCTGAGCACTATGGGACTTAACATCTATGGTCATCAGTCCCCTAAAACTTAGAACTACTTAAACCTAACTAACGTAAGGACAGCACACAACACCCAGCCATCACGAGGCAGAGAAAATCCCTGACCCCGCCGGGAATCGAACCCGGGAACCCGGGCGTGGGAAGCGTGAACGCTACCGCACGACCACGAGATGCGGGCTAAATGCGACCGTTGTGTTGGACACGGAAGATTATAACAAGCAAATGGAGCATCTTCTGAGTGAACCCATTTATAAGAAACTTAAGGGAGATCCGACGGCCAAGATAATCAAATCGTCGCAACCACTGCTAAAGCAAACTAGAATCAATGTCGCCACGGCCAGAAGACTCATCCCACAAGTTCCACAGGCACCAAGCTACCGAGGGTCTATAAAGAGGCCTTTCCTTTACCTATTGTGAGTACCATTAATTCACCGACGTAGAGTCTAGCAAAGGAACTGGCTACCAAGCTTAGACATTTGGTGGGCCACACAAATTCGTACGATAAGGACTCCACCCATTTTGTGGAACTTTTAAAAGAAAAGTGTATTTCGGCCACAGACCTGATGGTTAGCTTCCACGTGAAGTCTTTATTCACGAATGGGCAGGTAGGAGACACCATGAACATCTTGGATGAATGCATGGCACCCGAAATCTGCGATTTTGTGCGCCACTGTTTAACGACCACCTATTTCAGGTGGAAAATCAAACTCAAATGGCTCCAAGCATTATGGGACTTAACATCTAAGGTCATCAGTCCCCTAGACTTAGAACTACCTGAACCTAACTAACCTAAGGACATCACACACATCCATGCCCGAGGCAGGATTCGAACCTGCGACCGTTGCAGCAGCCCGGTTCCGGACTGAAGCGCCTAGAACCGCTCGGCCACAGCGGTGGGCTATTTCAGGTGGAAAGGGAAATTTTGTGTACAGACAGATAGAGTAGCTATAGGCTCCCCTCTCTCGCCTATTACAACAGACATCTTTATGGAAGCATTTGAAGATACAGTGCTGTAGTCCGCACCATTACGCCCAGAAAGGTGGCTCCGATATGTTGACGGTACTTTCGTTATCTGGTCACATGGAGAGAACAGCTACGAAATTTCCACCAACACCTCAACCAGCACCACAGCAGAATCCAGTTCACTGTGGAGACAGAAATGAAAGGGGTGCTGCCTTTCGTAGACGTGCAGAAAGCCTGATAGTAAGCTGGGCCGTAGAGTATACAGGAAGCCGACCAGTACTGACAGGTATCTGCGTGCCTATGCAGAAAAGCCGCACTGCACACTTTAACCAAGAGGGCTCACAGGATCAGCGATGAGGAACATCTAAAGGGTGAAGTACAAAACCTCAAGTCCATTTTTGTGCCAATGGTTATGGAATTAAAGTAATACATAGAACTATGGCAACAAAGAATGACGGCAATAGAGGAGAGCAAAAGGACGCACAAAACGTCGTTCTATTACCGTATGTTCAAGGTGTCACTGAACAGGTCGGCAAAATTCTCCGCCGAGCAGGCATCAAGTCGATTTTCCGAAGCATCAGCAGAATAAAAGATGTTTTTCGATCAACGAAAGATATAGTTGACAAACTACATGCTGCTGGATTTTACGAAATCAGGTGCGAATGTCGATTAGTGTATGTAGGCGAGATGGGGCGACCCATCAGCACACGGATATCTGAACACGAAAGGTATATCCGACAGACAGCACAACAAGTCAGCGGTAGCAGAACACCAGGATGAGTGCGGCAAACAGATTGGTTTTGGTGAAGTATGCGTACTGGCGAAACAGCCTCTTACTTTCAGGCGGAAGATTAGAGAGGCAATGAAAATAGCAAAGCGACCGGCCAATATGAACAGGGAAGACGGGTACCGGCTTGGCTGCCAGCAACAACAGCGCTACGGGACGACAGCTCACGTGAAGCAACACATACCAGCGCGCGGTGATTGTGGCAGCAGACAGAGAAATTTTTGAAATTTCAGTTGCAGTTTCTGATCATAGGACTATTTTTACCATTTTTTTCACATAGGTATTAACATTTTTGCTGTTGTGTGATTTTTTGCCCTTTACGATATCTTTGGCTGCCGTATAGCTGATTTCCTGTACATTTTGCGAAACACATCCTAACGTAGGCATAAGCTTCACTTGTTTTTCTATTTTGTTCTAACACCTGACGAAAATAATTCACTCCTCTAGTTAATAGAAACAAATGTTATATTGACAAATGTCGTTTCAACTTGGTGTGAACCATACCAGGATTACTGAGTTTTTCATCACACACTACACATTCAGGGATTGGGCATCTTTTCTCACCACACGAAAACCACCCGTAAGATAAATAATCATTGTATTGCCCTTTAATTACATTCTATTTCCTTTTTATTTCGGGCTCTATGGCTTCACTATTTGCATACGGGGACCGACCACTGCATACAATAAACATAGCCGTATCGCAAAACAAACCGTTTAATAACACTGTGATAGAAAATATTGGCGTAATAATCACAATATGGACACTACTGCAGAGTACAGCTGTGATAAAAGTGAAATGAAATATTTAAACAATAGGAAGTCCACGATGAAATAATGTTGTTGATGAAATACCGTATTGTTATCTCTCTGACAATATGTGGGTCCTTTGGAGGCGAACGAAAAGGCCATAAAAATTAAGAAGCGGCTACAAACTGGAACAAATATCAAAATAAGTTCTTAAAAATAAGGGGCAACAATTCTGCTAACCCCAGGAATTTTAGGGAAAGAGCACGTACAGACAGCCCTCCACGAAAGATGCAGTGTTACGAAGTACTCTCACAAGGTGCAGTGGTACTGGCGAGAGTATAAGAAGTTAAAGTAACCAAAGTGTAACGACAGTACAAAGTAAATAAATGTTTTTATGAAGATGTAACACTTATCAGCATGTATTAAACAATTAAAGAATAATTTGTATATATAGAAGGAAATAAATTACATTTAAATTTCTTAAGAACATAAAAATTTGTGAAAGGTCTAAAATCAAAGTCCTTTAACATCTTGCAATAATATACAAAATGTCTACTATTGCCCTTACGAACTTCTAGGACTTGCAAAGAGGATTGAGCAGCCAATACCTTGAATTGGAACCCATATTTGAAAACGTACCGTATGTTGGGACTCATATAATATATAAAACAAATAAGGATTACATTAGAACATGAAGGATGATAAGGTACAAACTCTCCTCGGCAACGAAGTCACGAGAAACTGGATAAGGTTGGGTTGTTTGGGGGAAGAGACCAAACAGCGAGGTCATCGGCCTCATCGCATAAGGGAAGGAAGTCGGCCGTGCCCCTTTCAAAGGAACCATCCCGGCATTTGCCTGAAGCGATTTAAAACTGGATAAGGATATGGAATGAAATCGAAGGTGTACTTTTCAAAGAATCATCCTCGAATTTTAGAATGAAATTTTTACCCTGCAGCGGAGTCTGCGCTGACATGAAACTTCCTGGAAGATTAAAACTATGTGCTGGACCGAAACTCGAAACGGGGACCTTCGAGTCTCGGTCCGGTACACAGTATTAATCTGCAGGAAGTTGCATCCTCGAATTTGCTTTGAATGGTTCAAAGACACTATGGAAAACTAATTGCTGCAGAAAGGTTTCAGCTCTCTCTCAGAAAGCGTGTCCAGTGTCTTGAACACTGCTCCAAGTCGCTCGTTAGTATCTAAGTAACTATGAAAACGGTATAGAAATAGTATTTCCTTTGCTGCAACTCAAGGAGACGAAAAGGAAAGCAGTACGGCTACATTTGTGACACAACGTGACCGGAATTCAGAGAGATGGAAAAAATTAATTTACACTGTGCTGTCGTTTTACTCAACTGCCACGAGTAAAAAACAACAGCTGCACATTTTTCTCCTACTTGCCAAACAATTTACGTAAGTACATCAATAATTATGCCGTACAGTATAATTCCGCGTTTATCACTCAATTTTGAACTATCATATTCCGATAGTTCGTAACGAGCTCCGAGTGATGGTTTCATTTTAGAATACAAATTGGCTTTGGTCAAATTCACCGCTAACAGTGCGCGGTGGGTCAGCGGTACCGTTCGCTGCATTAGTCGCAATGCAATTGGTCGCTAATTTGATTAGTCTATTAAATTTAGTAAACAATTCGGAAGTAAATACCATCTACATATGAGAAATATACAATTAATGAGAAATGAAGTCACTCGTTGATAAATGCAGTAAATATTACTGTGAAAAACTTCTTTCTGCTCAAACAAGTTACGTACCATCTGAAACAGTTCCGTATTATTTTCAGGAGCAGCATGAAATGAAAAAATAAACCTTTCAAAACTAAGAAAATTACTACGAAATAAAAGCAAAACAATAAACTATTTTAATTTTTTGTGAGGTCTAAGTAAACTGCATTCCTTTTATTTGCCGTACAATTGGTCAGTTTCAAGCGCGAGTCATTTTCAAGCACATATCTTAAGCTTCCAGCTTCATTTCACATTCTGATGGAAAGCAGCATCAAGGGGTGGATTTTTGTAAGAAAATTGACATTGTCGGTTGGAATAGTTGCGCACAGTGTATACGCAATAGTATGAGATCCAGTATACTGACAAATGGTATCGCATTTGACATCAGTAGAACAGGGTATGACAAGACATCAACCAGTCAGGTGGTAGAGGTTGGGAGTCGGTATAACGGCAGTCGTCTTTGTGCGGTGTTAGTATGTGTACGTGTCTTTCCTGCAGGCAGGAAACAGACACCATTAGTGGCAGTGCGTATTGTTTACATAAACCACGATAGTGACATAGCCACGGGGAAAATAGTTATCATGTGAAGAAAAAGCAAAAATTTGATCACTTCAGACACAGTGATTTCTAATTACGTTTGATTCGGCGCACGATATGCACAGAACGGAAAATATGGGCAAAGTAGAAATTATCTGAGGCACCGAAACGGCTACTTTTGCGCAAAACACAAGGGAGACAAATAGTTATTCTTCTGAACTGTTTGCTGATTTACAGTTGCTAGCCACTGCCAGACGTTTAGGACAAATTTTGTGAAAAGATAACATCTTGCATTCAAGAAACGACAGCAGGAACCTACTCCAACACCCAAACATAAACAGGCTAGATTGTACTGTGCTGGAAGACATCTGTCATGGACTTGAGAATGAGGTAAACTGATCTTCAGTGATGAGAAGAAGTTTAAATTAAATGGCCTGGATCGATTACAATAGAATTGGCATGATCTGAGAACAGAGCAGCAGGTAAGAGTGAGCAGAAATTTTGGTGGAGGAAGTGTTATGATTTGGGCAGTACTCTGCAAAAGGGAAATCATGCATTACTTGGGTGAACGCTAGACTGAAGTCTAATATGTACAGCGAGATTGCTAAAGACAGAATGGATTGGAATAGAGGAGGAGCTATGGAAAGAAAGTCTAATGTCCCAATAAGATAATGCATCCTGTGCAGGTTTCTTGCCCTGGCTTGCATTTACCCTAGATTTTATCCCACTGAAAAACTTCTGAGGAATACTTCCAGGCCTGTTTAACGTAGTTGCCGGCAAGTTGAGATCGTATGTGAGCTGTGAACAGGGATACCAGAAGACTGGACGACAGATTTATTGCAAGAACTACGAACCTTAACAAAAACAATACTAAAGAGAATTTTTTAGGTAATTAGGAAGAACGGAGGCTGGACAAAGTACTAACGGTGCAGTAACACAATACGGTAGTGAATGCCTTTATACGAATTTCCATCAAGAATATTCAAAAGCTTTATTTTGTTACTCGTGATATAAAAAAAAATCTGCAATTCCGTCGTGATTGTCTTATAAGTATCTACCACTTTCATAATAATTTATGCTTCAGACGATGTGTATTGCTTTCGTAGGAACTGTACCTTTATACTGGTTTTTACTACTGTACATCGCTAGTAAATGTGTACAGGGATATATGGTATTCCCATGCATAAGTCTCACTAAAACAAACAGTAGTCCTCTCGTTTGGAGCCGAGTGGAGGGCTTAGACCAGATGCTCAGACGATTCTGCGGAGATCTGGGGTACAAATTTTTCGACCTACGCTATCGGGTGGAGAAATGTAGGGTCCCCCGGAAAAGGTCAGGAGTGCACTACACGCAGGGAGCGGCTACAAGGGTAGCGGAGTACGTGTGGAGTGCAGATGTGGGTTAGAGAATTCTCTCCCTAGCTCCGACAAGACGCCTCCTGAGACGCGACAAAGCAGTAGTAGGCAAAACGCAATAGGGAATAATATTAATGTGGTAATAGTAAACTACAGGAGCGTCTATAGAAAGGTCCCAGAACTTCTCTCATTAATAAACGGTCACAATGCCCACATAGTACCAGGGACAGAATGTTGGCTGAAACCAGATGTAAACAGCAATGAAATTCTAAACTCAGATTGGAATGTATACCACAGAGACAGTCTGGACAGTGACGGGGGAGGCGTGATTATAGCGATAAAAAGTGCAATAGTAACGAAGGAAATTGACGGTGATCCGAAATGTGAAATAATTTGGGTGAAGGTCATAGTTAAAGCAGGCTCTATAGGCCCCCTGGCTCAGCAGTTGTTGTGGCTGAGCACCTGAAGGGAATTTGGAAAATGTTTCGAGTAGATTTCCCGAGCATGTTATAGTTCTGGGTGGAGATTTTAATTTGTTAGATATAGACTGGGAGACTCAAACGTTTATAACGGGTGTCAGGGACAAAGAACCCAGTGAAATTTTTTTAAGTGCATTATCTGAAAACTACCTTGAGCAGTTAAACAGAGAACCGACTCGTGGCGATAACGTATTAGACCTTCTGGAGACAAACAGACCCGAACTATTTCAAACAGTTAACGCAGAACAGGGAATCAGCGATCATAAAGCGGTTACTGCATCGATGATTTCAGTCGTAAGTAGAAAGATTAAAAAACGTAGGAAGATTTTTCTGTTTAGCGGAAGTGACAAAAAGCAGATTTCAGACTACTTGACGGCTCAACTCAAAAGTTTTGTCTCAAGTACAGATAGTGTTGAGGATCAGTGGACGAAGTTCAAAACCATCGTACAATATGCATCAGATGAGTATGTGCCAAGCAAGATCGTAAGAGGTGGAAAAGAGCCACCGTGGTACAACAACCGAGTTAAAAAACTACTGCGGAAACATAAACATAGCCAAAACCTTGCAGACAAAAAAAAAATTACGCGAAGCGAAATGTATGGTGAGGAGGGCTATGCGAGAGGCGTTCAATTAATTCGAAAGTAAAGTTCTATGTACTGACTTGCAGAAAATCCTTAGAAGTTTTGGTCTGTTTTCAAAGCGGTAGGTGGATCAAAACAAAATGTCCAGACACTCTGTGACCAAAATGGTACTAAAAGACTAAAGGCCGAAATACTAAATGTCTTTTTCCAAAACTGTTTCTCAGAGGAAGACTGCACTGCAGTTGCTTCTCTAGATTGTCGCACAGATGACAAGATAGTAAATATCGAAATAGATGACAGAGGGATAGAAAAACAACTAAAATCGCTCAAAAGAGGAATGGCCGCTGGACCCGATGAGATATCAGTTTGATTTTACACAGAGTACGCGAAGGAACCCGCAGCGGTGTACCGTAGGTCTCTAGAAGAGTGTAGCGTGCAAAAGGATTGGAAAAGGGCACAGCTCATCTCCGTTTTCGAGAAGGGACGTCGAACAGATGTGCAGAACTATAGACCTGTATCTCTAACGTCGATCAGTTGTAGAATTTTGGAACACGTATTATGTTCGAGTATAATGACTTTTCTGGAGACTAGAAATCTACTCTGTAGGAATCAGCATGGGTTTCGAAAAAGACGATCGTGTTAAAGCCAGCTCGCGCTATTCGTCCACGAGACTCTGAGGGCCATAGACACGGATTCCCAGGTAGATGCCGTGTTTCTTGACGTCCGGAAGGCATTTGATACAGTTCCCCACAGTCTTTTAATGAACAAAGTAAGAGCATATGGACTATCAGACCAATTGTGTGATTGGATTGAAGAGTTCCTAGATAATTGAACGCAGCATGTCATTCTCAATGGAGAGAAGTCTTCCGAAGTAAGAGTGGTTTCAGGTGTGCCGCAGGGCAGTGTCGTAGGACCGTTTCTATTCACAATATACATAAATGACCTTGTGAATAACATCGGAAGTTCACTGAGACATTTTGCGGATGATGCTGTAGTATATCGAGAGGTTGTAACAATGGAAAATTGTACTGAAATGCAGGAGGAGCTGCAACGAATTGACGCAAGGTGCAGGGAATGGCAATTGAATCTCAATGTAGACAAGTGTAATGTACTGCGAATACGTAGAAGAAAGATCCTTTATCATTTAGCTACAATATAGCAGGTCAGCAACTGGAAGCAGTTAATTCCATAAATTATCTGGGAGTACGCATTAGGAGTGATTTAAAATGGAATGACCATATAAAATTAATCGTCAGTAAAGCAGATGCCAGACTGAGATTCATTGGAGGAATCCTAAGGAAATGCAATCCGAAAACAAAGGAAGTAGGTTACAGTACACTTGTTCGCCCACTGCTTGGATATTGCTCACCGGTTTGGGATCCGTACCAGATAGGGTTGATAGAACAAATAGAGAAGATCCAACGGATAGCAGCGCGCTTCGTTTCAGGATCAGTTAGTAATCACGAAAGCGTTACGGAGATGATAGATAAACTCCAGTGGAAGACTCTGCAAGAGAGACGCTCAGTAGCTCGGTACGGGCTTTTGTTGAAGTTCCGAGAACATACCTTCATCGAGGAGTCAAGCCTTCACCGAGGAGTCAAGCAGTATATTGCTCCCTCCTACGTATATCTCGCGAAGAGACCATGAGGATAAAATCAGAGAGACTGGATCCCACACAGAGGCATACCGACAATCTTTCTGGAATAGAAGGGAGAACCGATAAAGGTATCAAAGTACCGTCCGCCACACACCGTCAGGTGGCTTGAGGAGTATGGATGTAGATGTAGATTACATTCATTATCCGACACAAACAGAAAGCTGTCATATCATAGCATAACAGAACAGCCCTTTCCAAGTTGAAAATCTTTGCACATCTATTTAATTAAAACCCACTGATTGGCTTTATTGAGTACCATGTTGCACCACCAAGCACGTTATAACAATACTTGTTCTCTGCCTGACATGCTGTAACAATGTGGCCGACCCGTTGATGCACAAGCTCGATCCAGTCTTCTACAGAAGACTTCCTGGAACAATCCATTGTCTGAGAAGCGTCCCTGCGTCGCAGTACAAGTTCCCATTGGTCGCAGCATGCTTACATAAACAGTACGAATTTTCAGTTCTGTTGGATGTGCAATGAACTATTAAGAAAGTGCTCATGATAAAGGCTTCAGCCGAAATTTTTAGTCCCAAAATTCTGCTAAAATTCAAATGGCATTTACTTTACTTTCAAATCAGTGTGTACATAATAGCGTTCCTTAATATTGTCGCCAGTGTTATGTAAACGTCAGTAAAGTTTAACATGATACATTTGATGAGTGTGGAGAATTATTAGAACTCAATAACGTAAGTGACGTTATGTTCAAAACAGAAGCAGTACTCTAAAACTAAAGCTATCGGTACAGTTTATTTTAAGATTGTTCTATACAAGGAGTGACAGGACTGGGTTCAGCTGTGAGTGATTCGTACTCTGCAAAATTTTCGTTTAATGAAATACAAAAAAAAATTTACAATGAATTTCCACTACTTCAAGTGACACTGTTTAAACTAGTAACATTCGATAGTATTAATAGACTGAGTCTCTGAATCAGGCCGAAGTTTCAAAGCATTAGAATAAACATAAAATATTCAAAAATAGCTAGTGCCCCCCCCCCCCCCCAAAGATCTCAACACAATGTTAAAACAATTGCAATAATAAATTTAAGAGAGCATCCCACCAAAATTAGTAAAATTAAGAAAAATTTTGATATGCATAACGCACTCAAAATAAACTTTTGTGCGTTGTGCAGGACCAAGATAAAAGCTTGCTGTAACTGTAAGTACAGGGTTATTACAAATGATTGAAGCGATTTCACAGCTCTACAATAACTTTATTATTTGAGATATTTTCACAATGCTTTGCACACACATACAAAAACTCAAAAAGTTTTTTTAGGCATTCACAAGTGTTCGATATGTGCCCCTTTAGTGATTCGGCAGACATCAAGCCGATAATCAAGTTCCTCCCACACTCGGCGCAGCATGTTCCCATCAATGAGTTCGAAAGCATTGTTGATGCGAGCTCGCAGTTCTGGCACGTTTCTTTGTAGAGGAGGTTTAAACACGGAATCTTTCACATAACCCCACAGAAAGAAATCGTATGGGGTTAAGTCGGGAGAGCGTGGAGGCCATGACATGAATTGCTGATCATGATCTCCACCACGACCGATCCATCGGTTTTCCAATCTCCTGTTTAAGGAATGCCGAACATCATGATGGAAGTGCGGTGGAGCACCATCCTGTTGAAAGATGAAGTCGGCGCTGTCGGTCTCCAGTTGTGGCATGAGCCAATTTTCCAGCATGTCCAGATACACGTGTCCTGTAACGTTTTTTTCGCAGAAGAAAAAGGGGCCGTAAACTTTAAACTGTGAGATTGCACAAAACACGTTAACTTTTGGTGAATTGCGAATTTTCTGCACGAATGCGTGAGGATTCTCTACCGCCCAGATTCGCACATTGTTCACTTCACCATTAAGAAAAAATGTTGCTTCATCACTGAAAACAAGTTTCGCACTGAATGCATCCTCTTCCATGAGCTGTTGCAACCGCGCCGAAAATTCAAAGCGTTTGACTTTGTCATCGGGTGTGAGGGCTTGTAGCAATTGTAAACGGTAAGGCTTCTGCTTTAGCCTTTTCCGTAAGATTTTCCAAACCGTCGGCTGTGGTACGTTTAGCTCCCTGCTTGCTTTATTCGTCGACTTCCGCGGGCTACGCGTGAAACTTGTCCGCACGCGTTCAACCGTTTCTTCGCTCACTGCAGGCCGACCCGTTTATTTCCCCTTACAGAGGCATCCAGAAGCTTTAAACTGCGCATACCAACGCCGAATGGAATTAGCAGTTGGTGGATCTTTGTTGAACTTCGTCCTGAAGTGTCGTTGCACTGTTATGACTGACTGATGTGAGTGCATTTCAAGCACGACATACGCTTTCTCGGCTCCTGTCACCATTTTGTCTCACTGCGCTCTCGAGTGCTCTGGCGGCAGAAACCTGAAGTGCGGCTTCAGCCGAACAAAACTTTATGAGTTTTTCTACATATCTGTAGTGTGTCGTGACCATATGTCAATGAATGGAGCTACAGTGAATTTATGAAATCGCTTCAATCATTTGCAATAGCCGTGTATTCTTACAGGAAAACTTATTGTAATTACTAGCCCACGTTGTCTGGACACTAAGTCAATTATAATTTACGGACAATGTTACCAGACAAAATTATACCTAAGTAATTTGACAATGCAACAAAATGACCAAATTTGTAACGATTTTATGAGTGGTAGTGCTGGAATTGAGAGGTGCTGTGACGGTAGTCACATAAATGGACATTTGGAGAAAGGGAAAGTAAGTTTGTGTTTGAGATGCGTGAACCATAAATTACCTAAAGACTAAGTACGTCTGGGTGGTGTAAAGAATGTAAATTATTATCAAAACTCACAAATATCGATGTAATTGACAAAGAACAGTTTTTTGTGTAATCTCTGTGTAACATAGGCCTTGAAGATCAGAGGCAATGATTTGAACTTTTCTCTCCTGTTTTTGTTCCGTCTAGCGGTAGGCCGCTATTGTAGAATTGTCTGATAATAATTGTAAGTTTTTTCTGTATTTTAGCAAAATGTAATAGAAATTGTTATTAGAAAGTGTTTTTATTGACTTAGTTGTCAACTCTCATGGTCGCAACCATTAATCATCATTAACCAAGTTTTTTCAGAAGTTCGAGTTGCGAGGAGCTCTTCTTCCCTGGCAGCATTTGGTCGGCCATTATGCTGACGATCTTTTATAATTAATAATTCATGCTATAATATTAAACGTAAATGCGAGAGACTTCTCAATTTTGATCTTTCATTAATTTCAACGTTAAAGATAATAGTTATAGATTTCATTTACTAAAACTCACAGCACTGAATGAGTTCAGTATGTTTCATTTTGGCCACTTAACGCCAGATGAGATTCTCTCCAGTTTTGCCTTGCAAATAATGAACAAGAAATAGTGAAAATCATTCCATTCAATAAGCTCTGCAATATCTCAGTTAATTTTTGTGAAATTTGGTACATAAATAACCAGTAGCCCCTGAGACCCATATTAATAATTACAGTTTGCATAAGAATACGCATACATTCTTTTCTAAATAGCAGCGCTCACGCAAAATATTTATTAGAAGACGGTGAGTCACGCATTGTGTTTAAAAAATATTTCATCGTACGTACTTCAGGGCAGCCGATGTCCATACGAGTGCTATCGCGGTATAAGTTAATTAAAAGTCTCATGCTAGTCCACAATATTTAAAGACACCTCAGCCAATAAATCATAAATAATAATATATACAATATATAATACAATAACTGCAAATATATTATACCGTGATAGTGTGCATAACAGTTTGAACATAATTTAACAATTATTTTTTTCTTAAAACAGTCTTGTACACTACTTCTTTATCAGGAGGTGCAGCTCCCGGATTAGCGTTGTACTTTATTATTAAGAAACCAACAAGCCACAATCATTTAAATAGTATCAAGAAACTGGGTTAAAAGTTGACAAACCACGACACAGAAATGTTAAGAAATTTCTAAAACTGAACATAATAGCTTTACAACAATAAATCTTACAAAAAATAAATAACGTGTAGCCGGAACTGTGCCTGTGGAATATTGACTGAACACAGCTGTAAAAGAAATGAACTCAGGAACCAGTTACTAAGAGATCCTTTAAATGACAGATAAAACTTTCTTAAACTAAGGACCAGATATCGAACACCAGCCTCTCCAGTAGGGCTACAGAATGTTCTAACTTCGCTTGCTCATAAACCACAAAACATAGAAAATAGCATATTCACCTTCTGTTTTAATACTGTGTCCATAAGTTGGAATGGTATAGCGAAACTGTTTGCAATCCATGGACAAACAACTTTCTCTGGATACACGGTGCAGTTGCTTCTCAATAAAATGTGCCCTCTGATCTCAATACACACTTCCAACCTCCATGCACCACCAGGTGTGTCCGCACTATTGTTGTAACCGTGACCGGAATGGCCGAGAGGTTGCCGTGAAAGAAAGCGCGGCGGGACGCACAGAGCGGCCCGCAAACAACAACAGAAACAGGAAAGGATGCACATGAACAAGGAAGGAGAACCGAGGGAGACCTTATGAACAACAACATGCAAGAAGCAACAGAGTCACATGAAAGCCTGACAAAGCAACCACGTCCACTCATACATGGAACAAAGGAACTGTTTTCTTTATGGGCAGGGGAGGGCTGTCAGCGGCACAATCCGCCGCTCTTCAGCCGAGTGACACGACAACTAAAACAAGAATAAAATGATACATACATAACAAGATAACAAAGGGGAACATAAAACAGGGTAAGGGGAGAAAATGGAGGTAAACATACACGGACATGGAGACGTTCATGGGGAACAGTTAAAAAAGTCACCAGAAAGCTAAAAAACACATTTGGCGATTCTTAAAACACAGAGAAGACACTGAATGCGCATGCACAGGTTAAAGTTCGGCCACAGTATTAAAAACACTTCGGCACAACACACTTAAAACCCACTTGGAGCACACATGACCAAGAATAAAACTACCAGGTGGGACCTGCCGAGGGAAAGGTCAGAGAGGATGGAAAAGGAGGGGAGAGCATGGGGCAGCTGGAGAAGCGGCGGGATGAAGAGAGAAGGAGCATCAGTGGGTTCACGAAGAGGCAGGAGACACGTGGGGTGGGAGAGGAAGAGGGAAGACAGGGCAGGAGGGAGTGCAGAGACACTGAAAGGAGGCACAAGAGATGGAGGGAGAGTAGGAGGGGGAGGGAGGGGGAGAAGAGGGAGCCCTGTGGAGGAGGCAGGAAGATGGGGTTAGAGTTGGTAGGAAGGGTAGATGTCAGGGCGAAGCTCATCATCCGGGAGAGGTAGGCGGTGGAAGTTGCGTTGGGAAAGGAGATGGAGGGTGTGGAGATGGAGAGAGGGTGGGACACAACGGTAAAGGCACGGCAACTGGTTGGGGGTGGAGAGGAAGGGAGACACCAGGGGGTGAGGGGGATCAAGGCGGCGGACAATATATAGTGTGCAGATGTGTTCAAGGAAAAGGAGAAGGTGGGGGAAGGGGATGAGGTCGTAGAGGATGCGCGTGGGGTACAGAAGGCGGATGCGGAAGGCGAGGCAGAGCGTATGGCGTTCGAGGATTTGGAGGGCTGTATAGAACAAGGGAAGGGCGGAAATCCAAGCGATGCTGGCATGACAAAGGATGGGGCGGATCAAGGATTTGTAGGTGTGAAGGATGGTGGAAGGATGCAGACCCTACGTACGGCCGGACAGGAGTTACAGGAGGCGGAGGCGGTTGTGAGCTTTGTTTTGAATGGTAAGGAGATGGGGAGTCCAGGTGAGGTGGCGGTGGAGGGTGAGGCCGAGGTATTTGAGGGTAGGAGTGAGGTGGATAGGACGGCCATAAATGGTGAATTAGAAATCATGGAGGCGGAAGGAGCGGGTGGTGCGGCCTATGATGATCGCTGGGTCTCGGAAGGATTAACACGGAGGAGCCACTGGTTGCGCCAAGCAGTGAATTGGTCAAGGTGGGTTTGGAGGGTACGTTGGGACCGTTGAAGGGTAGGATAGAGGGCTAGGAAGGCGGTGTCACCAGCGAACTGGAGAAGATGAACAGGAGGGGGAGGTTTGGGCATATCAGCAGTGTACAGGAGTTCTGGCTGAGCGAGAGGCAGGCGCTTAAATACAAGATCGGGGACGCCGCTATTGGCCGTTGGGACCACGTGTTCCACTGTGGCGGCCTCACATTATACGAGGGCCAGGAGGCGCGCGTCGCCACGGCTTTCGGCGCGACGGTGCAGAGACCTCTAGTGGTGTTCGACGTCCATTCCGTCTGGCGCGGATCCAAAACCCGCGGCACGCGGTACCAGAACTATCGCCCTCATTAGAGCGATCTGACCAGGTGGATCCCTCCCCAGGAATTTTTGAAGTATAGTGCTGCTCTTGCAGTCCGTCAGGTGCCCTCGCAGGACTTGCGGCCACCAAAGCTCCTCTCATCTGGAATAAGATCCGCTGCAAGCTTTCTTACCGGCTCGCACATGGCTGGCGTCTGTTGTCTTGCAGGGAGCTGTGGATATTTCCCGCGATAGTTACGGCGCTATTTTCCTTATGTGACCTGGTAAGGTCCCTCGAATGCTGCCTGTGCCGGATAATTAGGAGTCTTGTTTGCCGTATGAAGTCACAACCTACAGGGCGGGAAATCTCGGGCAATGTCAGTTAACCCTCGATACCAAACAAAATGTCATGCGTCCACCGGCCGATCTAAGACCTTTCTCAAACGATTGTAAAGAAACTGCTCAGTAATAAATTATTCTCATATCTTATAGATTAATTCATCAGTTTCGTGATGGATTGCCTACTATTTCTTTAATGGTCATTTTTATTGCGATTTTTCAGAATTAAGTAAACTACTGCCAGAATTTTGGGAAGTTTACACTGAAAAATAGAGGCTGGCAAGAATTTGCGTTTGGTACATGTTAGATCGTATGTTACTGCATATGAAATGTAGCTAACATACTAAGTTATTCTTTTAACTTGGAAAGATATTGCTATCTATCTATGGATTGTTTATAAAGCGCTTCGTCCTGAACTCGCGCGCCAGGGAAAAGGCCATAATGAAATATTCACAGAATTTCTCGTGTGTCGTAAATGATTTCAGCTAGCGAAGCAAGATTTTTGGCAAACGTTAGTATGTAAAGAGGACAGTATTTCGCCGTATGATTAATATGTAATTTTTAAGCGTCATCGACAGCTGGCGAAACGAGAATTGCTGTGGTTTGGAACGGTATTGTTAATAAATTACAGTTTATTTTTATAACAGGAATTAATATATTTATAAACAATTTACTTGTCTTTCCATCAGTTGCTGTTTCATGATTGTTTAGTCGATGTGAATATTTATAAACTATGCTGCATTTGGCAGAAAAAGCCAGCTTAGATATAAACCAAACTTGCTAGCGAATAAGATGTCTGGCAAAAATAAATTTCGGCAGAATCTATACACCAGTGTCATTTAATAACGAATGATGTGGACCGAAACTGTCCAAGAAATTTTAATTTTGTATCTCAATGATCTGAGAATTGTGGAAACAGTTAAATTTGCAAAATCCTGTCAACTACTCATCAAGGTGAAAACAGATTACCAGGAACTTTGAAGAACTAGAAGATATTTGTACCAAAAAAGCATAATCATTCATTCAGTGTAGAGACAGGAAAAAAAGATGGGTTGAATTGTTTTTCTTTTTCTTCAACTATTAAGATATGGGCAATAAAATCCGTTGTCCAGTTTCAGACAGTATCATTCGTTTTCAAAAATACACAGGGGTATAGGATTCTGCCGAAATGCCAGCAGAAGTAACGAGTTATTGTACGCAGACATCTTACTCCCCTTATCTTTCTTCAGAGAGACATTATCAGTGACACGTTTTGAGTAATACATAAGCTACCTTGCTGCTGCATAAAAATCTGCTTCTTTTGCCAAAACGTATAAATATTCATCTCGTTGACATTCTAATGCATTTGAAATTGTGACGGAATCATGGTACGGAAACCGATGATAAGACATGTAAATTGTTTGACAATACTCACTGTCAGTATACAAAAAAACTTTAATTTGTTCACATACATTGTTCCAAGCCTGTGGAAATTCTAGTTTCACCAGTTATCGATGGTGCTTAAATATTACATTATATCATTGAAAAAAAATCTGTAGTCTATTGAAAATTCCGCTAGATATGAAATTTCGCATATTAATCGAATGGTGAAATACTGTCCTCTTTGCATATTACAATTTGCCAGAATCTTGTTTCGATAGCTGAAACCGTTTACGAGATAAGAGGAATTTTGTGAATATTTCATTCTGGCTTCTTCACCGACATGCGAGATCGGGATGAACTGCTTTATATACGATGCAGTTCCTCGAGACTGCTGATAGATAGCAATACTTGTTCCAAGTTTAAAGAATAATTCAGTTGTTAGCTACGTCTCATGTGCAAGAACATGTGACCAACCATGCACAAACGCAAATTGATAGCCGCTTCGTATTTTCAAGGCAGACTTTCCGAAATTCTTGTAGTACTTGACTGTGAAATATCACAATCAATATGACCATTAACGAAAGTTCAGATTTTAGGCCCACATCTCATTAGTGGCTGCAGCCCCCGGCTACAGTGACTCTCTCTGTAGCTCTGGTGCGGATGTAGTGGCTTGAGTGAAATATTTATGCGATTTCAAGGGAATTATTTAGTGAAATAATTTCGTTCATCTGCATCTTACACGCTAATATCTTCGCTTGATAAATGACAATTTCTTTTCGTCACTCATCGTAGTTATTAGCCATATCTCCTTTAAGTAAACCACTAGACAAAATTTTATGGAGTTTTCGGAGCTAAAAACGCATTGCGAAGACATTGTGTATCGCTCACTTTCGCTCATACATTACTCTTCATGAAATGCAGCCAAGACACCGAAATCGTATGTAACGTTGAGAGCAGAACGTTATCTACCACCATTCTCGAGGTATTGCAGCATATGTCAGAGGACGGGCGTTGGGCCGGTCAGATGCATGCGACCAATTCATTCCTTGATGAAGGTTTCTCGGGTCTCCAGCCGGGTGGTAGTGTTGTTATCTCGCGACGTTTCGGGAAGTGTCATACTAGCCATCTTCTGGCGAAGTGTCGAGATTCGCGGAGAGCGGGCTGTCTCTATGCGCGGTCACCCCCCTCCACTAGACCTCGGGTGGCTACGGTGGACCAGCGGCGTGCACGCGGTGGTGGGGATGGCGGTCGCCCCCAGCGGCCGCGTTCGGTTCTCGGTGTAAGCCTTCTGTCTGCGTCCGCGGCGGAGGACGTTGACGGGTACGCTCCCGACGGATTGCCGCTATCGCAGGGTTCCATGCTGCGCTGAGTTGGTATCCCTCCCCTCTGTTGACCAGATTGTCGTGAATCCTTATTTCTATGGATTCTTTGATAACGCTTTCCCAGAAGCCAGATGCTGGGCACAGTACCTTCGTGTTTTCGAAGTTCATTCCTTGCTCGCCGACGATCTTGTGGGTGCAGCTGTCGTGAGGTTTCGTAAGTGGTTCAAGATAACGAAACGCAATTTTGTGCAAAAGACAGGACAGCTCACAAGGAGTCACATATTTTCCTGCGTAATAAATACGTGTAACATTTTTACCTTTCGGGTTAAGGAAGCAACAATAGTTATTTGAAATTCATCGAAGTACTTTTTTAAACAACATTTAACAGCACTTGAAATGAGAAGCACGGTGATACCAAACACGGTAATCATTACAATATTCTATATGCACCTATAGAACTTAAACCAAAACCAGTTTGCCAATTATTCTCTTCAGCATTGCTAAAATGTTCTTTATAAGCATATATATAGCCTCTGATACGTCAGTTTCTTACCGAAAGATTGTACATCCCCTATTGCATGCTCGCAAAACACCTTGCATAAAGCACCAAATAAAATATTCTGTGCAGCGTCTTTAATATCCACAACCTTTGAAGGTAAAGACATGCTAGATGAGCATTGTTACTGAGCCCACTCTTGGAAGTAATTATGCACAACCAGTCATAATAATTCGCTTCACAGTTATTATTTTAACTCTTACGATACAACAGTCAGTTCGATATTTGGCTTCCCCAAGGCAAACAATAATTAAAAATCACTTGAATAGGCTTGAGGTTGGCTACATCAACTTCAAGTCACCGGAAGAGCCTCACATGCATCATATATGTACGGCAGAAACTGCAGAAGTGTATTACTATATATTTGCCATTGATGACTGCTTTAAAGTTTGAGAACTGCCACTGCATTCGAAAGTCTTGGATAATACATAACCAGTCATTGCCTGTTTGTTCATGAAGTAATTGGTGTCTTGTGGAAATACCACCACATAATTCAAAGTGGCCAACACAGTAATTAAACATTATCATTTGCTGAGAGTCGCCATAAGAAAACTGCATTACAAGTTGTAACTTTTCTTGATGTAGACTATTTACGAGGACTAATAGAGATGTATACACAAATACATCAGACGCTATTTGTTCTAGAGGAAGTAGTAAAATATACCGGCCGGATTGGCCGAGCGGTTCTAGGCGCTACAGTCTGGACCCGCGCAACCGCTACGGTCGTAGGTTCGAATCCTGCCTCGGGCATGGATGTGTGTGCTGTCCTTAGGTTAGTTAGGTTTAAGTAATTCTAAGTTCTAGGGGACTGATGACCTTAGAAGTTAAGTCCCATAGTGCTCAGGGCCAAATGATTCAACTGACCTAATTAATCAAAGGTGTTGCTAGTTTGTGATGGGTTGCGTTAAGAAGAAATACAATTATTGTGGTCATCAGCCTTAACTGTTGACAAAGCGCTTCATACTAGTCTACTCTGTGTAAACGTTTTCATCATTACATACCTACTGCATCCTGCATCCATTCGAATCTGCTTAATGTTGTTAATTCCTCCTTAATTTTACCTCCATTACCAAACTGACGATTCCCTGATGCGCCGGAGTATGTCTGCCAACAAATCCGTTCTTTTAGACAAGTTGTACCACAATTTCCCTTTCTGCTCTACTTGGTTCAGTGCCTCTCCATTAGTTATACCATCAACATGTCCAGTCATGAGCATTTTTCTTTAGCACCACATTTCACAATCATAAATTGTCTTCTTGATAGAACTGTTTATCGTCTATATTTCGCTTACAAGGCTACACTCGAAGCAAATACCTCCATGAAATACTTCCCGAAATTTAAATTGATATTCGAAGTCAACAATTTTCTGTTTTTCTGAAAGGCTTTTATTGCTGTTGCCCGTCTTCATTTTATAGCCTTCCTGCTTCTGCTTCTCAACTACTGCTACCCATTCAGGTCCTTGATGTCTAACAACCGCAGTCTAGTTTAGGTACAAGTTGTAGGTAATCTTGTTTTCCAGTGTTCTATCCCTCATAGCTCCACACCTTCACAGTGCGTATTTCAGTCAAGAGTTTCAGAAGCTTTCTCTAAAGCTATAAATTCTGTAAACAAGCATTTGCATTTCTTTACTGTCTACGAAGGTAAGTGGTGTGATAAGTATAGCCTCACGTGTTGAGACATTTCACAGGTATCTGACACTGTACTCGTGATAACCCATACAGGTCACCCGCATCCTATCCTCTACATATTCCTTCCAGCTTCCAGCATTCTCTTCTTTGCTTAGTTCTGGGCTAGGCATCTGAGCTCTTGATGTTCGTACAGTTGCTTCTCTTTGCTCCAAATTTTTTGTTTTCCTTTAATTTAATTTTCGGATATGCAGCATCTTTCTTTTGCGATTGCAAAATGCAGATCAAGAAGGGCTAGGACCAAAACTGAAGGCTGTTTAAACAGCCTTGAATTTTCCTCCTAGGCATTCATGATTTGCCATTTTGAACTTCCTTTCAGTACCAGTTTCTTAGACGTCTGCCCTATGGCCTACTTGATTTGCTGCATTTTTATATTTTCCTTTCTTGTCAGTTAAATTCAATGTATAGTGTGTTGTTCAAGGATTTTTACAACAATATTTTTCCCATTTGCCTCATCTGTCGCCTTCACTACTACTCCTTTACAAGGCACCCATTCATCTTGTAATGAATTCCTTCCTCCGTTTGTCAATCGTTGCCTAATGACGCCTTTGAGGATATCGTCAAAATCAGGGCCTTAACTTATTTTCGTTCCATCGCCTTACTTTGCTACCTTTTGGTAACCTTTTTAGTCGTAAACTGCAGTTCATAACAGATTATCGTCAGTCTGCATCTGCATATGGAAATGTCTTAAGTATAAAATGTCATTTCGAAAATCTATTCCACATATGCATCCTTCGTTCACGATTCTTAAGCAAAGCATTAGCATTGATCAAATTATGCTCTGAGCAAAAATCAACCAAGTGGTTTCCCCTTTGGCTCCTGAGCCCATGCTCTACTATTTTCTCTTCCTGCTACCCAATTGCAATCTCTATCCGAATAATTTCTTTTATCTTATATAATCTTTCAATCTGTGGTGTTGTTAGGCATGTTGACTTGTGCCACTGTGGTGGGCAGATGTTGGCTTTCTGTCTGCCT
The DNA here is from genome assembly GCF_023864345.2 of Schistocerca serialis cubense. NCBI lineage: Eukaryota > Metazoa > Arthropoda > Insecta > Orthoptera > Acrididae > Schistocerca > Schistocerca serialis. The sequence goes on from NC_064645.1 coordinate 160,413,855, forward strand.
CAGCTATGACTATGTTAATGGCACTCTAGAAATGGAGCTGAGTATTGTGATACTACTTCATTGATTGTTTCAGTAACTGACACTCACAGAGCAGTTAAAATACACCGGTATCCAAATCTGAAGCAACAAACTGACATGTTGCAAGGTTGTGTTTATTTTGCCATGAAACATTATAATCAGGTGATAGTAAAGTAGAAACAATGTAGAGCATACAGAACATAAACAACTGAAACATGCATAATGGCAGACAAAAATGTTCTTCACTTTTTCCAACTTAACGGATTTACACACACATTCTGACAACTGGTTAATGCACTCAGTATGGGGTGTGACCACCTCTGGCAACAATACAGGCCTAACAAACGATGGAGTATGCTGTGAATGATGTCATCAATCTCATGTTGAGGCAATATGTAAGGTGGCAGATTAAATGAATGTCAATTTCGCACCTTACGTTAGATATTTTTTACATCGTAATGAGAAGATGAATATGTCACCTGACATACTTCAACGAAAATGAGCAGATTTGCCTATTAAAATGTACAGTATGCATTGCAAAGGGATGACACTCAGTTCGACGCTATTAACACAGTGGACCTAAATCCTGCATGTCAATGAGCAAGAGGTGAAAAAAGCTGCTGGACGAAACATTTTAGTTTGGGGCAGACATGAATTGCGCCATCATGGTCGGAGTACAATGGAATGCTTTTAAGGCCACGCATGGCGACGGACAATGACGACGCCACATGGAGGAGAACAGGTAGTGGGCCAGCACTGTGTGCTATGGAAAGAATCTTTAGAAAACTGCAGTGGAGAATTTCCAGATGGATACAAACAGACCAGCAATGCAGCTGATCACGTGAAAGGCTTGTGGTATGCTCATAGGCTATCCGATAGGCTGAAATGAGCTAGGAAGGAGTAAAGTGCCGAAATTTCGACGCAGTTTGATGGTAGGCCCTTTGCGATTGGCAGAGATAGTTTCCATAAGATTAAAGGAATGCTCCTATTGGTTGTAAAAGCTGTGACATGGAGCATGAAAGGACCCAGGTGGGGGACAGTTTTGCTACGAGAGACACAAGACTGCAAATTTTGGGGACTCTCCTCTGAACCAGTGACAAATGCAGAACAGGGTGCATCACGCTCTGTATGATGCAAAGGAAGAATTTTGTATGAGCACTGCATTTACTTTGACTTACATTCAACTAGATATTAGCTGTAGAGTCGTTGAGCTCCAATAGCAGAGAAACGAAACAGCCACACAGTTAATTGTTCTTGCGAGAATAGAGAGGACACTGTAATATACACGGTGCTCCATCCACGCACATGCATATCGCCATATTTCAAGACTAGGGTGAGTGCATATTTTCTTGTCTAACGAGAAACACACGACAGTTTCTGCTGATAAAATCAGCATAGATTTTGATTAGCTTTTATAGGACTTTCTGAGGACGAGAGCAGCCATTCAGCTGGCAGCTCATCGCAGCTAAGGTAAATACCGCTAACAGAGGCATAAACTTGTTGGTTCAGCAGCTTGTATCCACTATGAACTCGAGCAACCTTGAGCAATCTTTCGCTCAGCTTGTCACAAAAACTAACCATCCTCTGCAGACTCGATTGTCATCCAAAATAGTACCGAACTTATAACAGGAATCGGATAATTTGTCGAAATATTGGCCAATTTCACGATGTAGTAGTAAGAATAATTTTGTAGAGAACCTTCTGGTTAAAACTTGATGCTGGCCGGGTGGTTGTAGACGCTTCAGTCCGGAACCGCACTGCTATGTTCGCAGGTTCGAATCCTGCCTCGGGGAATGGCTCTGTGTGATGTCCTTATGTTAGTTAGGTTTAAGTAGTTCTAAGTGTAAGGGACCGATGACCTCAGATCTTAAGTCCCATAGTGCTCAGATCCATTTTTTTACAAGCTTAAGAAATGTATTGTGAATAGACATCTTTTCGTATTTTGCCAAAATCTGTTCATTTAATAAAAGACCAATTTCTTGAGGATATAAGCAATATGTCTGGAATTCATCAAAGCATTATCCACAAAAGTCAATTTGTAATTAAAAAGGAAATCAATATTTTATATTTTGCATTATTCGATCAGATAGAATGGAGTATTTTGCACAGAAAATTACGAAATTCGGAATTATGGTTACATCTACATCACACTCCGCAAGCTACCTAATGGTGTGTGGTGGAGGGTACTTTTTGTACCAGTAGCTGAGCTCTCTAACCCTTTTCCACTTGCTAGTACCGCGCAGGAAGAATTATTGTCGCTAAACTTCTGTAATGGATCTAATTTCTCGAATTTTCTCCTCGTGGTCACTGCGCGAGATGTATGTAGGGGGAAGTAACATATTATCCCACTCTTCACGGGAAGTGTTCTCTCGAAATTTCAATAGTAGATCTCTTCATGGGGCACAACACCCCTCATGTAACGTCTGCCAGTGGTGTTTGCTGAGCACATCCGTAACACTCTCGCGCCGGCTAAACGATCCCATGACGAAACGCACCGCTCTTCATTGGATCTTCTCTACCTATTCTATCAGTAAACAATCCTGTTGGTGGAACATCCGCAACTGAGCATTATACCAGATGTTGAAAATACCGCTTAGTTATAAAGTTCTTTTATTATCACACGACCGATGTCGGGCTCTTATAAGCCCATCTTCAGGTGTCGTAACTTGGTGCTGCCCTCGTAGGTAGCACACCGCGCCGAGTACACGTCCACCCCGGCGCTCGGGGGTCACAGCACCAAGTTACGACACATGAAGATGGGCTTATAAGAGGCCGAAATCGGTCGTGTGATGATAAAAGAACTTTACAACTGAAGTTGTATTTTCAACCTCTGGTATTCTATCAGTCCTACCTGGTAGCGTCCCAAATAGCTGAACAATACTCAATAATCGGTCGAACACGTTCGATGTAAACCATTTCCTTCGTGGATGAGTTTCATTTCTTTAAGATTCTTAGTATGAATCTGAGTCTGGCATATGCTTTTCCCACTAGTTCGTTTATGTGGTCATTCCATTGAAGGTGGCTCTGGAGAGTAACTCCTCGACATTTTACGGTAGATACTGTTACCAGCGGTTTGTCATCAATAGTGTAGCTGCAGAGTAGTGGAATTCTTTTCCGATATATGCGCAATATGTTAAGCTTATTTGCGTTCAGGGTCAACTGCCAGAGCGTGAAACGTTGATCGATTCTCTGGAGGTCATTCTGCAAATCATTACTATCTTCTGACGTTGTTGAAACTTCCTGGCAGATTACAACTGTGTGCCGGACCGAGACTCGAACTCGGGACCTTTGCCTTTCGCAGAGAAGTGCTCCACCCAATGAGTTCACCAAGCACTACCCACGACCCGTCCTCTCAGCTTCAGTTCCGCCAGTACGTTGTAACATAAGCTCTTCTGCAAACCTTGCAGAACTAGTGCTAATTTCATATCAGCGCACACTCCGCTGCAGAGTGAAAATCTCACTCTGGAAACATCCCCCACGCTGTGGCTAACCCATGTCTGTGCAGTGTCCTTTCCTCCAGGAGTGCTAGTTCTGCAAGGTTCCCAGAAGAGCTTCTGTGAGGTTTGGAAGCTAGGAGACGAGGTGCTGTCGGAATTGAAGGTGTGAGGGTGGGTCGTGAGTCGTGCTTGGGCAACTCATTATGTAGAACACTTGCTCGCGAAAGCAAAGGTCCTGAATTCGGGTCTCGGTCTGGCACAGTTTTAATCTGCCAGGAAGTTTCATACCAGTGCACACTCCGCTGAAGAGTGAAAATCTCATTCTGGCGTTGCTACTTTGGTGTTCTATAACAGCCTTAAAGGGCAATAGGCACTTTCTGCTAAATCATCTATATACATTGTTAACAGTAACGGTCCTACCATACTTGCCTGGGGTACTCCGGAAATTACCTTCACATCCGTCGATGTAAATCCGGCAATTTATTTCATGTAAAACTACTGCAGCAAGAAGTATCGTCATTATCTTTTTCAGTTCTAAGTAATGTATTTGGCAATGACAATAATTACTGTTTGTTTACTAGGCAACGGAGAGATTTTTTAGTTGTTACGAGTTTTGTTATTGCTGATGGTGGAGTGGAGGAAATTCACAATATATGCCAAGAAGACGTAAAGTGGTGTCGGTTTGTAGGAAACCCGGATCCCATACATTATGATTATTTGTGGTCCGAAGACAGATTTACACCGTGGACTCTATGTGGAGGACTACCAAACATGAGATGAGTACTCCAATCTACTAAAATTACTCGTAGTGACAAATAATCGTTTGAAAGTTCGCCACTGGTCGTATTTAAATCATAATCATTCGTGCTTGGGCAGAAGACGCTACTCCGTTATAGGATAAACCTGACCTGAAGGTTGCCCCTGAGATGGCCGGTGCTCAGTCCCTGGGATATTTCTGTCTGGGTTCAACGTAAAGGCGAAGTGTTCAGGACTCTCGACTATGCAGTTGAAGAACTGGAGCAGCTAATTATACAGCCCTGACATGATTTTCTAGCTGATCTGGGGGCGATTGAAAGTATCGAGTCGAATGCAGTAAGGAAGGAAGGAAGATTGGGTTTAGCGCCCGGTCGACATTGATATCATTAGAGACTGAACACAAGCTCATAATTTGTCAAAGACAGCGAAGAAAATCTGTCATACCCGGCACCGAATGTAGTATGGCATCCAAATGCGATTACGTCACATCGAACACTTCCTTTACTAGATAAGAGTCATTAAAGTGTAATTCGTATCTGACTGAGGCGAACAAACGACGGAGCTAATCCCCTTGGTACGTAAGACGGGTCAGATCACTGTTGCAGAAACAACTCAAAAAGCGTGACAAAATTAAACGAAAGCAAAATCTCCAAGATTGACGATCTTTTACAGAAGCTCGAAATTTAGCGCGGACTTCAATGCGAGATGCTTGTAATAGTTTTCACAACGAAACTTTGTCTCGAAATCCGACAGAAAATTCAAAGAGATTCTGGTCGCATTTATAGTATGCTAGCGGCAAGACGCAATCAATGCATTCTCTGCACGATGCAATGGAAATACTATGGACGACAGTGCCCTTAAAACAGAGTTACTAAACACAGCCTTCCGAAGTTCCTTCACCAAAGAAGACGAATAAAATATTCCAAAATTCGAATCAAAAACAGCTGCCAAAATGAGTAACGTAGAAGTATATATACTCGGAGTAGCGAACCAACTTAAATCACTTAGCAAAAGCAAGTCTTCCGGTTCAAACCGTATATCAGTTAAGTTCCTTTCAGAGTATGCTGATGCAATAGCTCCATACTTAATCATATACAACCGCTCACTAGACGAAGATAAGTACGCAAAGACTGGAAAGTTGCACAGGTCACACCAATATTCAAGAAAGATAGTAGGAGTAATCCACGTAATTACAGGCCCATATCATTAATTTCGATATACAGCAGGATTCTGGAACTTATATTGTGTTCGAACATTATGAATTACCTCGAAGAGAACGGTCTATTGACACACAGTCAACACGGATTTAGAAAACATCGTTCTTGTGAAACACAACTAGCTATTTACTCACACGAAGTGTTGAGTGCTATTCACAAGGGATTACAAATTGACTGATTGATTTTTAGATTGATTAATTTTTAGATTTCCAGAAGTCTTTTGACACTGTACCACACAAGCGGCTTATAATGCAATTGCGTGCTAATGGAATATCGTCTCAGGTATGTGACTGGACGCTTGTTTTCCGGTCGGACAGATGACAGTTCGTAGTAACTGACGAAAGCCGGCCGAAGTGGCCGTGCGGTTAAAGGCGCTGCAGTCTGGAACCGCAAGACCGCTACGGTCGCAGGTTCGAATCCTGCCTCGGGCATGGATGTTTGTGATGTCCTTAGGTTAGTTAGGTTTAACTAGTTCTAAGTTCTAGGGGACTAATGACCTCAGCAGTTGAGTCCCATAGTGCTCAGAGCCATTTGAACCATTTTTGAACTGACGAAAAGTCAGGTGATTTGGCTTTCCACAGTGTAGTGTTACAGGCCCTTTCCTGTTCCTTAGCTATATAAACGATTTAGGAGACAATCTGAGCCGCGGTCTTAGGTTGTTTGCAGATGATGCTGTCGTCTATTGTCTATCGTCTAGTGAAGTCAGCCGAAGATCAAAAAAATTCCAAAACGAATTAGAAAAGATATCTGTTTGGTGAGAAAATTGACAACAAGTATTAAAAGGAATACGTTGAATTTAGGATACACGATAAATCAGTCAAATCTAAACGCTGTAAATTCAACTAAATACCTAGGAATTACAGTTATGAGCTACTTAAATTGGAAAGAACACACAGAAATAGTTGAGGGGAAAGTAAATCAAAGACTACGCTTTATTGACAGAACTCTTAGAAAATGTAACAAATCTACTAAAGAGACCGCTTACGCTTGTACTTCCTCTTTTGGAGTTCTGCTGCGCTGTCTGGGAACCTTACCACATAGGATTAACGGAGTACATCGAGAAACTTTGAAGAAGAGCAGCACGTTTCGTATTATCCCGAAAGAGGAGAGAGAGTGCCACGGGCACGATACGGGATTTGGGGTGGTCATCATTAAAACAAAGACTTTTCGTTGGGACGAAATCTTCTCACGAAATTTAAATCACCGACTTTCTCCTCCGAATGCGAAAATATTTTGTTGAAGCCGACCTACATAAGGAGAAACGATGATTATAAAACAAGGGAAATCAGAGATCGCACGGGAAGATATAGGTGCTCGTTTTTTCCGTGCACTGTTCGAGAGTGCAATTATAGAAAATTATTGTGAAGGTGGTTCGATGAACGCTCTGCCAGGCGCTTTTCAGAGTATCCATTTAGATGCAGCTGTAGATGTCGATCTTTACGCAGTTCTACGTTCCGTATTAAACCCTTTTGTCGTTGTAACCACTGTTTTCATGCAGCTGTGCAAGCCACTTCATTTCTTCATGACAGCCAAAACCCAGTCTTATCTATCCTCCAGCCGTCCTCCGTCAGTACATTTGTCTCGCTTATATCGTTACTACGTTTGTCTAGTGGAATTGTATGTTGAAGTTAAGTATCTCCCTTTCCAGGGCGCAAACCTTCGTGGATATAGTCGTATTCTCATCTGTAAAGACTGATAGTGTTATTCATTTGTTCTCGTCACATGCATGATTATTTATCTTATTATATTTGATGTCAATAAAATGTAAATGTTTGCGAGGTCCGAATTGGGACGTTGTATCCTCTTGTGGAAAAAAAATTTAAGTGATTTTATTCCTTTTTTAAGTAGCTTTTAGATGCGTACATTTTGCCTCCATGTTTGGTGTTTTTATGGGTTCCACGTTAACTAAATTACAGTAAACGTAAATTTGGCAACGGAGGGTTTCGTGTATTTATTAGTTGCTAAGTGGATCCTAAGTTAAGTGCAGGAACCCTACCAGAACGCTTGCTGGAAATGGTGAAAGAGCATCAATCGTGTAATATCCTTTACGACAGAGGAAAAACTACAAAACTGCGGAAGAAAATGGTCATACGCTGTTGCGCCTTCCACCATGTCATTGCCATTTCAGTGCAACAGCATTCGTGTGGGATTTGCTGAAATATGTTGCAGACAGAATTAAACTTTTAAATTAAAAGACGTCTAATTTTTAGTGCGTGAGGCAATGGGTTAGTTATTACTCTTGTTAACTCAATCTTTCGTCAGTTCTTTGTAGAACAACATTATAATAAATGAAAAGCGCTAGTTTGTTTTTGTTCTGCAGTATTAGTTTGTTGTCTTGACCGGTTTTCGGCTTACAAGGCACATTTACTGACTACTGTCGCGAAATAAGTTACAATGTTTGTAAACGGCATTGTAAAAGTAGTTACACATCTAGACTGAAACACAAACGCACAGTACACGAAATCTTTGACAGTGTGGTGGTAACGCAATGTAAAAAGTAAAAATTTCATCAATAAGTAAATGTGAAGGGAATAAACAGGAAAAAAATTTAACACAGAACTGGAAAAGCATGCCTACATAACAGTTTATATTAATAAACAAAACCCATAAAATAAAATTAGTACTTGACAAGACTACTTCAAGAGTTATATAACAGGGAGAGTGATACACAAACCAATTAACAGAAAGAATTATCAGTTGCAACTACAGACTGTATGGAGAACGTAAGCAATATGAATAAGATAAACAGAAATGAATAAATCCCAGTAAAATGGAGGAACGCGAGGAAACATACAGTACATGCCATCTTTCAGAGTGTGATGGTACTGCATTTTAAAAAGTAAAAATTTTAGCAATAGCCAAATATAAAGGAAGCAAACAGGAAAAACATTAACACTATACTCAAAAACCGTGCCTACATAACAGTTTGCATTAAACAAATGAACCAAATAAAATGAAAACAGTACTTGACGAGACAACTTAAAGATGTAGTAAACATGGAAAGTAAGACAAGTACCAGTTAAAAGAAAGACTTAACAACTGTGGCTATAGATTTTGTGAATGTCAATAAAATGAAGGAACTCAACGAATACAGGTGACTGGGGGAAATATGAAACAACAAACAGTAAGAGATGCCTACATGGATTAAAATACTGTAACATCCTAGTAATTAGTTTGCGCAACAGACTGTAAGAGATGGCTGCATGGATTAAAATACGGTAACATCCTAATAATTAGTTTGTTTACACGTTTATTTACAACCATTTTCTTTTTAATAATGAAGATAATATGTTTTTTGATCCCCCGAGGCTATTGGCGTTTCTTCGTGATTCAGGAGTAGAGTACTTCAACGGCTCTTAAATTTTCAGGTGTGGTATTCGTAGACAGATGACCGACACGGCGTAAGAAAAAACTGCCACAAACTGGCACTGGAAACGTAGCCGCCAGCTGCACGGAAATCTTTAAAAACGGCCCTACTGCGAAATCTATTTTTTCAATATATGCCTTTATTAAAAAATGATTATTTTCTGTAAATTGTGTTTTGTATTTATAATGGTGGATTTACTTGACGAGAGAGATCGAAATCATTGTAGCTATCGACATGTGAGTCGAAGCAAAGAGCATCCGAACAAGTGAGTGCAACTAATAAGCAGTAGCGATAAATGTGCCGCTCCTATAGTATACGTAAATGCTTTCGACCAAGTGCATCCAAGCGAAATCCTACAGTGATTATTTGCGTGATACAGCGCTCAACTGTGTTTAGCGATGTTTTTCTCATACTGTGAATGCAAAGTGGCAGTCGCTGCCACGTTCTAATAATTCTTCACAACGAGTTTTTCCACTTTCTGCTCCAGGAAACTGCAGGACTGGCTAATTAACGCCCATTTCTCCACAGTTAAGATAAATGTGCACACTGCAAGAACGGCAGTTCTGGTATAAATGCACGTACTCTGCACGCTGAGTGGCTCTGTTTTGAGAGCCACCAACGCGAGAATCCGTCACCTATCTGCTACACCTAAGTAACTCTTAACTTTTAAGTGGTTAGGAAGCTCCTCTTGCAATAATTTTTAACTTAAAAATGTGTGTCTTTCCAATAAATCTTTGTGTAAGAGTATTCATTGTAATTACAAATAACTTACTTGATCTCACTTAAATTTAAATGTATTGAATGCTAGTAAAAGTATAAATATCCCAGAAAGCATTGTAAAAAAGACGTACACATTTACCAGTATCTATTTACTGTGTGATGTTTTCATATTTAAAATTCTTGAGATGACATGTGCCACACGTTCTCGGACTGTTTACACCTTTTCCAACGTACGTTGTCATTACCTTTAAGAATCTGTATGTGTATTCCGGTGTTCTGGAGGACGCTCTTCTGTATATGCGAGTGTGTAGGGGTATTTAATTCATAAACTCAGTGTCGTAATGTCGCATTCGAACAAAGTACGAGGGCACTTTTGCGTTCGACATTAGGTGGGACGCCTTCACACAATCAGGCCAAAATAGTGTTTCTCGGCCCTAGAACGTTCATACACAGCGGACTGTTTGACTTTGACAGTTGGTACATGACAGTTGTGTTTACATTTTCAACGTGTCATCTGTCAGTCTTTCCGGTTCTGTGTGTTAACATGTACCAGTTTTCAAGTAATAAAGTCAGTAATTTCAACACCAATTAGAGGTGTTTTTAAAGAACATCTTATTAATCAGTAATACGAGGGTTGTCCACAAAGTAAGTTCCGATCGGTTGCGAAATGGAAACCACTGGGAAAATCCCGTAAAGCTTGGCACAGATGTGTTGGGCAGTGTCTCTAGTATGCCCGTCGATCGCGTCGCGTCGCTCTCTTCGGTTTTGACTGAACAGTGAGCACGTAAAGATACGTAGGGAATAGCGTCTCCCACCAAGTATGAGAGCCTGGTTAGAGATTTCGCCTGTGTCATGCAGCCCTCATAACACAACTGTCGAGCAGTTCCTTCTCCATGCCAATTCTTGGCCGTACACTGTAATGGCAATGAAGACGCTCCTGCGGCATTTCCGATGAGAATTGTTTGATCACCCACAATACAGTCCGTAATTGACTCCCCCTGAGTCTTACCTCTGCTCACAATAACCGCTGGCTATGAAGACAACATTTTTCCACAGACAACGAGCTGCAGACCAGTGCAGTTAACTGGCCGAAAGCACAGGCGGCTGCTTTCTATGACGAGGATATTGGAAAGTTGGTACAACACTACGACAAAACTCGAAGTTGGAGCGGTGGCTATGTAGAGATGTAGGTGGAAGGTGAACCTAACTGTTGCAAATAAAACGTTTCCGGTTTTCACTGTGGTTACCGTTTCGCGACCGATCGGAACTTACTTTCCGGACAACCCTCGTAACAGTGATTTACATAAATTCCGAAAGTATTTTATTTCCCTTTCGTATTATTTTCTTACTTGACTTGCAATAGGAACCAAGGGATCATGTAGTAATTGTAATAGTACCGGATCAGGATTCTGTTAGAATCGACTTCCTTAATTCTGTAGTGGATTTTCTTTTACTTTTATGTACACCGTCAAACCTAAACGATAACAGTAACAACAAGAGGTTCTTGAGACTTTCAGAGCGAGCATTAGGCAACGACTGACTGAAATGGGTCGAAGTATAGCTTATAAAATGAATGAGTAGCTTTGAGAGATGAAATTGTGAATGTAGCAGAGAAAAGGGTAAAAAAAAGACCAGGCCCAGTAAACATCTTTGGGTAGCACACATTCTATTAAATTTAACTGATGAAAGAAAATACTAAAATTGTGTAAATACAGCTGGCAAATGGGTTCCGCAAATAATGAAACTGACAGGAAGTGTAAAGCTGCAAAAGTCGATGAAGCCTGTAGGAAAATTAAAGAAACCTATGGAGAAACTCCAAGCAGCTATGCGAAGACCAAGAGCTGAGATGGCAAGTCAGCACTAGGAATGAAAAGCTGAAAGATGGGATAAGAGTCAAACGACTTGTAAAGGAGGCAGAATTAAGAAGGTTGTAAGTCAGGGCTGTAGCACAACCCCAATATAATTCCATCTGCAGGCTGAGCAGGCTGTAAAGGAAGCTGGACAGAATACGGGAAGGCAAGTGAAGTTCAGGGAGGAGAAATAAAAACTTTAAGATTTGGCAGTGGCGTTATATTTCTCGCAGAGACGTCAAAGGGTATGAAAGATCAGTCAAACAGAGTGGATGCTGCCTTAAAACTACACATAATACGAAAACAAGAAAGGTAGAATAATTAAATATGACGATGGTTAGGAAATGAAATTTAAAAAATGAGACAAAGATGAATTTTGCTATTTGGGCACCAATTTAATTGATCGTGGTAGAACTGAAGAGATTATAGAATGCAAATTTGCTATAGCACGGAAGGTTGATCAGAAAATTGAAATCTTGTTTACAGCGAATATAAACGTAAGTGAAACTTCCTTGCAGATTAAAACTGTGAGGGGATAGATATTGGAACCCATGACATTTTCCTTTTGTCGAAAAATGCTCTCTGCTTGCTGGGCTATCCAAATACGACACACGATCCGTCCTCACAGTTTTACGTAAAGCAGTACGTCTCCTACCTTCCAAATTACATGGAAGTTATCTTGTATACCTCGCACAACAAATACTCCTGGTAGAAAGGGCGTAACTGGCTTTGCCTCAACCTAGGTATGCATGAGAACTCTGAAGTTTGTAAAGTAGAAGGATGGTAATGATCGAAGTAAAGCTGTGACGGCGTGTCTCTAGACGTTCGAAGTTAGCTCAATTTCATACAGCATTCTCCCACAAAGAGAATAGCTTCCTAGTTCGAGTTCCGCTCCGGCACGCAGATTTTAACTGCCAGGAAGTTTCTAATCAGCACACACTCCACTGCAGAGTGCAAGATGCATTGGAGATACATCCATGAGTTAGGAAATATCTTATGAATATATTTCTCTTCAGTATAGGTTTGAATGTAAGTGAAATATGGACGACAAGCAGTAGAGACAAGATTAAAATATAAGTTTTTGAAATGTGGTACAGAAAACTACTGAGGATTTGGTGCTAGGCAGCATATCTATTGAAAAGGTATTGTATCAGGTTGGGGGATAAAATAGCTTTGTGATATAATTTGACTAAAATAATATATAGGCTGATCTGATTCAACCAGAGGAAACAAGGACTCAGTTTGGCAATGGAGGGAGCGCAACGATAATGAGAAGTGGTCTGCAGTGAGATGTGGCAACTGTCGCCATAGGAAAGCTGGAGAGGAGCAAAAACGATCGGCATCTGACGGTAACTTGTAATGCCGTTGCCAACTGCCTGATGCCCGTGGTTGGTATCGATATGTGAGACTACAATAAGTTTGAGAGAAAATACTTGTTTCGAGAAACAAAGGCTCAGTAACGGTTAGCAGATTGAAGTAGGTATAGACTCTAGCAGTTATGCGGAGATAAAGTCTTCCACAGTGCTGTCTAGAATGGAGAGCTGCTTCAACCCAGACTTCAGACTGAAGTTCACAACGATTTGATTCACTACAGAATATACGACTGCATATAGTTATCAATAAGAGGCATTATCAGTAGCCAATACATGTATTCTTATGGTTTCTCCAGATGCTCCTCCGCCAGCTGCAGTGCGGCCTCTGGTCAACAAACACCACCATCATTGCTGCACAGCAGTAAATTTACTTCAGACAAGTAACATACGTAAAGATCATAGCTCTCGTCATCGAGGTGGGTTTAGTAGCGATGTAGGTAGAAAGAAGCTAGAACAATAGTTATTGTGACGCGTATAATTAAATTATTAAACTTGAGTAGCAGCCACATGTCAACCAAAGCGTCGCAATATATATTTATAATTAAGTAACTAATAAACGTTGTAAAACTGAGGTAACCTATATATCGTGTGTCCTAGTTCCGCTAGGAAGTAACTAATTAACTTTCTAAAACTGAGGTAACTTACTTACAGTGTTTTCTAGCTCCGTTAGAACTCCTTTTGTGAAATTCCAAACTGCAATTTTATCATGTGATGAGTTGCTGCGTTACGATTCTTGAAGTTTCAAAAAAAAAAAAAAGAAAGGAAAACAGTCAAATCAAGCATCCTGCCTGCGAATATAATGAAACGTGTCTGACACTCGTCCACTTGCAGTGGAGCAGTGAGGTAACATCAAGTTTTTTGAGAGCTTCACCGTTTTCGGCTAGAATTCGTCGAACGCTGAGAGACAGGCTCCCGGTTGCTTGTACATAACGACACCCCAGCGCACAACGCGAAGATTTTGTGCGAGTTTTTGGCCAACAAATGGATCACAGTTGTGGTCCACCCACCGCATTCGTTGGATTTGGCCCCAGCCGACTCCTGGGCTGTGAAAGGACACTTACGACGCAGTTAAGGACACCCAAGAAAATTGTACTGCAGCACAAAGAATAGCTCTAAAAAAGGACTACAGTGACTGTTCAAAACACTTTAAAAACGATTTCAGTTGATTTCTTGATTCAGGCGGAGACCCTTTTCACGAAATACAGTGATTTTATGAACATAATCTGTGCCTGTCATTTTTCATAGCCACAATCCTAAGCAAACTGGAACAAACTTTAGATGTTAACACTTGCTGCATTGTTCCATAATCCAAACTCGTGTAGCAGCCCATGTATTTGAAATGTGGTACATGTTTTATTTTTTCACTGGTATCTACTTCTTTTGACCATGTTGAGGACTTACCACTGAAAGACCTAACTGTCGTTTTCTGTATGAATAATTTGAGATCGAAATCTGAACATATATGGTTTAGCTGATCTACTTCTAAGTGGAGGTCATCTTCACTTTCTGGACGTTCTGATAATAATGATGTATAGGTAACGCTGCGTAAACGTCGCAGTATATGAAATAGTAAACAGAACACTTGACAACAAAACCCGAAAAGACATTACATTTTATAAAATTATGACGAATCCATTACTGTTGTATGGAAGCGAGAGTTAGGTAAATAATAAAGATAAAGCATCCCTCTTTCGTTGACCATGAAAAACCATCTCTGCTGAAATCAGAAATACCTGGGAACTGTGCAAGCAGATGCCACTTCCATATGTTAACAGAAACCAGGAAAGACAGTTGCAAGCAAAATTCAGAAGTCAATGTGTCTTCTAACGAACTGTATTAGATCAAGAAAGCCAACCACAATTGCAAATATGTTTCCTTCCAGACCACTGACGATGTTTTAAATCAATCAAACGGAACGCGTCAGCTGTTAATAGTTGCAAGGACAGATTTTATATACTTTTCATAAAAAAGAAACATGGCAGCAAAATAAAAGCAGCAGAGATGAGAGTTCTGACGTGAGTGAAGTGCTGCACAAGAAGAGATTTAATTTAAAAAATAACAGATGAAATACTGTCGAAATAAACGCTGAATAGGTAGATGCCGAATGTGTTAGGAGACGGCGCTAGTTACATCACGTATGTATCGACACTATTTACATCAGACCCTACACATATTAACACATCATTAAAGGTGACAGTTCCTGCATGTTGTTTCGCAAACAAAACATTCGGAGGGCAAGCTACATAAATATGCGATTCGTTACGGTGTTGGCCGGCCGGAGTGGCCGTACGGTGGTAGGCGCTACAGTCTGGAGCCGAGCGACCGCTACAGTCGCAGGTTCGAATCCTGCCTCGGGCATGGATGCGTGTGATGTCCTTAGGTTAGTTAGGTTTAATTAGTTCTAAGTTCTAGGCGACTGATGACCTCAGAAGTTAAGTCGCATAGTGCTCAGAGCCATTTGAATCATTTGATTTCGTTACGGTGTTGATTGTCCGTGATTTATTGACAAACAATGTTAACTGTGACAATGGCCGTATATGAATGAGCAACACGGGAAACATTAGTAAATTCCTAATAGCGCCCTAGGACATCTTTAGACACATTGCCAGCTGTGGTGTAACAAATACACCGTGAAACTTATATTCCCTCCATGCAACGTAAGGGTATCTTTCGATAGGTTAGTCTAACTTTGTATGCTACATCTTGGCGCCCAAGGCTCGCCAAACGTATGAAGTACCTAATCACCGCATTTTAATTGAAATACCGAAATGGTCAAACAGTAATGCTCACCAGAACATCATCTATCTCTTTCGATTCTATGTATTTTCAACGGAAAAGTTCGAGATCGTTCTATAACGTTCTCGAGGTTATACCAATATTGTTAAATGTTAATGAATGATTTCGAATGTTCTAGAATATTTTCTAATATTCTAGAATACAACTTCTCAATGGAATATAAGGCAATGATCTGCACTGTGGCAAGATCATCATACCTGATGGATTGTGGCACGTAGTCAAGGCAGGGCAACAACTCATCGCAAAAGTGTGTCCGCTTACAGAGAGAAACGTAAGCAAGGAGTGGTTACATGAGTGAACAATTTCAGCAATAAAATATGACCAGGTGAAGACAAAATATTTAAATCCACTCATACACACATCAAAAAAAGTTTTGCATCACCCCCGTTCCCAGAACTCCTGAGGATAGACGTTGACTATGTCTCTATACCCGCTCAAAGATTTAAACAACCATGCATGAGCAGCGCCTATTAAACGGAGGGGTCCAACAGCCGATCAGTTCCAGTCATTGCACCAGGAGGGAGGTACACGGCTCGTGTTGCCTGTATTTCAACCATGCCTAGACATTCAATACCGCGGCTCGATCGCGTCCACATTGTTACTTTGTGCCACGAAGGCCTCTCAAGAAGGGAAGTGTCCAGGTGTCTCGGAGTGAACCAAAGTGATGTTGTTCGGACATGAAGGAGATACAGAAAGATAGGAACTGTCAATGACATGCCTCGCTCAGGTCGCCCAAGAGCTACTACTGCAGTGGATGACCGCTACCTACGGATTATGGCTCGGAGGAACCCTGACAGCAACGCCACCATGTTGAATAATGCTTTTCGTGTAGTCACATGACTCCGTGTTACGACTCAAACTGTGCGCAGTAGGCTGCATGATGCACAACTTCACTCCCGACGTCCATGGCGAGGTCCATCTTTGCAACCACGACACCACGCAGCGCGGTACATATGGGCCCAACAACATGCCAAAAGGACCGCTCGCGATTGCTCTTACGTTCCCGTCATCGATGTGTCGCATATGCCTTCAACCAGACAATCGTCGGAGACGTGTTTGGAGGCAACTCGGTTAGGATGAACGCCTTAGACACACTGTTCAGCGAGTGCAGCAAGGTGGAGGTTCCCTACTGTTTTGCGGTGACTTTATGTGGGGCTGATGTACGCCGCTGGTGGTACAATACAAGAATGCCATCTTCCAACCGATAGTGCAACCATATTAGCGAGGCATTCGTCTTCACGGTCAATTCGCTCCCCCATCGCTCACATCTTGTGAATGACTTCCTTCTGGATAACGACATCGCTCGACTAGAGTGGCCAGCATGTTCTCCAGACATGAACCCTATCTACCATGCCTGGGATAGATTGAAAAGGACGACGTGACCCACCAACCACTCTGGGGGATGTTCGCAGACTCGCCGTTGAGGAGAGGGACAATCTGGACCAACAGTGTCTTGATGAACTTGTGGATAGTATGCAACGACGAATACGGGCATGCATCAATGCAGGAGGACGTGCTACTGGGTATTAGAGGTTCCGGTGTGTACAGCAAACTGCAACACCATCTCTGAAGGTCTCGCTGTGTGGTGGTACAATATGAAATGTGTGATCTTCAAGAGCAATCAAAAGGGTGGAAATGATGTTTATGTTGATCCCAATTCCAATTTTCTATATAGATTCCGGAACTCTCTGAACCGAGGTGATGCAAAACTTTTTTTGATGTGTGTACAACTGCAAACCAAGACGAAAGCGTAAATATCCCAACAGAATTCCCAGATTCCGTCAGTTTTTCCGGTATGTCTTTGCATAAATCTTCTAAACACCGTCACAAAAGCGCAAATATTAATTAGAAGATGAAAAGGCAAATCAGTATTCGTATCACGAATTCCAGTCATTTCAGGTACAACCTTCAGTTTAGGTTCAAAGGGTTCCAGTTTCCAGCAAGGTTAGCGTGCATTATATCAACGCACAAGAGCCAACAGTACAGTGTTGCAGAGTGAATTTTAAGAAGTCCCACGGACGACTGTACGTAGAGTGTCGGACAACTACAACCCTTATTCGTCTTTGCACCCGAAAGCGAAACACCAAATTGAAAGGTGGCTACACTGAGCCACAGCGCCAGAGATCGCGCCAGAGAGTATTGTTCCGCCGCCTCCACTGGCAGTGATTATTGAGAAGTAGCGGAGGGCAGTGCTTGTCGAGAACTCGTAGTAGTCTGTGCTCGCTGAGATGTCGTAGTGAAAGGTTCTTGTCGAGAAGTCGTAGTGGAGAGTGCTTGTTCCATGTTTTATGCAGTTGTTTGATGGGATAAGATGTTGTTCTAATGGAGATATTGTAATGATCAGAGTGCTTTTCATCAATATATATGAAGGTAAAAGAAAAAAAATTTTTCCTTTTCTTTTTATTATCTCAATGTCTTAAATAATGCGTCATTACAGGTTCAGTCAACAAAGCATCTGGCTTGTGTTCTTGTATTAGAGTGTAATTCTGGTTTTCTTGCGCAATTATAGGATTTCTATTTTTTTATCACTTCAGTATAAATGGTATTTGAAATTTCTTGTCTTATTGAAGAAGAACCGTGCCAGATGTGTACGTTGAGTCATACTTCCACACACAGAACAGTTATACTTGTGCTTTGGTTTCGTAGGTTTTATAGTTGCTGGGGACTTAATTAATTAATTGTATTAACGGAAATTTTCATTTCATTCTTGTTGTTGTTCTATGCAGTCAGATTGCGTACAAAAACTAGTCAGGGCCAACCGTTTACGAGACACAGCGTAATCGGACATACAGCTACGAAAAATAAAAATTATTTTTAAATTTAATAATTAAGCCCACATGCAAAATATAGTTTAGAAGAATATACCATGAATAAATTAGATGAGAGGATTACTGGGACATTGATCCGATTAAGAATGCAAATGGAAAACATACCAAGCGAAGTGGGTCCTTTTCAGCTATAATAATAATAACGGAGGGACAGTCTGTTACAGCTTCTTATGAGAGGCCATAAGATGCGAAAACGTTGATTGTTTTGTCTAGTAATTTCCTTAATATTTATTGATAAGAACAGCGCAGCTGTGAAAACGTCCATGCGTTAAAAAACTGCTTTCAAAATTCTTTTTACATAAGTAATTAACGCATTCCCTTAAAAAAAGAACATCAGGTATCGATTCAATTTTCCTTAGTTTACGGTTTATTTTTTCAGAAGTGGAACACATGACACAAAATTCGTTAGTATTCAGTTCGCGTGCTCCTCACCCCCCGGCGTAACTCTAAGTAGAACGTGGCCTCTCTTGTATGTACGAAACAGGCGATCCTTCAGACCGTGAAACTGGAGAAGCAACTGCAATGGGAGAAGGCTGTTGCTTACCACTCGACTCGTTGAACAATCAGTCACAGTGTTATTTTAATCGAAGTACAGCGTCTGAGGAAACATCACTAGCTGCTTCCCTGCTACGTTCTGTGGGTATAACCCTCCTACCCCATGATATACACCAGCACTACACAGCTGCGAACCGGAACTGAGGAAAGTAAGATATTTCCGCCGACAGCACGAGCCAACAGTAATTTCGCGTCCACAGATGTATTTAAATACTTGATGAGTCACTAACGTCACTCGTTGAGGTAAGGCTCTACTTTCGTGTCAAGGAATACTTCTGTTTTCATAGTTTGGCCCAGAATGAGGCAATATTGCTATTTTCATTCTCCCGTGTCTGTTGGGTAAAATACTTCTATTTTCTTGAGTTTGGTGATCATTATGCCTTCCCATAATTGGCTACGATGTTCAAGACGAGCCATGAATGTAAGATTTTTGTAGTGAAAAAAAAGACACTGCTTACAAATTGAGGGGGGAAAGGGCACTTAATGAAGCATGGGATATAGAACTGAAAGAGGTTGTTGTCAGGGTATGTAATGTGTAGTAATTTGTGAAACGGTAAAGCATCATTTTCATTTGTCACGATGATGAAAATATCTAGGTTCTATATATCATAAAGACACAGGTCTGTGTGACTGGTTCGCGGGATGTAAATGCTTGCAAGTTTTTCAGCACTAAATGTTCAAATGTGTGTGAAATCTTATGGGACTTAACTGCTAAGGTCATCAGTTCCTAAGTTTACACACTGCTTAACCTAAATTATCCTAAGGACAAACACACACACCCATGCCCGAGGGGGGACCCGAACCTCCGCCGGGACCAGCCGCACACTCCATGACTCAACTGCCCAAAACCGCTCGGCTAATCCCGCGCGGCTTCAGCACTAAGCCGTGGTCGGCTCGCGCTAATGCCGTTTTTCCTTTTGGGCATTTTGTCACCATCGAGTGGCGTCTCATTCCTCCTTCAGTTACATCTGAACGAGTTGCTCACGTGCCTCCATCAGTGGCAGCAGCAGCGTTTATCGATACTAGTATTGCCGTAACATATTTGGTGTGGCAGTTATATTTCCGAGTCATGGTGTGTGTGGCAGTTGGTCGGTTGTGGCGTAGCAGCGAGGAAGTCTGTGTTGTGCATAATCAGGCCGGGGGCCGCTGGCGACGTGCAAACGCGGTCGGAGTTGTGAGGCACTAGCTGCGAGAACTGCCAAGTTCATCGCCCACCGCACTTGCATACTGGAGTTGAGTAATCAGTGAACCTGTCGCGAAAGCTCAACCGTTGTGACATCTCTTCGTTGATTGCTGGTTGTTGCATCCCGGGCTGTCCCCGCAAGCAGCAACGTGATGGTGTGTTGGAGTCGGCAAAATTTTGCAACTGGCTCCCTATATGGAGTTTAACCTTTGAAATGATTAAAATATTTTTATTAGCGAAGTGCACCAGCGGTATCTCCTGCCATGTGGCCGTTAACATTCCAGTAACCTGCCCTGGTCGTTAGCGTAGTTTTGCGGCAGTGTGTTTTCCTCTCCGTGTTGATGCTGTCCGGCACGGCGTGTAGTTCGACAGCTTGGTGTTGTTCTCTTTTTCTATTTGAGCGTTTATTGTGCCTTGACTGTGTTTATACACCAATTATTAAGACATAATCCTGCTGTGATCCTCATCTTCGCTGATACCTTTGGTTGTCGTGCTGGTTGTTGGGTGGAAGGGAATTGATTAGGCAGTTGGTTGGTTTGTTAGCCATCCGTAGGTCGTGCTGCAACCCGATTGTTTAGTGTTACGCTTGGCTGGCTGTCTCACCTAAACTGTGGTTAGAATTTCTTCTCCAGGCCGACCCTTGGAACTCTTCTGAGCACCACTGTTTGTTGTTTGTGATTGTCATTTTATTTGGTCTCAGGTATTGTGCCAGGCCTTCAGCCGTGTATTAATATCGTCTGTTTTATGTTTAGTATATGGCCTTCTGCTGATCTTCATAACAACTTAAGATTAGGCCTTCAGACGTGTTTCATTTAAAATTCTTGTTGCTCTGTATTTAGGCCTTCAGCCGCATTTGTTTCAGAATCTGTGGCTTTAATATGTAAATCCTTGTCTGTAAGGTTTCTCTTTAATTATCTTGAATTCTTGAAACGTGATCTGTAAATGTTTATCTTAAGGTTGTATTTAATTATTCCTGAGTAATTGTTTGGGCCTTCAGTCGACAAGATACTTCAAGTTTTCTTAAGATGTTTCTCTGTTGTACTGTGTAAAAGTTTATCTTTAAAGTCTCTCTTTTATTATGTAAGGAAAATTTTTTTATTGGACCTTCAGCCGAAGAATTAATTTGAATTTTCCTTAATATGACCGTAAGCTGGAATTTGTAAATTCTTGGCTTTTAAAAAATTTCCTTAGCTGATCTGAAATATTATTTCGTTCTTTAGCCAAGAAGATATGTAATTTGCTTAAGTAAGGCCTTCAGCCGTTACTCTAAATCCTGGTGTTTTAAAAGCAATCATTCAAACTTATTGTGGAGAAGTTACTTGAGCCATCAGCCATGAACTGATCTTTATTGATTTAAAGAGAAAACTATGCATTGGTTTCAGCAATAAAGTTGTGTGTTCTTGTATAACTAACAGAAATTGACTTTGGCCCCTTTCCACAACCTGATCCGCTCTGTCCTGCGAAACCAGATTTCAAGCACATTGTTTAAAAGGATTTAAAGGGCTTTTTGCAGATAGGCAAAGTAGAAGCATAAAAGGTTCAGCAGTCTGAAAAGCTTTCCTTTATGAAAGGACATATTGTAACTGAAAAAATCGTTGAGAATAGAAGCTATTTCTGTTAATAAATTGATACATATGATACATATGAACAACAAATAAACAGTTACACTGCACGATATCAACCATTTACAACAGTTAAAAATTCTGATAAGTTACCGTATTTTTAGAAAATGCTAGAGTCAACAATTCAGTCTTTAGGAGAAATATTTCCTTGAGAACTAAAATGTCTATACCTCGGTTTAACTTGTGACTGCATTTCATTTCTTACACCGTCTGCTTCAGTCTCGTAATATGGTCCAGTACGAAGTTACATTGTGTACGCTGGTGATATTTATTTATTTGTTATTTTTGGCCTGTTACCAATAATTTAAGCGCAGGATACGTTCATTATTATGCACATTATTACTGTCAATAGCAACTTTTACCTTACACATCGACAATTAACGTTATAGTATGTTTAATTACATCCACTACAACACTACTTCCTATCATTGTCATTGCTATGTCTACTACCGCTATCGCCCTCCTATTTGTCAGCAGCAAAGATTGCAACTAACTGAAGCGCATTATATATAGAAAACATTAATATCAGTTTCTTTTCCTGCCGTATTCCAGAATCTCTAAAAAAAGGGCCATCACAGAAGTTGGGAAGGAAAACATAGGTACAAAGAAGGTAGCTGCGAAGAAACCATGGGTAACAGAATAAATACTTCAGGTGATTGATGAAAGGAGAAAGTACAAACATGTTCTGGGAAAATCAGGAATACAGAAATACAAGTCGCTGAGGAATGAAATAAATAGGAAGTGCAGGGAAGCTAAGACGAAATGGCTGCAGGAAAAATGTGAAGACATCGAAAAAGATATTATTGTCGGAAGGACAGACTCAGCATACAGGAAAGTAAAAACAACCTATGGTGACATTAAAAGCAACGGTGGTAACATTAAGAGTGCTACGGGAATTCCACTGTTAAAAGGGGACTGATGACCATAGATGTTAAGTCCCATAGTGCTCAGAGCCATTTGAACCATTCCACTGTTAAATGCAGAGGAGAGAGCAGATAGGCGGAAAGAATACATTGTAAGCCTCTATGAGGGTGAAGATTTGTCTGATGAGCCGGCCGAAGTGCCCGTGCGGTTTAAGTCGCTGCAGTCTGGAACCGCAAGACCGCTACGGTCGCAGGTTCGAATCCTGCCTCGGGCATGGATGTTTGTGATGTCCTTAGGTTAGTTAGGTTTAACTAGTTCTAAGTTCTAGGGGACTAATGACCTCAGCAGTTGAGTCCCATAGTGCTCAAAGCCATTTGAACCATTTTTGTCTGATGTGATAGAAGAAGAAACAGGAGTCGATTTAGAAGAGATAGGGGATCCAGGCCGGCCGAAGTGGCCGTGCGGTTAAAGGCGCTGCAGTCTGGAACCGCAAGACCGCTACGGTCGCAGGTTCGAATCCTGCCTCGGGCATGGATGTTTGTGATGTCCTTAGGTTAGTTAGGTTTAACTAGTTCTAGGTTCTAGGGGACTAATGACCTCAGCAGTTGAGTCCCATAGTGCTCAGAGCAATTTGAACCATTCTTGTCTGATGTGATAGAAGAAGAAACAGGAGTCGATTTAGAAGAGATAGAGGATCCAGTATTAGAATCGGAATTTAAAAGAGCTTTGGAGGACTTATGGTCAAATAAGGCAGAAGGGATAGATAACATTCCATCAGAATTTCTAAAATCATTGGGGCAAGTGGCAACAAAACGACTATTCACGTTGGTGTGTAGAATATATGAGTCTGGCGATATACCATCTGACTTTCGGAAAAGCATCATCCACACAATTCCGAAGACAGCAAGAGCTGACAAGTGCTAGAATTATCGCACAATCAGCTTAACAGCTCATGCATCGAAGCTGCTTACAAGAATAATACACAGAAGAATGGAAAAGAAAGTTGAGAATGTGCTAGGTGACGATCAGTTTGGCTTTAGGAAAAGTAAAGAGACGAGAGAGGCAATTCTGACGTTACGGCTAATAATGGAAGCAAGGCTAAAGAAAAATCAAGACACTTTCATAGGATTTGTCGACCTGGAAAAAGCGTTCGACAGTATAAAATGGTGCAAGCTGTTCGAGATTCTGAAAAAAGTAGGGGTAAGCTATAGGGAGAGACGAGTCATATACAATATGTACAACAAACAAGAGGGAATAATAAGAGTGGACGATCAAGAACGAAGTGCTCGTATTAAGGAGGGTGTAAGACAAGGCTGTAGCCTTTCGCCCCTACTCTTCAATCTGTACATCGAGGAAGCAATGATGGAAATAAAAGAAAGGTTCAGAAATGGAATTAAAATACAAGGTGAAAGGATATCAGTGATACGATTCGCTGATGACATCGCTATCCTGAGTGAAAGTGAAGAAGAATTAAATGATCTGCTGAACGGAATGAACAGTCTAATGAGTACACAGTATGGTTTGAGAGTAAATCGGAGAAAGACGAAGGTAATGAGAAGAGGTAGAAATGAGAACAGCGAGAAACTTAACATCAGGATTGATGGTCACGAAGTCAATGAAGTTCAGGAATCCTGCTACCTAGGCAGTAAAATAACCAATGACGGACGGAGCAAAGAGGACATCAAAAGCAGACTCGCTATGGCAAAAAAGGCATTTCTGGCCAAGAGAAGTCTACTAATATCAAATACCGGCCTTAATTTGAGGAAGAAATTTCTGAGGATGTACGTCTGGAGTACAGCATTGTATGGTAGTGAAACATGGACTGTGGGAAAACCGGAACAGAAGAGAATCGAAGCATTTGAGATGTGGTGCTATAGACGAATGTTGAAAATTAGGTGGAATGATAAGGTAAGGAATGAGGAGGTTCTACGCAGAATCGGAGAGGAAAGGAATATGTGGAAAACACTGATAAGGAGAAGGGACAGGATGATAGGACATCTGCTAAGACATGAGGGAATGACTTCCATGGTACTAGAGGGAGCTGTAGAGGGCAAAAACTGTAGAGGAAGACAGAGATTGGAATACGTCAAGCAAATAATTGAGGACGTAGGTTGCAAGTGCTACTCTGAGATGAAGAGGTTAGCACAGGAAAGGAATTCGTGGCGGGCCGCATCAAACCAGTCAGTAGACTGATGACCCAAAAAAAAAAAATTTCCCCTATGCACTCCATCGCTCCCCGCTACCTGTTCTTCACGCGTTGCTGAGGACGTTGTGGTTGCATCTGCCTACTTCTGTTGTCTATCAGATCCCTGGTTGCTGGGAACAACTCCACAATGCCGAGGCAGCACCGTTACTGCCGATGCGGAGATCAGCGTCATGGCGACTCACGTCACCACGGTCCTATACTGCACAAAAGAATTAGAGGGTCACTTTCTCTGAAACCCCATCATTTACCCTGATACGACGTGTAAAATTTGGCAGCAACCTCCATACAAACTTCTTCTGTAATGGTGCAAACAAGTGGCACGCTGCGACGTTGCTCTCGGCCTCTGCGACACTTCAAATAGCAAAGCGTTGACATGCGAAAAAGGGGCAGAACTCAGAAACTCAAGTGAGGTGTCAGTTGCGTTAATGCTGTCGTATTGTCACCAAATTTGAGAAAAATTCTGCCCAACACCACCGTGGAATTGTCATACGATGGGAAGGTATTCACACTCCCCCGCTTCCCCCTACCATCCCCCTCCCCTTCCCATTCCTTCTCCTCAGGCCACTGCGATGGAGGTCGGAACCTTGACGCTCAGCAATGAATTACGCCATTTTCTGATGGGTGGCCGAGGAAAACATTTTAGACACACAATTGCTGGCAATCGACATGAAGAGGTCTCAGGAGGCGGCTTGAACCACCCTTTAACTGAGTCGTTTATTCACTAGTATCTCACAGTGAGAATCAACAGTTTACAGTGTGATGTGCAACAGAGTGATGTTTGTAACAAGCTTGACACCACTGACACCGTCTGGGCTATTCAACACTTCTCTAAGTACTTCTTGAGGCTGCAACACCAATGAACATGATCTATCCCTTTTGGAAAGTAGTGCAACAGCAATTTTTGCTCTGATATACAAGACAGAACCATTAGGGACTGTTCGAAACCACTCAACGAACTGTGAACATGATAAGAAGCAGTGAAGGGTGTTTATTCTTTTTCAGCTGTCCTGTGGTGAGACCATAGAAGGGCGGTAGGGGGGGGGGGGGGGGGGTCGAGCGGTGACATTGACGCATGCATATGTAATGGCTACTTCTGCCACTGAATGTATCAGGATGACCAAACATAGTGGGAAGAGGTAGAAGGCACAGTATTAAGACTTGTCTGCACTTTCCAAAAGATATATTTGTTTCCACTACAGTGTCCCATTCATCTCGGTCCGCGTCACAGGGTCCCGCAATGCTGAGGCCAGCGACCAAGTGCAAAGCACTGCTGTAGGGCCGAATCGTCAGGGCTGCGCCGGCATCCGACTCAGCGGTCTTCTTCCCTGTTGACTCAGCACTACTCTGCTGGGAGCCGCCAAGTGGCCTGCTGCATCCCTCCTTGCTGGTGTAGCTGAGATCACGGTGACCACATGCACCCGCGATCCGGCGTCTGAATCTGCAGCTCTCGCCTCAGGATGCCTCCGGCATGTGTTGGAAGCCTAAATGACTGCCCACAGTAGCGAGCCGTGGAGTGGCCCGCCGCTGGCTGTCACCCCACGTCGAACCAGGGACCTGCTGTGGACTGGAAAACTGGCGCCCCCATCTGCTGCTGCGTGTAGCTGGTGGTGTGACATGTCCCGCCGTCCAGGAGAGCTGCCACACTTGAATGAATCTCGTTACAAACCGCACCTATCTATACGCGGCTGTGCGCCTCCCTTTTGCTAACGCGCCGCTCCGAGTCACATACTCACAACACCTAGGTGGCGCCATTGGGCCCCTTCTGCCTGTAACTTGTGTCATGCAAAACTGCAACTTATACTGATTCAGCAATTTGACAGCCCTGTGGCCTCTATCCTACTTCAGAACTGTTGGTATGTGTAACTCACTGCAATATGGGCCGCACCTGGCTGTAACTTGTGCTCAGAATATTGCACAAAACTAAAAGGTGATGCCGCTACACATAAATAAAACAGCAAAGGATTCCTCTAATTAGGGAAGACCATCCGCGCCATCCACATACCTTCGTTGAATATTTTAAAAGCCTTCCGATCGTGTGATGTCTGTGGTGGCATTGGGTAGAATTATTGTGAAATTTGGTGTCAACGTCACATCACTAAACCATATTACACCTCACGTGAGATTCTGAACTCTGGTGTTCATTTCACACGTGTCGGCAGCTTATTGTCTGAAGTGAAGGTGAGCCGAAGGTTGTCCTCGTGGTGCGCCACGCTTCTTCACCATCATAGAGGAAAGTTGTATGTACCTACGAGCAAAAGTGCAGTTCTGTGTCGCAACGGGACATAATGAGGAGTTTTAAGAACTGACTCTTTAATGTCTTGTTCACTGTGGTTTCTTGGGTAGCGAGTCATGGCCAACGCTTCACCTCTGGTCTTGTTGTTACGATGGCTGTGCATGCGCCATTGGCTGTTCATCTGCCGCAAGTGGCGATCTCAACTCTATCCGCTGCGCTGCTGCCACGAAGTTCTGCCACAACCTCCCGTAGTGCAGTAGACGGGTACGGAAATGTATGGAGGAGAATATGCAAGTGTTGCGTAAGGCACCTAAAGGACAGTATGTCGTTGAACTCACTGGAAGAAATGGAAATATATGTACGTAGGAAAAGGCAACCGAGATTGTTGAGTGAATAGAATGAGTGTAACTGAATGCTTATTTCGATGTACACTGAAATTCCAAAGAAACTGTGTATTCAAATATAGAAATATATCAGCAAGCAGAATAAGGCGCTGCGTTCCGCAACGCCTATATAAGACGGAAAGTGTCTGGTACAGTTGATCAGTTACTGCTGCTACAATGGCAGGCAGTCACGATTTAAGTGAGTTTGAACGTGGTGCTGTAGTCGGAGCACAAGCGATGGGTTCTCAGCATCTCAGAGGTAGAGATGAAGTAGGGATTTTCCCGTACGACCATTTCATGAGTGTACCGTGAATGTCAGGAATCCGGTAAAACATCAAATCTCTGACATCGCGGCGGCCGGAAAAAGATCCTGCAAGAACGGGACCAACAACGACTGAAGAGAATTGTTCAATGTGACAGCCGCGCAGCTCTTCCGGAAGTTGCTGGAGATTTTAATGCTGGGCCATCAACAAGTGTCAGCGTGTGAAGCATCCAAAGAAACATCATCGAATGGGCTTTCGGAGTCGAAGTCCCACTCGTGTACCCTTGGTGACTGCATGAAACAAAGCTTTACGACTCTCCTGGGCCCGTCAACACCGACATTGGACTGTTGATGACTGGAAACATGTTGCCTGGTCGGACGAGTTTCGTTTCAAATTGTATCGAGTGGATGGATGTGTACGGGCATGGAGACAACCTCATGAAGATGGTGGAGGCTTTGTAATGGTGTGAGGCGCGTGCAGTTGGAGTAGGATGGGACTTCTGATACATCTAGATACGACTCTGGCACATGACGCGTACGTAAGCATCCTGTCTGATCACCTGCATCCATTCATGTCCATTCTGCATTCCGAAAGACTTGGGAAATTCCAGCATGACAATGCGACACCCCACACGTCCAGAATTGCTCCATAGTGGCTCCAGGAACACTCTGCTGAGTTTAAAAACTACCCAGACACGAACATTATTGAGCATATCTGGGATGTCTTGCAACGTGCTATTCAAAAGAGATCTGCGCCCCCTCGCACTCTTACGGATTGATGGACAGCCCTGCAGGATTCACGGTGTCAGTTCCCTCCAGCACTACTTCAGACATTAGTCGAGTCCATGCCACGTCGTGTTGCGGCACTTCTGCGTGCTCGCGGGGGCCTCTTCCGTGCATTTAGAGGCCTACTGGTTTGAGCAGCGTCGACCGCCGCAGCAGCCTGGTGTGAGGTGGTGTGTGTCGGCCACCAACGACGAGGAGACTGGGCTTTCTTCGGCAAACAAAAACTTCTTACAGAGAAGCCACGACACGTCACCACTGTGATTCCACTCCCAATGTTTCTTCGACTCTCGAGATTTTAACTAAGTCCCGCTGACTTGTTAATTATCTTATATTATGGTTATGTTTATTTGTCACGCTGAAAAGTTCGATTTATATATGCGATATTACTTTTAAATTTTTTATTCTGGATTTTGTAGAAGGGCCACTGACTTGTTAATTATCTTACGTTACGGTTATGTTTGTTTGTCACGCTGAAAAGTTCGATTTATATATGTGATTATTTTGGCAGGCTAGTAGCTTTTTATTATTACTCCTTACGCGTTTTATGTGAATTTTAAGTATGGGTTTTTCCCACATATTTTATCTGAGTCGATGATTTATTACTGAAATTCATGCCCGCCGAGGTATCAAAAGCTGCAACCAGGTACATGGAAATCAAATTAAAAATTGTGAAAGCAGGTATGGCTATCGACTTTAATCAACAGTGCCTAGATAAAGACATTACCCCTGATTATGTGAAGGTGTACTTAAACTTTAAACAGTGTAACAAAGTGCCTTCCGTTAAAAAGAAATTAGTGCGTTCAGTCATTTCGGATGCACAGTGAATTTGTACAAGAAAAAAGATGTTCTTAATAGTGAAGCCTACTGTATACACCTATTATTAACTAAAGCCTTTAAAGATCTTTGTAATTTCCAAATTGACCACCTGTGGAATAGTATTAATGAATGGCTCTTTAATCGTAAAGAAGAAATCAAGGCCAGACATGAAAGAAAGTTGTTGAAGTTTAATAATAGGACCACAAGTAAAAATGTTAATACAGCAGGCAATAGTGTCAAACATCAATTTTACGGAAGAATACTGAATAAAACCAATATTACTTTTACACAGACTGAGAATGACTTGTTATGTAAAGGCCTTAAATATAATTTGCCTGCTCAACTCGATAAATATCCAGTTATCTGTAATCTTATTGTAGATCTTAAAATCGGTTTAGAATCCCTGAAATTAGAGAAAACCGAGCAAGTCAAATGTGCCTATGAATGTAATAACATAATAGAAAAAGAAATTAAATTATTTCCTAATGGGCAGTTCGGCGAATATAGTATAGTAAAAAGCATTAATCGTAAGCTTAGGGAACACGACGCCTTAGTCGCTAAGAGTGCTTTTGATGGTACTGATCATGAGTTAGAGCTTCTCTTCAATACTTTCAATGGTTTACATGAAAAGATCTCTTTCACAAAAGAACTTCAGAATGAAAAGGGTGAACTTAACTTCCCCGATTTAACAATTTCTATACAGAATAGTTCCTTCAATTTCAATATTTTCCGTAAGGAAACGTATTCAGATAATGTCATCCCTGCTGACTCAACTCATCCAAAAGCTCATAAACTGGCGTTTTTTCATTCTGCCATTCACCGAATGCTAACTACTCCTTTATCACCTGCTGATCAACAAAAGGAATTGAATGTCATCAAAGCGATTGCGGCTAATAATGGGTACAATCAGAATATGATCGATTACTTGTTCAATAAGAAAATTTCCCAAAACTGTTCGACTTTGAGCAACAACCTCCCCACTGATAGCAAAGAAGCTAAAAAATTTATTTCCATTCCTTTCTTGGGTGATATATCGTATAGGATTAAACGTCTTCTAAAGAAAAAATATAACTGTAACGTCTCCTTCTCTACAGATAACAGTTTAAAAACAAATCTTGTACATTCAGTAGAGATTGCCAGCGATTAGTTTTCCAATTCAGGTGTTTACAAACTAACCTGTAATAACTGCCCTTCATATTATACTGGTCAAACAGGCAGAGCTGTGAAAACAAGATATAAAGAACACCTATTAGGTAAAAAAGGAGCGAATATACACAGCTCTACTTTTGCTGAACACTTCTTGATAGCCGGCCATACGCCTAAACAGTTGGAAGACACGGTTATCCTAAACAGACAAGTCAAAGAGCGTAGACTAGATCTGTGGGAAGAGTTACAAATTTTTAAACATCTAGAGCTCAAAGACGGTAATATACTGAACGACCAGTTGAACCTTGCTTGTAGACAATTTTTCGAAGGCTTTAAACCTGTACTGTTTATGGTATAACATTGATGATGGTAACCTCAGTGGTCTATTTTCACAGGAAGCTATGATGCACTTTCAAATCTTTAAGCTCACTACCCTTTATGTAATGTGGTTTTCTCACGATGTACGGCTGCCACTACATCGGCCCTTATGTGATTTTGTCTGGCTCTAAAACGTTGGTTCCCTGCGAATGTGTATTAACTGGATTGTGGACCAGGGTTCGTAATTCTGTCTTAAGAGCCATTATTGTCAATTTTAAAGTCTGACATATATACTGTTTTTTTTTTCTTTATTGATTTTCAATTCCCCCCGAAGGGGGCGGGCTGGCAGCAGCTTACTACGCTGCTCTACAGCCTACAGACTGTTTTTAAATAAAGGAAGAAGAAAGAAACAAGGAAAAACAGGCGATAAAATGGTGATTTAAAGTGTAAAATGGCGTAAAATTGCGGAAAGTTAAAACAGAAAGCAAAAGGGGTTGGCAATGTAGATAAAATACACAGGAATCAGACAAGTAACATAGTAGACACACAATTAAAAGACATGGCGACAGTCTGGTTTCTGTTCGCAAGAGATAAAAGGCACTCCCAGCGACAGTATGATGGCCGTTCGCAACCAGTCCCAAAAAACACAACACGGAACACTCACTGTAAAACACGCACTGTAGAACACTCACTGTAGAACACTGCACGAAAGTGGCAGCACAAAGACGACACTCCCGAGCCAAAGGCAGATGGGGGGGGGGGGACTTGCAGGAGGGGGAAAAACAAGGAGGGAGGAGAGGAAAAAACGAAAAGGGGGGGAACCAAGGAGGAAGAGGACTAATAAAGGGGGAGAAGGGCAGACGCGAGAGGGAATTAGAGGAGGCAGAGGAGGGAAATGGAAAAGGACGTGGGGGAGAGAAGGGGGCAAAGAGAGGGGAGGTGGGGAAGAAAGAGGATGGAAGGGGGGGGGGAAGGGAGCCCGGGAAAAGGACAGAGGAAAGGAGGGGGAGTGAAGATCAGAGTGGATAGCAGGGGTAAATAAAGGGAGAGAGGGCATCATCTGGGAGGGGGAGTTGATGGAAGCCACCTTGGGAAAGGAGATGTAGGGTGTAGAGATGGAGGGTAGGGGGGACACAATGGTGAAGACGTGGCAGGGGACGGGGATCGGAGAAGAGAGGAGTAACCAGGGGGTGAGGGGGTTCAAGACGGCAGGAGGTGTAGAGGATGTGGATATGTTCGAGGAATAGGAGCAGATGGGGGAAAGGAATGAGATCATAGAGGATCCGTGTGGGGGATATATACTGTGTGTGGGCTTCACTAATATAGTAATGTAATTTTTATATTCTGGCTGTATATGCCACTGTGCGTAACTCTCTCGGTGTAAGCGCCACCTGCCTTTTTGATGTATAACTACATTAATTGTACCAAGGCTCCCATACTGTTATAAAGGGAGTATTAAATGCTTTCCTTCTTTTTATTGTTACTTTATCTAATGGACGCTATTAATACTGATAATTTACACGTTGCTTTTGTACGCCAATCGGCACATGGTTCGCGCCATGAGCGCCACCTGCCCTGGCCGCAGAATAACTACGCTGGCCGATTACACTCAGTCGGTTGTGAGCTCTGCAACATCCATGTACTAATTTATATTTACGTGACAAACCCTATTTCTAGGGCTGTATTTTAATTTGACAAATGGATCTATGCCGAGATTTGTAAAAACGGCGATGATACATCAGTCCATACTAATGTAAAATTGTAAGTACCAGTAGTAGTTCTCATATTTTTTGTAATGCAAGAGCTCTCTAATTTGTGTTAAAATCTATTCTTGACTTAAGTTTCATACCTTTCTAATGTAAGCTATGATGTTCATTGTCCTTAGGCCACCTTCTGAAGAAGACAAATTTAAATTTGTTGAAACCTAGGTAAAGAATTCTTTATCCATTGCAACTGGTCGGCTGTTTATAATTTTATTATACCATCAGATGCTCATTTGTCCATATGAAATACTTTTAATTAATGGCTACGCATAGTGCATTTTAAGTACTGAATCTACGATACTGGTTAGCCGTGCACCGTAGGAAAGTCCACTCTACCGGACTCAGCTACTTGTTTAAATACTGTAAGTAAAGAGGTCATCATCAGCATTTACTATGTGCCTAGATATGTAGATTTGACGTTGAAATAATTTAATGGTATGTATGACTTGTACGCATGGCTGTTAATTATGTTAGGATACTTATTTTGTATTTATGCTAGACCTGTTGGATCTTGCTTGAGTTAACTGTACTTACTTAGTTACTCCACTGTCATTCTGTTTGTAGCAGATCTGAAGACGGCAATGGCCGAAAGCGGTAATTGTGAAATGTACAGTTTTTGTGATCGAGGCGTACCTTTACAAATAAAGTGCCAAAACACGATCGCAGACTCATTTAGCGACGTTATGTCTTCAGCTGATAATTACGGTAATGTGCTACGCAAGCCATTCTTGAAACAGCGTCGGCAATATCGTCCAGAATGTGTCATGTTTTCTGCCATGTTGTGTCTTGACATTGAGTCTTCTGTACCGATTCAGTAACTGTTAATCAGTATCAGTACATCGATATACAGTGTACATCCTCAGACACCATGGTGACACAAGAAGTGCGTCAGCATCCTCTAAAACAACCCCTTTTAGATTGACATTGCTTCATACGACATACGACATAACCTCATTCTCGTGGCACAATGTTCTCAGGAGTTTCAATAGCTACACGAAAGCAACGAAACGATAGACATTGGATGAAAACTACATCTAGCAACCCGCCATTCCAGCGATATGCTGAGCGAGCGATGGAGCGATGTTACTCTTGTTGAACACGGTTTCTCTTTCGCCTCCACTGTAAAACATGCATCGTTACTCAACCCGTCGTACGCTGATTCTTGAGTGTACCATTTACCTCGCTTTGTGGACCTGGAATTTGAATTAGAACAATGCGTGGTTGTATGATGCTTTTTAAGAAGACTCTAAGTATGTTCATTTGAACTGTGTTGAGCTCAAATTACGACACCCGCTCTCTGATGCATTTTAGGCCATTTATTTAGCATCGATGTTGGTTTTCACAAGCAAGGTGTGACCTGTGTAGATTATAGCGACATTTTCGGTCCGTGCGTGATTTGGCCGGAACTGCAAGTACTTTGCGACTCGGTACTGGATGGTTTCCAAAGCTCACTGTTGATTCGGTTCAGTGAATACCCTTATCAAGATAACATTATACTGTATACCTGTTAAACATACATGACAACAAAATCAACAGTAATATAGTGTTTTTCGCCCTATTAAGTACGTTCCAGGTTATTTGGTACATCCGATGTGGAAAGAGTAGTAAGGCTGACCTGTAAGCTTCCTGAGAATGAATAAAATAATAATGTTAATATAAACTTCACCGAGTACTTATTGTACATTTTAGTCTGTACACTATATGATCAAATTTATCTAAACACTTAACTTCCTCTAAACAGGCTATGAAGGCCCAACGGTACCGACCGGCCGCCGT
The DNA here is from genome assembly GCF_023864345.2 of Schistocerca serialis cubense. Lineage (NCBI taxonomy): Eukaryota > Metazoa > Arthropoda > Insecta > Orthoptera > Acrididae > Schistocerca > Schistocerca serialis. Next base: position 160,448,130 of record NC_064645.1, read on the forward strand.
GTCATCCCCATCCCACAGGCGTCACCGGATACGGATATAGAGGGGCATGTGGATAGCACACCCCTCTCCCGGCCACATGTCAGTTTACGAGACCGGAGCCGCTACATCTCAATCAATTAGCTCCTCAGTTTGCCTGACAATGGCTGAGTGCACCCCGCTTGCTAACAGCGCTCGGCAGACCGGGTGAGTCACCCATCCAAGTGCTAGCCCAGCCCGACAGTGCTTAAGTTCGGTGATATGACGGAAATCGGTGTTACCACTGAGGCAAGGCAATTGTCATCTGAACTCTAATTAGTAGAAGTTAATATGGGATGTGTCCACGCATCGCCTTTGTGGCGGCTTGAACTCTGCTGGAGACACTTTCAATGGCAGCCCATTCTTCCTGAACAGGTAGTGATGTTGGAGGCCGGGATCTGGAGGGCACTCTACGTTCTGACTCACGCCAGAGGTGTTCCGTAGGTTCAGGTCGTCACTCTGGACAGGCTATTCCATTTCTAAAACGTTATTCTTCATAAACAATTGCGTCAATGACGCTGCGTTACAAAAGGTTGCATTGTCATCCTGATATAATCATCGACACCAAATGCGTAGTCTACTGCACGCCGCACACAATGTCTTAAAATGTGTTCATATCTTTCTGCATTTAGTTTTTCCTTAAGCACTACAAGGGGGCCAAGCACTAATAACGAAAAACGCCTTCATACCGTAACATCTCATCCATACTTCACTACACATGATGGCAGCTAACGCTCTCCAAGCACTCGCCAAACCCAAACCGTTCCGTCGGATTGCCACAGGCTACAGAGTTATCCAGCAGTCCAAAACACTCGTTTCCATTCGAGTAGCATCGCTCGACCATTCCACCTCAGTCTTTTTAACTTCCTACGTACAGATACTGTGCTAATTGGACTGCTGGTGACACATTGGAACTCATGAGTGATTCTTTCCGCTGATTTCATGCGATTTTTTTTGCATTCATCCTTCGGAAGGCTCGATGGCCCCTACCGTTGAAGCATTTCTTCCAGCTCTCTGTTTAGCTGTGGTTGTTCCTTCGCGTTTCCCGCTCGTAAGAGTTGACTTCGGCAGCTTTAGAAGGGCTGAAATGACCCTATGGATTTGTTACTCAGGTGACATACAATGTCTAGTCCACGTTCGAAGTCACTCAACTCTCCTCACTGATCTATTATGCTCTTAATGCCACTGTACTGAAAACAGAAGTCTCTCCGCTTCTGTTTACGAGGTCTGCTCAAAAAATTCCGGAACATTCGTAATTTCAGACCAGTGGTGTGTTGTTGCGAGATGCGGTTAGCATTACTGCACACACCTGTGTTTAATGTGCAATTGCCGGAAGCTTCATCGTTGTATATCTGTTAGTTATTGTTCAGTGCTGTACTAAGTAGAATGTTGTGTCGCACAGTTTGCGAATTTGGAGATGGCAGAGTTAGAGGAGCAACGCGTCTACATTAAATTTTGCTTAAAAATCAAGAAAACCTTTACAGGGACTCACCAAATAGTGCAGGAATCCTACGGTGATGAGTACTTAAGACGTACTTGATGTTACAAATTGTTCACACGGTTTAAAAATGGTCGGACGGGAGATAAAGACGACCCTCGTTCAGGACGCCTTTCGACGCCAACCGACGACGCTTATGTCAGAAACATCAACGAAACCGTGCGTACCAACCGATGACTGACTGTCCGAGAGACTGCAGAAGAATATAACATTTCAGTTGGATCATGTCATGAAATTCTGACACAGGATCTTGCAATGCATCGCGTTGCTGGTAAGTTCGTCCCACGGCTCATGAATCGAGAGAAGAAGGAACTTCGCCTCACAATCTGTGAAGAGCATTTTGCAAATGAGTATGAGATGTTCCTTAAGACAATCATAACGCGTGATGATACCTGGGTGTAAGGTTATGATGAGACCAAGGGTCAATCTTCACAATGTTCTCCAAAAACAAAAAACGTCGTCAGGTCAGGTAAAATGTCAAAGTCATGCTGATAGTTTTCTTTGAATTTGAAGGTTTAATTCATCTTGAATTCGTGCCAGAGGGATAAATTGTTAATTTATGGTGCTGTCGGGACACGTTGTGACTGCGAAAAAATGTGAGAAGCAAACGGCCTGAAATGTGGCGAGACAATTCAAGGCTCTTGCATCCGCACATTCATCCCTGTTGGTCCGTGGCTACTGCACAAGAAACGAAATCACGGTATTGCCTCATCCTCAGTACTCTCCATACCTGCCGCTTCGGATTTTTTTTTTTATTTCCAAAGTTGTAAACCTCGTTTAAAGGACGAATATTTGCAACAATAGAAGAGAAAAAGGAAAAATAGTAGACGGCTCATCGCGTGGTCCAGCCAAGAGACGGATTTGGAAAGCTGTATCACTTGTGTGGTACAGTATTTCGAAGGAGACCATGGACAATAAGTAAAAGGTAAACACAGAAAAATTTTGTGGACGAAGTTACGGAATTTTTTGTGGACGAAGTTACGGAATTTTTTTGAAGACCTCGTATACTGGCTGATCCGACTATCATGGTATTTAGTGGTCAATTCCGGATTACATAAGGGTGTACAAACACCTTTGATTGCATAGTGTATGTAACCGTCATTATCATCGGTGATTTTGCATCCATTCCAGCAGGAAGATGATCTTTAGGCATCCCCCCAACCCCTCCCCCCGTCCATTACAGCGTTCATCCATGTATTTTTCTTAACGTGTTATGTGTTATCTCAAGTTAAGCCCGAAATGATTTGTCTCACCCCTTGTCGGGTGGATTACATAATGTTATGTGTGTCGTACAGACAAAAATTCTCTGATTTTATACACTACACAATGATGCTTAAATTTGTAGAATTTCTTTTTGTATAGGGCTAGTGCACAGTAAAGAGTTTACTTGATTTGAAGATCTCGTCGCAAGCCAGTTATCACAAGCCATGATAATCATGATACAGTTTGCATACAATTCTGAAAAGAAAATGTCAGGAGGTGGTGTAGATACATAGGGTATGAGGGAATGAAATAACGTCATCAAGAACATTTAGTGAACCACTGGAAACGAGTACAAACTACGACTTACGAAAAAGTACGAGTATTTAGTAGGCGTAAATAGTACCAGGGCGTTACGCTGTGACTTAACAAACTGTTCAAAATGGTTCAAATGGTTCTGAGCACTATGGGACTCAACTGCTGAGGTCATTAGTCCCCTAGAACTTAGAACTACTTAAACCTAACTAACCTAAGGACATCACTGACACCCATGCCCGAGGCAGGATTCGAACCTGCGACCGTAGCGGTCTTGCGGTTCCAGACTGCAGCGCCTTTAACCGCACGGCCACTTCGGCCGGCTAACAAACTGTATTGGTGTGCAGGGCACCTTGTCATCTGATATTCGTTTGGACTTTGTCATTTTAAAAAGAGGCGCCTCAGCTGAAAGCGACATAGGCAACACAGCTAACACAGATATTTCAGTTTCAGACCCAGCAAATAGCCACGCTGCTAAATACTGTACAGCAGCTCCTGATGACTCAAGCCACCAATACTGTGCAAAAAACAACGACTGTAGCTCCGAGTGCCATACCGCCATTTCGCCAGTTTAATGAACAACAAGAGGAATGGCTCGAGTGGTTCCAACAGTTTGAAGTCCAAGTAACTCCTCACAGTGCACCAGGTACTGTGAAATTACATTACTTTTTGTCAACGGTAGGAAGTGCAGTTTTTCCCCTCGTTCAGTAATTAATCCCTAACGTAACTGCGAACTTTCCTATGATTGGTTTATAGATCCACTAACTATTATGACCAAAAAGTTAATGTGTTAGAGCTAGGTATCAATTCCTTAATTGTAAATAAAGGTCAGAAGAAACTTATCACGAGTGGATAACAGATTTGCAGGATATAACGAGGAAATGCAAATCCAAAAGTGCTTTCGGTGCTTTACGTCCAGATTTTACGTTGGTTGATTCGGTCGTGTACAATGTAACTGATGTCACAGATTATGAAACAGTCCAATCCATCATTTTAGGACGTACTTTGAATACTAGATCAGTACGATTCATGTGCCATGTCGGTAGATACATTTCAGCAGCCACCAATTTGTCGGGTCAGGTCGTCCCTTGCTAGCGACCACCGCATTAGGCAGCTTGCGCGCAACGCCGCGTAAACAGTTCTCCACACCATGCAAACAGCTCTCTAATCAGGCGAACGGAGTTCGGTCACGCCCTCGGTGCTACTCAAAGCACGGACGTCAAGACTGCCCCTCCAGACAAGTACAGTGTTACGCTTGTGGCAGGAGAGGCCTGTATGTTTGCAATGGAACGAATTCTGCCCACTCACAAAAATCTAGTCGCAAGGCCCATGTAATTAATGCAGTGCACTCAAAGTCTTCTGTAGACATTAGCAACATTAGAAAGCAAACAGTTTCTTCAGTCCAACAAACTTTTTGTTCATTTGCATATTAGTGGAAAACGTGTGAAATTTCAGTTGGACACAGGTGTTTCCATTACATTCCTGAATCGTAACGCATATGAACTGTTAGGCTCCCCACGCCTGTCTAAAACTAGCATGAACCTGACGACCTATAAAGGACAATAACATTCCCGTTCTTGGAAAATGTTCAAATAGTTCAAATGGCTCTGAGCACTATGGGACTTAACATCTGAGGTCATCAGTCCCCTAGAACTTAGAACTACTTAAACCTAACTAACCTAAAGACATCACACACATCCATGCCCGAGGCAGGATTCGAACCTGCGACCGCAGCAGTCGCGCGGTTCCGGACTGCGCACCTAGAACCGGTAGACCACCGCGGCCGGTTTGGAAAATGTACTTAGCCTGCTAAGTATCGCTCGCATATGCGAACTGTTTCACTTTTCTACAATCACTCGATTTTGAGAACATATTTGGCGATGATTCATTTGATTTGTTTCGGATTCAAATTCAGAACAACGTGTTGTCAGTGACTGCATTCAATGCAAAAGACAATGTCGCTAGCTTCCTGAAAGAATTCCTGGAATCCTTTCTGAAGGCTTTAGCAAGGCTAGAAATTTTGCTGCATGTATTATGAAAAAAGACAATGCTCAGCCGAAATTTTGCTAGGCCAATATTGTTCCTATAGTATTATGGGAAAAGATCGCTGCTGAACTTAAAGAATTGCAGGATACCGGAGCTATTGCGCCCGTACAAGCTAGTCAATGGGCAAGTCCACTGGGTTTGCTACTAAAATCTTAAGGTCGCATTCGCCTCTGTGTTGACTTCACAGTCAACCCACAATCTATGATTGATACTTATCCGTTGCCACGCCCAGAGGATCTCATGGACAGATTAGGCGCTGGTCACTACTTTTCAAAAACTGATTTGCAAGACTTCAAATACCACTAGATGAAGAATCTCAAAAAGTGTGTGTTGTGAACAGTTATTTGGGCTTGTTGAAATATTTTCGTTTGCCTTTTGGCAGTGCTTCCACCGGTATTTGGAACAGCTGTTTGCTCAAGTACCATACTGTTCAAACTATTTAGACAACATTGTCGCAGCAGGTCGTACATCTGAAGAACATATTGCAATTTGCGTGCGTTGTTTCGCGTGTTGTCTGATGCAGGACTAAAGTGTAGACTAGAAAAGTGTGATTTTTTGAAACCTGAGTTGCAGTATCTTGGTCATGCCATAAACAGTCAAGGTGTACAGCCTCTTCAGACGCATTTGTTAGCCATACGTGAACTGCCAGTTCCTCGCAATGTCACTGAACTGAAGTCACTTTTAGGGAAAATGAACTATTATATTCGGTTCATACCGAATGCTGCACAAATCGCAGCTCCATTGCATCGCTTGCATCGCAAGAATGTCCCCTTTGTTTGTACAGCTGAGTGCCAATAAACTTTTCAAAAACTTAAAAATGCATTGGTCAGTGATCGGTTCTTGGTTCACCTTGATCCTGCCAAACCGGTTGTACTGCAAGCGGACGCTTCGTCTTACGGAATCGGTGCAGTGCTTTCGCACAGAATTGGTGATACGGACAGGCCTATTGCTTTCGCATCAAAAGTGTTGTCCGAAGCTCGGTGTAACTACTAACAAATAGAGAAAGAGGTTCAAATGGCTCTGAGCACTATGGGACTTAACATCTATGGTCATCAGTCCCCTATAACTTAGAACTACTTAAACCTAACTAACCTAAGGACATCACACAACACCCAGCCATCACGAGGCAGAGAAAATCCCTGACCCGCCGGGACTCGAACCCGGGAGCCCGGGCGTGGGAAGCGAGAACGCTACCGCACGACCACGAGATGCGGGCAGAGAGAGAGAGAGAGAGAGAGAGAGAAAGAGGCATTGGCTATTGTGTATGGTGTCACAAAATTCCACCGCTATTTGTATGAAAGGAAATTCTACTTAGTAACGGATCACAAGCCACTGCAGTCCTTGTTTCATCCGACGAAGTAGATTCCTGTACAACCGCCCAAAAACTACACAGGTGGGCTTTGTTGTTGTCTCAATACTGGCACGACATTCTGTATCGTCCAACAGCTGAACATGGATATGTGAACGCGCTGTCACGTCTTCTGATTGGCCCTGGTATAGACTTCGACGCTTCTGCTGCATCTTGTTGTCACACCGATTCTCAGGATTCTGAATTGCTTCAGTCCTTTCCTGCACAGGCCACGGAAGATGGTTCAAATGGCTCTGAGCACTATGGGACATCTGAGGTCATCAGTCCCCTAGAAAGCAGAACTACTTAAACCTAACTAACCTAAGGACATCACACACACTCATACCCGAGGCAGGATTCGAACCTGCGACCGTTGCGGTCCGGAAACTGTACAGAAAATTGGAACATAGATAAACGTAAATATCATTTCCGCCATTTTTATTCATAAGAGTAGCATTTACAACATACGTCCTATATTATTTGCTGTATATATTCCAGTCTCTGTCTTCCTCTGCAGCTTTTGCCCTCTACAGTTCCCTCTAGTACCATGGAAGTCATTCCCTTATGCCTTAACAGATATCCTATCATCATGTCCCTTCTCCTTATCGCTGTTTTCCACATATTCCTTTCCTCTCCGATTCTGCGCAGAACCTCCTCATACCTCACCTTATCAGTCCATCTAATTTTCAACATTCGTCTGTAGCACTACTCATTCCTGATGTTAAGTCTCTCGCTGCTCCCATTTCTACTACTTTCATTGCTTCGTCTTTCTTCGATTTACTCTCAATCCATATTCTGTACTCATTAGACTGTTCATTCCGTTCAGCAGATCATGTAATTCTTCTTTACTTTCACTCAGGATAGCAATGTCATCAGCGAATCGTATCATTGATATCCTTTCACCTTGAATTTTAATTCCACTCTTGAACCTTTATTTCCGTCATTGCTTCCTCGATGTACAGATTGAACAATAGGGGCGAAAGGCTACATCCTTGTCTTACGCCCTTTTTAATACGAGCCCTTCGTTCTTGGTCGTCCACTCTTATTATTCCCTCTTGGCTGTTGTACGAATTGTATATGACCCGTCTTTCCCTGTAGCTTGCCCATACTATTTTTCAGAATTTCGAACATCTTGCACCATTTTACATTGTCGAACGCTTATTCCACGTCGACAAACCCTATGAACGTGTCTTGATTTTTCTTTAGTCTTGCTTCCATTATTAACCGCAACGTCAGAATTTCCCCTCTTGTGCCTTTACCTTTCCTAAAGCCAAACTGATCGTCATCTAGCGCATCCTCAATTTTCTTTTCCATTCTTCTGTATATTATTCTTGTAAGCAACTTGGATGCATGAGCTGTTAAGCTGATTGTGCAATAATTCTCGCACTTGTCGGCTCTTACCTTCTTCAGAATTGTGTGGATGATGCTTTTTCGAAAGTCAGACAATATGTCGCCAGACTCGTACATTCTACATACTAACGTGAATAGTCGTTTTGTTGCCACTTCCCCCACTGATTTTAGAAATTCTGATTCTAAAATTCTGATTCTAACACTGGATCCCCTATCTCTTCTAAATCGACTCCTGTTTCTTCTTCTAACGTCAGACAAATCTTCCTCCTCATAGAGTCTTTCAATGTATTCTTTCCACCTATACACTCTCTCTTCTGCATTTAGCAGTGGAATTCCCGTTGCACTCTTAATGTTGTCAGCCTTGCTTTTAATGTCACCGAAGGTTTTTTTGACTTTCATGTATGCTGAGTCTGTCCTTCCGACAATCATTTCTTTTTCGATGTTTCACATTTCTCCTGCAGCCATCTCGTCTTAGCTTCTCTGCACCTCCAATTTATTTCGTTCCTCACCTATTTGTATTTCTGTATCCCTGAGTTTCCCAGAACATATTGTTTTTCTTCTGTTATCCATGGTTTCTTCGCAGTTACCCTCTTTGTACCCATGTCTTCTTTCCCAACTTACGTAATAGCCCATTACTCTTCAACTGTATTGCCTACTGAACTACTCCTTATTGCTGTATCTATTGCCTTAGAGAACTTCAACCGTATTTCGTCTTTCCTTTTTACTTCCGTATCCCACTTCTTTTCATATTGATCGTTCGTGACTAATGTCTTAAACTTCAGCCTACTCTTCATCACTACTATATTGTGATCTGATTCTAAATGTAGTCCTGGGTACGGCTTACAATGCAGTAGCTGATTTCGTAATCTCTGTCTGACCATGATGTAATCTGACTGAAATCTTCCCGTATCACCCGGCCTTTTCCAAGTATATCTCCTCCTCTTGTGATTCTTAAACAGATTATTCGCTATTACTAGCTGAAACTTGTTACAGAACTCAATTAGTCTTTCTCCTCTCTCATTCCTTGTCCCTAGCCCACATTCTCCTGTAACCTTCCCCTACAACTGCATTCCAGTCCCCCATGACTATTAGAGTTTCATATTCCTCTCTTAGTTCATGAGAGATTCAGAGGGGGTCGTTCGTGACGTCTTTCAGCGATCGCTGAAGTCTCTGTGGGATCGCAGTGTCTCTAATTAAAGCATGCCCGCACATGCTTCTTTGCATGTACGTACTGCTGATTTTAATGAGCAAACTTCGATGAGAATGTCTTTCCGCCCAACGGCCTCCATTGAAATATTGCATCCAGTGCGCAAGTTTCCCACAGCCGATGCAATAACACGGTCTGTAACTCCTGAGGGCAGGAATCCCGAATTTGTGCATTCCCTTTGTGCTTGTGCACGTCACGGTGTGCATTGGTTGAGTTCCTTCTATCTACTGAGGAGGACTGCTACCCTCGCCGATCTCACCCCTCCTCCCCCCCCCCCCCGCCCCTTCTTCTCTCTACTGTACTTATAAAGTCCATCTTTCCTCCATTGTCCATTAACGAGTAATGACGAATAAACACTATGCAGCAATAATACCGCATGAAGATTGTTCACGTACACGTGGTCCCTGGAGGAATGGTCAGTATTCAGGGATATGACAGCAACGATAATCTGAAGCAAAAGAAATTTCGCAAGGACGTTTTCCCCATTCCGAATGGTTTCCGTGATAGAACACTTTTAATGTACATTGTTACTTATTTTCTGTATTACATAAAACATTGCAAGGTTTACACATGTGCATCTGTCAACAATTAGTGAACACTATAACAAGCGTTTGCAAAGTATAAATTGAAAAATTCGTATTTCTAACATAATGACTAAGCTTTACCGTACACGTCACATTACAGCTCTTGTAGAGCTCACAATAAATGTTACCACTGTCGACTTCAGTTCACTTGTACACTCTTGGGAGAAGGTGTTGTGTTGCTTGTCTGAGTGCCTCTGCACGTTCTCTAATGAGGGCAGTAGTGTCGGCGATGCGACCAGGCAGTGCATCTCGGGTATTCATTCTTTCCTTTCTATGTCTCAGATATCATCCAGCCCCATAAACAAAATACTAATGGCTTAAGGTCTGGCGATCTTGCTGGTCAGTTAATTGTACTACTATGGCCAAGCCAGCAATTAGGGTAAGTGTGGTTGAGATTTTCCTTGACACGTCTGGTAAAACGTGGAAGGTCTCCAGCATACTGGAAGTGCAGTGCAGCCCGTGTGGTCAAAGGAACGTCCTCACGGTGTACAGCAAACGAACTTTCCGTCCCGTCATTCGCTCTTCTAAAATGACAGGACCTATCAACACGTCATATGAAATGTCTTCTATTTCGGAAATAATACGAAACAGGTAACATGTCCATGCGAAGCTTTTTGTTTCAAAGGAGCGTTCCTGTCATTTCCCTGAACATTATCTATTCCTCCTGGGACACCCTGTACACAAGTTGTTAATAACCATCATTATTAACAGCCATTTGCCGTCCACAACTGGATGAATGTTTCTACACAATTTATTATGCATAATGTTCTTCTGTTGCCTCTGCATATTTGCTAATACCATCTAGACATTTCCCATGAAGCTGTCATTTCAGGCTTTCCTTGCCTCTTGGAATCTAGTTAAAGACTTACGTGGTCCACCCCTCGTCGATTCAGCTGGCTACATGTCTCATCTACCAACATTTCTGTTATGTTATGGTCACAATTACGTCTTTGACTCCAGTCTATGCGCAGTGGCATTTGTTTAGTTTCCTGTCTCTCCTGCAGATACCAATACAATGATTCTAGCTCGTTTATGCTATTAGTAAATGATGGTAATTTTTATATTTTTGTGACCAGTGTACCGGTTCTAGTATTAAGGGGAAGACTTTTGTACTTCTGTAAATCATTTACTAGTACTCTGTTATTAAGTTGGTATTCAGAATAGTTTTCTACTATCAGCCCAAAGAATATCACTCGCATTTCATACCCCATACGAATGGTATGACCTTTTTATCTAGTATATGGAACATCCTGGTGATAACAATAGCCAACTGTAGTAATAAGAACGTACAAAGAACTTTGTGATTCGATATGCATTTTTATTAATAATATGGGTACCCTTATACAGCTAGGGTAACGTGTGTAGCTGGTGAGCTTGACTCTTCTGTAAGCAAAGATTTCTAGGAAACAATAATGAATAACACCAGCTGTGACATAGTCGCGAATATAAACAGTGATCCAGGTACTGTCAAATGTTTTTTATTCCAGTCACAATGTAAATTCCTTTGACAATGACCGGTTTCAGCTGGTGAGACTAGTGCCATGTCTGGCATACGACAGAGTCAAAAGGCTCTGTAAACTGAAGCAAAAAATCAGTACTGAGATCTAAGGATGGTCATTACTGACTGAAACCGGTCATCGTGAAAGGAATTTACATTGTGATCAAAGACTGGAATAAAAAACATTGGAATAACGAATACGTTGTATTTCATATTGATGATATAATAATTTTTATCTTTCATTGCAGTAAGTTAGATTATTGGAGACAGATGACATTAAATTACGAAGCCTACGAATTTATGTATAAAGGCTAGAAGTAATAAAGTCGCGCGGGATTAGCCGAGCGGTCTAAGGCGCTGCAGTTATGGACTGTGCGACTGGCCCCGGTGGAGGTTCGAGTCCTCCCTCGGGCATGTGTGTGTGTGTTTGTCCTTAGGATAATTTAGGTTAAGTAGTGTGTAAGCTTAGGGACTGATTACTTTAGCAGTTAAGTCCCATAAGACTTCACACACACATTTAGTAGTAATCAATATTATATATTGTTGAATAGATGAGAAGAGGGATGTCACTATAGGAATTAAGAACTGGTACAAGGGTACCAATGGTTTCGTGGGATAAGGGGGTCCTACAACGTCACTTGCAGAGGCATATATCAGGGTGTTACTTGCAGAGGAAATGCGTCCGAGGGCCAAACTCTTCTCACTTCTGCTGGAAGTGACCGATACCGTATCTACTTGAGTGATAGTTGATAGGGAAGCCAAAGTAGCACATGTTTATATAGTTATTACGTAACACTATTTTACTAAAAGGAAAATTAATGGGAAAGCTTCTAGCTGCAAAACACCGTAATTATAAATATAAGCGAGTGGTATTATGTAAAATCGTAGAATTAATTTTGCATGGCATAATTTCGGATAGCTTTGAAAACTGATCTAGGGAAACAATGAGTAACCATAGAGAATAGCGTATACGTCAGACATCGGCCTAGGTCGGACAGTGGACATAAAAGGAGAATAGTTTACGTAAAAGAAGAAAAGCAATTCATATAGGAATTATGAGAAAGTAAACAATGGAGTGAAACAAACAGCCAAGTTACATGTTCAAGCTGTTAAAAAATGGGATTTTACTTCATCTTCATGTTTGTAATCAAGACTAATACAAGCTGACATTCTTATTGATAGCAAAAAGTAAATAGTAACTTAATAAGACAAAAAATGTAAGAGGGGTGCAGCATTGTGAATGTACTTAGCAGTATATGTATAGAGTATCTCTGATAGTTTGCCGTAAGGTAATATTATACATAACTGTTGTATAACACAGCGTATGCTAAACCATTATTCAAGAACCTAATTGAAGAATAATGATTTGATCACAGCACTAAACTGTAACGCTGTGCAGGGGGCTATAGTTTCTCTCATCTGCTGTATAAAAGACAAATAGACGTGAATGGTATTAAGAATTGTTGAAGATACGCAACACAAGTGGTTTAAGATTTTTTCGAAGTTCTGACTCAACAAATTGTTCATATTTTATAATAGATTTCTGAGACCATGCATCGTGAGGATAGTAGGTGAGTGATACATATTTTGTGCTGTACGAATAAGGAATTGTCCGCCATCCGGTTACGAAGTAAATTTCTAAATTTCTTTTAATTCAGTCCCAGTAAAAAACTTTTCCGACCACGTAGGTACGTAGGCGCTCTCTCTCTCTCTCTCTCTCTCTCTCTCTCTCTCTCTCTCTCTCTCTCTCTCTCTCCCTGACTCGGAATGTTATAAACAGACAAACAGTTATTTTCGCCCAGGGTACAGCCTTGGGAAAAGTCTCTTATTTTTATTAATAAAATTCACATTACAATGAAATCAGTTTGATGTTTACTTTCGATTTATTTTATCTTTTTTTTCTCGTACCAATTCACTGGTAATAATTTTCCGTTACGTGTACACTTCTACTGCATATGAAGCAAAATGCACTTTCCATACGTCGCTAACTTACGCCTGAGCGGGGGCATTCAAGTTCGAATCATATTGGTGGATGAAAATTTTCGCTGCCAGTATTTGGCCGACAAGAATTACTCCGGAAAATTAAGGTTCTTGCAAGCGTGGAAACATGCTGCAAGGTAGGATATGGGACTATGCTTAGGAACAAATATCCTGTTCAACTTGAAAGGTTCAAATCGAGAATATGTTCTCGGTATTGTATTTAATCTTCTGTTACACTGGGCCACACTACATACGAATAATCAGCAAGTCAAATCAAATCAAGCAGAAGTATTATCGAAAATTAGTTACTAGTTAAAAGCATTTTGTAACACAAGCCACTGGAATTTAAAACTAGTTTCCTATTTCGACAGAGGTATAAGACAAACTGAGTTCGTTAGCAAGTGCCACATGTTCCGTGGTAAAGTACCTTCCGTTTCAAGGTAGAAGATGGTGCATGATCGACAAAATGTGGCTTAAGTGACCAAATATTATATAAATAGTTCTAAAAAATATAGAGCATTTTATTCGCCATAACAGTCTTTACCTGGAGAATTAAGCTTGTATACCAAACAGCTTTAATACACTCATGCTCATAAATTAAGGATAATTGCAGAATGTGGTGCCACACAACGTGGCACTACACAAAACTGGCGCTAATAGCGTAGGCACACAGGGAACACACACGACACAGATCTGTAAGTCCACGGTATTGGTGATAAGTTGAGAAACCATCCCGAAACGCATGTGCTACAAAACGCCACTGTTTCCTGCGCCAGTACCCCGACATCAATATGGGATATGATGACCGTACACACGTACACAGACCGCACAACGGGTTGGCATACTCAGAATCACGTGGTAGAGCAGCTGCTGGGGTATAGCCTCCCATTCTTGCAACAGTGCCTGTCGGAGCTCCTGAAGTGTCGTAAGGGTTTGAAGACGTGCAGCGATACATCGACCAAGAGCATCCCAGACGTGCTCGATGGGGTTTAGGTCTGAAGAACAGGAAGGCCACTCCATTCGCCTGATATCTTCTCTTTCAAGGTACTCCTCCACTATAGCAGCTCGGTGGAGTGGTGCGTTATCATCCATTCATCCATCTGGAGGAAGGTGGGACACACTGCACCCATGAGAAGGCGGACGTACTGCTGCAAAATGACGTCTCGATACACCTGACCTGTTACAGTTCCTTTGCCAAAGACATGCAGGAGTGTACGTGCACCAATAATTATCCCACCCCACACCATCTAACCACGACCTTCATACAGGTCCCTTTCAAGGACATTTAGGGGTTGGTATTTGGTTCCTGGTTCACGCCAAATCAAAACCCGGCGAGAATCACTGTTCAGACTATACCTGGACTAGTCCGTGAACATAACCTGGGACCACTGTTCCAATGACCACGTATTTTCTTGACACGTGGCTTTACGGGCTCTCCTGTGAACAGGGATCAGTGGAATGCACCTTGCAGGTCTCCGGGCGAATAAACCATGTCTGTTCAGTCGTCTGTTGACTAGCTGTCTGGAGACAACTGTTCCACTGGCTGCGGTAAGGTCCCGGGCAAGGTTACCTGCAGTACCCTGTGGCCGTCTGCGGGCGCTAATGGTGAGATATCGGTCTTCTTGTAGTGTTGTACTCTGTGGACGTCCCGTACTGGACACGTTTCCTGTCTGCTGGAATCGTTGCCATAATCTTGAGGTCACACTTTGTGGCACACAGAGGGCCCGTGCTACAACCTGCTGTGTTTGACCAGCCTCCAGTCGCCCTAGTATTCTACCCCTCATAACTTCGTCAATATGCGTTCTTTGAGCCATTTTCAACACACACATCATTAGGAAGTCTGAAAACGTCTGCACACTTACTCCCTACACCGTACTCTGACGTGCACCAACACACCTCTGCGTATGTGGGCTGCTGCCAGCACCACCGTGCGACGACCGCAGGTCAGATGCACCGCATGGTGATACCCCGAGGTGATTTAAACCCGCAAACTGCACACCAGAGCGTTGTTTCACCATGTATAAGCATTATCCATAATGTATGAGCATGAGTGTACACTGACGAAAAAGAATCGCAACAGGAAGCTGATAGGCGTGTTTATACATCTAAAAGATAGTGCCAGGTCTCACGCCGGTCGCGTAAGAGGGGCGCTAGTAGTGCCACTGTGGGGAAGTGAATCAGGTTTGCTTTAAATACACGCTGAAGCGGTCGTGAGCATCACTTAGCCTTTGAGACTGGACGTGAAGAATTCATGTTAGTTAATAATTCCTTTAACGCCGTTATCTGCACCGCACTGAGTTTGAATGAGGCCGTGTCATAGTTGAATGTTCGTTCTGCAATATTGCAGGAAGGCTTTCAGTAATGTAGACACTGTACATCATTGCTGGCACCTGTTAACACGCGAATGTACCGGATGTAGTGACTGTACCGGGCGCCGGATGGCCACGTCGCACTACCGAGAGGAAAGACCATCGTGTTCGGCGTATGGCTCTGTCGCATCGTACTACGTCTGCAGCAGCAATTTGAGCAGCAGTTGGCACCTCAGTGACACAACGAACCTTTACTAATCTGTTACTTCAACGACAGCTCCGAGCCATACGCCCCGCAGCGTGGATTCCACTGACACCAAACCACTACCACATGCGACTTCAGTGGTGTCAAGCGAGAGCTAACTGGTGGTCAGGGTGGAGACCTGTTGTGTTTTCTGATGGAAGATGGTTTAGTCTAGGTCCCAGTAATGGCCGTCTGTTGGTTAGAAGAAGGCCAGTTGAGGGCTTGCAGCCAAAATATCCGCGTGCAAGACACTCTGGACCTAAAGCTGGAGTTATGATCTCGGGTGCGATGTCGTAAGAAAGCAGGAGCACTCTCGTGGTTATCCCACTCACACTGACTGCAAAACTATAAGTCAGTCTGGTGATTCGACCTATTGTGCTGCCATTCATGAATGGCATTAGAGCATTTGAGGGGGCCAGCCGGAGTGGCCGAGCGGTTCTAGGCGCTTCAGTCTGGAACCGCGCGACCGCTACGGTCGCAGGTTCTAATCCTGCCTCGGGCATGGATGTGTGTGATGTCCTTCGGTTAGTTAGGTTTAAGTAGTTCTATGTTTTAGTGGACCTCAGAAGTCCCATAGTGCTCAGAGCCATTTGAACCATTCGAGGGGGTGTTGCCCGAGATGATAACGCTCGCCCGCATACAGTTGTTGTGACCGAACGTGCTCTACAGCGTGTCGATGTTTTGCCCTGGCCTTCTGGATCACCAGATCTGTCTCCAGTCGAGCACGTATGGGACATCGTCGGAAAACAATTCCAGCGTCCTCAACAACCAACACTAACCGTCCCTATATTGACCGACCAAGTGCAACAGGCATGGAATTCCATCCCACAAAATGACGTCCGGCACCTGCTCAACACAATGTATGCACGTTTACATACTTTCATTCAACGTTCCATGGGTTATATAATGTAATTAGAATTATATTAATACCGTCAGTTGCTCACGGGCGTTGATATATATCAACGGGGACAGGTGAAAATGTGTGCCCCAAACGGGACTCGAACCCGGGATCTCCTGCTTACATGGCAGACGCTCTATCCATCCTTTTTTTATCTCATTTTGTTCTATATTGTTCGTTGAATTTGTTCGTGGCGGACGTCCGATGACACCCGTTCAGATTCTTTGTTGATCTGTTCACTCAGTTTTTTTTTTTTTTATTACAGAGGGTAGCTAACCCTCTGACCGAGCACGCTGAGGTACCGTGCCGGCGATCCATCTGAGCCACCGGGGGCACATAGGCTAGAGCGACTGCAGGGACTATCTCGCGCACGTCTCCCGCGAGACTCACATTCTCACCTTGTATGTCCACACACTACGTCCGTACAGTCCCACCCCAACACACTCATTACGCGTGAAAGACACTCTTTCCAAGTCCCGTAAGAGTTCGGGGAATATGAGTGCATCTGCACAGAAGAAGAAGGTCATGTCCGAAAGAATAGACACCATATCCATATAAATATATAACTCTGGCAATGCCGGCCACGGCCTTCTTCTTCTGTACAGATGCACTCATATTCCCCGAACTCTTACGGGACTTGGAAAGAATGTCTTCTACGAGTAATGGGTGTGTTGGGGTGGGACACTACGGGCGTAGTGTGTGGACATACAAGGTGAGAGTGTGAGTCTCGCGGGAGGTGTGAGCGAGATAGTCCCTGCAGTCGCACTCTCCTCTGTGTCGTCGGTGGCTCAAATGGATAGAGCGTCTGCTATGTAAGCAGGAGATCCCGGGTTCGAGTTTCGGTCGGGACACACATTTTCACCTTGATATATATCAACGCCCGTGAGCAGCTAACGGTATTAATGTAATTCTAATCTCATTCTAGACGGTTGCAGGTCATGTCCGAAAGAACAGACACCATATCCATATAAAGTTATATAATGTGGCTGAATTTCATATTTGCAATGGCTTATCTCGCGCTTACATTTATCTGCGGTATTGCAATGTTAATCTCTTAAA
The DNA here is from genome assembly GCF_023864345.2 of Schistocerca serialis cubense. Classification (NCBI taxonomy): domain Eukaryota; kingdom Metazoa; phylum Arthropoda; class Insecta; order Orthoptera; family Acrididae; genus Schistocerca; species Schistocerca serialis. Next base: position 160,465,681 of record NC_064645.1, read on the forward strand.
AAAGTTACTGAGACAAAAGCATTCCAAAAATTTCAGTACTCTATATTAATGATTGTTTGGTGCTGCAATTTTTCCCAGTCAGTGTTTATCATACAGCAATTAAATGCGTAGAAGGTCAAATATTTATAAATGCTGCTCAAAATGCAACCTCGTGTCTAAAAATACGAACTGTAGAAAACGGAGGAAACTGCAAATGACGATCTCTAGTGCACATTCCTTCAATCTAAAATCAGACACTAGACTAAAGCAACGACTAAAAAACATGATGTGATCGTAGGTACTCTATCCTCTACGTACAACCTACCCAACTGCCCACTACGAGGCTGACTGCCACGTGGTGGCATTGCGGGCAAGTGACGCGGTAGGGAAAGTATATAAAAGGTGCAGACACTGACTGGGAACCATTCTAGCCAGGATCCAGGCAACCAGTCATGAAATCCTGAGACATAAGGGTCTTATGAAACGGGCAAATTGTAACGGCCCTGCACCTCGAAGCGAGTGTTTCAGGAATAATGACGCTGGTTGCTGTCCGCGTGGTACTGTCGTGAGCATCTATGGAATGTGGTTGCAGGGTGGTGTAAGCCTAGGTACCCGACAGGGTGTTGGACCCCCAAATCTCGTAAGAGGACATTGATATCCGAAGCTTTCCCGCCCTGTAAAGCGTGATAGGCGGAGATATGTGGCAGATCTGATGACAGAGTACAATGCTGGTGTAGGTACGAATTTTTCGGAGCTCACTGCTCAGCACACATGGTTTAACATGGAGCTCCGCATAGGAAGAGATTTGGGTGTTCCAAGTCCACTTTATTTCATCGTCAATTATGACTGCAGTGGACGCGGGATCAAAGACATTGGGCCGTGGATCAAAGGAAACATGACGCTCAGTCGGAAGAATGACATTATCCAGCAAACGGTTGCTCGGAACGCAGACCGCGCCGCGAACGCTGGACAATGGGTGCAGTATTAAACTTAGGGGCATTCCACCTGGACTTCCATGGGACGTTAGGTAATGCGGTGGACTTCGTTCACAATATTGTGGACCAGCCGCACCCCTTCATGCTTGATGTCTTTCCCGACAGCGGGATAACTGCCCGTTCCACGAGGTCAGAATTGTGCTACACCGGTTTGAGGAGTATGATGGAGAAATCCCATAGATTTATTGATTGGCGATTCCATAGAGTTCTGTGTGCACAACGATCATATGATAAATAAAATTATATGGAAGGTCAGCATTGGCCGTAATTTTGATGGTTTATTAACAACAAAATCGATTTTCGTTCATATAATGATCGTCTTCAGTGCTGGACGTTAAACATTTCACATAGCGATCACTGAATAAGAAAAAAAGACGACAAACGCACCTGAGTGTAAACCAACTGCTGTTAATAACATACCTTTAGCGTACAAATTGAAGCTCGTAGGTACTGGTGTCTAGTTATTAGCAGTAACAGAAGCTATGAAACGATCACTATAACTGAAGCTGCTATTTACATTCACCTCTACAACGTCCTTGCAAATCATTAATTAAATATTTCAAATTTAAAATTGTACATTAAAAACGCGTAGCAAAAAGGAAGGGGTAAATGCACATCTTGCCACCGTACACTGGCGTGTTATTTTCAAAACAATTTTTAAAAACATTCAAGAATAAAAATAAACAGGTAAATTATAAGGTGCCAGATTACAGGACTAGTAAAAAAGAAAAATAAGCAAATAACATGACATCAAATATAACAGAATTTGTTATAGCACAGTAACCGCCATCTAGCGTGGGAAGTTCTTAATTTACGTAAAATATTACGTTGAAAACAACCAGTCAAATACATAAATAGTGGTGATTGTACAATATATGCCCCAATTTAACAGGTGAAAATGTCATGAAACCCAATATTCTTTAAAAATTTTTTAGGGCACAGACTAACGATTTTTTATCGCATTTAACGACGTGATGATCAACACATCTCGTTCGTCCCGTTTGGACATAGTAACACATTATAACTCTTTCTGAGGCTTAATTACAAAAACATCGTAATAATGAAAATCAGAATGATATATAAGCACATTGTAGAGGTGAATGTAAATAGCGGCTTCAGTTATTGTGATCGTTTCATAGCTTTTGTTACTGCTAATAACTGGACACCAGTGCCCACAAGCTTTAATTTGTACGCTAAAGGTATGTTCTTGTTGGTTTACACCCAGGTGCATTTGTGGTCTTTGTTTCTTATTCAGTAATTGCTATGTGAAATGTTTAACTTCCAGCACTGAAGATGATCATTATGTGATCGAAAATCGATTTTGCTGTTAATAAATCATCAAAATTATGGCCAATGCTGACCATCCTTATAATTTTCGGCACATAGGTGTCTCGGCCAACAATTTCACCTGATGTAAACCCGATGGAACAAATCTAACACGCTATCTGTTGCCAGATCAGCGACCGCAAAATAATTGGCCGTAATTTACGGGAACTGGGAGACCTGAGCGTAGGAATCAAGTGCTATATACCTCCAGGAACCTACCAATGTCTTGTCGAATGCGTAACACGCAAAATCGGCGCTGTAATACGTTCCAAAGGTGGACCAGTACGCTATCAAGCATAGTGCTCATAATACCTTGGCCCATCAGCAATTAAGTAAAATGGAAATCGATAGTATAGGTGAATTCAGCAGCGAGGTAGGGTGCGGAATGTTTGAGGAAAAAATCTGGAAAATTTACACTAACTACATCCGTGAGCTGACTTTATAAGCGGGTTTGGCCTCACAGCCAGTATAAAATAAAACCATTTCACTTGTAGCCAAATGGAGCCCAGCGAGCTGACCAATAAAAATGTTTCCAAGTGTGCCACGGTTGCCACTGTTCCAACTTATGACTTAAGTTGGCAATACTTCCAACTTCTGTGACTGACGTGATCGCGGCAACCTGTAGGCCAGCCAGCACGAAGCAGACGGTGACAGTGCGGACCGAGGAGGAAGCGGACAGTCGTGACGGTTCTCCTCGCAAACAGACTACCGCAGCTGGTTTGGTGTGTGCCCTTACGTTTATGCTCTGAAAGATTGTATAAAAAATGGTTCAAATGGCTCTGAGCACTATGGGACTTAACGTCTGTGGTCATCAGTCCCCTAGAACTTAGAACTACTTAAACCTAACTAACCTAAGGACATCACACACATCCATGCCCGAGGCAGGATTCGAACCTGCGACCGTAGCAGTCTCGCGGTTCCGGACTGAGCGCCTCGAACCGCTAGACCACCGCGGCCGGCAAAGATTGTATATCTGACGTCGGTTTCATGCTGGGCCTGTACTATGGAACAGTGTGCATAATGGTGTGTGTAGCGAGCCTGGGCAGCGCTTGTTCTTTGTGCTAAAAGGTACAGTCATATTTGCTGAGAACCATCTTTGATCGTAGTGAGCTATATTGACACCACCGATAGACCGTGTTCCTGCATTAAAGCACAAAGGGTTAACAATAAAGCCGCACTTGCCGGCCTGTCTAAAGTAAAGTATATTTCCCTCAAGGAAATTGTGGTTTTTACGGCACAGTTAGTAATAACTAGTCAATTTGTTAATAATTAAATCATTAATTCTTCAGATTATGATTTTTGATTGCTGTATTACGTTCCAGTCTTTCTTTTTTTTCTAATATTGTCTTCTGGACTCGCTGTTACTGTCAAACTTGTTTTAAGTTACTGAAAGACATTTTGGCTAAAGCTGTCTTGAAGAGAGCTTATTTTCGAATTGTTTTGTTGACTGATTCATATTCGTGAAGGCTTAATTCTCGTAAATAATTCTGACTTGTTCTAAAATTCATTTTTCTTTGCGCTGTGAGTCCATGAAAATTGGCTTTCGCGTGTTTAGTGGGATATGTTAAATTAAATGAAAGTTTCGGTAAATGTTTCAAGTAAATTGTATTATCCAAGCTCAATCAATCGCTCCACCGTTTTAATGCTGATGCTTCAGTACTCTGCAATACAAGAAAACAACAAATGGCATGTCCGTATTAAAAATGTTATACACAAACAAAAAGAAAAACCTTTTTTGCTCCTCACTCGTACATGTTAACCTTATTTTCCATTTTTGGCTTCGTTTTTTATAATGATTTCTTGCAAAGTCTGAGGATTAGCGAAGTGCGTTGAGATCCTCGCTGTTCAAATGGCTCTGAGCACTATGGGACTTAACTTCTGAGGTCATCAGTCCTCTAGAACTTAGAACTACTTAAACCTAACTAACCTAAGGACATCACACACATCCATGCCCGAGGCAGGATTAGAACCTGCGACCGTAGCGCTCGCGCGGTTCCAAACTGTAGCGCCCAGAACCGCTCGCCACTCCGGCCGGCATCCTCGCTGTTGTAAATGCAAATACCATGTGGCTGGGGCCTCATGTCGGGTAGACCGTTCGCCTGATGCACGTTTTTCGAGTTGACACCACTTCGGTGACTTGCATGTAGATGTGGATGAAATGATGATGATAAGAACAATACAAAACACAGTCCCTCTGTGGAGAAAATCTCCGACCCAGCTGAGAATCGAATCCGGTCCGTTATATATGACATTCCGTCGCGCTGACCACTCAGCTACCATGGACGGACACGCTCGCTGTTCACGCGGTATATTAATATCCTCACCGGCATTACTATCAGCAAATTCAGATTTCTGCAACTGATGCAGTTAACTGTTTTGAAGTACTATCTGAAGAGATCTCCATGAATTAAAACTGTTTGCCGGAACGAAACTCGAACTCCGGACATTTACCTTTCGCGGGCAAGTGCTCTATCATCTGAGCTAGCCAAGCACGACTCACGCCCCGTCCTCACAGCTTTACTTCCGCCAGTACCTCGTCTCCTACTTTCCCAACTTCACAGAAGCGCTCCTGTGAACCCTTCTTCCAGGAGTGCTAGTTCTGCTGTGAGGACGGAGCGTGAGTCGTGCTTGGGTAGCTCAGATGGTAAAACACTTGCCCGCGAAAGGCAAAGTTCCCGAGTTCGAGTCTCGGTCCGGCACAAAGTTTTAATCTGCCAGGAAGTTTCATATAAGCGCACACTCCGCTGGAGAGTGAAAATCTCATTCTAGCTCCATGAATGTCCAATAAGATCTTTATAATATTGGAAAGCGGTGCAATAATCTGCAACTTGCTTTAAAGAATCAAAAGAGTAAAACTGTCGACTTTACAAACCCAAAAATGTAGCACCCTATAACTATAACATTAGCGAGTCATAGATAGAATCACTCAACTCATGTGCCACATTCGGTGTATCAGTGCCACACAGGTTAAATCGAAGGCAAAGCGAGTAGCAGACTTAACTTTTTTTGTAGGATACTGGGAACTGAAATGCATCTCGATGTCAGCTTTTTTACAAAATACTAGTATGACCCATTCTAGACTACTCATTATGTGTGTTCGAGATGAAGGGCATATTGTAATTATTACAAAAAAAGACAGCACGAACGGCCACAAGGTTTTCCACTAACAGGCATGCTAATAAACTTGAACTGGCGACTCAAGATAGACGTCAACTACACATGAAACCTGGTAGCATACACTCAAGGTCGATTTTGATCCGATGACGCCATGTACTCCCTGAGTGGTAGTGAAGGACCTGATAATGGTATCAGCATCATCCGCGAACAGATAGCGTAGTGGCATGGCTACCAGAGCACCATCTGCGTTTACTCGATAGGAAATACAGACAGAAAGCTCACTGCGGAGCCGTCCGGTGTGGCCGAGCGGTTCTAGCCCTTTCAGTCTGGAACCGCGCGACCGCTACTGTCGCAGGTTCGAATCCTGCCTCGGGCATGGATGTGTGCGATGTCCTTACGTTTAAGTAGTTCTAAGTTCTAGGGGACTGATGACCTCAGATGTTAAGTCCCACAGTGCTCAGAGCCATTTCTCATTGCGGTGCAAACATGTGAAACACACTCTTGATGCACTCATCATTCCTACAGCCAACTGAGGAAGTTTCAAAGGAATAAAATTATGGCCTCCTGAGTGGAGGATGGTCTTTTCGGAGAACTGCCATACAATTTGGACATGCTGCGTCAGTTGCGCAACGTTTCTGATACTAGTGGTCTCTGAAATGTCTCCTCACACCCTTAGACGAAGTTCTGGAAGACCACGCGATACAGAAGCCCACCAGGACCATCGTATTTCAAGGGCAGCAGTGGCAGATCGAACAGCTACAACAGTACAAATAAGAGTGACACGCCCGCTAAACCCGCTGGGAACAACAGGTAATTAGGATTGTGGAAAGGGCCAAATAATGATGGGGTCAGTTTCAACTTCTAACAGAAATTTATAGTAATTTAATAACACTTTTACAACCAAAGCGACACATACCCGGACCTTTACCGAAGGCAACTCTTTCACGGCTGAAGGCCTCCAAACAAGAAATCTTAACAAATCAACAAGATAAAATACCAATTAAGATCACAATAAAATAATAAAAAAAACATATGCAATGTGCAATACCAAATGGCTGAAGACCAGAGTTAAGTTTCAAAATTTTAGAATATATTACCATAGACTTAAAGCCAGAAGGCCACAATGTTTAAAAACAATAAATTTTAGAAATCAACAAGATAAAAATGCAATTAAAGAGGAAAATAAAATAAATTTAAAAAAACATATCACGGCTAAGTGGAAAGCCTCAAGGCAAAGCAGGTGCAATACCAATGGCTAAAGGCCACATTTAAGTTTCAAAATTTCAAAATAAATTACCATAATCTTTTAAAGGCAGAAGGCCGCAATGTTTCAGCATGAAAGATAAATTAAAGAATTTTATTTTGGTAAATTTTTAAGAAAATGAGAAAAAATAAACATATGCCTTAAATTTTAAGCAGCTGAAAACATATAACTAAACACCGGTGGCACTCAGAAACTTGCAGGGAGGTCGGTCTGCCCCCGTTCACTTAGGCGAGACGGGTGGTGAGCCCAACTACACTTGATCCGTCGGAACCCAACCAGGGGACAGTCATGGACCGACCGACACGACGACTTGCTTGCCATCAGTCATTACATGAGCACTCAAACACAAACGGTTACGAACGTGATAATCCACAATGATATATGTAATAGTATTAAGCTATCAAAACCTTTGGTACTTGAAAGCACTACTCAACTTTGACATCCTGGGACGGTGAGCAACGAAGGTCGTAGGGATCGGACAGCCCCACACACGCTCCGACACTGCGGAGGGACCGGCAGCGGACCCAGCCGACCGCGCCGCTCGTAGATATCCTCCCTGGTCCGCACCAACCGACCGACTGCTCTCAGAATGCCGACAACATTTCCAATAGTCATCAGTGGAAATAACACCAACTACACGTACAACCTAACAAACACTTGCACGAAGACCTTGACGATACGCAACAGCAACTAAACACGCACGAAGACAAATTGGGAGTCGATGCACACACACACACACACACACACACACACACAGCCGACTCATGAACGATCGGCGAGCCCAAACGTGCCGTTCGGTAGGAAGACCGACCGACGATCCACCAAGACCGTGGCCCAGCTCCAGTGATGCTTGGCGGCAATGGTCGGGCGAGCCATGTCGACGCAGACCTCACTGCTGCTCCAACCCGACTGCACTAGTGCCGCACTGCCACTCCCCGACTGATAGGTCCAGACTGCTCTACAGACGCTTTCCAACTGAGTGGCAGACCCGAACTCACAACCCGAACTCGCTTACGACAGACGGTAACCGGAAGTAATAGCAGTCAAGCAAAGATACTACGAGAGGGAATATATCGATTCGCGCTGCTAACGCCGCTCACGGTCAAGCAAAGTAGCAACTCAGTGACAGCAGTAATTTAAATTAACGTAGTGAGGTGTAATTATGTTAAAAACAGGGTTTAAAATACATGATGGTGGGAACACGAGCCACGCACAGCTCAGAGAGGTCTTGTCAGCCCAGACGTGTCAGCGCAAACTGTTACGAACAGGTTATTAGCACTGGTACTACGGGCACGCACAACTCTAGCGCGTCCTCCACTCAGCCACAGTATCGGCGAGTACGGCTCGACTGGTGCCGTCAGAGGATGACTTGGAAGGTGGAATAGCGTGTCGTGGTCTTCAGCGATGAAAGAAGATTCTGCCTGCATGCAAGTGGTGGTTGTTTGTGTGAACAGCGTATACATGGTGAGCAATGTATCGTAGAGTGCAATCGTCCAGAACACAATGGCTCCACCCCAGGCCTTATGGTCTTAGGTGCGATCACTTAAATCTCTCTTACACCTTTGGTGTTTATGAAGGGGACAGTAGCAAAAATGGTTCAAATGGCTCTGAGCACTATGGGACTCAACTGCTGAGGTCATAAGTCCCCTAGAACTTAGAACTACTTAAACCTAACTAACCTAAGGACAACACACACATCCATGCCCGAGGCAGGATTCGAACCTGCGACCGTAGCGGTTGCGCGGTTCCAGACTGTAGCGCCAGAACCGCTCGGCCACCAGCGGCCGGCAGGGGACAGTAGCCAGCAATTGATACGTACAGAAGGTTGTTACTCTACTGGCCATTAAAATTGCTACACCACGAAGATGACATGCTACAGACGCGAAATTTAACCGACAGGACGAAGATGCTGTGATATGCAAATGATTAGCTTTTCAGAGCATTCACACAAGGTGCGCGCCGGTGGCGACACCGACAACGGGCTGACATGAGGAAAGTTTCCAACCGATTTCTCAGACAGAGACAGCATTTGACCGGCGTTTCCTGGTCAAACGTTGTTGTGATGCCTCGTGTAAAGAGGAGAAACGCGTACCATCACGTTTCCGACTTTGATAAAGGTCGGATTGTAGCCTATCGCGATTGCGGTTTACCTTATCGCTACATTGCTGATCGCGTTGGTCGAGATCCAATGACTGTTAGCAGAATATGGAATCGGTGGGTTCAGGAGGGTAATACGGAACGCCATGCTGGATTCCAACGGCCTCGTATCACTAGCAGTCGAGATGACAGGCATCTTAACCGCATGGCTGTAACGGATCGTGCAGCCACGTCTCGATCCCTGAGTCAACAAATGGGGACGTTTGCAAGACAACAACCATCTGCACGAACAGTTCGACGACGTTTGCAGGAGCAGGGACTATCAGCTCGGAGACCATGGCTGCGGTTACCCTTGACGCTCCATCACAGACAGGAGCGCCTGCGATGGTGTACTCAAAGACGAACCTCGGTGCAAGAATGGCAAAACGTCATTTTTTCGGATGAATCCAAGATCTGTTTACAGCATCATGATGGTCGCATCCGTATTTGGCGACATCGCGGTGAACGCATCTTGGAAGCGTGTATTCGTCATCGCCATACTGGCGTATCACCCGGTGTGATGGTATGGGGTGCCACTGGTTACACGTGTCGGTCACCTCTTGTTCGCATTGACGGCACTTCGAACAGTGGACGTTACATTTCAGATGTGTTACGACCCGTGGCTCTACCCTTCATTCGATCCCTGCGAAACCCTACATTTCAGCAGGAAAATGCACGACTGCATGTTGCAGGGCCTGTACGGGCCTTTCTGGATGCAGGAAATGTTCGACAGCTGCCCTGGCCAGCACATTTTCCAGATTTCTCATCAAATGAAAACGGCTGGTCAATGGTGGCGGAGCAACTGGCTCGTCACAATACGCCAGTCACTAGTCTTGATGAACTGTGGTATCCTGTTGAAGCTTTGCGGGCAGCTGTACCTGTACACGCCTCCCAAGCTCTGTTTGACTCAATGCCCAGGTGTATCAAGGCCGTTATTACGGTGTTTGTTCTGGGTACTGATTTCTCAGTTCTAGTATAATATATTTGTCCAATGAACACCCCTTTATCATCTGCATTTCTTCTTGGTGTAGCTATTTTAATGGCCAGTAGTGTAGATCCGTGCTTTTGCCAATCTTGCAACAGGTAGTTGATATGTTGTTCCAAAAGGATAATGCTCGCCCACACACTTTCTGTGAAGCTCAACCTACTCTGATAGACGGGCAGCAACTTCCCTGGCCAACACGATCTCCGGACATGTCTCCAATCGAGCACATGCAGGATATGATGAGACGAGAAGTGACTCGTGCGAATCGCCAAGCAACAACTCTTACGTGAACAGGTCGAGCAGGCGTGGAATAACGTATCCCATGACAGTAATCGCCTTCTGTACGATCCACTTGATGCCAGAATCAGCGCCTGCAGTGCCACCCGCGGCGGCTACCCCACATACTAATATGGATGTTTCAACATCAGCCGATACGTGATACCTCACAACCACTTGTGCTCTTGATCTGCAAATGTAATAATTTCATATACTCTGCATGCACTGTTGCAACAATAAATCTTGAGTGAACTAGAAACCTCTACAAGAATGGACTAATTTTTTTCCGGAATGTTGAGTTGGGTTATTTGGGGGGAAGAGACCAAACAGCGAAGTCATCGGTCTCATCGGATTAGGGAAGGAAGTGGAAGGAAGTCGGCCGTGTCCTATCAGAGGAACCATCCCGGCATTTGTCTGGAGCGATTTAGGGAAATCACGGAAAACCTAAATCAGGATGGCCGGACGCGCGATTGAACCGTCGTCCTCCCGAATGCGAGTCCAGCGTGCTAACCACTGCGCCACCTTGCTCGGTTCCGGAACTGTATTTTCAAGAACCAGTATAACTTGTGGAATCTAGCAATATAATGCACGTTCTACGCATTGCTCCTGAAGGGACCATGAAGGCAAGATTAAATGAATTACAGGACAACAGAGACGCATTCAAGCACTCATTCTTCACGCGCTCAATAAGCGCAGAGTTTATCGGGCTATGAGATGGATGTATATGCTTAACGATACATATGATCATTTCCTGTGTGGATGGTTGAGTGGCTACTACGTCGACGTGATGTATTACACGTTCAACCCATTTTAAATCAGAGCCATTTTTTTTACCTTTTTTGCTTTCAAAGACCCATTGCTTGATGAATGCCTTTCATCATGTGGGGAGGAATTATTTATTTATAACTCTCGCTTGATAAAAGCAGAAGGCGGCGCCTCCACTGGAAAGCACAGAGGAGCGGTCTCGCATTTTTCCGGGTTTCTTATTAACAGGGAACACGGTGTTAGTCGTCGCTTTCGGTGGCTGCGTTCGCCTTAGATTAATCACGGCGCCCTCCGGCAGCAGATTAATTAAGGATCCGGACATTTTTTTGCTCGAAGGCTCCGGAATCTGATCTCAGTTAATTGGAGACTAATAAAGCGACTCGCCCTGGGAAAATACATCCAAACTTCCGGAAAGGCCGAAACAACGAGTGACGGGATTTTTCAGAGATGGAACACAGACCGTTAAGCTGCGCACAGTTTGCTTAATTTAACGAAGCGAGCCTCGCTTGGACAGCAAAACTGCCATGTATTAGATCACACTGTAGGCTCTCTTCCCCCTCTTCCCCCCCCCCCTCTCTCTCTCTCTCTATCTATCTGTCTATCTATCTCTCTGCCGGCCGCGGTGGTGTAACGGTTCTAGGCGCGCAGTTCGGAACCGCGCGACTGCTACGGTCGCAGGTTCGAATCCTGCCTCGGGCATGGATGTGTGTGATGTCCTTAGGTTAGTTAAGTTTAAGTAGTTCTAAGTTCTAGGGGACTGATGACCACAGATGTTAAGTCCCGTAGTGCTCAGAGCCATATCTATCTCTCTGTTTCTCTCTCTCTCTCTCTCCACTGTATTACAACTCATGGGATAACGATATGCACACTTGCAGAAAATGGTAGTATCACGTGTACAAAGTATAAAGGGGCAGTGCATTGACGGTTCTGTCACATATACTCAGATGATTTATGTGAAAAAGTTTCCTACGTGATTATGGGAGCACGAAGGGAATTAACAGATTCTGAACACGAAATGGTAATTGGAGCTGGAATCATGAGACACCCCATTTCGGAAATCGTTAGGAAACTCAGTATTTCGCAATCCTCACTGTGAAGCGAGTGCCGTTCGGTGGACAGCCTGCACTTAACGACGAGGGCGTTTGAGTAGAGTTGTCAATGCTAACAGTCAAGCAACAATGCGTGAAAGAGCCGCAGAAATCAAAGTGGGACGCGCGACGGTCGTATCCACTGCGACAGTGCAGCGAAATTTGGCGTTAGAGGCCTATGGCAACAAATGATGGACAAGGGCGCCTTGGCTAATAGCACGACAGTCTACAGCGCCTCTCCTGGGCTCGTGATAATGTCGGTTGGACCCTTTCAGACAGATGAACATGTTGATGGCACACTTGTCTTGAGCTTGTACTAGTATCCTGTAGAACCCTGTCCTCTAAATCTGGTGTCCTCAAAGTCCTCAGCCTCTCTGCACGTTTGTCTGTCAGAAAGGACCCACTATCAAGTAAACGCCCAAAATGTGCTTGAAATGTTGTGTAATGTTATTGATGCCTGTGAAGGTACTTGTTCTGGTATAGTCGTGATACCTCTAGGCCGTTCTGATCTGCTTAGCCTACACAAACACCATCTGGGCTTGTTCCCGACATGACTACGGGACCTTTTCGCTGCTTACAGTACGATGCGTAAATCACACAGCCTGCGACCACAAGGAACATACGGCATGTGGGCAGAGGATCTTTCATTCGTCAGCGCCATCAGTCATGGCAACGATGCATTTCCGGAAACATATTCGCAGGACTTTTTTCCTCCATTTCCTATCAGGTATCCGTCCCTGCATTTGGTCGGTTTTATTAATGATCGCCCTCTATATGGCTGTCCCCCACTGTCTCCTTTTTCTCCCACTGGAACTCTCTCCTCTGTGTCTCCCACTGTCACTGCCTTCATCCTTTTTTCTCGCTCTTCCTCACCATTGTCTTCTTTTCTGTCACTTTCACTGTCTCTGTCTTGCTACCATTGTCTTCATGCCATTTTCTCTCTCCATTTGCCACTGTCTCTGTCTTTCTCGCTCACAGTCTGCTGCCTTTCTTTCCAACCACCATTGTCTCCTCTTCACACATGTCCTTCGAGATTGTTTGTTCGGGGTTTTGACCCCTAGACCGGGAAAAACACACGTGGATAGAGGGCATGGGGAAATGTGGGCGCCGGCTGCTGTGGCCGAGCGGTTCTAGACGCTTTAGTACGGACCCGCACTGCTGCTACGTTCGCAAGTTAGAATCCTGCCTCGGTCATCGATGTGTGTGATGTCCTTAGGTTAGTTATTTTTAAATAGTTCTAAGTCTAGGGGACTGATTACCTCAGAAGTTAAGTCCTATAGTGCTTAGAGCCATTTGAACCATTTTTGAAATGTGGGCACATATTTGCGTGTTAAATTTCGCCAGTCAGCAGGCTTCCAGAGCTCTTAATTCTAGTCTCCACTGATCTCTTTCAGTTTCACTGGCTGCTCTCTCTCTCTCTCTCTCTCTTTCTCTCTCCCTCTCTCCCTCCCTCCCTCCCTTCCTCTCTCTCTCCTCTCTCTCTCTCTCTCTCTCTCCCCCTCCCTCCCTCCCACCCCTCTCTCTCTCTCTCTCTCACTCTCTCTCTCTCCACCGTCACTCTCTCTCTGCTAGTAGTTCTACGTCACTGTCACTGTTTTGGTCTCTTTCACAACATAAAAGCACGAATATGTTTCCATGCCCAGAGTTTTGACGAGGCAGCTGGTTCCCCGCATTTCTGCCCTTCTTTTAAAGAGCAGCATATTCGTATTATTTGAGCTCCTACAGGAGCATATTTCAGATAGGTCCCTCATTTCCCATGCTACAGCAGGATATGCTGCTTATATAAAATGTATTTCGTGGGTCAGTAAATTTTTGACAGTTTATTTCTATACTTCAAAACATTACATACTTTGATACATATAAACAAAAAATTTGTACGCATAATTTAAGGATAAACAAAATCGCCTCCAATCCAATGCAAATTCACTTTACACTATTTTACATAAAAACGGGAATTTTAGGCTACTCCTACCAAGAAATGTGTTATATTTGCAAGTACAATGAACTTCGTATGCTAAAATAATATTTTGTAAGATGCTTACGCCGCCATGTGGCACCATCGAATAATTCCCAGATGAAGACGGATTGTATGAGTGTGAAGTGCCCATTATACGGACACAGCGCGTCATAAAGTCTTATTGATGAGCAAATGGCGACTAAAAATTTAATTTGGTGAACTCATAAAGCTTACGTTTTCAAAGAAAACTTAAGTTTGATTTCAAACACGTACCCGACACATACGATAACAGTTGGTGGTGACTTTAATTTACCCTCGATATGTTGACTAAAATACATGTTTAATTCCGGAGGTACGCATAAAATAACATCTGAAATTGTGCTAAACGCATTCTCCGAAAATTATTTCAAGCAGTTAGTTCATGAGCCCACGCGAATAGTAAACGGTTGTGAAAACACACTTGACCTCTTAGCAACAAATAATCCTGAGTTAATAACGAGCATCAAAACCGATTCTGGGATTAGTGAACACAGAGTTGTCGTAGCGAGATTGAATATTGTAATCCCCAAATCCTCGAAAAATAAGAGAAAAATATATATATTAAAAAAAGTAGATGAAAATTCACTTGACGCCTTCCTAAGAGACAATCTCCTCTCATTTCAAATTAATAATATAAGTGCAGACCAGATGTGGCTTAAATTCAAAGAAATACTATCGGCAGCAATTGAGGGATTTATACCAAATAAATTAACAAACGACGGAGCTGATCCTCCTTGGTACACAAAACGGGTTAGAACACTGTTGCAGAAACAACGGAACAAACATGCCAAATTTAAACAGACGAAAAATCCACAAGATTGGCGATCTTTTGCAGAAGCTCGAAATTTAACGCGGACTTCAATGCGAGATGCCTATAACAGTTTCCAAAACGAAATTTTCTCTCGAAACCTGGCAGAAAATCCAAAGAGATTCTGGTCGTATGTGAAGTATGTTAGCGGCAAGAAACAATCAATGCCTTCTCTTCACGATAGCAATAGAGAAACTATCTAAGACAGTGCTACCAAAGCAGAGTTACTAAACACAGCCTTCCTAAATGCCTTCACAAAAGAAGACGAAGTAAAGATTCCAGAATTCGAATCGAGAACAGCTGCCAACATGCGTAACGTGGAAGTAAATATCCTCTGCTGGTCCAGACTGTATACATATTAGGTTCCTTTCGGAGTCTGCTGATGCATTAGCTCCATACTTAACAATCATATACAACCGTTCGCTCGACGAAAGATCCGTACCCAAAGACTGGAAAGTTGCACAGGTCACACCAATATTCAAGAAAGTAGTAAGAGTAATCCACTAAATTACAGGCCCATATCGTTAACGTCGATATGCAGCAGGATTTTAGAACATATATTGTGTTCTAACATTATGAATTACCTCCAAGAAAACGGTCATCGAGTAAAACAGAAATGATTCCTGGCGTTCCCCAAGGTAGTGTTATAGGCCCTTTGCTGTTCCTTATGTATATAAACGATTTTGGAGACAATCTGAGCAGCCGTCTTCGGCTGTATGCAGATAACGCTGTCGTTTATCGACTAATTAAGTCATCAGGAGATGAAAACAATTTGCAAAACGATTTAGGAAAGATATCTGAATGGTGCGAAACTTGGTAATTGTTCCTAAATAACTAAAAGTGTGAGGCCATCCACATGAGTGTTGAAACGATCTCTTTAAACTTCGGTTTCACGATAAATCAGTCTAATCTAAAAGCCGTAAATTCAACTAAATACCTATGTATTACAATTACAGACAACTTAAATTGGAAGGAACACATAGAAAATGTTGTGGGGAAGGCTAACCAAAGACTGCGTTTTATTGGCAGAACACTTAGAAAATGTAACAGACCTACTAAGGAGACTGCCTAAACTACGCTTGTCCGTCCTCTTTTAGAATACTGCTGCGCGGTGTGGGATCCTTACCAGATAGGACTGACGGAGTACATCGAAAAAGTTCAAAGAAAGGCAGCACATTTTGTATTATCGCGAAACATGGGAGAGAGTGTCAAAGAAATGATACAGGATTTTGGCTGGAAATCGTTAAAAGAAAGACGTTTCCCGTTGCAACGAAATTCTAGTCACCAACTTTCTCCTCCGAATGCGATAATATTTTGGTGACACCGACCTACATAGGGAGGAACGATCATCACGATAAAATAAGGTTCAAAATGGTTCAAATGGCTCTGAGCACTATGCGACTTAACTTCTGAGGTCATCAGTCGCCTAGAGCTTAGAACTAATTAAACCTAACTAACCTAAGGACATCACACGCATCCATGCCCGAGGCAGGATTCGAACCTGCGACAGTAGCGGTCGCTCGGCCCCAGACTGTAGCGCCTAGAACCGCACGGCCACTCCGGCCGGCATAAAATAAGGGGCCGTACGGAAAGATATAGGTGATCATTCTTTCCGCGTGCTATACGAGATTGGAATAACAGAGAATTGTGAAGGTGGTTCGATGAACCCTCTGCCAGGCACTTGAATGTGATGTGCAGAGCATCCATGTAGATGTAGTATCCTTGCCACGTGTTCACTACGTGAGTCAAAACTACATTTACGCCTCAGGCCGAATAATTTGTGTATGTTTTACGTGCATAAGTGTGGTAACGTCGACTGTCTGGATTTCTGTAACGGATGGTGATGCTGAAGTTTCAAAGTTCCACAAGAACATAAGAAAATTCCGTCGACTTGCGATAAATAGACGTTATAGATAAGGCAACCGCACAAATGGTACTTTTTGTATCTAAAAATCATGGTTTTTGATGGTTTCCTTAAGAACCACCCACGAACAAATGGTGTTCTTATAAGCCGTCTGAGCCTCATCCCAGGCCACATCTCATGTGAGAGAAACCAACCGATTTGCTTAGCTGGCCTTGGCGGGAGAAAGGGTGTAATGTTTAAAATTTTACCCTGTACTTGAAGATAGCTACCTGTTCTTCCGACAGGTATAGAAATGGAATCTAGGCCAAGGGCTATTCTAAATACTTCACCCTTTATCTTTGATCAATAGAATCGAGATATGAATGCCTGAAAACTCACATTTTCGCACGCGGTATTTTGAAAGATATTGGCACGGTGCACTGTCGTGTACGGACCGACTGCACTGAGATACAGGAAGTAATTAATTATCCTTTTTTAGCAAAAGGATGTGTTTTCCTAGCGCATATAGGCTTAAGGTGCGTAAGGTCCACCGGTCACGAATTTTTATATAACGCCAAAGCACCTCAGTAATAGGCTATTATTCTTCCAAATTCACTACATCGTCCTTATTACCGTAATGTAAGTCTCTCGATTCCGAAAAGGACATATGCAGATCAAATTTCATTAAATTTTTAAAACTCCTCCATGGTTCAGGATTTTTTTCTGAACAGTGGCAAACAGTGAATAGGAGCCCTCGATCTTTTTGAAGAATACGTGTTAAGTGTAATGAATCTGAGAAGGTAACAATTAGCATCATTTCTCCATAGCCGGCACTTCAGTGTTCTCGTATTTTGGGTCGCATAGTGTTAGCATGGCAATATATAGAAGACATTCAGAGGAATGCTGCTAATTATGAATGAGTGATTCATATGAGATGAGAATGTTACGAGACTTTCAGAGATATTACTCAGGTAGGGTTGCAAAAATGACAACCTTTTAATGGTTAGAGAATGCTTACTATACTAACTATAGATATGCATTCGACAGGACGCGGAGAATTGCGTGTCAAGCTTAGGAGTCATAAAAGTGTATGAAAGTATTACTTCAACATTTGTATGAGAGTATTTAAGATTGTTCTCTCGGTACACGTGAAGTGGCTAAGTAAAGTGACGTTAATAACACTCCACCAAACCTTAAATTTTGAAATGTTTATCACTGAACATACCGTTTCTATGCAGCATAGTAATAGCTGGCGCCACGCATATACTGGTCCGCTTGGAAAGACTTCCGGTAAACGATATGGTTGACACAGACGGATGTGGACACGGCGAGAACCGTCCGTCCCCAGCCCCATCGTGAAATGGATGTGGCCAAGGATATTATTGACATGGCTCTCCCAGATATTCACGTCCATGAGGCCAGGCAACGAATATGTCGTCGTCGAAACGATAAAATAAACTAGAATGTGGAGCAGCCGCGTCCAAGGCGATACCCTTAAAGTACTCCATCAACAAATTGGCTATGACTGGTGCTAAAGGTCTTCCTAAGGCGACGCCGTCTGTATGGGTAAAATATTCTCCACCATTCACATAAAAACGATGCCATGAGGGTTTACTTAAATAAATCAACCTCTGTCAAAGTTCCGGGAAAGCAGACCTGTAAAGTTTTTGTTGGTAACGCTCGTGAATAATAAGACAACGTAGCCCACCATCATATGTCCCGCTTCGAGACGTAGACGTCTAACTGGGTTGATGAAGTCGACGATAATATTGGTATGATTCACAAAGTGTCCAAAGTATGGAGAAGCGAGACTAGCCAAATGTTTCGCCAGTCTGTATCGCGATGACTCAATGGTGCTTACTGAGGGCTGTCGGGGTGTCTGCTTCTTACGAACTCTTCGCAGACCATAACACGTAAGTGATCGAGGGGCCTAAGTGGGAAGATTATTAAAGCCATTCTCTTCCTGTGATGACCGTATGAGAACCTCTAACGTTTTCTCACTATTGTGGGCACCGGGTCTTTTGGCAATGTTTTGTGTTTCCTACCCTAGCATGCCTCCCCCCACGAACCATGAACCTTGCCGTTGGTGGGGAGGCTTGCGTGCTTCAACGATACAGATAGCCGTACCGTAGGTGCAACCACAACGGAGGGGTATCTGTTGAGAGGCCACACAAACGTGTGGTTCCTGAAGAGGGGCAGCAGCCTTTTCAGTAGGTCCAGGGGCAACGGTCTGGATGATTGACTGATCGGGCCTTGTAACACTAACCAAAACGGCCTTGCTGTTGTGGTACTGCGAACGGCTGAAAGCAAGGGGAAATTACAGCCGTAATTGTTCCTGAGGGCATGCAGCTTTACTGTATGGTTAAATGATGATGGCGTCCTCTTGGGTAAAATATTCCGGAGGTAAAATAGTCCCCCATTCGGATCTCTGGGCGGGGACTACTCAAGAGGACGTCGTTATCAGGAGAAAGAAAAGTGGCATAGTACGGATCGGAGCGTAGAATGTCAGATCCCCTAATCGGGCAGGTAGGTTAGAAAATTTAAAAAGGGAAATGGATAGGTTAAAGTTAGATATAGTGGGAATTAGTGAAGTTCAGTGGCAGGAGGAACAAGACATATAGGGGCAATGCAGGAGTAGGTTTAATAATGAATAAAAAAATAGGAGTGCGGGTAAGCTACTACAAACAGCATAGTGAACGTATTATAGTGGCCAAGATAGACACGAAGCCCATGCCTACTACAGTAGTTCAAGTTTATATGCCAACTAGCTCTGCAGATGACGAAGAAATTGAAGAAATGTATGATGACATAAAAGAAATTATTCAGGTAGCGAAGGGAGACGAAAATTTAATAGTCATGGGTGACTGGAATTCGACAGTAGGAAAAGGGATGGAAGGAAACACAGTAGGTGAATATGGATTGGGGCTAAGAAATGAAAGAGGAAGCCGTCTGGTAGAATTTTGCACAGAGCATAACTTAATCATAGCTAACACTTGGTTCAAGAATCATAAAAGAAGGTTGTATACATGGAGGAATCCTGGAGATACTAAAAGGTATCAGATAGATTATATAATGGTAAGACAGAGATTTAGGAACCGGGTTTTAAATTGTAAGACATTTCCAGGGGCAGATGTGGACTCTGACCACAATCTATTGGTTATGAACTGTAGATTAAAACTGAAAAAATTGCAAAAAGGTGGGAATTTAAGGAGATGGGACCTGGATAAACTGACTACACCAGAGGTTGTACAGAGTTTCAGGGACAGTATAAGGGAACAATTGACAGGAAAGGGGGAAAGAAATACAGTAGAAGACGAATGACGGGTAGCTCTGAGGGATGACGTAGTGAAGGCAGCAGAGGATCAAGTAGGTAAAAGGACGAGGGCTAGTAGAAATCCTTGGGTAACAAAAGAAATATTGAATTTAATTGATGAAAGGAGAAAATATAAAAATGCAGTAAATGAAAAAGGCAAAAAGGAATACAAACGTCTCAAAAATGAGATCGACAGGAAGTGCAAAATGGCTAAGCAGAGATGGCTAGAGGACAAATGTAAGGATGTAGAGGCTTATCTCACTAGGGGTAAGATAGATACAGCCTACAGGAAAATTAAAGAGGCCTTTGGAGAAAAGAGAACCACTTGCATGAATATCAAGATCTCAGATGGACACCCAGTTCTAAGCAAAGAGGGGAAAGCAGTAAGGTAGAAGGAGTATATAGCGTGTCTATACAAGGGCGATGTACTTGAGGACAATAATATGGAAATGGAAGAGGATGTAGATGAAGATGAATTGGGAGACACGATACTAAGTGAAGAGTTTGACAGAGCATTGAAAGACCTGAGTCGAAACAAGGCCCCGGGAGTAGACAACATTCCATTAGAACTACTGACGGCCTTGGGAGAGCCAGTCCTGACAAAACTCTACTATCTGGTGAGCAAGATGTACGAGACAGGCGAAATACCCTCAGACTTCAAGAAGAATATAATAATTCCAATCTCAAAGAAAGCAGGTGTTGGCAGATGTGAAAATTACCGAACTATCAGTTTATAAAGTCACAGCTGCAAAATACTAACGCAAATTATTTACAGACGAATGGAAAAACTGGTAGAAGCCGACCTCGGCGAAGATCAGTTTGGATTCCGTAGAAATGTTGGAACACGTGAGGCAATACTGACCCTACGATTTATCTTAGAAGAAAGATTAAGGAAAGGCAAACCTACGTTTCTAGCATTTTTAGACTTAGAGAAAGCTTTTAACAATGTTGACTGGAATACTCTCTTTCAAATTCTAAAGGCGGCAGGGGTAAAATACAGGGAGCGAAAGGCTATTTACAATTTGTACAGAAACCAGATGGCAGTTGTAAGAGTCGAGGGACATGGAAGCACTGGTTGGGAAGGGAGTGAGACAGGGTTGTAGCCTCTCCCCGATGTTATTCAATCTGTAAATTGAGCAAGCAGTAAAGGAAATAAAAGAAAAATTCGGAGTAGGTATTAAAATCCAGAGAGAAGAAATAAAAACTTTGAGGTTCGCCGATAACATTGTAAATCTGTCAGAGACAGCAAAGGACTTGGAAGAGCAGTTGAACGGAATGGACAGTGTCTTGAAAGGAGGATATAAGATGAACATCAACAAAAGCAAAACGCGGATAATGGAATGTAGTCGAGTTAAATCGTGTGATGCTGAGGGAATTAGATTAGGAAATGAGACATTTAAAGTAGTAAATGAGTTTAGTTATTTTGGGAGCAAAATAGCTCAGGATGGTCGAAGTAGAGAGGATATAAAATGTAGACTGGCAACGGCAAGAAAAGCGTTTCTGAAGAAGGGAAATTTGTTAACATCGAGTATAGATTTAAGTGTCAGGAAGTCGTTTCTGAAAGTATTTCTATGGAGTGTGGCCATGCATGGAAGTGAAACGTGGACGATAAATAGTTTGGACAAGAAGAGAATAGAAGCTTCCGAAATGTGGTGCTACAGAAGAATGCTGAAGATTAGATGGGTAGATCACATAACTAATGAGGAGGTGTTGAACAGAATTGGGGAGAAGAGAAATTTGTGGCACAACTTGATTAGAAAAAGGGATCGTTTGATAGGACATATTCTGAGGCATCAAGGGATCACCAGTTTAGTATTGGAGGGCAACGTGGAGGGTAAAAATTGTAGAGGGAGACCAAGAGATGAATACACTAAACAGATTCAGAAGGATGTAGGTTGCAGTAGGTACTGGGAGATGAAGAAGCTTGCACAGGATAGAGCAGCATTGAGAGCTGTATCAAACCAATGTCTGGACTGAAGACCGCAACATCAACAGCTCTAGCATCAAAAAAATCTTTACATTATAGTCAGTTTCTTCCGCTGAGATGGCTGTATTGTTCTTGTCAGTTGACAGGACTGTGACGAGAGGATCATTGTGAAGCGTGTGAATACTGCGCTCAACTCGCATCATGTCCGGTGCTGGTGACATATTTTGAAAGAATGCGACTTGTTTCTTATGGAGTTCCATCGAGAAACTTGCGTACTGCTTGTTAAACAATACACACTAGTATCTCTGCTCAGCAACGTAAATAGAGATCGCAGTTTGGTTCGCACTGAGAAATAATTTTAAAATATAGCTGTATTACAGACAGTTGAACTTTAATTGGTGTCCATTATCGTTCTTAGTCTTTCGACAAGCAATTACACCAAAGTTTCGTTTGTCTGGGACCGGAATAGCGGCTTTTGCGGCCGTCCTGAGCGGACGCGCTGTGGCGCTTCTGTTTGGAAGATACGACTTTCTATTCAGTTTCTGCTTTACTGTATTGTGTAAAATTGTGCAGCACTTTAGTTTCCTCGTTTTCGCGAGCTGTTAACTGCTGACATGGCAACCATGTTTCCCAGAAAGCTTACCCTAAGATTTGGATTTGACAAAGCAACCCCAATGTTCAGCGAAGTTCACTGGAAATTCATGACTGGATCGTTGACGTTATTGTCATTACTTCGGATCAGACGCACACTGCTTATTATGACTTGGAGCAATACTGCTTTTTTGTGAAGCTGCTTTTCCCGTTGGTGCTGGAACGGATTTTGCAGAGATTTGAAGGAAAAGCTGAATTCCGCCTTTAAGCTAATTCGGTGAGTACAGTTACCATTTCAAATGCCGATGTTGATTATAAACAAGTCAGAGTATTTAATTTGCTCCCTGAGGTAGAAAACTGATACTTAAAAGACGTATTATCTAAATATGGAGGCCTGGAGCAAATTCGTACTGAACTATGGTCAAGCCAACATAGATTGCAATGCTTTAGTAGTGTTCGTTCTGTCGATATGCATGCCAAACAAAACATTCCATCTCATAATTTGGATTGTGGTTACAAAGCGCACGCTATTTACCATGGACAGACTTTGACTTGTCACGTATGTAACGAAAGTGGGCATCTCCGGCAAAACTGTCCAAAAAAGGTGTTTGTATTGCAGAATGATTTACAGTAGAGTAAAAGGTTAATACTGACTGATCTTGTGACCGAAAAACAGATGACGGGTGGTGAAAGTTCCAGCATTACGAGAAATGTGGAGGACAGGCCACAAAATACACTTGAAGCATTTCCACCTTTACTTAGCAAAGACACTGTAGAAAAGTAGTATAGCCACTAACAAGAGACGTCGAACCTGTGACGGCAGTAGCACAGATGAAGAGAAAATCAACCTGTCGCTGAATGCTGAAGGTTAAATTCAGAAAACAGTACTGGAAACTACTGTTTCAGACAATATTGTCAGCATAGATTCAAATTCTGAGTCAAGTATATCAGTAGACAAATCGACTACGTCCCCATCAACCGAACAGGTCGAAATGACGTCACAGTCCCATTCTGTAGCTCTGGACGCGCCAGTAGATGGCAATGCGCGGGTCTTGGTGACGTCACAACCCAGCGCTGCAGTGCCGGTACGTCAATCAATGCAGACAGATGCACTCGCGGATGCAACTGAAAGCAAACATGACGAGGTAGCGAGCGATTGTCAACAACAGGAGACGTCACAGCCCTAATCCCACGACGAAGAAGCGGAGTTTTAGAGCAATAACACACAAACAGCAAATGAAAGTGATCACAGAAGTGAGCGGACATTGGAAGAATGTTTCAAAGGGCGTATGCGCCGCCTTCGGCAGACGAGCTGGTGGCACGAGACTGCCCCTCAGATTCACCGAAGGCCAGTGTCAATGCAAACCGTAATAAAAGTAAAAAGAAAGGTTCTAATGCAAACCGTGACGGCAGTCTCCCGTCAGATTCTCAGGAAGTATCCGGCATGGAATGGCATGAAATGATAGACTAGAGAAAAAAAGAGTCACTCCCCTATGTTACAGTCATATACGATTACCACGTTAACAATAACAGGATACAGTCGGATGTTAAAGTAGTTGCTCTGAAACAGATGCTGTATGAGTCAGCGACGGACATTGCTCTCCTACAGGAAGTGGTATCCCCACAATTAAATTTTTCTAATTACATTGATTTTTACAATATTTCCACTGAAATGAGTATTGGCACGGCCATTTTAGTTAGAGAAGGCATCGCCGTACACAACGTTGATAAATTAGAATCGGGGCGAGGAATTGGAATAAATGTGGCAGGTGTTTTGTCAATTTATATGCGCCTTCTGGCAGCAGTAATTGAGCTGCAAGAGCCACATTCTTCAATGAAAGCGTAATTTGTTTACTGAGGGAAAACCCCCTCCAACTTATAATCGGGGGAGATTTTAATCGTGTATTGAGTCCAAAGGATCAAATCCCCAACTTCAATTACTCAACTGACTTCAGAGGCCTTGTTCTTGATTTAAAGTTAAAAGATGCGTGGGAAATAAAATACCCAACAATGGTGAACTTCACTCATATTGTTGCGAATTCCTGTAGTAGAACTGACAGAATATACGTATCGGAAAATTTTGCAGACAAAGTACTGAAAACAGAAATTGTTCCCGTTAGTTTTACTGATCACAGTGCTTTGTTGACCTTGGTAAACTTAACACCACAACCTACCCGAAGAGTAAGAAGCCAGTGGAATTTAAATATATCGTTATTATCAAAAAAAGACTTAGAAGATGCCCTAACCAGAGTTTGGGAAATGTGTCTCCGTTCACTGAACAACTTTCCAAGTGTGATAGAATGGTGGATCCAACGAGCGAAACCGAAGCTAAGGAAAGGTTTCAATATCTTTTAGTATAGATATGGCCAGAGAAAGGAAACAGACTGCAGAATTCTACTACAGCGTACTAAGGGACCTCTACGATCAGACAGATGCAATTCCTACAAGATTCAAATGTCTGTGAAATCTTATGGGACTTGACTGCTAAAGTCATCAGTCCCTAAGCTTACACACTACTTAACCTAAATTATCCTAAGGACAAACACACACACCTATGGCCGAGGGAGGACTCGAACCTCCGCCGGGACCAGCCGCACAGTCCATGACTGTCCCTACAAGATTAAAAGGCATCAAGAAAATAAAATCAAAGCTAATAAGTCTGAAACGTAAGGAACTGGAGCAAAGTCAGTCACTGAAGATGAGACTGCTCCATTGTACCACCTTGTCAGACACGCCAAGAATAGAAGAAGTTTGATGGATCAACTTCAAATTGATGATGGTACCATAATCACCAACGACAAGGAAATAATTAAAGATATCTCAGCTTACTATGAACGTATGTATGCGTCATGGGAAACAAATGAAGAAGAATACGACGAGCTCTTTGGTACATATCTTCCACGAATATCGCGAGATGATGATGAGAACATTTCTTCGGACATCACCATGGAAGATGTATTAGAAATCGTGCGCAGCTCCCCCGCTAGGAAATCTCCAGGACCTGAAGGACTGCCCATTGAATTCTATAAACGATTTTGGACCCTAATAGGAGAAAAGTCCACCGAAATTGTCAATGAAGTCTTACAGGGAAAGCCAGTGCCTGCAGAGTTCAAAGAATGCAAAATCGTGTTGATCCCGAAGAACAGAGGCTGCAAAAAAAAAAAAAAAAAAAAAAAAAAAAAATAGAAAGCCTACGGCCGATTTCGCTTTTAAATTCGGATTTTAAAATTATAGCTCGAGTAATTAATAAGCGCTTTACACCATGCACCGCTGATATCATAGGCCAACAGTAGACTTGTGCTTTAAGAAGAACGATTTTAAAAACTGCGGATTTGCATCGCGATGTCATTGCGCTAACGCAGGCAAGTAACATAATCTGTGGACTGCTTTTCATAGACTTCCATAAGGCATTTGATCAAATTAATCACAAATACCTGATAGAGACAATGCGCCGAATGGACTTCCTGCCAAAAACCATCGACATCATCAAGAAGTTGGCAATGGGTGATACTGCACAAATTTCCGTTAACTGTCAACTGACAAAACAAATTGAAATAAAAAGGGGTGTTACCCAAGGAAGCCCATTATCCATGCTCCTGCTCGTTATATCGCTGGAATCTTTCCTGAGACAGCTAAAGCACAGACTGACAGGCATTACCATTCAAGGAACAAAGACCGTGGTAGGTGCTTACGCGGACAATGTAGGCGTAATCATCAGAGACCAAGCACATGTGACACAACTAGATACGGTATTTGCAAAATATTGTTCCGCATCAGGTGCTTGGATAAATGAAAACAAAAGTAAATTTCTAAATATAAAGCGGCTTGCTAACTTGCGCATTGAGTGGACGAACCATGTTAATGAACACTGATGTGAAGGTCGATGGCAGCATGTCATGACATCACACAAATGCAGGATGCTTTTCGATCGGTACCCCTGGGATTTGCAGTGGGATGATAGAGGCTAGCACGAGTGGGGTGGTTGTATCAATCTGGAACATTCTATAATAATTAGTACTCTAATACTTTAGTAAATAACTTTTACTTAACTTTCCCTGCTACTGCACTCCAGGAACATAACCAATAACAACTATCTTTCTTGAATACAAATGACTCATTAACAAGCATCAACTGGATTATACAAAAAACAAGATAACACAATTCTGGTATTATGTACGCAATACAATTGCGAACTAGAGGCTGCGAACCTATCGAGCTGAAGGCTATTCTAATTTGACTTCGCTCACTACCTGTAGCGGACTCGGCCGGTGCGGTCTGCAAGTCTCTGTCCGTGCCATACGGCGGCGCTGCAAGCTCCAGCGAGTCCACAGAGGTTGCAAGTGCTGGACCGCTATCGCTTATCGCAACCTCTAGTGTGGTGTCTAACGCTGACACCACGAACGCAAAGCTCTTGGAATAGCATTGACAACTTCGCTTTTAAAAATGATAGCAATAAATTGGCAGGAGGTGGTAAGAAAAATCAAGGAAGCTTTGATTGAAAACTGTCAACGTAGCATAGACCAGTTCCAGAGAATACTGTTTATCAACACGTATACTTTATCCAAGGCCTACTACGTAGCACAGGTTCTCCCCATTCCATAAATGGTGGCGAAGACGATCGTGTTCCACCTTAGCAAAGTTTTTGTGGAAAGGGGAATGTTTCGAGTGCCGGTGAAGGCAGCAGTTTTGGATCCAAGCAATGGAGGAATGGTACTAACCGACATCAAGTCTAAAGCGATGGCATTGTATGTCAAACCATCATGGAGCATAATGTGTATCGATCCAGGCTGCATTACAGCATCTCCCTCTCACTGGTGCACCATGTGTTCCCCCAAATTCCAAGATCATATTTCTTAGCCCATTAATGGACATGGGGTCTCTTCACAACTGCTCCTGACGGTGATATTCCTGCAATGCATCGCAATGCGTCAGCAATGCACCGTCTTTCGTTCAGTAGCCATTCCGTTTTGTGCGGATAGCTCCGTACTTAACAACCATATACAACGGCTCGTTCGACGAAAGGTGCGCACCCGAAGACTGGAAAGCTGCACAGGTCACACCATCACACCAATATTCAAGAAAGGGAATAGGAGTAATCCACTAAATTACAGGCCCATATCATTAACGTCGATATGCAGCAGGATATTGGAACACATATATTGTCTTCGAAAATCATGAATTATATCTAAGAGAACGGTCTATTGACACACAGTCAACATGCATTTAGAAAACATTCTAGTTAAACAACTAACTCTTTACTCACACGAAATGTTAAGTGCTATTGGCAAGGGATTTCAAATTGATTCCGTATTTCTAGATTCCCAGAAGGCTTTTGACACTGTACCACACAAGCGGCTTGTAATCGAATTGCCTGCTTATGGAATATCATCTCAATTATGCGACTTGGTTCATTATTTCCGGTCAGAGAGGCCACAGTTCGTAGTAACTGACGTAAAGGCGTCAAGTAAAACAAAAGTGATTTCTGGTGTTCTCCAAGAGAGTTCTATAGGCCACGGTGCTGTTCCTTATCTATATGAACGATTTAGGAGGCATCGAAGCAGCCGTCTTGGGTTGTTCGTAGATGATGCTGTCGATTGTCTAGTAAAGTCTTCAGAAGAACAAAAAGAATTGCAAAACGATTTAGAAAAGATGTTAATGGCGCGGAAATTGGCATCTGACCCTAAATTATGAAAAGTGTGAGGCTATCAATGTGAGTGCTAAAAGGAACCCTTTAAACATCGGTTACACGATAACTCGATCAAATCTAAACGCCGTAAATTCAACTAAATACTTAGGAATTACATTTACGAACAACTTAAACTGAAAAAAACGTATAGAAAGTCTTTCGGAGAAGGCGAACCAAAGATTACAATTTATTGGCAGAACAGTGAGAAGATGCAACAGGTCTGCTAAAGGGACTGCCTAAACTACGCTTGTCCGTCCACTTTTAGAATACTGCTGCGCGGTGTGGGATCCTTACGAGATAGGATTAACGGCATACATCGAGGAAGTTCGAAGAAGAGCAGCATGTTTCGTATTACCGATAAGTAGAACAGAGATTGTCACGTACAAGATAAAGGATTTGGCGTGGACACGATTAAAACAAAGGCGTTTTTCTTTGCAGCGGGATCTTCTCTCGAAATTCCAATCACCAACTTTCTTCTATGAATCCGACAATATTTTGTTGACGCTGACCTACATTGGAAGAAAACATCGTCATAATAAAATAATGGAAATCAAAGCTCGCACGGAAATATATGGGTGTTCGTTCTTTCCACAAGCTGTTCGAGAGAGGAATAATAGAGAATCATTTTAAAGGTGGTTAGATGAACCCTCTGCCAAGCACTTAAGTGTGATTTTTAGAGTATCCATGTAGATGAAAATGTAGATGAAAACTTCTACCTTCTTAATCCTTTACGCCAACAGTCATTTCACAAAATAAATCAATAAGCGTCTCTAAGCAACAAACAGTATACTGACGTCAAAACAGGAAACATTAGACATTCTGATGATTTTCACGGGTTTGCAGCCGGATTCCATCGTCCTGACGACAACACCATATTTCGGCGGATCATCTGGCCGCCATCTTCAGGTGAGATTGATTGTGCACTCAATCTCACCTGAAGATGGCGGCCAGATGGTCCGCCGAAATATCGTGTTGTCGTCAGGACGATGGAAGCCGGCTGCAAACCCGTGAAAATTATCAGTATTTGATACGCCGGGAAAATCGACGCTATCACATTAGACATTCTGACTGCTTACAGCGCCATAGTTCCAGCTGTTGGCAGAAGTGGAAAAAAATGGTTCAAATGGCTTTGAGCACTATGGGACTTAACTTCTGAGGTCATTAATCCCCTAGAACTTAGAACTACTTAAACCTAACTAACCCAAGGACATCACACACATCCATACCCGAGGCAGGATTCGAACCTGCGACCGTAGCGGTCGCGTGGTTCCAGACTGTAGCGCCTAGAACCACACGGTCACACCGGCCGGCGCGGAAGTGGAATTATTATTTTTTCAGCACACTCCGAGAGGGCGGCGATTAATTAACATGCCTACGATGTTTCAGTGTCCTGCGACGTGTACAGCCCCCACTGCAGCACTTGGAATACCGATAGTTTAATTGTAACCACGTATCTGGTAAGGATTCCACACCTCACAGCAGTACTCCAAAATAGGGCGGACAAGCGTATTGTACGTCTCTTTAGTAGATCTATTGCATCTCCGGAGTGTTCTGCCAGTAAATCGCAGTCTTTGGTTCGCTTTCCCCAGAGCATTTCCTATGTGCTCTTTCCAGTTTAAGTTGTTGGTGATTGTAATTTTGTAGGTATTTAGTTGAATTTACAGCCTTTAGATTTGATTGATTTATCGTGTAACCGAAGTTTAACGGATTCCTTTAGGCACTCACGTAGATGACATCACACTTTTCATTGTTTAAGTTCAACAGCCAATTTCCGCGCCATACAGATATCTTTTCCAAATCGTCATTGCTTTTGTTGTTCTGATAACTTTGCAAGGCGATAAACGACAGCATCATCTGCAAACAAATTACGGTAGACATAATTCAGGGCTGCCAGATGAGAATATGGATCGCGTTTCTAAAATGGTTCAAATGGCTCTGAGCACTATGCGACTTAACTTCCGAGGTCATCAGTCTACTAGAACTTAGAACTAATTCAACCTAACTAACCTAAGGACATCACACACATCCATGCCCGAGGCAGGATTCGAACCTGCGATCATAGCGATCGCGCGGCTCCAGACTGTAGCGCCTAGAACCGCACGGCCACTCCGGCCGGCGGATCGCCTTTCTCTCGAAAACGAACCAGGTGGTAATGAACACTGCACTATCAATTCATTATTGCTGAATGGATCACAAACTGAGTCCAACCGGCAGTTGCAGCCATTGGGACCACTACACCGCCACGTATGGCTATGCTCCTGTCTTGAAAAAGTTGAGTAGAGAGTGTAGTGGCGCTTTGTTGTCTTCAGTGATGATGAAACTTCCCCTTTGAACAATTTTACATGACTGTGCTTAAACTGACACACAATATTTTGTTAGCGCAACGCAATCTGACTTTCAAAATTCCCTACAAAAGAATGGCCCTGACTAACATTAAACTATACCTTTCACAAATCACTTACCTCACAAAAATCTTCGCTGCTCAAGCTACTGCAATACAGCGAGCGCCACTACTGCCAACTAAATAAAAGATTCAAATTATGGAAGGCACTAACTACTGATAGGGATAGTTAGCAAATGAAAGATATTAGTAAAGAACAAACAATGTATTTACCTTGATATCATCATATATAAATATAGCAGTTCATGACAAATTTCAAAACTCCGCCATCTCTCTCCCCACATCCACCACTGCTGGCGGCTCACCTCCAACTGCGCAACACTACGCGCTGTTCACATCCAGCTGCCGCTGCCCAACACTACAATGGCAGACAACAATGCAAAGCAGACACAGACTGCCCACAGCACAGCCAGTGATTTTCATACAGAGGTGGCGTTACCAGTAAAAAAACCTAAACAGCCTACTTACAATGAAAATAAGTTGTCTGTATGTGGTTGATAGACGTACACTACACGTGTGTGGCGTAGATCTGATGAGCTGCCTATTCCACAGTGTATTCGCCCACGAGACATATGTGCGATCCCAAGCTCCATGGTGTGTGGGACCATAAGTTACAACTCGCGATTACATCTGACGTTTCTTCAGTTTAAAATAACCAGTTTCCGCTGCATTGCACAGACTTTTACCCCCATGCTGCCGCCATTTCTTCGACAGGAAGGTGATGTGCTTTTTCAGCAGGACAATGCGCTTCCAAATACGGCTGCTGCGACGCTACGTGCTCTTCATGGTGTACAACGGCCCTGGCAAGAAAGATTATCAAATCTCACCCCCAATTAACACGTATGGGACATGATGAAGAGGGATCTTAGTTGTTCACCAGCCCCTGCGAGAACTATTGTCGCATTGCAACAAAAGTCTCTATATGGTTGGGACTACCCCAAGATGCCATTCCACAGCATTGTGATCTTTGGCATGCGAGAATACACACCTGCGTTGCTGGCAGATGGGGATACACTCTATTGATGTGATTGATTGGGCACCCTTTACATGTGTGTTTCATTTGTTCTGAATGCGTATCATGTACTACATTACTACCTGCCACTTCACTTCTCAAGTAAAACTGCCTTATCCTTGAGGGTGTCGCCTTTTTTCCGGCAATGTATGTGAGCTTCTGGCTGATCTAAGAATGTATTGATTCCATGCTCTACTGTTTCTTCTGGGTGGACTTGGGTTTAAAAAAAATGTAAAATAAATATTACGATAAATTTTATAAATAATCGACAAGTACGCCAAAGAAGAAGAGATAGAACTACAATGGACATGTTATTCCATGGACTCTTGCGTTTCAATGCATGAACTATCTTTCCTTTGTCATTCGCTTATCTTATCTGCTTGGATTCGGACCTAAGAGGACGTTCTTGTGTAAAGCTCATCTTGCTGTACCAGCTGATAATGTAAGTTGTACTTGTTGTTGTTGTTGTTGTTGTTGTCTTCAGTCCTGAGACTGGTTTGATGCAGCTCTCCATGCTACTCTATCCTGTTCAAGCTTCTTCATCTCCCAGTACTTACTGCAACCTACATCCTTCTTAATCTGCTTAGTGTACTCATCTCTTGAACTCCCTCTACGATTTTTACCCTCCACGCTGCCCTCCAATGCTAAAGTTGTGATCCCTTGATGCCTCAGAACATGTCCTACCAACCGGTCCCTTCTTCTTGTCAAGTTGTGCCACAAACTCCTCCCCAATTATATTCAATATCTCCTCATTAGTTATGTGTACTTAAAAGCCAAAAAATATAATGGTTAATTTGTCAAAAGAATTTTGTGTATGTGGTCAATCTATTGTTAGTCTGATAACTAGACTGTCTTAAGTAGATATTGGCCTTAACAAAGAATTTTCATTGTTAGGCGCCATCTTAGAGAAATCTTTAACATTTTTCTTTTAGCTCAGCTACGAGACGTGCCGTCAGTTTATTTCAGATCCCACGAGGCCGGAGGCAGCTACTAATAATTTAACAATTTTATGTACAGATTTTCTTTATATAACGAGATAACATCCCAGGCAGAAAAGGTGTGGTTACAGGATTCCAGTTCCATTATAGGATTTCATTTGTAGATGCTACTTTTGTTATCTTACGTTGGGGAATCGAGACGAAACCACGATAAGTTACGTATTACAGTAGTGTTTATCGAACAGACTTGGCAAATATTCTCTGGTGCAACAAGCACACGACTTCTCACTAACCTGGAATAATGTCTCTGGTGTTGGGAAATGAGAAAAGGACAATTAATTATAGACGATTGCGTAACTACCCTGAGAACTGAGCTAGTTTACTGAGTGCTTATACACGTCGGGCTAAATTAAACAACATATTACACTGTTAATAATATTCCTACATTAGTTATTTCTCTTTTATGCTGAGCCATTGCATTAATGTGTGTTTCTTTTTTGATTAAGTCACGGCTCAAATCTTTATTTTATTACATTACACTAATAGTCACAAAACAAATTAAAATTTTTATTTTATTACATTACAATACCAGTTCAGACTTTCACGATCTCAGCGCATAGCTTCGTGTTCATCAACAAATTTTTGTAGTATGTAATTGTCATTACGTGCAAAAGTTCTTCCATGTACCCAAAACCTAATTATACTGATATTTTATCCGTGTCTGTGAAACAGAGGGAGGAATTTATTTCGTAACAACGCTGATACGGTACATAAGCGCACTTGATGGACGTTATTCTCAGTTCATTCTACTCTTCCGCCTAATAAACGCCCCGCTTAAAAGGCTAAATGAACCACTTTCCTTGAGATAACACCGCCAGGCTCGGCGGATACACTTTGTGCGCCGTTGAACCAGAAGGAGACACCCTGCTGGCTACGGGATGCGGCAGCTGTTCCCGGCGGGCGCAGGAAATTGTGGACCGTCTTAAGTTCGTCTTACGGAATTCCCTACAGATGTACCCCCTCCCTCTATCCCCTCTCCTCCCTCCCCTAACCCCCCCCCCCCTTCCCACAGCGCACTTTAGTTGTCAACTGCACGCTCCGAGCTTCCAGGAAGCGTTCCCAACGATCGGTTTTTAAGCGGACTGGAGGCTCAAACTTCGCAGCAACTCCCGACTGGAGAAGCAGTTTATTACTCTACCGCGTAACATTAGTACCGTATATGGAATCTAAATAAGCGGATTACGTACTTCAAATCACCTAACAAAATTTTATATTTTAACAAATTCACTGTTAAAAGTATTTGTTGTATGTTTATTGTCTTTGTATAAAAAGTGGACAACCAAAAAAGGTGCGAGACACCCTAAGTCAACCTGTATTCTGAAACAGACACATGTTTAGTGTTTTATTCACAGAAGCTAGCAGAAATTCTAGAACCATGCTTTATGCGTCTACTTTGAATTAAATTTTCTTGTGTGTTTCGATTGGTTCGACTCATAACCCATGTCCGCCATCTAGATATGTTTTCTACAACCACGAACTCGATAACGTGTTTTGTAAAAGACAGCAGGGTCGCCTTTGAATGTAAAAACTATTTACACACAGAATGAATGCATGAATAACATTAAACCACTACACATGATTACTGTGCTAATGGCATTTAAGTGACCATTTGTAGTGATTTAATATTATTTGTGCAAAAGCTGACAAAATAGCTCTGAGCACTATGAGACTTAACTTCTGAGGTCATCAGTCCCCTAGAACTACTTAAACCTAACTCACCTAAGGACATCACACACATCCATGCCCGAGGCAGGATTCGAACCTGCGACCGTAGCGGTCGCGCGGTTCCAGACTGTAACGCCTAGAACCGCTCGGCCACCCCGGCCGGCAAGCTGACAAATACTCTTTCTGTGCACGTGGTGCCAATATACGTACATGTTAGATACTTTTAAAGTTTCGATATGCGCTGAGGCGCAATTTTCGCAATACTCTATTTGTTAATCGCCACGCGATCGAAACTGAAATACTGGATGATCTTATCAATAAACAGTTTTACAGCCAAAGATAACCATGATGAATTTAAAAAAAAGGAAAATAAAGACTCAGAATCCAACCTACGAATAATTAATTGCTAATGTGTATTACGCATTCCAGCCGTTGCCTGTTTCTCCTCTTTTTCTCCTTCACAGCTCCTGACATTGTCAGTTGTTTCTATACAGCTTAGCACAGCTGTAACTGTCTACCTCTGTTTCTAGCGTTATCCTCAATTTTGGGATCCACTATGAATACGAACTCCATCGCTCTGGATTTAGTGCTATTATCCTCTTTGTTGAAAGTATTTCTATCGCCTCACTATTTAACATAATGCAGGAAGAAAAAATACACACACTGGTCTTCTACATCTTCGTCTACATCTACATGTGCACTATATCTACATCTGCTCTGCAGTTCACACTTAAATGTCAGGCAGAGGGTTCAGAACCACTTTCAGTGGGAAAAATGAACACTTTCCGTGAGAGCTTTGATTTCTCTTATTTTGCCGGCCGGAGTGGCCGTGCGGTTGTAGGCGCTACAGTCTGGATGTTAAGTCCCATTGTGCTTAGTGCCACTTGAACGATTTGACACGACAATGCGCGGCCTCATAGAGCGCGAGCTGTGGCTGCTCTGTTCGGTCAATGGGACTGGGAAGTATTGTACCAGCCACCATACTCCCTGGGCTTAAGTACTTGTGACTTTGATTTGATTCCGAAGATGAGGGAACTACTTCGTGGCATTCACTTCAGAACTGTTCCAGAGACTCGACAGGCAGTAGACCGCTCCATTCCCACCATCAACAGAACAGGCTCTACTAACGGTATACTACGCCTTCCACATCGCTGGCAACAGGTTCTACACAACGCTGGTGACTACTTTGAAGCACAAATCCAGGTACAAACATTAACACTTTTGTATCGGTTGTGAATAAATAGTTGCCACTATTTAAGTTCCAACACTCGTCTAACAATCCCTTCCGAATATCATATCACACAATTACAAAAGTAAATAAATATTGTGTTCCAAACGGTATAGAAAGGTAGTCCCGTTTGAGACAAGCTTTTTCTAAGACACTTGAATTTGCACATGATTAACGCAGAGACGTATCCGGGTCACTACGTGTTCAAAAAAGAGGGCAAAGACCCAGTCTTCTGCACGTGAAGTCCACATATTAAAGCTAACGCGAAAAAGACACGATTTTACCTGTCTTCAATGTTATCGTGGATCCCACTCATTTGAGTCCCCGATGGTCTCACTGTTATACCGACGGTTGCTGGGCGAATGTGTGCATATCAAATACAGATGTCTGAATACTGCTTCCTACAGAGTGCTGGCCATGGCGAAGGACGAGAAGACAGTGCCTTTATATTTCAAATGCAATTCGTGCCTAGCGCGCGAATTGCGGTGAAACCTTTGGTCTGCGCTTTTTTTTATTTATTTTTTTTATTTTTTTTTTTTTTTTGTGGCAAAGGGCAAAGATGCATCGCTCTCACGAACTTATACGTAGAGCGTTGTTCCGCGAAGTATAAAAGGCGCTCACTGCAAAATAGTTGCCTTTCAAATTGACATCCCTGACAGCAACGATGGGTCTAACCAGAAGGGCATCGAGCCGAGTTGAATTTGCATAACGAATTCGGGCTCGCCATTTCATGTTGTTTCAACTCTACGCCAAGTTCATATCAATTGTAATGACTGGCGATTGGCGGCTTACTGCTGCGTGGCATGGACTCAGCATGTCTTTGACAGTCCCCTGCCGATAACTGAGCCATGCTGCCCCTATAGGCGTCCATAATTGGCAATGTGTTCCCAGTGCAGGATTTTGTGCACGAGCTGACCTCCCGACTATGTCCCATACATCTTCTATAAGATTCATTCCAGTCGATCAGATGGCCAAATCATTCGCTCGAATTGTCCAGAACGCTCTTCAAATCGTTCACGAACAGTTGTGGCGCAGTAATATGGTGTATTGTCATCCATAAAAATTCTATCATTGATGGCAACATTAAGTCCACGAATGGCTGCAAATGGTCTGCGAGTAGCCGAACATAACCATTCCCAGTCAACGATCGGTTCAGTTGGACCAGATGACCCAGTCCATTCCATGTAAACAGAGCCCACGTCATTATGGAGCCACCACGAGCTTGCACAGTGTCTTCTCTCAACTTGGGTTCATGGCTTCGTGGAGTCTGCGCCACACTCGAATCCTACCATCATCTCTTACCAACTGAAAACGGGACTCATCTGATCAGGCAACGGTTTTCCAGCCGTCTAGTGTTCAACCGCACGCGATGTTGTGCTGTTAATAAAGGCATTAGCGTCGGTCGTCTGCTGCCATACTCCATTAACGCCAAATTCCGCCGCACTGTCCTAAGGGTTATATTCATCGTATGTCTCACATTGATTTTTATGGTTATTTCACGCAGTGTTGCTTGTCTGTTAGCATTGACAGATCTAAGCAGATGCCACCGCTGTTCGTCATTAAGTGAAGGCCGTCGGCCACTGTTGTCCGTGTGAGAGGTAATGCCTCAAATTTGGTATCTCACCGTGCTGTTGAAACTGTGGATTTGGGAATTTTTAATTCCCTATCGATTTCCGAAATGGAATGTTCCATGCGTGTAGCACAGAACTACCATTCCGTTCAACGTCTGATAATTCCGGTAATGCGTCCATGAAAACTTTTCACTTGAATTACCAGAGTATACTACCATTTTACACCTTGTGTACGCGATACTACACCGCCATCTGTGTACGTGCATATTGCTATCCCATGACTTTCATCATCTCAGTTTATGGTCTTGTGTTGCTGAAAGATAATGTTATGGAGACCAGCTTCTTCTCTGGCCTTAACACGTCAGGAACACCTGCGGTCCAAATCACCGTCTATGTGAACCCGAGATGATCATCTTGTGTACCCACTGGCATCCAATTCCAGTAAGTGCTGGGCCTGACGAATACCATCTGTCAACGTCACTTCTCTCGGAACCCACGTTCGCTCATATGTCTATTGTGATGTGCGCCTGCTTAGGCAGCCGAAGTTCCCCGGACGGGCCTCCCGGCCAACAATCCCAGACGCTCATTACATTTCTGTCCTGATGCTATAGTCAGAACCAAGGCTCCTCTGAATCGACTCCAGTATCCAGTGTCATTGGGTGCTCCGCTGTTCTTACTGCTGCAGTGCAACAATGGTCGACATGCAGTCTGTGGTGCCTCATACGTAGTTGACTGTCGTGGAATCTCAACCAAAACGAGCGGCAGTATCACGGAATGAAGTAACACAGTCAAGCCTCTCGTATTGGCACGCACCCTCACTTTGTGTCACATTAGCCTAGTACATGTGACACAAGTAGCAAAAGGAAAAGTCTGTCCACGTACTTATCGGTGCATTCCGTTACATAACTGTTGTGTCAAAAACATGTAAACTGCAGTCTTCATAGGCACTTGTTTGTGAATGTTTCTCCTTCTTACACGAGGCACAACACGATCTCATTATAAAGAACCCAGAATGTTTCTTGCATACCGCCTTCATGATGTTATAGTTTTAATTACCATCAACTCATATCCCTGTCGTACGTTACGAGTGCATCGAAATCTGAAGAGGCTACATATTCCATTTGCTAACGGAGCACTATCAGACTGGTGATGTGATATTGTCATGTGCTGGAGGTTTACGTAAGCTGAAGTAGGGTTCTAGATATGTCTCAGTCACCTATAATTTGCCCAACTGTGATTTCATACTTAACTTTAACTCGTCTCCAAATATAAACTGCTGACCTTTGCCGTTGGTTGTCAACAAGCCTGAGGAGAACATAACAGCGTTATTTAGGTGGGAGGTAACTTCAGTTTTTATTTGATAACCAGTATTTGGAATACGTTCTGTTCATGAGTAGCCGTCTCTCCCCCCTGGTAGCTAACTTATTTATGAATCTGAAAAAAGTAAGCTCTTAAAACCGACGACATCGTGGAGATTTGTCGACGAGACTTTCACAATGTCGCCTCACGTGAGACTCAGTTGTTGGAGTTTTTGGAGCACTTTAATACCATTCATTCAATATCAAGAGCGGGAGAACAATGCCTGACTATTGTTTCCTGATGTACTAGCTCCGCGGGACACAGTACGATGGATGTCTAAGGCATTGCAAGTACTGTAAGTCCAGCCACACCGATTTCTTCTTCCAAACGTCCAGCTGCCATCATGCTTGCCACTTCACGAGTGTACTTTAAATTTTAGTTCACAAGGCCTGTTTGTTGCCTTCGCTGGAAACCTATAGGACCACGAGGCAGTGTTCAGGAAAAGTTTATCTACGTAACTTCAGGTTAAGAGAGCTATGCAAGCA
This sequence comes from Schistocerca serialis cubense, assembly GCF_023864345.2. NCBI lineage: Eukaryota > Metazoa > Arthropoda > Insecta > Orthoptera > Acrididae > Schistocerca > Schistocerca serialis. The sequence goes on from NC_064645.1 coordinate 160,504,495, forward strand.
AAAACGTCAGACAAATTAAAAGGTAGAGGAAATGGGAAGAGATGTAAAGCTTACGACATTTCTTGCGTACGTGGGAAATATTTCTTAAAACACTTCTAGAATTATGAAGAAGTGCGTGTGCGTGTGTAGTTTACGGACGCTCGTCGGCGAGGCTATCAGAGCCGTTGTACACATTAAAACAATCGAATGTGGATAAAATTATGAAAATTTTTGTCACGCAGTGAGGATGAAACCCATAGAATGACACTCATGCACTCACTCCCACATTTCTCACTTTGACCCACACAAACATTCATTTCACATGCCTTAACACAATGGAGAAAGGTGAAAGATGGCATAACTGAGATTAAAACAGGAGTAAAATGACAGAGCAGCTAGCCGGCCTCAGTGGCCGCACGGTTCTAGGCGCTTCAGTCCGGAACGGCGCGACCGCTACTGTCGCAGGATCGAATCCTGCCTCGTGCATGGATGTGTGTGATGTCGTTATGTTAGGTTTAAGTAGCTCTAAATCTAGGGGACTGATGACCTCAGATGTTAAGTCCCATAGCGCTCAGAGCCATTTGAACCGTTTGACAGAGGAGCTAAAATAAAGGCACATGAAAATATAACTGTCTGTCCACTTAGACACTTTAAAAACATGTCCTAAAAGTTCTGGAAGTAAGTTTTACAAATCACAAAACCTTGATACTCTCACCATATTCGTTTGAACATTCCTTAAAATAGAGGACAGATCTGTCGGCAAGTCTACCTCTGCCCACTGGTCGGAAAATAACAGTCTATTAAAATATGGCGCACGGGGATCTACACGCCACAAGCATCACACGTTTGAGGGTGCTCTCGCCAGAGCAAGAAGCCGTGCGTGTTAGGACTGTGGCCTGTGTGAAGACTAGTAAGGATAACCTCGTCTCGTCTGCGTAGGTACACCTGGGCTGCGTTGTGGGCTTTACTGGACTGAGTTTGTTGTCTGTTACTTCCAGCCACTCTTCTCCCAATCGACGCGTGATTGCACCTCAACAGCGAGACGACAGCATGCAGGACTATGGCACACTGAACTAGCTGAGGATCGCTACATCCTAGTTCGCTGCTAAAGTCGCCCTTTCGTTCTCCGCAATGTCCATGTACCCTGTAATGTGATATTATGCCAACCGACCAAGAAGGTAATTATTCTGAGATCTGTGACAGATGATGGCCGGCCGCTGTGGCCGAGAGGTTCTAGGTGCTTCAGTCCGTAACCGCACTGCTGCTACGGTCGCAGGTTCGAATCCTGCCTCGGGCATGGACGTGTGTGATGTCCTTAGGTTAGTTAGATTTGAGTAGTTCTAAGTCTAGGGGACTGATGACCTCAGATGTTAAGTCCCATAGTACTTAGAGCCATTTGAACCATTTGAAAGATGATGTGTTTCTATGAAAGGTAAGCGTCTAGGAATTTCTTTTATACATGGATGAAAATTGTGTAGGACAAGCCACACACGCTGCACAAGAACGGCACGCCCACCCGCTACAGCCAAACGAAACTACTATTTATTTATTTATTTATTTATTGTTCCGTGGGACCAAATTAAGGAGAAGTCTCCATGGTCAAGGAACGAGTCAATACATGAAATTATAACACGATAGTAGAAACAGATAAAATAAAATATAAGAAACATATTCAGGCGACAAGTCGTAAGTTTAAATAAAGAAAATCAACAATGTAACACTGGAATTTGCTTAATTTTTCAGCTCTTCCAGGCGATCCTCGACAGAATAGAAGGAGTGAGCCATGAGGAAACTCTTCAGTTTAGACTTAAAAGTGTTTGGGCTACTGCTAAGATTTTTGAGTTCTTGTGGTAACTTATTGAAAATGGATACAGCAGAATACTGCTCTCCTTTATGCACAATAGCCAAGGAAGTGCATTCCACATGCAGATTTGATTTCTGCCTAGTATTAACTAAGTGAAAGCTGCTAACTCTCGGGAATAACCTAATATGGCTAACAACAAACGACATTATAGAAAATATATACTGTGAGGGCAATGTCAGAATTCCCAGACTATTGAATAGGGGTCGACAAGAGGTTCTCGAACTTACACCACATATAGCTCGAACAGATCGTTTTTGAGCTAAAAATACCCTTTTTGAATCAGAAGAATTACCCCAAAAAATAATACCATACGACATAAGCGTATGAAAATATGCGAAGTAGATTACTTTTCGTGTTGAACTGTCACTTATTTCAGATACTGTTCTAATGGTAAATAAAGCAGCATTTAGTTTCTGAACAAGATCCTGAACATGGGCTTTCCACAACAGCTTACTATCAATCCGAACGCCTAGGCACTTGAACTGTTCCGTCTCGCTTATAATATGCCCATTCTGTCTGATCAAAATATCGGTTCTTGTTGAATTGTGAGTTAGAAACTGTAAAAACTGAGTCTTACTGTGATTTAGCATAAAATTATTTTCCACAAGCCACGAACTTATTTCATGAACTACATTACTTGATACTGTTTCAATATTACACACAAGATCCTTCTCTACCAAGCTGGTGTCATCAGCAAACAGAAATATTTTTGAATCACCTGTAATACTAGAAGGCATATCATTTACATAAATAAGAAACAGCAGTGGCCCCAGCACCAACCCTTGGGGAACACCTCACTTAACAGTGCCCCAATGGGACTGAACATCACTACCACTCTCAATATTGCGGAGAATTACCTTCTGCTTTCTGTTCTTAAATTAAGAGGCGAACCAATTGTAAGCTACTCCCCTTACTCCATAATGGTCCAACTTCTGCAGTAATATTTTGTGGTCAACACAGTCAAAAGCCTTCGTTAAATCAAAGAAAACACCTAGTGTTCGCAACCTTACAGAGAAAAGAGAATATAGCATTTTCAGTTCTTAAACCATTTCTAAAACCAAACTGTACATTTGACAGCAAATTATGTGAATTTAAATGTTCCAGTAACCTTGTATATACAACCTTCTCGATAACTTTAGCAAACACCGATGGCATAGAAATAGGTCTAAAATTGTCAACATTATCAATGTCTCCCTTTTTATAAAGTGGCTTCACTACCGAGTACTTTAATCGGTCAGGAAACCGACCACTCCTAAAGGAAAAGTTACAGATATGGCTAAGTACTGGGCTAACATACGTAGAACAATACTTCAATATTCTGCTAGATACCCCGTCATATCCATGAGAGTTCTTGGTCTTCAGTGATTTCTTTATTAACTCAATCTCCCTCTTGTCAGTGTCATGGTGGAGCATTTCAGGTAACAGTCTCGGAACCCTTTTTCTAAAAGCGCTATATGATTCCCTGTTGGGACTAGATTTCTATTTAGTTCACCTGCTATATTCAGAAAGTGGTTATTAAATACTGTGCATATATGCGACTTATCAGTAACACGGACATTCCCACTACGCACTGATTCTATATCCTCGACCTGTCTCTGCAGACCAGCCACTTCCTTTACGACTGACCATATGGTTTTAATTTTATCCTGAGACTTAGCTATTCTATCTGCATACCACATACGTTTTGCCTACCTAATAACATTTTTGAGCACCTTAAAATACTGTTTGTAATGGGCTGCTGTATTTAGATTTTGACTGATTCTAACGTTTTGATATAATTGCCACTTTGTTCTACAAGATATTCTCATCCCTCTAGTCAGCCACGCAGGCTGCCTGTTTGTGCTAGTACCCTGTTTTGAACGTTCTACCGGAAAGCCACTTTCAAAGAGCACGAGAAAAGTCTTGAGGAAAGCATTATATTTATCGTCTACTGTATCAGCACTATAAACATCTTGCCACTCTTGTTCCTTGATAAAGTTTACATAGGTCTCTACAGCAACTGGATCAGCTTTCCTAAACAGTTGATAACTATATTTAACATGCGTTGCAGCACAAAAATCTTTTAGAGTTAAAATTTGTGCATCATGATCTGAAAGGCCATTCACCTTTTTTGCTACCAGAATGCCCTTCTAGTAATGAGGAATGATCAAAAATGTTGTCTATGGCTGTTCTACTGTTCCCTTGCACTCTCGTTGGAAAGAATACGGTTTGCATAAGATTATATGAATTAAGGAGGTCCACCAGCATCCTTTTCCTTGCACAATCACTTATACAATTAATATTGAAGTCACCGCATATAACGTACTTTTTGTATTTCCTATAAAGTGAACCAAGAACCTCCTCTAGCTTTAGCAAAAACATTGTGAAATCGGGATCTGGGGATCTATAAATAACAACAGTTAGAAGTTTAGGTCCACTAAATTTAATCATACCTGCCCAACATTCAAACACCTTTTCAGTGCAGTACTTTGAAACATCAATTGACTCAAATGGGATGCCGTTTTTCACATACATGGCTACTCCCCCACACCGCAAAGAGCTCCTAGAAAAGCTGCCAGCCAACCTGTATCCTGGTAAAGGAAGCCTCTGAATTATCTCCTTATTTAAGAAGTGTTCAGATATACTAATAATTTCAGAGTCAACATCTATAAGCAGTTCACTAAAATTATCTCTAATACCTTGTATACTTTCATGAAATATACTAATTCCCTCATTACTCGGATACCTAAGCTTTATCGAAAGTGGTTCCGTTGTTAGAGAGACTTCCCTTAAGCAGGAAAACCTATCAGCTCACTTCGATCTAAAAAAGGTGCAGCTACAAGCTGATAACTGGCATAGAACAGCTAAAACGAGGGTATACATCTCGACAATGCATGGAAACCTGCAATTATATATCTGCGCTCTCAAAGGAATTTGGTGCTTGGTATTCCGACAGGTACCAGCAACTTTACGATTAACCAGTAGGCTGATGAGCACTGTTGATTTGTAATTGGTTCAAATGTCTCTGAGCACTATGGAACTTAACATCTGAGGTCATCAGTCCTCTAGGACTTAGAACTACCTACACCTAACTAACCTAAAAACATCACACACATCCATGCCCGAGGCTGGATTCGAACCCGCGACCGTAGCGGTCACGCGGTTTCAGACTGAAGCGCCTAGAACCACTCGGCCACACCGGCCGGCGATTTGTAATTGCTCCACGGTTATTTGTACTCGTCGTTTGCAACATTTTCGTCTTTGAAGCGTAATTTTTATCTGTAACGTGCTTTTTTGCCGATTACCTGTGTGTTTTCCGTTACATATGCAATTTTACTCACAGTATAGCTTTAAATCCCGTGATTTTAATACATTGTTGCTATGGTCTGCATTCCGAAGATTGGTTCGATGTACATCTCCACGCTGCTCTATGCAGTCCACTTTTCTTCACCTCTGGATAACTACTGTAACCTACATCCATTTGAAGCTTCGCACTGTAGTCTCCCTAAACAGTTTTTACCCTCACACTTCCCTCCATCGTGAAACTGACGATTCCTTGATGCCTCTGGTTGTGTTCCATCAACTCATCCCTTATTTTAGTCAAGATGCGACGTAAGTTTCTTTCCTCTCAGACTCGACTGAGAATCTCGTCATTGGTTATTCTGTTTACCCATCCAGTCTTTAGCGTTGCCCTGTAGCACCAAATTTCAAAATCTTCTATTCTCTTATCCGAACTATTCATCGCCCACGTTTGACTTCTGTAAGATGCTACACTCTGGACAAGAACATTGAGAAAAAGCTCAACCTCTTGAATTTATATTTGATGTTAAGAAATTTCCCTTTTTTAGAAATTCTTTTCTTGCCATTGTTAGTGTGTATATTGTATCGTCTCTACTTGGACCATCAGTAACTACCTATCTGCATAAATAATAAAACTCATCCGATGCTTTCAATGTTTCATTTCCTAACCTAATTTCGACATGCTTCTCAGAGAAAACTTACGGGAGGATCACTTAGAACTGCGCTTACTAATCAAATGCTTAAAAAAGTATCCTTCTTAAACATAAACCTACAATAATTTCAGTAATGTTTTCCCCTAAATAATACCACGGAAAAATTAAACAGTATCGTGATTTAACAGCAGTTGGGACCCAATTGTGCCTGCTAAGGAAAGTCCTACCAGCTTTCTAGAACAAACTATAGTCAGAAGATAAGATGCCTTAACTCGACCGAGCGAGATGGCGCAGTGGTTAGACACTGGACTCGCATTCGGCAGGACGACGGTTCAATCCCGCGTCCGACCATCCCGATTTAGGTTTTCGGTGATTTCCCTAAATCGCTCTAGGCAAATGCCGAGATGGTTCCTTTGAAAGGGCACGGCCGATTTCCTTCCCCCTCCTTCCCTCATCCGATGAGACCGGTGACCTCGATGTCTGGTCTTCTTCCCCAAGAACCCCCCCCCCCCCCCTTAACTCGATTTTAATAATAAAATACTTTCATTCTCTCACAAAACTGCAAATAAAGTAATCGCTTCAAAAAATGCTGAGCAGTCTCGACCTCTATTAATAAAAAAAATAGAAACAGTGAAATTAATTGAAATATCGTGTGGCTAGGGCCTCCCGTCGCGTAGATAGGTCGTCTGGTGCAAGTCATTTTAGTTGACGTCACTTCGGCGACTTGCGTGTCAATGAGGAGGAAACGATGATGAAGACAGCACAACACCCGGTCCCTGAGCGGAGAAAATCTCCGACGCAGCCGGAAAACGAAACCGGGCCCCGCAGCATGCCATTCTGTCGCGCTGACCACTCAGCTATCGAGGCGGACGATAGAAAGCGTAAGAAAGCATTCCATTACCTTGTTTTACTTTTTATGAAGAGCATCTTATTTTTAGCATCTCAATCTATCAGGTGCACTTTGATACTCGGTACTCAGTCACCGACTCGTCATTAAGATGGTTGTAAGGTTCACAGACGAAATACCGCGAAAGGAAGTATTGATGTACCGCATGTAAGCACAAGAAATGATAAAATATTTTGGCCACAGGGAAAACTTTAATAACCATATCGTACTACGGTATTTGAAGAGCTATGGACATGAGAGTACTTGACCTTAATCCTGAATGACAAAGCAGTGAGTGTAGAATAATGATAAAAGAGCAAGTTAACGTACCATTCAGTCACACCAGCTAAAGTATACATCCCACTTTTGAAAACGAATCACTCCACTTATGTAAATGATGGTACTAGAAAATGTACCGAATCTTACTAGATTCAGTAAAAAGTTTTAAAATTGTGTAGGAATTTTATGTTTTTATTCATTCTTTAGCTTTATCAAATGGTTCAAATGACTCTGAGCACTATGGGACTTAACATCTCAGGTCATCAGTCCCCTAGAACATAGAACTACCTAAACCTAGCTAACCTAAGGACATCACACACATCCACGCCCGAGGCAAGATTCGAATCTGCGACCGTAGCGGTCGCGCGGTTCTAGACTGAAGCGCCTAGAACCGCTCGGCCACCAGCGACATAACCTTCAGTTGCGTAAATATACTGTTCCGTAACATACGGCAAAAGATAAATTTTACGACGTACGATTCAATGAACAATAAATTAAACTGATTACACATATTTAAATTGGTAGAAATCGAAACACACAGCTAAAACGAGTCTGTGCAAAAATATAATATTGGGCAGCTCTGTACTGTAGTTCATGCTACACGCACTACACTATTTCCGCTCTCCGGTTTTCCTCCCACTTCTCAACGTTCCGTCCAAGTTCCGCCTTCCATTTATCTCTGTGTGTGTGGAGCGTGGGCGTGGGACGGAGAGGTGGGGGAGGGTTGGGTGATGTGTCTTAGTGCGTGCTGCGTGTATCTGTACGTGGGTAGGCGTGTGGGTGAATGTGTGGGAGGGTAAGATCGAAACAGCACTCATCCCGCCTTCATTGGACGCCCAGCAGGAGGCAGTAGGAAATTGAGGTCAATTAGTTGCGGAAATGCGGCGCGCGAAGCGGAAGGAGAAAGGACTTTCGTGTCTATGTGTAGGCAGAACATATAAAAAAATGAGTGAAGATTAAAGACGAACAATAATAAAGATGAACTGCTAATCACTATCAGATTATCTGTGGGCAGCTGTAGAACCGAATGATCAAAGACGCTCGGACTAAGGAAAGATTTGTTATCACGGTCATCACAGCATTGCATCTGCTCTCGGCAAGGTGAAGGGCTTTGTATCTACAAAAGCATTTTTTTCGTATGAATTCTTCCGAAAGACAGTGTGGTAGACATAGCTACAGATGAAGGAGCTACTAGTAAAGCAACTACTACTAAAAGAACAAACGGGAGCTAGCACGAAATCATAGATGTGACAGAGCATTGTTCAGTATCCTTCACCAAAATATAAAAATGACACATTAATAAAAAATGATACCTTCTAATACTGGTACAGAAAAAAAGGAAGGCAAGCAAAATACAAGCCGGCACATTCCGTATCTTGACTTGGAGAGTTGAAGGACAGTGGAATGTAACACATTAAGATGTCCTCTTTGGATTATTTTCTGCAGTAAACTTCGCAACGAGATTTCGCAGTCATAGTTTTTGAATATAAAGTAAAAGCGATGACTTTTGTATCTAACTACTGTCAAATGTTGAGAACAAAACGTGCCGACCAGTTAGGTTTGGTTTTAACCGTGATTAGTGTTCGTACCATGTAGCCAAAAAATTCTTACATAGGGACTGTGTACTAATGGTAATGATACCGTTTCCACGATAAGAATAAATATCAGCTGGAAGGCTCACATCACAAAACAACACAAACGTAAACAGAGATTCCGACATGCTTGTTAGAGAAAACTTACGAAAAGACCACTTGTAACAGGCTTACTCATCAAGTACTCAAAAAATGACTTCTTTGAGCTTAAGCCTATAGTACTTTCAATGATGTTTTCGCTAAATAACACGAGGGGAAAATTAAATGGTAGCGTGGTTGGGTAGCATCTGGGAGTAAAGTGCTTTGTGCTTGGAAGAGAAAGTCTTACCTGCTTCGGAGAACAAGCTAGAGTCAGACTGTGCGACCTCTTCACACAATTTCTGCAAGAAAATACTTCAGTCTTTTACAAAAAGGCACAAAATACAAACGCTTCATAAGAAGCTAAGCACTCAGGAGCAACTTTAATAAAGAAACAAACTAAAACAGTAAGGAAACAATATTATCGATTCTCTTACAATAGCTGTGGCTTGGAATAGCAGAATGAAGTCATTAGCCACTTACTCCAAAAGTACCTCCTATGACAAACATTAACAATCAGTTACAGATCAGGTTTACTACAGCAGATGGTATTAAGCAATAACAACCACTCAACTCAAAAGCACAAAGACAAATGAAACTAAAAACAGAAAAGTCTACTCGTTTCAAACTGGCAATTTCTGTGACGTTTTCGCTTTCCAGCAAGAAGTTAAATAATTTAATGACTTCATATAGGACCACGCTCGCGATATCGTTAGCAATCGGTGATTCAAGAAACATTTCCTACCAATCTTTAACACAAAGTAGTGATATACATCTATAAAAATGTCCTCTCCTTTCCAAAAAGTTTGAGGATACAGCCCGTAATAGAATAGTGATTCTTTTTCACAGTATAACTGCTTCTCATTTTGTCTTCATGACGTGTGATCCGTCGATAAAGCAAAAATAAAATCACAAATTAAGTACTGGCAGAGTTAAATAACAGAAATTATTCTGTTGTATGGTCTGTAGCTTCACAATCTCGTTTTTTGTGTGGGTTATATAATCCTATGTGCCGAACGAAGTTTTATGGCTCTAGGAGCATACCACCCAAGTGTAGCGAGTTATTTGTCGTAACATTAAGCAGAGGGTCGCTCTGACAAGCGCTGCCACGGCACAGAACTGAAGTTAATATGAGGGAGCATAAAAGATGGAGCTGCACTACTCCATTCGGTTGCGTTCGTAATCCACGTAAATGGATTGTAAGTGGCTAAACTGTAATGTTTGCCGATGATACGTTTTTACTAATCAGGGATTTAAATGCAATCGCAACAGACACAACCCACATTGTGCCTGAAAAAAACCTACAATTGTTTCACAGAAAACTGTTTTTACCCTGGATTCATAGAGGCGAAGTTCATGAATTTTCATCGAAACAATAGCGCCCTTCTTGTGCCAGAAAAAGATATCAGTGGGCCTAAGTTAAATGAAACACTATGTGTAAAACGCTTTATGTACAGTCGAATAATCTGCTAGAAATAATTTAAGTTATTTATTTACGGCCATAATGGCTACGTTTGTGAACCGTGACTATGTGGGATAATTATTTATTTGTAATTTCTGCTATCAGTCATTTTTATTTGTTTTGTGTTTAATCTAACATAATACGACGCGTTACGAACATGTTCTGTTCATCATCAGGCGTTTATACATACATACATACAGAGAAATGTTGCTGAAAAATAAATTTTCTTAAGCTAAATTAAACTTGAACTTTTTGTCCACTGTTCATTACTCTGTAGTGGCCGGGGGGGGGGGGGGAGGGGAGGGGCAGTGGATGGTTAGAAATCGATATTAGTGATGTCTTCTGCTGGTCTTTCTTGTCGTTGGTTGTGTACGGCATCACACCCCCTATAGGATGCAGATAGTTTTGAATCAGTTGTGCTTTGCGAAAATCGTGCGAACGGCTTTTATATGACAGTTGCTCACTTACGATTTTATCGCCTTAGAGCTTCACTTGCATCACTGGTGTAACGGCGGAGCTGTTAAGTAACATTACCCTACTGCACTTTGTATTTTGTCACTATTTTCCGACATAATTCACGACACAAATTGTTTCGAGATACATGTAAACGTTATGCACTTAATACAAGATGGCGGACATATATGTGAGTCAGTATCGATTATCGAGATTTTGTATCGATATCCATGGTACTGACAGATCTGTAGTCGTTTATTTCCATTGACAAATCTTGAATCTATTGAGTTACAAATGGCTTATGACTGTTGAAGAATTTTGAGCTTTTCAATTCGGTTATTTCATTAAGAATGTTATCTCCATGTTTTGTATTATGAATGAAAATATCCATTTCTTCCATGATATCCATTCTTGTACTTTTTCTTATTTTGTTTAAAATTTTGAGGTTGTCTTCGATTTTCAAAGGGTGGCGTGTGTCTTTAATGGGAGTTGCTACTGCTGATTTGTTACATTTATCAAGTCTGTAGCAGTATAAATATTCTTTGACTCGAGTTCTGAACCTTGTGCCTCTTTGGTCTATATAATAATTATTGCACTGGATACAGGTAATTTTGTAAATGCCAGATGCATCAAGACTTGTATCTGGTGGTTTTATATTGTGAACAAGCTTCCTACTTAGGTTGTTGTTGTTGCTGCTGAATCTGATTTTTTACACCTGTGTCTTTGAATAGTCTTGCTAATTTCTCGGATACTATTCCAAGATATGGCATTTTTACATATATGACTTCTGGGGCACTGTCAGTTATGAATGTAATTTCATGTTGTTTGTTCAGTTTATTTTTTATCTGTTGTGGCATGGTATTAATTAGTCAACGATCATACCCATTATTTGTTGAGATATATGTTATGGTTTCTATTTCTTGGCGGAGTTCCGTATGTTGAAGTGAAAATTTGTGTGCTCTTTTAAGTATTGATCTATAAGCAGCTTTTTTGTGCGAGAAGGAATATGTAGAGGAGTTTGGTATAGTGGTATCAGTTTCAGTAGTTTTTCTATAAACATTGAAAGATACCTTTTGGTTCTGTTTTGATATTTTCATGTCACAAAATGGTATAGTGTTGTTCTCTTCTCGTTAAAGGGTGAATTGTTATTATGTAGGCCATTGAATTTGTTAAAAAAGATTTATCACTTCATCTTCTGTGCCACCAAATAGAATGAGGGTGTCATGTACATATCTCTTATAGAATTTAACTTTGCTTGTGACACTATCATTTAGTGTCAGTATTTTATTTTCTATATGATTGATAAATATTTCAGCTATTAGGCCACTGAGAGGACTCCCTATTGCTATTCCTAGGTCCTGCTTGTAAATTTTATTGCTGAAAGAGAAATAATTATGTGAGAGTACTAAATTAAGTACACCTATAAGTTTTATGATTTCTGGTTTGCTCATTGTCTTGTTTCTCAGTAGGTTCATTCTTATTATCTCAACTATTTCATCTACAGGTATACTGCTGTAAAGCTTTACAATATCTAGGGATAGAAGCTTAGCTTGAGGAGATTCTGTCTAATCTTTCATACTGTTAATAAGGTCATAGCTGTTCTTTGTGGAATGTGATTTTTCGAACGTGTATTTTTCTACATATATGTCATTTATCCTCTCATTAATTTGTAGGTTGGGATGTTAATTGAATTCACAATAGGCCTAATAGGTGTGTTGGTTTTATGGACGTTTGATTGTGTTCTGAGTTGAGGGGCTATTGGGTTCTTCACAGTAAGGTCTCGTACTTCGTTCTTAGTGAAAAGGAAGTTACTTCTGTTGAGGCATTTTCTAGTTTTAGCTTGAAACTTTGGTGTGGGGTCAGCCTGGACTTCATGTGGTTGATAAAATCGTAAGTGATCACCTGTCACATAAAAGTCCTTCACACGATTTTCGCAACAAGCAACTGATGCAAAGCTATCTGCATCCTATAGAGGTTGTGATGTCATACATAACCAACAACAAGTAAAAACTTCCTGCCAGATTAAAACTATGTACCGGACAGAGACTGGAACTCGGGACCTGTTGGTTGACCACTTGCCCGCGGAAGGCAAAGGTCCCGAGTTCGAGTCTCGGTCCGTCACACAGTTTTAATCTGCCAGGAAGTTTCATATCAGCGCACACTTCGCTGCAGAGTGAAAATGTCATTCTGATCACTGACATCGGTTTCTGACTTCCAATGACCCCCTCCCCTGCCCACAAATGCCGCAACGGCCACTAGAGTAACAAACAATGGACAGTAAGTTGTAGGTTAATTTAGTTTCAGATAAATTATGTATAAACGCCTGATGATGAACAGAACGTGTTCGAAACTCGTTTTATTATGTTAGATTAAACATAAAACAAATAAAAGTGACTGGTAGCAGAAATTACAGATAAATAATTACGCTATTTACATTTCCAAAAAAACTCTCACTTTGTTGACTTGAAAACAAGCTTGCATTATAACTCCACATACCTTCATTAAGTGTAGCGTTGTGAAATTATCGTCTAGGTTAATACGGCTTTTCTTGAAATGTGCTGAGTTACGAATGTAATGTAAAGTACGTAACTGCACAGCTACAAATGTTTCATCAACGTTCTTTGAATTATTGCAGTCGTAGCACGTTTACTCCTCATGCTGACAAAACATGATTACAGAGCCAGAACTGTACCGGTTATAAAGTGCATACGTTAGGAGTTATGAACACATGTTCTTCTTCAATACTGTGAAACGCATCTCTTCCCGTGAACAAATGCTCATAGCTCTTAAGTTATATGTCTTACAGCCCACATTTACGGACTTCATTTCTTATTGTGGTCGTTACAACCAACTCCGACAATTTTTTCGGTGGATTTCACGTTCACCCTATACACCGTGGAAAGTCGCAATATCAGAAAACTGCTGCGAAATGCAGAGGATCGACGAGACGAAATAATCCATTTCCGTTTATTCCAAATAAGCCTCATGGGAGATAATACATGGACGAAAGAAGCAGTTTACAAAACACACATCGATCGCCAGTCTCGAACCCATATGAGGTAGGATTAGGAGAGGAGTCAGTAAACATCTAAAGAATGACGGCGCGTTTTCCCACAGGATCATTTTACGTATATTTTAACTCTGTTCAGTAAAGCTGAATTCTGATCTTGGCCACAAGCTAGAGGACTGTTTCCTGAATGAATCTGAACAGGCACATGGTTTTAATATACGAGTAAAATTCATACTCTTCTGCAAACGGAGTGATCCATTCTTCGATGTCAGACCAAAATGCAGATGATACACTGTTAGTCTTGGAAAGTGGCAACAGAAGTGTCTGGATTTGAGGAGGAACGGAGTCCGAAAATTTTGTGTAGTAAGAAGGGCTGAATGGGGTAATGGACATGGAGTAATTTCAGGACGGTCGAGTGACGAGAATCGATCATGAATGAACGGTGGTTTAAATGTACAATTTACAAACAAAAATGGTAAATTCAATGAGCATGCTAATGAGAGAGGAAGGCTAATGATAGTAGTCATCAAAGCAGTTTTCTGCAATGGTCATAAGTACATAGTTATAAAAAATTTTCACATAATTATATATGCAAATATTTGGGTGGATCTACTTTAGTTATCAATATACATTAATGGTTCAAATGGTTCAAATGGCTCTGAGCACTATGGGACTCAACTGCTGTGGTCATCAGTCCCCTAGAACTTAGAACTACTGAAACCTAACTAACCTAAGGACATCACACACACCCATGCCCGAGGCAGGATTCGAACCTGCGACCGTAGCAGCAGCGCTGCTCCGGACTGGAGCGCCTAGAACCGCACGGCCACCACGGCCGGCATACATTAATGTGTTGTTGACGTGGAATAATAAAGAAGTCTCAAGAAATTCACTTCAAGTCGTGATTTAGCTTTTGAACAACAAATACAGCCTTTTCTTCTTTAGTAGTCATTGCAATTTGTGAACACGCTACCAAGACCTACGTTTGTAGAACATACTCCATTAAGTACTTATCTCTACAAGCAGGAGCATTACAGCTCAGTTACTTCGTATGTCAGTATCTCGCGGTCTTGTAGTTGGCATTGCCTATGCTCGATCACGGTCCCCAAGTTCGATACCTAGACTGGTCGATCATTTTCTCCTGTCGGGACTGTGTGTGTGTGTGTGTGTGTGTGTGTGTGTGTGTGTGTGTGTGTGTGTGTGTTTATCATTATAATAACGTATCTTTGGCACTAGGCGGGACAATGGGTCAACTCTGAAGAGGGTTAACTCCAGGGCACATTTCAGTACCTGTTTGGAGAAGTACCGCTGAGAGAAGATATGGTGGGTTCGTAGGTTATAGCGTGAATGACTCCAGCTGTTAAGAAATGTAGGAGGTAAATATTTTTGCATAACAAGAGTTGTATGAAACAAATTGAAGTGGCTGTGGGGACTGAAAATCAGATATTGAGCTCGGAGGAGGAAAATTTTGAACACAAATAGTAAAAGTCAAAAACATTCTAAAAAAAATCTCAGATCAGTACATACCGACCAAGGGTGAAAGAGATAGGAAAGACACACCGCAATTCAGTAACAGCAGTAGGAAGTTAAAGCGAAAGCTTCATCACAGATTTAAGCGGAGTCACAACCTTGTGGACGAACAGAAGCTGAACGAACCGAAAAAGAAATTAAGCCGAGCAAATCGAAAAGCTTTCAATAAATCCGAAAATAGAAAGTAAAGAAAATGTATTTACTCCTTCAGTGGCTGTATTGGCACTGAAACCGAAGGTGACGGAGAGTAGGAAGAAACACTGAATTCTTTCATGTGAAATTGTTTCATTGCGGAAGACTTTTTTGGTTTCGCCCACCACACTTCGCACGAACGCCGAATTCGCGGTATCCCATTATCAAAAAATATAAAATATACTAAAATGGCTCAACAGCGGTAAGACATTCGCACCTGATGAGATACTATAGGTTTCCACAAAGATGATGCGAGGAAACTGCGGTTTACAGTAAGTCACTGAACCAACGCAGGACAAAGTGCTTATGTGCAGATCATACCCGTTTTCTAGCTGGTTCTGCAGGAAGAGGCACATAATTGATGGCCTGTACCATAGACGTCAGTGTCTCAGTATTGTGGAAAATGTTTAATGCACACAAATTAAGTTCGTTTTGGAAACAAAAGTAATAGGGATTTCTCAAACAGAGATCTCGCTATGTTCGTCTATGAGAATATACAGTTAGGATTAATGACAAATTTTCACACCTACACATAAAAAAGTTTTAAGGCCTATTGGAAAGTTATCTATTTATCTCCGTCTTTATTTCACAAATGTACTTTTGAGAATTTCGCCTTAAGCGGAACCTAGTTTTACATACCAGGTGTAACGTAACACAGCTCAAGACACATGGTCGTACGGTACCTGGAGGTATCGATCTCTCTGTTTACAAAATAAAAGTTAACATGAAAACTATGTCAGTTAAAATTAATCATTAAATGTCTTTGGAAAAACGTTCGAGATTTTAACATAAAATTTTGTTAATACATGTCATTCTTGGCTGGAGGGCGATCAACTGATTCAATGTAAAGAAAGCTTCTGACATTAAGTTTTTTATTGCATTCATCGAGTGCATGTAGACTGGATCACTAATTCCGACGAGGCTAAGCTGCTATATGCACATCCACAGAGTGCACGCTATGAAACCACTGTGTGATACACAGCACGTTCGTTTTAGTTTGTCACAGAGCATCATCTGAAAATGGCAGCTTAGCCCTGTCGAAACTAGGGATCCAGTGTACTTATGCTCAATCAAGGTAATAAAAGAACTTCATATCAGAAGCTTTCTTATAGTGTATGAAATTTTGTAAATTAAATTTTATTCCAAGTTACTAAATATGTACCAGCGATTGTCTCTGACAAAGAAGTAAACTCTTACATCTACCTAGTTCGTCCCGTTTAAAACCATCTATTGAGATTTTTGCGGCAGGAAGTCTTGAATTTCGTCATACATCTGTTTTATATGGGTTTTTGCTGACGTTTGGGGAACAAATTATGGGCTTACCTGCTATCTGAACAGATTTATGACACAATTCAAGACTTCTTACCGCAAAAATCTCAATAGATGGTTTTTAACGGGACGAACTAGGTAGATGTAATAGTACACTACTGGCCATTAAAATTGCTACACCACGAAGATGACGTGCTACAGACGCAAAATTTAACCGACAGGAAGAGGATGCTGTGATATGCAAATAATTAGGTTTTCAGAGCATTCACACAAGGTTGGCGCCGGTGGCGACACCTACAACGTGCTGACACGAGGAAAGTTACCAATCGATTTCTCATACACAAACAGCAGTTGACCGGCGTTGCCTGGTGAAACGTTGTTGTGATGCCTCGTGTAAGGAGGAGAAATGAGTACCATCACGTTTCCGACTTCGATAAAGGTCGGATTTTAGCCTATCGCGATTGCGGTTCATCGTATTGCGACATTGCTGTTCGCGTTGGTCGAGATACAATGACTATTAGCAGAATATGGAATCGGTGGGTTCAGGAGGGTAATACGGAACGTCGTGCTGGATCCCAATGGCCTCGTATCACTTGCAGTCGAGATGACAGGCATCTTATCCGCATGGCTGTAACGGACCGTGCAGCCACGTCTCGTTCCCTGAGTCAACAGATGGGGACGTTTGCAAGACAACAACCATCTGCACGAACAGTTCGACGACGTTTGCAGCAGCGTGGACTATCAGCTCGGAGACCGTGGCTGCAGTTACCCTTGACGCTGCATCACAGACACGAGTGCCTGCGATGGTATACTCAACGACGAACATGGGTGCACAAATGGCAAAACGTCATCTTTTCGGATCAATCCAGGTTCTGTTTACAGCATCACGATGGTCGCATCCGTGTTTGGTGACATCGCGGTGAACACACATTGGAAGCTTGTATTCGTCATCGCCATACTGGCGGCATATTACCCGGCGTGATGGTATGGGGTGCCATTGGTTACACGTCTCGGTCACTTCTTGTTCGCATTGACGGCGCTTTGAACAGTGGACGTTACATTTCAGATGTGTTACGACCCGTGGCTCTACCCTTCCTTCGATCCCTGCGAAACCCTACATTTCAGAAGGATAATGCACGACCGCATGTTGCAGGTCCTGTACGGGCCTTTCTGGATACAGAAAATGTTCGACTGCTGCCCTGTCCAGCACATTCTCCACATCTCTCACAATACGCCAGTCACTACTGTTGATGAACTGTGGTATCATGTTGAAGCTGGATGGACAGCTGTGTCTGTACACGCCATCCAAGCTGTGTATGACTCAATGCTCAGACGCATCAGGCCGTTATTACGGCCAGAGGTGGTTATTCTGGGTACTGATTTCTCAGGATCTATGCACCCAAATTGAAAATGTAATCACATGTCAGTTCTAGTATATTTTTCCAATGAATACCCGTTTATCATCTGCATTTCTTCTTGGTGTAGCAATTTTAATGGCCAGTAGTGCAATTTCAGAATTAACCCAATAGAATCCTACAGGGCGTGACGGTGTTCAATATATACAAATCACCTGGTGAGTAACATGAGGTTGTTCACGGAAGACGTAGTTGGCTTTGGAAAGACAAAACGGTAGCGAACTACAGGAAGGCACGTAGACAATCAAAATATACTGTACGTAGCGTATGGCGTATAAATATGTGTAGAGATCCATGACGGTTCAATTACGCTACCGGCGATAAACGACTGGAAGCCGCAACGTCTAAGAGATATTAAGGATTACCCGTCTGCAGCGACCTGCAGTCGTATGGTCACTTAATAATAGCGGTAGAAAAAGCAGTTGCCAGGTTGAGATTCATTGGAAAAATAATAAGGAAATGCCATTAATTAGCAAAAGAGGATTACGAAACACGTTCGACCGATTACTACTCGGACGCTTAGCAATTTGATTAATAGAATAGAGGTTCCGTTAACGAGTTCGTATAGTATGCGGGGACGCGTTATGTAGACGCCCAACAAACTCCGGCAGCAGACGCTTCGAGAGGCGTTGTGCAAAACGTTGTTTAGTGTTAAAGTTCCGAGAGAGTACTTTCGAAGAAGATTCGCTCAACATTTTACTCTCTGCTACACATGTTCCTCGAAGTGACCCCGACGAGAAAAGCATATCTCCAGCAGATGCTTCCTGACAGTCGTTCTTCCCCCATAGCCCTACCATTTCCAAGCGGAACACGAGAAGGGAAAAATTGGAGTGGCACCATAATCCGCCAAACCACTGTAAGGCAGTTTCAGAAGAATGCTGTAGATGTAGATGTAGACGCAGATGTAATGTGGATGGAATACGAGTAATATTGGCGGTGGGTCCGGGATGAAAATCATATGGGAAGTAATGGAGTTGTTCTGGAACTATATGCTTTCGATATTATCGAAAGGAGGGTATGATGAGTTTTGAAAGGTTTCACGTGGGGGATGGTGCATTGATTCCCAAGATTAGATGAGATTCGTAGAATTTGACTTTGGCAGATAATCTAGATTAAAAATGGCTCAAATGGCTCTGAGCACTATGGGACTTAACATCTGAGGTCATCAGTCCCCTAGCCTCAGAACTATTTAAACCTAACTAACCTAAGGACAGCACACACATCCATGCCGGAGGCAGGATTCGAACATGCGACCGTAGCAGCAACGCGATTTCGGACTGAAGCACCTAGAACCACTCGGCCACAATGGCCGGCTATCTAGATTACATTCGCACACTCTGTGATAGGTCAGATCAAAATAATCTTCATCAAAAGTTGTAGTATTATCCCTTTACTGTGTGCATAGTGTTGGAGAATTATTAGGCGCGGTTTATTTGAAAATCAGTTGTTAGTTCCAGGTAATTTGTTGTCTTAACAGTGTCGTAAATAATCGAGTAGAAGTCATGAGGCAGAACTATGCGTAGCTTGTTCTGTAATAATTATTGGCTGCGCTTTGCAAGACTTTATGCTGAATTACCATTGATTACATCAAAAGGTACACAAAGTAAGGTGGTTCACATGGCTGTCAATCCCAACAAACAGGTTTAGTTTGCCATAATATGGTCCAAGCACGATGTTTCATTCCTTATATTCCTTTGCATGTAACCCTTTAAAAAATTATTGGGACGTAGATCATTCTTTATCTCTTTTTATCACTCTTCTTGTTTGAAGCAGCCCACTACGTCTTCCTCTTCATCAAGATTGTGACTTACACCCAGGCTCCTCTCTCATCTTTCGGTACGTTTTGATCCTTGCATTGCCCTACAGTTTTTACCCCTGTACTCTGCAGTTGTCTCTAGTACCATGGAGGTTATTCTTTGATATTTCAACACAAGTCCTGTCATCCTGTTCACTGTTTTCTACAGAGAACCTCGTTAATTATCATTTCACCACATTTTCAACATCCTTCTTTAATTCTACATCTCATACACTTCTCTTCTTTTCAAATTTTTCTGTGATTCACTTCATTGCAATGCTTAATTCCAAAGGCACTTTCCCAGAAATTTGTTTCTCAAATTAAATACATTATTTGTATAGTATGCATAAATACATAAATCATTAGTATACTACTGGCTATTAAAATTGCTACACCACGAAGACGACGTGCTACAGACGCGAAATTTAACCGACAGGAAGAAGATGCTGTGATATGCAAATGAATAACTTTTCAGAGCATTCAAACAAGGTTGGCGCCGGTGGCGACACCTACAACGTGCTACATGAGGAAAGTTTCCAACCGATTTCTCATACATAAACAGCAGTTGACCGGCGTTGCCTGGTGAAACGTTGTTGTGAAGCCTCGTGTAAGGAGGAGAAATGCGTACAATCACGTTTCCGACTTTGATAACGGTCGGATTGTAGCCTATCGCGATTGCGGTTCATTGTATCGCGACATTGCTGCTCGCGTTGGTCGAGATACAATGACTATTAGCAGAATGTGGAATCGGTGGGTTCAGGAGGGTAATACGGAACGCCGTGCTGGATCCCAACGGCCTCGTGTCACTAGCAGTCGAGATGACATGCATCTTATCAGCATGGCTGTAACGGATCGTGCAGCCACGTCTCGATCCCTGAGTCAACAGATGGTGACGTTTGCAAGACAACAACCGTCTGCACGAACAGTTCGACGACGTTTGCAGCAGCATGGCCTATCAGCTCGGAGACCATGGCTGCCGTTACCCTTGACGCTGCATCACAGACACTAGCGCCTGCGATGGTATACTCAACGACCAACATGGGTGCACAAATGGCAAAACTTCATCTTTTCGGATGAATCCAGGTTCTGTTTACAGCATCACGATGGTCGCATCCGTGTTTGGTGACATCGCGGTGAACGCACATTGGAAGGTTGTATTCGTCATCACCATACTGGCGTATTACCCGGCGTGATGGTATGGTGTGCCATTGGTTCCACGTCTACGTCACCTCTTGTTCGCAATGACGGCACTTCGAACAGTGGACGTTACATTTCAGATGTGTTACGACCCGTGGCTCTACCCTTCCTTCGATCCCTGCGAAACCCTACATTTCAGCAGAATAATGCACGACCGCATGTTGCAGGTCCTGTACGGGCCTTTCTGGATACAGAAAATGTTCGACTGCTGTCCTGGCCAGCACATTCTCCACATCTCTCACCAATTGAAAACGTCTGGTCAATGGTGGCCGAGCAACTGGCTCGTGACAATACGACAGTCACTACTCTTGATGAACTGTGGTATCATGTTGAAGCTGCTTGGGCAGCTGTACCTGTACACGCCATTCAAGCTCTGTTTGACTCAATGCCCAGGCATATCAAGGCCGTTATTACGGCCAGAGGTGGTTGTTCTGGGTACTGGTTTTTCAGGATCTATGCACCCAATTGCGTGAAAATGTAATCACATGTCAGTCTAGTATAATATGTTTCTCCAATGAATACTCGATTATCATCTGCATTTCTTCTTGGTGTAGCAATTTTAATTGCCAGTAGTGTAACACACACTTCCCACGAACTGAAATTTTTCATATACAACACAATAAGTTCTTCTGTTTCAGGTGGACCAGAAGTCTGTCACCCAGCCACCTCCAAAATTCCGACTAACAAGCCCCTCTCGGCCATAAATACTGTTCTTAACGACTCTCACATGCAAGTAAACTACAGAGTGATCCAAAAATCAGTTAACATTTGAAAATTCTTCACGGAATAAAGTACGTAGAGAGGGAACAACTGACACATATTTATTGATACAAAAAAGTGAACAATATGAACAACAAATTGCTCTCCATACCATACAAAAGCAATAATTACAATAACAATTGATTTTTACAAAAGACGGTATTCTTTATAATAAATGCTCAACATGTGGGCCATCGTTCGTCAACAACACCTGTAGTCAAGGAGCAATGTCGTGAACACCACTGTACAGCATATCAGTACGAATAGTGAGTAATTGCCGTCGGATATTGTCTTTTAGCGTCCCTAATGACGTCGGACGATCGCTATGGACTTGCGACTGCAGGTAACCCCGCAGCGAATAATCACATGGGTTGAGGGCTGGGGACCTGGAAGGCCAAAGCACGACGGAAGAGGCGGCTCAGCACGCGATGCAGCGCCATTCTGCATAAAAGTCATACCTTCCATTAGGTGTTTGCCGAACTTCGTGTTCATTTTCTTCACAGCGACACTTATCACAGGCTCTTTACTCGTTCGAACATAACCGAAAAGCTGTATTAGTGGATTCGCCATTCTAATAGCAAAGCTTCACTAACAGTCCGCCGCGCGGTGTAGCCGCACTGTTTAAGGTGCCTTGCCACGGTTCGCGCGTCTCCCCCCCCCCCCCACGCCCCACCCCCCTCACCCCCCACCCCCACTCCCATCGGGGGTACGAGTCCTTCCTCGGGCATGGGTGTGTGTGTTGTCCTTAACGTAAGTTAGTTTAAGTAGTGTGTAAGGCTAGGGACCGGTGACCTCAGCAGTTTGGTCCCATAGGAACTTACCACAAACTTCCACAAATTTCCAGTAACAGTCCCTTTTCTCGTGAAGTTAACATGCTGCACAGGTGACTTTCTCTCTCACTACAGATCATTTTATGCATGATTTTATATTTTTACGTAACTGTCATCAAGCAGTGCGACTGAATAAAATTTAAAATGTTTATTTGATGCCATAAACGGTCGTCAAGCCACATGTAATGCCACTTCCTAAGACGAGAAATGAAAATCAAAAATTAGCTCGAAAATTCCCAAAGATTTCCCTAAAACAAGTTCCAAATTCCATGAAAAATGAACAAGCAAAGAAATTTCCAGGTAACATTATTATTTGGATATTAACCAGTAATTGAATCAGGAATCTAATTCTTAGAAATTTATTAACAAACGAAAGAAAGATAGGATTCCAGTAAAATCAAACTCAAAATTCAAAATCATAATAAATCGCAAAATCATTATAATTAAAATTTGCAAAGTAGAACCAACGTTCCCAAAGAATACTCCGTGTGAGTACTCTTTGAGATTCGTGAGTAATGGCTAAGCATAATTCAATCCATTGTCACTACGTTACGATAGTTAGCCGAAGCAGGTCATACTTTTGAATGCTCGTATGTGTAGGCTCAATTAGATTGTTTTTTCAGAATTTATTATTGCGATCTACTATGACGCAGTGAAATGATACTTTGACTTCAAATATTACGTTATTTAGAATTCAGATAGAGGACTTGCATATATTAGACAGAAGTGACTTTTAATTAGATAACCTGAAGGTAACACTGTTTAGGAAGTGAACACAGATAGACAATTTCATTCGTAATAACTAATGGACTATGGAACTTGGCAATAGTTACGAAGCATATAATTTATAATTCCCCCCAACACTTGGGAAAGCTTATTCCTCACGGCTGTTAGGAAGTGACTAATATTGTGTAATAAACCAGCATATCGTGTCAATTCACGCATTTATCATTCAAGTTTTACAATATTATTTATAGAGATAACGTGCTGCGATATTATTTGACTGAAGCGCTCGGC
Organism: Schistocerca serialis cubense; assembly: GCF_023864345.2. NCBI lineage: Eukaryota > Metazoa > Arthropoda > Insecta > Orthoptera > Acrididae > Schistocerca > Schistocerca serialis. The sequence goes on from NC_064645.1 coordinate 160,528,034, forward strand.
GCTTATATAGAAACTCCTTGACTTTAGAAATTAATAACACTGTTACGACTGATTACAGATTTGAGATTAGAACCAATCTGTAGGCAATTTGGTGTCGCTGGAACTAATTTAAACTTATCATTAATATTTAAATAGCAACTGATAAACCATCGATTATAAACGATTTAATTACGACATTTGGTGAAGTAAATATCTCGCACAAGTCGCGAGTTCAGTTCATCAATGTTCTGTTTTGTAACGTCGATACCGATACATAAGAAATAACAATCTCATTGCTCTACCACTGAGTGTTAGCCAAGACCGAAGATCCGAAGATATCTACATCTACATCTGCATCCATACTCCGCAAGCCACCTGACGGTGTGTGGCGGAGGGTACCCTGAGTACCTCTATCGGTTCTCCCTTCTATTCCAGTCTCGTATTGTTCGTGGAAAGAAAGATTGACGGTATGCTTCTGTGTGGGCTCTAATCTCTCTGATTTTATCCTCATGGTCTCTTCGCGAGATATACGTAGGTGGGAGCAATATACTGCTTGACTCTTCGGTGAAGGTTCTCGAAACTTTAACAAAAGCCCGTACCGAGCTACTGAGCGTCTCTCCTGCAGAGTCTTCCACTGGAGTTTATCTATCATCTCCGTAACGCTTTCGCGATTACTAAATGATCCTGTAACGAAGCGCACTGCTCTCCGTTGGATCTCCTCTATCTCTTCTATCCACCCTATCTGGTACGGATCCCACACTGCTGAGCAGTATTCAAGCAGTGGGCGAACAAGCGTACTGTAACCTACTTCCTTTGTTTTCGGATTGCATTTCCTTAGGATTCTTCCAATGAATCTCAGTCTGGCATCTGCTTTACCGACGATCAACTTTATATGATCATTCCATTTTAAATCACTCCTAATGCGTACTCCCAGATAATTTATGGAATTACCTGCTGTCAGATGCTGACCTGCTATTTTGTAGGTAAATGATAAGGGATCTATCTTTCTATGTATTCGTAGCACATTACACTTGTCTACATTGAGATTCAATTGCCATTCCCTGCACCATGCGTCAATTCGCTGCAGATCCTCCTGCATTTCAGTACAATTTTCCATTGTTACAACCTCTCGATACACCACAGCATCGTCTGCAAAAAGCCTCAGTGAACTTCTGATGTCATCCACGAGGTCATTTATGTATATTGTGAATAGAAACGGTCCTATGATACTCCCCTGCGGCACACCTGAAATCACTCTCACTTCGGAAGACTTCTCTCCATTGAGAATGACATGCTGCGTTCTGTTATCTAGGAACTCTTCAATCACACAATTGGTCTGATAGTCCATATGCTCTTACTTTGTTACACACAGTCATTAAAGCAATGAAATTTGTAAGAGCATATGTAAGTCGTTTCGATGCACTGAGTCGTCATTTTCAAATGATTCTAACGCGGCTTGTAACCCAGCGCAATCTGTTGGCCGGTTATTGAACTGGTTTCTGATTTCAATAAAAACCCAATTATATCAAGCATGTGTATCGAATTTTACCTCTCTACTAACGTTTATTAATCTGATCGTGTCCAGTTTTTCACTCCCAACCACAAATAACTTTTCGATTCATAGTTACTTTTGTGATTTTTTTCTCCATGTCTTCAAAAAAACTGAAGTTTTATCAGAGCGTCAGTTGCGCCGACAACTGTAGGCAAGTTGCTAGTAGGCTACACGGCTGGTTGGAGGTGTGCCAAGACTCACCCTCCTTATGCGGTCAGGGAGGCCTGAGCCGCGACCTCAGAAAGCAGAGACGCCTCTGGAAAACTCGGTCGCCTCTGGACGAGAAGTCAATTAGCGGAGGTAATGGGGCGCCTCCGTCGCGCGGCTGTCCCCCTTCCTCCCCCCCACCCCACCCCCTTTGACCCGCAGTACTCAGCGCCCTCGCAGCCTCCGCCCCCGCCACCCCCGCAGCCCTCTCGGACAAGCACCTTGTGCGCTTCTTCCCACGATTCCGTCAACTCACAGTCGACTCACAGTGGACGCACGTCACAGAGAGGACAACGTTTCAGCATTTTTAATTCGAAATATCCACATAATAGCGTCACGTAATGCTGCAGTGTCTCTTTACACAGTGCTGATCGGAGAATGTAACCTAGCAATTGATCGACTCGTAATTGTAGGGCTTCTTTCAATAGTGGTACAAGTCCATTTTTGTTCATTCTGAGATATGGAGTCCTAAAGTTAAATGAGCCCTGAAAAATCTGCAGTTGAGATACCAGAAATATTCAAGCATATGGCTTCTTGCTAGAGATGAACCTTTCTTTCTGTTTGTTTCGACCATTAATTCCAGAAGCGTTATAGACAGAAAAGTGGAGGTAATGGACTTGTACCACTATTGAAATAAGCCCTTCAATTAAAATGGGAATTTTATCTCAGCATTATGAAACTAGCACCTATACACCTACAGTTGCGTCTGTTGAGGGAAACCTCAGAGCGCAGATTGGAAGAAGATAACTTGACCCGAAAATTTTCAAGAAAAGAAAAACCATTTCGTTCTCCAGAAAAAAACATTTGTAGAGGAGAAAACAAAACTAAAGGGCACACTCTGCTGCTCCTTCGTCTTCTGTTCTTCCACTTGATTTCTAATAGCAAAATAACCTCAGGAAACTGCTGTTTCTGCTCGTTCTCACGCTGTAATTTCACTATTGAAGCATTACTAAGGTCAATTTTCTTTATTTACGAGCATTCTGTTCATATGTGAATTCAAGAAACTGAAGGCTACCTTTTCCATTGCATTTTTATTCCTATCATTGAAAGTACGGATGGAAAAGACCAACTGGTTAAAACCGATATCGGAATTTTAGTTCTGAATAACCTTGCCTCGGTTATAACAGGTGTTTTTCTTTTTTTATTGATAACAGTGTATAAAACCTAAATATCAGTTTTCCATAGCAGTCATACTAAGATTTCTCATTCTAGAAACTTTTTTAAAAAAAATGTTGGATTGGGCCTTCTGTGACTTCTCAAAAATTGGTACCATCTTTGAATGAAATTGTTTTTGATCAAAGGAGTCAACTTCCTTATCAACACATTATACAAAAAATATATTAGCAGCGTGAAAAATAAATATTCGCCAAATTTTAACTATTGTCAAGTAAACCTTCTTGGTAAATGTTATATTTTTCTTACTATTTAAACTGTTCGTTTCAATTTTTATGAACAGCATTTTCAGTCTTGTCAGCAAAGCATCAATAGTATTCGAATTCTCACAAAAAGTAAAGATACATATTTGACTAAAAATGGGTTTCTCCTCCTAAAGAGTGAAAGAAAAGGTACACTAAAATTTTTTACAGAAAAGCTTCTTATTTCTCTGTCTTTTCTGTGACATAATGAAAGAGGAAGGAAGTAAAGCGTAAAAAAATTAAAAACTTACCATTTTATGCACAGTTTACAGCAAAAATAGAATGTAGCTGTTCTGCTGCCTGTTTCTGCATAGTATGGCTTTCTTTGCTTGTAGGCTTTGGAGACGAACAACTTACCACGAAAATAGTTTTCTAACCTCCGTTTTCACTCTTTACCGCTGACTACTCGTAATGTTAAATAGTGGTATAATCCTCGACTAGAAGGTCCTTTTTTTTAAAAAAGAGATTTGTTTTAAAAATAAGAATCTATAGCAAAACATTAGTGTATTTTTTGAAAGTACTCAACTCCTTATTATTTTTCGAGAAAGGCAACGAATACCTATTTTATATGATATTTTGATTGTATATATCATGAAACTTACGATGCAAAAGTCTGAGGGAGTCTTAGAATTTTTCAGCCTTTGTTCGATATCTATGTTCATTGTTGGAAAGAAAAGCAACAAAAAACCGAAAATCGATTAGCCTAGAAATCGATTATTTTGAGAGATTTTAATAGTCAGTTTAAACTGGAGACGAAAAAAAAAACAGCGGAACAACCGAAAATCGATTGTTTCAGCGACAACCGACATCCGTAACTGAAAGAACATGAAATCCTCCTTCAACCACTGAGGTCTGTCGCAGGAAAATAAAACAGTAAAAGAACAACAAGTACATAAAACTGCTACCAAAAGAAAAGGCGGTAGACTAAAATTTAACAACAGATCTTGACAGGAAATAGGTCTGCACCTCATCAGAGAGTCATATGACTTCAGCGTCCCATGAACCGATCAACGAAACGTACTCACCAAGAACGACTGGCATGACATGATGTTACGTTGCTCTCATTTGACCTTGGTTGTAAATGTCATTGCTAAAACAACGTAAGAGCTTCGAAACACCTTCTATGTGTAATGAAAGAGGCAGGCATACGATTAGGATAACAGGGGTGATACTTTGAAGTCAGTTCCATTTCTAGTTTACGCGGATGCTCGTCCCTCTAAGATATGGCGCATCTACGAGGAATACATGGTAAAAGTGATCTTGTGCCGTCATATTAGGATTATATCTGCACTCGGATCTTCGAAGTATCACTTGTTGCTTCGAATGGCGAGTGTGTACTAGATTTCTTGTGGAGTTTTCAAGAACTCCCCTGTTTGTACTTATCGCCGGAAATGTCGCGATTTAGCCACTTACTACGTAGAGGATCGTATAAGAGGTGTACAGTACGACTGGTAGTGCTGTTCCATACCAGTTTTGTAGAGATTAAGACAGTCCGTCCTTGGACTACGTTAGTGAGTCGTCGTGTAGGGATCTTTCTTCCCATTTTGCAAAGAAGCTCTCGAATTTTACTTCCTTCGTAGAAGCAGTATCAGCGCCGTCGGGTTCTCTGTAAAGTGCGATCGTACTTCCTGTGATTCTATGTGATGACGTGGAAGCTATGTTATTCGGAATAACGTTCAAAAGGAATGTCATTATGATGTAACAGCATAAAATGATAACTGTAGTGTTGGCAGAAGAGCCAACACTGTGTTTCTAGAGGAGGCCGAAATGCACGCGTTTAATTACACGCTGACTGGCGTGAGGTCTGGAACAGGACAATATCTTGAGAATTGCAAATAAAGTACGTAGATGATGTAACACTTAACTTTAATCCACAATTGTAGAACATCTCTCTTGATGATACATGCTTCACATAATAAATATCAATTGAATACGGCGCCTTGCTAGGTCGTAGCAAATGACGTAGCTGAAGGCTATGCTAACTATTGTCTCGGCAAATGAGAGCGTAGTTGTCAGTGATCCATCTCTGGCTAAGTCGGCTGTACAACTGGGGCGAGTGCTAGTAAGTCTCTCTAGACCTGCCGTGTGGTGGCGCTCGGTCTGCAATCACTGACAGTGGCGACACGCGGGTCCGACGTATACTAACGGACCGCGGCCGATTTAAAGGCTATCACCTAGCAAGTGTGGTGTCTGGCGGTGACACCACAATAACGACTCAAATGTTAATGTTAAAATGAAAGCTAACAATTTCCTGAGAGTATGGTCGCACGTCAGAAGTTGATCGGAAGGCATCCTGTTGGCGACTGACGACTATTTCTCGCAACGTGTACCTTGTACCTACACTCGTGATATTTCGTAGTAGTTCGTACATTTTCATTAGCTTAAACATTATTCATTTATGTAATAAGATGATGGATTTCTGGCTTTATGTTATTGTTGTTAGAGAGTACTCATGACCTGTAGTCTTCTAATATCTGTATTGAAAAACGCGACTTTTAATAGCAAATACTTGTTAAGCAATATTACTTGCTTCGCGCTAAAATAACTGTTTTTCCCGCGTACCTCGCTGCTGACGTACAGGGCATTCTCGTGCCTAGCCACAGCGTCTCACACCACCATCCACTGGCAACGCCATATGGTCCACCGACTTCTTCAGCCAGTGTGGGAACTGAAATCTTATTAGCGGTCTTCAGTACCGCCTTACTCACTGAATGCTGCGTGGTATCTGCAGACTTGACACAAAACTGTGAAATAAGGAAACAGAACGCGGCTTGGACAGAAGGAGTGCCTTACAAGCTGTGTCAATTCACTTGACGGCCCAGCCACCCAAACTGTTCGCCAAGATCAACGGTACTTTTATCTGATACAACCTGACACGTCAGCAGAGCCGAAACATTGCTCAAATATAAGCCACTCTAAATTCCTTGGAAAAGACGAAAATTTTAGCTTTCACGTCGTTTTGGTATTCAATTTTTATGTAAGCTATGGAGATTCGATTGGCAAATCATTTAATAAATTATGGTGGTGGTTTCCATCCGACAGGATATGGAACCGGCCTCTGCTATAATTAATTCGGAGAAAAGTCGCCAAATTGTTGTCCCCTGTGAAGGCACATCGAGAAAGACCTTGACTATGTGAAACCTTCTTCCATCCATCACAGGAGACACATGTCAAGAAGGTATAGGAGGTGCGACAATGAAGTAAAGAGACTGATGTGAAAAAAATGTTACTTGCCGTTTTAGTCAAGTTAAGTATTGTCTCCTTCAAAGTAGTTCCCTTCTGACTGCACACACGTTTCCAAGCGCTTCTGCCATTGATGGTAACATTTCTGGAACTTATCTTCTGTAACATCCTCCAAGACCCTCGTCACAGCTTTTTGGACATCTTGTGTTGTTTGAAAATGGTGTCCCTTGACCGCCGTTTTGACTCTTGGAAATAGAAAAAAAGTCGCACGGAGCGATATCTGGAAAATAAGGTGGCTGTGGTAGTACGGAAATTTGTTTTGAGGTTAAAAATTGCTGTACTGACAGAGCAGTATGGGATGGCGCATTATCGTGATGCAGAATCCAATTATCAACAATGTTGACACGGACACGAAGAACTCTTTTACGAAGTCTTTCTAAAAATTCTTTATAGTAATATTGATTAACTGTTTGTCCAGGAGGCACCCACTCTTTATGAACAATTCCCTTGGAATCGGGGAAGCACACAAGCATGCATTTCACTTTTGACTTTGACATGCGAGCTTTTTTTGGTCTGGGTGATACCTTTGAGCACCATTGCGAACTTTGGCGTTTTGTCTCTGGATCGTACTAAAAAAACCAACTTTCATCACCAGTGATAACACGGCTCAACAATTCTGGATTGATTTCCGTTTGCTCTATCAGATCGGCTGCCACATTTTTCCGTGTTTCTCGTTGTTGTGGTGTGAGATTTTTGAGGACCATTTTTGCACAAACCTTTCTCATAACAAGATCTTCAGTTATTATTAGACGAACCGTTTCTCGATTGATGTTCAGTTCCTCTGCAATCATTTTCACGAGTAATCTTCGATCAGATCGTACGAGTTCACGCACGCTGGTCAAGTTGACATCCGTCCGTGAGGTTGATGGTCGTCCCCTGCGGTCTTCATCTTCACCATTCGTTCTGCCATCATTTTATACTAACGAAAAACTTGAGCTCTTGACATAACCGCCGCGTGGGATTAGCAGTGCGGTCTAGGCGCTGCAGTCATGGACGGTGCGGCTGGTCCCTGCGGAGGTTCGAGTCCTCCCTCGGGCATGGGTGTGTGTGTTTGTTCTTAGGATAATTTAGGTTAAGTAGTGTGTAAGCTTAGGGACTGATGATGACCTTAGCAGTTAAGTCCCATAAGATTTCAAACACATTTGAACATTTGATTTGACATAACCTCCTCTCCAAAAGTCTTCTGATGCTTACTGTAAATTGTCGTCGCGTTTTCACCCAATTTACCCCAGAAAGAAATGGCGTACCGTTGCGCAATAGTATACGGTTCCATTTCCTTGACGAGAGACACAAACATGTGTTAACTTACTACAGCACAACTCACGACTGAGCGGTTGCATCGATGTGACACTTGGAGTAGAAGCAGCTTATAGACCTAGGTCAAAGATATTGTGCCTACGCAAGCCTGAAGGGCTGCCCCATCTTGCAAAGAAAATCTGTCTCATTACTTTATTGTCGCACCTCGTATGTGTTCACCGCCAACCAGCGTCTGCGGCACTAACTCTCATGCGCTGTGCCGCCGCTGTGGAACTATATAAGAAGCCGACTACTGGCATTGTGTCCTCAGTCACTATACTACAAGTGGAACTACTGTGCAACTCTTGGAGTGACATATCTTCCATGTACGTGCTGCCGACTAAGTGTTACCGCTTTGCCCTTTCGCTGCTCAGATATCGCAAGGGTCTTCGCTTGGCCGTATCATATACACACTGTATACAGCAGATATCCCCACAACACCACAGGTGTAGCCGAACTTGAACAGCCTTGTGCACCAGGGGCCTTGATGCACAAATAACGCTACAGCGACTTGAGATAACAAATCAACTTTAGGTTCAAATGGTTCAAATGGCTCTGAGCACTATGCGACTTAACTTCTGAGGTCATCAGTCGCCTAGAACTTAGAACTAATTAAACCTAACTAACCTAAGGACATCACACACATCCATGCCCGAGGCAGGATTCGAACCTGCGACCGTAGCGGTCACGCGGTGCCAGACTGAAGCGCCTAGAACCGCGCGGCCACACCGGCCGGCTCAATTTTAGGACTGGACGACAATATGGTTTGCTAACTTTTAACCCAAAGAAGACGCAGGACATCATTATCACGAAGATGTTGAAACCAGCAGCTCTTCCGCCCGTCGATGTTACGAGAACATCAGAAAACCGTGCTTCATGCGCCCGATACCTTGGCTTGATGCTGGACGGACGTCAACATGGCACCAACACATAGCAGCATTGTGTGCCAGGGACCTTGGATGATTCACACACTACGCTGCCCAAGCACGTCAATCTTGTTATCTGCAAAGTGCCTAATACTAACTCCTTTCGAGCAGTCAGCACTTGCACACACTTCCGAAGGCTCCAAAGAGTCCAGAACGAGGCTCTGCGACAGGTTCTGCACCATCTCGGGACCTGAACCTACTCGACGACGTATCGTGACCGAAAGAACGATACTGAGAATCTCCTAGAAAGTTCTTCCATAGACTGCCAGATATGCAAATATACACATTAGAAACCTGAGAAGCAAAGGCGAGAACTGGAAACAGCTCTAGGATGACCACATCACCTTCGTGATTCATATCAAGAGATTATCAAAAATAAAAGTCCGCCCCCGGTAGCTGAGTGGTCAGCGCGACAGAATGTCAATCCTAAGGGCCCGGGTTAGATTCCCGGCTGAGTCAGAGATTATCTCCGTTCAGGGACTGGGCGTTGCGTTGTCCTAATCATTATCATTTCATCCCCATCGACGCGCAAGTCGCCGAAGTGGCGTCAAATCGAAAGACTTGCACCCTACGAACGGTCTACCCGACGGGAGGCCCTAGTCACACGATATATATATATCAAAAATAAAAATAAAATAGAAAAAATATCTGGTATTTCTGTAGCGGCAATTATTTCCACCAAATCTGCTAAAAGTAATGACAACCATTCGTAAGGGACGAACTTTAAACCAAACAGGAAGAGTGGACGTAAAACACAGAATGTTAAAGCCTAGTTTTAAACTTGAAGTTAAGAGTTTCCAGCACTGAACCTCACGGCGGCAGCGTGTCGTCAGTCTCACAGACTACTCTGATGATGATCGGAAGGTGTGTGGTCGAAATATCAGAGAATGAAATGGAATTCACATTGCTGCATGCGCGAAGTGTAATGAATTATTCATGATTCGATGAATGTAAACAACAACGAGAATGGTTTGAATCATGCGGGGTGATTTCGATCTTGCACCCAGTTTGAATCGATGTTTATGCGAAGGAAGATATGACGCCGTAGCTTTCGACAGTATTTATTACTATATTATTATTATAATTTTCCTCGTTGTTTCATTGATCCCAACAGTATTAAGTTTCTAGGCCCGAGTGTGGCTTTCATTTTCCTTTCGAATCTCCAGCGGTCGAATGTTACCGTAGATTTCCGATGTCTTTTCTCGGCTGCCTAGACCTGTTTCGAATCGAAGCTCTGAGAGACGTTCTCTGAAATTTGATGAACAAATCATACCTTGAAGAATTCAAAAGAGCACTGCCAACAAACCTTACTCTCATGTCCAAAAAGACATGAGTCATGTGACTCCTGGGCAACACGTGTCGTATAGTGGATTTATTTATTTATTTATTTCGAGTCAAAAACATTACAACAATATTTACAATATATACAATATAACAAATCAGGTCAAATCATAAAAGAACAAACTAAACGGTATTAGCCCAAAATTGTGCAACGGCAGCAGCATTGTCTGAAACATCAACAAGCTCTTGTGTGGAACATGATACAGGACATCTAGGACAGTTAATTAAATGTTTGGTTGTCTGTTCTTCTCCGCAGTCACACAAGGTGGAAGATTCCTTCATGAAGCCCCATTTAAACAGATTGTCCTTAGTTCGTCCGACGCCACTCCTGAGCCGATTTAGAGACTTCCACACTGTCCAGACTTGATTTCCACCAGGAGGAAGGGTCTCAGAAGGAGTCATCCAATCGTTACTGTCAGATTTTGCTGTCCACTGAGATAGTCTGGCTGCTCCAGTCCGACCGGTGAGGGGTGTAGTAGTTCTCATGAAGCTCCTCCTAGATTTGAGTCTACTAATTGGTAGCTGGTATCCATGTAGCAGGTGATCGGTGTTATGATCTGCTTTATGTCTCTCAAGTTTGGCTGCGACTTCACGCCTTATGTCTGGAGGAGCAATACCTGCTAGTTTATGGAGTTTATCAATAGGTGTGGCTTTGAGGCATCCCGTTACTGTCCTGCAGGTTTCGTTCAGGGCCACATCAACCTGCTTTGCATGAGATGACTTGTACCATACAGGACATGCGTATTCAGCTGCGGAATAACACAAGGCCAAGGCTGATGTTCTTAGTAGTTTGGGATCTGCACCCCAAACGCTGCCAGTGAGCTTCCGCAGGATGTTGTTACGAGCAGCAACTTTCTGCTTGGTGTTAGTGCAGTGTTTTCTGTAGGTCAACGTTCGATCTAAGGTGACACCCAGATATTTGGGGTAGAAACAATGTTCAAGCTCTTGATCTTCCCAAAACACTGTAAGTTTTCTATAGGCCTCTCGATTGCGTAGGTGGAAAGCACAAACTTGAGTTTTAGCAGGGTTCGGTCTTAAGTTATTGACTCTGTAGTACTCAGATAGGTCCTTGAGAGCAACAGTAAGCTGGTTTTCTACTGTGTCAAAATCTCTGGCTTGTGTGACTAAGGCAAGATCATCTGCATAGATGAAACTCTTTGTAAGAGAAGGTTGAGGCTGGTCATTTGTAAATATGTTGAACAATATGGGGGAAAGGACACTACCCTGAGGCAAGCCATTCCTTTGACTTCTCCATCTACTCTTTCTTCCTTGGAACTCCACATAGAATCGCCGGTTTTCCAAAAGTGTCTGCACAGTTCTGGTGAAATTAATGTCTCTAGTGATGTAATAGACTTTGTGCAATAATTGTCGATGTTGAATGGTGTCATATGCTGCTGTGAGATCCACGAAGACAGCCCCGGAAATGTATCCTTTCTCATATCCCTCTTCAATATGTTCAGTCAGATTAAGGACTTGTGCTGTACAATTCTTTCCAGGTCGGAAACCTGCTTGTTGAGGTATGAGTTGTTTTTCAACAATGGGAGTGAGTCTATTTAGCAACATTCTTTCATAGATTTTATACAAATGGCAAAGGAGCGAAATCGGTCGGTAGTTCTTGGGATCAGCTGCACCCTTTCCAGGTTTTAGTAAGGGAATAACTTTAGTTTTCCTCCAGATGGCAGGGATCTGTTTCCGCTTCAGACAACCATTATAGAATTGCAGAAGCCATCTTTCCGTGATGGGACCAAAATGTTTAATTTGCTCAATCATTAGGTCGTCTAGACCAGGCGCTTTACCATTTTTGCATTTCTGAATTGCGGTTCTGAGTTCTTGTAAGATGAAGTCATTTGATATATGGTTGTTTTCACGTTCAGGTTCTCTTTTGAGTTTTGTTCTATCTTTAGAACAATTGACCCTTCCATTCTGAACTAGATGATGAGCAATTTGATCTGGTGCAATGTTTGCATGGCCATGATTGTGGACAGGGTCGTTGTTCAGGCGTCGCAGCAACTGCCAGGCTTTCTGACTGCTTTTAGACATATCAAGGTTCTCGAGTAGCTCTATCCATCGTTCTTTTTTGGATTTGGCTAAGGCTGAGGATAAATTTTGGCCAGCAGTTAAGGTTTCAATGCTGTAAGGATTATCATTGAAAAGTTGGATATAGTTATGTAGATGCTTCACGGATTCTTCTGTCAAGCCAGGTATGTAGTTAACTCGACAGCCTCTGGGAGTTGAGAGTCTTGAGCATCTTTTCACGGCTTCTACAAACTCATCATAGTTGGAAACTGAGGGTTCTATGCGTGAAACTTCTGAGTCAAGGAGATCAGCAAACTTCTGCCAGTCTGCTTTCTTGAAATTGTATCGCCTTCGGAATGATGTGATTCTAGGAGTAATGGCTGCAAACACTTGGCAGCCTATGGGGCGGTGTTGAGTATTTGGTATCGGATTTAGAACAGTTTTTCTGCATTGGTGAGCTATGTTCTCGCTAACAAAAATTAAGTCGGGGTTATACCCACGTTTCCAACGCCCACTGTTAAAAGATGGTGGGAGTTTATTATCATGGACAAGATTAAGATGGTTGGTATCAGCCCAAGTCAAAACTGCTTCACCATTACTGTCGTCCTCAGCATAACCCCAAACACTGCTATGACTATTGAAATCTCCAACAATAAAGTGAGCTTGTTGATTGGTGTAGTTGTCTGTAGGTGAAAATTGGAAATCTGCTCCTGGGGGTTTGTAAATTGACGACACAATACAACCATTCAGTTCTACAGACAGTATTTCAATATTGTTGAATTCTGTAAGTGAGGTAGAGAGAACAGCTATATCGTTCCTCACAAAGATAGCACTGCCATATTGTCTATGGGGTCGCTCAACTGCCAGTTTCATCCCAAGGATTTTTGGTCTTCTCATGGTGTCATCTCGATGGGTTTCTTGTATACATAAAATATCACACCTAGGTTCCTTGGCAATATGTTGCAGGAGTTCTTCTTTGGCAACAGACAATCCTTCTATGTTGATTGATACAATCACAAGGTGAGGTCTTGATAAAGACCTTTGGTTTCCATTCATAGTGAAACCTATAATGCAATGCTTTTGGAATGCTGACGTTCAGTTCAGTACTGGAGAATCTAGTCCAGTACCTATGCAGGGGCACCACGTGCAGGAGTCAGCTTCACCCCAGTCAGCTTCACCCCCGTCAGCTTCACCCCCGTATAGTGGATGTACTGTATGTAACCAACAGGAGAGAATAAAAGGTGAGATTTCTGGCGCCTTTAAATAATGAGAACATATCGGTTAAGAGAGAGAGAGAGAGAGAGAGAGAGAGAGAGAGAGAGAGAGAGAGAGAGAGAGAGAGAGAGTTCTGAAAGAAACTCCTGGTCCTCAGAGGGAGAGAGAGAGAGAGAGAGAGAGAGAGAGAGAGAGAGAGAGAGAGAGAGAGAGAGAGAGAGAGTTCTGAAAGAAACTCCTGGTCCTCAGAGAAATGGAGATGAGCAGCTGGTTGGTACCCAACTCTCGCAAACCATACACTACTCTCAGTGTCCAGGGACCCTTGGAAAAAGATGGTATCAAAGATAAATGACACAGATATGACAAAGGACAAACGAAAATAGATCAACGGATACATTCAAGTACCATCAAAGTGTTAGAGGAACATATCAAAAACAGAAAGAAGAAGCGAATATACTAACATTAATGTTAGTGCTTGAGCAATCACATAAACGAAAATGAGATGTAATAAATTACAGTTAGCAAGTGTGGATAAAAGTAGGCGACGCCCGTACGCTCCGTTGCAGCCATCCGAGAACATCAAGTTCAAACCCAGACCGTTAAGAGGTGCCCCGAGAGCTATGGACCTCTGGAGCTCGCTATGAATCACCAAATGGTCTTTGGGCGCTCCGCAAAACCACGTCTCCATCCGCTCACGAGTGACGAGGGGGCAGCACAAGTGACGATTTAAGCCAACCTAGGAGCCACTCTGAACATCAATCAGGTTGGAGTCCTGGTAGTGCATACAGTTTGGAGCCTTTACGAATGCTGAGCAGAACAAGTATCGTGATTCTACTGTTACGACGGGTAGCAGAATGTTAGTGTGTGACAGGCGAGAGATTTTTCCAGATTAGCTAGAAATAAGGACATAGGTACAGGAAAACTCAGGTCCAGGGCCCCTACTGCGGCGGGACCAACCAGCGGCCTGCAGGCAAAGGTGTGTCAGACGCCAACAAGTACCCAATTGGGGCAGCCTCCCACGACCAACACTATCACCACCATCAATAGGAACACTGGAGAAACCAGTCACTATTATGGCCCAGGCCAGACACAACGAAGATCCACCTAAACGAAGGGAAAAAGATCAAGAAATGAAGCAGAAAAAGAGAGAAGACGACGAAGTAAAACGGCATTAGAAGAAATCGGAAGAATCCAACAAGACCTTTTACAGGACGTAAGCAATTCAGAGGAATGCAGCGAAGAAGAATCGAACAGGTTTTCAAACTCATATGAAACAAATGAAATGCAAGTAGATGCCAACCAAGATACCACAGAAGAAGACGATGACGACAAACAACTCATCAAAGTCTCTCCTCGGAGATCCTCATGTCGGAAGACTGCGAATAGGACACATGAGAAGAAAAAAAGAAGGACGAACATCGAGACAACTAACAAAACGACGCCTGGGAAACCACCTGAAACGAGCCACTTGCACAACAGGATACAGAGCCACAAGAAAACATTGAGAAGATACGGTGTGTACCGCCACTGGTCGTCCACTACGATACAAACCATATAAAACTTAAAAAGGCTATCAAAAACGTTACGGAGGCGAGCCTCAGAGCAATATTCAGAGGAGACACGATGTCATACCATTTCGAAAGCACGAAAGAAAAAAAAAGAGGATTCAACTTTTGCCATGTCAACAAAAGACCGTTCTACACTCATCAGTAACCAGACAAAACTGAATCGAAAGTGGTCATCAAATACCTCCCACCAGATACAGAAGACAAAGAAGTGCTAGAGAAACTTCGAAACAAAGATTTCACGGTCCGACAAGTGCACCAGTGTCACACGTACGAGCCCAAAACTGGACAACTGTTTCCGTAACTTGTATTTACGCCTACTCCGCCAAAAAATCAGAAACTGGATGCCATCTATGACGCAAACATATGCAAGTTGCGTAAAAGTCACAATACGAAATTATATTCCACTAGCGATCTCCTCTCAGTGTAAAAATTGCCAAACATGGGCGCATACAAGAAACTGATGCTCGCTTCCGGCAAGGTGCGTTAGAATCCGAGGACCCCACAACAGTGAAGCTTGTACCCATCGGAGGACAAACCAGCCAAAAGCGCAAACTGCAAAGAGGATGGTCATCGAAGGATGAAAGAAAGCCCAGGAAGCAATCCGAGCCTCCATGGCGCGAACCAATGTTAAACTAAAAGCTACAACTTTGCCTGTAGTGAATATAGTAACAATGACGACTGAACCAATAGTGACGACACAAGCCAGTAAATGAATAAGGAGTGAAACCAAACACCAAGATGCATCAGGAAGAATGCCCTCAAGAGGAAAATTGTACTCAAGTCTACTGAGCAACTGCGAGGACGAGATGGTAGCAACCTCAGACAACAACACAGGAAAACTGTAAGCTGGTGAAGACCTATCAGAGATAGCTAAGCTGATAACCGCGCTGAAAAGAAAAACAGCAACTTGCTCCAAAAATTAATCAATTTGGGTAGGAACCTGAAGAAAGCACCGACGCCATTACGAAGATAATCTAGTCGACGAACTAGTGGACATCGTTGACTAAAAGTAGCACACACCATGGCAGGAAAATGCGTGAAGGATTTAAAAATTTGCACCTGGAATGCGAATGGAGTTTCGAAACAACTTTGTCTCCACTAACAATATTGATGCTCTGTTATTAAGAGAAATACTCTCCATGTGTCAAACGTCTCAGTAAGACGATGCACCGGCCCTGGCCTGGATGCACCCACTAATTCTGTTGGGTACGACGTCATAAAGCCGCTGTATCCTCTCGAAAGGCAAGGTAGCCCACAGCTGTTGTAGTTGGGCCGGCAGGTGTGGCCGAGCGGGTCTAGGCGCTGCAGTTCGGAACCAAGTGACCGCTACGGTCGCAGGTTCGAATCCTGCCTCGGGCATGGATGTGTGTGATGTCCTTAGGTTAGTTAGGTTTAAGTAGTTCTAAGTTTTAGGGGACTGATGACCGCAGATGTTAAGCCCCATAGTGCTCAGAGCCATTTGAACCATTTCTTTGATATTTCCTTGATATTCTGGATACTGATACTGGGACGGAACTGACGTCCCAGCTGGTGCCAAACGTGTTCTATCGGAGGAAGATTTAATAAATAGTTGCGCGACATGGCGAAATTGATTCTTTGGACTGTTTAGCAAGCTTGTGGGATGCGCATCGAAAGGTAAAGAGATAGTGTAGACAACTAAGGTACTTATTTATTCTGAACATTGTTGCATCAAAGTTCAAAGGTACATCCGAGTAATTATTGACTTTCCATCTGATATTAATTTGTGAGGTTTACAGTGCCTCAAATGCGAGTCAATTTGTTGTGATACAGAATGTTTCAGTGCTTTAGATTGTAGTACAAAGAAATACGTGCTACACAGTAACATTTCTTGTCCTTATATTTTAATTGCAAGTGTGTAACTTAGTTGTAGGTTTATCACTGTACGAAATCCACCCACACATTCATCAACCCCCCCCCCCCTCCCCCGTCCCCCAACACACACACACATATTCTCACGTGCATAGACAAATGATGATCGCTTTTTAAGAAATTACTCTGTTACTAGAATGAAATTTTCACTCTACAGCGGAGTGTGCGCTGATATGAAACTTCCTGGCAGATTAAAACTGTGTGCTGGACCGAGACTCGAACTCGGGACCTTTGGCTTTCGCGGGCATGTGAAGTTTGGAAGGTAGGAGACGAGGTACTGGCGGTATTAAAGCGGTGAGGACGGGGCGAGAGTCGTGCTTGGGTAGCTCAGTTGGTAGAGGACTTGCCCGCGAAAGGCAAAGGTCCCGAGTTCGAGTCTCGGTCCAGCACACAGTTTTAATCTGCCAGGAAGTTTCAATTACTCTGTTGTTCATAATTTATAACGCAGAAAGTACAGTCATGTTCAGAAGAAAGCGGAACACCTTGAACGACTACAGATAGGACGTTCATATCCACAAGACATGCACATTTGTATGTCCTGCAGAAATGATTAGCTTTTGAACCATGTTGGCCCTTGGGTTTAAGGTCAACATCGATATCGCTCGCAATACCACCTACTGGTAAAACGTGTCTGCAGCTATCAGACAGTGTGAATTGAGTAGATGTGCAGGATGCCTCGCAGGTGACTGAGCGACCCGTACCATCAAATCAGTGAGTTTGAAAGAGGGCGCATTGTTGGTGTTGTGGACTGGCAAGACAGCCAATCCACTAGGAGGAAGCCGAAAGGCACGCGTTTAAGTTCACGCAGGCTGGCGTGAGGTCTGGAACAGGTAAAGTAATTGACACTAGCAAATAAAGTACGTAGCTGCTGGAATACTTAACTTTAATCCATAATTGGTGAACATAGCTCTTGACGGTATATGTTTTACAGTATCAATAGTAACTGGTAATGGCGCCTTGGTAGGTCGTAGCAAATGACGTAACTGAAGGCTATGCTAACTATCGTCTCGGCAAATGAGAGCGTAATTGGTCAGTGAACCATCGCTAGCATAGTCGGCTGTACAACTGGAGCGAGTGTTAGGAAGACTCTCTAGACCTGCCGTGTGGCGACGCTCGGTCTGCAATCACTGATAGTGGCGACACGCGGGTCCGACGTATACTAACGGACCGCGGCCGATTTAAAGGCTACCACCTAGCAAGTGTGGCGTCTGGCGGTGACACCACAGTTGGCATGAGAGAATGTGATGTATCCATCCGGGAAATGGCTGCTCGTGTGGGACGAAGTGTTTCGGTAGTGCAGCGGCTGTGTGCTGCATGGTTCACGAAAGGCCCGCATCTCGTGGTCGTGCGGTAGCGTTCTCGCTTCCCACGCCCGGGTTCCCGGGTTCGATTCCCGGCGGGGTCAGGGATTTTCTCTGCCTCGTGATGGCTGGGTGTTGTGTGCTGTCCTTAGGTTAGTTAGGTTTAAGTAGTTCTAAGTTCTAGGGGACTTATGACCACAGCAGTTGAGTCCCATAGTGCTCAGAGCCATTTGAACCATTTTGGTTCACGAAAGACAGCAGAACGCGACGAGATGGATTACGTCGCACCATAAAGACCACCTCCCGAGAAGATTGACATCTCATCCGAATGGCACTGCAGGACAGATCTGTGGAACAGTGTAACACACTGTACACTATCAGGTGTGAAAGTCTGTCGTCGTTCATCATGGCATGGGTTACATGCACCTTGTCCACTTCCCCGACTACATTTGACGAATGAGCAGAAACTTGCTAGACAGCAGTGGTGTGTGGAACGACATCACTGGGGATAGGAATGTCACCACACCGTGTATTCGGACGAATCCAGGTTATGCTTGTTTGAAAATGATGACCGAATTTTGGGTCGCCACAGACCGGTGGCGCAGCATCACAGTGTGTGCATTCACTCAAGAAATACAGCGCCAACGCCAGGTCTTATGGTGCGGGATGCTATTGGGTATAACCAAAAATCACAGTTGGGCGTGTCCAGGGCGCTGTTACCAATGTGACCTACTTGAATGACATCCTGCGACCCACAGCCACACCCTTTCTGCACTAAACTGCCGACGTCATTTTTCAACAAGATAACGCACGACCATATCCTGCACACGTACGTGCTTTCTTGATGTCACAGGATGTCAGCCCTTTGTCCTGGCCCGCCAGATCACCAGAGTTGACGCCAACCGAAAATATGTGGGATATGGTGAAACGACGTGTCCAGCGCTGTGACCCAATGCCTACCATAACAGATGAACTTTGGCTCCATGTGAATGCAGCATGGATGGCTACACCACAGGACGCCATCCGCGCCTTATGAGCGCCGATACCATCACGCATGGAACAAGTTATCACGGCCCATTGCGGACCCTGTGGCTACTAGGAGACATGCTGAATCGATGTGACTGAAATGCTGATCATTCAGCAGAACATACTGATGTACACGTCCTGTGAATATGAACGCCGTATCTCAAGTCGGTCAAGATGTTCTGTTTCTTTTTCTGAACATGACTAGTTCTATTTATTTTTAGCTTATTCTTTATATCGTCGTATTATATCTGAGACACTCTGATAAACCCGCAAGACTGGACAGGTGGTTTAAGTTGTGGAACAGGGCCAAAATAAGCGGGTGTCAGTTACACTCGAACATGCAGCCTTTTATTTCATCAAACATTACAAGAGCCAAGAAAAATTTAAAAAAAAGAAAAGAAAATACAGCTTTAGTTTTGGAACTTAATTAGCGGCTGAATCCACCGTACAATCTCATGCCTTAAGGGCAAGACCACTTTAATTTAAATACGGCTGAAAGCCAATGACTTAAAGCTCAACCAAAATCAGAAATTATAAGGCAAAGCTTTATCTTAAAACAATTCCTTAATTAGGCTGAAGGGACAAAGAATCTGACACTTTAAGACCAAACAACTTAAATTCAGAATCGACTGATTTCCCAACACTTAAGTCTCAGTAACATTGATTTTTTAAAAAATGCCACAGGCTTTACGTAAAACAGTTCTTAAATTAGGCTGAAGGCCCAAACCATCTGACAGCTTGTGAGCAGAACAACTTTAATTCGGAATCGGGTAAGGGCCCCAAGAATGTGACACTTTAAGAGCAAAACAACTTAAAGTAAAAATCTGCTGAAGGCCCAACACTTAAGACTCAATGACATTAATTTTAAAAATGCCAAAGACTTCCGTAAAACTGTTTTTAAATTAGGCTGAAGGCCCAAACTATCTGACGCTTAAGGGCAAAACAACCTTAATCTAAAATCGGCTAGAAGCCATACAAGCACAAACAACAAGAACAAACAAGAAAAGGCAGTACACCCAAGGGCGCTGAGAAGATCCGAGGGTTGGCCTGGAATTCAAACTCTAATGCTCACTTAGGTCAGACAGGCAGTCGGCCCAACCATTGTCGATCTGACGACAACCCAACCGAAAGACAGTCAACGGACCCACCGACAAGATAACTTCCGCTTCACCCGACCAGCACACAACAGGGAGTTCAATGGAACAACGTAGAAGGTATTGGCGCCCACAACTAGTTATACATTGAGCTGTCAAACTGCACACCGTGCTGGACAGCGACAACACGATGACGAAAATACACTTCCTGAATTTACGCCGATGGCCAGGGCAGGTAATGGAACGTTAACGGCCACAAGACAGAAGATTCCGCTGGTGCACTTCAATTCAAATAACCAAGTACAGTTAAACTCTACCGGAGGGTGGCTAAAATTTGCCAACTTGAAAACACACGTTGCTGTCGCGGGAATATCCCAACAGCCGACAACTAACCTCAAACGACATAATGTGAACAGTCGTGACTTGTTGGTAGATTAAGTCAAAATTAACTTTCATGTCCAGGATCGGTAAGGCACGAACCTCATAGAAATGGGAACAGCACCACACACTCCGACACCATATAGAGGCCGCCAGCGGGTCCGGTCAAAATTACGCGCTGAAGAGATTTCCCCGCTGCTGCATGCAAACCGACCCACTGCCCAGTCCCGGAATCGGTGAAAGAACCAAATATACGTCGGCCGATAAGACGAACAACCGAACGAGCAACCAACGGTCTTCCCACTCCAATCTCCCTCCATCGGACAGTTCATGTGTGTCGCCAGCGGTCGGCGAGCACTGGCTGCCGGCGCCTCACCGGCGCTCCGTCCCCGGCTTCACTGCCGCTGCGTCCCGGCTGCACCGCTGGTCCGTCAGACACTGTCAGACACTCGACGACCCGGAAATACTATCGCTCGCACTAGAGATGGTACGACAGTGCACTTATCGATACGCGCTGCTGCTGCCGCGCACGGGCAAGTAAGGCAGGAAGTTGGTGACGCCAATAAATAGAATGAGAAAACGAGGCGGCAATACCGTAATAGAAGATGACAGACAGTAAATGGGATAAACGCGAGCTGTGCACGGCTCAGTATCTCAACTGCACAGCGAAATATTTTAATGGTTGTTTGCTTTACACAATTCGCAATAATCGAGCTCCCTATCTTGTTTGCCGGCCGGTGTGGCCGTGCGGTTCTAGGCGCTACATTCTGGAGCCGAGCGACCGCTATGGTCGCAGGTTCGAATCCTGCCTCGGGCATGGATGTGTGTGGTGTCCTTAGGTTAGTTAGGTTTAATTAGTTATAAGTTCTAGGCGACTGATGACCTCAGAAGTTAAGTAGCATAGTGCTCAGAGCCATTTTGAACCTATGTTGTTTCAAAAGCACGTTCTTCGCACAAGCCGCAGATGTACATTTCATTCCTATACAATTATGCACCTGTCATCCGTAAGGCAGCAGACCTATGTCTGCAGGAAACCCGGAACATGTACTCTCCTCTGACAATGCCAGTCTTGTCGCGCAATGGTCTTAGCGTGGGACGACATGTGTAACCTGAAGTTTTCAAGTCTCATGTTATTATACGAGGAGCGTTCAGTAAGTAATGAAACACTTCTTATCATCGTAGGTTGGTTTCATTCAGCACTCCAATACATCACATTACTCCTCACTCTTTTGGCTACAAAATCTTGTTTTTTAACATAATATCCACTCAATGCTACGGCTTTGCGCCACCTTACTGCGACGGCCTGTATGCCCACATGATACCACTATACTGGTCGACGTCGGACCAACGTCTTGCTGCATCAAATAACGCCCCGATCATCCAAGTACTGCTTCTCGCGGACTGCATCCTTCATTGGGCCTCACAGATGGAAGCCCTAAGGTGCGAGATCCGGGCTGTAGGGTGGATGAGGCATAACAGTTCAATGAGGTTTTGTGTGCTCCTCTCCAATGCGCAGACTTGTGTGAGGCACAAGCTGCTGCTATTTTTTTCATTCCCAAGGAATTCTAACGACAAATTTATACTGTGCAGATTGTCAATATTTAACGATACGTTTATTGTTTTCGTAATCTTTATCCAGAAAAAAAGAACAAATATTTTCCTTAAGGAGACTGGGATATTGTTGTCGTTTTATAAGGTTTCTCACCAACCCATTAAATAGAATGTCGCAAGGCTGCTCCATCGATGTACATTTTGGAGGAATTACTATAATACTGTGCGGGGGCAGGCCCTCTCCGTCATCAGAAGTTCACCGCACAAACCCGCGTTCGTTTCACCTCCACATGAACCGATGACCAAAATAAACTTTTCTTCTTTCACGTATGTCTTCAAGACATCGGTTAGAAATTTCTTCCACAAAACTGCTGTGAGTACATTAAAGATGTTGTCGTGAGCCGGCCGCGGTGGTCTAGCGGTTCTGGCGCTGCAGTCCGGAACCGCGGGACTGCTACGGTCGCAGGTTCGAGTCCTGCCTCGGGCATGGCTGTGTGTGATGTCCTTAGGTTAGTTAGGTTTAAGTAGTACTAAGTTCTAGGGGACTTATGACCTAAGATGTTGAGTCCCATAGTGCTCCGAGCCATTTGAACCATTTTGTTGTCGTGATTTTTCTGTATTTGTGTGCGTGCTCATCGTTTGATTTTTTTTCACCTTGGCCCAAATGCGCCAGTAGTCTTTTGCAAGTCTTTTTTCAGGATAAAGGGTATCAAAACATAAATGAATCACTAAATGTTGACAGTTTGCACAGTAGTATTAAACCTGTTGTTAGCATTATTTGGAAATGAAACTGAAAAGTACCGGCAGTGAGATTCGATGAAGAGACCTCGCAGTTATGAAACTAAGCGCTTACTCGCTCGGCTGCGGACTCCTTCAGTACTGCTGACAATATTAAGTATATAACCACGCCTAAAATTTTCAAACTCGATTTTCTCGAAGACGGTTAAGGGTTACGACTTCCTGGATGCCACAATTTGCCAGTGCACAGCAGTAAACCGCCCTGATGAGGACCGCAGCAATTCGGTCGAAACGTCAGCAGTTTAGATGTTTCAGTAGTGTACAATGGTGTGGTGGAATACCCAAAATTATTTTATCCAAAATGACACAGGCCGTGGAAGCACACGAACTCATTACATCTTCCTGTTTGTAGAAGATGGTCAGAAACAGCATGAAAAGCTTTCAAAGGAGTTGCTAGGTAGGTTCTGCTATTAAATAACTATTAAGAAAAAATGCGATACGTTGCGCCATTTCCTGATTAATTAGCATCGACATTAGCCAATCAAGACGATGCGCCCCCAAACTCCTGCATCCCCTCCCACCACCATACAAGTAATGTCAGTCGTTCTCATAGTGTAGATGATAGCGCACAAGACCGCTCAGCCTTTGGTTCAGATTCGATCCTTATTACACTCCCATTGCCAATTTTTGTATCGCTCACTTATTCAGTTTTAGGAAACCAATCGAAGAACACGTTTGGCGACACCTTCTCTGGCGGGTCACTTGAATTTTCGTGTGCATCAGCTTGACTGGCTAACTTGATAATTAACTCGGAACAGTGAAACGTATCGAATGTTTTCTTTAACATTTCTCAGCACAACCTATCCAGCAGCGCGCTTACTAGCCGTGACCTACACACCCCGTGGCAATACGAATGAAATCGGTGAGAGGAAATTCGTATAATCTCTTCGTTAGCGCGGAGCAAAAATATTGCGTAAGATATGAGCATGAAGCAAGGCGGTAGAAAGTGATTGCATTTGTTGTTGAAACACACCCTTTAAATGGGATCAAGAACTGTAAGTAGGCTGTTTCTATGTAAGTAGGCTGTTTATGTTTTCTTATTGTTAACGCCACGTAGCGCTCTATATGAAAAATCACTGGCTGTGCTGTGTGCAGTCTGTGGGTAGTTTGCATTGTTGTCTGAAATTTGTCATGAACTGCTATATATATATATATATATATATATATATATATATATATATATATATATATATATATATATATATATATATATATATGATATTAAGGTAAATACATTGTTTGTTCTCTATTAATATCTTTCATTTGCTAACTATCCCTATCTGTAGTTAATGCCTTCCGTAGTTTGAATCTTTTATTTAGCTGGCAGTAGTGGCGCTCGCTGTATTGCAGTAGCTTGAGTAGCGAAGATTTTTGTGAGGTAAGTGATTTGTGAAAGGTATAGTTTAATGTTAGTCAGGGCCATTCTTTTGTAGAGATTTTTGAAAGTCAGATTGCGTTGCGCTAAAAATATTGTGTGTCAGTTTAAGCACAGTCTTGTATAATTGTTCAAAGGGGACGTTTCAGAACCTTTAGAAGCCCAGTTTTTGTCGATAATACGCAAAACCACACGGTTTCATTCACAAATGGAATTTTTAATATAAGGAAAAGGTGCATGCTGATACTTTTGCAGAGACGACTTAATATTGAAGAACTTTAGTTACGAGATAGGCAGCCCGCGAAGCCTCTTTAACTGGTTGGTTAAGTCAGATCGAAGGTCAGAGAGAGTTACGGGTACACCAACAACAACAGCACCAAGTGTAGCACAGCTCTATGGTGTTCTAACCAACCCTTGGACGGAGAACGGTTTTGCTTTAGGCAGTTTCGAATATTGAACACACCAAATACCAACCACTATGCATACTCTTAAACTCCCTTTCTTTGATACGTTGATCGGTTTATGAAACATCACACACATAACAGAGACCACATTACATGCGATGTTTTGCATTTTTAGCCTTTAAACAATCTGCGAAATATCTCAGTACCTTTCACAGCTGCTGCAACACGAATGACAATTACTATTCTGGTCTCTCACTTTGATCAAAGTGTTCAAGTAGAAAAATATCTGCAAACTGAAACTCTGTTTAGTAGGATATGTCTTACAGTAAAGTTACGTCATGTGTCATAGTTGGCTCGGAGAGCCCGAGTGGTAGGTTAGGCAGCCTAGTCTGGAAGTTTTTCTTCTACTGAGCGCAAAGGCTCTTTTCTTAAGCATGTTTTGTTTTGTTTTAGTGCGCAGAAACAACTAAAGTCATAGGCGCCCATGTCAGGGCCTTAGAACACCAAGACGAAAAAGGAGTTAAAAGGGACAACATGTTAAGCCCAGTCGATGGAAGAGTTAAGAACAAGGACATCCTCTGGGAGGAAGGTCCACAAAATACGCTGCAGAGGCAAAGAACTAAAAATTAAATGTCCTTTGCCATCATGCTACAACAGATAAGAGGTTAAACGCCGTCGACAGCCCGCGCGTCGTTCGCTAAAACGGTCGAAAACTCAGAGGGTAAACATGCATTAGAACGTAAGTGGTTAAGAAAGAGGCATTCTGTCAGGAAATGGCGAATCGTCAAAGGCTGATGACAATAAGCAGAAATGCCGATGGCTAAAACGACGGTTCCCAGTACGCAACCTCCTTGCAGCGGGAAGTCCGAGAGAAAGTCGGCCAAGCAGTGGGGAGAGGTTTAATTTCGCAGCGCATGTTCCCATGAAGGGAAGACCAGTGCTGATGCCAAAACGACACCATCTGGTGACAGACGGCAACACGGCGATCATCAGCTGGTCGCGGTGGTCTAGTGGTTCTAGGCGCGCAGTCCGGAACCGCGGGACTGCTACGGTCGCAGGTTCGAATCCTGCCTCGGGCATGGATGTGTGTGATGTCCTTAGGTTAGTTAGGTTTAAGTAGTTCTAAGTTCTAGGGGACTGATGACCACAGAAGTTAAGTCCCATAATGCTCAGAGCCATTTGAACCGTTTGAACGGAGATCACCGGAAGGAATGGAAGAACTATCAGGCCGAGGTAGGAGGACTGCAACCTTGGCAGCAGCTCCAACGACTTCGTTTCCCTACAGACAGACGGACAGACGTAACCAGGGACCCACAAAAAAATCACAGTGGCTCCCTCAAGAGTGAGCAAGTGCAAGTTTTCTTGGACCCGTTGAACCAAGGGATGAACTGTATACAGCACACGGATGCTCTGAATGACACTGAGACAATCGAAGCAGATGACACAATTGAAAAGCCATTGGCGCTGGATGTACTGCATGGCCCGATGCAGGGCGAAGGACTCTGCTGTCAATACTGAGCAGTGTTCCGGAAGCCGACACCAAACATAGTCGGTGCCAATGACGAAGCACATCCGACACCACCTTCAGTCCAAAAGTCATCATTGTACAAAAAGGTATTATTACTAAGTTCCGTAAAAAGGTCGAGAAACTTAAGGCGACTGATCGAATCCGGACTAGCGTCGTATGGAAGCGAATGATGTCCAAGGTAAAGGGCCCAGCACGAAGCCAAGGTGGTGGAGGGTTCACACCAATCGGAAACGTGGCAGGTAGAGTGAAGTTAAGCTGCCAGAGCAATAGCTGAAAGCGAACTCCAGGAGGTAACAGAAGTGTAACACTCCCCATGCTGGCGGTCAAAGGAGTCACTAAAGGAAGAAGCATAGTATGGGTGGCCAGGTATGACAGACAAATGGCGTGCATACCCACTGAAGAGAACATCGCACCAGTATGACAACGGTAGTTTGGCAACTTCTGCATAGAGACTCTCAGCCGGGCTAGAGTAAAAGACGCCACTGGCCAAACGTATTCCTAAATGGTGGATTGTATCTAGGTGGCGTATGATGGACGGACGTGCAGATGCATAAACTAAACACCTATAGCTTAGTTTCGAACAGACCAGGGATTGGTACAGACGGAGGAGGGTGGTCAAATCTGCTCCCCAGGAAGTACTGCTGAGGACATGTAGGACATTGAGGGCTCAGGTACAGGTGGGTGGCCAGGTAAGACATGTGGGAGGACCAAGAAATTTTCCTATCAAGCATAAGCGCCAGGAATTCCGTAGCTTCAGCAAACGGAAGAGCAATATGCCCAAAGTGTAAAGATGGTGGAACAAACCCACTGCGCCGACAGAAATTCAGACGAACGGTTTTGTCAGCGGAAAGCGAAAGTCACTGCAATGCTCCGATAGTAAAGACGACTGAGAAATCTCTGAAGACGCCGCTCAAGGAGACAAATCCGTGGAGAACTGCAGTAGATCGTAGAACCGTCTACAAAAAGGGAGTCAGAGACACCCAGTGGGAGACAGGTCATAGCATGGTTAGTGGCGAGTGCTAAGAGGACGACGCTCACGACAGAGCCCTGAGACACCCCGCTCTTCTTGATAAAGGTGTCTGACAAGGCAGAACCCACACGTACCTTGAAAATTTCTGAAGGAAATGAAGCAGGCGGCCTCCGAAGCCCCATGTGGAGATACGAGTCTTCCAGCAGATGGCATAGGCTTTCTTCAAATCCAAAACCAAAGCCACAGTCTGGTATTTCCGCAGAAATAGCGTGGGTTGACAAAATGACGAGGTGGTCAACCGCAGAAGGGCGCGCTCGAAATCCACATTGTGCAGTGATTAGTAAATTGCGAGACTCAAGCCACCATACCAGCCGGACATGAATCATACATCCCATCACTTTGCAGACACAGCTGGCGGGACAAATGCGGCGGTAGATAGAAGGAAGGTGTTTGGCCTTACCGGGCTTAGGTATGGGTACGACTGTGGCCTTCGCCAGCGACTGGCAAACCTGCCATCCGTCCAGATGCGATTGTACATATGTAGGACAAGGAGCTTGCCCATAAGGGAAAGGTGCTGCAACATCTGAATGTCAATATCGTCTGGTCTTGGGACGGAAGACCGCGATGAAGTGAGAACATGATCTTGTT
Organism: Schistocerca serialis cubense; assembly: GCF_023864345.2. Taxonomy (NCBI): domain Eukaryota; kingdom Metazoa; phylum Arthropoda; class Insecta; order Orthoptera; family Acrididae; genus Schistocerca; species Schistocerca serialis. Next base: position 160,555,755 of record NC_064645.1, read on the forward strand.
CCAACACAGTCAAGGCGGCATTGTAGCATTCACGATTCTGAGAGGAGAAGTATATCACTCGCCTCCTCCAATCATTTCCAGTGAAGGCAGGCAGGGTGATAGTAGTTTGAACTCTAAATCTTCTCAAAATAGTGGCCCAGTGTGTTGGAGATAGCAATGGGGTCCACAATGATATCACCTGCTACAGACATGCAGGAGATTGGGGAACTGACCTTGTTCCCATAGAGCTGTCGGAGATTGGCCCACACAATGAAAGAGGGAGTGGAACTGTTAAAGGAATCAGTAAATGAAATCCAACTAGCTTTTTTGATATCTCGAAGAATGAGAAGCCACTGCACAAGCAAATGTTTATAACAAATGCAGATCGCCAACGTAGGATAATGGTTAAAAATGCTTAGAGCACGTTTCCGCGCACGAATTGCATCGCGGCACGCCTCAGACCGCAAAGGAACCGGGACACGGTGCAGTAAAGGTGAAGTGCGAGGACTGGAACGTTCTGCGGCGGTAAGGATAACGGTCGTGAGGTATTTTACCTAGTTATCATAGCTGGGGAAATGATATTCGCCGACGATCGACAGGGGTGAGGAAAGCCTGCAGTCGGCCTTAGAAAGCTGCCAATTGGGTTTACACATAGGTTGGGTAGAATTCAACAAAAAAACACGGGAAGTGGTCGCTCGAGTATGTATCGAAGAGAATGGACCACTCGAGACTAAGGGCAAGCTGGGCAGGGCAGAATGAGAGGTCCAAATGAGACTGTAGTCTGAGAGGAAGCTGGGTGCTCCAGTGTTAAGGCAGATGAGGTCTAATTGATTGAGAAGGTCAGCCAAGAGGGCGCCTCTCTCACAGATTCTGGAAGAGCTCCAAAGAGCATAGTGCCCATTAAAGTCACTGAGCAGCGAAAAGGAGTGAGAGAGTTGCCCAATAAGCTGGAGGAAACCTGCCCTAGTGACATTGAATGACAGAGGAATGTACACATTGCAAAGAGAAAGGTGAAGCGAAGAAGGAAAATGCGGACTGCGGCAGTTTGCAGCTGAGTATTCACTGAGATTGTGTAATTATGAACGTTTATCCCGGATGAGCAGATTGACTCCTCCACGAGATGAATGCCATCCTCAGGGGAAGCTCTAAGCGGAACAGAAAGAAATGCGAGAGGTCAAAGCAGTCGCGAGGACGGAATTTTGTCTCCTGGAGACAGAAACTAGCCGACACTGTGATTCCAAGAGCTGCTGTAATTCCTCCTTGTTGGGTCTAACAAAATGTTCAAATTTGTGTGAAATCTCATGGGACTTAACTGCTAAGGTCATCAGTCCCTAAGCTTACACACTACTTAACCTAAATTATCCTAAGGACAAACACACACACCCATGCCCGAGGGAGGACTCGAACCTCCGCCGGGACCAGCTGCACAGTCCATGACTGCAGCTCGGCTAATCCCGCGTGGCTGTTGGATCTAACGCCGCAAACGTTTCATTGGAGGAGAGTTATGATGGGAAAAGGGCAGGAGGGAAAAAATGCAGGGCTGTCACTTCAACAGGATCCAAGTGCCAGTCTCGAAGACTCCCTGCTACAGGGCGCAGAAGCTGTGGGATCCTGCCCCATGAGATCTACAGAGGTGTCTGCATTGTCACTGCCTCCATGAAATCTACTGAGGCGTCGGCATTCTCACTGGACTGGCCTGCAGATTCCAGGGCAGATAAACGGTTGGCAGTATACACCAACGAAATGGAGGTCAGTCTGGTGAAGGTATCACGTGGCGAAACCACTGAAGAGGACCTCCGAGTCGGCGAAGGAGAAAACCGTTTGTCTTTGTTTGATTTCATGGAGCCTTTGTGGTTGGCAGATGAAGACTCAGATGTTTGCTGTCTGGAGGGACGTAACAAGTCTTTCCTGGAGTATTCCTTCTGACCTTTCCAGCCAGCCGGTTGCGTATCAGTTGATTTCGCTGCAAGACGCGAAAATTTGAGGGCTTGTTGCCCAACTAGAGGAAAAAGAGACGGAGATGCTACTGTGACACTGGGTGATTTTACAACAGCGGTGCTGAATTTGAAATAGCAATTCTGCGTGGCTGTGTCCTTCATGGGGCGAGATGTTAAAAAAATGGTTCAAATGGCTCTGAGCACTATGGGACTTAACATCTGTGGTCATCAGTCCCCTAGAACTTAGAACTACTTAAACCTAACTAACCTAAGGACATCACACACATCCATGCCCGAAGCAGGATTCGAACCTGCGACCGTAGCGGTCGCGCGGTTCCGGACTGAGCGCCTAGAACCGCTAGACCACCGCGGCCGGCGGGGCGAGATGTAGCAAGAACGGTACTGTAGCTGTGAGATGGTAAAATGCAGGGGTTTCAACGAGCCAACAACTTGCGAGCGACAGGGTAAAGCACTTTTTCCCTCACCTAGATCTCCTGGAACAGCTCGCTCATCGAGATACATGAGACTTTTCGGGATGAAGCTGCATGGTTGTCATTGCAGTTGATACAGTGGGGAGAAAGAGGTGAGCAGTTGCCCTCATCATCATCCCTACAGCAAGTAACACATTTGGCTGGGTAGGACATTCGAATGTGACTGTTACGTTGATACTGGTAGCAGCGCATCGGGATCAGAATGTACGCTCGGCATATTATGATTTCATAGCCTGCATTGATCTCTGATGGAAGCACCAATGTATCAAACGTGAGAAAAAGAGGGAGTGTAGGCACTAAAAATGCATCAACAGTTTTCATGATCATATCAACTGCAGTGACGCGCTGATAAGAGAGGTAAGCTTGGATTTCTCTCTCGGTCAGACCATCGAGCAGCCGAGAGTAAATACAACCATGTCATGAATTCAGCGTTGGATGGGCCTCGACATGAACAGGATAGCAGTGGAGGAGCGAAGCTGGAAGCATTTTTTGGGCTTGAGAATAATAATTAGTTTCCAAAAGCTGTTGCGCAAACGAGAGAAGGATGTCACAGCGCCAGCAATTACGTCAACACCTTTCTGAATAATAAACGGATCAACCGTAGCAAAGGACTGACCTCCTTCAGTATATGATACCATGAGGAATTGAGGTGCACATGGGAGAGTCGTGGAATCCTTAGCCTCATTCCGTTTACGTTTAGTAGCCATAGACTGCGATGGTGATTGGCTCATTTTGAGAAAATCCCCCATGATTGCCGGCGTCTCAAATGGAGCGCTCCTTCCAACTGGGCGCTCGCCTCTACACCTACATCTACATCCATACTCCGCAAGCCACCTGAAGGTGTGTGGTGGAGGTTACTTTGAGCACCTCTACCGGTTCTTCCTTCTATTCCAGTCTCTTATTGTTCGTGGAAATAAAGATTGTCGGTACGCCTCTGTGTGGGCTCTAATCTCTCTGATTTTATTCTCATGGTCTCTTCTTGAGATATACGTAGGAGGGAGCAATACACTGCTTGAATCCTCGGGGAAGGTATGTTCTCGAAACTTCAACAAAAGCCCATACCGAGCTACTGAGCGTTTCTCTTGCAGAGTCTTCCACTGGAGTTTACCTATCATCTCCGTAATGCTTTCGCGATTACTAAATGATCCTGTAACAAAGCGCGCTGCTCTCCGTTGGATCTTCTCTATCTCTTCTATCAACCCTATCTGGCACGGATCCCACACCGCTTAGCAGAATTCAAGCAGTTGGCGAACAAGTGTACTGTAACCTACTTCCTTTGTTTTCGGATTGCATTTCCTTAGGATTCTTCCAATGAATCTCAGTCTGGCATCTACTTTACCGACGATTAATTTTATATGGTGATTCCATTTTAAATCACTCCTAATGCCTACTCCCAGATAATTTATGAAATTAACTGCTTCCAGTAGCTGACCTGCTATATTGTAGCCTGTTGACCTGGGGCTGGGAATTACGCGTTACCAAATCACCTGTTACGCGGCAGACGCGTCCGCCAGCCTTGAAGAGCGCACAAGCGGGAAGAAGAAATAAAGAGGAACCCCAAAAGCCGAAGCAGAGGAAGGATAGGAGATGGAGAACGAAGAAAGAAAGAAAGAGAAAACAGTGGAGAGACTGTTCTGATAATAAGCTACTGGAAATTCAGGACACATTCCCACAATGTTCCAGGCATGCCCCACAAGGGAGGAGAAAAATAATTGCAGGAGGAAAGACATGAAGTACGGAAGGGAAAGATGCTGCAAATGCTGATGCCCTGTAGTAGCCAAGCACGGACTCACCAAAGAGTAGTGATTTCCCTGGATGGCTATGAAACTTGGGTGTTGTGTGTACTTGCTGAATGTAGGTGAGTGTTATGGATACGTGTATAGTGCGGTGTGGTAATGATGATGATGATGATGATGAAATAAAGGAGAGTGTGGAACACTGTGCCGTCACACAGCCTACTCCTCTCGATTAGCACGACGGGGCGCGCTGACCTTATCGTCTCAATCCGGCGAATGGAACACAATCAACAGTGTCACGAGCCCTCACTTCATGGAACACTGCAGAACGGTTTGGAATTTAATTCAGGATATTTCGAAACATACTGGTGAACAGGAACTGCCGTCAAATACTGGCAGAGAAAATTTCATCCACCACCAAGATTCCATTTCTTAACGTAAAAATTAATGAAAAATCATAACCACATTTCTTCAGATATCACTTCACCTTCATGAGGAAAGCAATACAGGTCAAACACAATCTACGCTTGGACGACGAGAGTAGAAGAAGACGTATTTCTCGACTGAACAAAAAAAGCAGCGCAAACTGCGTCTCGATAACAAATATAAAGCTATACGAATGAGCAGGACCGCGGTTGTGTGTTCGTGTGTAAAATGCGAACCACTGTGTGGAACGCAAATGGAGGCCTGTAAGTGGTGGCCGCTAACAAGGAACGAGGCTGGGTAGGGAGGGCGGTGCGGTGGTGGCGCGCCTTCATCAACAGGTGGACCATGACGGCAAATGAGCGTCTGGCAGAGTCGTGTAGCGCCGGTCCCGCCGCTAATGGAATGTCGGCCAGGGGTACGTTTCTCTCCCTCTGGCCCGACCACAGCCTCGAGAGGGCGCTTCTGATCAGCCTGGACGGAAAATCAAGTATTTACCTGGCTGCATGGTGTAAAGGTTCTTTATTTGCGAAACCATTACCACCCGCCAACCCTACTTTTCGATACCGTAGATTAATGAATGTTTTTCTGCGTAATGTCGCATATTTTTCACTCTATTCAAATTTGGTCTCATTTTTATATGTATGTACGTCGTTATTTTGAGTTGTTGAAATCGATATAATAAATAGTGTGAATATCTTTGTACTTATTGTTATCTTTGATGCTGGCTTGTGACTTTTGGCCAGGAAACGTACAGAGTAGTCAAGTTTTTGTGTTGAATATGAACAGTCTTGACTTTGTGTTGGAAATGAAGAGATGAATCTGAGTTGTGGACAATGAAAAAAGTTGTGAGTTTCATTAAGAGCAGTCACGGCTGCGAAATTGTATGATTAAGTAATGTTTTGAACATGCGAAAGTATAAAAAGTTTAATAAATGTGAATTTTTGTGAAAAGTGAGTGCCAAGAATTATTTTCAAGTGACCATTGTTTAAAAAAGTGTGAAGCACATTGCAATGAAAATCATAAATCATCAGATTAATCCTGAAAGATTGTCTTCGTAAGTTCTTCAAGTCGGCGTAATTAACATCCGAGCGCCTTTCGCATCAACAGCGACAGTCATGTTACCTAGACAACATGTTTAATTACGAGCCAAAGCCAGAGCGAGATCGTCGTTGGATTGCAAATACAAGATAACTGATATTATTGTTAATTTTCTTCACTGACTGTAGTCAATTGATGTAGCAATACCTACCACATTAAAGACCTTTTAGTTGCGCAATAAAAAAATCATACTTTGATAATTTTTGAACTAATTAACTGTTAGTGGAGGTATTGTTATAATGGTGATATACTAAACGAATCTTTCTTTGAGAATATATGGTTAGGATTAATGACAAGACCCACCTACACATAAAAATGTTTTAACGCCTATTGGAAAATTTTCTATTTACCTCTGTCTTCATTTAACAAGTACACTTTTGAGAATTTCGCTTTAAGCGGAATTTAGTTTTACACACCAGCTGCAATGTAACCAAACTCAAGACACATTGTTAGTGCTACAATACCTGGAGGTATAGTAGGTTTGCAAAAGAAAAGTTAACATCCAAACTATTTCAGTTAAAATTATTCATTAAATGTCCTTACATCTACATGGATACTCAGCAAATCACATCTAAGTGCCTGGCAGAGGGTTCATTCAACCACCTTCACAATTCTCTATTATTCCAATCTCGTGTAGCACGCGGAAAGAATGAACACCTTATCTTTCGCTGATTTCGCTTATTTTGTCTTGGTGATCGTTCCTCCCTATGTAGGTCGGTGTCAACAGAATATGTTCGCATTCGGAGGACAAAGTTGGTGATTGGAGTTTCGTGAGAAGATTCTGCCGCAACGAAAAACGCCTTTCTTTTAATGATGTCCAGCCCAAATCCTGTATTATTTTTGTGACACTCTCTCCCATATTTCGCGATAATACAAAACGTGCTGCCTTTCTTTGAACTTTTTCGATGTACTCCGTAAGTCCTATCTGGTAAGGATCCCGCACCGCGCAGCAGTATTCTAAAAGAGGACGGACAAGCGCAGTGTAGGCAGTCTCCTCAGTAGGTCTGTTACATTTTCTAAGTGTCCTGCCAATAAAACGCAGTCTTTGGTTAGCCTTCCCCACAACATTTTCTACGTGTTCCTTCCAATTTAAGTTGTTCGTAACTGTAATACCTAGGTATTTAGTTAAATTTACGGCTTTTAGATTAGACTGATTTATCATGTAACCGAAGTTAAACCAGTTGATTTTAGCACTCATGTGGATGACCTAACAGTTTTCGTTATTTAAGGTCAACTGCCACTTTTCGCACGATTTCGATATTTCTTCTAAATCGTTTTGCAGTTTGCTTTGATCTTCTGATGACTTTATTAGTCGATAAACGACAGCGTCATCTGCAAACAACCGAAGACTGCTGCTCAGATTGTTTTCCAAATCGTTTATATAGACAAGGAACAGTAAAGGGCCTAGAACACTACCTTGGGAAACACCAGAAATCACTTCTGTTTTACTCGATGACTTTCCGTCAGTTACTAAGAACTGTGACCTCTCTGACAGTAAATCATAGATCCAATCACATAACTGAGACGATATTCCATAAGCATGCAATTTCAATACGAGCCGCTTGTGTGGTACAGTGTCAAAAGCCTTCCGGAAATCCAGAAATACGGAATCGATCTGAAACCCCTTGCCAATAGCACTCAGCACTTCATGTGAATAAACAACGTTCGAGTTTTTTACATAAAATTTTGTACGTACATGATATTGTTGGATGGAGGGCAATCAACTGATTCAAGTAAAGAAAGCTTCTGATATTAAGTTTTACTCTGCGTTGATCGAGTGCATGAAGACTGAGTCACTACTTTCGGCGGAACTAAACTGCTGTCTTCACATCCACCGAGTACAGGTTCTGAAATCACTGTGTGATAAACCACACGTTCGTTTTCTTTGTCGCACAGCATCATTTCATAACCTGTACTCTGTGGATCTGAAGATGGCAGCTTGACACTGTCGAAACTAATGATCCAGTGTACTTAAACTCAATGAAGGTAATAAAACGTTTCATATCAGAAGCTTTCTTACATCGTATGAAATTTTGTAAATTCAATTCTATTCATAGTTACTAAACATGTACCAGCGATTGTCTCTGACAAAGATGTAAACTCTTTGATTTGTATAGTATCTTAGTAGTTGTTCATCGTGTACAGCCTCGGTAGGAAGGTGTGAGGAATGGTGATCAAGTCATATTGTCAGAATGTAGAAAGTAGGCGTTTTATTCGAATTCAAATTATGCCACGCAATGAGTGAAGAGGTTCAGAATTCAAACGTTTAAAAGTTCGCCGGGCGATGTGGCCGAGCGGTTCTAAGGGCTTCAGTCTGGAACCGCGCGACCGCTAGGGTCGTAGGTTCGAATCCTGCTTCGGGCATGGTTTTGTGTGATGTCCATAGGTTAGTTAGGTTTAAGTAGTTCTCTAAGTTCTAGGGGACTGATGACCTCAGATGTTAAGTCCCATAGTGCTCAGAGCCATTTGAACCATTTTAAAGTTCAAACGCTTTCCGTCACCAGGTGCAAAGTAACCAAACTCAAGACACATTGGTAGTCCTACGATACCTGGAGGTATCGTAGGTTTACAAAAGAAAAGAAAATGGTTCAAATGGCTCTGAGCACTATGGGACTCGACTGCTGAGGTCATTAGTCCCCTAGAACTGAGAAATATATAACCTAACTAACCTAAGGACATCACAAATATCCATGCCCGAGGCAGGATTCGAACCTGCGACCGTAGCGGTCTTGCGGTTCCAGACTGCAGCGCCTTTAACCGCACGGCCACTTCGGCCGGCAAAAGAAAAGTTAACATCAAAACTATTTCAGTTAAAATTAATCATTAAATGTCTTTACATCGACATACATCTACATGGATATTCAGCAAATCACATTTAAGTGCCTGGCAGAGGGTTCATCGAACCACCTTCACAATTCTCAATTATTCCAATCTCGTATACCGCGCGGAAAGAATGCACACCTATATCTTTCCGTACGAGCTCTGATTTCCCTTGTTTTGTCTTGGTGATCGTTCTCCCCTATGTATGTCGGTGTCAACAAAATATTTTCGCATTTGGAGGAGAAAGTTAGTGATTGGAGTTTAGTGAGAAGATTCCGTCTGTGATATTCGCTTTTTGACTTCATTAAAACAGCAAATACGAGTAGTTAATACTTTCAGCCAGAAGGCAAATACTTGTTTATAAATAATGATTAATGTATAATGAGGCGTCGCATGGCGACGGTGGAATTTTCTAAATAATGTAATTCGTCGTCTTTGGGCGGCAATATAAACAGAAAAATACGGATAGATATGCGATCCTTCACTATTTTGTTCGCTGGAGAACAAATGAAGCCTTGAGCGCTAAAGACTTGTACTGTTTTTCTCAAGACGGACGCAGATTTGTGGCAGTCTGATCTAATTTTTTTACTAAATGTATAAAAACGTGTTATGTCTAAGTTTGAGTGAAGTGTAAAGAACTGTTATAACTTACCGTGACGACGCACGAGCGACTCAAAGAAGACAATGGCCATATAAAAGAGCGCTCACTGGACATGATACGGACATAAAAATCTACCGTCATTGTAGTACTAAGCTTAAGGTACGATATATGTTTTAGTTTATAATAAATATTTGTTCTGGGAATACTGAATCATTTAGCAGTGCTCATTCCTATCATCTCCTCAGTATTATTTTCATTTTAATTATGCATTTTGCTAAGATTACAGACACGGAGATCAGCAGTCCAATGTGCGTGTTACATTGATAAAAAGAAAACTGTTTTATCGTCTTCTTGCATCAGCTTTAATATTGAATTTCCCTTTTGTGTGATGTTACAGTTGTTTTTGCGCCCTTAAGAACTTTCTGGTCCCTTAGGAAATTGTTTTGTCATAACAATAACTTCACAACCGGGTATGATCGTATCTACGATCATGAAGTAATTAGAAAGACGATAATGCGATTTCTTAATCAATAGCACGCTAGTTGTGACTGCCTCAAGCCACGCGAAACTGCAAGTAAAAAACTATTCACATCTCATAATGCAATATTTTATGACAATGGTCAATCCATGATTCTTACGCCAATTGTGATTGATAAAACAGTAAGCTAAATCTCAATTTCCAACTTTCCATTGAATAACAACATCACTTTTATTTTGTAACATCACACTTGGCGCCCGAACAGGGACGTGACCAAAAATTAGTTCAAATTCTTGGAAAATTTTCTATGTGCTAGTGTTAATAAATGTTCTGTTGTTTCATGTACACATCATCTCTCTGTGAGAATGACGGAAAATATGCTGGTCAATAACGCAGTTTAATTACCGAGAGAAAAGAAAAGAGACGTGAATTTGCTGAGACAACATAGCGGTAATCAAGCCATCTAAAAGTAAGTCAGAATTTTGCATACGCAGTGTAGTGCTTCAGTAGCAACGTTGCTTTTCCAAGTCGATCCACATCCTTTCTATCTCCTTCCCGCTATAGAAAATCTGCTTTATATTATCTTTCAAAGTAAAATTCTTCGTAGCCTGATGATAGAAATTATTTCCCCCCCATTGTTAGTATAGCTGTATTACATTTTCAACATGGTGGATAGTGTGTGCAATTTGCAGTGAAGAGCATCTTCATTCATTTGTCTGAAACGTTTAGGTTCCATCTTGTCTTCTCGCCAGATAGAATTTCATTTGTTGCTCACGCGAGAGCGGTGCTCTTAGCGGACTCACCACGTCACTGACAAACGACGAAAGCCTTGCGTAGCACGTGATTTACTGACGAAAATGACAGATAGTAAACAGAGACAGGTGACAACAGGAGACGGGAGTGAAGACGTTAATAGTATTCCATATCCTTTACGATCGCGAACGGTAGGTTCCCGCGTGGAAACTGAACTAACCATGTCTGTAACAGGGGAAAGTGACCCTAAAGTCCAAATTCTTCCCGCTGCAGCTACAAATGACCTCGGTGCGTTAATGGAAATGCTGAAACAACAGTTTGACGCAGTAAATGAGACTATAAAAACACAAAATGAGACTGTTAAGCGAATCAGTAAAAACACAAAATGAGACTATAAAAACACAAAATGAGACTGTTAACGCCCGATTAGATGCTGTAAGCGAATCAGTAAAAACACAAATTGAGGCTGTTAACGTCCGATTAGATGCTGCAAGCGAATCATTAAAAACACAGCTAGGCACAATCAAAACAGATCTGCATAAAGAAATTACAGCTGAATTAAATACCCATTTGGGTGAGGTGCAAACTAAGATCAGTGATCAAATTCAGAAAATGCAGAAACAGGTGAAAAGTGAAATATCTGAAGTATCTGGAACATTAAACACAAAAATTCAGGCAGCTACCAAAGAAATAAACTCAGTTAGAAATGCAGTATCTGACATTGAAGGTGTAGTGGAGGATCTGTCGAAGCAGATAGACTCAATCAATATTGAAGAACAGGTTAAGAGCACCGTGAAAGCACACGCGGAGGCATTGTCGGAACACTACGGTGAATGGATAAAGGGTAAAGATATTTTTATCGAAAAGAAGGTCAGGGAGGAGCTTAGGGAGACTATCAAGGATGTAACTTATGAAATCTTAGCTGCTCCTTGTAAGTCGGGAGACACAGTGGTTTCTGAATTGGGACAGATTCGGAGGACACTTACACGGGATCTTCCCGAGTGGAAGCAGCAAGTAGTGGACGAAGTCAGAATGCTGAGAAACTGGGTAGAAAATCCGCACACCACGTATACGCAAACTATAGGGAACAACTCTTTAGACGGTGACGAATGTCAGTCAACTCCTTATCGTTCACCGCCTGATTACATGCAAAACAACAGTCCTGTTGAGTCCCGAGTAGGGAAAATAAATGATCCGCCCACAATCGTGAGTTTAATGCAAGAGGAAAGTGTGATTAAGCATCGCACTTTTCCTGTTTTTCATCCGCAGAAGCGAGAAATACACCCCATCGTGTTCCTAAAGAATTTTTCCGGCATATTTCCCAGGAGCTGGACAGACAGACAGCGTATTCAGTTCGTCACTGGCTTTATTTCTGGTGATGCAGCATTATGGGGAACGGAAATGGTAGACACGTGTAGGAATTATGAAGAGTTTGAGAAAATGTTCTTGGCAAAATTTTGGAGTAACGGGGTACAGCGAAGATTAAGGAAGGAGGTGTATGGTGCGGAAATTTTCAATGAGAAGCATGGAAGTCTCCGGCGATACTTTGAGAAGTATCTAGCAAAAATTAAATTCTGGGATTCTCCGATTTCTTCCAAGGACGTAATTATGATTCTCAAAAGCAAACTCCCTGTGTCTATTAGAGAGAAACTAGTAAATGTGTCCGAAGAAGACACGGATGCATTCCTTTCTGTGCTGGATTCCTTGGATTTAATTAGCGAGGATGTGCGCTCCAAGGTTGGCAGCGGCAAATTCTTCCCTGGCAGCCAGCATAATGCATCGCACGCGGGCAACAATGCGCCGAAGGAGAGCGCGAGCTACTGCGACCGCTGTTACCAACCTGCCAGCCGTTATGAAAACGCAAACGGCAATAACTTTACACGGAAGCAGAAAACCAATTACAGTAATCAGCAGAGATACCACCCAATTTACAACCACCAGGTACAACATCAGTACGGAAACCCACCCTTTAATTCTGCGCCTGAGCAGCACGGAAATTCTCCACAAACTAGTGGTAATTTTTCAAATGGGCCAGTGTACAATCAAAGTTATAGGTCGAAAAATAGCAAGTGGCATGGGCAAGGCGGAGGCCACCCAGCACATCAGAACAACTTTTCACAGAATAGAGGACCGCGGAACAATTTTTAAACGGTACCAAATGCGAACTTTCCTTCACAAGGAAATGGTTCTGCCGGGAACCAAAAGATCGGGCGACAGCAGCCGTCTCTAGTATTTTATTCACAAGTGAATGCACCCAGTGGATTTTACCCCTTTACACCGGCATTTGTACCACATAACCAGCACCAATATGAAACGGAACAAACACTTAAGGCCATGAATGACAAACAGGTTAAACATCCTGCGGAAAATTAGAGTCAGCGCCTTTCAGCCTCCAAGAGGTCGCTGCGGATTTTGAGTGGGGGCACTAACGAATACTCTGATTCTGAGTATGTTAATGCGATACGGTACGACCAAGAGACCGACTTACGAGATGACCTTGCACGTGACAAAGAAGCTCAAGACATTAACAACATTTATGATGAACAGGTCCAGGCTTCGATTAAGATTTCTATTGCCAACATTCCTTTCACAGCCGTTGTTGATACAGGAGCAAACATCAATGTCATGTCACCATGTCTCTTCGGACAGGTGTCTTCTGTTTCAAAAGTTTTATCATTGCCGATTCAGGGCTGCTCCATATCGGCAGCGATTGGTCCATTGAAACAGAGAGTTAGTTTACAGACACAGCCTCAACTATAGATAGAATCTGTTTCGGTTTCCCGCCTCTTGCGTACTGGAAATTTCCTTGTGTGAACTGTTAAAATAAGTATTGTGTTGAACAGCGCACTGACTACATGGTAACGGCTACTACATGTAAACTTTAAGTATTAAATGCTATGCATGGAAAAATTGTTTATAGTGATGGACATGAACTGATATTTCTTCAACAAGCTGAAGCAGGAAATTAAGGTTGCAGAAAGAATTTCAATTTAGCTTTAAGTTAGTATAAAAAAAATGTGCTTGCGAGGTGGTTGCCAGGATCTATATAAATATGTAAAGGTGAGAAATGGAGGAGGATGCGTAAATAACCACTTCTCTCAAGGTACAAGAAGATTTATAGATTTATTTTTAGTAATGTAAGTACTTGAAGTTCTGTTGTAAAAGCCCAAATTACCTGCTTAAAAAAAAGGGTACATGTTCAAACACTCCAGACAGTGGACAGGAGTAGAAGAAATAGCTTAAAGTTCAGTTAAGGAGTGCTGTTAAATGGAAAAACAAGTGGTAACCCGCATGTGTTCACGCAAGGAGACAATAAGCTGTAGTAAACTAAGTTAGGTGAAATACAGTACAAATAGAGGCAAATCATGAAGCATCAATAATGTAGCGTAAGTACTCCACGAGGCCATTAATTGCTATGAAAGTAAACTATTTCCCTGTGATCTGAGCCCAATGTAAAGAGTATATGAGGAATGTTAGCTGACGAATTGATTTCAGTAGCATCAAGGTACTAAATAACCACACAGCAAGCCCCCTGTATCATAAATAAGTCCAAGTAAAGATCTTCAGAAGATTTATAGTGTAATCTAGCGACCATTCAATACCCTAATTGAAGGCTAATCTAAAGAACAAGCAATGTAGTGATATTTAAGCTTAATACTGACTATAACCAGAGTAAGACGTAGAAGTAGCAAAGCATGCTGTAATGAAAGAGGTTGAAATTTATATATGTGCCTATGTTTATTATGGTAATTTTATTGCAAAAATATCTCCTAAGACACTCCTCTTATGAAATCCATTTTCCTTGTGCCCGTTCCTTTTGATCCTGGTTCATTAACCCAGACCAAGGGTCGACTTGTAAAAGGCACGTGTGCTTCGAGGCAAAGCAGTGCTTATGAGAAATGAGACACGTAGCGTGATGAACTTCGCTAGCTTTGGTAATGTTTGTTATGGACCGGTTTACGTAAACCCAGTGAACTGTCGGTAATTCCATTCATGCGAAAAATAGTAGACACGCGTTACCCTATTTTTTTTAACAGAGAACGATTGCTGAGTACATGAAGCGAAGAGGGAGACCTATTGTTATCCAGTCTGCCCTCAAATATAAAAAAAGAAAAATTGGCAAGCACAAAGGAAAACACAAAAAAAAAATTTCAGCGTTAAATGCGTACTCGTTAAGTAGTAGATATGCTGCGTGGCAGTAGAAAATGATCTTGGGTGCACTAAAAAATAAATGCAACGAGTGTTTCGAAACCTGTATTTTCATAATGAGGAGATGAGCCCTTAAAAGAAAGTTTGAAAGAATATTTTTAGGTTCACTAGTGAAAGCAAACCTTGAGATATAAACAGTCCATTCATAAAGCAGTTGTTCACTGGACTTAACAAAAGGAGTGACCATCAATTGTAAATATTAGCTCGTAAGCGATCTTTTGTAAATAGTAGAATATAAGTCTTTCTGTAGCAATGGAGGAAACCTGCAAAATTGATTGTTTTGTAAATGAACTCTATCGGTGAAGGAACTAAGCACGAATGCTGTGTGAAGATGCACACTAAAGTGCGACATGCATAATAAAAATAACTGTTCACTGTATATTAGTGGTAGTGTTGTACTGCAAGTGTAAAAAGAAGTCAGGGCTACGACAACAGGTGCAACGCAAAGTTCAGTGTTGTTCTAAGTGCAGCGACAGCTAAAACATTCGTCGTCACTTACCTGTGAGCCTCATGGGAGGCAGCTTCAGTGTCCGGCTCCTCCGATGGAAAACGCGCGCGAGGTGTTTGTATCGATGCACTCGTGTGATACGAAGTTCACAAAAAAAGGAGCAATCGACGACCAGCAGCCCTGTTACAGCCTGAGCGCGAACGGATACTGAGTATTGGAGCTCACGCAACACTGTGCAGCCGCTGTGAGTGGCTGACGTGTGGGTGACGAAACAATCCAAACTTTAAACTGCTAACCGCCATGACTTCCATCGTACATACTGGAGGAAAGACATTTGTACACTTGTGTGACTACATCTTCATACGTAAATTAAGCAATTTTCTTGAGTTGAAGTTAAGATGAGTAAGAAGTAGATTGTTAGATTACTCAGACCTTAAAGCCATTAATACCGGCACTCCTGAACACTGCTAAAATGAATTATAATCCTGTCTCTTGATGGACAAAGAAAATGAATGTGCACTATAGGAAGACCCTAAACTCCAGACCAGTCCCGATCCTTAACAAATGTGTCCAATAGGTTGTAAGTTATACTAATAATTTTCCACTTCTTCTGTTTCATATTGTAAATAAAAACCCGGGAAGCCACTTGAATTTCTGGCACCACAGTGGAAAGGACAGATGTACTGCATGATGAACGCCGTAGACAGCTAACACAGAAAGTGAAAGCATCACGAAGTGTAGTGCTACGTTATTAAACTGTAATTGAATCACAAATAATGTCTTTGGGCGGCAATATAAACAGAAAAATACGGATAGATATGCGATCCTTCACTATTTTGTTCGCTGGAGAACAAATGAAGCCTTGAGCGCTAAAGACTTGTACTGTTTTTCTCAAGGCGGACACAGATTTGTGGCAGTCTGATCTAATTTTTTTACTAAATGTATAAAAACGTGTTATGTCTAAGTTTGAGTGAAGTGTAAAGAACTGTTATAACTTACCATGACGACGCACGAGCGACTCAAAGAAGACAATGGCCATATAAAAGAGCGCTCACTGGACATGATACGGACATAAAAATCTACCGTCATTGTAGTACTAAGCTTAAGGTACGATATATGTTTTAGTTTATAATAAATATTTGTTCTGGGAATACTGAATCATTTAGCACTGCTCATTCCTATCATCTCCTCAGTATTATTTTCATTTTAATTATGCATTTTGCTAAGATTACAGACACGGAGATCAGCAGTCCAATGTGCGTGTTACATTGATAAAAAGAAAACTGTTTTATCGTCTTCTTGCATCAGCTTTATTATTGAATTTCCCTTTTGTGTGATGTTACAGTTGTTTTTGCGCCCTTAAGAACTTTCTGGTCCCTTAGGAAATTGTTTTGTCATAACAATAACTTCACAACCGGGTATGATCGTATCTACGATCATGAAGTAATTAGAAAGACGATAATGCGATTTCTTAATCAATAGCACGCTAGTTGTGACTGCCTCAAGCCACGCGAAACTGCAAGTAAAAAACTATTCACATCTCATAATGCAATATTTTATGACAATGGTCAATCCATGATTCTTACGCCAATTGTGATTGATAAAACAGTAAGCTAAATCTCAGTTTCCAACTTTCCATTGAATAACAACATCACTTTTATTTTGTAACATCACACGTCCCAACGAAAAACGCCTTTCTTTTAATGATGTCCAGCCCAAATCCTGTATCATTTCTGTGACACTCTTTCCCATATTTCGTGATAATACAAAACGTGCTGCCTTTCTCTGAACTTTTTCGATGTACTCCGTCAGTCCTATCTGGTAAGGATCCCGCACCGCGCAGCAGTATTCTAAAAGAGGACGGACAAGCGTAGTGTGTGTACCCGATATTCACAATCCTCACATCAGTTAATTTTATAAGTACTTGTCCCACCAAGTGGACATTACCATCCCTTCAAAGAAGACAACGAAATAAAAAGCAAGGCAATGAGCTAAGTAAAAACACGTCCATTAAAGAATCTCACTTCAGAGTAGTGACATCAAAGAATGTCCGGTCTGAGGACAAGTCATTGAATATGCAGCGATGAAGAGGTATGTAACACATGTTGTTGTTTTGTGGTCTTCAGTCCAGAGACTGAGAAGATATTCATGCTGCTGCTTGCTTTGGATAATACAGGCACTATTTTTATATCGGCCGTCATATTTAAAATTTCTGCTACACAACTATTATTTTCTTTAAATTGTCAGTCTTTCTACTGGTCTGATGCTCCCACTTATAAAACTGAACTTCATTATTAATTAAACTTTTCATAAATGCTGGCATGTTTCTGAAAATGTATATTGCTGAGTATTGAACACCTTTCTGAACCAAAGTAAATGACTTTAAATCTTTGTGAAAATTATTCTTCTTTGTAGTAGCTGAATATTGAACACCTTTCTGAACCAAAGTAAATGACTTTAAATCTTTGTGAAAATTATTGTTCTTTGTCGTATTGTTCCATGAATTGATATGCTGGTTTGTTAAAAAGATAAATTTTTAATTTCACATTTCATTTATGAATAAATGTATTGGGAGGCAGTAGCTAGTATCCGCAGTTCCTTACACAGCCCTCTGCTGGAAGTTCTTGAGCTCTCGCCACAAATAATCCGTATTGCACGTTTGTGGGCTCGGAAAAATTTAGCCTGTCGAGTTACCGCAGAAAATAATCCCATATGACATTATGGAATGAAAGCGAGCATAGTATGCAAGCGTTTCTGTTTGTATATCACCTGTGTCCGACAACATTCGCATGTCAAATAGTGATTTGTTTAGGCGCTCCAGCAGTTCTGTGATATGCATCTCCGAATTGAATTTATTATCAAGCTGTAATCCCAAGAAATAACACATGCTGGATGCATCCAGCAGTAGTGTCAACAGCAGAGTGTGTATAGGTATTAATGGCCGACATTGGCAAAGCTGTCATCCCTAAGTAGCAGTGGCTACTGAGGCATCTTGCCTCTTCCCAAACACCAAGAAAACAGAACCCTTTGTCCAACTGTTCTTTTCCAAGGTTCCAACGGAAATGTACTCTCTCACATGCCCTTGCTCTTCTTTTCCCATGTATGAGAAATTACAAATGTAGAACAGTCAGTCCGACCCAATCTAATCCACTTCACATCGTGCTGAGGGTTGAAAAAACGTGCTACATTGTCAGATGTTAGACTCATAAGAAAAAAGCAGACTCAGTTTTTTGCGCATGATGTCAACACTAGACTCATCAACCCACTCATAACTGTATATGGTAGTGGATAGCGGGAACGCAACCATACGTGATCAGTAATTATTAATTTAATAGCCTCTTGTAGCATGGATGGTTTTACAATGTCTAGACTTCTAGGCCACCGACCCCATCTTCAGATGCAACTTAAGTACACATTCAGATATTACTTAAAATGCATCACACGATGGGGCTGACAGACTCGAAATCGATCATGTGTGAGAGAGGCTGTAAAACCATCCTTGCATCCAGAGGCTACTTTACCGTAGTTGTAACTACTAGTTCTCATTTTAAGAGCAAAAAAGTAACCAGGTGAATGAAAAAAATTATTGTAGCTGTGAATATACTACAGTTATTAAGGGGACATTGGATGTCCTATGCCACCAATGTTAAATTATCGAATTTTGAGACCCATTATCTTGGAAACTTTTTAAGATACTAACTCACAATTTTCCATAATTATTGAATGCATATTTCAAGATACACTGAACTCGAATTATTACTGAAATTGTACTGTGGGGCATGTTATCTCTTTTTTCTAACAATTTTTGACAGGAATTTTGTAAATGAATGAACATAAAAACAAAACAGCTCAGGATATTTTAATTATTCTAGTTTCATAATTGTTGAATCTCACACTTGGCATGTTGTGAAAATTTCATGTCTCTACCATCAGTATTTTTTTTTTTTTTTTTAGAAAACGGGCCATTTATTGCAATAAATGTAGTTCAGAGAAGTTGAGATTTAAAACTTTTTTATTACAAATTCTTATACAGACTTAAATTTCTGCATCTTTTATGCAATATAATTGTCCTACCCCATCAGTCCAGTGCTCGCCTCCTCCTTTTCTTTCTTGCTTCTTTTGCCGTTTGCTGAGCAACTAACTGTGCTTCACGTGCACGAAGCTCATCCAGTTCTTGCAGTCCTTTAGCTGTGTTCTGTCCAATCTTACCCCTAACTTCTCCAGAAACCTAAGTCTTTCATACTTCCCACCATTAAAAGTTATTACAGCATCAGACACTGCTAACATTAGAGTCATAAGGCCACAAATACATTTTTAGGCACAGGGCGCTCACAAAATTATTGAAGGACTCATTCTCATTCTGGGTCTTCTCATGTAAACACTTCTTTAGTAGATCAGGATTTGCCACATCTCTTTAAATATGTCTGATTGCCTCCATTATTGCAAAGGAAGAGAATGTTTATGTGTAAATTCATGCAGGGTACCAGAAAATTCAGCTTGCCTATATTTACACCAAGTGTTTGGTGGAGGTGGACAGAAAGCATGACATGGCTTTTAATCGGTTGATATTCAATTATGGAAAGTGTTCCACACAGCTCTTTTCATCTTCTGCAAACTGACACAGTTATCTCTAATGGCCTTCCCATAATATTCCTGTAATTCATCAATTACTTTGTATGTTAGTCTTCCAGCACATTTCATTGTCTTGCCATCAGACAGTTTTGTGTTACCCAGCTATTTTCTTGAAGAACCAACTTCTGAGACGTAGCAGTAGGCACAAAACAAAGCAATCCACAGCCTTCTAGACTGTGTAGTTCCCAAGATATGACTGCTCAACTGTGGCAGTATATGCGTAGCCACTAAATTTGACAGTCACACGTCGACAGTCAAAATATTATTTGAAGGCCTCACAATTGTCTGATTTTAATGTATTATATAGAAAAGTGTTCAGGAAAGTCCAAAGCACATTATTTCATGTACGATGTCCCCTTAAGTTTTGAGGCTGTCACCTGGGGAGTAGGCACCCACAATAAACTGGATGTCTCACAAAGATCTGCATGAAACAGCACACACTTTTTTAACGTCCCACATCCTCTGTCAAAAGACAGTCGCCTTGCCATTGGTCACTATGCATATCTGCCAACATCAATTAAGATACTGGAAGCACCTCTGAAGCATGTTGAAGGAAAGATCCCATATGGCTTCTTTTGTGGCCGTCATAACCACTTCGGTCGATTTCACACAATCTATTCCCAAGTAGGAGTGCTATCATGCAAGGAAGAAGACAAAAATCGCACGTTGCGAGATTGACTGAGTACGAAGGGCAAGGCAAAACGGCGACCTGTTGCCTTGCTAGACCCTCAACGAGGTAAATAGAGCGAGCTGCAGGGGCGTTGTCGTGTAGGAACAGCCAGTTCATCCCATGCAAAGCTCACGACTCTTGGATGAACTGAATCGCGTGGACGGCCAAGGATCTCCTTTTAGTGGGTTCTGTTTACCGTTGTACCGTATGGGATAAATTCCATGTGAACAGTTCCATTTCAATCAAAAAATAGTTCAAGCATCAACTTGCTCTTTGACATTCTTGATGCGGTTTGTTCTGTCGTGGCGATTCTAGCGTTTGCCAGGTGCTGGGTTGTGGCTCCAGTTGCAGACCGCACAGGGAAAAGCATGTTTCGTCTCCAGTTATGATCCGGCTGAGAGAAGATAGATCATCGCAGTACTACCTATCTGGTCCCCGCGAATCGTCATCCGATCACCACGTTGATCTAACGTCAGGATGCGTGGCACACCGTGCTGAGGAACCACTGCTCACATCGTCCTGCAAAATGTCTGTTGTGAAAACTCCGGTTCCACCCAAACACAACATTACGGGTCTGTGCGTCGTCACCGTAAAGTTGCTGCATCATCTGAGACGCTTCGGTAAGCGGTTTTTCCTGATTTCTGGGAGAACTTTATGTTTGACCGTTGTACTTGCAATATACTCGAGTGCCGACGTGCGCAGTCAGATCAACGGCAAAATAACAACGATAGCTCTGCTTATAGCGCGTACACTCAACTGTGTCGCCCCCCCCCCCCCCCCCCCCACGGACGAGAGACCAGTTAACAAGGTACCATACCACGGCCTCACTGATGCGCTGTAGCGCACCACACGCGCCCAGCAAAGACATTGTAAAAATAACTAAGTTCCCGGAGGATGCTGCGGACGCGTATTATTTTGAACATTCGGCTGGACCCCATTGCGGTTAGAGTCCGGTTAGTTGAAGTGCATTGTGGCTTGTTGGGACACAGATCGGTGCGTACGTACAATATTTGTTAACAGAAGTAGTACTGTATACACTTTTGTGTCTGCGTGGAGTGGCAAACATAAGTTGGAATTGGTAGCAGGACGTGACCGGGGTGTGACGCAAGATCTCAAGGCTGAGAAAAGATTAGTCTCAAAGTGAGGCGCCAGCGATCAGGAAGATTACTTATCTTTATTCTCCACACTGAAGCAGGCACCGTCTAGTGCTCTCATACCAAGTGGCTACGTAATTAAGTTCACAATACTATTCACAAATCCACAATGCAATCCAAATAGTAACTAAGATCTAAGCCCAAGGTTGTCATATAAGATCTATACAATAACACTTCGATATTAACACAGCTAGCGAGCGACAGCGAGTGGCTCTGGCGTCAGGTCTGTGCTCCCGTTATGTCTTGTGGCCATAGAGGGAGCTGCAGGAAAAGAACTATTGAATGGCGCGACGTCTTCAGCCGGAAATAACGCCATGAACCTCCGGCGGCCGCGGCGTGAAGCTAACAAGGAATCCTCCCCATCGCACCCCCCTCAGATTTAGTTATAAGTTGGCACAATGGATAGGCCTTGAAAAACTGAACACAGATCAATCGAGAAAACAGGAAGAAGTTGTGTGGAACTATGAAAAAAATAAGCAAAATATACAAACTGAGTAGTCCATGCGAAGATAGGCAACATCAAGGACAATAAGAGTTAAGGAGCGCCGTGGTCCCGTGGTTAGCGAGAGCTGCTACGGAACGAGAGGTCCTAGGTTCATGTCTTCCCTCGAGTGAAAAGTTTAATTTTTTATTTTCAGCTTATGTGACAAACTCTTATGTTTTCATCACTTTTTTGGGAGTGATTATCACATCCACAAGAAAACCTAAATCAGGCAAGGTAGAAGAATCTTGTTACCCATTCGCCAAGTGTACAAGTTAGGTGGGTCGACAACATATTCCTGTCATGTGACGCACATGCCGTCACCAGTGTCGTATAGAATATATCAGACGTGTTTTCCTGTGGAGGAATCGGTTGACCTATGACCTTGCGATCAAATGTTTTCGGTTCCCATTGGAGAGGCACGTCCTTTCGTCTACTAATCGCACGGTTTTGCGGTGCGGTCGCAAAACACAGACACTAAACTTATTACAGTGAACAGAGACGTCAATGAACGAACGGACAGATCATAACTTTGCGAAAATAAAGAAAGTAAAATTTTCAGTGGAGGGAAGACTTGAACCAAGGACCTCTCGTTCCGCAGATACTCACGCTAACCACTTTTTTTTCTTTTTTTTATTGGCGTAGCCAGAAGAGAACAGAATCTGTCTCTCCTTATCAAAAATTATCAGCAGAAGTCGGAATCGAATCCAGACCATAAGTATATGAACCTAGCATCAATCCATTTTTTTTTCGGGCAAGTGCTCTACCAACTTTTTTTCTTGGCCAAATAGTAAACAGAAATTTTTATGGTGCACAAAAGACTATCACTTCATAGTTGAAGGAAAGTTGCTCCGCTGCTCTGCAAGAGAGGGGAAATGTGAAAACGAAAATGGGAAAGAAAAAATGCCTTCTGCATTGGTGAGCACCTGAATAGTATCGTAAAATTCCGACAAGAACTAAAGTCTCAGGAAGCAAATAGGATTCATACATACAGGTCACTGGCAACCTCTGCTATCCGAAATATTGTATTTGAAGCATTTCACCGTTAATTATGATTTTCAGCATATTTCCAAATATCCTCCTGTAGTCACAATGTTGGCTCATTTTAAAGTGTTCAATTTCTATGTAAGAATAATAGTCGACGAAAGTAGCATGCCTATTCTGCATAATAAACGATGCTGTGTGGCCCATGATCCACGTTGCAGCGTTGTTTTTTGCTCGTGGATATCTCAGTTTTTGTGGCTGAATGATCTCTAAAAGGTATACACCACAGGGCGTCGTACGGTCTATCACCGACAATCGTTGACGAAGAAATGTAGTAATTTCTTCTGCATGTCCGCACGTGAACCTATGAATAAGCGTATCGACTCTTCCGCATGCGTCACAGTTGGGCGTTGAATGAAGGCCTATTTTATGTAGTTTTTCATTCGTTGCTACTTTATCGTTGACTGTTAGATACCAGTCGGCTATGACGCGTGACGGTAACACGCCGCTGTGCACATTCCGCCATACTATACTCCAATGTGTATGTGGATGTTTTTCTTCGAGACGATTCCTGTGGTTTGTTGTCATGAGGAGGCCATAAAGCTTCCTGTTCGTCAGGCTTCCGTTATCGACGATGTTGTGTCGAATGTAGCTGATTTCCATGTAGTACAGTCGCACATGTCGGTAAGAAAGTGGAATTCCGGCGATATTAACGGGTGGGTCAAGGCTATGAGGCTTCCACCGCTGAATGAGGTTTGTAATGATACTGGTCCTCCGGGTACGAAACTCCTTCGTGATGCGATTTAGGAGCCGGGTGACACATTTTTGTGTACTTTAATGAGGTTAAGGCCACCTTTGAACGAAGGTAATGTTAAGGTATCGAATTGGACTTTGAAAATGTGCCCCCTAAAAAGAAACCAACATAACGCTTGTTGTATACTCTTGGCTAGATGGTCGGAGATTGGAAGAATTTGCTCCAAATAATTCATCTTGCGCGTAATGGCGATCTCGATGGTCTTAACTTTCTGTAGTATGTTCAAGTCACGGTCGGAGTGAAGTATCAAAGCAGCACGTAATTTATTAAGCATGTGTGACCAGTTCTTCGTCAGCAATTTGTCTGCTTTGGCCTCAAAGGTAACACCGAGCGCTGTGTGATAATCCTTGAGCTAGCACCAGGTAACATGGGATATGTCTCCGATACCGCTACCGATCTGCAAAGCTGTGGTTTTAGTTCTATTTAGTATTGCTCCTGAAAGAAATGTGAATGTTTGTAAAAGAGTTTCCGCTGACAGAAGTTGTTGCGATGATGACACAGTAATGCATATATCGTCAGCATACGCAATGCATGGGATAGTGACAGACTCGACGCTAATCCCGATCCCACTATGCGCTAAGTTGTTCAGTAGCGGCTCTACTGCAATGGCGTACAAAATCATTGACAGAGGACTTCCTTGGCGGATGGATTGGTCAATGGAAACTGCTTTTGTAAAATGGCCATTAATGAGAATCCGTGAAGAGGCGTTTGTAGTAAGTTTGCGAATTAATTCTATGAGATTCCCACGCCCGGGTTCCCGGGTTCGATTCCCGGCTGGGTCAGGGATTTTCTCTGCCTCGTGATGACTGGGTGTTGTGTGATGTCCTTAGGTTAGTTAGGTTTAAGTAGTTCTAAGTTCTAGGGGACTGATGACCATAGACGTTAAGTCCCATAGTGCTCAGAGCCATTTTTGAATTCTATGAGATGAGGTCCAAATCCTAGTTCCTTCATGCTTTTAAAGAGGAAGTCATGACGTACACGGTCATAAGCCTTCTCAAAATCTAGAAAGATCAGAGCGCCCTGTCCTTTGTTTTCACCATATGAACAGATGATGTCCCTCAAATCGCAGGCAGCTGAGATTGCACTTCGGCCTTGCACTGCACTGTACTGGTAACTGCCTAAAACTTTGTACATGACGGTTTGCATCCTTAGCTTAATCGATTTGGTGATGATTTTGAAATCGGCTTTCAGGAGTGTGATGGGTCGCATGTTTTCGACCTTCCTGCTGTTCCCTTTTTTCGGTAAGGGCGGGATGATACCTTTCATAAATGCCTTGGGTATAACTTCCAGGTGCCAGAGTTCATTCGCTATCTCGAGGAGTGTCGGACCGAGCAGGTTCCAGTAACGCTGGTATAACTCAGCGCTGAGACCGTCGGGTCCCGGTGACTTCCCTTTCTTTGCACTGTGGACCGCCAGTCGGATTTCGTCCTCTGTAAAGATAGATTCCAGATTTGCATTATCCTGTTGTGACAAGCGACAGCTCAAGGTCCTAAGAAAATCGTCGCACGAGTGTTCATCAACGGCTTGCTTCTTGTAAAGTTGACTATAATAGTCGTAGACGTGCGAGATGATGTCACGCTGCTTCGTGATGGCATTCTCAGCGTCATCAACGACGGCTTCAATCAACATGGCTTTACACCGTTTTGTCGTTCTCAGGATGTGGTACAGAGAGGCCCGTTCTTCGGCGGCAACGTCCTTGGGGTGGGCTCGCACGATGACCCCTTGCATTCGTTGGCGTTGTATCGCCGTGATTTTCGCTTTATATCGTTTGATCTTTACGTCGATATCGCGAGAAGGATTGTTAGTGCGACTGTACAGTTCTCTCAAACAGCGATAATAAAACTCAATAGTTTGTTTCTGCCAAGAGCTTTTTTGTCGGGCGTAACTCATGAGGGTGAGGCGTAATTTAGGCTTAGCACACTGAGTCCACCACTGGAGAGCGCTATCGTAACGACTTCGTTGCCGCTGGAGCTGTTGCCATGTTATGTTCACCTCCTCTTCAAGTTGGGCATCCTGCAGAAGGCTGACATTCAATTTCCAGTAGCCTTTCCCGCGGTATATTTGCTGGCGTTGTAGGTTAAGGTAACACTGATATGCACAATGGTCGGAGATGTTGACAGGAGCTATGTCACAGTTCACAATGTGTCGCTGGAGGGCATCGGACACATAGATCCTATCCAGCCGACTGGCAGAATGACTGGTTACGAAGGTGTACGCTAGCCGTTCACCGTGCAGTTGTTGCCATGTATCGTGAAGACGCATGCCCTGAATTAAATGTTCAAGTTCGATACATCTGTTCGTGTTAGGAGTTTGGTCTCTGTCGTTAAGCACACAATTGAAGTCACCACCGAGGATGAGATGTGCACGATAAACGCTAAGAAGAATGGGAACCTCGTTTTTATAAAATTTTGAACGATCTCTCTTGTGAGTGCTACCTGAGGGGGCGTACACGTTAACAACCTGCACACCATTCACTCGAAGAGAAATGCCACGACCACTAGGCAGCCGCTGCACATCCGTAAATGGTATACCGTCGCGCAGAAGTATGGCAGTGCCTACAGCATCCTGGAGATTGATGTTATCAATGAGAACGTAACCGGGCACTTCTAAGACTGTGACTACCGCCTGTAGGGGGGCAATGTCAACGCTGGTACCATACAAGAAATCAGTTAGCGAACGGAGTTTCGCCGCACTTTGAATTCTATTGACGTTAAGTGTGGTAACGTTGTAGGTTTGGCTATCGCACGTGATGGTTCAGAGGACAATGAGCTCTGATTGTTGGATCGTCCTTCTCGACGGCTTTGAACCAAACTCGTTGGGAACTTCTGGAGTACGAAACGAAATGTCAAAACCAATAACGGGTCAGGAAGTGGAAATGTCGCAGCGCGATGGACACGCGCGAGTGCAGCTACTGCTGCATCTCCTCGTCCTGCTGCCACCACGGCTCATTGCTGTCGGGGCACTTCGCGGTGCGCGCGCCGCCCTGCCCGCCACCGCCGGCTGAGTCTGTCAACGGGGTCGCTTCCGCCTGGCCACCACGCGGGGCTGCGACTGACGTCATCGAGTTCCTGCGGGAGCGCTGCTGCAGCTGCTCGCTGCTCTGCTCGCTCTTCCTCTTAGCCGTTACGGTGCTCTGTTCCCTCTCAGCGCTCAGTAGTGCCTTCAGGTGTTTGGTTTATTCACGGATGCGGTCTTGCCTCGCGGTGTCCTCGCAGCGCACGCAACAAGAAGATTGAGGTTCAGTCTCGCTGCCACTTTCTGACATGTGTGCGGGTCTCAAATCATCCGACTTTTCCTCTTTGCTACTATTCCCTTTGCTTCTCCTTCGGCGGCCTTTCTTCGTTTCTGCTGCAGTCTGTACCGATAGGGGTGGTTCTGGCAAACTAATCTGCACCCGCTCCTGTATCTCACACGGCTTAGTTTCAGAGGTGGCTGGCGCATCGTTGCTATCCAGCGGTAACTGCCCCGGTGAGGATGACGGTGCCGAATCAACGTCCGTCCTACCGCGAATGTCTTGGGCACTGCATTCCACCTGAACTGGCATCTCCGCCTCGCTAACACGTTCCGGCTGCCGGAGAGGTGGTACAGTCCCCGCGACTACCTCACTCAATAGCGGAACAAGCTTTTCACTACCGTCTGCAGGACGTTCCCGTGGAAGTTGAAATGGACGTCGACGTGTACAGTTCATCCGCAGATGATCTGTTGAATGGCAGATTGAACAGGTACGGGGTTGTCCAATGTAAGTTACCTGTGCACGACAGCCGCCAATGGCAACATACGAAGGTGTATGCTTTTTTAAGTCTACACGTACACTTCACACCCCGCTGTTAACTTGGTAGCGATATGCACTCCACCATTTTTCATTTGTAACTGACAAAACAGCGCCGTACGGTGACAGAGAACGTGCAGTCAGGTCATTAGAGCACTCGGGTGGCACATTAAATACCCTGACGGTTCTCATTCCGTATTCCGAAGGCACGATTTGGACATTACTAATACTGCCATCATTAGGACGAAATGGTCTCACACCAGCATGCTTCTCAACGAATTTCTCATAAGTGTCACTCGAAATAAATTTGATAAATAACGAGTACTGCACCAAGTCCAACTGGAACGTGTCGACTATATCTTCAGGCAATTTCAGATCCTCAAAGATCCACTCATGAATTTCAAAAGCCGTCGGTCGTAAGGCAGCGCGATTGAAAACACACCGAACGTGTTCGCTCTGTTAATTGTCGTCATCGTACCTACAACAGTGGAACAGAAACAAACGTTAACAGCGCTCGCACACGCTGCTCAGCTCTCCAGCTCAGCACTGCTCGCGACGTAAACACTGGCCCGCGGTACCGCCCGTCACCGCGCGATGTGCACTGGCCGAGTGCCTGAACACGACTGACCACGGGACCACGGTGCTCCTGAGCTCATATTCTCCTTGATGTTGCCTATCTTACGCATGGACTACTCAGTTTGTATATTTTGCTTATTTTTTTCATAGTTCCACACGACTTCTTCCTGTTTTCTCGATTGATCTGTGTTCAGTTTTTCAAGGCCTATCCACTGCGCCAACTTATAACTAAATCTGAGGGGGGTGCGATTCGCTTGCAAGGCCGACCACCGCGCATGTGCGGCCGGCCTGAGCGACGGCAGGGCGCACCTGATTCGGTTAGGTCCGCGGACATAGCCTATACATTCCAGTTTCCGTAAAGAGAAATGCTTTTAACAGCACGAATAAAGTCGGCAAAAGGACCAATATTAAGTTCAACAAGCACATCGATATGCTTAAATATTTTATATTAATAACTTTCAGGCACACACATTTCTAGAAGGGACACATCACTGACTTTATAGTTTTTTAACAACAGCTTTTTTTTACAGCACTGGTGGACAAAAGTTCCATTTTGTGTTGCTGTAAAATAGTTCAAATGGCTCTGAGCACTATGGGACTCAACTGCTGAGGTCATTAGTCCCCTAGAACTTAGAACTAGTTAAACCTAACTAACCTAAGGACATCACAAACATCCATGCCCGAGGCAGGATTCGAACCTGCGACCGTAGCGGTCTTGCGGTTCCAGACTGCAGCGCCTTTAACCGCACGGCCACTTCGGCCGGCAAAATAGTTCAGATGTGTGTGAGAACATCACTGGATATTTATCGTGATTACCTGAATACCGCTTATGGCACAAAACGGTAGTAACGTGGTGTACCAGATACCGAAAAAATCATGTAATGCTAAATACATTTCACTCCAAAAATAAGGAGTACTAAACAACTAAATGTTACAATTTGCGCTCGTGCTAACAAAATATCGTGCATTTGGTTCTGAACAAACATTTATGGCAAATTTCTTTTAGTACGTAAAGGAAGAATCGGTAAACAGTTACGGTTTGCGTTTTTTTATAAATTAAATTGATGTATTGTAGTTACTTGTTTCAATGAGGCATTATGTTTGTGACATAGGTCAGAGGAAGACGTGTTATAAGCAAAGGCACGAAAGTTTGCCGCCACAATGACCGCCGAGGCGCCTTTCAAATTGTCAACTGTTCACAGCAAATCATCTGTGGGACTTTCAAGGCATGCAAGTCTCAGAACTTAATGCCTGTGTTATCTGTAACAAAATAAATCATACTGTACAAAAATATGTTTAGAAACTTGCAATATATACAAAACGTAAATGGTTTTAATAGAAGAAGAAGAAGAAAAGAAGTCAAACACCTCCAGACAGAAATTATTTTTCGACTCACGGTAGGCAACTCAAAAAGTTATACGAAATTACAAATCTCATTATGCTTTTGCAGTTACCATATTCACACAGTGTCTACTGAGAAAATTTCATCTTAAGATTTCCTTTACGTGCGTCATCGGCCACATTAAAAGGATGTACATTCAAAGACTTCTTCAGTAAATACAGGGTGGTCCATTCATCGTGACCGGGCTAAATATCCTAAGAAATAAGCGTCAAACGAAAAAACTACAAAGAACGAAACCTGTCTAGCTTGAAGGGGGAAACCAGATGGCGCTATGGTTGGCCCGCTAGATGGTGCTTCCATGGGTCAAGCGGGTATCAACTGCGTTTTTTTAAATAGGAACTCACATTTTTTATTACATACTCTTGTAGTACGTAAAGAAATATGTTTTAGTTGGACCACTTTTTTCGCTTTGTGATAGATGGCGCTGTAACCGACACAAACATTTGGCTCACAATTTTAGACGAACAGTTCGTAACAGGTAGGTTTTTTAAACTAAAATACAGAATTTAGGTACGTTTGAGCTTTTTATTTCGGTTGTTCCAATGTGATACATGTGCGTTTCTGAACTCATCATTTCTGAGAACGCATGCTGTTACAGCGTGACTACCTGTAAATACCACATTAATGCAATAAATGCTCAAAATCGTGTCCGTCAACCTCAATGCATTTGGCAATAAATGTAACGACGTTCCTCTCAACAGCGAGTAGTGCGCCTTCCGTAATGTTCGCACATGCATTGCCAATGCGCTGACGCATATTGTCAGGCGTTTTCGGTGGATCACGATTGCAAATAGCCTTCAACTTTCCCCACAGAAATAAATCCGGGTACGTTAGATCCGGTGAACGTGCGGGCCATGGTATGGTGCTTCGACGACCAATCCATCTGTCATGAAATATGCTATTCAATACCGCTTCAATCGCATCATCATTTATTGCAGGTCGTGGTTGACGTTTCACATGTGCCGGATATCTATCATGTTGGAAGTACATCGCCATTCTGTCATGCAGTGAAACATCTTGTAGTAACATCGGTAGAACATTGTGTAGGAAGTCAGCATACGTTACACCATTTAGATTGCCATCGATAAAATGGGGGCCAGTTATCCTTCCTCCCATAATGCCGCACCATACATTAACCCGCCGAGGTCGCTGATGTTCCACTTGTCGCAGCCATCGTGGACTTTCCGTTGCCCAATAGTGCATATTATGCCGGTTTACGTTATCGCTGTTGGTGAATGACGCTTCGTCGCTAAATAGAACGGGTGCAAAAAATCTGTCATCGTCCCGTAATTTCTCTTCTGCCCAATGGCAGAACTGTACACGACGTTCAAAGTCGTCGCCATGCAATTCCTGGTGCATATAAATATGGTACGGGTGCAATCGATGTTGATGTAGCATTCTCAACACCGACGTTTTTGAGATTCCCGATTCTCGCGCAATTTGTCTGCTATTGATGTGCGGATTAGCCGCGACAGCAGCTAAAACACCTACTTGGGCATCATCATTTGTTGCAGATCGTGGTTGACGTTTCACATGTGACTGAACACTTCCTGTTTCCTTAAATAACCTAACTATCCGGCGAGCGGTCCGGACACTTGGATGATGTCGTCCAGGATACCGAGCAGCATACATAGCACACGCTCGTTGGGCATTTTGATCACAATAGCTATACATCGATACGATGTCGACCTTTTCCGCAATTGGTAAACGGTCCATTTTAACACGGGTAATGTATCACGGAGCAAATACCGTCCGCACTGGCGGAATGTTACGTGATACCACGTACTTATACGTTTGTGACTATTACAGCGCCGTCTATCACAAAGCGAAAAAAGTGGTCCAAGTAAAACAATCATATTTCTTTATGTTTTGCACGAATATGTAATAAAAATGGGGGTTCCTACTTTAAAAAAACGCAGTTGATATCCATTTGACCTATGGCAGCGCCATCTATCGGGCAAACCATAGCGCTATCTGGTTTCCCCCTTCAAGCTAGACGAGTTTCGCTCTTTGTAGTTTTTTCGTTTGACGGTTATTTCATGAGATATTTGGTCCAGTCACGATCAATGTATCAATATATGTCTCATCACCACGGTGGCAAACAGTCTAGGATGAGCTGTTGCTGTCTTACTTAATTGAAAGGCAGTACAAACACTATGAATACTACGGCAACAGCTGAAAAAGCTGCCTGGTGTTATACCCTGTTATGACTTGCCACCAGTCTGCTTTCTACTTAATATATACAAGCGCTGCCTCGAGGAGTGTCAGGAGGGAGGGGTGGTGGGAGGGTAAGGGAACGGGAGGAGCTCGTACGTACGTAACAAAAGGCGCGGGGACACGACAGAGGATGCCTCTGCCGGGCTGCAAGTTACCAATACGTTATTGACTCCAAAGCGACTGCTGCCGTAACGACGCCTTTGAGACCAGATGCTGTTTCAGCTCACGGGCTGTGATATTGTCAACAAAGAGGCGACTTCATGTGATTATATGCAAAATCTTTTGATGTAGCATCGTTTTAGACACACGTGTACTGCATGCTTGCGCTACCTGCTGTTACGTTGACCTCGCAAGGTTGCCTGAACTCCGCTCCAGGTCTCCCTTACCACAAGAAAGAGAACAAAGGCAAGGAACGGTGACGAGCGTTGGGGTATCTGCAGGGGCCTTAGCAGTATTTGCAATAGTCGAGCGCAGACAGAAAGAGTGGAATTTTGGTAAGGACGAGCTAAAATTGAAAAAGTATTATGTATACTGGGCCAAAATATACGAAGTTCAACGTTTAGTCGCAGAAGAAACGCAGAAGTTGAAAGATACGTTCCCAACCTAAATAGAAGTTCAGAGAAAATCAGTAGCAGGAAACCGATACCATTGCTTAAGTCTGTAGAATTTTTCGACCTTCTACACGAATCTGAGAACTATTACTAGGCAAAGGAATCACTATAGCATTGCAATGAGTGTCGCATAAAAAGAAGTAGAATTACAGTAATGACTAGCGAGAGGAAAGGAAAAAAACAACTATCCTACATCAAAATGTTGGAAGATGACTTATCCAAGTAAAGGAACGTGTTTTGCGGATGTATCACAGCGCAATGCAAAAAGGGGGAATGTGGAAGGCAAGATTCGCATCAGAAATAAACGCGTGAGTAAGAAGTTTCCGAAACCGCATTCTCTTAGACAAGAAAATGATATGAAACTGAAATAAGGATTGAGAGAAAAACCTCTAAATACAAGTATAGGGCCCCATAAGTGTAGATACAGATGCAGGAATCCTATTGGATGTTGTAACGAATATTATGCGGGTTTAATGCATCCTATTCAAATTAGCCGCAGTTTGCACGTATTTTTCCCCACATAAGGGATGCCAAGTGAGCCGTGGTAATGAAATTGCTGTTTTGAAGAACGCGCCGCAGCGCTTAGTGTGAAGCAGTCGCCCTCCGTTTCTAGCGGTGGCGCAGCTGTGGCAATCGCAGCTTTGGTGTCACCCTCTGTTGGGAAAGGGGAAAGGTTGCCTGTTCACGTGCATTTAAGGGGCGCTATGAGCTCGCCAATCGGTCAGTCTGGGTCAGTCTCTCGTTCCCAGGTTGCTAGTCTGTCTCTCATCCGCATTTTTTAGGCAGTTAGTGTCTGTCTGTCGTTCGGATCAACCTTTAAAGCTGGCAAAATGAGAGTCTTTCGACTCCGCCAGTAAGAGAACTCAGCGAAAGGTCGCCCGGTCGGGGCTTAGTTCCTGCATCTGATTCTGCGCATTAGGCCGCCAGTCTGCTCGAGTTTGCTCAGGCAATGCTCACTGGCGGTTGGATCGATCGGTAGGTCGGTCGCGCACTGAGACACAAGATGACTTGTCCGCCTTGAGAGCGTCGGCGCATGTGAGGTCGCCACGTGAGTCCAGTGGACCGCGGCGTATAGCGAGGGGTAGTGACTTCGCGGTCGACACAAGAGCAACAGGAGTCAACCCACGACATTAGTCTGGCCGGTGCGAGCTGCGACGCCGTGAGAAGGGAGATCGGCGCTCCTTCCTGCGTCCGTTGAAGCGGCTGGCAGCGGACGGTTCGGGAGAGCTATTTGGGGGTGCTGCGCCAGGTCTTCTCGAGACATCGCAGTTTATTAGAAGTTAAGTGATTGGTGATATCTTGTTTGATTTACTCTCTTTAAATTCTACTCGTTTTCTTGGTGAGGTCACCAGCCGTTTTGCTTTGGGGTCGTCCCACCATTCTTCTCCGTTTGCCCACCCGCGGGAAGGTGGTTGTTTATAAATTGGGTGGTCCGTTTTTCCCTTGTGGAGTAGGGGCGGGTTAGAGCAACCTGCGATTCGGGTTGTTCAGTAATCTCCCTATCAATCTACCGTACGTTAGTAGCTGCCTCTGTCATGTTTGTCGGATTTGGTGTGTTAACGAATTTATTGCTTGGAGTGTAACCGCCTGATACGTGGAATATGTTTTGATCTTGGGAAACTTTGATATTATTGCCTATGATCTTGAGAGGTGGTATCTGTGTACTGTAGAGCATCTTAACTATTGTTGGCCAACCTTGTAGAATTTTATATAAGATTGCATTTCATGGGCTTTTATTTAAATGATCATTTTAGTATATAAAGTTGCCACCCTTTCACCGTAGAACTTTTCTTAAAAGTTAAAATCAAGTTGCACCTTCAGTGGCAAGGTTAATATTTTAATTGTTAGTGTTGTACCATTTCCATACCTCCTACGGGGGGGGGGGGGGGGGGGGGGGGAAGCATAGTTTGTGTGCTTATGTAAATTTTTAACACTCTTAGTTTAAAGTTATCTGGTGTGTTGCAGATTTGCACCAGTGTAGTCTTTCAGAGGCTGTTGTGAACGGTCGTAACTACGGACACGTAAGGGAGCGGCAAGGTTCTCTGCCCAAAAGCTCATACAGTCAAAACTTGTTTCTTTCTGCCTCTGAATAAATCGTAACTTTGATATTTAGAGGGTGCTTTCTGATTATAATTTTAAATTCGTTTCTTTTAAAAAAAATGCTTTTAGGCACTATTAAAGTGAATAAAATTCCCATTTGTTAAAAGGAATTTGGTTATGATTTCATCAGTTAGTCCCTGGCAACTACTTCCATGCTTACACAGTGTGATTAAATGTGTTAATGTTCTTGATGAATCGCTAGTAAATAAAATAAATTTTTGAGACTATTCTTTGAAAATAAATCACGGTTCACTAAGTGTAACAAATGTTAGAGTCGGCGGTAAAATTTTGTCTCAGTAAACGCGGATTTGATCCCCACAGACTTCACCGTGGGTTACAGTAAATCCCACCTCCAAGATCTGCCGGGTTAACTAACACGATGGATTTTAACAACAAATGTCTGTGAGGACTTTCCCCATCACAACTGGAGGCAACTTGTTGACCTCACATCTTCTAAAGATGTCCCATAGCCGCTGTCCCGCTTAGTTTCTTCTCCGTCGGTCGAGAACTCTAACGCTTGAGCCATAAACGGCGTATAGTAGTGTGACAAGTGAGTAGGTTTAAATGCAAAGCATAATAAGGACCGTAAATTGTTAGGACGCTAACTAATTTTGTTTTATTCCATTAATTGTAAAATTAGTAAAACGATTTCTAGAGTCAGTGTGTCTTTAATATGCATTGCAAGATTCCCGGTCATTAATCATTAGTTCCCGAGCACCGCAAAAGACACAAAAACACTTCACACGATCTCAGAATCAATATTAGCTCGCACAAATATGTTTTGCGAGGCAACTATAGCAATAACTTCCGTCTTTATGTGGAGTTGCATTTCACACACAAGACTACGTGTTGCCACCTCGAAAACCGATCGTATTCTGCCTTGGATTGACAGAGCATCGCACTATTGCGTCATCCGAGGCAAACTTTCCGTCCTTACAGACGATCACGTTCTATACACGCATCCACGTATTACTTCCTTGGATACCGATCCTACACTAGTAGTCTCAACGCGCACTTGTGATTAGTCCATCCTTCCGTCAATAAACACTGACAGTAAATAAAATTTGTAATTATTATTTCCTGATGAATTCAGTGAATTAACACTTTATGAGTGCAAGTAAGTCATCAGCAGAAATGGTAAATAACAAAAGATTCGCTTCTTGGCGCCCAGCGTGGTAGGTGGGTCCCCACTGCCTCCCTTGCGCCAGTAGGGTATGATACTTTCTTTCCCGGCCGTTCTCATGGTGTGTGACCATACGGTGCGCCGTTCGATGAGTCAGCCTATTGATCCAACCAACTAACTAGCCTCCCGTAAGGAAATGTTGCTGTACCCTGCATAAAAAAATTAGCAACAACCTTGTGGCATATGGTAAACGCCACAAGGTGGTTCGCAATTGTCTGCCTCCCACCTGTTATAAAGTGTCATCTACATCTACGTCTACATCTAAATGGCTACTTTGCAAATCACACTTAAGTGCCTGGCAGAGGGTTCATCGAACCACTTTCACAATAATTCTGTACTATTCTACCCTCTAACAGCGGCGCAGAAGAAGCGAACACCTATGTCTTTCGGTGTGAGCTCTGATTTCCCGTATTTTATTGTGATGGTCGCTTCTCCCTATGTAGGTCGGCTTCAACAAAATATTTTCGCATTCGGAGAAGAAAGTTGGTGGTTGAAATTTCGTGAGAGGATCCCGCCGCAACGAAAAACCCTTTGTTTTAATGATGTCCACCCCATACCCTGCATCATGTCCATGACACTTTCCCTGCTCTTCTTCGAACTTTCTCGATGTACTCCGTTAAGCCTATCTGATCAGGATCCCACACCGTGCAGCACTATGCCAAAATAGGATGGACAACCGTAGTGTAGGCGGTCTCTCTTGTACATTTGTTTCATCTTACAAGTATTCTCCCAGTAGAACGCAGTGTTTGGTTCACCTACACCACATTTTGTATCCTTTCTTTCCAATTTAAGTTGTTCGTAATGGTAAGTTCTATGTATCTGGTTGACTTCAAGGCCTTTCGATTTGGTTAATTTATCGTGTAACCGAAGTTTAACGGATTTCTTTTAGCACTCATGATGAATGCCCTCACACATTTCATTCTTTAGGGTCAATTTCCAATTTTCGCACAATACAAACATCCTATCTAAATCGTTTTGCAATTGGTTTTGATATTCCGATAATGTTGGCAGACAATAAATGACAACACGCCTTTCAAGAGTGTATCTAAGTCGTGTGGATGACTGATAAGAGTATAGTGCTGCGTTTGTGCTGTTATGGATGAAGGGAAAGGATGAAACTCAGTGGTGAAACATAGCCTAGTCCTGCCGAATAGCAACAAGGACCCGCCGGGCTTAATGTCACTATTCGATGGATGGAACATGATCAGCAGTGTCACACGCCTTCCCTTCATGAGACACTGAGCAGACGTCTGAAATTTTATACAGGACATTTGGCGCAAAGGTGATGATCAGGATGTAGCGGCACCACAGTTTAAGATAGGACAGAATTAGATTCAGTACAGTATTTCTGAGCGCACAAGTTACAGCCAGGTGCAGGCCTGTTGACAGTAAGTTACGCTTACCAGCAGTTGCAAAGTAGAATGGAGGCCACAGGGCCGTCGAATCGCTGAAAAGAGTAAACGCAGCAGTTTGCATGGCGCAAGTTACAGGCAGAAGGGACCCACTTGCCCAATCTAGGTGTTATGAGTTGCGCATTAGCAAAACAGAGGTGCACAGTTGCATATAAATAGGTGCCGGTATTCTAACGAGGGGCATACAAGTGTGGCAGCTCTCCTGGACGGCAGGGCGTGTCACACCAACAGCTACACACAGCAGCAGATGGGGCGCCAGCATTCCAGTCCACGGCAAGTCGTTGGTTCAACCCTCTGAAGCCAACGTAAGGTCGATAGCCACTCGACGGTTTGCTACCGCGGACAGTCTCGTTGGCTTCCAACATACGCTGGATGCGTCCCGAGGCGAGGGCCGCAGATTTGGCTGTCTGAACGAAGGCGCTTGTTGTCGCCCGCGATCTTAACTAAGAAGGCGAAGAAGCACACAGTGGGCTGCCCTGCAGCTCCCAGTGAGCGGTGCTGAGGCAACAGGCACAAAGGCTGCCGGCTCATCCTGATGTCGTTGAAACACCGCGGTTTACACGGGTGGCACAGCACAGTACGTTGCATGGGTCGCTGAGGTAGCCATTGCGCGCCAAGCTGTTTTGCATACAGTGAAGTGGCGTCCTCAGCACTGCGGGACACTGTGACGCAGACAGAGGGGACCGCAGCACTGTAGCTGGGAATAATAAAACACTTGAAGATTATGGCCGAGTATTAATACGGCGCATCCTGACAGTTTCCATGCACGTCCAACATTCCTCCACCCCACACCAACATCTACATTTGGCAGTGACAGCTACGTTTGGTGTCAGAATAGCGGGCATCGTCTGTACAGTACGACTTTTGAGCCCACGACCTGCATTACGGTCACAAAATGTGGTGAGTTTTCACCAATTTTTCTTTTTGAATGTTGGACGTTTTCTTTCTGTGGGTTGTCAGAGTAAGTGTTGTGTCGCTGGTAGCTGTTCTTTATATAAATTATAAACCTTAATTGTTAGTGTGTTTGGGGCAGTAAGATTTTTTTTTCTTCTGGCATTTAATTAATTTTGTATTGGGTTGAGTATGATGTTTTATTTATCTCCTCCTATTACATCATCGCATAAAATGTAAGATGAGATACTGAGCTGTAGGAAGTCAGTTTATTTTTGTAGTTAAATGTTTTGTTTCTGTGGGATTTTATAGGTTGAAATGGGACTAAATGGGAACGAAAGCAATAGAGTGGCAGAGTCAGGGACGCAAGGTATGTTGGAACCAGAAGCGTTACGGATTTTGTTGGAAAAGGTAGCACAACTGACAGTGGACAATACACAGTTGAGAAGTGAATTAACATCCAGGAGTGAGCAGGAAACCGTATCTGAACAGTCGTTGTCGCGTAGGGTGCCGCAGCAGAAGATTGATCCAGCAACCACGAGTTTGATTATTCCGTTCTCTGGCAAGACATCTGAGAATGTGCCTTCGTTTGTAGAAGGACTTGGAAACTTCAGCTGTGATGAACAGTTGCTTTGATGAACAGTTGTTACATGTAGCCAACAATATATTAACGGATGAAGCGAAGATATATGTAAGGTGTTTTCAGGCCTTAAGGAAGGCAGGACAGTTTAAGCAGTTGAAGGAGGGGCTTTTACAGAGGTACAAGAAACAGAATAGCGCTCAGTACTTTAGCGAGAGGTTGAGTACACTTACGAAGAGACAAGGGAAGACAGCAGAGAAATTTGCTGACAGAACGAGAGAAATTAACGAGTATACTTACGAATTGGGTCAGAGCGATGAAGCGAATAGTGTTCTGTTGCAGGAGTCCAAGCAACGGGCACTTGATGTATTTTTGAGGGGGTTAGCGGCGCATATGGCGCGGAAAGTGCGTGAAGGGACTCCAAAAGATTTGTATTCGGCCATTCAGCTGGAAATCCAATGCGAGGAGATGGACGTGACAATGAGGGTACGCGTTAGACAAACAGTGTTTACAGTGGGTATAAAATGTTATGAGTGTGGGACATGTGCAGAGGCAATGTACCCAGTCACAGAGGAATAGAGGAAGGGGTGGAAATCAGCACCGTGGAGGATGGAGAAGTGGAGTTAGTGGAGGTGGATAATCGTTAAACGGCAGGGGGAGCCAAGACCCACCTAAGGGAGCTCCCATTTAATTTCAATGCTATGAATATGTGCAGAGGTGGAATGTTCAGTGGTAGGATCCATAGGAACTTAAAAGTTTAAAATTTTGTTGGACACAGGGCCACAAGTGTCAATTTCGTGGGATGAAGGAAGTTAGATCCACCACATTATAGGTTGCGTGGAGTGGGGGATAAAGAGGTCACGCCTTTGGAGTCAGTGACAGTTGACTTTCACATAGGGAAAGTCCGATTTGAAGCATGCTTGAAGGTAGTACCATGGCTAAGCGAGGGCTGCGACATGATCCTAGGAGTAGATTTCTTGCATCAACATCATGCCAAAATTGACCCCGGACAATGTGAGGCGGGCACGGCTCGTTTTCATGGCATTTATTGTTTGTCATCATCTATTACTTTACTGCCACCTCGTTTTCTTTTTCCATTTACTGTCATCACTAACTCTTTGCCTTACTTGTCTGTGAGCGGCAGCAGCAGCGTGTATCGGTAAGTGCACTGTCGTACCATCTCTGCAGCGACCGGTAGTATTTCCGGTTCGTAGCGTTTCTGGGTAGTCAGTTGGAGACGGACCAGTAGTGCAGTCGAGACACAGCAGCAGTGAAGTCGGGGACGGAGCGCCAGTGAGGTGCCGACAGCCAGTGCACGCCGACCACTGGCGACACACATGAACTGTCCGACGGAGGGAGATTGGAGCGGGACGACTGTTGGTTGGTCGTCTCATCGGCCGACGTATATTTGGTCCTTCACCGTTTCTGGGCCTGGCAGTTGGTCGGTTGTCGTGGAGCAGCGAGGAAGTCTCCACGGCGCGTAGTTTGGCCAAGGGTACTGGCAGCGTGCATGCGCGGTCGGAGTGTGTGGTGCTGTTTCCATTGCAACGAGGTCTGTGACTCACCGATCCTGGACAAGAAAGTTGAGTTTTGACTTAATCTACCAGGAAGTCGCGACTGTTTACATTGTGTCGTTTGTATTTCGTTGTTGGCTGTTGGGACATTTCCGCGAGCAACAGCGTGTGTTTCAAGTTGGATAATTTTAGCCACTCTCCGATGGAGTTTAACTGTACTCGGTTATTTTGAATTGAAGTGCACCAGAGGAATGTCCTGCCTTGTGGCCATTAACGTTCCGGTTACCTGCCCTGGCCGTTGATGTAAATTCAGGCAGTGTATTTTCCTCATCGTACTCTCGCTATCCAGCACGGTGTTTAGTTTGACAGCTCAATGTATACTTGGTTGTGGGCGCCAATACCTTCTACATGGTTCGATTGAACTCCCTAATGTGTGCTGGTCGGGTGGAACAAAAGTTATCTTGTCAGTGAGACAATTGACTGTCTGTCGGTTGGGTTGTCGTTGGATCGAGACGGTTGGGCCGACTGCCTATCTCACCTAAGCGAGCATTGGTGTTTGAATTACAGGCCGATCCTCGGAAACTTCTGAGCGCTGTTGGGTGTACTGCCTATTCTTATACTGCCGGCCGGAGTGGCCGTGCGGTTCTAGCCGCTACAGTCCGGAGCCGAGCGACGCTACGGTCGCCGGTTCGAATCCTGCCTCGGGCATGGATGTGTGTGATGTCCTTAGATTAGTTAGGTTTAAGTAGTTCTAAGTTCTAGGCGACTGATGACCTCAGAAGTTAAGTCGCATAGTGCTCAGAGCCATTTGAACCATTTTAACCTTTTCTTATTTGTTCTTGTTTTTTGTATTTGTATGGCTTCTAGCAGATTTTTAAAGTAAGGCTGTTTTGCACTTAAGGCGTAAGATTGCGCCTTCAGCCTAATTTAAGGAACTGTTTTAAGGTAAGGTCTTCGCCTTTTAAAAATTTAGTCTAAAGTGATGGGCCTTGAGCCCATTTTTAAATTAAAGTTGTTTTGCTCTCAAGGTGTGAGATTGTTTCGCTCTTCAGCCTAATTGGAAGAACTGATTTAAGATAAGGCCTTCTGCCCTTTAAATTTCTGATTTTGGTTTGAGTCCTAAGTTATTGGCTTTCAGCCGATTTTAAATTAAAGGGGTCTTGCCCTTAAGGCATGAGATTGTATGGCGCATTCAGTTGGTAAATTAATGCTGTGTTTCTTTAAAAAATTCTTGGCTCTTGTAATGATTGGTCAAATAAATAAAGTTGATGTTCGAGTGTAACTGACAGCCGCTTATTTTGGCCCCTTTCCACTATTTACACTACCTGTCCTGCCCTGCAGGTTTAGCAGAGCGTCTTCACAACGAAATATTATTTCAGCTATGGAAGCTGTTGTCGATGCAGTGCTGTCGCGAGGGGCGTTCAATGCAATGAACAAACCAATTGAATGGCGTACATTAGCATTAAGGTTTAATTCGCATGAATGTGTGTCTAGTGACACCGGGAAGTCGCTTTGGGTAAGCGTGGAGTCAAATCTACCTGTGGGTACAGTATGCGTTATTGATCCATTGAAGGATAATGAAGTTTTTGGTCCATTGGTTTGTTTTGTGAAACGTAATATTGTACGTATACAAGAGGGAAACGACGGGCGAGTAGTCCCCATGAACATGGATAATTTTAGCGCTGTAGACGCGAATTTGGGAAAAGGAGTTTTAGTAGCGAATTTGGATGTACCAGATGACGAAGGCTGGTGTTCGAGAGGTAGACGTAGCGATCAACCACTAACTGCCGATAGAAGTGCATTGCATAACATAGTTAAGCAATTGAAAGGAAGAGGAAAAGAGCATATGGAAGAACTGTTGTGGAAATTTAAGGATTCGTTTTTTCCGCGAGGGCCGTTTCCAGAAACTCCATTAGTTTAACAAAGGGTACCAGCAGGGAACGAAGCACCGGTTTACCATAAACCATACACAATACCGAGGTATTTGCAGCCGATTGTGGCGGATTTCATTGAGCAGCAGCTTGCGGACCGATTATAGAGCATAGTAATAGTTGCTGGGGAGCAGGCACTGTCGTTGTGCCTAAAAGATCAATGGATGAAACTAAGAAATATAGGTACTGTTGTGACTGCCGATACCTCAATAATAAGACAGTAACGGACGCACACCCCATTCCAAACATATCGGAGACTTTGGATCACTTAGGGCAGTGCCAGTACTTTTCTACGATGGATTTGACAAGTGATTATCATCAGTTAAATGTGGCTCCAGAGGATCGTCCAAAAACTGCTTTCTCTACTTCTGGACGCCATTATCAGTACATCAGAATGCCGTTCGGTTTGAAAAACGATAAGGCAACGTTTCAGAGGCTGCCAGCGTGTGTGTTGAGAGGTTTGAAACCACGGCAGTGTCTTGTCTATTTGGATGACATTATAGTGTTTTCAAGTAGCATGGAGCAGCATAGACAGCGGTTAAGGGAAGTCTTTATGAGTTTAAGAGCAGCTCGTTCGACGTTAAGCCTGGAGAAGTGTCATTTTCCATTGGAAGAAGTGAAATATTTAGGTCCTATCATCAATAAGGACGAAGTGCAAACAGGTCCGAGGTTGGTACAGGCTGTAAGGGATTTTGGGAGCCCAAAACAGTTAAAGAAGTGCAATCATTCGTCGGAAATTGCATTTTGTATCAATTCATGAAGGGTTTTGCAGGTTTAGCACAGCCATTGACATGATTGTTATGGAAGGGTGTGAAATTTGAGTGGACAGAAGAGTGTCAGAAAGTATTTGACAAACAGAAAGAAGTGTTAACATCAAGTCCGGTTTTTGTGTTTCCAGATTTTGAAAAGGAATTTATTCTAGCATGCGATGTATCAAATCAAGCATTAGGGTGTGTTCTTAGTCAGGAAATTGATGTGAAAGAACATCCTGTAACCTATGTGCTTAGCGTAATCTATGGAATCATATATTTTAAATGTTATTTATATGCGAGAAGATTTCGGGTAGTGACAGATCATGCTTCGTCGAAGTGGTTGTTGGGGTTGAAGGATCCATCTACTAGATTCACTAGGTGGGCTGTGAGGCTTAGTGAATTCGACTACGAGGTGGTGCACAAGCCTGGGTAGAAGCACGGTAATGCGGATGAACTGAGTAGAAAGGTGGCAAAAGTAGAAGTCATAGGTTATGACCTAGCAGATTGGCAAGAATTACAGGATGCTGATAACGATTGTAAATTGTGTCGGACACAGCCACAATTTAATATGTACGACGGTCTTCTGTGCAGGGAAACGAAGTTGGGTCCAAGGGTAGTAGTACCAGCGAAGCTGAGAGATGAGGTTTTAAAAGAAGCGAATGATCTGGTCATGGTGAGGGTAGAGCGACGAATAGGAGAGTGGCAGAGAGGCATTGGTGGAGAGGTAGGAAAGTAGATCAGGATCAGTTTGTCAAGAATTGTACACAATGTGCGCAGAGAGCAGATTTGTGTCGGGAACGGTTACAGCTACAACAATTGCCAGAAGCGACATGTCCATTTTCTGTGTTGGGAATTGATTTCTTAGGACCTTTCAGTCGAACACCATCGGGTAACAGATTCGTTCTGACAATAATAGACCATTTTTTCGAGGTATGTGTGGAAATGGTGGCTATGCCAAATCACCAGGCAGCAATGGTCGAGCAAGCGTTAATAAACAACTGGATTTTGAAGTTTGGCGTACAGGAGACAATAATTACTGACCAAGGGACAAACTTCATGTCGGATTTAATGAAGGAACTGCCCGCATCTCGTGGTCGTGCGGTAGCGTTCTCGCTTCCCACGCACGGGTTCCCGGGTTCGATTCCCGGCGGGGTCAGGGATTTTCTCTGCCTCGTGATGGCTGGGTGTTGTGTGCTGTCCTTAGGTTAGTTAGGTTTAAGTAGTTCTAAGTTATAGGGGACTGATGACCTCAGATGTTAAGTCCCATAGTGCTCAGAGCCATTTGAACCATTTTTTTAATGAAGGAACTGTGTAAATTTTTGAACATAAAGAAGTTGAGGATGAGTGCTTTGCATTCACAGGCGAATGGAAGGACAGTACGGGTACACTGAACAATCGGGAAGATGCTGAG
Organism: Schistocerca serialis cubense; assembly: GCF_023864345.2. Classification (NCBI taxonomy): domain Eukaryota; kingdom Metazoa; phylum Arthropoda; class Insecta; order Orthoptera; family Acrididae; genus Schistocerca; species Schistocerca serialis. Next base: position 160,599,815 of record NC_064645.1, read on the forward strand.
TTTTTATGTGGGTTCTCATCACCATCAGTGGGACGAGTATTTGAAGCACATTGTATGTGCTTACAATACAAAAAACCCATGCCAACATCTGTTTGTCTCCGTTTGAGGTAGTGTACAGGCCAAAAATGCCATCACCTTTTGATTTAAAGAAACTACAGGAAGGAAGAACCGGTAAATCTGTAGGTCAGTTCGCAAAAACAATTCAGGACGTTTGGAAACAAGTACAAAAGGCGAATACGAAGGCTTTGGAAATGCAAGAAGACGCAGTGAAGTGGAAACGGAGTTTGCCACAGTGGGGCAGTGGGTAATGTTATCCAGCCCCTGTATGCCAAAAGAGAAAACGAAGAAGTTCGTCATGAGGTATCAAGTGCCATACCAAGTAGTTGAAACCACATCCCCCATTAATGTTAAGCTTCAGCCGCCAACTAGAACAACGATAGTACATATTGGACGGTTGCAGCCATATAACGGTTGTCTGGATGTCATTCCAGGCATGTCACAGGAAGGGAAGAAGAAGAAAGAGAGAGTAGAGGGAGGTGTTAAGCGCAGGGAAAACCAGGAAGATAGAGCATAGCATGATGTACCATATGCTTTGCGATCCAGAAAGTAGTAGAGTATTTGCAGTTTTTTGTTATCTTGTTACGTATCATTGGGTTGGTGTAGATTAATTAGGCATTGCACTTCATATGTTGTATGAATTTTCGAGTATTGTGAGCCTGCTGGGGGTAGCAGTCTTTTTGAAGAGGGAGGAAGAGTTATGGTGATCCCTGTTCTCAGGTCAGTGAAGTGGGGAGCGTTGAGCAAGTTTGTAGAAGTAAAAACTGAGGAGGTATTGCTGATCACAGCAGTTAACAGCCAGTACGCTGAGATGGTAAGGGAGGAATTACGGAGCTTCCATAGAGGCAAGGTAATGGTATGTCCAGCCAGGGTGATAAGCACCAATCCAGAAACACGCACGGTGCAGTTGTTTTTAGCCAAGAGGAAAGAAATCGACTGTCCAAGGGACATCGTGGAGCCAAAATTGAGTTTTCGACGGGTTGGGATGCATTGGACCTTCTCCACCTACGAAAATTTGATAGTAGTTGCAAGTTGTTTTGAGCAGGGAGTATTTGCAGAAGCGCAACAAATAGAGTTCTAGGGGAGCGTTATTTTAATCAATGGAACTGCGTGTAACATAATAGGAGCAACCTTCCATCTGCCAGCGTCAATTTCAGGAGTCACGCAGTTGAATGTTACACAGCCTCAGCTGTACTGGCCAGAAGCAACTTTAGAGTTTTTACCAAGGCAGAATCTGACATTGTCAAATCAAACTCTGGAGCCAGGTCTGTTGAGATCCATAAACTACTTCATTCCATAGCAAGAGGGGCGCATATCAGCCAAACAGCCTGTGTAGCATGTAGCTCAATACAGAAAAGGGCAACGACAAGTAACGATCGTTTTGCGCACCTCTGTGCCAAATGCCATCGCAGCCTTGTTGTGTGTTGTTTTCATTCTCATAAGGTGGAGAGCCAACTCCAAGAGGGAACTGACGGTAGTCCAGCATTAAGTGGAGTGGTCATCCAGTAAGGAATTTTTACGTTTTGTCTCATGTCATGTGTTTTAAGAGGACTAGACCACATCTAAGTTTTCTAATAGGAGTAGTAGTACATATGTCATAAGTACATGCCGACCCAAACAAGTTTAAGAGTAGTTACAGGTCGACCCAGGGAAGGGGGGAATAATGCAGCGGCACCACCGTTTAAGATAGGAAAGAGATAGATTCGGTACAATATTTCTGAGCACACAAGTTACAACCAGGTGCGGGCCTGCTGAGAGTAAGTTACAGTAACCAGAGGTTTCGAAGTATAATGGGGGCCACAGGGCCGTCGAACCACTGAAAAGAGTAAATGCAGCAGTTTGCATGGCGCAAGTTACAGGCAGAAGGGGCCCACTTGCCCAATCTAGGTGTTATGAGTACGTGACTTGGAGTGGTGCTTTAGCAAAACTGAGGCGCACGGCCACATATAAGTAGGTGCCGGTTTTCTAATGAAGCGCATTCAAGTGTGACAACTCTCCTAGTCGGTGGGGCGTGTCACACCACCTGCTACACACAGCAGCAGATGGGGCGCTAGTATTTCAGTCCACAGCAGGTCACTGGTTCGACTCTCTGAGGCCAATGCGGGGTCTGTAGCCAGCCAGTGGTGGGCCACTCGACGGCTCGCTACTGTGGGCAGTCTTGTTGGTTCCCAGCACATGCTAGAGGCATCCCAAGACGAGGGCCGCAGATTTGGCTGTCGGATCGCAGGCACTTGTGTCACCTGCGATCTTAACTACGACAGTGAAGAAGCATACAGTAGGCTGCCCTGCGGCTCCCAGCGAGCGGCGCTGAGGCAACAGGGATGAAGATCGCTGAGTCAGCTGCCGGCGCATTCTGACGTAATCGAAACACCGCAGCTGTACATGGCCGGCACGCCGCAGTACATTGCATGGGTTGCTGAGGTAGCCATTCTGCGCCAAGCTTTTTTGCAAACAGCGAAGTGTCGTCCTAGGCATCGCAGGACACTGTAACACAGACAGAGGGGAAACGTGGCACTGTAGCTGGGAGTAATAAAACATTTGAAGATCATGGCCGAGTTTTAATACGGCGCATCCTGACAGTCTCCATCCACATCCAACAATCCTCCACAGTGTGCCAACATCTACATTTGGCAATGACAGCTACAAGCAGCATTACATCGCCATCACTCCTTCCCTTGCCCGCCAAATACTGACAGTGAATGTTTTCCAAAGCCAGCATTCAAACCGGCTTACTTCCGAATCGAGAGGAGTTAGCGACCTCCGCTACTGAAGTATGTTAGAAAATCTTTGAACAAGGAATATGGTTAACATACAAATGTGTTCTTAAAAATTAAATGTGAAAGTACAAAATGAAGTCGTATTAGACAAGAAAGGCGAAACAAGGGATAGGCGTTAACTTCTCATGAACAGAAGATTGTTGGAAAATGCAGCAGAGGGGGAAACGTAATGCGTGGAACAGATTATAATATCTGACACGGATTACTGAAAATGTATAAGACAAACGTATAAAGCGTCCGGCACAGTAAATCTAAAATGTGGAGGACGACAACAGGTGAATGGAAGGATGACAAAAATGCTACGAGATGATCTAACACTACTAGCTACTGGTTGATGTTAAGGGGTTCGAGATGTATAAAATAAACCTACTGTATATTCATGACAAAACCGGCGGAACTGGCATCTAAATTCCGACTTTATCGCAGCTGCATGGTTCCTAAGACGCTCCAGCACAGGTAACCAGTTACAACAGTACCCAATGACAGCGTTGAAGCACGTAACCCAGGCACAAGAATCCACCGAGGGGCTAAATCAGAAAGAGAGGAAGATAGAGGGGTAGGTGGCAGGAACATTTCGCTCTACATTCGCTCCCAATGACGGACCAGTTTTGAGATTTCGCAGTATTGGATACACTTGCCATTATTCTTTCTTTTTACTAATGTTGAATTAATAAAGAATGAGGTTCAGCATTGGTCGTCGATGCACAAATCTCTGTTTCTGTTGCTAATCGATTTCAGTAACTGCGTGATAGTAATCAGTGCTAGTATTAAAGCGAAGACATTTTTTTCAGAAGGGGGAGAAAGGGGGAGGGCGGGATAACAACTGCCCTCCCGTCCCCCTCGGTAGGTATGCCAGGCAGGTACAGTAATGTTATGATTCTGGGCAAGAGATATGGTGAAATATTGTAAACTTACAAATGGTGATGCAGCTGTGAGGTTAACGAGAGGAAAATTACTGAGAGCAAATTTAATATAAATTTCATGGCCCAATGGAGAAAGCATGAGACTGACAATGCGTTTCCACTGAACTCCTAGGTGATTCTCTATCTATAGAAAGCATACTTCTGTTTTCAATGGTAAGTAATAAGATGTTTGCACAAAACAAAGATCGTTCCTTACTGAATGGAGACAGCAAATGGGCATCATTTTCGAACTATCTTACCTAAACAGAGCATGATATCAACATTAAAGAAGTTACAGGGGTGGAAACACCAAAAACACAACACATTACCGTGATTAACATGGTCTAGGAAAATCTTTCCCATTCAAAACCCAATTCTCTTTGAAGGGTTTAATATAGATCCTATATATTTTTCAAGGTAATCTTATACCGCTCTTATTGCAAAAACAGCGACAAGTTCAGGAAACGATGATGGATGTGGATATCGATCATGCAACCTTCACTCAGAAGTAGAGGGGGACGAGGAGATTAGCGTTTAACGTCCCGTCGACAACGAGGTCATTAGAGCACAAGCTCTGATTGGAGAAAGACGGAGAAAGAAAGCACCCCTGCCATTTCGAAGAAACCATCCCGGCATTTGTCTGAAGCGATCACCGAAAACCTGAATCAGGGCGAACGGACGCGGGTTTGAACTGTCGTTCTCCCGAGTGCGAGTAGAGTGTGCTAGCCACTGCGCTATCATACACGGTCCGAAGTATACCACAATGGCTGAATAATATTGAGACCAAGTGACGGTGAGACCAGAGAAGAGGCGATAATTCATTTTCGTGCTCACCAAACCAGTCCTGGACGGTGCGAGCTGTGCAAACAGGAGCTCTGTCGTCTTGGAAAACGCCATAACCGTTGCGGAACAAACACTGTATAACGTTACAGACCTGATCAACCAAAATCCTTGGCAGTAATGCAGCCTTGCAGCATAACCATGGGATTCGAGTAATACCAAAATGTGACCGCCCAGATCATCACCGCCGGCCGTTGTGGCCGAGCGGTTCTAGGTGCTTCAGTCCGGAACCGCGCTGCTGCTATGGTCGCAGGTTCGAATCCTGCCTCGGGCGTGCATGTGTGTAATGTCCTTAGGTTAGTTAGGTTTAAGTAGTTCTAAGTCTAGGGGACTGATGACAGATGTTAAGTCCCATAGTGCTCAGAGCCATTTGAACCATTTGAACCAGATCATCACCGTACCCCTGTCATCTTTCTCTTTTGGGGCGAAAACTCTGGTAGAAGTTATCAATTGTGAGAAACAAGACTCAATCAACCAGAAGACTTTCGTCCATAATTTCACAGTTCAGGCTTTGTCGTTTCGGCACCATATCATTCTGTCCCGGACATTTTTATCACGGATGACTAGTTTTAGAATTACAGCCGACCTGGAATTCCCTGTTTGTGGAGCTTCCCTCGTGTTGCTTCCGTATTGACAAGTTTGCGAGTGTGACCTTTAGGTCTGCAGTGACTTTTGCAGGTGTCTCCTCTTATTTATCGTCACAATCCTCTTCAATGACCATCCGTCACAATGACTCAACACGCACAGTCATCTACGTTGTGACTTAGCGAATTATGTTTTTGCTCTTCCCTGTATCCCACATAAATTTTCGTTGCGATGTTTCCTGAAACACCTAACACTTCAACTACGTAGGTTATAGAACCACCCATAATACTAGCAACAACCAGCTGCCACTTTGGGATTCACTTATCCTCTGCATAACGCACAACTACTCAGAACACTGTTCTGACCACGACCAACACTTGCAACGTATTAAGGACATCGCACATATGCCGTATGAGGGACTAATACAACAGCGCAAGCTGCACGGTTGGCTAATATCTACATCTACGCTCAAGCATGCGTTTTCCATGGTGTTTCCACATTTTTCCACCACTTGCATACCTTTTTTTTCATTCCATTTCGTAACTTTAAATCAGAAGTCGACACCATAAGGGCAATAGACACAGTGTTATTAAAGAACGAGAGCAGGACGTCCTTTTCAGCTTCGTGTACGCAGCAGCAAAAGGAAGCAAACGTAAGTGAATTAGTGTTCGCAGACATTTGGACTATGTTCGCTTTCATTTCGATGTATCTGCGAACAAGCTTCTGTACAGGAGAGAACGAAAGGAAACGAGATTTAAATGAACTACACTACTGGCCATTAAAATTGCTACACCAAGAAGAAATGCAGATGACAAACTGGAATTCATTGGACAAATATATTATACTAGAACTAACATGTGATTACATTTTCACGCGATTTGGGTGAATAGATCCTGAGAAATCAGTACCCAGAACAACCACCTCTGGCCATAATAACGGCCTTGACACGCCTGGGCATTGAGTCAGAGCTTGGATGGCGTGTACAGGTACAGCTGCCCATACAGCTTCAACAAGATACCACAGTTCATCAAGAGTAGTGACTGGTGTATTGTGACGTGCCAGTTGCTCGCGCCACCATTGACCAGACGTTTTCAATTGGTGAGAGATCTGGAGAATGTGCTGGCCACGGCAGCACTCGAACATTTTCTGTATCCAGAAAGGCCCGTATAGGACCTACAATATGCGGTCGTGCATTATCCTGCTGAAATGTAGGTTTTCGCAGGGATCGAATGAAGGGTAGGGCCACGGGTCGTAAAAAATCTGAAATGTAACGTCAACTGTTCAAAGTTCCGTCAATGCGAACAAGAGGTGACCGAGACGTGTAACCAACGGCACCCCATACCATTACGCCGGGTGATACGCCAGTATGGCGATGACGAATACACGCTTCGAATGTGCGTTCACCGCGATGTCGCCAAACACGGATGCGACCATCATGATGCTGTAAACAGTACCTGGATTCATCCGAAAGAATGACGTTTTGGCATTGGTGCACCCAGGTTCGTCGTTGAGTACAACATCGCAGGCGCTCCTGTCTGCGATGCAGCGTCAAAGGTAACCGCAGTCACGGTGTCCAAGCTGATAGTCCATGCTGCTGCAAACGTCGGCGAACTGTTGGTGCAGACGGTTGTAGTCTTGCAAACGTCCCCGTCTGTTGACTCAGGGATCGAGACGTGGCTGCACGATCCATTACAGCCATGCGGATAAGATGCCTGTCATGTCGACTGCTGGTGATAAGAAGCCGTAGGGATCCAGCACGGCGTTCCATATTACCCTGTTGAACACACCGGTTCCATATTCTGCTAACGGTCATTGGATCTCGACCAACGTGAGCAGCAGTGTCGCGATGCGATAAACCGCAATCGCGATAAGCTACAATCCGACCTTTATGAAAGTCGGCAACGTGATGGTACGCATTTCTTCTCCTTACACGAGACATCTCAACGTTTCACCAGGCAACGCCGGTCAACTGCTGTTTGTGCATGAGAAATCGGTTGGAAACTTTCCTCATGTCAGCAGGTTGTAGGTGTCGCCACCGGCGCCAACCTTGTGTGAATGCCCTGAAAAGCTAATCATTTGCATATCACAGCATCTTCTTCCTGTCGGATAAATTTCGGGTCTGTAGCACGTCATCTTCGTGGTGTAGCAATTTTAATGGCCAGTAGTGTATATTCTATCAACAGCAGAAGTGTTTACCAAGACGTGAGCACAGTGGCAGCTGGTGTGTTACAGTCAGTAGTGGCCGACTCAGAATCCTGCACGGCTGCCCGCCTCACAGCACTGCACTTCCTCAGTTGACGCGGCAGCACTGCCGGCCCGCAGCACTGGGCTGCTCACAAGGGGAGGCCGCCAATTGTGAAATTCAGATTCGATTCATACTGCACATAATAAAAGCTCATGGCCAGAGGTGTAATGTGGCAAAGCACCAAGATGCACTTCTCAGCCGTTGTCGAGAAAATCGACAGTTAAAAGAAACCGTTGCGGTGAAATACTCTCCACGATTAGTAGTTTTCTACAGCGTCGTGGCGCAGCGGTAAGCGCTCGGGTTCGTAATCCGAAAGTCGCGGGATCGAATCTCGCGCTATGCAATTTTTTTTATTATTAGTTTTTTGTAATTCAAATATATATATATATATATATATATATATATATATATATATATATATATATATATATATATATAAAAACTATTAATGAATTGCTTATGCATGTTGGTGAAGGCGGATTGCTCTCCAATTGTACCGCCTCCATTTTTCCGTTTTTTAAACAGGGTGTACCAAAACTCTCCCGTCCGCACTGATTTTCGACGATGTTATAAGTTGCGCTAGGGACCGCATCTACCTTCTTTCGAAGTTAGCAGGCAACTACGCTGCTACGCGGCGGCTCGTTTCGGCCCATTCAACATCTGTCCTTCAAATGTAACGAGCGAGTAACGGAGTTTATATTTCATATCTGCCACAGCGAATTTGTGTTCGTGGGGTCTCATTTCTAATTCGAACGTTTGACTTACGATATACGTATTCGTTTCGGAATATCGTTTCTACGTCTTCCGTTAACTATACGTGGTTAACATTATGAAGACAATTAATAACATTTGTGAAATACAACTTTGTTTACGGAAAACATAATGATGTTCGAAGTCGCCACTTTTTCCACGACAAACGACTTTCAACAAATTATTATATGCATAATTGTTGCAACTGATTGCCGGGAAAATATATATATATCTTTACAAAAAACAAATACTAAAAAAAAAAAAAACTTGCATGGTGCGAGATTCGATCCGGCGACCTTCTGATTTCAAACCCGAGCGCTTACCGCTGCGCCACGACGCTGTGGAAAATTATTAACCGTATAGAGTATTTCACCGCAACTCTTTCTTTTAACTGTCGATTTTCTCTACAACGGCTGAGAAGTGCATCTTGGTGCTTTGCCACATTACACCTCTGGCCATGAGCTTTTATTATGCTCAGTATGAATCGAATCTGAATTTCACAATTGGCGGCCTCCCCTTGTCAGCTCGCCGCAACCCACCGCACTCGATGGGCTGGGCCGCCTATCAATCATACAGAAAGCTAAACTCTGTCCGAACAGGCCACGAAGGCCCAACGCTACCGACCGGCCACCGTGTCATCCTCAGCCCACAGGCGTCACTGGATGTGGATATGGAGGGGCATGCGGTCAGCACACCGCTCTCCCGGCCATAGGTCAGTTTACGAGACCGAAGCCGCTACTTCTCAATCACGTAGCTCCCCAGTTTGCCTCACAACGGCTGCGTGCACCCCGTTTGCCAACAGCGCTCGGCAGACCGGATGGTCACCCATTTGAGTTCTATCCCAGCCCGAAAGCGCTTAACTTCGGCGAAATGACGGGAACCGGTTGAAACTTCTGTATTTAAATGAGTGTTTCTGTACTTAAATTTCAGAATGACTGAGAAGACGAAACTTCTACGTTATTTGATTCTGAAACAGCTGAGTAGCCGGCGGGTGTGGCCGTGCGGTTCTAGCCGCTTCAGTCTGGACCCGCGTGACCGCTCCGGTCGCAGGTTCGAATCCTGCCTCTGGCATGGATGTGTGTGACGTCCTTAGGTTAGTTAGGTTTAAGTAGTTCTAAGTTCTAGCGAACTGATGACCATAAATGTTAAGTCCCATAGCGCTCAGAGCCATTCGAACCATTTTTTTGAACTTACCTCACAAAAATCTTCATTACGCGAACTACTGTAATACATCGAGCGTCAATACTGCCAGCTAAATAAAAGATTTTAAGTACTAAAGCCACTAACTACTAATAGGCATGTGGCTAGCAAAGGAAAGATTTTGTTTAAAACCAAATAATGTATTTTTTTTTACCTTAATAATGTGACATCCAGTTCAGACACGAATGTAAATCGTCATTGACATCTAGTACAAAGGTATACGATCATGAATAATATTCAATCTCCAAGTCGAACATCTACAGATAGTTAGCCTACGCTAACACTTTAGACCTCTACCCTCCATCAATGGTAACTTCTCACATCTAACATCCATCACTGCTGGCTGTTCACCTCCAACTGCCCAACAGGACTTTCCATCGCTGCTGACGACTAACTTCCAACTGCCCAACACTACTGGCGAATACCTTCCAACAACCAGTCCAACCAGCCACAGAGTCTCTTACAAGGAAAGCGCAGTCAAAGGTCTAATGCAGAGCGCTACACACAATACATCCCGCGCTGAGTACCAGCCTCTACCACCCGAGACTTGCTGTCATCTCCTCTCAGTGAGAGATTTTCCTATATACTATAAAAAGCTTTTAGCACGAAACTGATGTGGCCAAAATAGTTTATTCGTTCAAAAAAATTGATTTTAAATTATGCTCAACAACGTATCAGAAGTAATTTTTTTGAAATACTGTTTGCCGCTAAAATGTACACATGCAGTTGCCAATACATCTCGTTAAACACGTGTGTTTACACTTCGAATAGCTTCATTTCAAGCAAAATGACATATTGTATTCACATAAACTTCTCGACCATTAGACATTTAAATTAGATTTCATCACATCCGGTTCGAAAACTGGCTGACTAGCATAATGAAATGTATTGACACTGGCAGTACATGTACCTGCCCAAAAGAAACATTGTTTATTCTGTTCGGTCTAACAAACAAAAATAACAACAAAACTCCTGAGAGCTGATGCAACTACATAAAGTATGGACTGGACATCTAATTTTGCTGAGAAGCGGGTTATTCTCATGTCAAACTATTTTGTTTCGTGCTAAAGAATAACTGCGTATGTCATTAAGCCAACTCCAAAGTACTATTTCATGTCAACAGATTATTTAAATTAAGCCTTCTCGTCTTAAACGATTGTCACTGTACTAACATCGAAATATGATTACTTGGTGTGCCTGTTGGCATAATAGGTTTTGTGGGTACTTTTCCACAAGTCGCTGCTGTGTCGACTAATCTCTGAGTCAGATCCAAGAATGCTTCACCTCCAATAGCTTCATAAGATCTCAAATAATAATTCACAAACAGAGGATTCGTTTGTTTGGCTGCAATAAACCAACACTAATTTGAGAATAGTTTGCATAAATGAAAGCTACAAGACAAACAGATACAATAATCGACAATCGATTTAGAGAGAACATAAAACAAATCGTGGTGTGGAAAACATTTACAATATATTCCTTCATTCATTTTCTCTGATACTGGAGTTGTTATGAGGAAAGAGAAGAGGATGATCGTTGTCCAGATCCAGAAGTTACCATCGTGCACTTAGAATTAAACTTGCAGGACTAAAATTTCTCTCTGATGCAAAGCTGGATGACTCTAAACATGAAATTTTTCTAAATATCCTCTGGAGAGTCGGAACCATTGTCCATTTTCATTCCAGTCATAAGCTACATTTTCGTCCAGTTCTGCTTTAAGTATCCACCTAACTCATCTGTGGTATTGTCATCAATGTCTGCCCACAAGACAAACTTCCGTAATTTTGTTCGTGGTGTAAAACATAGACTTCTAATATACCGTTTGGCATATCATCAACGTGTAAAAGTACTACTGGGGAGAAAAAAATGTTCCGTTCTTGAATATATTTGAATTATTTTCCAAAATTTGAGGACTTCGTCAAGGTTGCTTTCAGATTCTACGTGGACAGTCTGAGAAACAGTTCACGTATATGTGGATATTATTTAGGTGAGAATATACCTGTGATGGGCTCTTTTCTGCGGCGGAATTTAGTTTTATGTGGCAGACGGCGCTTCACGAAGAAGCGTCCTTTTATGAATGGTCTGTCGAAATCATTTTTGTAGTAGTTACTGAACTGTATGCATTACCTCTCCCATTGCTTAACACCTTGAAGATTCACACAACAGTTTGAGATGGCGCAATGGTCCCCACGGGAAAGTAGCTAGCTATAGGTGGCTTTTCCTCTATATAATCTTCGAGGTAGATTGGCAATATTTACTTCAGATGCTTCTCCGTCCTGAGGATCTTTACTTAAGTCTTTCGGGAGCTTTATCTTGCATTGGAAGAAAATGGTTCTGAGCACTATGGGATTTAACATCTGAGGTCATCTGTCCCCTATGACTTAGACTACTTAAACCTTCTAACCGAGGTACATCACACACATCCATGCCCGAGGCAGGATTCGAACCTGCGACCGTAGCGATCGCGCGGTTCCAGACTGGAGCGCCTAGAACCGCTCGGCCACTCTTGCATTGGAACATGAGGTGCAGTGTAGGTGATTTTTCCATATCCAGTTCTTTTGAAGTCTCGAACGGATCTAAGATGAATCTCTGCATCACAATTCCTCAAACAAATTAAGTACTAATCAGTATGAGTGTAATATAAAAACACAACAGCATATATACTGCTAGAACAGAAATCAGTTCCTCAATCAACGTTTTGTTAGTCCTTCTTATCGCTCTGTTTCTCATTTCGAATACTGCCTTTTGACCTATGGTCAGTCGTGTGTCCCAGCGAGTATCGTTCGACTGCTCCAGTGTTCTCTCTAGGCTATGAACAAGGCCACTTTGTTTTGCAAATGCCATAAATTTCTCCACTGCAGTCGGAAAAAACGAAGTTGCGGGAAATCGCACATTAAACGCACTTCGTAGCACTGTGTTCAGCATATGACAGAAACAATTCCAAGTAAAATATTCACGAAGAGTGCCGATAGTGTTGCCACCTTGGTCAGTTGTAAAAGGTACATGTTTCAGACAAATCGTCGCAAAAATTCGTTTCTAATATTGTCATCTGTTTTAGACTCGTCTTCAAACCGGATCGTACACAGGAAGCTTGATTTTAGGTCTCAAAAAGTCAAATGGCTCTGAGCACTATGAGACTTAACTTCTGAGGTCATCAGTCCTCTAGAACTTATAACTACTTAAACCTAACTAACATAAGGACATCACATACATTCATCCCCGATGCAGGATTCGAACCTGCGACCGTAGCGGACGCGCGGCTCCAGACTGTAGCGCCTACAACCGCTCGGCCACTCCGGCCGGCTTTAGATCTCAATTAACAAAATAAGGAACTGTACGTGTCAGGTAATGAATCCTCTTTGCGCTGCATATCCACATATCTGTGTCGCCCAGCGTTCACCTCCGTTCACGTAATAAATTACTTCAGGCATAATTTCCTTTTTAAGGTTTTTTACGTTTACGGAGATGTGTCGTGAGACAGTTGCGGAATGGGGGGGGGGGCATAATAGGTTTACGGACACTTTTCCATGAATAGCTGCAGTGTCGATTAATCTCTGAGCCAGATCCAAAAATCCTTCACCTCCAATAGCTCCATAAAGTCTCAGGTTCGTCAATAATATTGCCCTGAGCAGGCGTTTTTGGTAAACCGTGCCTCTAGTTTGTTAGACAAGAGCGAATAGCACAAGTAAAGTTCGTTGCACTCCATACGGCAAGTATAGTTAACACTGTTGCCAACACCCGTCTGCTACAGGCTTAAACACTGGCCAAACTGAAGTTTTGGGATTTGGATCAGGCTCAATGGTTCTGTACTCACCAACCATTAATGTTTGTTTTATTTCCGCTTTCTTAAATATGGGCTTTTGTAAACGACTCCCTGGAATTTATCAACAATTCTCGCCTCATTTATCTGTGTCCATCGCAATACTATTGCTACTGATTCTGGTGGAGCAGCTGTTTTAGATGTGTGTTGTCGTCACAATGCCGCACAATTGCTGCCATCCTGATTATAAAAATTAAAACAGCTTAAACCCTGCGCACGAAAATGGCCGAAGTAATCAGTGTCATTAGGTAAGGCAGTGAAGTGGCCGATGTGAGGAAAGACGGCAACAAACTAAAAAGCAATATGTTGCAAAATACGGAAAGCCAGTTTTACTGCAATTGCTTCTGCAAAGTCGTATGCTCTTTTGGATTAAACTCTAAAGTGAAACTCCAATATTTCAGACCTAATACGTATGTTCCTGAGTAATAACACAAAAATTGCAATACTTTGAGAAAGGAAGACATTGATTGTCTGGTAACAATCTAGATTGCACATGAAATAATATGAATAGGCCTACACATGGAAAGTAAACAGACGCAGAAAAAGATAACGAAACTCGAGAAAAGACAGGGAACGTATTATTGTATGACTGTGTACATCGAAGCAATAAAACCACTTAATTTATTACTGAATGACGGCTGCAGATTCATCTAATGAGATAACTAATACGAAGGATGGAACTTTAATAGTGTCAACTATTTATTTACAGCTCGTACAAAATAGATAGGTGTTTCTAAGTTTTACTGACCTTCAAAGTAGTCAGCAGCATTGTGCATAACCCGTTGCCAGCGATGTGGAAGTCGTAGGATCCTCTTAGCAGAGCCAGTTGTTTTGACAGTCGAGCGGCGCGGTCTGTTGCCCGATGAATTTGTAGTAGTTCTCAAGCGAAAGCTCTGAAGTGTTTCCTTCAGTTTAGCAAACCAGCTGAACTTACGAGGGCTTAAGTCAGGGGAGTCCAGTAGGTGATATAGCACTTAGAAGCGCCATCAGTCAAACAAATCAATAACAGCTTGCACTGTACGTGCTTCAGCATTGTCCTGCAAAATGATGGTCAGGTCCTGCAGAAAGTGTCATCACTTCTGTCTCTATGCTGTTCATTTTTGGAACACAACCTACGACCAGCTTAGAGGCAGAAGTGATGACACTTTCTGTAGTACCTGACCATCATTTTGCAGGACAAGCTGTTACTGATTTGTTTGACTGATGGGGCTGCTAAATGCTATACCGCCTACTGCACTCCCCCGAATTAAGCCCTCGTGAGTTCAACTCGATTTCTAAACTGAAGGAAACGCTTCACGGCATTCGCTTCAGAAATGCTACAAATTCGTCGGGCAATAGACCGCGCCGCTCGAACTGTCAACACAACAGGCTCAAAATGGCTCTGAGCACTAAGGGACTTAACTTATGAGGTCATCAGTCCTCTAGAACTTAGAACTACTGAAACCTAACTAACCTAAGGACATCACACACATCCACGCCCGAGGTAGGATTCGAACCTGCGACCGCAACGGTAGCGCGGTTCCAGACTGTAGTGCCTAGAACCGCTCGGCCACCCTGGCCGGCTCAACACAACTGGCTCTGCTAAGAGTATCCTACGGCTTCCACATCGCCGGCAACGGGTTATAAACAATGCTGGCGATTACTTTGAAGGTCAGTAAAACATTGAAACACTTTCGAGCTGTAAATAAATAGTTGCCATTATTAAAGTTCCAAGCCTTGTAGTTCTTCGCTATAGTAGGAAGTAAACCCGCACCTGGATAAGTTTATCGATGTTTTGGCACGAAGTCGTTAATAAAAATAATTTCCTTTGATAAGTAGCGACACAACTGTCATGCCGGCACTCTGAATTCACAAATTAAACCAAAATAATATCTTTGACTCTTTGTCTCCAACTGTGAATTCCTCAACTTATTTTCCTGAATGAACGTTTTTGCTTCTATTGTTTTACACAAGAATTTTTCAACGTATATCGTTTCGACTTCCTTTAACAATAACCATGGCCACCATTCACTATCGAATTGTGACCAGATTATCTTTGTTTCACATTGCATGCGATATTTCAGGTGTTACATATTTGATTACGTATAAACATTTTGTATTGAATTCTACAATTTTTTTCTATTCCAATAACGCATACATCATTGGGAAAAAGATGGTTATTTAAAGTCCTGTGTACACATGGGGCCAAACCTACAACTTTCACCAACAGAAGCAAATATTTGCTAGTTCACAACGACAAAGACCAGCAAGGGAAAAGTAGAGTTCTGGAAATTTTTTCAACCCAAATAAACGTAAGACGCCATATTACGATTTCTCAAAACTGGCTTCGTCATATTCCAGGTTCAGACACAACAAAAACTATACATAGTTTCAGAATCCGTGGTATGCTAAAATTAATTTGAAAAACCTAATAGAAAACTATTATAAAAATTAAACTGAGCCTTACGACGTGACAGCGATGTATAGATGGTGCAGTTATGACACCGAGTTGCATTTGTTGACTGAAACGTTCTTCCCGACGTAGTATTAATTATACTACGTGAGGCGACGCCCACAAGATGTAGTTTTGATTGAATTGCGAGAGCAAAATTTAGTTTGTGAAACAGAATTACGTTATTTAACGATAAAAGTATGTGTTTCGAGTTGTGGGAATAAAGAGTAAACTACTGTGCTGAGCAGCCTGGCCTGCGCAGTGAGGTCATGGTCTCGCTTCGTCCGACTATTTATTGCCCCCCGCTGAGGAGCAGTGCCACGGGCTGATTTAAAGGGCTGAGAGGGCAACGCAGGCGAACAGTACTCCGGTCACAGCCTGGTGGCCCTCCCGACCCTTACGGTGACGTCACGAGCTCGTCCCTTCCGAGACTGCTGAAGCCCAGTGGGGTGACCTCCTTCCTACCCTACTCGCCAGCTGCTCCAATAATTTTCTCAATTTCAAAGACGCCATTAGAGTGAAACAACTGTTTTTTCCGCATTTTGTAGACACACATGGAACCACATGGTGAATAATGTGTATACTTGTTAATACTCATACTTATTCTGATAATTCGAAATCAAGTGTCCTACTGTACAAAATCTGCATCGTTTGGAAAGAAAAACACGGGTCAGTATGAGTTTACGTTTGATGCACTTAAGCTCATACACTGTCGTGCACGAAATGTACCTAACGCAATGAACTTTTCCTTTTTTATTTAGGAGGCATACAGGTACGTATATCAATCTCCAGTCATGAGAAAATGGACTATATGTTGAGAGGAATCTGGGTGGCAAAAATCGTTAAAATACATTACTACTATTTTAATCTTATTACTTAGTAACTGTTCTTCCATATTCTTAAAATAACTATCAACTGATTAATTAAAATAACTTTCCACTACTTCATATATTTATGAACTTTTATTACATAACCATGTACAGATATTCTGAGTAGAGATACCATTAACACTAAAATGATTAGCCGATACTTTATAAAACGTTTTTATACTTTCGTTACTGAGTTAACGACTCTCGACGATGTAGTCCATGCGATGTTGGAAGCTCCGTGCCGGACGTCCTATCAGGTAAAGGCATCTGCTGGCGATCTCCAGCCACTGCGTACCACCCAAAGATTACATAAAATAAATGATACAAATCAAAACAAACACTTGCAGTAACAAGTAGTATCACTTGCGTAAAAATACACGCTCGCTTACTATTAATAAGGCGTAACTTTTAACATAAAATTATTTACCAACACATTTGTTCATTTATACATGGCGAGGGTACAGAAAACTTCGCATCTCTGTCTTCCAAGGAATAAATCCGGAATTTAATTCTGCTGGCAATATGAACCGTCACTATATACGAGGGCGTATCGAAAAGTAAAGACTGTGTACTTTTTTATGTGAAAACTCTTACAGCACTTTAAATAAAACAAACTTTATTAACATTCTACATCTTTATTCTTCACGTCTACATATTTATTTCTCAGCATAGTCACCACGGCGGGGCGCAGCCGCGAATACTCCCGAAACCAGGCAGGTAAGCAGGTAACAGGACCGAATCCTCCCAAACTGACACATTGTATGTTGTATTATAGACAATAATATAACTATCTCTGCCATGTTCTTTATCTCCTTCCCCTACCCCCTCCCATGTTTTAAACAAAATAATATTGACTCATTTATGCACGCTTTCCTCGTGACCTTGAGCGGGACTTAGTTGCTGGCGCTGTGCCGGCTGGATTTTATCTGAATAAGATAAAAGATAAAACTTTTAAACATGCAATACACGCGAAAAGTTTTTACATCTTCTACTGCAATTTGATATGCTTTCCTTTGCCTGCTTGGAGTATTCATAACGTTTAGAACTGCTACCTGCTTCAAATGGGAGGATTCAGTCCCATCGTTTTTCAAACCCTTGCGGGCTTGGGACGATTCGGTACCATATTTCTGACCGCGGGAGGATTCGGGGCTGCACCCCCACGGCGATCAACACAATTCTCCCAACGAGACACCCGTTTGTTTATACCTCCACTGTAGAATGTTTGACTCTGGCGATGAAGCCACAGCCTCACCTCTGCTTGCAAGTCTTCATCACCATCAAAGTAAAGTCCGCAAAGATGTTCTTTAAGTTTTGGAAAGAGATGAAAATCGGATGGGACCAAGTCGAAAGTCTCATGGAGAATGACGGATCACAGTGAACCCATGGCGTCGGATTGTTGCAGATGCCGAAGGTCATGCTGAAGCAGAAGGTCCTCCATGTGTGGACGAACTCTTCGAACTCGTGTTTTTAGATTTTTGAGCACCGACATACTTACGTTACACACTGCCTTCCTGCGGCTATAATTCGGAGGCCTCTAGCGGCAAAGGGTTACAACTAGAGTCAACGAAACTGGAAAGTCGACCGAGTAATATGTGTGACATGCAATACCTCAACCGATACTGAGAACAGAATAAAAAAATTCGGAGGCATTACTTTTCAGCACTCCCTCGTAGTGATCCCACTTCCGCAAGTGCATAACGCAATACAGCGAGACTAATTTTCCATAGTATCGATTGCAGTTCTTCAGTTGTTCAAGATAGTCAGTCGACACCTGGGTGGATGATAACAGCCAAATGGTGCTTTATTTTATCATATACACTCATGCTCATAAATTAAGGATAATGGTGAAACAACGCTCTGGTGGGTGGTTTGCGTGTTTAAATTACCTCGGGGTATGACCATGCGGTGCATTTGACCTGCAGTCGTCGCACGGTGGCGCTGGCAGCAGTCCACATAGGCAGAGGTGTGTTGGTGCATGTCAGAGTACGGTGCAGCGAGTAAGTGTGGAGACGTTTTCAGACGTGGTAATGGTAACTGTGTGTTGAAAATGGCTCAAAGAAAACATATTGATGACGTTATGAGGGTAGAATACTAGAGCGACTTGAGGCGGATCAAACACAGCAGGTCGCAGCACGGGCTCTCCGTGTGCCACAAAGTGTGATCTCAAGATTGTGCCAACGATTCTAGCAGACAGGAAACGTGTCCAGTCGCTACAGTACGGGACGTCCACAGTGTTCAACACCACAAGAAGACCGGTATCTCACCATCAGTGCCCGCAGACGGCCAGGGAGGTAGCCTTGCTCGGGACCTTACCGCAGCCACTGGAACAGTTGTCTCCAGACACCCAGTCTACAGACGACTGAAAAGACATGGTTTGTTCGTCCGGAGACCTGTAAGGTGTATTCCACTGACCCCTGGTCACAGGAGAGCACATAAAGCTTCGTGTCAACAACACAGTACATGGTCATTGGAACAGTGGTCCGCCCGCAGCTCGTGGTCGTGCGGTAGCGTTCTCGCTTCCCACGCCCGGGTTCCCGGCGGGGTCAGGGATTTTCTCTGCCTCGTGATGGCTGGGTGTTGTGTGATGTCCTTAGGTTAGTTAGGTTTAAGTAGTTCTAAGTTCTAGGGGACTCATGACCATAGATGTTAAGTCCCATAAAAAAAAAAAACAGTGGTCCCAGGTTATGTTCACGGACGAGTCCAGGTATAGTCTGAACAGTGATTCTCGCCGGGTTTTGATCTGGCGTGAACTAGGAACCAAATACCAACTCCTTAATGTCCTTGAAAGGGTCCTGTATGGAGGTCATGGTTTGATGGTGTGGGGTGGTATTATGATTGGTGCACGTACACCCCTGCATGTCTTTGAGAGAGGAACTGTAGCAGGTCAAGTTTATCGGGACGTCATTTTGCACCAGTACGTCCGCCTTTTCAGGTTTGCAGTTGGTCCCACCTTCCTCCTGATGGATGAATGGATGGATGGATGACGCACGGCGCCACCGAGCTGCTATCGTGGAGGAGTACCTTGAAACAGAAGATATCAGGCGAATGGAGTGGCCTGCCTGTTCTCCAGATCTAAACCCAATCGAGCACTTGTTGGATGCTCTCCGTCGACGTATCGCTGCACGTCTTCAAACCCCTACGACACTTCAGGAGCTCCGACAGGCACTGGTGCAAGAATGGCAGGCTATACGCCAGCAACTGGTCGACCACCTGATCCAGAGTATGCCAACCCGTTGTGCGGCATGTGTACGTGTGCATGATGATCATATCCCACATTGATGTCGGTCTACATGCGCAGTAAACAGTGGTGTTTTATAGCACATATGTTTCTGCACGGTTTTCTCAAATTATCACTAATACTGTGGACTTACAGATCTGTGTCTTGTATGTTCCCTATGTGCCTATGCTATTAGCGCCAGTTTTATGTAGTGCCACGTTGTGTCGCACCACATTCTGCAATTATCCTTAATTTATGAGCATGATAGTAGTTAAAATGCGAAATTTTCATATCCATCGTGATAAAAAAGTAACTATAGTTTTTCAACGGAATAACGCAATACTTTAAGAACCATTGATAGCTCATGAAAAGGTAATTTGTGTTCTATTGCAAAAACCAAATGTAGAAATTACACTTGTCTTTTTACACCAACCAGAATCTTTTTCGTTAGCTATTGAGTGGTCCTGTCCTCAGCGGCTTGTTTAATAGCACACTCTGTAGTCCATAGCAGTTTATTTAACGGACATCCACAGATAACAAAAACCTGATGTGGAATAATGTGCTTTTGTAATAAAGTAACCATACAGCTGCAGCAGTGTTTTTATTCAACGGTCTGTATTCCGTTTCAATTTCAACTGTTTTGGTAAATGAAGCAAAATTTCACATAACACCAAGGGAAAAGTTGGCAATATGTAATGCTGTTACTGACTAACCTCTGAAGAAAAATGGAAGGGTTTCACGTCTATGGGAACATAACTCTCTAGTATGGTTACAATTTTGGCATGAGCCTGTAATCCATTTACCCTTCCACTATTGACAAACTCATAGTAATGTAAATAGGAACAATACAATAATCTGAATATGAAGTTCGCAGCTGTTATAACTAGAAACAAGTCATTCAAATTTTGTAGTGTAGCCTACTTGTTTTGCTAATTTAGTTCGTTTCGTAACATACTTGCCTTCTCGGTTTATACTGCTAGAAAGAAAAAATAAATGTAAAATAGGATGTGTGAGTTTATTATTTTTAATTTAATTTTATTCTTTGCTACTGAAAGTCATTCGAATTTCACTGAATTACATTAAGGGTATAATAATAAAGTCACTGATGATGTGAGACTAAGCCATAGTTAATTATGTCCTGTGACTGACTCCTTCCGATTACTCCTGACTACATGTCTTATGGCAACACCATAAGTTGAGAGCCGCAGGCAACAATCGAACCTTGGGACACGCACTTTAAACGTGCCAACCATGTGACTACTGTGCGTTCTTTTTGGCACTAAGGTTTCACTCAGTGCAATCACTGTTATATCCAGGCAGGATTATTTTGTATAGCGAGCACGCTATTGGTGACAAAGTAAGCAAAATGTCCTAGGAAGAGAAAATGTAGGTTTTCGATATTTATACGTAAGTGTGAAACGTGTGGATAAACTGCACTTATCACTCGACTGCAGCTCCAGCCTTTTTCAGCGTTATTCGAAAACCTTACGCATGTATCGTCTGACGCTTTTCCCTGAGTTCCCACTGTAATGAGAGGAAAATTCCAAACCAGGATACTAACTACTGACGACCAGTATAGGCCAAATGGAAAGCTAGCTTTTGAACTTTGGGTCTTAGGAACTTGAGAGATGTTACACTTTCTTTCAATACATGCTTTATTTCAGATGTCTACTTTTCCATATGCAGAGCACTCATATGGGATTATAGTGTATGCGTGAAAATACGACTAATGTATGCGAAATACGACCTGTCACATAGGCTATGGTACTTCATAATATTTGTATGTGGTTTATTAGGTTTATTATAGGGGTGAGACTGCGCTCGAAGGAAAAATGTTATGTATTCGGCTAATACATCAAATAAGATGTAATTGAGCATCCTTGAACACAAACCACGAGAATTTTTAATTTTGCATGAAACAACATTACACATACAAACATACCACAAGAAATGTATGCCTCAACGTAAACGCAGGTGGTAGGCAAGCCTGCAATTTGCTCTGTTGTGTGTTGTGTTCGTACCGTAAACTCGTCCTCATGCTCTCTAAACTACATACGTACACTGCGAATCTGAAGATTAGGTGGGAAAATCACATAACTAATGAGGAGGTCTTGAAAAGAACTGGGAAGAAGAGAAATTTGTGGCACAACTTGACTAGAAGAAGGGATCGGTTGGCAGGACATGTTCTGAGGCATCAAGGGATCACCAACTTAGTACTGGAGGGCAGCGTGGAGGATAAAAATCGTAGAGGGAGACCAAGAGATGAATACACTAAGCAGATTCAGAAGGATGTAGGTTGCAGTAGGTACTTAGAGATGAAGAAGCTTCACAGGATAGAGTAGCATGGAGAGCTGTATCAAACCAGTCTCTGGACTGAAGACCACAACAAAAACATACACTGCGAGCTGTGTGATACGTTGCATTGCCCTCCTAGCAGATGACATAGAGCCGAGGGAAAACAAACCGCATGTTGGAGTAGACATGGTCCGCAAGGATAGATACATACTCGTGTTGAGTATGTACGCTATGCCTTCCCGAATGACGAGGCTGCTGTGTGTGCTGTCGTAGAAAGCAAGATAGGAGCAGAAATAATCAGTAAACAAGTAACACAGAAATCAGAAGATTTGCTTAACTTGTATGTCTCCCAAAGGAACGAAGACAGTGCAAATAATACAGCATGAAGTAAAGTCCAGCTGTTACAACAGTAACAACGATGGTGACAGACCCGTGACCAGGCAGTGTCTGAATGGCGTCCCGTAGAGGCTCACAGCGCGAGTGGGTCGCGTTGCTGACGCCGATCATCCTATACTGAGGCAGCAGACGGCGCTCGAAGTACAGAACTGATGGAGGTGTGGTTCAGAGGGCGCACACGATTGGGTCCTCCAAGACTCCGTGATACCGCTACCGGCGTCTGATAGAAAAGTTTGTTGCCGTGACGTCCGTGAGGTGGCACAATACCTCATAGATCACCCAGGAAATACCATGAAAAGATACCGCAGAGCAGGACGCTCTCTCCTCCAGCCTGGACACTTCTGACAATTGTTGCTGGATGTCTGCTTTCAGGCGTTTCACACCGCACACGAAAATTTTGGAAATTTGAGGCAAATTCTATGGGACCGAACTGCTGAGGACATCGATCCCTATGCTTACACACTACTTAATCTATACTGCTGGCCATTAAAATTGCTACACCACGAAGATGACGTGCTACAGACGCGAAATTTAACCGACAGGAAGAAGATGGTGTGATATGCAAATGATTAGCTTTTCAGAGCATTCACACAACGTTCGCGCCGGTGGCGACACCTACAACGTGCTGACATGAGGAAACTTTCCAACGGATTTCTCATACACAAACAGCAGTTGACCAGCGTTGCCTGATGAAACGTTGCTGTGATGCCTCGTGTAAGGAGGAGAAATGCGTACCATCACGTTTCCGACTTTGTTAAAGGGGGAATTGTATCCTATCGCGATTGCGGTTTATCGTATCGCGACATTGTTGCTCGCGTTGGTCGAGATCCAATGACTGTTAGCAGAATATGGAATCGGTGGGTTCAGGAGGGTAATACGGAACGCCGTGCTGGATCCCAACGGCTTCGTATCACTAGCAGTCGAGATGACAGGCATCTTATCCGCATGGCTATAACGGATCGTGCAGCCGCGTCTCGATACCTGAGTCAACAGATGGGGACGTTTGCAAAACAACATCCATCTGCACGAACAGTTCGACGACGTTTGCAGCAGCATGGACTATCAGCTCGGAGACCATGGCTGCGGTTACCCTTGACGCTGCATCACAGACAGGAGCGCCGGCGAAGGTGTCCTCAACGACGAACCTGGGTGCACGAATGGCGAAACGTCACTTTTTCGGATGAATCCAGGTTCTGTTTACAGCATCATGATGGTGGCATCCGTGTTTGGCGACATCACGGTGAACGCACATTGGAAGCGTGTACTTGTCATCGACATACTGGCGTATCACCCAGTGTGATGGTATGGGGTGCCATTGATTGCACGTCTGGGTCACCTCTTGTTCTCATTGACGGCGCTTTGAACAGTGGACGTTAAATTTCAGATGTGTTACGACCCGTGGGTCTACGCTTCATTCGATCCCTGCGAAACCCTACATTTCAGCAGGATAATGCACAACCGCATATTGCAGGTCCTGTACGGGCCTTTCTGGATACAGAAAATGTTCGACTTCTGCCCTGACCAGCACATTCTGAAGATTCTCACCAAGTCAAAACGTCTGGTCAATGGTGGCCGAGCAACTGGCTAGTCACAATACGCCAGTCACTTCTCTTGATGAACTGTGGTATCGTGTTGAAGCTGCATGGGCAGCTGTACCTGTACACGCCATCCAAGCTCTATTTGACTCAATGCCCAGGCGTATCAAGGCCGTTATTACAGCCAGAGGTTGATGTTCTGGGTACTGATCTATGCACCCAAATTGCGTGAAAATGTAATCACATGTCAATTCTAGTATAATATATTTGTACAATGAATAACCGTTTATCATCTGCATTTCTCCTTGGTGTAGTAATTTAATGGCCATTAGTGTAACTTAAACTAACTTCCGCTAAGGACAACACACACACACATGCCCGAGGGAGGACTCGAACCCCGACGGGTGGAGCCCGCGAACCGTGACGAGACGCCTCAGACCACACGGCTACCCCATGCGGTCCGCCGCAAATGCCTACGGCCATCTGCCCGATGGAGCATAAAACATGATTTATCTGAAAAGGCCACCTGTTGCCACCCAGTGTGCGTCTAGTTACGCCACTGGCGTGCAGATTCCATCCGTCGTCAGCAGTGAACAGCAGTCAGCATTGCTGCATGAAGCAGACGCCTCCTGTGGAGGACCACACGCAGCTTCTGAAATCTCGTTTTGCTGGACAGAGCGGATCAGGTTGTGGAAAGGGGCCAAGATCAGTTACTGTTAGTTACACAAGATCACACAACTTTATTCCTCGGAAACCAATGCACAGTTTTCTCTTTAAAACAACAAGGATCAATTCACGCCTGATGGCCCAAGCAACTACTTAATAATAAAGTTTAAATAATTCCTTTTAAAAATACAAGGATTTAGAGAAACGGCTGAAGGCCTTACTTAAGCGAAATTAAAATATCTTCTCGGATAAAGGCCCGAATAATATTTCAGATCAGCAAAGGAAGTTCTTTAAAAGGCAAGCAATTACAAATTTCGGCTAAAAGCCATATTAAGGAAAATTCAAATTAATTCCTCAGCTGAAAGCCCAATAATATTTCAACATAATGAAAGGCAACCTTTAAAGACAAGCATTTACACAGTGCAACAGAAAACCATCTTAAGAAAACTTGAAATATCTTGACGGCTGAAGGCCCAAACAAATATTCAAAATAATTAAAGGCAAACCTTAAGATAAGCATTTACACAGTATTGCTGAAGCCCATTTTAAGAATTCAAGATAACTAAAGAGAAACCTTACAGACAGGAATTTACACTCTACGGCTGAAAGCCACAGATTTTAAAACAAATGCGGCTGAAGGCCTATATACAGAATGAACAAGAACTTAGAATAAAAAACAGCTGAAGGCCTAATCTTAAAATACTTCACATAAGGATCGGCTGAAGGCCATATACCGAACGTAGAACAGACCAAATTAATACATGGTTAAAGGCCTGGCACAGTACTTGGGACAAAAGAAAATCACAATCTTAAACAACAGAACAGTGGTGTTCAGAAGTGTTCCAACTGTCAGACTAGGGAGGAAACTCTAACAACAGTTTAGGTGGGACAGGAAGCCAAGCGTAACACTAAATGATCGGGTGGTAGCACGACCTAGGGACAGCTGAAGTATCAACCAACAAACTAATCAATTCCCTTCCACCCGACCAATGGGACGACAACAAAAATATCAGCGAGGACGACGATCACAGCAGGACTATGTCTTAATAATTGGCGTCTAAACACATTCAAGGCACAATAACCACTCAAAGAAAAAGGGAGAACAACATCAAGCTGCCGAACTACACCTCGTGCCGGACAGCATCAACACAGCGAGGAAAACACACTGCCAGAAAACTACGCTAACGACCAGGGCCGGGAACCGGAATTTTAACGGCCACAAGGCAGAAGATACCGCTGGTGCACTTCACTAATAAAATATAATCATTCCAAAAGTTAAACACAATACAGGAAGACGGCTGCAAAATTTTGCCGAGTCCAGCACACCGTCACGTTGCTGCTTGCGGGAACAGCCCAGGAAGCAACAAGCAGCAGTCAACGAAGAGATGTCACAGCAGATGCCGTTTCATAACAGGTTCACTGATTACTCAACTCCAGTATGCAGGTTCGGTGGGCGTCGAACTTCGCAGCTCTCGCAGCTAGTGCGACACAAATCCGCCCGGACGTGCACACCACCAGCGGCCCTGGGCTGACCTCACGCCATGGAGACTTCCTCGCTGCTCCAATCGCAACTGACCAACTGGCTACTCCAGTACGCAGAGAGCATTCATCTGCTCAGCGAAAATCACAGAAGCTACACACAGTTCCATTTAAACACTTGCACCAAGAACTCCGACAATCCTAAAACCAATCACTGTGGAACAACAAGGAAAAATGACAAGTCACACACACAGAGTTTCCATAAGCTTTCGGCGACCAGATACACGTCGCCCGATGAAACGACCGACAGAACGACCGACCAAGGTAGTCCTCACTCAAGTTATGAGTGTCAGCAATGGTCAGGCGAGTCTTGGCTGTCCGGAGCTCACTACAGCTCCAACCCAACTCGACGTCCGTTCGGAACTCGGAGAGACGGCGACCCGGGCACACTGGCTTGGACCCAACCATGCAGAGGTAACTCTTGCCCATTGGCCACGACATCTCTGCAGAAGGAAGGAACCGACCCACGTCCGGCAAGATGACCAACTGACGAGGCCCAGAAACGGTCGAAAGACCAAATACAAGTCGCCCAATGAGACTACCGACCAGCGGTCGTTCTCGCTCCAATCTCCTTCCGTCTGACAGTTCATGTGTGTGGCCAGCGGTCGGCTAGTACTGGCTGTCCGCGCCTCACTGGCGCTCCGTCCCCGACTCAACTCCCGACACACGACGAGCCGGAAATACTAGCAGTCGCTTCAAAGATAATACGACAGTGCTCTTATCGATAAGCGCTGCTGCTGCCACTCACGGGCAGGTAAGACAGGAACTTTGTGATACCAGTAAATGGAATAAGTAAACGAGGCGGCAGTACCGTAAAGAGAAGATGACAAACAATAAACGGCATGAACACGACCCGAGCACGGTTCAGATTCGTTCGCTGAATGGTCGTTGATAAGAGACTTGGTAACCCGTTGGTTCATCTGGGCGGCCAGTTGCTCAATAGCCGGCCGGTGTGGCCGTGCGGTTCTAAGCGCGCCAGTTTGGAACCGCGTGACCGCTACGGTCGCAGGTTCGAATCCTGCCTCGGGCATGGATGTGTGTGATGTCCTTAGGTTAGTTAGGTTTAAGTAGTTCTAAGTTCTAGGGGACTGATGACCTCAGTGGTTAAGTCCCATAGTGCTCAGAGCCATTTGAACCAAGTTGCTCAATGTCTGAACGTCTATTCGCCCCTACACAACTCCACAGTCGACGTTCACCCCTGCCTTATATGCCCCGTGATGTATCATAGTAGTCTCGGCGCCTGTTTTGGTTAGCCGCTTTATATACCTGTGGTATCGTAGCCTAGCGATACTGCCCGAGCTGGTGCCTCGAAGATTTTTGCGGGCGCCGCTAGAGGCACTTTGAATATCGAAACCGATGTAGAACCTACAGGTCACCGACCAACAAAGACCGACAGGACAGTCTTACAAGCAGCGGGCACCTAGGTACCAGTCTTGTAGTTCAAGGTTACTTCTCTTCGAGATTACTCCCATGTCCCTAGTTGGTACCAAATGTTACACTGAGCTGTTGATAGCTCTACCGGCAAACATTCAGTTACTTAGAAGGAAGCTCTTGAGGGCGAGGTCGCAAAAGGACAATGATGTTTACGGCATTCGAAATGGTTCAAATGGCTGTGAGCACTATGGGACTTAACTTCAGAGGAGAGGTCATCAGTCCCCTAGAACTACTTAAACCTAACCTAAGGACATCACACACATCCATGTCCGAGGCAGGATTCGAACGTGCGACCATAGCGGTGGCGCGGTTCCATACTGTAGCGCCTAGAACCGCTCGGTCACACCGGCCGGCCACAGCATTCGAAGTACGGTATGTTATCTGCCATGCAGCCACAAAGTTGGCTGCTAATGGCTACAGGATGCGGGACTGGAAGTACCCAATGGTGGGCACAGCATGATGCTACGGGGCGTAGTTGAACAGCCTAGTCGATGAATAACTCACTACATTGCTGCAGTGCCAGTAATGTTGTTACAAAGGAGTGTAAATGATAATCAAAGCAAATATTATATCTACACCAAAGTTTCCGAGCCGGCCGGGGTGACCGAGCGGTTCTAGGCGCTACAGTCTAGACCCACGCGACCGCTACGGTCGCAGGTTCGAATCCTGCCTCGGGCATGAATGTGTGTGATGTCCTTAGGTTAGTTAGGTTTGAGTAGTTCTAAGTTCTAGGGGACTGATGACCTCAGAAGTTCAGTCCCCTAGTGCTCAGAGCCATTTGAACCATTTGAACAGTTGCCGAAGTTGAACCCAAGGAATTTCTAAGAGTGAGGAAGAAGTGGTGGATGAAATATTAGCGTTTCTGCACGTTGAGTCAGTCGGATGTATGCTGTCGTATACGCTCGAATGTGTGGACAATGTATATAGGGTGTACAATGCTGACGATACGTGCTAAACAAAAAATTGTTCAAATGGCTCTGAGCACTATGGGACTTAACATCTATGGTCATCAGTCCCCTATAACTTTGAACTACTTAAACCTAACTAACGTAAGGACATCACACACATCCATGCCCGAGGCAGGATTCGAACCTGCGACCGCAGCGGTCACGCTGTTCCAGACTGAAGCGCCTAGAACCGCACGGCCACACCGGCCGGCACGTGCTTAACAAGTGAAAGTGATTCTGAAACAAGCCGTCGAGAGATGTTGTTCAGCACCTTGTCGGACAGATAGCCGCAAATCCTGTCTGCAGTGAAACTAATAAAGGACAATCGTTGTCCAAGGAGCGGGTACTAAACGTAATAAAGGACATGCAAGATCATCTGCAGCATACTAAAAGGAAGAATTATGAACATATTTCGAATAAGCCATCAGCAATATGACCGTATAGGGCTTAAGGAAAACTACGGATGTCCAGGAGCTGGCCAGGCGCACTTGTTACAAAAACTGGTGTTTCCACGTTTAAAGGATGCTCAGTACAATTCACAGGATGTGCATCAGGAATCTACTACGTTATGAACATCAAATTGGGTGCGACTTACATTACAGTGATTTCAAATGAAGCAATGGATGGTTGGCGTAACTTCAGTGTTACAGAACTGGAAGATGTAAGATAATGAAATTCCAAACAAAGCGTCAACCTGACGATGTACAGCAAACTGCGGAATCGGCCCGAAAATTTGTACGTGAGATAAACAAACTTACCCCATCGATCGGTAAGGAATTTCTTTTCGGCTCCAACCAATCGGGATTGGAAAAGGAAATGAATGTGAAAATAGCTCTGAAAATTAGAGGTACCAAGAGAGTTGTATCAAGATCAGCTAACATCAACGCCATAAACATTCGTAAATAATTATGCCGACTGTTAATGTTAATGATAAATTGGCCTGAAGATTATTTATTGTGCTGCGAAAAAAAAATTGTTCAAATGGCTCTGATCACTATGGGACTTAACTTCTGATGTCATCAGTCCCCTAGAACTTTGAACCACTTAAACCTAACTAACCTAAGGACATCACAGACATCCATGCCCGAGACAGGATTCGAACCTGCGACCGTAGCGGTCACGCGGTTCCAGACTGTAGCGCCTAGAACCGCTCGGCCACCCCGGCCGGCCAACGGCACTATTGCCAGTGTGAGTAAATGATACATGCAGCAGATATCGCATGGCACCGTAAATACATGAGTGCTCTTAGACTTCGGTAGCAGGTGTGGTGGGTGCCATATGACGGCCTAACATTTTTAAGTTGGGAAGCAGCAGGGGAATGTGAAACCGTGGACTACGGGGAAGAATTTTTGACTGGTAATACAATCGTCCTCGATCTCGGGTTCGAACAATCTACTGCTTAAATTTTGAATAAAAAGTGAAGTTGATAAAGCGGGAGAAACGGAGATATATACGTGCGTATTATGAAGCACTTTCCTAAGAAATATTTCTCTCCTTTACACCTTCTCTGTGTTACCACAGAAGACGTGCCACTGATCTCATTTGTACTAAGACTGCAGTACACGTGAGGTGCCTATTTGCTTCCACCACCCTGAGTGGAATGCTTTAGTTCTAATAACTGTTCGCCAACCTGCAGTGTTCTAGGGTTGTCCCCGGCGCAGAAAACAGCGTAGGTCGTGAATCCGTTATTTTGAGCCAGTAAGAGACTCTTAGCGAGGAACTGTTATTTTAGAAATAATTAAATTTCCAATCAGTTTGCGTGTACGGGATGCCACTAGCTTTTAATTAGCAGAACTCGAGAAACTGCACAATTACATTCACTTTATAGTCACAAAAAGTTTCTATTCTTCAACAACTTAATGAACTGCGTATTTCCGAAATTACTGTCACACTGTTCTCATCTATAGATTCTAAATAACCATACATTGCTAATTAAGTCTAAAGTAGCACACTTTTCGTTTCGCAGTTGTTTATTATTAAGTACGCTGTTAAATACGCTGTTTAGTTTGTCTAATATTAATAATAGGAGATCGTCATTTTGGCTCGCAACTTCCGAATGCACCACAATTTACGTGGCATTTCTCACGATACTCGTACAGGACAAACCATCTGTCATGGGTACCTCACACCACATTACATCATCTTGCAACTGTTGCCTTCTCAACTGCTCTAAGAAGAGCTTCCTGTACCTCAATCGGCAGCAGAAAACTTCCGGCATAAGAAGCCACACTCGTTCTGCCAACAGCCTTGTTGAAGACGGCGTAGGAGTGGTCAGAGGTTCAGGACCCCCTCTTGCCTTTGGAGTGGGAAACTGTTCCTAAAAGGCGGAAGAATTGGCAATTATCAGCGGCATGAGGATGCAGTAGACAATGGAAACCACTCCATTAAAGACACATAATGTGTATTTGTAGCAACATCAATAGTTCAGGTACACAAGGCGTCACAGCAAGCGGAAGATAAAGAGACAGTTCCGGTATATATATCATTGTAATGAAAAGTTAATTCAGTACGTAAAGGGAGAAGAAAATCTAATAGTCATGGTGGACTGGGACACGGTTGTAGGTGAAGAAGTAGGAGAAAGGGCTACCGAAGAATATGGACGTGGTAGTAGGAATGAGAGAGGAGAAAGACTGGCCGCGTTCTGCAATAAATTTCAGCTAGTAGTAGCGAATACTTCGTTAAAGAATCACAAGACGAGGACGTTTAGTTAGATTTCCGTTAGACTACATCGTGGTCAGGCAGAGATTCCGAAATCAGACCGAGCGAGGTGGCGCAGTGGTTAGCACACTGGACTCGCATTCGGGAGGACGACGTTTCAATCCCGCGTCCGGCCATCCTGATTTAGGTTTTCCGTGATTTCCCTAAATCGCTCCAGGCAAATGCCGGGATGGTTCTTTTGAAAGGGCATGGCCGACTTCCTTCACCGTCCTTCCCTAAACCGATGAGACTCATGACCTCGCAGTTTGGTCCCTTCCCTCAAAACAGCCCCCAGCCGAAATCAGATGTTGGATTGTAAGTGAGCCGTGCGTGGCTCATGTTCCCGCCATCATGTATTTTACACTCTGTTTTTAACGTACTTATCAGCATGAGGATCCAGTAGACAATGGAAACCACTCCATTAAAGACACATAATGTATATTCGTAGCAACATCAATAGTTCAGGTACACAAAGCGTCACCGCAAGCGGAAGATAAAGAGACAGTTCCGGTATATATATCATTGTAATGAAAAGTTAATTCACTACATAAAGGGAGCAGCAGTGAGGTCTGCGTAGACACGGCTCGCCCGACCATTGCCGCCACGCATCACTTGAGCCGGGCCGCGGTCTGTGCAGCCCGGGCCAGCCAGTCGCCGGCTTGCAGCAGCCAGTGAGCCCTGCGTTGACATCGCCCGCCCGACCTTTGCCGCCACGCACCACATAAGCCGGGCCTGACTTTTGGTGGATTGTTGGTCGGTCGGTTGGTCCGAGGACATCTCCGTGCGGCGTAGTCGACTGGGCTGCTGGCGGTCTCTGCGCCGTGTCAGAGTCTGTCTGGAGCCGTCCGATCGGTACGAGCATCGTCGCCCGCCGACCCAGGACGTGAAGGTTGAGTGGTTTTAAGCATTACGTTGTTGGTTCCGGCGTTGCTGTTGTGGATGTTTTCCTGTGAGCAACGACGAGTGAAGTGTTCGAGGTAGCCGCCTTGCCGCCTTCAGGTGGAATTGATCAAATTAATTTACCCACAGTCAAGTGCACCCACGGAATTTTCTGCCTTGTGGCCGTTAGTGTTCTGGTTATCTGCCCTGGCCGCTAACGTAGTTTTTAGGCAGTGTCTTTTCGTCACCTGTTGTTGCTGCCCAACATGGTGTGTAGTTTTGGTAGCTCAGTTCACATACGCGTTTGATCGGGGATAATGATACTTTTTTTTTTTTTTTTTTTTTTTTTTTTTTTTTTTTTTTTTTTTTTGCCTTGAATTCTCGTGTACTCCGTCGTGACAAGCAAGCGGTTGGTCGGTCGGTCCGTGATTGTCCCTTGGTTAGGTTCGCACGAATTGAGTGTAGTTGGACGCACCACCTGTCTCGCCTAAGTGGACGAGGGCAGACCGATCCACTGGAGACTCCTGAATGCCGTTCTCTTACTTATCCTTTTTGCAGTGTTGTTGTAATTTAATTGTATTTTATAATTTTAATTTGGCAAGGTTAGTTGTGGGCCTTCAGCCCTGGAAACATGTTCTCAGAGTTTCCTTCAAGTCCAAACATTATCGCCTTCTCCTTTTGAAAGTTTATTGTAATTTCCTCTGTAAAATTTTGTAACTTATTGTGGGCCTCCCGCGGTTGGTGTTGCAAAAGGAGATTTTTAAACTTAATATATTGTTTTACCGATTGTTGCAATATATATTTCCTTAATTTGCAGAATTTAACTTTCCGGCCTTCAGCCATCTTATTCCGTTTGTTTATCTCTTTCTGTGCACCTTGTGGGCCATCAGCCCTTGTTAGCATCTTAAAACATTGTGGCCTTCTACCTTCAGTAATCATCATGGTATATTTGGAATTTTGAAGATGTAATCCGGTGGCCTTCAGCCGCTCCGCATGCTGATCTCATATATGCATACGATTTATCTTATTCGTAAATTTAACTGTGTGCCATGTCTTTTCAAAATTGAACTTATCCTAAAGCATCTCTTTGGAGGCCTTCAGCCGCGAAGCAGATTTAACTCTTTCAAAAGTCTGAAACTTCCTGGCAGATTAAAACTGTGTGCCCGACCGAGACTCGAACTCGGGACCTTTGCCTTTCGCGGGCAAGTGCTCTATCAACTGAGCTACCGAAGCACGACTCACGCCCGGTACTCACAGCTTTACTTCTGCCAGTACCTCGTCTCCTACCTTCCAAACTTTACAGAAGCTCTCCTGGGTTTCGCAGGAGTCGTGCTTCGGTAGCTCAGTTGGTAGAGCACTTGCCCGCGAAAGGCAAAGGTCCCGAGTTCGAGGCTCGGTCGGGCACACAGTTTTAATCTGCCAGGAAGTTTCATATCAGCGCACACTCCGCTGCAGAGTGAAAATCTCATTTCTTTCGAAAGTCTATTTGTGAACTAAATGATATAAATTTCAATTGTGAAGTGAATCCGGCCGCAACTCCCTTAGCCCTTTGCACAATCCTAATTACATGTTAGTCCTGCGTGATTTAGCGGGAGTTTCAGTAAGGTAAACCGATGAGCAGACATAGATTCAAATCACAATATAGTAACGATAAAGAGTAGGCTTTAGTTTAAGTGACAAGCCAGGAAGAATCAGTTCGCAAACAAGGGCTATGCGGAAATACTAACGAGTGAAGAGGCACACTTGAAGTTCTCTGAGGCTAAGGATACTGCGATACTACTTCTCAGTAGGTAGTTTTGTTGAACAGGAATGGACGTTCTTTGACACGGATAATCATAAAAGTTGGAAAGAAAAAGACAGGTGGAAGGAAGTTAATTCGAAGAAACCATGAGAAACAGAAAAAATACTTAAGTTGATCGACAAAAGACCGAAGTACAGTTTGGAGAAATTTAGGAATACAGAAAACCAAGCCACTTAGAAATGAAAGAAATAGGAAGTTCAAGGAAGCTACGACGAAATGGCTGCATTAAAAATTTGAAGAACTCGGAAAAGATATGCTTATTGGAATGATTGACTCAGCACACAGGAAAGTCAATTAAGTTTCAGTGAAATTAAAAGCAAGGGTGGCAACATTAAGAATTCCATGGTAATTCCAGAGTTAAATGCAGTGGAGGGAGCGGATAAGTGCAAAGAGTACATTGAAGGCCTGTGTGCGGGGAAGACGCGTCTGATGACGTATAGAAGAAGAAACAAGTGTCGATGGGGAAGAGATAGGGTATCTACCACTAGAATCAAAATTTAAAAGACCTTTGGAAGATTTAAGAGCAAATAAGGCGAAAG
This sequence comes from Schistocerca serialis cubense, assembly GCF_023864345.2. Classification (NCBI taxonomy): domain Eukaryota; kingdom Metazoa; phylum Arthropoda; class Insecta; order Orthoptera; family Acrididae; genus Schistocerca; species Schistocerca serialis. The sequence continues at coordinate 160,634,236 of NC_064645.1, forward strand.
AGATAGACAACATTCCATCATAATTTCTAAAATCATTAGGGAAATCGGTAACAGTAAGACTATTCACGTCGTTGTGTAGAGTGTATGATACTCGAGACATGCCATCAGACTTTCAGTAATACGCCAACCACTCAATTCCAATGACTGTAAGTGCCGACGAGTGTGAGAATTATCGCACAATCAGCTTCACAGCTCATGCATCCAAGCTGCTCACAAGAGAAATAGACGGAAGAATGGAATAGAAAATTGAGGATCTATTAGATGACGATGAGTTTGGCATTAGCAAACATAAAAGGCACTAGAGAGGCAATTCTGATGTTGTGGCTGATAATGAAAGCAAGACGAAAGAAAACTCAAGAGACTTTTACAGGATTTGTCGATCTGGAAAGTGAGATCTACAGTGTAAAAAAGGTGCACGATATCCCAAATTCTGAGAGAAGCAGGGTAAGCTATAGGGAATATACAACATTCACAAGAAGCAAGACGGGACAATAAGACTGGAGGACCAAGAACGAAGTGTTCGGTTAAAAACTAAAATCTAATCTGTCGCCCTTCTGTTCAATCTATACATCGAAGAAGCAATGACGGAAGGAAAAGGAAGGTTCAACAATGGAATTATACTTCAAGATGAAAGAGTATCGACGACAAGATTCGTCGATGTTGCTATCCTCAGTGAAAGTGAATTACAGGATCCGCTGAATGTCATGAACAATCTAATGAGTAAATAATGTGGATTGAGAGGAAATCGAAGAAAGACGAAAGGAATAGAAGTAGTAGGACTGAGAACTGTAAGAAAACATCAGAATTCGGGATCACGAAGTACATGAAGTTAAGCGGTTCTACTACCTAGGTAGCAAAATAACCCATGACGAAGGGAGAAATGAGGATATAAAAAGTTGACTAGCACTGGCAAAAAGGGTATTTGTGGCCAAGAGAAATCTAATATTATCAGACATATGCCTCGGAGCACAGCACTGGGAAACTTGGACTGTGAGAAACTAAAACAGAAGAAAATTGAAGAATTTGAAATGTCATGCTTCAGAAGAATGTTGAAAATTAGTTGGACTGATAAGGTAAGGAATGAGGTTCTCCATTGAATCGGTGACGAAAAGAATATATGCAAAACACTGGCATTAAGAATGGACGGGATGATACGACATTTGTTAAGAGGTGAGGAAATAATTCTCTTATGCTAGTGGAGGGAGCTGTGGATGTAGATTTCAACTGCTACTCTGAGAGGAAAAGGTTGGCACAGGAGAAGAATTCATGGCGGGCCGCGTCAAACCAGTCAGAAGACTGATGATTTAAAAAAAAAAAAAAAAAATAGTAGCTGGGGGCGTTACACCTAAGGTGGCTTCTTTCACCCCCTCACGCGCGGCTAGCTCATGCTGACTTATATCAGAGTTGTCAAAAGTTCGATGTACAGTGGTGAACTACAGGAAATGAATTGTATTTGCTATAACAGTCAAACCAAATATAACAGCCCATAACTTCTACAGCAACAAGCATCGAAAATTCTTGTCGTTACTACTTACGTCGATGGTTCTCTGAGTTTACCGAAGAACAAGTAGGCTACTTTGGTCCAAAATTTTTAAATAAGAAGTTGCCTGCATGAGATGGATCACACTTTTATGTTTTCTTTTTTTAAATATTGTTTCCTTTTATTGCCTTGTACTTGCGAAAGATGGAATACAAGCAATATATTTTACCTCTATCGACATGAAAAAGCTGTAGTATTATTAAAACTTTTAATAAATTTGAAATTAAGACAGACGGGAATTACAGACATTCGCTGTGAGGGTGCATTTATTGAAATCAACGGGGAAAGTTGAAATTGATGTAAATCAACGAAATTCATGCCTTGGATTGTGATTCTGGGATGTATATCATTTCACTGGGAGACATCGAAATACGACAGATGAACACCAACAGACTGAAACACATTCTTGAGGCTGTTTGGAGAGCACTGTATGGTCATATTATATCTCCCCTGGCTCTGACGTAAATTGATCCAGTCACTTCCGGCATTACAGTAAATCCACATTTTTCGGTCTTGTTATGTTTTGATATCGAGTAGGAGTGTTTTTGGCACCTACAGGGTCGTATGTCTCTGTCACCGCCTCATTCATTTGTCATCAGAAGAGGGAGAAGGAGACATGTGAAAGCCAGATTAAAAACTGAAATATTGTTTGATTAGCTTCCATTCAGGCATGATATTCAGTGTAAAATAATATTTGTGTGATAATTCCGCTGAAGCAAATGAAAAGAGGCGTTAAGAAAACTTTTGGACTCGCCAACATCATTTAATGACAATATTTAATACTTGCCCTTCTGTTGGTATCAACTCGTCCAGATAGGAGGGCTCAAAACCCAGTGATCCATACGTCCAGGGAAGTCTAATTTACCAGATTGCTGGGGGGGGGGGGGGGGGGGGGGAGAGGAGAGTCGAAGCTGAGATTTGTCTACAACAGATGGAAAAGGTTCGTCAGCCATGATGAATGCAGCTTCTCCAGTGAAGAACACCTGAAATGACAGTTCCCTGGGCCGGCCGGTGTGATCGAGCGGTTCTAGGCGTTTCAGTCTGGAACCGCGCGACTGCTACGGTCGCAGGTTCGAATCCTGTCTCGGGTGTGGATGTGTGTGATGTCCTTAGGTTTAAGTAGTTCTAAGTTCTAGGGGACTGATGACCACAGATGTTAAGTCCCATAGTGCTCAGAGCCATTTTTGAACGAAATGAGCAAAGATGATTAATAACGTGATGATGTTTTACAGCGAATTAGCGTAAGAGATCAGTGCCCAAGAGAGGATGGCCATATCTGTAGACAAAAAATGGGCATGAAATAGACTCATATGCTTTTATTAATGAACGAATAATGATTATAAAATTAGAGTATAACAGAGACTTTTTAACAGCAATATACAGACCAGACGAAGGAAAGAAAGAGAAAACAAAAGAATTTTATTCTGTTTAGTAAAATTAAAGGGAGAAGCAGCGTAAAAATGATTTGACGATGTTACTTGAAGATTTTAACGCAAGAGAACTAACGTAAACGGAACACAAAGGGAAGGTATTTCAGATAAAGCTCGTCACGAAGTCACAATTGTAATAGCTTGAAAATTACTAAAAGCTGTTTTTTAAAAAAGGATATTCACAATGATACATGGTCAGCTCGAGTACAAAGATCATTAACGCATTGAACGGCATATTCCCAGAAGGGTGCATTTTGAAATATCTCTGTTAGCCCGTGTGCTCACTGGTGGTGACATGGTGTGTCTTACTTCAAGCCTAGGTATACAGCTGTGGGTATGTTTTGTATGTTATAAGCAAACAGCAGAGGAGTGCGTGATACCAGTGAACAATAAAATCATACGTGGACTGGGCGGAATATATACACCGATACTGCGTTTGAGAATCAAGAAAATGAAACGTATTCTGACGTGTTACGTAATTATATTTTTTATTTTATTTTCATGAATGCAAGAAAAAGGATACGGGAATGCTCATAAATCAAAATATAATTTGTGAGTTAATTTACAACTAATAACACATTATTTACCTAAATGTTTAAGAGAAAATGAGTGATATTTGGCTTTGTAATAATAAAGAAAATAAGTATCTAAGCGAAACACAGCAAGATTGTGAAACATAAATTAAACTAATGCTACATTTAAGCAAATTCCTTGATGAAGAGAAAAGCCATTGAAAATGTGAAACAAATGTCTGTTACAGGTATATTTAGTGATCTTATTGTAAACATTCAAGGCACATTGGAAAGTTACATGTCTCCCAGAAAGAGTTAATTTTTTCACATTTTTTCGAGCATAAGCAGCATTCTGCCTCTGGATCATACCGTTGTAGCAGGGTTTGAGGCTTCTGTCCCTCATATTCTTTCAGCTCTTGGCAAGATGGGCTCCAACGTAGGATGACCATTTTGTCATTGTTTATTTTACTGTTCAAATTGGGAACATTTACAATAGTTGTAGAACTGATGAAACGGAAGACAAGTCTCTTGTACCATTTGGCAGTTCTCACGTATGGGCATCTGAGGCCATCTGGTCACAGAGGTCGATAAAGGCCTTTCATTTGTCGTAGTCAATGACCATAGAGAGCTTACTTGTTTCATTTCCTTTTTGGGTAACTTGGATCACTGAGTCATTATGTTTCTACTAAGCATTAGCACGTCTCGTTTATCCTTCCATATCCGGAGTATAGTTTTGTCTTGATTCTGTTGGGCTACAAATCCCCGTTCTTTTCAGTTTTGCCTTGACCACTTCAGGGGGATTATTCTCTTGATTTGCACGTAATGTATCTACCAAGTGTGTCTCCTGCTGGATTAATTTTTTAGACAGTTAAACACTAGCGTACCGGTTGTCAGTACACATTTAAGAGCCCATCCATTAATTCTGTTACCGCCATCTCGGCAACAGATATATCTAATGCTCTTCCTTTGCCAATGTAGACTGAATGACCAAATACAACGCCCCCTAACACAAAACTCAAAGACCATAATCCTATATTTACGTCTTCTTTTAGGGATGTATTGTCGAAAGTGAACACGTCCACGAAATGGTACGTTGCTTTCGTCTATATACACCACTTGTACTGAAGTGTAGGATTCCTTGAATTTCTTCCTCAGAATATAGCTAAGTTGTGAGATCTAGAAGAACCTGTCTTCTGCATCTCTTTCTTGCTCATTATCTGATAAATTCAACATAGAACCTAAGACCTCAAATCTGTTATGACTCATTATTTTTGGAATACCATTTTCATACATTCTTTTTATGGACCAGTAATGCCTCAATATGAGACGCTGCGTAAGTTCTATCCAGAGAATGATCGCCAAAAACTTGTGAATTTTGTCAGTATGGGTGTCAAACCGTTTTGATAGCCTTTGATTTCGAGGTCCGGTTACAGCAAGGTTTTGCCCAGCAAGCCTATTGGTCTCTTCAGCGTACCCCCATATAATATCATCGTCTTTGAAGTATTTAAAATAAGAGACAGGAGGCAGTCCTTGAAGCTTTGGACTGCATCTGGATGACCACCACTCTTTGGAGAGGAGAACATAAAATTAATTCTGTCTCCTGCTACATGTTCTCATTTGTTCCAGTTTGAAAGTTCCACAAGAGGAATGTCATCGTTAGACTCAGAATCGGTTCATCCTGCATTATGTTCATCATCGTCCTCCCCAGAACTGGAACTGTAACAGTCATCAGTCGAAACATCGTGTCTTCAATGGAGTCATCACAAAAGGCTTTGGCAACATCTTTAGAAAGATTAAACATATTTTAGCGATTTCTGCATCTGCGAAACCACTGCTAGCCAATTTAGTTCAAAATCTGACCTGAATTAAATGTGTTCAACTAAAAGACAAAATGCCCACATGTGGTCATTTTGTTCCAAGACGCAAATTTCCTTCCAAGAACCAGGTAACCACAGGCGGACGTGTAAACAAATTCATAAAAAATGTAAAATAGCATGGTCAGAATAACTAATGGTATCACATATAATAAAATATAAAAGGTTGAAATGAAAAAGTTAGATCTAAGTGTTTGGTCGCACACCTCAAATAAACGAATTCAACAAGGCGTTCAGTGTGTTAACTGATTACGTAATAGTTAAAGAAAGTATCACTACTGATAACCGATACAAGAGCGTATCGAGAAAGCAACGTCTATTCTGAGCATTACTTAGCAATTTCTGAAATGAATATTTTAACAAGATGGAGAAGGAGTAACAACGCTTTTAAAACAGAGAAAAACAGGCAAAGTACATTTATTACAGTATAAAAACGTACAAACCTTATACGAAAAGAGAATAAACGAAGATTTGCTGATGAAATCCGCCACTGAAGATACTACTGAAGAATGGGAGATTGTAATTAGTTATGTTGAGAAGTTAGCTCTGAAGCACTGGATACAAGATATCAAGATATAAAGATATAATAAGAAGGGAATAATGTTATGGAACGGAGAATTAGAAACATAATAAGATAGAAAAAGGAAGCATATCTAAAAATACTAGCAGAGAAAAACTAGAAATAAGAGCAGAATGTAATCGAAAAAGGGCAGTTGCTCAACAGGAATGAAGGAAGCCACTGAGCAAGCTGGCACAGGTACATAAGTAATCTTCAGAATGATATTCGTGGAAAACAAACAGTTGCCCACGCAGCAATCACACATTTAAACAGACAAGAAAAAGATAACTTAATCGTTAACACTATCAAATAAAAATGGGAAGAACATAATAAAAATTGTGGTATGACCAAAACTTTATGGAACAAGCATAAATTAATGAAGTTGGGAAACGGGTGTATGCACTGATGTTAGCAGATTTAGAAGAAGCTTTAAAAACAATGAAAAACAGAAAGGCACCTGGTATCGATGGAATTAACAGTGAGTTACTAAAATACGACGGAATTCTCATTTAACTAAGATTTTTACATTTCCTACATTTATGCCTGGAGAAAGTGAGAATACCGGGAATCTGATCAGCAGCTGTTTTTAAGCAAAGTTGTCGAAAAGACTGTAATAATTATAGGGTAATAAATATTTTAACAGCCGAACATAAAGCATACACAAAAATTTTAACACTAAGTTTAAGGTCAATAACCGAAACTGAAGACCAGAATGGATTTAAATTTGGACGAAAAACAATGGATAATATATTTACTTTGCAGATATTGATAAATAAAAGAAGAGACTTTAACTGTGAGACATACATAGCTTTTCTTCACTACGTCAAGGCATTTGACAGATTAAACAGGACAAAAATCTGGTCAGAACGAAACGCAATTAGATAACATTTGTGATGGGTCTTATACAATGAAACTAAATTTGTAATAAATGAAGGGAACGTAATAAGTGAGAACGGCATTATAGCTAACCAGGGAGAAAACGAGACTGCAGTCTTCCTCCCACTTTATTCAGTTTGTAAATAGATGAGAGATTAAAAGATTTTGTGAGGAAACCAAAAAGCAACTAACTAATAATAATAGATAATGCCCATTATATAAAAACGTTAATGTATGCTGACGAGCAAGTGCGTAAAAGCCACTCCAGAAGAAGTCTTACAAATTAATATTTCCAAATTAAATCAAGTCGGCCAAAATTATATTTTCAAATTACCTGCAGAATACACTAAAGTAATGGCATGCTGAGGGACATAACAGATGTGCTCAAAACTAGTGATATAAAATTATCGAGTAAATAGGTTATTATTGTGGTGTCACCGCCAGACACCACACTTGCTAGGTGGTAGCTTAAATCGGCCGCGGTCCATTTAGTACATGTCGGACCCACGTGTCCCCACTGTGTGATCGCAGACCGAGCGCCACCACAAGGCAGGTCTCGAGATACGGACGAGCACTCGCCCCAGTTGTACGACGACATTGCTAGCGACTACACTGACGAAGCCTTTCTCTCATTTGCCGAGAGACAGTTAGAATAGCCTTCAGCTAAGTCCATGGCTACGACCTAGCAAGGCGCCATTAACCGTATCTGAAGATAGTCTTATTTGTATTATCAAGAGCGATGTACCACAAGGATAAATAAAAGATAAGTATTCGAGGAGCTGCATACTTTTCTTATTAGAATTCACTACTTATCCTGTTCCAGACTTGACGCCATTCGGCGTGTGTGTACGCGTGCCTTTCGGCTCCCTTCTCAGTGTGGCGTAGCTAGCTTGTTACGCCACAACAATTATAGTTATCTGGGCTGCGCCATTTCTTTTGATTACGAAAACTGTATAAACACCAAAACGACAAAATTTCAGGGTGTTTAGCGTTCCGGTGATAATTTACGAATGTGAGGCTTGGATAGCAAATAAGGAAGACAGAAATCGAGTAATGACGTCAGAAACTGATTCTTCGTATCGGTTACAGAATGTGAACTTGAAGATAAAACAAGAAACAAAGGTATTAGAAATGAGCTTAAAATATTTGCAATGACGGAAAAAATCGACGCATTTATGCAGAATGAGAGCAATGTGTAGGCAGAGTGCAACAAGGCAGGTATTGAAAAAGGGTAAGAGTGTCGGTCGGCCCAGGATGCGATGGAGTTCAGACGCTGAAGCCGCACAGCTCACTCGAATCCAATCCACGAATGTAGGTAATGATGCTCTGATACTCCCACTCGAGTTTAACTAGATCCAGATTCGTTGTTCAGAAAGTGTTAGTGTACCTGCCGACCGAAAATGAGGACATACTAATTCATAACAAGAGGCAAAAAGCGGAGCATCGACACTTGCTGCTAGGTTTTACAGCTGACCTTCAACACAAAAGGTATGTAATATATTGTACACAAATAGACGGAAAGAGCCATTATTGTAAGATTACACGACTAAGGAATAACCACTGGAAGTAGTCACATCTATATCTGAGAGTTTAAATACTGAGGGATTTAAAGTGGAATGACCAAATAAAACTAAGCATAGCAAGTGGATATGCCACACAGATTCATAGGAAGAATCCGCAGGTAGTTCAACACGAAATACCCTTACGAAAAAAAAAACACAACGTCAAAAGTAGTTAATGTAGAGTAATGAAATTTCGCGAATACATCTGTACAGGTAACATCTACATCTACATCTACATTTATACTCCGCAAGCCACCCAACGGTGTGTGGCGGAGGGCACTTTACGTGCCACTGTCATTACCTCCCTTTCCTGTTCCAGTCGCGTATGGTTCGCGGGAATAACGACTGTCTGAAAGCCTCCGTGCGCGCTCTAATCTCTCTAATTTTACATTCGTGATCTCTTCGGGAGGTATAAGTAGGGGGAAGCAATATATTCGATACCTCATCCAGAAACGCACCTTCTCGAAACCTGTCGAGCAAGCTACACCGCGATGCAGAGCGCCTCTCTTGCAGAGTCTGCCACTTGAGTTCGTTAAACATCTCCGTGACGCTATCACGGTTACCAAATAACCCTGTGACGAAACGCGCCGCTCTTCTTTGGATGTTCTCTATCTCCTCCGTCAACCCGATCTGGTACGGATCCCACACTGATGAGCAATACTTAAGTATAGGTCGAACGAGTGTTTTGTAAGCCACCTCCTTTGTTGGTGGACTACTTTTTCTAAGGACTCTCCCAATGAATCTAAACCTGGTACCCGCCTTACCAACAATTAATTTTATATGATCATTCCACTTCAAATCGTTCCGCACGCATATTCCCAGATATTTTACAGAAGTAACTGCTACCAGCGTTTGTTCCGCTATTATATAATCATACAGTAAAGGATCCTTCTTTCTATGTATTCGCAATACATTACATTTGTCTATGTTAAGGGTCAGTTGCCACTCCCTGCACCAAGTGCCTATCCGCTGCAGATCTTCCTGCATTTCGCATTTAAGTGATTAGTATTGCAGGTTAACCTAAGGCGAGATAAGCCATTGCAAATGTGAAATGCTAGTACGATAATATCTACTGTAATTGCCAGAAATTTGAATGCAAGCATGCAAACGTGCATGTATTTTATTGTACAGTAGGCGGATGAGATTTTGTGGGATGGAGTTCCATACCTGTTGCACTTGGTCTATCAGTACAGGGACGGTTAATGTTGGTTGTGGATGCACTGGATTCGTCGCGCCGGCCACTGTGGCCGTGCGGTTCTAGGCGCTTCAGTCCGGAACCGAGCTGCTGCTACTGTCGCAGGTTCGAATCCTGCCTCGGGCATGGATGTGTGTGATGTCCTTAGGTTAGTTAGGTTTAAGTAGTTCTAAGTTCTAGGGGACTGATGACCTCTGATGTTAAGTCCCATAGTGCTCAGAGCCATTTTAACCATTTTTTTGGAGTCGTCGTCCGACGATGTTCCGTATGTGCTCGACTGGAGACCGATCTGGTGATCGGGCAGGCCAAGGAAACATGGCCATACTCTGTAGAGCATTTTGGGCTACAACAGCGGTTTGTGAGTGAGCGTTATCCAGTTCGAAAACACCTCCTGGAATGCGGTTTATCAGTGGCGACGTAGCAGGTCGAGTCACCACACCGACGTACAAATTTGCAATCAGGATGCGTGGATTAACCACAAGTGTGCTACTGCTGTCTACCGAAATCGCAGCGCAGACCATAACTCCAGGTGTGTCTCCAGTGTGTGTAGCACCCAGCCAAGTTGGCTATAGGCGCTCAACTGATCCCTTAAACAACACACGGCTATCACTGAAAAAGAGGCAGAACTAGCCTTCATCATAAAACACAACAGACCTCCACCCTGCCATCAAATGAGCTGTCCCTTTACACCACTGAAGTCGTAAATGGCGGAGGTTTGCGATCCGTAGAATGCATGCTACAGGGCGTCTGTCTCGAAGCTTTCCTTGACCTAACGGCATTGTAACCATTCGTTATGTCACCCCCATGAACCATGGACCTTGCTGTTGGTGGGGAGCCTTGCGTTCCTCAGCGATACAGATGGCCGTACCGTAGGTGCAACCACAACGGAGGGTATCTGTTGAGAGGCCAGACAAACGTGTGGTTCCTCCAGAGGGGCAGCAGCCTTTTCAGTAGTTGCAGGGGCAACAGTCTGGATGATTGACTGATCTGGTCCTGCAACACTAACCAAAACGGCCTTGCTGTGCTGGTACTGCGAACGGCTGAAAGCAAGGGGAAACTACAGCCGTAATTTTTCCCGAGGGAATTCAGCTTTACTGTATGGTTTACTGATGATGGCGTCCTCTTGGGTAAAATATTCCGGAGGTAAAATAGTCCCCCATTCGGATCTCCGGGTGGGGACTACTCAAGAGGACGTCGCTATCAGGAGAAAGAAAACTGGCGTTCTACTCATCGGAGCGTGGAATGTCAGGTCCCTTAATCGGGCAGGTGGGTTAGAAAATTTAAAAAGGGAGATGGATAGGTTGAAGTTAGATATAGTGGGAATTAGTGAAGTTCCGTGGCAGGAGGAACAAGACTTTTGGTCAGGTGAATAGAGGGCTATAAATACAAAATCAAATAGGGGTAATGCAGGAGTAGGTTTAATAATGAATAAAAAAATAGGGGAGCGGGTAAGCTACTACCAACAGCATAGTGAACGCATTATTGTGGCCACGATAGACACGAAGCTCATGCCTACTACAGTAGTACAAGTTTCTATGCCAACTAGCTCTGCAGATGATGAAGAAATTGATTAAATGTATGATGAGATAAATGAAATTATTCAGGTAGTGAAGGGAGACGAAAATTTAATAGTCATGGGTGACTGGAATTCGAGAGTAGGAAAAGGGATAGAAGGAAACATAGTGGGTGAATATGAATTGGGGGAGAGAAATGAAAGAGGAAGCCGTCTGGTACAATTTTGCACAGAGCATAACTTAATCATAGCTAACACTTGGTTCAAGAATCATAAAAGAAGGTTGTATTCATGGAAGAATCCTGGAGATACTAGAAGGTATCAGATAGATGATATAATGGCAAGACAGAGATTTAGGAACCAGGTTTTAAATTGTAAGAGATTTCCAGGGGCAGATGTGGACTCTGACCACAATCTATTGGTTATGAACTGTAGATTGAAACTGAAGAGACTGCAAAAAGGTGGGAAGTTAAGGAGATGGGACCTGGATAACCGGACTAAACCAGAGGTTGTACAGAGTTTCAGGGAGAGCATAAGGGAACAATTGACAGGAATGGGGGAAAGAAATACAGTAGAAGAAGAATGGGTAGCTCTGAGGGATGAAGTAGTGAAGGCAGCAGAGGACCAAGTAGGTAAAAAGACGAGGGCTAGTAGAAATTCTTGGGTAACTGAAGAAATATTGAAATTAATTGATGAAAGAAGAAAATATAAAAATGCAGTAAATGAAGCAGCCAAAAAGGAATACAAAAATCTCAAAAATGATATCGACAGGAAGTGCAAAATGGCTAAGCAGGGATGGCTAGAGGACTAATGTAAGGATGTAGAGGCTTATCTCACTAGGGGTAAGATAGATACTGTCTACAGGAAAATTAAAGACATCTTTGGAGAAAAGAGAACCATTTGCATGAATATCAAGAGCTCAGATGGGAACCCATTTCTAAGCAAAGAAGGGAAAGCGGAAAGGTGGAAGGAGTATATAGAGGGTCTACACAGGGGCGATGTTCTTGAGGACAGTATTATGGAAATGGAGAGGAGGTAGATGAAGATGAAATGGGAGATATGATACTGCGTGAAGAGCTTGACAGAGCACTGAAAGACCTAAGTCGAAACAAGGCCCCGGAAGTAGACAAATTTCCATTGGAACTACTGACGGCCTTGGGAGAGCCAGTGCTGACAAAACTCTACCATCTGGTGAGCAAGTTGTATGAGACACGCGAAATACCCTCAAACTTCAAGAAGACTATAATAATTCCAATCCCAAAGAAGGTGTTGACATATGTGAAAATTGCCGAATTATCAGTTTAATAAGTCACAGCTGCAAAATACTAACGTGAATTCTTTACAGACGAATGGAAAAACTGGTAGAAGCCGACCTCGGCGAAGATCTGTTTGGATTCCGCAGAAATGTTGGAACACGTGAGGCAATACTGACCCTACGACTTACCTTAGAAGCTAGATTAAGGAAAGGCAAACCTACATTTCTAGCATTTGTAGAGTTAGAGAAAGCTTTTGACAATGTTGACTGGAATACTCTCTTTCAAATTCTAAAGGTGGCAGGGGTAAAATACAGGGAGCGAAAGGCTATTTACAATTTGTACAGAAACCAGATGGCAGTTATAAGAGTCGAGGGGCATGAAAGGGTAGCAGCGGTTGGGAAGCGAGTGAGACAGGGTTGTAGCCTCTCTCCGATGTTATTAAATCTGTATATTGAGCAAGCAGTAAAGGTAACAAAAGAAAAATTCGGAGTAGGTATTAAAGTCCATGGAGAAGAAATAAAAACGTTGAGGTTCGCCGATGACATCGTAATTCTGTCAGAGACAGCAAAGGACTTGGAAGAGCAGTTGACCGGATGGACAATGTCTTGAAAGGAGGATATAAGATGAACATCAACAAAAGCAAAACGAGGATAATGGAATATAGTCGACTTAAGTCGGATGATGCTGAGGGAATTAGATTAGGGAATGAGACATTTAAAGTAGTAAAGGAGTTTTGCTATTTGGGGAGCAAAATAACTGATGATGGTCGAAGTAGAGAAGATATAAAATGTAGACTGGCAATGGCAAGGAAAGCGTTTCTGATGAAGAGAAATTTGTTAACATCGAGTAGAGATTTAAGTGTTAGGAAGTCGTTTCTGAAAGTATTTGTATGGACTGTAGCCATGTATGGAAGTGAAACATGGACGATAACTAGTTTGGACAAGAAGAGAATAGAAGCTTTCGAAATGTGGTGCTACAGAAGAATGCTGAAGATTAGATGGGTAGATCACATAACTAATGAGGAGGTATTGAGTAGAATTGGGGAGAAGAGGAGTTTGTGGCACAACTTGACTAGAAGAAGGGACCGGTTGGTAGGACATGTTCTGAGGCATCAAGGGATCACAAATTTAGCATTGGAGGGCAACGTGGAGGGTAAAAATCGTAGAGGCAGACCAAGAGATGAATACACTAAGCAGATTCAGAAGGATGTAGGTTGCAGTAAGTACTGGGAGATGAAGAAGCTTGCACAGGATAGAGTAGTATAGCGAGCTGCATCAAACCAGTCTCAGGACTGAAGACAACAACAACAACAACAACACTGTGGTGCTGGTCAAATCGCTGCTGCAGATGCAGTACGATGAGCCAAGGCCATATGCCTAACAGGTTATCTTCCCCCTCTGTAGTACCATGTGGCCATCTGAAGCCTGGTCTTCCTGCGACCGTCGGATGTCGTGACCACCAGTACCAGCAGTCATGCACAGTGGCTATATTCTTGTCAAGTCTTTCTGCAATATCGTATTGGGACCATTTAGCTTCTCGTAGCCCCATTAGACGACCCCGTTCAAACGCAGTGAGGTTTTTATAACGGTATCTTTGTCGCCTTAAGGTATTCTTGACTACCACAACTCACCACGTCCCATCTCAAAGGTAACTAACGCTCACGACCGTTAGAGCGTTTATTTAAAGCTAATCTGACTTGCACCCTCAAAGTGGTGCTACTGGCGCCACCCTTAAGCGATGTGGCGCTGATCTCTCTCGGCTCGACAGTGATGGGTGTCCCAGTCAAGATGACGTGGAACTGCGTCCGTCGATCACGACAACGCCAGTCTGTAACTATTTTTAAAAAAATAGACTCCTGGCGTGGTCTGGTTACTTTCAGATACTGTATCTCGAAAATGGTACTACTGTCTCGATGTAGCAGCACCCCGGAGTGTGTGCGCCGCCCTCGGTTTCAATGAAAGCAATTGTGTTCGTTGTCTGTCGATCTTCTTCACTCATAAATGTAGCGACTGCACCACTCGATAACGCGATGCCTCCATTGACCTGAAATAACCAAAAGTCCCTTGCGTGTTCGCGACAGAACCTGCAGTTTACCCGAACTTGCTGACTATAGTTCTTATACCCGGTTTGAGAATGGTCATTAAAACGTTAACAAATAGTGTCCATCACCCAAGCCGAGGCCACATTATGAAATTTGCAAGGATATTAAGTTGTTCATTATTATTCCGTCGTCAAGGCGTCGCTGCGTCGCGTATTCAACAACTGCACGACGTAACTCCAGAGATAACATACCACTGAGCAATGTTCAGAATGCGTCCTAATTTTGGTGTAAAGTTAATGCTGTTCACATTTAAATTATCACTAATTCACTTGGCACTTTTATGTTATCAGAAGACTCAGTCAATTCCTCAAATACTCCTTAAATGTCTATTAAATGATGTAGGCGACACGAAGAATTAAAGTTGACTTAAGGTTTATTGTCTTTCGTAATTATTGTTTGTCCCTAATCTCAGCACACACACCGAAATGTCATTCAGGGAATTACATATGTTAACATCAGTAATTCTGATCTTGACGTTAACTTCTGACAACACGGCGAAACTGTAATTTCTTCGTGACTGCGTTTAGTTTTAGCCTACTCAAGTCTAATAATCGAGTTTATGTCGGCGATCAGTCTCTTTCTGTGTCCTCTGATGTTCGTGACTATCAGCTATCACAAATCAGTAATCACACGATTGACTTTTCTGTCACATACACCAAAATCCCGTTATTTGTCTAACGGTAAAGATGATCCTACTTTAGTCTTATTTCTGACTAATATTTCCAGTCTATATCGTAAATCTATAAACTTCAAATCAGTTTTAAAACAATCTAGCAGCGCTTAACATGCGTACTACTGTTGCCCTAGTACAAGAGAGAAGTGAAGTTAACATCTCCATTACCGACCGAGTGAGGTGGCGCAGTGGTTAGCACGCTGGACTCGCATTCGGGAGGATGACGGTTTAATCCCGCGTCCGGCCATCCAGATTTAGGTTTTCGTGATTTCCCTAAATCGCTCCAGGCAAATGCTGGGATGGTTCCTTTGAAAGGGCACGGCCGACTTCCTACCCCGTCCTTCCCTAATCTGATGAGACCGATGACCTCGCTGTTTGGTCTCTTCCCCCAAACAATTCATTACCGAGTTACATTGTAGTCGCAGCGAACTTACAGCTCAATGCGGCTACAACGCTCTTCTAGGATAAATGTTATCTTTGATCGATTTATGGTCTGTGCTTTAACCTTCGTAAATAATAATTTTTTAATTCTTTCTTTAAAGTTTCTGTTTTGTATCACATGGTATTCTTTCACTCAGTCCTTTCCTTTAAGATAATCATTAGTATTTTTATAGCATCCCCGTTAATCAAACTGACAAGAGTGTAAATTTTGTTGTCAGTAGCTGCCGTCACTGTCAGGATGACTATATTTGGGGTGTTACAGCGACTGTCGAAATTTGAGTAGACATCAGGTTTCAGGTGTAGATACATCCTTGCCAACTTCCGTTTATGCCGAACAACTCTTTGATGGGGCGATTTTTTCTGTTAGTGTAGTTGCAAATAGATGCAAAACCCTCGTTCAATGGATGCTTGACTACTGCTCGTCCTCCTGCGATCCTTGCCAGACTGACAGAGGAAACAGGGAATTTGTAAAGAACAGCGGTGCCTTTCGTCGTAGAGTCTATCAGTAAGCACGCATATGTCACAGTGATACTCAGCCAACTCCAGTGGCGAACACAACAATTGAGAAGCTCTGCTTCTTCCTGAATAAAACTCGCGAAAGGACTATGAATATAATTTACAGAAATTCGGGCTCACACGGAGCTTTACTAACAATTATTCATCCCGCACGCTATTCGCGACACTACAGGAAAGAGGGCGTGATAAGCCATGTACAAATTATTCTAAAACACACTCTATATTCTGGTTTGTTGAGTATAACTTTGGGTGTAGTTTTGATGTTATGAGGGAAGTCGGAAAATAAATCACAAAGAAGCGAATAGTATACTGTAATACATTGAACAGTCAAAGAAACCGGTACACCTGCCTAATATCGTGTAGGGCTCCCGCGAGCACTCACAAGTGCAGCAACATGACATGGCATGGACTCGACTAATGTCTGAAATAGTGCTGGAGGGAACTGACACCAAGAATCCTGCAGGGCTGTCCATAAATCTGTAAGACTACGAGGGGGGTGGAGATCTCTTCTGAACAGCTCGTTGCAAGGCATCCCAGATATGCTCAATAATATTTATGCCTGAGAAGTTGCTGGCCAACGGAAGCATTTAAACTCAGAAGGGTGTTCCTGGTGCCTCTCTGCAGCAATTCTGGACGGTTGGGGTGTCGCATTGTCCTGCTGGAATTGCGCAAGTCCGTCGGAAAGCACAATGGACATGAATGGATGGAGGTGACAGTACAGGATTCTTACGTGCGTCTCACCTGTCAGAGTCGTATCTAGACGAACCAGAGGTACCGTATCACTACAACTCCACACGTCCCACACCATTACAAAGTCTCCACCAGCTTGAACAGTCCCCTGCTGACATTCAGGATCCATGGATTCATTAGGTTGTCTCCATACGTACACGTCCCGATCGATACAATTTGAAACGAGACTCATCCGAGCAGGCAACATGTTTCCAGTCGTCAACAGTCCAATGTCGGTGTTGACGGACCCAGGCGAGGCATAGAGATTTTTGTCGTGCAGCCATCGAGGATACACGAATTGGTCTTCGGCTCCGAAAGCCCACATCGATGATGTATCCTTGGATTGTTCGCACACTGACACTTGTTTATGGTCCAGCAATGAAATCTGCAGCAACTTGCGAAAGGGTTGACTTGTCAAGTTCAACGATTCTCTTCAGTCGTCGTTGGTCCCGCTCTCGCTGTATCTTCTTCCAGCAGCAGCGATGTCGGAGATTTGATGTTTTACCTGATTCCTGCTAGAGAGCGTTTACCGATTGCCGTAGATCTAATATCGATAAAACTTCCGTAACCTGTTTCTGAGACTGTATTCTTCGTCGAAAACTTTATCTGGAGAAGAATAACGAGATCTGGTGGCAGTCAGACTTTAATTACCAATTTCTTAAAGAAATTTTAAGCAAAGATTTTCACTATAAAATTGGTGCGAAACATTTATTTACATACCCCACAGGCAGAAATTATTAACATTTCCCTACTAATGAAATTTTCTTTTCGTGAAACAGGAGTGTAACAGGTTATTATATTGGCCTAAAGAGTTATGAGCCAATATCCTGCAGTCTTAAATGCTGTGAACATTCGTTCAGTACAAAACAACATTCCTGTATTCGTATGTAAAGTAACAATTTGTTGCGTACGGATAGAATGCTTGTCAGATTTTTACCAGCTGATTCGAATACAATTATGTGTTATACAGAGAATTAAAAAAATCATCTTTCTAAATATAGTTTATCAAATAAACAAATCAGGTCTGACAGTTCGCTGATTGTACAGACAAATGGTGACAATAAGTTATTTTTTATTTTATTTTAGCTTTTTGCACTTTTTAAGAGTTTATTTATGTTGATAGCCTGTATTCTTTTCAGGACTTATATTATCATTCCGTTTTAAAGTGTCCTACTTGTTCCTTCATGTAGCTTGGTTACTCCAGTTTCTGTAAATATCTTCGTGCCCATATTTTGTTGTAGGAGGCCAGTTAAATATTAAACAGTAATTTATACTATTTGCTTACAGTTAGGCTGTCATACAATGTAGTTTGCAAATACTGAAAATTGCACCAGACTGAATTAGTATGCGTCCGAGTCTGTAGCCGCTTGATTCATTAAGTAAAATATTCAACCGTAATTACGTAGAGCAACAACACAACACATCAATACATGATTTCTTTTGCTACATAGCTGTATGAGGTTGGCGTACATTTTATTTTAAAAGTGGAAGAAATTTCTGCGTCCCTTTAGGTACACAAGCAATTGGAATTTTGAAATTTACGTTTTGATATCATGCATATGCCGTCTTTAGCATTCACT